>NW_027256881.1:311336387-312652220 GCF_029215685.1 Pituophis catenifer annectens
TCAGCACATTTCAAACTATCATGACACTACTTGAAGTGGATTTATTTTATTTTCTGTGTGGTGTATCTGGGTAAAATTCTACCTGTTTCAGCCTCACTGGGTTTCATTCAGCTCCTGGCACTAGATGGGTAGCATAGAAACTACTATGAAATCTAAATTTCAAGATGATGGGTGGCATAGAAACTACTATGAAATCTAAACTTAAATTTAGGGAATGAATTTTCATTTATGTACACACTGGATGACTTTCGGAAGATCATAATTTCTCAGCCTCAGTTCTTTTATCAGAAAAATGGAACCAATGCATATAATGAAATTATAAATAATTCTTATTGCTATCATCACTTTGTGATAAGGACACAGATTTAAATAACATGTTTTTGAACTGGCTAGGAAATTTCAAGTTAATCTCTGCATTTAAAAAATAATAACAACAGACTTGGGAAATATAGCACACAGATGATATCTCCAAAGGCTAAAATATATGCAGAAAATATTGCAAAAGCCATAGCAGGTTTTGTTTCTTCTAAATGTTTCATTAAGATAATTTTATTAGCTAGACAGCTTTAGCCAGATAGCTACACCACCAACATAGTAAAACAAAATCTGCTTCTACAGAATGAAGATTTTGAAAAATAAAATAAGTAAAACTTTTTAAACTGCTAGCTTATATCTGATATTGCCATTTGCACATCATAACAACCATCAACTAAAATTGAAAAGTATACTATAGATGTTAATTTAATATTATTTTCTAGCTTTAGACATGAACAATTATGAACAGAGTTTTGTGATCTTTAGCTGTATTTACTGACATTCAAAGGCAGATTCTGTCTTGTTAGTTTGTTATAAACGGGACCTCGGGGATTCAATATAGTTTGGCTTTGGCAGCTGCAAAAGCTTTTTTTTCTTTCTCCAGATGCTTTTCTTTGAGACTCGAAAATTATAAAAAAGGAGAAAGAGGAGATTTTTTTTTCTCGAATCTTTAAGATAAGGAACACAATCCAATAAGAACATTTTTCATTCACAGCTGGCACAATGAGTTTCTTTGGTCGATTACGGTCATCAAACTTAAATTGGCCTTTTTTTTTTAAGTGTAGTTTTTCTTCAAGCTTGCGATTTGAGAGCATTTTTTAAAAGTTACAAGAGAAACAGATGCAGAAGAGTCCTGTAATTATAAAACATGGTTTAAAAATTAAAAACACACAGTATCTTGTTTCCTTTTAGTTTAAAATATATTCTGTCTGGTCCAGACCTGTTATTGCATACCTCAAAACATTAACACACTTCCGACTCCATACTTGAGAGGGTGTCGTTTCAAAAGATAAACTCTGAATCTGCTATAGGCAAACACTGCACATTTTTTATTTCCGGAGTAACAGCTTGAGAGAAACATTTAAACAAGAATTTAAGAGAGTTATTCTTTCTTTTTCTGCTTCTCAATGTACTCTTCGAGTTCTTTAACTATTTAAAAGTTGAGGAAATGTAGTTGTGACAAGGAGCAAAAGGATAATAAACCCCCACAGCAAAGTATTTACATGCGTTTTTATTTCTGATTAATACAAAGGAAATATTGTAATGAAAAACAGTTCTAACTGTAAAGTCAATTGTCCCAATCATTTGTTTCCCTGAGAAACAAATCTGTGACAGTCTTTAGAAGGACTTAATTTCATTACCATATTATAAAACTTTGGGTTTTTTTTAACAACTCATTATTTCTCTTCAATGTGCTTTAACAATTCCCAGATGGTCTTTCTTCAATTTTTTTTCTGAATTTCAGTCAGAGATGGGCATCTATTTGAAGCTAAAGAGGCCAAATAAAGATAAGATGCCAAAACTTTATTCTGTACAAAAAGCTTTTGAATTTGATATTTAGAAGTGTGAGGGCAATGAAATGTTCATTAACTTTTAAAAGTTCTTTCCTTATTCACTTTTTTCCTCCTTTGCTGCTGACTTCATACCTAGAAATCACACTTCATAATTTACAGATTTAATTCAATAAACTAATTAAGTCAGTAAAGAATATACTTTTGTTATTGAGGATACTTTTTCACATATAGCAAAATACAAAACAGCTACTAAAATATCTGCGTTATGTACAGTGTAACAACTACGCTTTTTAATTTCATTTCAAAACTGTTTTTCCTCCCCTTTTGCTTTCACATTTACAAACATCTACCATCATCAGGGGCATTTTTAATTATTTTCATTTTATTCAATATGTTATTATTGATACAAATGAAATCAGGGACTTTCTAATGTAAATACAGGAGTACATGAATATCTGAGCCACTGGTTCAGATGTAAATATTCCAAGAATTCTAAAACAGTGAGAAAAAAAGGGGGAGGGTCGTCTGAAAAAATAATCTGAAAATTTTTGTGGAAAGAGAAATATATACACAATTAATTTGCACAAATTTTACAAATGCCAATGAATGAATAAATGCTACCAAAGCCACACCCAGCATTTTAAATTTAGGGGAGAACAGGAACAAAAAGGCTAACGTGTAGAATAGAAGTTATATTGCTCATGAGCAAAGAGAATATTTCATTGTCTCCTGGAGGTAAAAAAAAAGTGTACTCTTGTCCTTGCATTTGAAAATTAGATCAGATTAAATATGTACAGAGATGCTATAGATCTAGCATAAATTGTGGAGCCTTTTTACATAAAAGTGTTCCTATAACATAGCTCTTAGGAGTTGTTTTGCATAGCAACAGCCAAACATATGCTGAGTTTTAAAATATCGGAAAATAATTCAAAATCTATTTTTAAATGTTTTTTTGGGGGGAGGGGAAAGAAACATACAAAACTTCCCCTGAAATATCGGTGGCTTCATTCCCCCACCCCTACCTAGTCACAGAATATATTTTCACAAAGGGAACTTCTAGCGCTTTTTCACAGAGCACACTGTAGACCCAAAATGATTAACACCTCAAACTCAATTTCTAAAGGGATTTGTAATCACAGTGTTTCACATCTTTGGAGTTCAGACTAGTCTTGACTTGCCCTAATTCAGGATCCATCTTCCTAACTTCCTGGTCCCAGTTGGAATTCCCTGACAAAATGCCATCTCCCTTTAGCGAAATTCATCCTTTACATCAACCAGAAGGCATTAACCTTCAAAGATGCTATCGATTCATATTAAGCTATAATGAATACACACATTATTACATGTTATAAATATTATATGGGTGCAAAATCATATCACCGTATCTTCTTTCACTTAATCCATCTGAGCAATCTTGTCTACACAGTGAAATAGAGAGTATGGAATAACCTGGGTGTAGATTTATCTTTGATTTCTAAATGCAGATGACTTTCATCTTCAGCTAGCATACATTCAAGGATGCCATTAATTTGCATCTCTTCAAAGTGAATGTAAGGTGACGAATTCTGGCACTTTAAGCTAAGCACGTTAGTTATTGAGCAAAGTCCAGCCATGCATATCAACGCTTTGCTACAGTAAAAGATCCTGTAATTTCTTCCCTTGTCCTGTGCTTTCCACGGGTTGAAAAAGGCTGGAAGTAGCCAGACTTCCCAGAGTGTGACTGAAAGAAGCTGTTTTGTTCCATTAAATGCCTCAAAGGAAATTCAGAGGCCAACGCTTGTTGGAAAATGCTAAAGCTGAAACCGAAAATTCCAAACACTGTAGAAAGTATCAAGCAAAGCAAAGAATGCATTTAAAAGACTTCAGCCCTCATGTGGCTGGAAAGGGAAAGAAAAGGGGAGAAACTGTTGTTGTTTGGTGAGGGAGTGGAGAGAGGCATCTTGAGAAGGAAATCAAGAGAAACAGAAATAGTGGCAATGGGAAATCTTGCTTTTTAGCAAAGAAGGGAGCGTGGTGGCTTGAAGACAGAGGTGAGCAAACCAGCTGGACTGCTTGCAGCATTAATCAGTAACAAAGAAGCCAGGTCCGCTGGCAGGCTTCAGCCCTTGAACCTGGACTCTGCTCTACACATTTCAACTCAGAATGGTTCCCTTTTTGTTGAAAAGACAGGCTGGCATCAAGCCAAGGCTAGCCACCTCCACCCCACTAGAAGGATGGGGGGGGGATGGGGGGTGGAATAAGAAACTTTTGTGGTTCCCTTCAATTTCAAGATGCCATTTGTTTTTAACAAGCTAATAACGGGGCCTCTTCACCCAACAGTAGGCAGCCAGGTGAAAATTAATTGAGGAAGGGAGGGGAGAGAATAAACCACTTGAAATACAGAATGAAACAATTCAAGGGCTGTTTTCATTCCCTTTATGTCCTGTAGCCTGGACTTTGTCTGTATGGAGTAAGCAGCAGCTCTGGCGTCTAAGGTTTCAGACCCACCTCCTCCAGCCAAGAGTTCAAGCAGACACGTTTACAGCACTGGGCTCCAGAATGACACTGAAAATAATAATAAACGTCTTTTTAAAAGGAGGGCAAGGCGTTTTGAAGCCCCGCTTGTATTTGCTTCCTTCTTAGCTTCCTCTATCCCTTTTATGTGGTCACTTAGGAAAAGAAATAAACAATGGCTGAAAATCGAGATGAGTTATTACTTCATAAACAATCTTTATACAGGCCCAGCATTCCAGCATGTTCTTCACTCACCACCAGTATAAAATAAATTTAAATTTTTCTCTGAGTTACTCAGAAGAATATTATAAATATTGTGGAAAAAATAGAAAAAAATGTTAAAGGCACCTTTCTCTCAAAGCAGAACACTCTGTTTATACATTCATCTTTGCAAGTCTCTCTATGTGTGAATGAGTGTTATCCTTTCTCTCATAGATGGTGCACAAACTGCAGGCATCGTGTGTTTGTGCACCTCATTCACCCTAAGAGGGAAGAGATATTGCATGGTTGTGGCATTCATTCAACCTAGTATCTAGATGAGTGAGTACAGAAGGGGCAGGCTAACATTAACCATTCTCTTCATTAAAAGCTGATTAAAATAGGATTTAGGCTTAGAAATAAATTCACAGGCTAAATCCTATTCCAGAGTTATATGTAGGAAGTCTAGATTATGATCAGATTGGATTAATTATATTAGATTAGGATTAGATAGCAGAGACTAACTCAGTTTTAAATCACAAAGCTTCTTCCCAAATTATTTATAACATTATATTATAGACTCTATGGCAAAAAAATCCTTACATGCTGTTTCTTCTCTTTTACGGGTAGGATATATCATGTAATCTATATATGGAGACATATACATAAACTTTCACAAATCTGCCTCTAAAGCTTTTTAAAATATTCCAAATGTATTATCTCAAGACAAGATTGCATTAACTCAACCACACTGAATCACACCAGTAACTCTTTTCTAAGAGGTGTTCAGTCATACCCATGTACAATAATGGCCAAAATTGTGGAAACCTTTTCGGAAAAGTGTATTTTTGAGGTTTAATAGCTAATAACACCACTTTTTTGGAGTAGTACCATAAAATTATGTATCAATGGAAAGATAATTTAATCAAGAATGTAATGCAACAAAGTTTGTTCAATTATCTGTATTTTATGAAACATTATAGCCAAATAACCAGAAAAAGGAAGCACAACTTGCTTAGGTTGGTATCAGGTAGCTTTCCTTCCTCTGATTGTAGCCAATGAGCATGAGTGTTTAGAGAACCAATCAGGTGTCATCTTATTTTGGCAATGAGCCACAGTAGGATTCAGTTATTGGTGTCACGCATTGAAGCTGAGAGGAGGATATTTGTCAGTGTGTTATGTAATCGCTATCAAGTTGGTTGGGGTTTTTTTATGTTCTTTCATTTAGCGAGCTTGTAAAATGTACTAAAATTAAAGTAATGGTGCAAAGAGTTGACTGGTCACCCAGAAAGCGATGTAAAATAGTATTATTAAGTGAACAAGGCTACGGTTATAAAGAAATTAGAAGAAAAATTGGTGGAAACTTAATCAAACGTGGCATTTCTAAATTTCTGAAGAAGTATAACGAGACTCAGTCACTACAAAACCACACTGGTAAAGGCAGGAAAAGGTGCACAACAGCAAGTGATGATAGAAGAATTAAGAGACTGTGCCTACGTGATAGAAGAAAATCATCTGGGTGTATACAAGATGAAATGGTGCAATGCAATGTGAAGTTGACTGTTTGGCGCAGACTGCAGGAATTTGGCCTAAAATGTAGAATTCCACAAAAAAGCCACTTTTATCTCTCAAACAAAGGTTGAAAAGCATTACATTCTTGATTAAATTTTCTTTCCATTGATATATATATATTTATGGTACTACTCCAAAGAAAAGTGGTGTTATTAGCCATCAAACCTCAAAAATACACTTTTCCCAGATGGCACCTGATTGGTTCTCTAAACACTCATGCTCATTGGCTACAATCAGAGGAAGGAAAGCTACCTGATACCAACCTAAGCAAGTTGTGCTTCCTTTTTCTGGTTATTTGGCTATAACATTTCATAAAATACAGATAATTGAACAAACTTTGTTGCATTACATTCTTGATTAAATTATCTTTCCATTGATACATAATTTTATGGTACTACTCCAAAAAAGTGGTGTTATTAGCTATCAAACCAAAGCTATGGTGGCAAAACATCAGGAGTCTGCTACCAGACTCCTGATTTTTTTTCCGCCATAGACTAATACATCTTTCCTCCTTCAAGGAGAAGATCAGGACTAGCCAAAGTTCCTGGCTATTCTTACGACCCAGAAGAAAACATGTCTGTCGCTGCACAATACTACAAAATTAAAGTACAGCATCTCACAGAAGACTGTGTAATGCCTTCTAATGTTTAAAAAGCAGATACAGAATTATTAACAATCAACCTTATTATGATGATCAGCCCCACCAACAGACCTTCCCAAGCTATCAACAAATTTTCCAAATGAAAACTGAAAAGGAATAGCCTGAAAGAAGAGTGTGTGTATAATGGGTGGAGAGGTGAGAGGGAGGAGGTGGGAGGGAGCTGTCAAAGTGGAAAGAAAGAAGGCAAAGCATCTATTCAACAACCAGGCATGCTGACCAAGGTCAGCTGGGGAGACATGGCCCCTCTAGCAGCTGCACAATTATGCCTAAATTATGCAAGGCAGTGAAATTCCAAAGACTGGAGACTGGTCCTCCCAGGCAAGGAGACACAGGCGTATGGGACAGCAAAAGGGAGATGCTGAATGATTTTAATTGCTTTGCCAATTTCTAAAGGCTAGATTAAGATGTGCCATACAGTTTTGCTAGCATAAAGGCAGATAAAAGATCCTAATGAGAGAGGGGGGAAGGAGGGGCTTAAATTGCTATGCAGTAGCCATGATCAAAAGGTTAAAAAAAATCACCCCTCCAAAAAAACCACACCACAATCAACAGAGGCCCCAGCCTCTCTCCCTCCCTCCCCCCCCCCCCCCAAATATAGGCAGGCAGGCAAGCACAGCTTAATTAGCTTAACTTATCCAATTTTCAAGTAAAAAAGAATACTGCATGTTGTTTTGTGTTTTTAAACAGGTTTATGTTCTCTGCTCATGATGCTTCTAATATGGGTAAAGTTTTCTTTAATCTATCCTGCTTTCTTCAGTGAGCAAACTTCTCCTTTCTTGCTCATGCAAATCTTATCATAAATGGATTTTAAGATACTAGCAAATATCAAGAAGCTGCCGTGCCAGTTTCTTGGTTTTTTTAACACATATGGATGCCTATGTGTGCACATGTGGATATGCACACACCACAAGATGGTACAGCATGAATGAACCACTGGGGGGGGGAGAAGGACAAAAAGAGGCAGCTGCTTTAAATACAGCACTGATTCACCCCACTTGTTGAGGGAATGCTTTGCTCTGCCCCTTCCATCACCGTCTCCCGCTCTTAGAGTGCTAAATAGTGGAAAACACACTTTACTGCTGCTGCTTGCTAGCAATTCCAGGCATTTATTCCAGTTAAGGGGTTAACGATTCATTTCCACTACTTCTCTCGAGAAAACCTACAATAAAAACATTGGCACACGAAAGCACTCTGACTGCCAGAATGCCACAGCGCAAGTGAAAAGTCCGTTTTGTTTTCATTACATCGCTGGGATTTCCGGCTCAGCTCCTTAGCTTAGATACTAAATCCCAAGATATCCCAACCTTTAAAAAAAAAAATAGACCGTGGATTTTCCTTTTGAGATTTCTGCAATTCACCAAGTGTCTCTTTTTGTCAGTGGCAATGATGGGTTTTAGGATTCTCTTTTCAAGAAAAGGAAAAAAAATGATGATAATAATAGATACACATGCACAATAAAGCACACAAGATAACATTATGTGAAGCTGCAGTGAGCTGGGTCTCCTGGAAATGTAACTTGGTTAAGAAACTTTACCTCTATTTACAGTTTAGGAAACAGGCAAGACTCCCTTCCTCTCTTTGGATAGGATGCATGCTTTCAACTCCCACCCCTTCACCACTGACACTTTCAAAATTCAAGGCTAAAATCGATGCCCTTCTCAGCACAACCCTGAAACCTGAGATGTTCTTATGCAAATATAAATACACACATAAACATGACAGAAAATATTCTGTAAACTGCTATACAACTGCTTATTTGCTCAATGCAGTACAAGTTTAAATATGGTCCGAAAAAGAGAAACAATCTTTGGAAAGACTTGTTAAACTGCCTCCCAGAGCATCTGCCAGGGAGTAAAAAAATGCAAAGTGACAAGTCCCTCTCTGCAATCAAAGCCACTCAAAGAGGTGGTTCCCCCCAACTCATCTGTACAAATGGGGCAGGGCTTGAACTGTGGCATGGCAGACCCCATCTTGCAGACTTTGAACCCACCATGAAACTCCTGTTCTTTCCAAGTAAAGAACTACCTTCCCACAAGGCCAAGAAAGGAAGGGCAAAGATTTTCAGATTGTTGTAAAAACAATTCAGAGTGATTTTAATTGATCACCCAGTTGTCAAAGCATTTGTTTTTCTATCAAAAATCATAGGATGGGATGCACTGTTGTCTTTTTCAATATGTGTACTTTCTTCAATCAATTCTTAACCGTAAAATACAATATCTTTGCTTACCTTGTAACACATGCCAGGAGTTTGTGTTTTCTTTTTATTTTACATTTAAATTATTATTGACCTGTCCATTATTATTTTTCCATTTTTTTTAATAGCAGAAAGAGAAAAGCTGACAAATTAGCAAATATCATTTTCTACCAATGTTTCCTACATCTATACAATCCAAAGCATTCAATATGTTAATGTGAATAATTACCTGTTCTGTATAATGTGTGTAACTTTCTTTGTACAAACAGATACCCACAAAAGCTTTGATGTTGAATTTGGACCAATCAACTGGAATATCAAATACACCCTCCAGTTCAGTTTATAAAACGCTTCCAGTAGAAAACAAATTTAATAGATTCTTCAAAATAATCAATCTTTTTAAGCCCTGTTCTAAGGAGAAGCAGCAAAACTGTTCCCTTCTCTTTCATAGATAATTAATTCCTTCTTATGTGTATATGTATATATGTGTACCTGTGTATATATGCAGTACACACTCAGAATCATCCACAAGAGAAGTTATAACAGTCAAGCTGGTGGCCTGTTGGTAGCTGCATGGTCAAAGGCCCATTTCCTTTCATATATAACTCATGTAAAAAAGGGACTGATTGATTTGATGGAGCAATCATATCCACCGTCTTGATTTTCCAACCCCTCTTCACCACTGGCATCCCGGGCACACTTCAAAAATACTCTGGAAGAAGGGCCTTCAATTTTACTCTCAAGCAAACTCTGAAAATGCTTCTTCCAAAGCATTTTCAAGCTATGCACAGCCCTAAAATACATACATCAGAGAGATGTTTACAACAAGGATATTTAATCATGTAAACCACTTATGCACACCGGAAGACAACTTGACAGTACAGACAAAAAAAACTACCTCTGAATTGTGCTGATTATATGCATATGAGACTCCAGTTTGTTTACTTATTTATTTGAAAAATGTATATGGCCACCAACTTATTCACTCACAGTGACTCAGAGTGGCTTACAGAAATAAAATCCCAAATACAAAATCCAATAAACCCACATTCCCTTGTTGACAACAATCAAACAAACCACTCGATGGGCTCCATATCATCTTGGAGTTTCAAGGCCCGCTGGCAAAGCCATGTGCCCAAGGCCTTTCAAAAGAATGTCAAGGTGGGGGCCAATCTTATCTCTGCAGGGATGATTTTCCATAGGGAAGGAGTCACCATAAAGAAGGCCATTCTTCTTGATCCCACTAGATGAGTCTCCTTAATAGAGGGGACCTATAAATACTCCACAGAGTATTTACAAGTAGTCTGTGCTGAAAGAATGTACCATATGACATATATATATATATTTATTATAGGTAATTCTCAACTTATGACTGTAATTGCCCAGAATTGTGATTGTAATTTGTGTTGATCATTAAATGAATCACCACATGACCATGCATTTTACAATCTTTTCTGCAGTAGCAGTCGTTAAGCAAATCCATTATCCACAATGGGCATTTTTTGCTGGAAACCAGAAGTAAATATCGGTTTCCAGCAAAAAAATGTAAATCATAGTCATGTGACCATGGGACAGTGCACATGGTTGTTCAACGCCCAAAATGTGATCACGTGACTGGGGGGAGCCGTCGTCAGAACTTCAGATCCAAGTTGTATGTAGCCCTAAGGAGATCCATCATAACCTTCACCCTGTTGTAAATTGAGGATTACCTATACAGGGGGTCAAGGTAACTTAATTGTATAACATATATTCTGCAAACATAAGGTGTCAATATATACGTTCCCATTAACAGGAATTGCTAAAAACTCATAATTCCTTGCCATGTAATGTGCTATAATTCACGTATCATTAAGCCCCCCCCCAACCTCCTCCAAAGTCAGCTCAACCTGCATTCTGATGCGATCCTGTGCATTTTGTAGCCCTCCAGTTCCTAAACCCTAAATTAAAAGAATTGGGTAAAAACCCAATATCTATATCAGCAGAACATCTATAGAATCAAAGCAGTATTATGTAATTACTGTGAGGTGATAGATAAATAGACAGACAGACACGCGCACGCACACAAACACATACACACACACAAATACTAGTCTCACCTTAGGCATGAAAGCCAGCTGGGTGACTTAAACCAGATGCTCCCTCTGAACAGGGCTGTTGTTGTAGGGAATACAGGAGAAGGAAAGAGTACTCTGTATGTTCACTGCCTTGAGTTACTTATAAGGTAATAAAGACAGAATAAAATATTTTTAAAATATAATAAATACTAATAAATACTAATGATTTTCCAGTGTAGCCATGTTGCAATAGCATTCTTATTTCCCAAATAGCCCAACTAGGAAAAGATTGTCTGCAGTTTGTTTGGAATTCACTGTGTGGTCTGGAAGGTATTACTGGGAGTAACTAATCAGACTGTCCCCAAAATTTGTTTATATGTAGTTGCTCCTGCAAGTAATCTGCAAACAAAGGGTTTCTTAGCTTGTACCATCAGAAAAAGATCCAGATGGCATAAAAGGATACATACTGTTCCTAGATTGGGGAGTTCTGCTCTCAAGTCACTCACACCCTTGTAAGCTCCTGTTTAGAGTATTATAATATATTCTACAGGAGTTGCCCTTGAAGAATATCTGGAAGCTTCAGCTAAATACAGTGACATGGGCAGTTATATGTGCTTCTAGAACAGCACACATGACCCTTCTGCTCCACATGCTACACTGGTTGCCAGTCTGTTTCTTGGTCCAACTCAAGATGATGTTTTAATACCCTGCATGGTATGAGTTATTTGAGGGACTGCCTGTCTTGTCAGAACTGGCAGAAGAAGCATGCTACAGGTCCCATCTCCTAGGGAGCTACACTTGACCCAGAAGACAGGCCTTTTCTGTGTGGAACCCATCTTATGAAATATCCTCTCATTCCCCGAAATGAGACTGGTTCGATTGCTGATTTTCTGGAAGTCCCTCAGAACCTTATTATGCCATCACGCCTGGGGTTCCTGAGGACTAGCGAGGTACTGAGGTAACTCCTTTGTTGCTGATATCCATTGCCTTCTCTTAGTCTTTAATTGCAATACTTTGAATTTTTCTGAATTTATATGTCTTTTATATGTTAAATGTTTTATTTTATTGTATGTCACCCAAATCACTTTTTTGTTATAGAAGTGGCCATATAAATTGGATGGATGGATGGATGGATGGATGGATGGATGGATGGATGAACGGACAGACGAACAAACAAATGAAATTAGCCACTCTTATGGTTTATCATGTCATCTGAATGAACCCACTCAGTTCTTTGGAATAAAATTTCCTAAGAATTATATAAAACACATTTAAGTTCTGTTAAGAAGAAATACGTTTCAATCATTGTAAAGTAGAAAAAAAACCTTAGCCCCTATTCTATAAACCACTTCATATAATGCTTAAGCCAACTTGTCATTTGAATTCCTTATTTCAAATTTCAATTTTGTCCAATATTTTTTGTTGAGAGATGAATGACATAAGGCACAACCTGGGTCTTTTCCTATTACAGCAACAGCTATTGGTTGTGAATACAAAAGCAGCTCTCTATAGTTAAGTATTATAAAGGATGAATGGCATGTGCTATTCCTATCAAGGTAAGTGCAAATAAGAGGTTATATGCATGAACAAATATGTTTCTCTAACCTTAATCTGTCTGCTCCTGATTCTGAGTTTAGCATGATTCATTTGCTTAGCTGATCCGTGGACATTTCAATCTTCAGTGCTTCCATCTCTAGGTTTCAGGAAACCTACACTGCATGCAGCAATTTGAAGATTTACATGACTGTGTATTATTTATTCAGCTGCACTCCCAACAATGATTTATCAAAATATCAGACTGAAATGGTATCTCAAGTCATTTGACATTCACTGTAAAAAGACTATCCAACCAATCACACATATATTTTCAACATGCACTGGTATAGTGTTGCGTAAAAACAACAACAACCCACAAATGAACATATATTGCAATAGACTCTCTTAGTATTGTGAGCTGAGATGACGAAGGTCAGACATAAAGGGGAAATTCAGAAAAGAGACAAACCTGTAAGTGATACATCACCAAAATGTGTCATGCTTAGTATTACCTCTTTCCTCAACAGCTATTTATACATATCAATCCGTGTTTCCCAATCTTTTCTCCAAAGTGACTCATGAAGAATATTCAGCTCTGTTATGGAAAAGATCTTCACCCCTAATTTAGAAGGATCACCTCTTCTGCTGACAATCCATCTCCCAAAGTGCATTGGTAAAAGGAACTGTGAAGATGTAGACTAAAGTGAGAACAAGAACGGCAGATTCCTTTTGTTATAGCTGAATAAAAGGCTAGATCCAAGTCTTTTTGGTAGTGTAAAGATTAAATAAACATGAAGCCTCATTACAACGAAAGTAAATGCCGAGATTAATCTAATTCAAAATATGACCATATTAAAACATGTGCCAGCAAATGCTACTTTGGTTTCATGTAACCCAAGTTAGTCACTGCCAGTCAGCCACCAGCAAACCAATCCAACAACAAGGATTCAACATACCCTAGGTGTATCTAAGACAGATCTCCATTAATAAGCCATGTCCTTGCCCATAAGAAGAAAGACTCAAAAGAGGATCCCTCTTCAATATTATACACAGAAATATTCCTAAATCTATGAACTATGAAGGATGTGGGGTGCAGATAAGGGCCAATTCAGGGGTGAAATGCTACCTGTTCGCACCGGTTCGGGTGAACTGGTAGTAATAAAAGCTATCAGTTTGGGCGAATCAATAGTAAAAAAATACTGAACAGGTATTTCCGACGATCAGCTGTGCCATGCGATTTATATTCGCTAGAAAGCAGGAAATCCTATTTTCTAGCGAATCTAACTTGCGTGGCACAGCTGTTTCCCACCCTCACTGTTCTACTTACCTTCAAACGGCTCCTTTTTCTGCCCAAAGCACATTTGGTGTGTACTGCACATGTGTGCATGTGCAGCGTACATTTGACACGCATTGTGCATGCGCGGGCAGTGAACTGGTGGCAACCCATGGAGGATTTCACCACTGGGCCAACTGCATACATTTTCAAACACTAGAATTTGAATTTCGATTACATTAAGATGCAACTTCCCAACTAAAAGAGTGAACAATGATAAATAAATTAGATTAATTTTCTATGACCTGAAACAAAAGAATGAATATACATGGACAGGTCTTCAATACTAGAATATATATCTGACATAGCAATAGCAGCTAGACTTATATACCACTTCACAGTGCTTTACAGCCCTTTCTAAGCGGTTTACAGGGTCAGCATATTGCCCCCAACAACCTGGGTCCTCATTTTACTGACTTCGGAAAGATGGAACATATTGCAACCAAGTACTTCTCATACATACATTATGCTCACATATATTGCTCATATTTTACTTCAATTGCTTGGGCAAGTTGGTATTACTTCTTAAAAGTCTTTCTTTCTTTCTTTTTATGAAAGAGAGAAAGAGAGAGAGAGAGAGAGAGGGAGGGAGGGAGGGAGGGAGGGAGGGAGGGAGGGAGGGAGGGAGGGAGGAAGGAAGGAAGGAAGGAAGGAAGGAAGGAAGAAAGAGAAAGAAAGAAAGAAAATTTATATAGCTTCCCAACTTACTCTCAGTGACTCTGGACAGCTTACAAAGATAAAAACCCAATATAAAAAACAATAAAAAGCAATAACCCCTGAGCTCCCTGGAGACAATGATCAGTCAAATAAGGTACTTGGTGGAATCAAACCAGGTCTTCAGAGCCTTGGGAAAGAGTGTCAAAGTGGGGGCCAATCTTATCTTCTAATACACAATACAATGAGAAAGATGTAAAAAGGATACATAGATCATTGGTTGCTACCCAAAGGAGCAAGGAGTGGGATTCTTCATGTAACAAAAATTCTGCTCCAGTCAAAATGACAAAATTACACTTCAAATCCTTTCCTTTTGTCTCTATGCATCTTTTAAAAATAAAAAGTGACTTTCACAAAACACATTTTGATTGTACAATTTTATCCATAAGAAATTTATACATGTGAATAGATTTTAAAAAAAAAAATAAGTACATTTGTTGTGGCTGTTTACTCCAATAGACTTTGGTGGCTTACAAAATCTAATAT
Source organism: Pituophis catenifer annectens (assembly GCF_029215685.1). Lineage (NCBI taxonomy): Eukaryota > Metazoa > Chordata > Lepidosauria > Squamata > Colubridae > Pituophis > Pituophis catenifer. The sequence continues at coordinate 311,351,458 of NW_027256881.1, forward strand.
TTAGTTAAAACAATTAAAAACCTAGATAAAATGAGATAAAAACAGCCGCAATAAAAGATGACATGGGACACCCCAAACAGCACTGAAAATCCAGATTTTATGACCAATAGATAAGAATGGGATACAGTCGGACAATAATTAAGAGAATATCTCCCCATAGTTGATGTAAATCAGTAGAGTTAACATGAATTGCAGAGTGCATTCAGATGTACCAAACTAGAAAAGTCTAGTTTAGGCTTCCACACAGCCATCTATATATTTAACCAGAGGAATAATTATTCCTTACCTTTACTTAACACATATAAACGCAGCATTTTAAAACATGAAAAAGTGTTCCAAAAGGAAAGGAGAAAGTAGTTCTCTTCAAGAGGCCAGGAAAAAGGTGTGCTACCATATTCAATAACAAACAAGAAAGACAGGCATTTGAACAGACCTAAGTATGGACTCATAGCAAGCTTATTGCTGCAATTATATACATCTGGATTGGACGTTGGTCTTACCTGATACGTCCTTTCTTGATCAGAAAGAAACGGCAATCAGATTGGAGAAGATTTCCTCTATGCAGCATGGACCAAGTCTGCTCAAATTTGCATAGCTCCGCCCTCCTATCCCAGTGTTTCGGCAAGGGCGTTGGCGCAGACTGACGTGTCTTCCTGGAACGACAAAGAATTAATGTCCACCCACCCCAGCCAACCCTGAGGGCCAGAAACCAAGGGTGGGGCTGACTGCCATTTCTTTCTGATCGAGAAAGGACATATCAGGTAAGACCAACGTCCAGTCTCTGAAGGAAAGAAACGGCAGTCAGATTGGGGACATACCAAAACCGCATATCCACTAGGGAGGGAAACTCCAGCCCGAAAGACCTAGGAGCGAAGCACCTCCTGCAGAACCCGCCGGCCAAAGGCCACAACTGCAGATGCAAAGGAGTCCATACGGTAGTGTCGGATGAATGGAGAAATAGAAATCCACGTAGCAGCCCGACAGATCTCCTCCAGAGGCGCTTGGGTAGCCCACGCAGCGGACGTTGTCACACTTCTGGTTGAATGTGCCATGACATGGTGTGGCATGGGAAGACGCTGTTGTAGATAGGCTGTAGCTATGGTGGCCCTGATCCAGCGGCCCAGAGTAGTACTCTTAACATGGGCCCCAATGGATCCCAGCTGAAAGGAAATAAAGAGAGCCTCCGTCTTGCGTAGGGAAGCAGTTCTAGCAATATAATTGATTTTTGGAAGGAAAGCCGGATCAAGTTGAAGGACCACCCTGTCCCTATGGAATATACAGAGGTCACTGCGGATCGAAAGAGCCGCTAACTCCTATATACGACGAGCGGAGGTGATGGCGATGAGGAATGAGACCTTGAATGACAAAAAGCGAAGGGAAACTTGACGGAGAAGCTCAAACGGACACAAAGTCAGCGCGGTAAGAACCTTGTTGAGGTTCCAGGTAGGGTACCCTACCCAGGTAGGGTATCGATGAATGGTAGGCAGGTTAACCGCAACACGTAGAAAATTGCATATGTACGGGTGACGAGAGAGAGAGTCTGGAGAACCACAGGAGAGGATCGAAGCGATGGCCACCACCTGGCGACGGAGTGTATTTGGAGCCAAGCCGGCTTCGAATCCATCCTGAAGGAAGGAGAGGACTTGAACAACCGAAGCAGACAGCGGGTTCACGGAGGAACGTTGGCAGTAGGAGGAAAAGGAGCGCCACATGGCCTCATAAATTCAGGTAGTTGAAGGACAGCAGGCAGCTTGGATGGTGGAAATAACCTGGGAGGGTATGCTGGCCGTCGTCAAGAGGAGCCGCTCAGCCTCCAGACGGTTAGATGGAGCCATGCGGGATCCGGATGGCGAAGGGATCCCTGTCAGAGCTATTCTGTTGTCCGGAATGCGCCAATGGGCCTCATTGTCGGTCGCTGGCTACCGACAGTGAGATCAGGTCCGCATACCATGGCCGATGAGGCCAGTGAGGAGCAATGAGAACAAGTTCCGCCTCCTCGTCTAGTAGCTTCCGGAGAACCCGGGGGATGAGCGGCAGGGGAGGAAATGCATACATCAGGCCCAGCGGCCAAGGACTGCGTAGGGCGTTCGTAGCTTCGGCCCGAGGGTCCAGATAGTGCGAGAAGTACCTGGGCAGCTTGTGGTTCGCAGAAGAGGCAAAGAAGTCGACTAAGGGGCTCCCGAACCGGTTCGCTATGTCTTGAAAAAGAGCCAGAGGAGGTTCCATTCCCTGTGGTCGATCACAGTGTGGTTGAGGGCATCCGCCTGAACGTTTGCCGTCCTGAAAATGTGATCCGCCTTGATGGAGTTGAGGTGGGCCTCGGCCCAGCAGCCGAGTAGAACGGTCTCCTCTAGCAGGGACGTGGAGTGGGTGCCCCCCATTTTGTTGATGTGCGCTTTTGTGGACATGTTGTCCATCAGGATGAGAATGTCCTTCCCCTCCACCTGAGCGTGGAAGTGGATGAGGACCAAGCGGACCACCTGCAGCTCCAGGTAATTGATTTTGCGCTGACGATCGCGAAAGGACTGCTGACCCTGAGCCATGTGATGTTGCAGGTGGGCACCCCAGCCCGTCAAACTGGAGTCCGTTGTGAGGACGAGATGACACGGCTCCCGGTAACTGCTGCCCTTCAAGATAGCATCCGAGATCCACAACCGGAGAGAAGAGATGACATGCTGGAGGAGGGACAGCGAGTTGCTCCGTCCGGATCGCTGGTGGGGCAGGAGGAGCCACTGCAGCTCCCTGCTGTGTAAGGGAGCTGCAGTGCTGCAGACTTTGAGCAAAGCCTTCTCGGATTGCCCTAGTCAAAAGGATTTCAAAGGCTTGTGGCAGTTGGAGAGGAGCTGCCTGACTGGGCGGATCAGTAAGGTCTGGAGCAGGCGAAGAGCTCTGTGGGGTGAGAGCCTCAGAGACAGTCTGAAACAAGGGCTCCTTTCCAGGGGGAGGAACGGGGCCTGCCAAAGGGGGACAATCCAGAGACAAATCCCTGGAGACCCGGCCATCCTCCTGGTTAATGGACCCTGATGTAGAAGGGGTCACGAGGCAGGCAGTGGGGGAGGAGGCTGAGCTTGAGCAGAAGCCCTGGAAAACGCCTTTTCAATCGCCTTATGGCGACACTGCTCCTCCCTGGATGAGGAGGCAATAGCAGGGGCCGCGGAGGTTTTCTTACTCTTGGCCCTCTTTGATGGCGGGGCTGCGCAGACGGACCCTCCAAAGGGTCGCCCAGATGGTGGCTGCGGCCCGATGCCGAGCTGGGATGACTGCTCTTGCGTCCGGATCTCTCAGCCATCACAAAAATATTCAGGGCTCTTAAAATGGCCACCGCGGGAAAATGCGCACCAATTTGACGGCGAACAAACTCACTGAGGCGATCCATGCTCCAACATCGTCAGGCGGAGAGACCAGATGAATCGCAGGCTCCTGGGTGTTTAAGTGCTCCGCTATGCAGGAGGCTTACAGAAATCGCTAGCTCAAGGCTATTACTGCGATATTAGTCGCAGCGAGGCAAGGCTCTAGCCAAAATATGAGCTGCTAGGCGAAAGCCTTTGAAACGCAGCGGAGGCTTTTAGCAGCGATCGGAAGGCCGATAACAATGAAAGAAATCGCCGAACGTGGAATCTGACAGGCGACAGATTCGGAGCCGGCTCCCTGGCTAGTGGCGATAATCAGCAGTCTAGATGTCAATAAATTGTAGAGAAAAGCACTAGAAACTATAGAATTTAGCAAGTCAGACAGGCTAGGCTGGAAGACACGTCTATCCAGCATAAACCGAGTCAAAACACTGGGACAAGAGGGCGGAGCTATGCAAATTTGAGCAGACTCGGTCCATGCTGCATAGAGGAAGTCTTCCCCAATCTGACTGCCGTTTCTTTCCTTCGGAGAAGCACTATAAGCCTAAATAACACTATCATTAGGACAGTTAAGTGTTTCTGTTACAATCATCTGCATTGTATATAATTTCTTTATATTCTTGAGTAAGATCATTTAAAACGAGTTAATTTCTATAAAATTAGATGATAGTGGTATTATGGGGCAGAATATAAAAACAATATATTAATACACTATTCCCGCTGCCTCATTTTAGTACACAGGCTAACTTAATTGTTTATAATGAAACAGCTAGCTATGGCTGATGCCAATAGTGAGCAGAAAAGTAATTAAAAGTAGCATACCTGTTTCAAAGCTATTTAATTTGTAAAGCAGAATTATAAGGTTATACCCAGCACTCTAATCCTGTGGGGTTTTTTTGCATATAGTACATGGATGAGGAGTATTGTTATGTAATTTTTGCATTTTCAAACAATTTGTGAATAAAAACTTATCTGAAATGTGCAGTTCTTTGAATTTTGCAATCATGAACCAAGATATGCTAAAGCATAGTTTCTGAAATTCTTTCCAATAGCCAAATGTGTCTAATGCTTCCATGTGCCATGGGAAGCATGGAGTACATTACAAATACTTTGATGCTCTGGGCCAAGAGGGAAACAGCTTACAATGGAGCAATTAAACAACCTCTCAAGCCATTGTCCAACTACTTTTCTTATAAAGATACTTTTCCTCTTCATCTGACTCTTTAACTCTATATTTCTTTTATCAATTTCTACTACTGGCCCACGTCTAAAAATGATCTTGCCAACAGTAAGATAGAGTCCCAACTACTTTTATATAATTTCTTTTCACCATTCCACACAATTAGAAAGAATAAAAATGCATGTTAAGGTAAACTTATACAAAAATATGTATGATCATTGAAAAAGTGTACCCAAATACTGTATGTGTTAGGACAAATAGGAAAACAATTCATCTTAGACAAAATGGCAAACTAGAATTCATATATATGGAGAAATATGCACCAAAGTCTATAACAAATTAGTGCTTGTTTTTTTTTTTAAAAAAAAAGCCCTCAAACTTATTTAATTGAATTTTATATATTGTATATACTCGCAGATAAGCCAAAAATTTGTTTCAGCTTCTCCACAGATGGGCTTATCTGTGAGGCTATACTGTGGTATTACTAGTAGTAGTAGTAATAATAGTAATATTACTATTACTGTCGTAATACTTTTTTAAAGGATCCATATACCTTATAGAAGCCCATTTACAGCAAACCCCAGAATCATTTCAACAGTGAGGTTGGCAGCATATAAATTTAATAAATAAATAAACAAACAGCACATTATTAACCAAAATAATACTGGCCTATCTGCAATTGGTAGATTTGTCATGGTATTTTGGTTAAAAATTTGAGAGTATGTTTATCCACAAGCATATACAGTATTCATAAAATTAGTGTAATTTACAGATTCATCCCTCTGTAACCTATATCCCATAAAACAACAAGCAGTACTGCTTGCTTCTCTTATCTAACGTATTTTCACTTAAATAGATAAAACTGAGAAAATAAGAGTCCAAAGCCAGTAGAGATAAAGATGCTCTATAAATGTATGTGGTCTAGAATTCAGTAAAGGTGACTATTCATTTCACCTCTCAATGGTTTCCCTGATTTCAAGGTATTTATGCAGAAAATATGCTGGTAAACTATAGACTCTGCTTATGGTAATTTCTCCCAAAATGGAGATGGAGGATGCCCTGTAGGATGCAGTATGCTAGCCTTCCTTTTTTCACCATAGCTGAAGTATGAATTGTGCAAGTTATATACATAGTACAATGCAACAGAAGATTATATCATTGACACCTGCTTGTGGCTAGTCTACTTCTGTACTATGAACATAAATCTGCCAGGAGCATGTAAGACAGAAGCAACTAATTAGCCAATTTCACTTCTCCCACACACAATAAGCGAAGAGCCTTCAATTATAAAAGCACAGATGATCATTTCAAACTGAGGCTGTTAGCCTGGAATTGTCTCCGTAGCATTCAGATGCCAGACCAAAGATATAGAACATCACTGTAGTTTGATTATACCTACTGATTTTTGTCCTTTTTCTTCAAAGAAAGCACAAGAGGCCACAATAGAGACCCCTCCTTTAAATCCTTCCATGTGAAACGAATTTGAGGAAGGAAGTGGCTTTGGGAAAGGAATCCTAAATTATCCACTTCCATGTGCCATGATTATAATTCAGATCAGAGCCCCACATACTTACTTTCAAGTAAAAAAACAGGACAGCAGCACACTTCATAATTATGATAATGTGAAGTTTAACTTTCTGGCACAAAAGCTTTTTGCATCTTGGTTAGTTATTGTGTCTAGCCTAATTTATCACAGGATAGTTGTGAGACTAAAACTTGAGGTGCTAAGTCACAGTAACTTTTGTATACAGTCCTCAGTTATCTTTTACAAAGATGGAATATACTCAGTTCCTTCAATCTATCCTCCTTACATTTCCAGTCCTTGTTAATGTTCACTACTGTTGTGGTCTACCAGCAGCCTGCGGAGCTGGCAGCGGAGTCAGATAGTGAGGAGGCTAGAGAGGACCATGGGCCAGTCCTGGAGTCTGGGGAAGGCCCGGACAAGGGTTCTGCGTTGGAGGCAGAGATGGGGCCAGGGCCATCTGGGAGTTATGCACGGACTCCGGAGCCTCCTGAGTCTGACATCAGAGAGGCAGAGGAACAGCAGGAGCCTGTTCCTAGTGCACACATGCACAGAGCTCCCAGAAGGCAAGAGCAGTTAAAGCAAAAGGGACGACTCGGGAGTAAGGCCAGGAGATGATTGGCCCCTCCCATAAGGCTTAAAAGAGGAGCAAAGGCACGTGGGCCCTTTGCAGGAAAGCAACGTTGTTAATTTTGTTTCCAGTCAGCGTCTCTTGTTTCTGAACTTTGTGGGGCTTTGCCAAGAAAGGCCTTTGGCAGGGTGCCAAAGAAGATAAAGGTTTGTGATAAACCCAAAGGACTTTTTCTGAAGGACTTATTTTGGAATTAATTTGGACTAAGCTGGGAATGAAGTAATTCTCAGCTGTTATAGTAAAATAGGTTTGTTTGGGACTAATTGTGTCTTGTAATGACTAAGCAAGCCTAGGTCACATCAATTACACTATTCCATTTTCTCTGAACCTTTCTTAAAAGGTGCTGACCAGAACTGGACAGAACACTGTGGATGGGGTCTGATTATCTCAGTTTTGACTACTATGGATTATCTACCAGCTATCAAGGATTACAGCTACTAAGATTAAAACGTTCAACCATTTATGAAGCTGCTTCAAGCAATAAATATCTCCAAGGGTAGTGAAACTTTCTAGTCAAGCATCTTTCAAACTGATGCTCTCCTGGTTGAAAATTATGGCAGGTGAAATTCAACATACCTGGAGAGCACCTAGCTGAAAGAAATGATGTGTTAAGCTCTAGGATGACACTGTCCACCCAAAAAGGTTACTAGCTCTTTCTAGACAGGAAGGGCTATGAAATACTTTGTGTTTAGTATGAGACTATCTTTGAGACCTGATTTATTTTGGTGAGTTCATGAGCTGCAATTGGTAGTTTTGTCCTCTGGCTCCAATTTCCTAGGATAATTCTTGATTCTCTTCTAGTTCTTGTCTACACTCAGTCCTGATTCTATCAACCAACGTACATATATCACAATCCATACTCCCTTTGACCTGACTAGTACCCAGCATACAGTCCTAGTTCAGTGCTTTTTCAGCCTTTTGATTTCAATCTATCTGCTACTGCAGGAACTCAAAATAATTCTTTCTATCGTATCCAGCAACATGTCTTTTACTTCTATCTACTGAAGATGCCATGATGGCTTGTCTGACTCCCAAATGCTAATATGGGGTGCCTGAATCCATAATGGTACACAATGTAAATGACTGTCTCTAGGTAGACAGCAATAATAATTGGCTGTCATAATATAAGGAAAGCTAATCCATGCCACTGAGTTAATAATCATTCATGCAACATACATGTATTTTACTTAATTTGGAGGAAAAATAACAATTCTACATTTTTCAAACAGCTTCTTTTCACAGCAACCTATGACAATGTTTAGCTTCCAGTACATATATTGTATGTGGTGGCTCAGTGGTTAGAATGCTTTAGTAGCAGGCTACTTTTGCTGACTGCCTGCTGACTGCAATTTGGCGGTTCAAATCTCACTCAGCCTTCCATCCTTCCGAAGTGGGTAAAATGAGGGCCCAGATTGTTGGGGGCAAGAGGCTAACTCTGTAAAAAACCGTTTAGCGAGGGTTGTAAAGCACTGTGAAGCGGTATGTAAGTCTAAGTGCTATTGCTATTTGTTTTGTCTCTCTAGCAGTTTAATTATTTAAATGACTAGAATAAACATTCATAGGACAGGGGCTGCATTGTAACCCTCTTTTTGATATGTTTCTCCTCCACTCCCCTGAAAAAATCTGACACCCTCATTAAATATTGAACTATCAGCCTATACTGTTCCTATATTGGCTAATTATTCTGGGAATTATAGTCCAAGACAAAGTGAGGGTACTTTGTTCATGAAGCAGAGACTACTGCTTTGGTGAACGGACTAAAAACTGACTTTCTGTTGTATCTTCTACAGTCTTTGCAGCAATTAGCACAGCTGTCTAATGAATTTCAACTACTGGTTTCTTCGGTCTTCGTCACTCTAAATGTTGTTCTCTCATTCTATTGCTGTGAGCTGCGGGCTAACATTGCTACATTGCACCAAACACAGATGTGATGCAATCTTTCCCCCACAGGTTTCACTTTCTAAGCACCTACGCACATAATCAGAACCGTCAAATGGCCCTAAATTTTCTAGACTGTGCCATTTCCACCTGTAACAAGGGAATGGAAAGGGGGATGGGGGAAATCTTTTTGAAGATTCACTATGTTAAAAAAATACTAGAATGTACTAGAATGCCAGTAAAAAAAAGAAGAAGCTAGGATCCTTTTTCTTATCAAACTAAATTTGATTTTACAAGAAGTTATTTCATATGGAAAGGCATCCAAGCATGTAAAGTATGCTTGTAAAATTTAATTTAAAAAATCCTTGCTATGAGACAATTTCAATTGTATTTCAGCTGAATGTTATAGAGACAAAATAGGACAACTGGGGAGCAAAACTGACAAGAACCCAAGTCTATATTCTTATTATAAGGACCAAATTTGAAATCTGGACTATACTTTAAAATAAAATTCTAAAAACATCATGAAATCAGAGTTTTGTCACTAGATATGCACATATTTATTAATATTTTTGTCAATTCTATTGCCAAAAAAAATCTTGCAAAAATGTCAAGTGCGTTTTTTCAGTGTTTGAGTCAGCCAGGCCTCTGGTCTCTTTCAAGACTATGTCATCTCTGCCAGTATCATGCTTTCTCACTCCTGTTTTATTTTAAATTTTTAAAATTACCTCATACCACTTTTTTACATTTTTCAAGCTCTCTATCCAAAGGGGAAAATGACACCAAAAATTCCTTAGTGGCCATATTAGTATGTAATATGAATAAAACATAAGTATTAGGGCACAGAATTGTGGCAAAAAAATCTTTGATTCTAAAAAGTCACTGATTTTTAGCAAAAAAAGAAGGGAGGGGGGAGGAAGGGAGGGAGGGACGAAGGAAGGAAGGAAAAATTGCTGAGGATATGACCACAGAGTAAGAAATATGTACAGTTCATACATAGTATAGGGAAGAAAATTAATTCTACTGTAAACTGCTTTCAGATTTTTTAAAAAAATCGGAAACTACATATGCTATAAATAAATCAATAATAAATAAATAAAATTGGCTTCCAAAATATGCACTAATGAAACACTGGTTTTTAAATAATTTAAAAACAAAATCAGACCATTCTGTGCACAGAATTAGATAGGTCTATCAGTAATTATTGGCAATGCCATCTAGAAACTTCCATATGTGAAGCCATGATATTTTCCAAGTACTAAATTTGAGAAACCAAAATAAAAAACAGCTAAAGCTTTTATGCCAGGTTAGACTTCCCAACACAGTCTTGCTTGTTGTTCCAAATATGCTTTCTTCAAGAGGCAATTGGACTTTCTAGTTTTTCTTTGAAGACATTTCGCTTCTCATCCAAGAAGGTTCTTCTTGAGCTGAAGAAGCTTCTTGGATGTGCAGTGAAATGTCTTCAAAGAAAAAGCTTTCTGGATGAGAATGGGCGTTGTACTTACCTGATACGCCCCTTCTCTCCTTGCTGTCACGGCAGTTTCGACTCGGTCCTATTGGGCAGCTACCTGTCAACTACCCACGCCTGACTGCCGTGACAGCCTGGGAGGAGAAGTGAAACGTCTTCAAAGAAAAACTAGAAAGTCCAGTTGCCTCTTGAAAAAAGCACCTTTGGGACAACCATGACCTGGATGACTGAGAATCTCCATAGACAGTCTTACTTGTTATTTATGGAAACAGTAAGAAGGATCTTCAGGCTGATTCAGCAGCTTTCTATGTGTTATGACTGAAAAGAGGGAGAAGGAAGAATAAATAGTAGGTCAATCCAAAAGCCTTCAGTTCAGTAACTTGCATTCTCCATTAAGTCTGGGAAACACTTTTTACTGAAATCTGGGATAACCTGTTTCAAAACAATGTACACATCATATGGACTTTTATTTCCGTTTCCTACCTCCTTAAGGAAGGAATCCATCTGGAGAGAATGCAGAATGGTATACCATCACGAGATCTCCCTGGAATCAGTATGGATTTATTTGTAGATGATTTTGGTTTAAATTAAATCATTCGGCTCACAATTATTTCATCAGCTCGTTACTATAGACAGTGCTTATCTTGAACATCCTTATTTCTGAAAACCACATTCAGTAAGTTAAACAAATCAGCAGCTACAAAAAATATAATGGTATATAATGGAAAACCTTCCCTAAATCAGACATCCTTCTTGATTCTACCCAAATCTCCTACAATAGAAATGTAACTGATCATTGGGCTATCACTATAGATATACAGTATGTACAGTTATTTGCTAGCACTGCAAAACGTAAGATTTATGCTTTAACATTCTCACATGATTCCATCCATAATTTTCACTAATTCTATTCACCTATCTGGCTGCATATATTAAAACCCAGCAAAATTTTGTAAATACAAGCACTAGTTAGGACAGGCAGAGTAGTTTTAACGTTGGCTTCCTGTAATTTTAGAGTATCCAAACACCATAGTAATTTAATAAACTGGCTAATCAAATGTGCAAAATATTGTGCTCCAATGTACAAGATTTACAGGTCTTGATCTCCAGATCATGTGAACGTCACAAGTTCAACATTAAATATCCCTATTTGTCCTCTGCATATCATTAAAGTTTCTTCATTATTGAATACATATTTTATTTATCTACTTACATTGCTTAACAGTTAATTCTAATTTTTTGTGCATCAAGACAGTCTCATTTTTATCACTCTATATATACTTTCAAACTAATGGAATAAGAACATTTTTCACAACACAAAACATAAAAAGAAACATAAAAAGTGGGAAAAACTATTCCCTAATACAAAAACTGTCAAATACTAATGAGACCTAGGAAGGAAAACAGATCATTCATTAGGATTACAGAAGGAATGGTTAATATTGTCAAAAAAAACCCAAAACCAACTATGATACCACCAAACAGAGGGGGTTTTGAAACTACAGGACCTACATGTGGAAAGAAAACGGAAATGTAGTCATAGGAAAAATACCAGTTCAAACCAAGTGCACCCACAGGAACATGGTCACTTGATTCTGCCAGGATGCAATTGTGAAAGGAGCAGGTTAAAAAAGTGAGAACATTCAAATGTGCTTGCAGGTGCTGTTTGAAATGTATTGCCCATGAACTAATGCACTACATATTTTTGTCCTGCCTCCCAGAAAAAGAAAGGTAGAAAAGTTTCAGCCAAACCCAGTGCTTAACTTCATCTGGTTACGCCACAGCTCGGAAAGGTGGTGGGAAGGGTGGCAATGGAAGCAACATTCATACATCACACTGAAGAAAAGAAAGTCTAAGGACGTGGCATGAGTTTGAAAAAACTAACTACATTCCCTTTGAGAACAATTCTTAAGCTATTTCTGTTTTTTCCTCTTCCAACCTAAAGACTGTTATCTTTGAACAACTTGCTCTTCTCATGAATTGACAGATTTATTTTCAAGAAATAAGGGACACTTATCTACTTTTCCTTTACTGTTAATCTACACACAAAGAAATAACAAACAGAGCTTGTCTATCTGAAATGCAATGGCTGCAGTCCTCAGAATTCAATTAAGCTCAAATAATTAATGCTTCTGCCATATTCAATTACTTTTACATGTTTGAGGCACTGATGTTTTCCCCCTTTATTCTTTTAATCTTTATTTCTCTTCTCTTATTTATTTTTTCTAAATTTGTTTTAAAGTGCTGGTTGAGCAGGAAAAAAAATATAAATATGAACATAATTTGCAGTTCAAATGTTATAGTCTCCTTTTAGCTGACATAGCATGTCAATTGTTATGTGCCTTTGATTAAAATAACGTTTTAAATGCTTTGAACAAATATATCTCCTCCATTCTTCTATTATTTTACATATTTTTTAGTAGAATAAAGAAGTTTTCATTCTTCCTGTCGTAGCACAGAAAAGCCTAAGAATATCTTTTGTCATAGAGAAAGTGAAAATATTATAGGCTGCTGATTACAAAAAAAAAAAAAAAGAGGAGGTAGGAAAGTGGGGAGGGGGTACAGAGAGAGTGAGTGCACTGCTTTAGAGATTAAGTTTCCCTTTTATGAAATCGTATTTAGTCTCTTTCTTTTTTTTAACAAATCTAACAACAATGCTCTACAGACTCTCACTGGGAAATACCTTTAGTGTTAAATACAGATTCTGATTTTCTTGGCTAATGCAGAAAGCCTTTCTATTGAAAAATAAATAAGGGGGTTTGGTATATCCCACTAAAGCCTTTTCAGTGAATGACTTTTGTAGGATTTTTTTTTTTTCATGGCTATCCTCCATGGCTGTAATATGAAGTTTTTATCGTACTATTGAAAACTATCCTGTGCTGTTTTAAAAAAGAAAAGAAGAGAGAAAGAGAAAAAGCGAAGAAGGTGAGCAAAAATCTTTAACTAATATAACAGAACAATACTGAACTTGAGCTTTGACCCTAATTTTAATACCATCTTTTACCAAAGGAATTTGAATCCTGGATAGAGAAAAATCAAATGAACCCCATATTTTTATCTTATTTTCAGATTCAAAATCTTCCAATCATTGTCAAATTAATCTTTCTTTTTGCTTGGGAAAAAATCAAGACCTCCAGTTCAACTCTTTTTTTTAATGGTATGCTTAATATCATTCTTACTCATTCTCCCTATACTTGACGAGTAATGGGGTTTTTTTTAACTTGCAGGCTTGCAATTCTGAAAGTGAAAGTATGCTGAAGGCCGGGGTGAAATCCAGCAGGTTCTGACAGGTTCTGGAGAACCGGTAGCGGAAATTTTGAGTAGTTCGGAGAACTGGCAAATGCCACCTCTGGCTGGCCCCAGAGTGGGGAGGGAATGTAGATTTTGCAGAATCCTTCCCCTGCCACGCCCACCAAGCCATGCCCACAGAACCGGTAGTAAAAAAATTTGGATTTCACCACTGGCTGAAGGTAACCAAAATAAAAAGCAACTTCATAAAACTAGAGCTTTTATAGATGGAGAATGTGACAACCAAAATATAATTGCTAGCCAAAGGCCTGAAGAATATGGAAGAAGAATTGCTGTGATTCATATAGATGTATATTGCAAGGATCAATGCAGATGAAGTCTGCGTGTGGGCACATGTACCACACAGAGCTCGTGGCCTCCAAGGACAACCATTTTATTTTTTTCCCATGGAAATGAATGTCAAGTCTTCATGTTTATACAAGAAAGCAAAGGATTACCCAGGAGAGTCAGTATGTATGGTAGTTAAGCAGCTGGACTGGGACCAAGGAGATTCAAATTCAAATCCATACTTAACCAAGGAGCTCACTGGATAACTGTATACCTGTCAAGCTTGTTATTGAAAAGATAAAAGGAGGGGTAATCGCCATTTACACAGTCTTGAACCCCTACAAGAAAGGTAGAACATAAATGCAGTACAAAAATAAATAAGGAAAATCATTGAAGCAAAGTTTAAATTTGGTTTTCATGTTCTCCTGCCGTTAAGAGCCAAACCAGCTCATATCTCTTCCTCTGAATTTTCCTTCTTATAAGATGTGAAAAGGGTGAAGCTAGAATTTATATTAAGCACATCTTTGCATCATGCTTCTTAAAAGAATACAATTGGCTGTTTCTGGGAGGAATCATAGCAGATTCTAGTGAGAAAAAGGAGAAATATAACTATTTTTTCCATACTACTTCTGATGAGACTCATTCTCTCAAAGCTAATATTTGTATTGGAAGGAAAATATCCATTGGTACCAAAGAGGAATTCCTCATCATTCAAATTGCAAGTTCAGAATAATTACTTTTCACAACATCATGAAAGGTAAACCCTTAACTGTTTCCTATTTCTGAGATTCTGCCAGTAGCATTTCTACAGTAGCCTGTGTCTGCTATTTCTGAATTTTAAAAAGAACTATGCACAGTAAATACAAATAAAGTATGCATTTACTGTCACTTAATAGCCCAATAGTAATTTTTTGGGATGAGGTTGTGAATAGGTATCTGGACTTGGAAGTTGAAGATGGTTAGACCTGATTGGTAGGTTGGATAGAGATCTTTAGAGAATTTCAGATCTATCCTGGGAAGACAAGACAATCTCAAACTATTTGTATATTGTTGCCAAGCAAATCCCATGGATATGTTCTTTAAATCACCAGGAGGAGCAAGTTCAGCTCCAAGAGAACTTTTCTTTATGTCATTTTTGATGGATAAACTACAAAGGGATTCTGCTGCATATTCAACAGGCATCTCTTATTCTAAAAGGCTGGGATATGGTCCAAAACTAAACTCAGCATGTAGGGGGAAAATAACCTTTAAAGGTGCAAAGTGTAAATGTGCAGATATAAATAACTTACACAATTTGAAAGTGAATTCCATAGCTGCCCTGTGATTTGTGAAGTCTGAAAGTCAAGGACAAACTTATGCAACTCTTTTACCGATCATGTTACACAGATTATGCCTGTGTAAAGGTTTTTTTTGGGGGGGGTGTTGAATCAGTCTTGATTCTTGGTGATTATATGAACAAGCCTCTGCAGTTTTCTTGGCAATATTTTCAGAAGGGGCTTGCCATTTTCTCCTTACTGAGAAGTGAATAGCCCCAAATCACCCAGTTGGTACCCATACTCAAGACAAGAGTAAAACTCACATCTCTCCACTTCTAGTCTAACTTGGTGTAGCTGTTAAAGGTGTTTTGCTGTTAACTGGGAAGAATATGAGTTCAAGTCCTGACTTAGGCATGAAACCAATTAAGAGACTTCGTAGTCTCCCTTTCTCAGCCCTAGGAAGAAGGTAACAGCAAACTACAGTCAAAAATGTTGCCAAGCAAACTGCAGGGACTTTTTCATGTAATTTCCAGGTGTCAAGCCTGGCTCAAAGTGACAATTTTACACCTAAAAGTAGAGCTATATTAGGTTACACTGAAGTTATCATATCTTCCAACTTTAATATAGCAGATTCAGTGTCTTGTGTTTTGGCATTAGGAAGCCTAACTTAAAACTCACTACAGATAGTCCTTGACTTGTAACAATTCATTTAGCGACCATTCAATGGCATTGAAAAAATGACTTATTTTTCACACTAGTTTTTCATACTTATGATCTCCATGGTGACATGATGAAAATTCAGACACTTGGCAACTGGCATGTATTTATGACGATTGCAGTGTCCTGGGGTCATGTGATCACCTCTTGTGACTTTCTGACAAGCAAAGCCAATGAGGAAGCCAGATGCACTTAACAACTGTGTTACTAACGACGACAGTGATTCATTTAACAACTGTGGCAAGAAAGGTCATAAAATGGAAAACTCACTTAATAACTGTCTTGCTAGGCAATGGAAATTTGGGGGTCAATTGCAGTGATACATCGAGGATTACCTGTATAAGTGAAAATGAGGGGTATGTCTTTTATAACTTACAAATATAGGAATCTTTTTATATGAAGTCAGATCATTGATGCCTCTACCTAGTAGCAGTGTTGGGTAGCAACAATTATCCATGGTTTCAGATAAGAGTCTTTTCTAGTCCTACCTCAAAACTCCAGGGAAATCCTCCTTCGAGGCCTAGGAATTATCTAGAGAGCATGTTAAAGCCAAAGCAATGGAAAAATGGAAGACTAGACATTTCTAAAAACAAAACAGATCTAACACAAAAGCCATTGTCTCTCTGCCCATCAGTCCAGGTTTTTCCAGAAGTTCCTGAGCTATATAGCTCTTACATCTATAACTCACAGCAGCTCCAAGTTGACTGGCAAGTCATGAAGGCTCCTATCCTGCTAGAGACAATTTATTCAGATGCAGCCTGTTCTAATTGTTAAAATAAGATTCAACTGATTGCAGCTTGACTAGATAGAGGCCAAGTACGTTTATGATAACTATCCAGGGCTTAAAAGTGGGGGGGGGGAGTCAATTTCTCTCAGAAAGCCAGCCTCTTTCTGTAATGCCTCTTTAACAGGGGTGGGCAAATGTGGCCCTTTTACAACCTGTGGACTTCAACTCCCAGAATTCCTGAGACAGCCAAGCTGTCTCAGGAATTCTGGGAGTTGAAGTCCACAGGTTATAAAGGGGCCATATTTGCGCACCCCTGCTCTTTAATAATGTGGTTATCTGCTGAGTAAGTACAGGCCACTCATTCCCTGAACACAGTCTCAGGAAGGCCTTTACATGCCCATGCTTACAAGAACATCCCAAACACCATAGAAATAAAAATATTGTGTTCTTGTGACTTCAGACAAGTTCATATTCATTTTATTCTTAACTAGCAAAAAAAATAATTTCAGAAACAAAGCATGCATAATTATTTATACAACCCTTTTTTCTTAGAAACGGTTGGGACATCTAAACATTAGAAGCCACAGGCCTGTTCAAAGGCTATGAAGCCAATAAGATCAGTTCTAGGTAAGCCAGAAGCATCCAACTTCCTTGCCTGCAATGCAAAACTAAGAATGTGGTAGAGAGCAACAGATTTGTATGGGTAAAAACCTATAGAATCTTCACTTTAAAATCACAAGACCATCCCACCGGAACAACAGCCTAACTAAAACAACATGTGAACAACATGAGGGATATTTTATCATGCATAGTGGATGTGCAAAAAAGCCAAAGTATTTGGATACAAATAAATACACTAATTCAGAAGAGTATTAAGGACAAATTTTCAATAGAAACTGAAGACTTTTCTTTTGAGATTAAAGGAGAGACAACTCGGAAAAAAGTCATGGAACTTTCTTTTATATATGAGAACTGCAGTGAGATTACTATATGGTCAAAGAGTAGAAAAATTTGACACTCTCCACAATAGAACTCTCACTTCACTACAATAGGTGAAGATGATGTAACTTACAGAGATAGCTAAATTGACTTTCTTGATTAGAGAAAAGACAATATATGCACTTAAAGCTGACTGGAAACCCTTATAGACTTTCTGCATGAAAGAGAAAAGAAATGTACTTATAAATTGTGATTTTAATGATTAGAAAAAATGAATAATAGAAAACAATAAGCTTTTTTAAAATATACAGTAAGAGGTAATTTTGTAATGATTTTTTCTGCAAAGGAAATCAGAAACTTCCTTCCTTTTTATTTTTATTTTTTTCTTTCTACATTTATGTCTTTTTTCTTTTCTTTCTCTTTTTCTTCCTTTGTTTTCTTTTTTCTGGATTAGTTTGTGTTAATGTTTATGTTGTCTTTAAAACTTTAAATATATATGTGTGTGTGTGCACGCGCACATTCACACACATATGAATAACAGACTAACTAGGGAGAAAGGATTATGCAAATTAAAGTTTTATATTTGTAGGTCCTAACTATCCCTTTCTTCAGAAATATATTATATTCCCATTGAACAACTGCCCTGTTCTCTCACTGTTCCGTATACACTAGCATACACTAAATGCATCTCTATTAAATAACTACTTTAAAATTCAACAGTCTTATCTTCTTATATCTTCTCCTGATATTCTTCTGCCTGGATTCTGTGTACTGATATTTACCAAAGAAATAGCTAAGGAGTATTAAGCTATGGGAAGGCTGCCTTTTGTAAAATTTCAAACAGTGCTGAGCGATCTGATATGAGGTATGGCCCCTCAACATCTTTTCTGCTATCAACAAGCCTCTCGTAAACCTTAACTCACCCAAATCACTAGCAATTTCCACTGATTGAGGTAGGAAATGCACAAAAACTCTGCCAGATTTCCTAAAGTAAGCTCAACATGGCTGTAAAAAAAAAAAAAAAACCCTCCCCAACCCATGAAATCCGAAGGGAAAAAAAGACCCTCCCCACATATGTTATGTCTCCACCCCTGATTAGGCATCATTACTTTTCACTGCAATTCTCCCTACCCTTTGAAAATATTGTATGTACCCTTTGGCTACAATACTTTCAAAGTTAAAGATTAGACAACTATAATCATGATGACACCATTCTCATTGGAAAAATATGCAAGTTCAAGTAAGTGTTCTAAAATTTTAATTTCTAGGATCTTTTTGACTTTTTTTTTTGGGGGGGGGGGGGGTGTCTGCAAAATGTGAAAGTACCTAGTCCTTAAGTGTCCATGCCAATCCACAGAGCTAAGAATTATCAGTAGAAAGTTGTAATGAATTACTGAATGCAAGCAAAGATGGGATAAGGAGATGATTTAAGGGACAATATCTGACTTCTCAGGCTGGAGAATCATAACAGTCTGTTATATCTGAACATCTGACACAACACAGACTAAAAGTTATCACTAAAAACAAGCAGATTTTCAGAGGGCATTCCACAATTCAAGGATCCAACTAAACCCTTTACAAACTGGGATCAACTGGATTCCGAGGTTTAGAATCAAGAGGATCTTCAAAGTCTGTTATGGCCTTATGCACTGCTCATAGGTAATTTTGCATTTTTCATTCTGTCAAGAAGCCTGTCTCTCATTTTTAGAGAAAAGGGGTGGGACAAGGAAAGGCTACCTCTGCAGATGAATGAACGTAAAACATGCTGTACCTGCAATGTTCTCCTGCTTGGGGCAAATTCCTTTTGTAGGCGTGAGAACACGGTCTTCTTCATCGGGTGTGACTTGGATCCCGATTTCCACTGGCTCTGACACTTTCCTGAGCTCGGAGCGTGATGGAGGGGGAGGACTGCTCTTATCCACGTTCTTTTCATAGCAGGCACCACCAGCGCCATGGCACTGTTTCTTCTTGTGCTCTATAAAAACCAAGATGTCTCCCAGGGGAAAGTTCATCTGACACTGTCCACAGGTTAATAGGTCAGGGTCTGTTCCACCCAACGCAATGCTGAGCCCAACTGGCTCTCCTAGTGCTAGGCTCTCATCCTCATGGGTGATGATGGCAGTGTCCACGTGGTCAGCCTCTGCTTCGTTTGGAAACCCAAAAAAGGTGAAGGTCAGGGAGAAAGGGAAAAAGAAAAAAAGAAAGAAAAATAATTGAGAGCAATTGGTTTAAATATTCATATAGTTGTAAATTTTTTTTATCTATTTCCCACCCTGCTTGTCTCCACTAGCGATCTGAGTACATTTTGCAATCAAGTCTGTCTGCAAAATAAAATAATAAGCATATCTAATTAGGCTTTTCTGAATCAACCATCCAACTCCACAGCAATGGATTAATAACAGGGGAGAGTAGAGTCCTGTTAGTCATATCCAGAACCAAAACTGGTAGGATGCATTGGACAGAGCCAGAGATTTATATCAAGTTGTAACAGAATCCATGATTCAGTTAAGCAACTCTAATCAAGCATCTTTTTTTCTTTATAAAGCAAGAAACAATACTAAACTATTTGACTATGGAAGCCCACCATTAAAAATAATTGACATTGCAAGTATTTTATATTACTGATTTTTCTGATACTTTTAACAATTTATTGATCATATAGTGTGTTGTTTTCTCAAAAAAAAAAGTTGTAAGATTAAGCTCGTTGTACTGTGATATTCTTGGAACTTTACCTATTTCTAGCTTTTTATGGCCCAGTCACCCTCCAAAATATTTTTTAATTGCATCCATTCCGTGGCCACCATTCCAAGGACTGTTGGAAGCAATGAATATGCAATACATTGGACTTACAAATATAGTGAAGAGGCTGATTAACCTAACAAGGTAGCACTAGCCATGTCAAATAACCATGAAAAGCTTTGGCGACAAGCAGGCACCTGTTAAAAATGAATTTGAATGGAAACGGTGCTCAGTGCATCACAGTGAAATTAATTATGTCACAGGATTTATTAAAACTATAGGGATAAATCATGCTTACAGAAAGCAGGTTTTTTTAGCACCACACACATTGTATATAAGTGAGTTTGATCTGACTGCTGCTTTACTGCATCACCTTTTCAGGATGACCAGAGGAGGAGCAGCTGTTTTGCCTCTGATTCCTGGCATCGTAAGCCTGTCTTTCCCAAGATGAAAGCCATTCCAGGGAAAAGGATTTTTCAATCACTATTGTTCCGAGAAGGTGACAGCAATGATGCCAGAAGGAGATTTATACAAATTTGCCAAAACCAGTTTAGAGAACAAGTTTCTGTGGTTCCTGACGTCTGCAATCTCTTGGAAGGCAGCACAAGACAGTCACAGGTTCTTGGGCTTGTCTTGAGCAGGAAGACTGTCTCTTTCAACCCTACCCACAAAGCAAGCCTGAGGTCTACAAGCAGCAGAAAGTGACACGTCCATTTGCCTTAAGAGAAAATGCAGGGAACTGATCCCACACCCAAAACACACCACTCATGCTTTGTTCTGTCCCCTGCATTTCTTAAATGCTCGGCTGGGGGAAACAGTACCCCAACTTGGCCAATCACCTTAATGTGACATGGCTCAGGGTAAGAATGAAAATGTACCCAATCCCACACATGCAATCTCTGGCTGATTTAATGCTCCACCTGAGAATGCACACTGAGCTTATAGACTGGTTTGTGGATGGATCATGGTGGTTTGTCCAGAATGAATGGCTCCCTAGATTCAGTCTCTCAAATGCCACCCATGAAAACAGTCTTTCATACAGTTAGGTTTTCTAAAAACAACTTTAATTTTCTCCAGAAAACTTTCACAGCTAAACCATGCTTCCAACTGAGTAGGTTCAGTAGGCTACTTCAATCTTTTTCAACTCTTAACAGTCCTGCTCAGAGGATGACCTTAATATCAATCATTTTTTTTTATTCCAAGGTCCCAATTCTGTAATGTCACAAACCCTTTTTTGCTTCCTTTCAATTTCTTTTACAAAATTGTTGTACTTTCATATCTGAGTAACTTTAAGGCTTTTTATTTTTATTTTATTTCAATTAATCAGTATGCAACATTGAGGTTTCTAGCATAAATATCTCAATAAGGAACTATACAGAGAAACCCTTTATAAAGAACCAAAAGACAAATTGATGAAAAGGTCAAACATTCTTTTAAAAAACATCTCAGTTCAAATTTATTTATTTAGTTTATAATCCTATCCACTTATTAGCTGAAAGAAAATGAAATTTGTTCAGAACAGTTCTCAATTTCAGTCCATAAATATTATCTTAAAATGCTAAAAATTAAATGGGAGAGTCGATTTCCCAATTCAGTTACACCATGGTCCGCACTGATCAAATTTTATTTATATAAATAGTCTTCAGAATACTCAATATATCCTCTCATTACTTAATATAACTAAAATTTTGGGACAATCTTGTGTTTGCAGAAGATAATAATGTACTAAATATAGCTAATTCACGATGTTAGAAGGATGCAATAAACTTTTGTTTTGTTTCATTTTGTTTTTATTTCCAAGGCAGGCTAACTGCAAAACCACACAAAATATGGACCTCGATCAGGCACAGTTCCCAATGGCTGGCAGGGTTTTGCTCTAAACAAGAATTTTATCATTTGGCCTGATCAATGCACAGTGAATTAACGACATGTAAATAAAAGAGATGAGCCATTGAAGTTTTATCAAGAGAAGGGAATAGTGAAACTCCGCAGGGGAAAAAAATGAACACATGGAAATACTGGCATTGGTGATTTGTTTCCAAATTTCCTGGAGATCTAAAAGCAGCAGGACAATGTAAAACATTTGTCATACTTCTGAATTCTGAATCCCCAAACTGAATGGGAAATTTGCCTAGGCAGTTTTTAAAACTGCTATTTATTTTTATTTGGATTTTTTTGTTTTGTTTTCTAATAATAAAAGGGAAACTATCTAACCAGGAGGCTAATCCCCCAGTTTTAATTAGATCAAAAGGCATCTAACTTCTGTTTCTGAAAAAATATTGCTAATTAGTACATGAATGTAGTCAAATGCAGTTTTGCAATTTATACACAGGAGCTATGTATATAAGAAAAATAACTGAATGCATCGGAACTTGGGCTTTGTTGGATTCATAGTACTTTAGATTAAGCCCACGCTAACTGCCTTCTCTTTACAATTAATGGAGGTGGATGAACAAGAAGTCAGCCTAAGGAAAAGGAGATGCATGCATGAAAGCTTCTGAGTTTCCTGTACTTACTTGTAGCCAAATTAATCCACTAGGTAACTCAAACACTAGGCATAATGCATAGTGTGTGAAACCCATTAATTACTTTCCCTCCATCCTTTCCTCAAAGTTTACTTTAAAAGTGGCTGGTAGACAATGCAACGTAATTAATTTACCAATTTATTTTATGAAAGGACTCTTTTGCCATCGTGAAAATGTAATCATAACCCTAGTGCTGAGCGGGAAGTGAGTGGATTTCTGTGCGAACGGTTTGTCACAATGCAAAAGGTAATTATTTAGTGCTTCTGTTCCCTTTAATGATCTAACATTGAGCAATACTGTTTATATTGAAGAGAGCTTGCACCTTTAATTACCAATTACATATACATAATTTTAGAGCCAAAAGGGAAAGGAAAAACCGAGGGCTGTGAAAAGACTCCTTTAGACAACATATGCATCCTTTCTCAAAAAGAATTCCTATTAGGTGGGAGCAGAGTGTCAAAATATTAAAACACGCACACACAAAGGAAGATAAGGTAAAAGGATCGGGAGAGCCAGAAATGAACCTAGGTACAAATAAGGAGCATAATGAATGGAAGTCAGGAAATAGATAAAATTCAAAAAACGTGTCTTGGCATTTCCTTAACACCCCTGCTTGCTAAAGTGAGATATGTGGCTGAAATTACAATAGGCTAACTATGTATGTGTTTTAATATGGAATGGGAGGGAAGTTTTCAAGCTTCTTAACTTTATGATGTAGGAGATACTGCTTATTAAAAATAAAAAAGAAAAAAGAAAGCAAATGAGAGGAGGAAGGAGTAGAAAAATTCAAAGTAACCAGCCTTCCAGACCTCATATGGGTTGAAATTTCAAAATCTCCTTCAACTGCAGTAGCTGATTTTTTTATTAAAAAAAAAGAAAAGTATATTATTCAGAATTAAAATAGGATTGAATATATTTTAAAGAAAAAAATCAATTTCCCCAGTTTGCAAGACAATTTAGAAATCAAACATTCTTAAAGTCATCAATTTTCCCATTTTATTTGGCTATCTTGACATCCTGTGGTACGCGAGTCTCATTAGCATCTCATCATGATTAGTAAGTCTGTGTGTCCCATTTATCTAAATCTTCTCCCCTTTACTCTCACCCAAGTAAATGGTGTGCACAGTACACACACACAGTAATTTTTCATTCTCTGGAGCTATCACATTTTAGAAAATCAGCTTTATATTTCCTTCTTACGCAAAGTTCTCTCTCAAATTATCATTGCTGTTTTCAAAGAAATCAATGCAAGTTATTTAAACAGTCATTTTAATTCTGATTAAATTTAATAGCCCAGACAGAAAGCTATGCTGATAAGTGGAATAGTGCAGTCCTATACATATCTACATACAAGTAAACTCTGCTGAAGTTAAGGAGGCTTATTCCCAGGGAACCAAGTATAGAATTGCAGTATTATTGCAGATTAAATTATCTGGAGCAGGTAAAAGTAATGTTGATAGATATACTCCAAAGTAAGTGGGGTCTTTCTTCAGTAATAATGGTTAAAAATGTAACTCACAGAATTGTATTCTATTTTGAAACGGAATTAAGAAAAGGCAACCCAAAATAGCAAAAAAAAGCAAAAAAATATATATAGCAACTAATCATTACAGAACTAAAAAAGCTCATTGTTAATTATCAATATATTGGTGAAACAATAAAGGAAGCCTAAGAGGCAGCTTACTATCTAATGAAACCTACTATATAGAAAATATTAAGTATATAATTGTATACACTGACACACACACAGTATATATGTGTGTACATTACCCACATTAGTCAAGAAAAATATGAACATCTGTGATCAGAATTTAATGAGAACTTGGAAGTTTTTCCCTGCATAAGATAAATGAAAACATGGTGACATATTTTTTTTAAACTGGCCATTTATTCAGTAAAAAAAAAAAAAAAGCAAAAAGCAAATGCAGTACAGCTCTGTATGGGTTCATGTAGAAATAGAGTGATGTAAACCGGTTTTTTTTGTTTCAAAATTTCATGATCTCATCTAAACGCAGTAAATTCAGAATGCGTCACCCAACTGAGCACAGAAGGGGCATGATCCACAAGACAACCCTCCTAAAAAAAAAACCCAGTTATTAACTTCAATGGAATTTCCATAAAAAAACAGCCAAGGCCAATAATCCAAGATGAGAATGTTATGCTCTAGTATGGTAATGCTTAAGACCTTCTACAGTTGTAGACTATGTTTGCCTTAGCTCTTCCAGGCTACATTCATAAATTCAAAAATGACAATGAACATTAGGTTCTGACAAATCCATTAGCAAGAGAGCACAAAATCACTCAGTTCTTCTTCACTCACACACATATACACACACTCCCCCCCACACACACACACACTTGTACACAAACACACAAAGGGAATTAATACATAACAATCCAAACCTTTAACCACATTGTTTAAACATATCCACCAAGGCACACATTCAAAACCTCTTTTCTGTTATTAAATTCAATTGAACTTAAAATTTAATTCTATAAATTTGGAGAGCCTATATACCCACACTTAGGATAATAATGTTCTATAATTAAGAGATTTTATTTAAAAAAAAATCAAGATGTTAGAATTATAACAATCGTGTAAAATATCCTTAAAAATCAAATAGGCCAGATGTTATTAAATTAAAAGGACTTGTCTTCATTAAACCTGGGTAACCCAGCCTGTCAAAACTAACTGCTTATCATTCCAAAGTGTGTGTTTTCTTCCAACACAATTGTAGCATCAAAAGGTTTTCATTTCATCTGACTGAAGCATAGCATAGTTAAGTGGCTTAATAGTTACTCCATTCTTCATCAGGGGTTTGCAAACCAGCTCCACTAACCCTTTTCTTTCAGTAATGTTAACATATTTACAGTTGGGCAATTGAAGATACAATGAACTACACATTAATACATGTCTTGCTTGCAGGAGGGGAAGAAATCAGTTTAGGAGCATTATAAAAAGAGAGGTATTGGATATGAATCAAGAAACAATCAGACGCAAATGCAAACTTTTTAGCTGCTATGCACTTTGAATCAAGATGCCTGGGGGATTTTCTTCTTCTTTTTTATGATTTATAGCTGGATTAAATGCATTGGTATAGCCTGTGAGTAAATTAATAATGCTGCATACATAATATGCATGCCACACTGTTTACTGTTATGAGTTTAAATGTTTGTTAAATCTATTTGCCTGTTTTTACGATCTCCGAACTTTTTATGAAAACAGCAAAAGGAAGGACCCTTTTTGGCGGATGATGACTTCCTGTACCAATTGACACATTGTGCAAAAACAAAATCAAGTCTGCCTCTATGCAGTCATCAGACAACAGTTAGTTATCTCACAATGTAACTATGTGTCTCTGCATGGTCATATTTTTATTCTTAAAATGTAATTTGCAAAGAGCTCTCTTGAGATCAAATTCTGTTTCAAAATACTTTTTTTTCCTTGCAACACTGTAAACTTTTTAAAGGAGAGGAGAAATAGTTGAACATTTAATACTCTTTTTTTTCCTAACCTTATCACCTATAGTGGAGAAAATAAAAATTCTTACTTTTTTATAGTAAAAAAGACGGCATTAAATAATGGATTTTTAGGAATTCTTAAAATAATCCATTGTTCTGCCCTTCTTTAAAAATTAATGGCAAATGATAATGCTCTCTCTTCCATGCTTGCCAATAAGAACACCAAGGTTCTGTGCAACATCACAATTTTCTCAAAGCCAGAAGCCAATAGAAATGGGGCTGATACTACGTGTTGCTTAGGTGTTAAGCAGGTGCTGCAATCATCATAGGTACCGTAATGTTGGTTACGATGTAAATCTCTGCAGACCAAGATGAGCAGACTGTAGATTAACTATATCTGGCTGCGCTTTGTAATGATGTATTGATGAATCAAGCAGCATTTGCCAGCTGCACCACTCTACAGGGAAATCCTAATTTCAGAGGAATATCCAACAGGTTCCATATTTTTCCCCTCAAAGGAACTCAATGCACTCCCGCATTTTCCCATGCCCTGCACCAGAATTTGAGGATTTTGGTAACACGAAAAAAAAAAAACTTTGTATTTGAAAACTATGCTCAACATCCACCAAGGAAATTGCTTTCGTCTTGAGATTCTGCTCATAAACACTCTTTTAAATTGTTAATGGGTATATAGGCATACCACTATGCCTATACACCCATTAGAATTACACAGTGGCACATTAAAAACCTGGACCAATCACTGAGTGAAGATTCTGAAGACACTAAAA
Organism: Pituophis catenifer annectens; assembly: GCF_029215685.1. Lineage (NCBI taxonomy): Eukaryota > Metazoa > Chordata > Lepidosauria > Squamata > Colubridae > Pituophis > Pituophis catenifer. The sequence goes on from NW_027256881.1 coordinate 311,378,216, forward strand.
TAAATACCCACAATTCAGGGAAAACATTATCCGCTAATCATCCCAATTATTTGTAATTTTGTTTGCAGATTCATCTCAATCTAGACTTTGTCATTGTAACAGCCTATCCATTTTCTTTTCCCTTAAGGAGAAAAAGTTATACTTTTTTCATATACCTCCATATTAGTGTCCATATAAAATCAGCATAAAAGAAAAGAAGAGAAATGGTGTTTCCTGCAGACCAATATGAATGAATGAATGAATAAAACAAAACTAATCTGATAGTGTAAAATGGCTCATCACAACCACAATTTGCAAGTCAGCAAACTCAAACTCATAGAGTCACATAAATCTTGTAAGAGGTGTAAGAGTATATTTCTGCTCAGAAACAAGCACCACAAAACAAGGTGAATTCCTACTAAATGACTATAGAATTGCAACTGAGAAGTATTTTATGCAAAATTAATTAAATTAGACTACAACAATCCTTTCGATTCAGATAAGTTTCAGGTGTAGATATGGCCAGGCAGATAGATGTAATTTGCTTATCTTTGTTGGTTGGCAGGCTTTACAAATATGAATGGTATACATATGTAACGTGAACAGTTTCTATTCCACCTTCTTAAAGTATTCCCAGCTGACAGAGAGAATGAGAATACAAAACATCTGAAATCCACTTTTTAAAATGGCATGTACAAGTACAATGCAACTTTTGGGAAGATTTCCATAACCTGCTTGTCCTTCACTCTTGACCATTGAAGGCAAGCAGTTCTACTTCTGTTTAGGACTCAAAGATAGGAGACTGCCTTGGTAGGCACATATAGGTACATACATACACATATTTATACTGGGCTGCTTTGCAAAACTACTGGTCAAGCTATAGATGTGAATGATTTCCGATCACAATGGAGGAACCAGCATTAACCCGGATTTTTGAAGCAGAATTGCTTAAATTGCCTGGAATTGCTCATTTGGAATTAATAGATGCAAATGGCACTCACACGGCTATAGTTTCTAAACCTTTCTCTTTTGAAGAACTTGCCTTTGGTTTAAGAGAACAAGTTAATCCTATCCCAAGTTTGATTTGGGATGGGGAGGATAAAAAATAAAATTATTTAGCACAAGTTTAATTATTCCAGCAAAGTCTCATAGTGACCACTTTAAAACTTGCGAAGTGCTGGCTATAACTGTAAAGAACAATAGGTTATAACAACTTCTGGAAGACTTGGTGTTACCCTAATCTGCTTCTCTCAATTTCTTTCTTGAAAAATGACTCTGCTTGTCTAATTTAAATAAAACCTACACGAATATCTGTATATTTTGCTAAATAAACTAGTTATTCAAGATGCAGAAGAAAGAAAAAAGATTTATTGCAATTGAGAGACTAAAATACATAGGTCCTTGTACAGACCATAAAAGCCATAAATCTTCACAGATAAATCAGGGACTGAGATGATATGATTGTGATAAAAAGCTTCCTTGATGCCTGTGTAAATAGATGTGTTTTAGTTAAAACCAAATAAATAAATGAGGAGAGAGAATCCATCCAGATAATTTTTGTATTTTGGCTGTAGTAGAATAGACTTTCTAGACTATAAATTTATAGCAAAATATAAACAACAAGTGAGAAAAAGTTAATGTAATTTTTGCTGTGGATTGAAAACAGGCAGCATCTTTGTCAAATGTCCACCACAAAAGGTGGGGGTAGTTTCCAAGGGAATTGTAAATCATCATCATTATTTACACCAAGTTCTATTGGTATTATTTTTCAAGTTACACAGAGGTTTTGGGTGTTCTGACACCCAACAAATTTTGTCAGATTATTCCAGAAGCATTAAAAGAAATGAAGTAGAGATGATGCTCTGTGTACAATCACATACATTTCTACAATACATTCTTACTGTACCACATGAGTACACACAATTCCCAACAAGCATTTAAGCACTCACAAAATAAACCTATCATTCGATTTTTCCAAGAAATTTTCTGCATTCAAAAATTTTGCAAATGGAAAACTAAATATATTTATAGAAAACACTCAAGCCATTTCCTATTAATGTCATGCCACTAATGAAACTCCCAAATACCTCATTTGCCAGAAAATTATATTCCTGCATTATGTCCATGACCACTGCTTATCCTTCTCCTGTCTATGCTGCAAGAGATATATCCTCCTTTTATGTTTTCAATTCTATCTTTACATTTTTGAATGTATGTTCTTACAGAAGAACAAGAAAAATTAAAAATCCCCAATATACAGTTGAAACTTAATTGACTGAAACGGTACTTTTCCAAAATAAAATGGAAGAACAGAACAAATGCAAACGCTGTGGAGAATCATACTACATGAACAGGGAATTCTAAAGGATTCTATAAGAGCATTTTATAAAACTAATTAAGCAGAAACAAGAGAAAAGTATTATCCTAATAACTGCTAAAAGATTTCCTTACATATCAATAATGCCCAGTCTGTTTAAGCACATTTCCCCTAGATCGTTATGCAGTTATATTCATAACAATATACCCACTTTGTGAACTGTGCTAAATGCACTAGAGTCCTGCACAAGTCAAACGATGCTTTGCAGGATTATATAACCAAATAATTTTTCAACATAAAGACTCTGAAATAAATTGAAACTGCACAAATGCAAATGTATTGTGTCCTACCTCTTTAACTGTCTAGATCAGAACGGTTTTGGGGATGATCTCTCGGGCATCCTTAAATCACACAAGCCCAAATGAAACCTTAAAATACAATCTGATGAAAACTTAGTTTTAAGGTCTCACCAATATAGTGAGACCTTCTTAGTAAAAATGCATCTGTGTGATTTTTTTCTTAAATCAGATGTTCTTAATTTTATCCGCTGCTTTTAACTTCAACTAAATTCACCAAGAAGAACACATTTAAAAATCAGGCAAGAAGAATATTCAGAAACAAAATTAAAGAACAGGCTGAGCATAACAAGTAGTTTCACAAGCGTGGAATATTATTGGTGATACTTCGATTACCAACTACTATTTTCTTTCTTTTATTACTGTGAAAAGTTTTTTAAGTCCCAAGATTGAAGCAAGTTGTTAGGGACAAAATTTGAGGCTTTCTAGAGCCTACATGTATTCTGGGGTTGCGAGTGGATGTTAGGCAGGGAAAAGCTCTTCTCATCACTTCATTTCCAAGTTAGTCCAATAAGCTGCCTGCTGTCTCTCTGCTTCCAAGAAACTGGATGGGAACACTAAATGAAGTGGAGAAATGATCAGATAAATTACAGGCCCTGTCTAGCTGAGAATGAAGGGTTCTCGTATAGTAAATGACAGCTCTACTCTTTTGTCTGACCTAATTTATTTCTCTTTGAAAGTTCAAATAGAGCCCACTGCACCGTCAATGGAGAATATGTACCCATAGATTGTGCCCTGACATGAGAGAAAAATTTGCAGAAGAGTTAACAAAACCCGATCCTAACAAACTTCTACAAAACCTTCAATACCTTTCTTCTGGCAAAGCTGTATCGCTGGATCTTTTTATAACTCATTATATGGCATACATTTCAGCAAGAAAGGATTCAAGAGATTCAATTCCTATAAAGCTGGTCAGAGGAATCTGGGAAGTCACAAACACACAATTCTATACCTACCTGCTGTCAAAGTAACTTTTTATGCTGTTTATGATGATCTGTATCTATGCTGTTTATGTGGAACCTCTATATATTATAACCTCCATATTATTCTAAGAAAGGTAAACCAATGAAAATAAGCTTGCATGGCTCCATACATTCAGAGCCATAATTAAGGTGTTTCTGAAAGGTTTTGCCGCATAAAACTACACAGAATATTTAAATACATTTGATAACTATGGTTTCCCTAAAAGTAACTTGAACAAATTGTATGTACCAGATGAATTCAACAGTATGCAGTTATCAATTATAAGTAACTATACCACGGACTAGTGCAGTCCTTGTAAGATGTGGTTTCCTTAAACATTCACCTTTGTATACATCAATTTGTTTACTATTGTTCTAATCAACTGATAGACATGAACATCTGCTCAAAACTGAGCCGAAATCTGAGTTGATATACAATCCCCTTTCCCCACCATTAAACATACAGCTTTTAAAAGTTTTTAGTTTGGCCAGGATATTTATGTTGCTCACAATGTGTATCTATATGATTTTACACAGAAAATGTGTACATATTGACGTAAGTACATTCTCTGTAATTCTTATTCCGTTAGGCCTAAACAATTCAATCTCGTTAATCTTTTTTATTGTTTAAAAATAATCCCATTTCATGTAATATCCTTTCAGGTTCAATATGTAAAATGTGTACAAAAGGCAAATTATTCGCTGTGCATAAATATATACGAGCACATACACTCAATGTGTGAAGGACGTACTCCTTGCTTTTGGTTAATCAAGCCACTTGGAATTCAGAAAGTAATGACAAGATACTAACAGTAAAAGACACTTTTAAAAGCTAATTTTAATTAAAAAACATCCATCTTGCCAGAGTTGTTTAATCAGTCATAATTTGCTTAGAAAATAGATTTATCTAACTTGCAATCTCTCTCATCTTGTACTATACAGATCTCGGCATGAAAATCAATACCACAACTTTACACCTAAAACATTTTGTAGGCAAGGATGGAAACCCGACTCCTCTCTATTATTGCCTTGCCTTCAGAGATGATGGGAAACAAAATCTCTATCAGACAGGCTATGAGCGTCCCCTAGCTGTCAAGGCAAGCCACTGATCACCACCAACGTGACTTCAACTGAAAAACTAGGAAAGTTTATTTTGGAGAGTATTTTGTAATAACAAACAAGAGAGTGCAGAGCAATCTCAACAGAAAACGGAAAAGAAAAGCCTTGTTATGTGTTGAGTTAAACTAATGGAACAAGCTTCAAACCCACTTCATTCTGATAAGGGAGGCTGAATGTGCCAACTAGAGCCAATGGCATTAAAAATTTGGCCTCTTTTACCTGGACCAAATTCATTTTTTGAACAGCCTTTGTTCAACTCACACTTCCATTTAACTAGAAGAGACACACAATAACCTGGCTTTCAATGAACCACTCTGCTTGTGCGTGTGTATCTCCATGCTTACTAAAATGCTTAAATAAGCCTAACAAATTAATCCCTGTATTTGCCCATCAACAAAAAGCAAAACTGTTCCTTATTCCTTGGTGTATTTATTCTCCTAAACAAACTAAATGATTCAAAGGACATCTAAAGATGGCAGACTAAATGCTAGCCAACGTCTAAAAATTAGCGAGAGAAAAGGGATAGAGTTTTAAAACCAAAATAGGTCTCATAAAATATTTTACAGTCTGCAATTTTGACTAAAATACATCCTGTACAATTTATGAACTACAATTCAGGGTAGAGGTGTGGACAATGGAGGAAGCAATAAAATTCAGCGTATAATACCTGCTGCATACACACGTCCCAGTTTCATATTTTATACAGAAATTGAAACCATTTCTACAAATTTATTTCTAACTAATTCCTGACTTTAACCAATCTCTTAGCTTGGATGTCTGTTTAGATTCCTGAATTGCTTCTGGGTGAGAGAAATCCTTTTAGTAAAGAAAAAAACAGAAAACAAACTTTAAAATATTTTCTTTTTACTGAGACTATGGTGACGTTTTTCAAATTAGCATGGTCCAGAAAAGGAAAACCAGCAAGCCACCTGTTGAGTAGAAGAATTCTAGAAATCTGGCAAATTTATTTTTGCAAAGCAAGGGTGTGATTCTATTATAAATCCTACAACAGCACCCTGAAGAGATTGTCTTAGAGGAGATTCAGCTCTATATTACAATCAGAATTATTTTGATGGTTGGTTTCTTTGATTGCATTCTAACTTATCAGTTCATTTTAAAGCTATAGTGCTGCTGCTCAAATCTTACTGTTTTAGCTATTAAACAAGAAATTCTGTTGTAAAAATCTAATTAACATTATTATGTAGTACAGAAAAATCCTAAAATATTTGTCTGCATTTTCCTCAAGATCCATTTTAATTTTCTAAATTAAACGCAACTCATTCTATTTTCCCACTAAATCCTTCACTAGAAAACAAACCACAGGTTTTCTTCCATCAACTCATTAATCTATCACTGACAGATTAGGTGAGGTACATTTATCAAGAAGGAATTCAGAGAAATCAGAGATATTTATCTAAATAAATAAATTTAAAATACTGTAACAATTAAGTCAGAGTGCTGTCACTGAAAGATAGCAACAAAACTGACCTGACCTGCATCTGGATTGTTCCCTTAAGATTGAAAATCCTATACATACTTACTTGAGACTAAGCAGCACTGAACTCAGCGGTGCTTACTTCTGAGTAATCATACAGGATCAGTCAGTAAATATTTTTTTCTCTCAGGCCATAAATATTTTCCTTTCTGCCTGTTCACCGTTCAAGGTAAGAATCTTTATTTCAGCATCCAGAGACTAAAATCTAAAGCATTCCAATGAAAGAGGGTAGAGAGAGAAATGCCTGCCTAACAGAGCCATCCACCTTGAAAGGCAGTTGCCAAGCTGGTTGACCCTTCCTCTTTCAGATACTTGCAGTTTTCAGAACACCTCATATTCACTGAGGAAAAAAATACAGGTGGAGAGGGGAGGGATTTTATATGGATTTGTTTACTTATTTGGTCCTTGTTTGTGCTTCCCGTCCAACTTCTTGGTATTTTTTCTTTCCTTTTTTTTAATCATACTATTCTTTTAAAAATTAATTAATACCTTCCTGAAAATTGGTCCAAATAGATCTTGGTGAAACTCTCTCTCCCTCCTTCCCTCCCTCCCTGCCTCCCTCTCCTCTCTCTCTCAGTTCTGACAGTTGAAACAGTGTGACATTTTCTTGGTATTTTTGTCTTTCTTCCCCACCTCTACTCACATACCCAAACATACACATCATGTGTGCCCATGACAAAAGATTATCTCCCTGATTTTGCTTTCTACAGCCTAATTCAAGAAGCCTTCCTCCTGAAAAGTGGAATGGGAGACCTGAGGAAGAAGGGAAGTACCTGAAGACTTTTTAGCACCACTGTAAACCTTAAGCCACAAGTACAGAGACATTTGGGAGAATCTTTCCAGCAAACCTTGTTAACCACCTCAAAAGTAATGATGGTTGGTTCTCACAAGAGAGAAAGGAAAGTGAAATTCCCAAATCAAGCCAGATTCGAATTTCTTCCCAAAATGTGTGCACTGTGCCTGTTTCGTCTCCTAATACCAATATCTGTGACTGTCTTTATCTTTTTCTACCCCCCCCCCCCCACACACACACCACCCTCTTTACTATCAAAAATTAAAGTCCACCTGCCAGCGTTTAGAAAACAGAAGACTTCCTTGGAATAATTTGTAAACAAAAAAAGAAGAAGAAGAAGAAGAAAAATCCTTCCTTCCCTTTTGGGGATTTCATAAACTGGCTAGGGTTTTTCTTCAGAAAAAAATAATAATAAATACAGTTTGCTCGAAAGGCATGACAGGTTTTGCCCGAGTTTGGGTTTTAAATCCACTTTAAAACCCAGCCATCCACTCCCCGCTCAAAATCAACTTAAACGCCGATACCAAGCCTATCTTCCTCGGTGGTGCTGCTGCAGCTGAGTAGTAAAAGTGGGGGGAATGCAAGAATGGGGGGGGTGGAGGGGGGAAGGAGAAAAAAAAATGAAGTCGCTGGAGGAGGGGGAGAAAAACAACATTCAGGAGCCAAACGCCATCCCGGGTCGAGCGCCTTCGTTCTCCAATCAATATAATTCCGATGTATTCTCACAAATAACATTTTTATCAGCTGTAACAAAGGAAGGACCGAGAGCGACCGCTGTCACCAAATGCTGCTTGGCAGATGGCTGCTAGTCCTAGACTCTCGGGGGGAGGGGAGACGCAGGGCCGTGTGTGCATTTATGTTCGTTTAAATTTGGAGAAATCTAACATAACATATTCTATTCTTTCCTGGCTTCTCCCACCCCCCCAGCCTCCAAACACAGTCTCTTCAACTCAGCCCTCTCTCCGGGTCTCGCCCAGGCGCGCGCCTCCTTCCATTGCTTCGCCCAGCTCCCCGAGAGCAGCAGCGGCGGCTCTCGCAGCAGCCCGGGCGTGCAAAGGAGCTGTTCCTTGCAGCGTCCGTTTGCATTTCTCTCGGTTCTGATCTCGCTCCTTTTTCTCTTCTGCAATATCCTATCTCTCCCCCACCTCTCCGTCCCGGAATACTACTCCAGGTCCATCTCTTTCTTGGGCAGTTACTTCATGTTGCACCTAGCTGTTGTTGTTTTTTAAAAAAAATGCCAAGCGAGAAAGCAGGAAAAAAAACAATGCTGCTTTGCAAATCCTCAAGGCACTTTTAACAGTGTTTGGCGTCTATTGCATTTCGAAGTATTCGGGACAGCACAGAAAGATAAGGAGAAAAATAAAAGGTTGGTTGTTGGTATCTTTTTTTTTAATTTTACAGTCCCGTAGGTTTTGCAACAAGAAGCTGAAACCGAGGGACACTGACCCCTTAGTTCGACCCCCCACGACTCCAGACAACCAAGTCCTGGATCCCCACCCTCCCATTCTTGCCTCCGATGTGTGGAGTACCTCATTCTACACCTCTTGGCCACCCCCCCCCATTCCATCCCCATCTGTTTGAACTATTTTGGGCCACATTGGGATCTCAGCAGCACCTTGCTCTCTTGCAGGATTAGAAAGTGGCGCGCTTTTCACAGGACTTCTCTAGCTTGCTGCTGGCGCGCGCTTCATTTTGCAAAATGGTGCTGCCATTACTTTGCGAGGTCCCACCAAAAAAAATTCCCACACTTCCCCCCCCCCCCCGCACACATACATCTGCCTTCCCCCCCACCCCCCACCCCGTCTTCGCCTGGGCTCTCGCCACACGCCCATCGTATGCAAAACCACCCTACGCTTTGTGCCGGGCTGCCGGACCTCGTCGAGGGAGAAGTCGATCCAAAGGCTCCGAGCCTGCCCGACTACCTGTCCGTCGCTGCCATCCCTCCCCACCCCAAGTCCGGTCCTATCTCCCATTACCGAGCGGGGCTTCCCTAATGGGGGGGCGAAGCAGCCCCAATCACTGGATTTCCCCCCCCACCTCGCCTGCCACGCTCCTCCTCCGCCTCCCCCTTCCCAGCTCCCCACGCCGGCCTCGCCGCTTCATCCCCGGCCCAAACGTTCCCTCCATGTGGTTCTCATTACGGATCTCCCTGCCGCGCTCCAGCCACCTTCCCCTTCCCCGGCAGCCGCTGCCTTCCACTCGCGGCCAACTTTGGACCCGCCTCGCCTCTCCTCTCCTCTCCTTTCAAGCTCCTGTAGTTCACCCCTCACTCCTTCCCCGCCATCCCCGGTTCTCTTTCCCCCTCTCGGCCGGCTCCTTGGCCTTCTTCCTTCTTGCTCCCCCCCGGTTGCCCACAAATTCTCCCCAAACTTTCTCTCCCTCGCTCGGCACCCGGCATACACCCCCCTTTCGCTTCGTTCTCCCCCCCCCCCCAGCCAACACACATACACGTCCCCCTTATCCTCCCAGGCATCCCCGCCGCGGCCAGAATCTCCTTCCTTCTTCCCTAACTCTCCAAGCCCCTCACTTTCTCCCACCCACCAGCACCCCTCAAATCCTCCCTGACCAGTTTCGCGCAAGGCGCCCAAATCGCATCCAGGTTCGAGCCCCCCCCTTCACTTCTCCCCACATACGTTCAGCTTTCCGAGTCGGTTCCTCGCGAAGCACAACTTACGCGTGATAATTTCCCTTTGTGATAAGTGCTGCGGGTTCCCCTGCTTGCGACGGGACATTGCCCTGGCATTTACACGGTCATCGCCCGGAGAGCTGGACTTAGGTAGGGGGGAGCGGAGGAGGGGGGGAGCGGTCGTCTTCCTCCTCCTCTTCTTCTATGCTCTTCTTGACGGATTTCTTCTTTTAAAAAGAAAATAAAGAACTCAAAAGAGAGCAGCACTTTCCCCCCTTGACGTTCTCAGGATGAGGTTCTTCGTCCAATTAAACAAACATCATAAATGAAGTGGGGGAGGCTTGGCTTTTATTTTCACAAGACAACTGTCTTTTGGGTTGTTTGGTTTTTGTTTTCCTTTTCCACAGCTTCCAGATCTTTTCTTGAACTTCACCAAGCGCTGACATTTATTTTTCCAGAGTGGTTAGAAGAAAAAGAAAGGGAAAAAAAAGCAAAGTGCACTTCTTCCATCAGGAGGGTTTTCTTTAAAAAAAAAGGAAAAAGAAATGAAAATTGAATTATATGCACACACGCTCGCACAAAAGTAGAAAAATTGGTATTTGCCCACACGCAGAGAAAAATGCAACAAAAATACCCTTGCTGAGTTAATTAGAATTCTTTTTTGCTTTGCTTTTTTTAAAGGGATAGCCCAAACTGTGTCTCCTCTTTGCCAGTTCAAGTGCTACTGTTTGAGGTTGCTTTTTTTTTTTTTGCTTTTTTTTTTTTTTTGCTTTGCTTTGCTCGCACCACTTTTACCAGTGCTTTTTCCCCCCCCTCCCCTCGCTTGGCACAAGGTCTTGATAGGAAGGAAGCCCCCCAGTGCTTCTGGGTGAGTGCTGGCTATTACTAGGAGATATATTGCAATGTGAAGATGGCGGAGTCCTGGTTCCCTGGGAGCGCTCAATCTCTCTATGGCTGGGTCTGCCTCCGTACAATGGGATAAAATTCAAGTTCAAGTGCGGACGTGACGTTTAATCTGCACTAGAGACAAAAAAGACCTAGAGAGTAGGAGCACTGGGGGCGACTAGCGGTGGCTTTTTAACATTGTACCCTGCAAGAGAACAAGAAGGGGGGGGAACCACCCTCAAACACACTCCCAGCACACGCGCGGCTCCGATTGCTTCGCCAAGGTTGCCTTCTGCAGAGCCACAGCCAAAACGAGATTCAGGGGAAAAATAAAAAGAGGGAGTAATCCAGTAGACGGGAGGAGATGCCTTTTTTCCCAAATCGTCCCCGCTCCAGTTACGAAAAAGCAGCAGCAAAGGTCTCGCAGGTCTTAGGAAGAGGGAGGAGGTGACAAGGACCCGGGCCATCCTCGCTGCCGAAGCCGCCGCCGCCCGCTGGCAGGAGGCCCAAATGGGACGGCCGTCTCCCGGGGGAAGCAGGGTGTAGGTAAAGGGGTTAGTCGAGCCAAGCAGGCTGGCTCCGGAAAAGCAAAGGGGAAGAAGGAAAGAGTTGGAGGTGGCTACGATCGGCTCAACCCGGAGAAGCAGCCGGAATGAGGCTTGCAGCGAGCGCCCAAGGTCCGCGGAATCCATCCTGTCCTTGCTCGATCCACCTGCTCGGAGAGCTTCCAGGCGGCTGGATCTTGGCCTCAAAAAGAGATTCATTCACTTCCCCCTTTTCAACTACAGCGCTCCCTCGCTCTCTTCCCTGCACGCAGACTGGCGGCGGCGGCGGCGGCAGTAGCAGCCCGACTCTGCTCAGAACACCTTCGCTGTGTATTTCCAACAGTTTTTACAATAACACAAATATCTGCGTGGGGAAAGAGATATTTCTCTCCCACCCCCTTTCTCAATGTGAATCGCGATTGCGGAGGGAGACACGCACACGCCCGCCCTACTCTCACTTTCTTCCCAAGCGCCTCACCACTTTACGTGAAGAAGGATCCCCTGTAGATTCCCGGGGCTCTGCTAGTCCAGACTGGAAGTGGCGTTGACCTAAGCAAGCGGGCTTGCAAGCCAGGTTAAAGCCAAAGGGAGACTCCCTCCTCCCCAGCCTGACTCCTGGCGCTTCCACAGCCAGAGCTGGGTAGTTCCTTGGCAGCGGGACAGACGCGCCTTGCCATCGCCTTCAACTTCCTCGTCTAGCCTGCAGGCCTGGGCTTCTACCTAACCTTCAGTGCAGACGGTCGCTCAGGCTAATGGGTGTCTTCCAGAGCGCCCCCCTCCCCTTAATGGAAACATTCCAGCTTTGATCAAGGAGCCGGCATTCACCAGGTGTCTTACAAATAAAGCAGTTTTAAAAGATCCCTGCTATTCAGACGTTCGGAGTAAAGGTAGCAGGTATGAGGGCTGCCTGGTCAAAATGATTGCTTCCTTTCCACAGCATGGCAGTGAACTTGGAGCGCGCGGGTGAGTGGGTGGGTGGGTGGGGGGCATGATAGGGCACATGGCTTGTCGATTCCCTGAGGGTGTCATGCCTCCCTCTCAGCCGAGCCCCCATTCTGGGCTGGACTGCCAAGCCAGCTGGTGTCATCAAACGCAGGCAAGCACAAACGCCAGAAAGGATATTCAGTAAGACCTGGACATCCGAAGCACCATTCTGGCGCTATGTCCCCCCACCCCACCACAGGTCTAAACTCCACTTGTTACAGTTGGTATTTTCCTTGAAATATGAAGCAGGAGTTAAGGCACCTATTACTTGACTGCAGCCCAGCTCGGCAATTTTTGCCCATGTTTTTGGGTCACTCCAGACTCACCCGTTAGCCTGAGTAATCGTCTGAACGCAGAAGTAACTAAATAAATATAGTTGATTGCTAGATACAGCCTCTCAATCCTGAATAAACAAGACATAACAGCAGTCACCCCTTGAGCAAATATATGGCGAACTCTCCCACGAGAGTTCCTGGGACTGTTACTCAGTGGCCTACTCCTCAACAGAAAAGCCCCTGGGGTGCCGCGTAAGTGTCGCGAAGTGCACCCCGTGCAAGGGATCCCGCCATCTCCGAGCTCGCGCGATTTCATTGGCTCCTCTTTTTTTTAAAAAAAAAAAAAAACGCAGCCCACCCGGGCCCTGCCACTCAGCATGCCTTGCAAGCGTCTTAACGGTGCTAAGCTGCCGTCGTTCAAGGCGCTTGAAAACAGGCCAAGATCGCTGCGAGAAGTTGCGACTAACTGCGCTCACGGAAGTTGTGAAGTGACGAAACTCCTGAACTCGCTCTCGAATACGATATAAAGGGGTTAGCGTGCCATATACCAAAAGGCAGCAGTCGAATCTATTTTTCCTCAGGTGATCTTACCTGAAACTTTTGACTGTTATCACCACCCTCCCTCCCTCCCAAACAACTAAGAACAAACAGTCTTCTTTCTTTCGCCCTCATGCTTCACCTGGGAAGTTATTTCCTCTTGGCTACATTCAGCACTAAATTTAAGCCAACTTGTGGTGGACTCCAGCCTGAGTTTGATCTGGGACTGCTGAAGCGAAAAACGATGTTTCTTTCTAACTTGGAGCTACTGTTGGAAGAGAAATTATCCCTTCCAGGCAGTTTTAAGATTCCGCACTCCACCCATTCATCAGTATGGGCGAGAACGTTGGGAAGACAGCCATTAGCTACGCGCACGTGGATCGGTCTTGACAGACAGCGGATGGTGGGGAGAGATAGATCCGTCTGAACTTCATTCACAGGTTGGCCAGATTCGAGTTGTGGTTCATAACTCTATAGCCATAGGGTTAAATCATGAAGTTGGGTTCGACGTCACTCTAAACCACAACTAGATAAGTACGGATTAGGAGAACGTGTGAATCAAGCTATTTAGTTAATAAGCTAAGCGAACACAACCAGCTCATGCGAATAAGTGCCCTGCATTTCCAAGAGAGATTTAAACATATCCAAAGGCTATAGGAGCCAGCCTTCCTTCCTTCCTTCCTTCCTTCCTTCCTTCCTTCCTTCCTTCCTTCCTTCCTTCCTTCCTTCCTTCCTTTTCAGTCCTACTCAATTCAATTCGACTTATTCCTGAACAGAAGACAGGTATATAGTTAATTTTTTCACTGCAAGCGATGGAATTTGAAAAGTTCTTGCCCCAGCAATGCACATTTACTCAGGATTAAGCCACCCTTTACTCAGGGAACTCTCTTCCAAGTAACGCCGAATAGGGCTGAGGTATCTATTTAGCTTCCCTAGCTCCGGTTTTTGTTGATCATAAGCAGGCGTTTCTGCTTCCTCTTATATGTGTTGCCTGACTTATCTACCCATCCGTCGAACTTTCCCTGAAATCTAACGTCCAAACGCAACTTCTCCAGATTCCGCTCGCTTCGCCCTGTCTTTAAGTTTTCATCACCGCCACCATCACTGCTCCTTTTAATAGTGCCATCGATGGTGATGCCAGTCCCTCACAACTTGTTCCCAACCGGGCTCTTCAGGGCAGCCGTCCCCGGCGCGAGGGGGTGCCCCGGCGCTTAAACCGACCTGGCTGGCGCTCGGCCAACCTTCCTGGGCCTACCGCTCAACGGTTTTGCGAGCAGGGCCAGCTACTGCACGCCCGCCTCTCCAGTCCGTGCCCTCTCGCTTCTTTGCAGCTTTTACTCGGGCTTGGCAGGGTTTAGGCTACAAAAGAACGGAACACGGTACCACGGGCAGGATGATCTCCTCGTGGGCGAGGAAGCCGCTGTGAAGAGGGGGCCTGTTTCTCTTGAGATCCGCACGCGCTGTTTCCCAAACTTGTCCAAACAATCCTAGGGAAAAAGAGGAGGGGGGCTCTTAAAGGATCCGCTGCTGGGTGTGGGCTGAAGGAGTTGAAGAGCCTTCAGGCTTTTGAAGGAACAGCAGTGATTCTTATTGCTCCCCCCCCATGCATAATTAAAAAAAATAATAGATCTCATGTCCTCCCTCCCATTGATTCTTGTTCACCATGAAGGTTTAAAACGCGCCAGTCCCATTTGGCGCCAGACTTCGGGGTGGGGAGACTCAAGGTAGTTTCCCAGCACTTAATCTAAATGGAGGGGGAAAAGTGTGACAGAAAACGCGGCAAAACTCAGGAAATAAAATCTCTAGGAAGCCACTTGGCTATGAAGTTCCACGCGTAAATTTTTTTCTCGGGCAGAATTTCTATCATAACTTCGCCGAGAATTTTATTTCTTTAACTGACAATATATTTTTCAGCGACTATACGCCTACCTTTCTTCTTGAGCCTGAGATTTTAGCGATAAGCCAAATACATCTCTAAGAGTGAACATCCTATTTGTTTATATTTCCTTACTTATTTTAACACTTACTTCTTTTAAGTATTTACATACTAAATTTCACCTCCTCCGTAAAATTCACTTTGCGCTTTCTGCTGAATATATATATATGCATATGATCCGGTCATAAACAGTTTTACTTCTTAGGATCAGATTAAAATAATCCTTTCTTCTCCTGATTCTATTTGGAATCAGCTCGACAAAAAGAGAAATATTCCTCCTCGGCAACCTTTCAGTGAATTAATGGGTCTTATGTGGCCACCACCCTGCCTAAACTAGACTCCTGCACGCTTCCTTCCGAATCTCCCCTTCTTAAAACTTGGGATATATAATGTCTGAGAACTGACGTTCTCAGGCTTCTCAAGGTCCTAATTACTCATAGTTAATAGAAACGTGAAGTTAAAAATACTCTTTAAAATATACCGCCATCCTCATAAAACACAGCGAATAAAAGAAGCGGATTTGGAGCTCAGTTTAGAATAAGCGGCGTTTATAAAGAGAAAGAATTGTCAGAATTAACTAATATGAAAGACGATTGCGAATTCTGAGGCAAGGGTAGCAACTCTTCGTGCAGAGTTAAAGATGGGTGTGGTCCTGAGAATGCGTCCCATAGGCTAAAAACCTGAGAAGTACGTTAAATCTTTAACATCCCCCCCCCGATCATATAACTAAAAAGATGATGATCGAAGTGCACCTTGAATGTTTTTGGCTAGTCCTACCAGGACATTTCAAAGGAAAAGAATCAGGGGAAAAAGATGTTTGGCGTAGGTCATCGGAGAAGAACTTGGCCGTCCCTCTCTCTCTCTTGACTAAAATACCCTCGGGCAGGAAGCATTCAAAACCAGGATGACAAATAAATGATCGGAAAACGCACACACACAAACTTGTTCTCGCTTCCCCTGAGGATCGGCGAGGCCAGTCTTTCCCACCTCTGTGCCTTTCAGAAGGGACATGCAACAACCCCACCACACCAAGCCAATGGGGAGACACCCCCTACCCACCCACCCCCGGGGAGCACCGGGATGGCGAAAGCTGGTCTCAACCACGGAGGGGGCGATTTGAGGTTGTTGGGTTTTTTTTTCCCCTTCTCCTGGAATGAGCTCCAGCGGGGGGGGGGGGGTGAGGGGGTTGAGATGGAGGGGGGGAGAGAGAGAGAGAGAAGGCGGAAAGGGAGAATTCCAAAGTGATTTCTCCGTCTCTTCTTTCTCTCCGTCTCTCCCCAGTCTGGCACTTGCGATCATTAACACAAGCGAAAGCTGTTAATGTCTTGTCTCACAGCTCCCCCTTTGGTCTCGTTGCGCTCCGCGTCTCGCGTTTAAAGTCAGATCAATAGCCGTCTCTCGCTAACCTTGACCTATCCCTCGACCCCGCCTCCCTCTGCAGCTGGCCCGTGGTTTGGCCCCTCCTCTTCTTCCCCTCCCCCCACCGTATCCCTGCTCACAATCGGTGACAGCAGATAAGCTAGGAAGACGCGATGCCTCCTTCCCAGGGCAGCAGGAGTGGGGGGGGGGATATATTAATAAATGACCCTGTTTTCTCCCCTCACCCCTCCCTCGGCCTCTCTTTCAAGCCGCCAATCATCAGGAGAGCGCCCAGGCCTAAGAATTCTTAAAGAGTTTATTTCTAATTGTTTGTTGCTTTGTCTCAGATTCTTATATATCATTTTTCCCGCCCTGTTCTTTTCTTTTTTCTTTTTTTCTTTTTCTTTTTTATTTCTTTTCTCTTTTCCTTTCTCTTCCTTTGGGACACCGATAAGTTGCAAAGGAGGAGGGAGTCGCCGGCAGGCTTTCTAAGCAGCTGCCTGCAAGTCGTGGAAATGACAGTAAAATCTTGGCAAAGGTTCCAAGGCCAGCGATTCACTGCCTCCCCGCGGCAGGCACTCAAAGGATATTGATAACTTTGAAAACAAGGAGGGATGTGTCTTCCCGCCCCGTCCCGTCCCACCCCCACCCCAGTCCAGCAGCGTGAGGTACTGTGGATGCAACTCAGCAAAAGTTGCAAGCCGAGCATGCGAATGCCCTCATTGCTTCGGACACGCCGAGGAGTTTTATCTTTGGGAGCGACGACACTGGAATCACTACCGGCCACGGCTTCCTTCCGGGTAGACATGATTAGGATCCAATCGCAACCCAGCATTTGAGAGAAAGGTAGAATGAATCACACTTGGATTTATTAAGGGAGAAAACCTGGAAAGCACGAATTAAGCGGCGTGGTTTTTAAAGCAACAACAAAAAGAGAGAGAGAAACCTCTCTAACTCTGAATACGTTACATTAGGTATACTAGATTGAAACACCAAGCTTAAATCAAAAGTACCTTCCCTTACAGAAACTGACAGAAAGGAACGCAGATCTTACAGGGGAACTAAAGGTCCCCTCTTCAAATGGCCCATACTTATTTCCAACGCCAACTTATTTTAGCAAGAATCGAGGCCAATGGAGCTCAAGCCCATGAAAATTAACTCGGAAGGAAAGCCCAGCCGAGTCCAGGGGCGCTTTCCTTCCGAGTCAACCGTCCGTGAAATGCCTCTTTTTGAATGAAGAATGAAGCTGGACAGAGAACGAAAGTTATTTAAGGTTGCTGGGCTTAAGAGCGTTTTTTTTTTTTTTTAAAGCGCCTTAAAAGCCTCTGCGAGAATCCGGATATTATCTATGATCAAGAGCTTGAGGGTAGCTGAAAAACCCAGCCGTCTACGAGATCCGACGGGAGGACTTCTCGCCACCGCCGGACTTGAGGTTTATTTCTTTTGCCGGTCCAATGCAAGTTTTGTGGCGTCTTGAACTTCAGCCTGACTTAGAAGGGAGACACGCACCGCTCCCCTTTTTTTTTCCGCTTTCCAAGATTGTGGGCGTTGCCATTGCCGCAGCAAAAGCCTTGCCAACCTGAACCGAGGGTTCAAAATACACCTTTTTCTCCAGCCCGCCCTCCGCGGGAAACTTTGCCCCGGCACCTTTCGGCTCAGAGCTAGCTGGTTTCTCGAGCCCGGCGCATACCAGCCATGCTGGAGTACACCTTCCCATTGTCCCTAGCTAAAACAAATTAGTAGCTACGCTGACAAAGGACTGATGTGGCAGCTAACGTGGTTGGAGGGCGCCGCCGGGTTGGGAAAAGGCTAGGCTGGTGGTCAGTTCTGTTGAAGCAGAGGCGTGGGGACGCTCCACAAATTCATGGATTAAGGAGCTCATCCCATGCTAGCTGGAGCAGAAGGAAACGGGGGTATAAGCAGAGAGCCATAGGCTCCCTACTGTATGCAGAGACCGCGCGGAGTAGGGAGGCGACGAGTCTGGTGGTGGTGATGTTTTCCTTCCCCGGTCTAGCACGATAACTTGGTTTTTTTCAAGGCTGCTATCGCAGTCTCTTTCTCGTGTAAAGAGACTAAAGAAAGGGGGTGGGTGGGGAGAGAGGGAGAGATGCAAAGAAGGCGGATGGACCCGCTTGTCACTCCACCTTGTGAGTAGATGAGGAAGCGCACGTTTGAAGCAGCCTCTTCCGAAGAAGCGCGGTTCTTCGCCGCAAGACTTTCCGCCCTTGCGCTGACCTATCCGCTTTCTCTTCCAGACGAATCCAGAGCAAATCCCCTGATAAAGGGACCCGAGACGGATTTCCAGCTTCCCAAGCGAGTCTTGTTCCTTCTCCTCAAAATGTGCCACCCTGTCTGCTCAAAAATTTAGTGGCACTTTATTCGAGGCTGTAAAGGCAAAAAAGCTCTGGGTAACTGGTTAATCCAGCTCTAATCCCTAAACAAAATACTATTTTCAAGGAAATTTCAGATAGGATTCCTTCTATTCACTAAGGATAATAACAGAAATTAATGGCTGTTATTTCAACTATCTGTAACAGCACTCCTGCAAAGCAGGCCAGTTTAACCCAATTAATCAGCACTTTGCCAATCATTTGAAACCTTTTCAGCCTTACATTTAACAGAATAACAGAGTTGGAAGAAACCTTGGAGGTCTTATAGTCCAACCCCCTGCTCAGGAAACCTGTTCCACTGCTCAGGAAACCCTATACCATTTAGTTGTCCAATCTCTTCTTAAAAACTTCCAGTGTTGGAGCATTCATAACTTCTGGAGGCAAGTTGTTCCATTGATTAATTGATCTAACTGTCAGGAAATTTCTCCTTAGTTCTAGGTTGTTTCTCTCCTTGATTAGTGTCCACCCATTACTTCTTGTCCTACCCTCAGGTGCTTTGGAGAATAGTTTGACTCCCTCTTCTTTGTGGCAACCCCTGAGATATTGGAACACTGCTATCATGTCTCCCCTGGTCCTTCTTTTCATTAAACTAGAATACCCAATTTCAGCAACTGTTCTTTATATGTTTTAGTTTCATTCCAACATTTCATTCTATTAATTTTAACAATTTTAACATACCTATTAGTTTCAATGTTTGGTTGAACTGGTGAATCTGTTGATTGTTTTATAAACCATTGGTTTGTGAAACCGCATTTTTCTAATAATGTAAGCTGCCCAGAGAAATACAACTGCAACAACCAACATGATATCTCTGTTTCAAGATAAGAAAATCCTGTCTGTGCCAGGCAGAGATATGAACTATGAGACGGTAGGAGGGAAAGGTCAGTGAAATTCTAAAATTCTCTGTTTCCACTTTGTTAGAAACAGTAAATACGGTGGCTGCCTTGGCCCATCATCCTTCTCCTCAGAGCATGCTTTCCTGACCACAGTTCCTTGTACAAATGATCTTCCTCAATACATTTCTTTCATTATCTCCCATTTTTCAGATTTAGGAAATAAGGTGAACAGGTAGGGTTTGCCCAATTTCTCATGGGTATGTTAAGCCAACATTCATTCTGGTGTTCTGACCACTAAGATACCACCTCTTATTGATTCTGTAGATCAGTGTTTCTCAACCTTGGAAGCTTGAAGATGGGTGGACTTCAACTCCCAGAATCCCCCAGCCAGCAGCAGAATCTGGGGGATTCTGGGAATTGAAGTCCACCCATCTTCAAGCTTCCAAGGTTGAGGAACACTGCTGTAGATGGAGGAAGTTGACCAAAAGTTGAAATTTGTATTGTGATTTCTTGAGCTCCATGTATACTGAAGTGATGACTCAATATGGAACCAGCATACTTTTCCTTCCTGGTATTTGTGGTTTTAGTGGGGTTGACTAGATCACTAAATTTGAGGATCCATTATTGACCAATCTATTAATTAAGAAGTTGGAGAAAACAAGAGAGTGGATGTTCCTTCTGTGCTACCATGTTTTCCTGAAAATAAGACCCTGTCTTATATTTTTTGAACCCTGAAATAAGCGCTTGGCCTTATTGCCATGCGCTCAAAAGCCTGATTGGACTTATTATCAGGAGATGTCTTATTTTGGGGGAAACAGGGTATATCATCAAGAGGTTCTTTGATGAGAATTCTTTCTATCCTTCCTTTCTATTTATTTGTCTGGCTTTGGTGGAGATAATATAGATAGATTTATGACCATAATTAAGCCCAACATTTAAGTTGCTAAGCGAGACATTTGTTAAGTGAATTTTGCCCCATTTTACAACCTTTTTACCACAATTGTTAAGTGAATCACTTCACTTGTTAAGTTAGTAACATGGTTGTTAAATAATTCTGGCTTTCTCATTGAGTTTGCTTGTCAGAAGGTCATAAAAGGGGATCACATGACCCCAGAGCAATGCAACCGTCATAAGTATGAGTCAGTTGCCAAGCATCTGAATTTTGATCACATGACCATGGGGATGCTGCAACAGCTGTTAAGTGTGAAAAACAATCCTAAGTCACTTTTTGAACATTCACTAAATGAACTGTTGTAAGTCAAGGACTACCTGTATTCAGAAGAGAAATCAAAATGCCCCTACAGAATAAATGTATAAAAAGTTGCTCACCAAGACACAGAAATTCTGTTCTTGGTGCATAGATACTCGCTGTGCTCACCCACATATAAATAGCAACACTTTAATTGGCTATTGTGATCTTGTTGCTACACCAGAGAAGCTTGTCTTCTGCTTTTTGTCCCAAAGACCTGAATTTCATGGCTGTATCAATTTTAGACTACTGTAAAAGCCCACACAAGAATTTTAGGAACTATAGTTTGATAAGCAAGAATTATTAAAATTCCTCTTCTCTTTCCCCTCACACCCCCCAAATGCCATTGCCACAGCAATGAGCAACGTGAATATGCCTAAAAATTTAGAAGGCTAGAAATGCTATGCCTTTTTTTTTTTTTTTTGCATATCTAAATTTCTGCTTTCGTTGCTAGGGCATTCTACTTTTAGCAGAGCCCAATTTCCATTTGGAAATCTGAGGTGTGAAGAAAATTGCAAAAACATACATCTTCAGGATCAATGCATTTATTGTCCTATCAATTTCCAGGGACTAGAGCTAACTTCAATAGGCTGGACTTAGCCAGTAGAGTTTTGATGATACTTGCCAGGAATATATATATATCAGAATTTGCCAATATATATTAGAATCTGCATTCTCCATAATAAATAAATAAAGCCTAGCTTATACACAGCATTATACAGTTTTTAATGTAGCTGAGGGGAAAGTAACCTGCAGCCTGCACTCACCCCACCCCACCCCACATCTTCAGAATATAGTGCCAAAATATTGTGGCGATGCCCCTCCCCCATAATTAAGGGTGGGAAGGAAAACTATTTTGTTGTCAAAAATTGGCAACACATTTTCGAAGTATTTTCTTGCCTTGGGAAAAGTTTTAAGAGGGATTGGAAGAGGTTCAATTTCCTGGGAGGCCCTGCTTCCATTCCCACCTTTACCCCCACCTAAAATGAGCCAACAAAATTGCTTCATCCCTTCCTGTGACATTATCACAGCCTCCAGTGTTTTTTCAGAAGATATGAATTAAAAATGGGGGATTGCTATAACAACCTATTGCTCAACAAGTCCAATTATTCCAAATATACATTTACATAGTTCAGAGCATCAGGATCTAATTTAAGAATGATGAATTTGAAATCACTAGAACAACTTAGTCAAGACTTTAATCATAGAACAAGTAATAATACATTTCCATGCATGTCTACTCAGAAGTAAGTAATTTAGGGACTTCCAGGATTGCAACCTTAATACAATTATCTGGGCTCAAATAGACTATTCTTTTAGTAACTGTCATTACATGAAACATGTTTGCATGACCATTTGTATCCTTCTCCAGGTGACTCATAATGCACCTGTTATTGTGCACTATATTATTGTGCATGACTAATGATACATAAAACACCTACTATCTCAGTAAACTGGTAGTGATGAGGACAAATTAAATCTTTGTAGGTAGTCATTGGTGACAGAAAAGCACTTTCACGTTACTCAAGAGCCCTTTAGTATATTCTTGCTTTGTTGGCTCTAGGACTATGTAAATTAAGCCATGAACATCACAAAAAATGTGTTCCCACTGGCCTTGTTCATGATCCTTAAAAGTACTTTTTAAACCAGACAGACTGAAGGGATTTAAAAGAAATGAACAACATTCAAAACATTTAGATGCAGTGAAAACATTTGCAGTCCCATTATTCTTGTCAACCAAGATGAAACACTGAACCTACTGAGGACATCTAACCTGGGAGTGATAATCGTGGATTGAACATTAAGTGTAGCTTATTGTTTGCAAGGAATTGGTAATGGTGTTTGTTAGGAATGCAGCGTGAATGAATTTAACTAGAGGAATATCATTATTCTCGTCTTTTGGGGAACCAATTATTATTAATCTGTTACAGAGCACTTTAATTGGGCAAAATGATTCAACAAAACTTATTTCCCTCATTCATCCTCTTGACAGCTCTGTGAGACATGTAGAGATTTATTATTTCCATTTTAAAGGTATATGAAGTACCATAAGGTAGAGACTGAGAAGAACTAATGAAATATGCATCTCAGAAAGCTTTATTATTATTTGCAGTTCTAACTCAGAGTTAATTTTCTAGCTCTTTGTTTAGAACCGCAATACTTAACATGTAGTAGTGTTTATTCAGAAGTAGGATGATCCTATATTCACCTTTACAGATAATTACAGACAATTATATGGTTCCCTCTGGGTGTTGCTAAATTACCATCTCCTAGCAGCCCTGGTCAGCACAGACTACCCAATTTGGCACAGACTAGGGGCAAGTTCATGCTGTGGCTTATAGTTCAGCAACATCTGGAGGGCAACAATTTCTCTATCCCTAGTTTATAAAAGGTATCTTCTATTTGAAGGACTGCTCAGCTGGTTTAAAAATGAAACATAGAGCAAGGCTCAAAATTCATGATCAAGAAGTCTTAGAACCTGAAAGTCAACTGAGTAGATGCATGCATTATGCGTTGACAATTCTTCAGTTTGGCGTGAGGTTTCCATCACAAGTTAAAAATATATATTTCTAATTTGCTGAAGTGGATAAATCAGTAGGGTGATTAACAGAAATCTATAGGCAGACACATATTGTATATCAGTGTTTCTCAACCTTGGAAGCTTGAAGATGGGTGGACTTCAATTCCCAGAATTCCCCAGCCAGCACTGCTGGCTGTGGGATTCTGGGAGTTGAAGTCCACCCATCTTCAAGCTATCAAGGTTGAGAAACACTGTTGTATATGAACAGTTATGCACACATGTGCTATGTTTCATAGTTTTTGTTAGAGTTTAAGTGGCCTTTCTAAATTTCCACAGGTTTTTGGCAAGGAATCAGGAAAGTTAAGAAGGCCTTGAAAAGTGTTTAAATGTATAATGTAGACATATCTATGTCTTTTTTGTGGAACATCTTATCAAGTGTGTTTGCATGACATGTTAAACAAGTCTTGCTGGTTGAATGCACATGCCATCTTTTTGCCCTCGTGCCATGCAGCTTCTTAAACCTTCTCAGTGGCTTTAAATTCCACTTTAAAATTCTGTTTAATAGAGAGCGAAGTTGGCTAAAAATGTAATCAGTTTACTTATTTTATTTTTGAATTTACAATAGGTCTACAATATAGACCACCCCAATGATAAGACTCAGGGCATGATATAACAAAGCCACTAAAATAATGAGTGATTAAAAATAACCTAGATATAAGGATGCAGTGCTCAAAATCAGTGAATTAGGACTTTCACCTCCTTGCGGGATATGTGGACAGAGAGTGGTATGCCTATCTCTGGAGGAAGCATATTCCAGACCAATGGGGTCACACCCCATGCATTTCCTGGCCCAGGGCTGGGGGTGGGCATGCGGTGATTTCTACAGTTCTTCTTAAGATATTCACACCAGATAGACAGAATCAATTTTGGATAGGCAGTGCCTGATGTAATCTAGGGCTAAGTTATACAGGGCTATATCAATCTTACCACATAGACCAGACAGAAAACATGTCCAGATAAGCTAATTCTACTTTATTGCAAGGCTTCATTAACAAAATTTTGTAAGTGTGAAAGTACAATTCTGCCATCATCTTTACCACCCAATAATTTAGTGAGGTTCCTCCTAAGCATCTTGCTTCACCCACTATACAGCTATGAGCTATGCTTATTTGTTCATTTGTTTGCTTGCTTGCTTGTTTAAATTTCTATGCTCCCCTTTTCTCCTACAAGGTGATTCTGGGTGGCTCTCTGATCTGACCATTCCCTAGACAGTATCTTTCTGCCTATTCTTCCAAGGTTATTCCACATACAATTAGATGCTGAGAATGGAATAACTTTGGCACTTTGACTTGGGGCTGAAAGCTCTTGGTAACCTCAAAATCTGCAGTGATAGCCTGCAATGGTGGGGTTGTTGTATTCTGGATCTAATACAGTTTCCCATTTGCCTCTAAACCGGGCATATAGAGTACACTGGAGTATTTTACTCGATTTTTAAAAATAGAATTCAATTGGAAGCTGGTAAGCTAAAGGTAGTAGCTTCTTTAGTTCCAAGCATCCCAAAAGGTCCCATATAGAAGAATAGCCTTAAACAATTCTGTGTGTCAAAACATGACAAACAGATCAGAATAGGATAGACACCAGCAGTCCTAGTGGAAAAGCAAGGTTAGAGCCACAGAAACAACCTGCTCCATAAGTGCTTTGTAATCATTGTGTTTCCTGTGGTGGCCTTAATAGGTTTCTCACTTTGTGAGTGTGGCCACAATCCTTTCTCAAAATTCCAGACTGGGCCTACTAGCCCAAAGTACTGGGGATTCTTGGCTTAACGTATAGTGCAAACATATCCAACCGCAGCTTTGGCACCAAAAAAGCTTAACAACAAGTGTGCTGTGCAAAAGGCACATACTCCTGTGTTGCATCATTGTTTTCCAAGTTGCACCAATGGCTTTTCTTGCTTGGCCTTCAGAAAAAGAGAACGGGAGAGCAAGTGAATCCCCAGATGCTTTATTTTGCTTCCTGCCTGGGAACTGTGGGTCAAGGCCATAATTACAGATCAGCTGTTCAGTTCACCTCAGCTGACACTTTGAAATGTAATTTAGGATGATTAGGCAACCCCAGAGCCGACAGAATGGGAAGGGTGGCGGTGGGAGCTGCTGATGCTGTGGTAAAAAAAGGGGGGGGAAAGGCCTCCCTGATGCCAAAGCCTTTTCGAGCCAGCCAATCGTTCCACCTGGACCCCACCACAAATTATTGTTTTCAATTAACACCTGTGTGCTCCTTCCCATTCAATTTATTGATGTCGAATTATGACAAACACTGGTATAAATAAGTTATGCTGTGGTTGTAAAATGGAAGAAAATTTTGTTGTAGCAATTATGTTCAGCAAGATGACAAAATACATTTCTAATGCTGCGCTTGCCACAACTTGGGGAATTTAAACCTCATAATTTCCATTCATTTCAGATAATTTGGAGTAATTTCTATATGTAATAACTTCTGTAATGAAAAACACAGCAGTACCAGAGTGATTTCGGCTCTGCTCTTTTGTTTCCATTGGATGGTTGAGGCCCCCATGGCATAACATGGCACCAAACGCATAAACAACCCCCTCCCAGTATTTCCCTTTCATATAAGTTGAGTAATTCTTTCAGCAAAATCACAAACTAATACCAAGACTGAATCGCTGTCCATGAAATGAAAAATAAATTGAGTTAAAGAAAGTGAAAGCATATCCAAGGCCTTGGATGTTTTATTGCAACTTTATTGAATTGTAGCCTTCTCTAGGCTCTCTCACATATCCTGAGGGACTCGGCTTCCATAGAAGGGCAGAGAAACACAACTACTGCACTCATCCCTGGATCAACCCTACAGACCGTCAGTGCAAATCTCTCTGGACAATTTTCTTTCTGGCCAACTTTAAATGGAAATAAAAAGGGGACATTGAAAATAAACAGTGAGTGGCTAGTAGCTAAAAAAGAGAAGTCGTTTGAAGGTGTTAAGACAGAATTGTTTCTCATGCATTTCTACCTTCCAAGCTCTTTAGGAAATAACATGTTGGCTACATGCAGATCGGAAGCCAGGTAAATACTTGCTCCAATTGTCTCTAACAAAAACTATCTTTGTTGCCAGCTTCTGAAAAATAAATATGTGCCATCCCTTCACATTTGGAGGGCATTAAGTTAGGAATGCTTACCTATAATATGTTGTTTCAGTGAGTTAGAGAACCCTTTTGTCTCATGGATTTACAGCTTTATACTTACATCAACAATAGCTTGCTAGTTAATTTTTCAGGGCAATGAGAAATGAAACAGCAATTATTTAAAACTTAAATAGGTCCAAGAAGACATATCTTTGGTTTCATGGCTGTTTAGTGCAATGTTCCAAGTAGAATCGATGTTTCATTAGTAGATCTATCAGAAACAGATTGTATTAATACCCTGTCAATTATTAGAAGGACTGTTTGACATATCACATAATAGCTTTAAATATGAATATTAGGGAAATAAATTGATTTCCCCCCCCCCCAGTAAAGCAGTTGGGATCCTAGCAGGTATTCAGAAGGCCAAGAGACCCAACAAGACAGGCAGCACAGCAAAAAGTAGATGCAACCATTCAGTAAGAAGGCCTGTGTGTGATACAATGCAAATTAACATTTAAGCAAAACGTTTCAAAAGTAAAAACTCCTGCAAGCTGAACCTGATCTCTCGTGACTATATGGACCTATCCATGTAATTTGCTTGAAAGCAGTGTTAACTGACTATGATTGCTTTCTCCTGGGATCAATGAAATCAAATGAAATGAAAAATGAAAACAAGGTAGGTAGCAGCAACGAAGTCATTCAAAATCTAAAACAATGAGAAATTTTAGTGACAACTCTTGAAGGTATTCTGCATGGTTCAGGGCAGTGGTGGGTTGCCCCCAATTCAGACTGGTTCGCAAGAATCGGTAGTAAAACTGGCGGGAAGCCCCGCCCACCACCCCGTATGTCGTCATCAGCGATCTGCGCATGTGCAGAAGCTTCCTAAAGGTAAGTAGAACCCATCCCTGGTTCAGGGCTAGAAAAACTGGGAGCAATGTAGTCATTTGGTACCAGTTTACTGTTGTCCATGTTTTTCCAGTGGCTTTCTTTTTTTTCTAATGGTATTCAATTTTTTTCATCTGCCTTTGTTTTCACATTTTCCTTACTGAAGAAGATTCAACAGGACTATCTTGGACAAGATTAAAAAAAAAGACGCTAGAAATCTCTCTCAGAGCTTAGTTTAGTATAAGCTTGTTTATTGGCGTACAGTTGGTACTTAAAAATTGCACACATTTCTTCTGTGTTCTCTACCTCATTCCAAAAGGTGTTAGCATTCTTCTGGTTCACTTGCATCTCTCCCTTATGTGTGTTTAGCAAGAAGTGATTTCTAATTGAATTCAATTGGATTTATGCCCAAGCAAACTTTCATATGATTGCTATCTTAAAGAAGTTAGCATTTCATTAAGTAAGTACTAATCTTCATTCTACTGACCCTCCTGGTTGTTTGGGTAAACAAGTGACAAGGATTGTGCAGCCCATGTCTTAAATATGTTTCTCTACTGCTGTGTTTCCCTGAAAATAAGACCCTGTCTTATATTTTTTTGAACCCTGAAATAAGCGCTTGGCCTTATTGCCATGCGCTCAAAAGCTCGATTGGGCTTATTATCAGGGGATGTCTTATTTTGGAGGAAACAGGGTTTTAAGCATCTTTTTCCTTTCTTTCTTTTCCTAAGTAATGAATTTAATCTTTAGCTCCACACATTAAATTAATCTAATTATTCACATGCATCTGTACTTTCTTATAGAAGAGGACAGTTAGTTCTTTTCTTTCAGAAATCCCACTTTTAGTGTAGGTAGTTTCACTGGTGGCAGATGATCTTGGATACAAATGGATTTACCATCCCAAAAACGTTTCCTTTCTTTCACCCTCTTATGTATAAATATGTACTTAAAAAAGAAGACAGCTTAGTTAAGGTATCACAGGTTAGAGTTCTGATAAGGAATTACAGAATAGGAAAAAAAAGTATTCATTATAATTCTTTAACAACAGTAACATAATAAAACAAAATGGAACGTGGAGCTTTTTGTACACTTTTAACTTAATTTGGAAGGATAGGGTGGAGAATTTCCTTACCCAACGATTGATCATTCCAGACAGCTGTAGAAGAAACTTTTACAGACCCAAGAAAGATGCACCACTGTGCAATACAAAGGCAAATTTGAGAGGCATCCTAAAAACTGATAAAAAGGTGTGGAAAGAAAAAGTGAGGAAGGGGAGCACGGAACAGAATTGTCATTCCTGGTGCAGAGCAGAGACAGAGCAGACATTTTCTGGGAGAGTGTGTCCAGGAGTTACAGCCAGAAACATCAACATTATTCTGTGGATATTTAATGGCCAGTGGCTATCATAATCCTGAATCAGATTGCATGGCTTTCTGCCAAACAGATATGATTGGATAGCACATGAGAGCTGAAAGTTTCAAACTTTACAGGTAGTTTTCAATTTACAATCACAATTGGGACCAGAATTTCTGTTGCTAAGCAAAGTAGTTGTTAAGTGAATCATGCCCAATTTTATGACCTTTTTTGCCATGGTTGTTTAGCGATTCACCGCACTTGTTAAGTGAATCATGCCGTTGTTAAACAAATCTGGTTTTCCCCATGGACTTTGTTGGTAAGAAGCTGACTGGGAAAGTTGCAAATGCCAATCATATGACCCTGGGATGCTGCAGTATAAATGTCTACCAGTTGCCCAGCAACCAGTTGATCACATGACCATGGGGATGCTGTGACGGTCATAAGGGCAAGGACCCAGTTATAAATCATTTTTTTACCACTGTCATAACTTCGAATGATTGTTAAATTAATGGTTCTAAGCCAGAGGTCTGCAATCTTAAGCACTCAAAGAGCCATTTGGACCCATTCCCCACAGAAAAGGAAACACTGGGAGCCACAAAACCTGGGTGGGTGTGGCCAACTCGATGTCACTCACTTCCACCAGTCACATGACCCCGGCCCCCATGCCATGCTTACCCAGCCGGTCATTAGGGCAGAGAACTAGTTGTTAAAAAATACCGGGAACCACAAAACCCTTTTGACATTTCTCTCTCCCCCCTCCCTTCTCCCTCTCTTTCCCTCTCTCTCTGTATCTCTTTATGTCTCCCCCTCTCTCTGTATCTCCCTGTCTCTGCCCTGGTCACTTCTCCATCCCCCACCATCGCCCTTACCTTCTCAGGCCAGGCGAGAAGTGACTGGTAAGGGAGGGCGAGAGGCGGGGCCAGCCAGTGGTAGGATCACCTGATAGGGAGCCACAGCAGTGGGCCCAAAGAGCCTCATGTGGCTCCGGAGCCACAGGTTGCTAACCCCTGTTCTAGGCCAAGGACTTCCTGTATTACCTGTGTTCTTTTGCTTTGATTAAACTGCTATTACTCTACTGGGAAAAAGCCAATACAAAAGAAAAAGGCAATATTCATGGAAAGATATCATCATGGTTCAGTCTTCAAGTTCACCAAAATATACCCCTTCTCATCTTTCTGTCCAGGTTTACCCTTAGTAAATATCCCCTTGCAGCTGTGCCTTTAAACAAATTGGTCTGCAGCAGATTACAGAAAACCAATACCTTCATTTCACATCCTGAAATTGCTACTCCACCAGCCTTCTGAAAGTTTCGTGGCTATGCTCCAAAAGGCTGGTTTGAAAAAGCAGCTATTCTGGCTCCTTGAAGAACTGATCACTTCAGAACCGAACCAAGTGGTTTCTATAAATGTAGATATAGTATAGGTAAAGAACAAAAGAGAACAGGAGGCAAATCTAGGCTCAAAGAAAGTGCTAACCTGACACGTCTTGCACGAGGAGTAAGAGCTGATGCAGAAATGTTTAAATCTTTGCCTGAAAAACTAATTTATTATTGACCTTATACCTCAAACTTGAGTGAAATAAATACGGTGGTTTGCAACAATAAAAATGCAAAATATAAAACAATACACATATAATACAATAGAAATCAATCACTGGAATAATTAACAAAAACTTGGGAAAAGAGATAAGTTTTACCATCTTCCTAAATGGTAAAAGAGAAAGAACCAATGGATTTTAAAATGGTTTTCAGGCTATGGAAATTATTGACTAACAAACAATTTCCCCAGAACTCCTGATCTGGTAATAGAAAATGGTCTCTCAGAGACCCTCATAAGGTTATCTCAGAACAGCATTTTTGAAATTCTGCCTTGGGTATATTCCATAAGCTAAGAGCCATACAGAATGCTCCCTCCTATTGTCCCCCATCTATAAATTGATATTCTGGAGCAGAGGCATATTCAGAATGGTATCTCCTGATTTATTTATTTATTTATTTATTTATTTATTTATTTATTTATTTATTTATTTGTTCAATTTATATACCGCCCTTCTCCAGAGACTCAGGGCGGCTTACAATGCATTAAGCAATAGCCTTCATATTTTTGTACATACCTGCTTAGTAGGGCTTTCGGGGCCCCCCAAACGGTGTTCTTTTTTATACAAAGTCAGTTTATTGCCCCCACAATCCGGGTCCTCATTTTACCTACCTCAGAAGGATGGAAGGCTGAGTCAACCTTGAGCCTGATGAGATTTGAACTCGCAGTAATTGCAGGCAGCTGGCAGCTAAGTGCTACTTAACAGCACTTTAGTCCGCTGTGCCACCAAGGCTCTTGATTTAAGAAATTGGACAGGTTTGTAGTAGTAGAAGTGGTCCTAGACTTAAAAGATCAACACTAAAACTAAAAATGTTCTTGGAAGCAATTGGCAATCAGTACAGCGTTTTCAATACAGACATCCATCTTACCTTGGGCTGGTCAGAACCTGGCTTCTACATTTTGCACCAGTTGCAATTTCTGAGTATTTTTCAAGAGTAGCCCAACCCCACATGAAAGGTGTTCCAATAGCCAGATGGGTTGTAACCAAGGCAGGAATAATTGTCACTGTCTGACTGGCTTAGAAAAAATTGCAGTTGCTCTTTGCCAGAGCTTCTACCTACAAATCCAGTAGAGCCGGAGTGTCAAAGCACTATCTCAAACTGTGGTCATTCTGTGGAAATACAATGCCCCACCAAGAACACGATTTGCCTCAATCCCAGGGTCTAGCTTTTTCCTTACCAAAAACACTTCAGTCTTGTCTGGATTTAATTTCAGTTTGTTCTTCCTCATACAGATTAGTCTGTGTGCCAGAATATTGGTTGTTTCCTCGGAATTAGGCACAAACATCTGGATGCCATTATCACACTCCAAAGCTCATGGCATTCTCCAATAGTTTCATATGCATGTTAAATAAAATATGAGACAAGATAGAACTTTATGGAATTCCATAGGTCAATAATTTAGATGCTGAACAGCGCCACCTTCTGGATTCATAACAACAAAAAGGCCCAGAGCCACTGCCAAACAGTCTCTTAGGCCTCGTCTTGCCAGATAGCCCAAAAAGATAATCTGGTATACTGAAGGTCACTAAGAAGCAGGAGAGAACCAGCTGAGGGCCACACTCCCCTCATCTATTTTCTAGTGGAGATCATCCACTCAATTGAAATCTCAATATCATATTCTGACAAAAATATGTACCATAAGAAACTTCCTAACAAGTGAGGACAATTAACCAGTGGAATAGCTTGCCTTCAGAAGTTGTAGGAGCTTCATCACTGGAGCTTTTTAAGAAAAGATTGGACTATCTGAAATGGTATAGGGTCTCCTACTTGAGCAGGGGGTTGGACTAGAAGATCTCCAAAGTCCCTTCCAGCTCTATTCTGATTGATCAACCTAGGTACACCACATCCTCCAGGTATGTCTGGACCCGTGAATCCACTACTTTCTCAATCACCTTAGCTAAGTATTAAATAGTTGAGGTATGCTGCAACCAGTTACCGGGGATTTTTCACAAGATAACCCTGCACTGCTCCTGATGCCAGGATGGCAATGCTAAAGTGCTAATAAGAGAACAGACAAATGTTTAGCAAATGGAACCTGTAGTAATGTACATGGACAAAAAGGAGAAGTTGCAGATGCAAAGAGACATACCCCGAAGAAAGTGAAAACTAATGTAAATACTCCTTTGTGTTAAACTCACCTCCTGGTGACTATGTCTATGTCATTTTCCTTGCAACAATATGCAGAAATGATTTGCCAATGTCTAGTTCTAGGATTTTTTTCCAACTTTAGTCTACAAACCTGAGAAATTCTGCTGGCCTCCCATCCAAGTATTAACATTATACTGTTAATCTGACTTGGCTTTTTCAAGCTCAGATTTGAGCTGTCATATGCTGGGGCCATCCATTTTTTTAAAAAAAATATTAAACATTTTTTAAAAAGTAATTTGGGTCAGGTTTAACCACTAAAGAAATCACACTGAAGGTCCCACTGTTGCTGGATCACTAACATGTCAGTGAAACTAGGATGCCAGCAATCTTCAACTTCATTTCTCCTGTAGCTGTTAGAAACCAAACATATCCTAACAAAGGACGGCATCCAGTTTTGGTCACCACACTATAAAAAAGATGTTGAGACTCTAGAAAGAGTGCAGAGAAGAGCAACCAGGGTGATTAGGGGACTGGAGGCTAAAACATACGATGAACGGTCACAGAAACTGGGCATGACTAGTCTAGTGAAGAGAAGGACCAGGGGAGACATGATAGCAGTGTTCCAATATTTGAGGGGCTGCCACAGAGAGGAAGACGTCAAGCTATTTTCCAAAGCACCTGTAGGCCAGACAAGGAATAATGCAGTGGTGAAATCTTCTCCGGTTTGCCACTGGTTCGCTGCCTATGCATGCGCGGTGTACATCAAACACGTGCTGTGTGCATATGCACAGTACATGCCGCAGTCCACACCAAATGCATGCTGCATGCACGTGCATGCACAGTATGTGCCAAACGCAAGCTGCGCACGGAAAAAGGAGGCTTGGGAAGGTAAGCGGAACAGCGGGGGGGGGGGAACAGCTGTGCCGCGTAATTTAGATTCACTAGAAAGCAGAATTTCCTGCTTTCTAGCGATTTTAAATCATGCTGCACAGCTGATCATCAGAAATACCGGTTCAGACCAACCGATAGCTCTTTTTTTACTACTGGTTCGCTGAACTGGTAGCTTTTATCACTGCCGGTTCACCCAAATCGGTGCGAACCGGTAGGATTTCACCCCTGGAATAATGGATGGAAACTGAACAAGGAGAGATTCAACCAGGAAATAAGGAGAAACTTTCTGACAGTGAGAGTAATCAACCAATGGAACAGCTTGCCTTCAGAAGTTGTGGGAGCTGGAAGCTTTCAAGAAGAGACTGGACTGGAAGCTTTCAAGAAGGGACTGGACTGCCATCTGTCAGAAATGGTGTAGGGTCTCCTGTTTGGGCAGGAGGTTGGACTAGATGACCCGTAAGGTCCCTTCCAACTCTGTTAATCTCTTAATCTGTTTTTAGAGTTGAAATTTTAAATTCACCTTGTTTGTGCTCGTTGCTTTGGCTGTAGTAGCCTTCTCCAGTCTAAAAATCCTCTAGGGATTTCATGCCCCATTGTCCTTCACCCAATATGGCCAGGGAAATAGAAGAATTTCCAGTTTGTCATGTCTGGATGGCAATAGTTTTGGAAAAGGTGCAGTGCACAATACTGAATTGCCTTGGGAACAGATTGCTCTCAGCCAGGCAGCTTAAGTTATAATTATAGGTCAAAAGTCACAAGGCCAGGCACATTTACTGACAGATATCTCACTAATCTTTAACCTCTTATGGCAAAGGATTTTCAATGAAAATCAGAAAACAAACAAAGGTTGGGCACTAAAGGGTAGTTACTCAAATGATTCCAGGATAGGTTCAACCATTTATTTTGCAAAGTTTTTTTTTAATGACCTATCAGACAGAAAAGGTGCACTGTATTCCTTTCTTGTCCTGGCACATAGACAAATACAAAGATGTACTCACCGGTAATTACCATCCTGATGGCCCCATCTATAAAAGCCAATTAAGCTCTGCCACATTGATGTTCATAGGTCAATGCCATAAACCAGAAAGTCCATCCTGAGGCACCTTATTTGCACAGATTTACACAAGTGCAGAAACAGGCTTGTCGATAGGAGTCTTAAAGAGAGACTTAAGTCTTCAAAACGATGGCCAGGTGTATGAATGACCTGCAGTCACCTTCTGACTTGTGATAAGATCAAATTAAAAAGGCAATTGTATTACAGGTGATGGGGGGAGTTTGCAATGTTGTGAAATAGAAACAGGACAATTTTAGTCTTGTAATCAGAATCTGAAAGATTGTTCTATAACAAAATAACTGAGGAGGTTGTCATGAAAACAATTAGTTCTTCCATTGGTCAGACCTTAACTGTGGGGTCCTTAGTGCTCTCTGAGCTTGGTTGATTTCTTGCAGACATTTCTTTCGTTACCCAACCTAGCTCAGAGAGCAACAAGGGCCTCTCATTTCAATCCTGAGCTGCAAATATTCTCCTTTATCAGACCTTATCTGTTTAGGGTAATAAAGATGACAAGCAATGCACTTTCCCTAGCTCTGAAGTAGTAAGTGATTTCAAGTATGTATTCCAGATTCTGCCTATACTTTTTCGCCTTCCAACCCCTTCTTTTTAGGGTAGAGTTTTTCATAAAGTTAAATATTCATGAGCCTCAACTTCAAAACCCAACCTATAACCTAACAGGACTTACATACAGTATATGTCTGGCTGCTCACAAATCTGGGAATTAAATATCCTTTCTACTATTGTATGTATTCACCCCAGCCATTGCCAAGATATTAATAGAAATACATTAAAAAAAAACTTTCCAGCAGAAGCCACAAAGGTTGATGTTCTACTAAGTATTCATATCACATGGATGTAATTAATAAAAATATAAGCCCAATTATTTTTTTAAAAAAACTGGTAAATAAAAAAAACCATACTCAATAGATAATCTCTGCTTTGCTAAGGACATCCTAGATCAGTGATGGCTAACATTTTCCAGACCAAGTGCCCAAAGGGTGCAAGAACTCCCAAAATGCAATCTACATGTGCCCCCTGCGCATGCGTCTCCCTGTGCATTCGCATGCATCCCTGCATGCGCATCCCCCCTGCCATATGTGCGCACCTCCCCGCACGTGCCATCCCCCACCCCCCGCATGCACAGCACAGATCCAAAAACCAGCTGATCAGCGGGAGGCGTGTGTGCATGCGCAGTGGAGCTGAACTGGGGTGACAGCTCGCGGGCCATCAGAGATGGCGCTGCGTGCCACCTCAGGCACCCATGCCATAGGTTCGCCATCATGATCCTAGATGGTCTATTTTCCCATATATATTTTTCAATAATTTATTCATCCAAAAAATATTCAAAATACATTTTTTTGAATAATATTTTTATGTAACCAACTAGGGCTTAAAATGTTAAACTGTGTTGCCAAACTTTGGAAACTGACTATTTTGAAAAGTTATGGTTGCATTAGAATTGGTAGTTGTTAAGAGTTATTTTGAGATGTTTAAGGTTCCTGACATTAAGAACTGAATGCAAGAGATGCGTGGTTGATTTATTTTTTAAAAGACAACTTCATTTATTAATTTAAAAAATCAATAAGTTTTTCTCTGTCACAGATCTTTGATATTCTGTAATGTTTGAGAAATATTTTTTTCTTTTTTTCTGAGGTATATTTATCGTTTAACATCGAGTATATAATTCATATCGTTTCTCCCTTTTCTATTCTTTCTTTCTTTCTTTCTTTCTTTCTTTCTTTCTTTCTTTCTTTCTTTCTTTCTTTCTTTCTTTCCTTCCTTCCTTCCTTCCTTCCTTCCTTCTTCCTTGCTTGCTTGCTTGCTTTTATTATTAATAAAAAGATGAAGCTCTTCGAAGGACATTCAAGTAATTTCTTCAATCCCAATGATTCTTATGTATTGTTTTCTCTTTGTACTTGCTTCAGCCTTGCTAAACATAGTATTTTTTTAGTCTACCATCTGCCTTCATTGCATGCCCAAAGTACGTGAGCTCCTGTTCACTGATCATTGCCTTGGGGGAGTAATCAGCTTCTATTTGATCCAGGATTGATTTTGTTCTTCTTGAAATCTATGATACCCTTAGTAATTGTCCCTAGATCCATAATTTGAAGGTGCCCATCTTTTTTTTCTTTCTCTTCACCTCTCCTCACCAAGCTGAACATTATGTTTGGAAAGATATTTCTTTAATTCAGGGTTTCCCGACCTAAGCATGTCAGCACACATGTGCATGTGTGTGTGCGCGCGCACACACACAGAGAAATCCAAAGTAGGGTCTTGAGCTCCCAAAATTCCCCACTCAGCATGAGAAGTTAGGAAACTAAAATCAGTGTTTTTGAAAGCTGTCAAAGCAGGGAAACTTTGTTTTAATTGTTTAGATATTTATGGTTCTTTATGTCCTCCATAATTTTTTCTAAGCTTCTCATTGCTGACTTCCCTTTTCTTTTCTTTTCTTCTTTTCTTTTCTAGCATATCTAAACTGAATTCTAAGGAAACAAAATTAGCACTATTTTTTGCTATTGAATGTAAATTCACTAAAATTTTTCACTTTTCAGTTTTTACTTTCACAATAAATTTGTAAATCTTTATTTTCAGCTATTCATTCTATACCTTTCCAAGTCACTAAATAAGCCCACTCCAGATCCATTGTTTATTTCAACTGGTATATTATCTAGCATTCAAACCAGTGGGGAAATCCAAATTTTTTTACTACCGGTTCTGTGGGCATGGCTTGGTGGGTGTGGTGTATTTTGGTGGGCGTGGCTTGGTGGGCATGGAAGGGGAAGGATACTGCAAAATCTCCATTCTCACCCCACTCCAGGAGAAGGATATTGCAAAATCTCCATTCCTACCCAACTCTGGGGCCAGCGAGAGGTGGTATTTGCCAGTTCTCCGAATTACTCAAAATTTCCGCTACCGGTTCTCCAAACTGCTCAAAATTTCTGCTACCAGTTCCCCAGAACCTGTCAGAACCTGCTGGATTTCACCCCTGATTCAAACAATGAAATATTATAGTTCTATCTAAAAATTTTTGACAATAATATTGAGGTAGTTTATACAGTTATTATTTTCTTTTCAATTATATTTTAGATGTCCTTTTCCTACATGTTAGCCATGGAAGGAAATTGTGGATGCTTTTTGAGAGAAGCCCTACATAGTTAAATAAATTGTGTTAGAGCCAGGGCATGGATAATTATTGCCATATCAGACTGGCTTAAGAACAGTGGTGACTGGTGTACAAAAATAATTTCTGTCATCTGAAGTGTTACAGCTAATGCAGGGTGAATGAGCACACAAAACCACAAACTTTCAGGAAGAATAAACTTTCTCTGAACTTTCAACTGAATAATTGAATTTCTGTCTTGCCCAGGCTGAATCTCAGGATGTTTATAATTATCCTGTTCATTGCCAAACCAACAAAATGTTCAAGGCTGTTGACTATTTTTTAGGAAATAAATTGAGCTTCAAGTGACTTCTATCAGCAGTTTCAAATAGATATTGCTATGTTTATTATGTTATCACACAGCATAGTTTTAACTTATTTTATGGTTCATGAATATGTTCTAAACCACCAGGATTCCATTTGGAGTTTATAGTATAGAAATATTCTGAATGAATGAAACAGAAATTATGGGATATCACAGAACACCAACCATGGTGCCAAATAATAATACCATCCCACCAACTTCTGAACATGATACTTTAATACAGTGCCCCCCAGTGGCCAAGCTGGTAAGAGCGATTGTCCATGGAGCATTGACAGGCTAAGAAAAAAAATAGTATGATTTTCCTCCCTCCAGTTCCTAGCTTAGGCCACCTACCAACACAACAAAAGCAGTCTTGTATCTATATAATGTTGAGTTAAATTTGATAGTATAGTTTACAATATACTTGTTTTTAAATAAGTCTAATGGACCAGTATACTTGTAAGCGGGCCAAATCTCATTTGTACTTGCTATGACGATATGATTGGTTAAACCACATTTTGCTGTGCCAGTAGATATAAATACACAATAACTTTAAATTTTTGTTTTCAATTTATCCTCTACTGCATAAGAATGATATCATTTGTAGACTTTTTTTAATAAAAAAATGCTTTTGCTAAACACCATTCCAAAGGAAACTTGCAGACTCTTAATGTCTTTAAAAGAATATATATGCTGTATAGGAGATATGCTGCTCCTATTGTCCCTGTTGTGAAATGACTTGCCTACATAACTGATAGGACTGATAGATACTACAATACAAACTGAATTTATCCTGTATCTCATAAATAGATGCATAGGCAGCTAGAGCCTGGTTGTTGAATATTTGGTTTTCCATTCAAGATTCCATGGTAGGGCAGATAAACCACATTCTGGAAAAAGATTTTAGATAATTTATTTGAAGCATTGTGTTTTAGGAGGTGGCATTAATTCAAAATAGTCAACGTTTTGTATTTTGGGATCAAATCTCTGAATTGAAATCTGAACCAGCTGCCAAATCCTGGCTGTATAGGATCTCTTCCATGTTTATTTCTTTAAGTGGTGCACCAAAATCGAAACAATATTTTTGGCTATATAGAGGGGATTATATCTTCATCCAAACAGCTCTTAGCACACCTGCATAGCCTAAGGTGGCTATAACTGTGGTTCATAAAGCTGATTTTATTTAACCACTATAAATTATAACAATGGAAGTGGGTGCATGCAGATTGCAAGCATGAGTTTAACGACGGTCCTAGCTTTTTTCCTTGATGAACTGAAGTTGTCCAAAAAGGAAGTGGTGTGGTACAAGGAAATCCATACAACAGTAAATACTTTGATGTTGTATGTTTGCTGCTTTATATATGAATACATTGGCTGCTAGAATGAGCTCGAGAAGCCCTCATTGTACCTTAAGCAGAATAAAGTTTCTGTTTAGTTCACTCCTCATTTTAGAACACTTGTTGATTTGTAAAAACATAAGATATCTGTTGTATTAGATATGTGGTCAGTCCAACTGAGTGTCCTCTTTCCAGGGGTGAAATGCTCCCGGTTCGGACCAGATCAGGTGATCTGGTAGTGATTGTGGCAGGTGGTTTGGAGAACCAGTAGCGATGGTGGTGTGAGGCTCCGCCCATCCGCCCGGGTGTCATCACTTCCTGGTTTTAACGCACATGTGCACAGAGGGTGTGTGCGCACATGTGACGCGCACAACTGCGCGAAGTGCATCCACGCACACAGCGCATGCACTTCCAAACCGGTAAGGAAGGTAAGTAGATTTCACCCCTACCTCTTTCCCATAATAACTAATGAGATGCCATGAAAAATCCTTTACAGTAGTCCTCCAGATATTTTTCTTGTATTTAAAAGTTCCGTATTACTTTCTTGACTTATTGCCATTGTTAATCTTTTAAAATTTCCTTAAAATCCTTTTCTTAAATCCAACTGTTAATTGCCTTCACTGTATATGATACTGTCATAAAATTGGAACATAGGTTCACCTTGTCCAATACTATCAAGTCTGACTGGAAGAAGTTTCCAGTATTTTAAGTAAGAGGGTTTTTTTCTAGCTTTTTCTGGAGTTATCAGAGGTTGATCCTTAAAGATGCATGCAAATACTATTAACGATCCCTGTTTGGGAGCAATGATGGCAGAATTGCCAGCCAGCGTTACTTTTCTTGTGAGAAATATTTGAGACAATATTTCTAATTCCTAATTTAATTTTGACATTATTATTTACATTTACTAATGCACAAGATCGCATTTTATATAAATAGATTGTTTGTGAACTGAACGGAGATTGCCTGCTACTGAAAATTCTAATTTGTGTTGATAGCTACAGTACAAGTTAGGTTGTTCAGATAACACAACGAAGTAATTCCAGATGTTATGGAACTACAGTTCCCATCTCTGTTCCTATTGCTTATGATAGGACTGATGGAGATTGGAATACAACAATATTTGGCCCCCACTCTAACACTCTTCCGAAAGGGGCTGAAGACCTGGTTCTGCCATCGGGCCTGGGGAACCCAGAGCAGGATAGAGCCCATTAAGCAGCTTGTGTGATCTGCTGTCGCCAGGGCAGGGGGTGGGAGGTGGGGGAAAACATTATATTGTATTGTATTGTATTGTATTGTATTGTATTGTATTGTATTGTATTGTATTGTATTGTATTGTATTGTATTGTATTGTATTGTATTGTATTGTTATTTGATTCTTTTTTATTAGTTTTATTGTTTTTAAATGAGGTTTTATATTCTGTAAGCTGCCTTGAGTCGGCATGTGTGAATAGGCGACTAAATAAATAAATAAATAAATAAATAAATAAATAAATAAATATTTAGAGAGCAATTGATTGGCAGCCTCTGGATGAGTAGACTCACTAGGGCAATTAGATTATTTCAGATTCTGTGCAATAGATTTATGAGAGAGATTCCTCTTTATATTATTTTGAAATATGTTGGCTCCTCCTGCTTATTTTATTATGTAATGGCAAAACATTATTGCCACAGTGCTTTGTCCAAAATGGGTAAACATTTGCAAAGAGAAGAGTGTATTTTGACCTTATACAGAGAAAGTTGTTGATACTAATTAATTTTAGGACCTTTTTTCATTTTTACTATAGAAAACTCAAAATAGCTTATATAAACATTTTAAAGGCCATTTTACATACAATCATGCTACAACCTGCTTAATTTTAGCTGTTTATGTTAAATATAATTTAACTTAAAGTAACCACATAACAAAAATAATACTATGAAAACTGACTTCTGCTGAGTCGGATGACTGATCCAATCTAATCCAATACTTACCTGAATTTACTTACTGGCTGAAATCGATGTTAAAGTGAGTAAACCAGGGCTAGAAGCTGAAATCAGATAAAAGATATGTATACTATCCAACTCCCCCCCCCACCCCATGTTATGTCTTTACCACAAGGGGTCAGACCTCAGCTTACATTAAAAACTAAACTTTCCTCTTTGTGCATATTTTTTTCCCAGAGTTTTAGTCATGATCTCATTAATGTACCTTAATCTTGTGTTTAAACCTTTTGCTGAGAATATTCTGATCGAATATCATCTTTGAATACAACCTTTCTGCTATCACAAATTATTATTTCACTGGAATCCAACCACTCCAGGATTCATTTGGCTTAATTTTTGTTTTGTTTTGTTTTTGGTCATATCAAGGTCTAAAATGGGAGGTATATTTTTTGTCCCTTGAAGATCTGGGTAGAAAGTATCATTTCAGCAGGTGCAGACTTGCCTGCTGCTCTGGCATAGTACCCAATTGGGTATAGCTGCCAAAATACCTTCCTTTAGCAACAACTTAGAAAATTTAAGAGCCTTATGCTGGCATGGACCTGGTCATCCCACTGAGTCTTGGCCCAGATAATTATTCATGACCTGAGGTCTGGAATTCCTGGGCTCCAATAAAAACACTCCAGCGTGAAACAGTCAAGCGATACTGTCAACAGTACCAGTTCTATACAGACCCTCTACTAAGAAAAAG
Source organism: Pituophis catenifer annectens (assembly GCF_029215685.1). Taxonomy (NCBI): domain Eukaryota; kingdom Metazoa; phylum Chordata; class Lepidosauria; order Squamata; family Colubridae; genus Pituophis; species Pituophis catenifer. Next base: position 311,419,856 of record NW_027256881.1, read on the forward strand.
AATACAAATTGCCAATGTGGTATAAATTTTATGTTGGTTACAGTTAAGGCTTGCTAAGGAGCTTGGGTCCTAAGTGAGCCCTAAATCCTGGTTCTGTGACACTGATCTAAAAAGTACCTGTGAAATGTAGAAAAGTGAGAAGAAAGAACCAAATCTTTTTATTCTTCAAGGCAGAACTGCTATTGTTTCCATGTACTTTGGTTCATCCAGGACAAAATATGCAATACAGTGTATATTTATTCAGAAGATTTCAAAAGGTTTCTCATTGATTTCAATAGTAGGTTAAAATAAGCATTGATTTCAAGGAATCACAGAATTATAGAGTTAGAAAACACCTTAGGGATGATCTAGTCCAACCTCTTTCTCAGTGTAGGATCCTTTAAACATCTCTAACAGTTGACCATTCAGCTTTTGTTTGAAGACTTCCAGCAAAAGAGAACTCATCGTTTCACTTTCACTTCAAAGGAGAACACATCACCATTTCACTGATTGACAAATTATACAGGCAGGACAGAATTTTCTAATATCTAGCTTGAATCTCTTCCCTTGTCATGTAAACCTATTGTTTTGGTCCTGCCCTCTAGGATGAAAGAGAAAAGATTCTTCCCTTTCTGGTTGAAGACTCTTGATCTATTTGATCTTGCTATCATGTTTCAGTTGTCTTTTCTGTAGATTGAACACCTAGTTTCATATCTATCATAGGGCTGGTTTCCAGACCCCTCACATTCTAAAATAATCCTCCTTTGTTACTTTTTGAACTGGGAAGCCTAGAACTGGATAGAGCATTCTAGGTGGGATCTGACCAAGTCAGATAAAAGTTGAATAGTTTTGGAAACCACACACACACACACACACACACACACACACACACACACACCACAAAAATATGTACAGATGAAAGAGTCACCCAGATCCCTTTCGTAGTACTACTGCCAAGCCAAGTTTTCTTAGCTTCTTCCTCCTGTTTGTAATAACCAAATGCAGAACTTTGCATTTTTCTGTGTTAAATTCCATTCTATGCATTTAGCCCATTCCAGCTCCACTATTTATTGATTTCAACCAATGATCAGCAACTTATATAAATTGTCTTGCATCAGTTTTCTTATTTTCAATGTGACAATACAAACTTCAGCTACTGTACAGATGATAGATTTCTTATCTGCAAGAAGAAGGTTCACCTAGTAATTATTAATTCGTCTGTGTATTAGTACAGCACAGATAACATATAACTATTCCAAATGTTCCTACAGAACATTTACAGTCTAATGGCAAATGGTGGACTGTTTCTATCTCTCTAGTTCTGCTTGACTAGTGTGATTTTAGAGTTCCCACACTGCGGACATGCAGACAGGAGGATATTGGGACTGGCCCTAGAAATGCTTATTTATTTAAGATAAAAGTATTTGATTACTTTGCAACCCAAGTGCTGATGAGCTGTGGCAACCTGCTGACCTCAACCTAATGATCGATATCTTTTTAACCTGTGAGTATTTGTTTTGCCTATTCACCTTCCAGAGACATTAGAAACACTGATGATAATATTTATATTAGCTTTTGTTCTTCTGCAATTCTTCAGTTTGAAGAGTAAGTGTCAGCCAAAATTAGAGCAGTAAACCTGTTGGATTTACTGGATATTCAGCCAGTAATTCACTATCAGCCTCCTAACTCATATTTCAGCTTTAGGCATTCCTATCTCCAATCTGATCAAGGCACTTCCTACAACCACAGGGGCAGCAAGTATGATTCTCAGAAATTTGGTTTGCAATAGCAGTAATGTGTCCTTCTTGATATAACTTCCATTTGTGTGCTATATACATAGATTCTGGCCCAAAATCTAAGCCTCAATGTTTTAAAGCTGCATATATTGGTTTTTCACACTTACAAAAGGAGAAGTGCTCTGTGGTGGATCACAATTTTGAGGCTAATTGGGAGACATAAGTATGGTGTGAATTTTGTAGTGAAAATCTACCCAAGATATCCTGTTCCCCTATATAATCCAGCCTTGGTGCTTGTCTCTTTTAGCAAAACATAAAAAAAATATTTGTAAAATTTCAAAATGGCATAACAGACTATTTTGCTTGCCAAATGAAGTACAAGCTTCCTACTGTTTAAACCCAATGGGGATTTGCAATATGACAACAATAGCATCTGCGCCAAGGAGTATTGGTATTTTATGTCCTGCAATATGAATTGTACTTAGAAACAACAGTAACCAATGCAGCTCTCAAAATAGTGGTGTTGCATGATCAAACCAACCCATAAACTTACTTACTTAGTCCCTACATTCTAGACAAATTGTAGTTTCTAACTGGTCTTCAAGGAGAACCCTTTATGATTGTAGGTCATAATTTTTTTACAAACAAACAAATAAACCCAATATATACTAAATTGCAACAATCCAAAAAAAGAAGTAGGGCGAACAGAACATTAGCAATAACTTTTCCTGGTGATGGAAATCCTATTAAATAGTCTCCTCCCTGAAGCCTGGCACCTATCTTGAAAGAATAGTGGATGGGTTTGGCTTGGTGGGTCAGATAACTGTGGCATTGTTATCATTCTGTTTTTATTTTCTTTCATGTTTAAATACTCAATTGTTCACTATTTATTTATTTATTTATTTATTTATTTATTTATTTATTTATTTATTTATTGGTTCGATTTATATGCCGCCCTTCTCCGGAGACTCAGGGTGGCTTACAATGCGTTAAGCAATAGCCTTCATACTTTTGTATATACTTGCTTAGTAGGGCTTTCTCCCCCCCCCCCAAGCGGTGTTCTTTTTTTTATACAAAGTCAGCTTATTGCCCCCACAATCCGGGTCCTCATTTTACCTACCTCGAAAGGATGGAAGGCTGAGTCAACCTTAAGCCTGGTGAGATTTGAACTTGCAGTAATTGCAGGCAGCTGGTGCTACTTTAACAGCACTTAGTCAGCTGCGCCACCAAGGCTCTTTCAAGAGTTAAGTGATTATTGTGTATACAGAGTTCATAACTAAATATTCAACAAATTTCTTGTTAATTACCTGCTTCTATCTTCATAATAATCTTCAGTCATTTCTAGAAATGAGCTGCAAATTTGAAATTATCCATTTCCCCCCCCCCCCCAATAGTAGGCCCAAAGTTGCTTATATTTTAGAGGTTACACATTTCTGATCCCATTTTCAAATACAACCAGTCTATTGTGCGTTTGGGGCCTGCATTTGTCGCAATTTCATTTCTGCGGGGCTTCTACTTCAGTGAATAACGGAAGAATATATGAACCGGACTCATCATCACAATCCTCATTTGTTGTGTGCCTGAGGGACAAGCTTTTTAGTAGGCCAGAGAGAGAGAGAGAGAGAGAGAGAGAGAGGGCAAAAGAGATCTTGCTACTGCTGCTCTTTGGTTTGTTGGTTTGTTGGTTTGTTTGTTTCTCAGAGGCCAATGTGACTGCATTTTTTTCTGCCAAGATATAAGCTTTGTCTCTTGCAAACCCAGGAGACATTAAAAATAATTAGAATATGCTGCTGAAACATGAAAATGATAACTTTCTTTCCTTATTTATTTGTCCCTCTTGTGCTATTAACCTGAAGAGCTAACTCTTGTCTTGGCATCTTCCCAGGAAGAGATTGTGCCGTGCTCATTGCCCAGACTTCAGAAAGCAGCTTCTTGGTTGATTAAGAAAGTTTAGCCCCACTTGGGAATTGGATTTCCACCTGCTCAAACAGTTTCCTCTCTGCTGAGATATCATTTTCCCTTATTTAGTCAGTTTTTTTAAAAAGGAAAGCAAACATGTATCTATTAAGTGTTTGTTTTCAAGGCTGATCATTTTGACTTTATCAATTTTTTAAGTGATAAACAGGTCACTAAAACCATTTTTAGAAACAGCTTGTTGTAATGGTGCTGGCAAGGGATACAGATTTTATCTTGGATGAGAAGCAAAATATTTTCATGGTGAAAGAAACAAGAAAGACCAGTTGCCTTTTGAAAAAGCACCTTTGGGACAACCATGAGCTGGATGATTGAGAATCTCCATAGATATTTCCAGTGGGAAAATCTTTTCATTCCTTATATTTGGGCATTAGGTGTTCTAAGAGCATAAGAGCTTGTGTTATTTTCCTGGTCATTTGCACCCTTAATTTGTTTTCCTCTCAGACAATAACTGTGTGAAGAAAGAAATCCTATCTTAGCATTTATAGAATAGTCATGGTCTCAACATCTAGCATCTTGAAAGCAAGGTTTGGGGAGGTTCTTATTTGAAATAGAAATAGCACTTAGACTTCTATACCACTTCACAGTGCTTTACAGCCCTCTCTAAGTGGTTTACAGAGTCAACATATTGCCCCCAACAATCTGGGTCCTCATTTTACCCACCTCGAAAAGATGGAAGGCTGAGTCAAACTTGAGTTGGTGATAATTGTACTGCTGGCAGTCTGCTAGCAATCAATAGAGTTAGCCTGTAATATTGCATTTTAACCACCACACCACCATGGAAATCCTAAATGGTTAACATGAATGTATGAGAGTGATCAGGGTAATTAGACTGAGCAAGAAAAATGATCAACATTACTCTAAGCCATGGAAGCTCACAACAGTGGTGAAATTAAAAAATTTCCCCTACCGGTTCTGTAGGCATGGCTTGTTGGGGGGAGGTCATGTGACTAGGTGGGCATGGCCAACTCGACATCACTCACATTGAGGGGCTATTCACTGGCCCCTCCTCTCCCAGCCACTTCTTGTCACGAATGGCAGGAAAATGGGGAGGGGAATATTCCTGTCTACCATGCTTCCCTCAGTCTGTGCTGAGATTGAGGAATGGATGACAGGCAGGAAAATCCCCTTCCCCATTTTCCTATCTTTCACAAAAACGGCTCCATTCCAGCTGCTCCCCCAACCCCCTCCCTCCTGGGGACTACCTTAGAAGGGACAGGCTACAGCAGCTCCATTTTGAATGGAGGGAGAAAAGTTAGCATTCTCTCTGCTGCATTTAACGTCGAATTCTGTGGCAGAGAGAATGCTAACTTTTCTCCCTCCATTCAGAACAGAGCTGCTGCTCCTTTTATGGTTCCCTCCCAGCTCCCTCCCTTCTAAGGACTACCTTAAAGGGACAGGCTGCAGCAGCTCCATCTGAATGGAGGGGGGAAAGTTAGCATTCTCTCTGCTGCATTTAACATTGAATTCTGTGGAATATCGAGCGGCCGGAAGAGGTGAACCAATGCCAATAATCCCTAGCAATTCTCCTGTACCGGTCCGAACTGGTCAGATTTCACCCCTGGCTCACAAATGACTTTAGGTCAATCACTATATTTCCCTACATGGTGGAGAGAATTTAGAGGAAGGATTATTATGTACTCCTTTTTGAGCTCAAAGAAAGGTTGAATATAAAGCATCAACTAAATAAAAGCGCTATTGCGAATCAGTGTAAACAGTGATCTATTTTCTGATCTATGTACATAGACCTGGTCTATGTAGACCAGGGGTGGGCAACTGTGGCCCTTTTACAACCTGTGGACTTCAACTCCCAGAATTCCTTAGCCAGCTTGACTGTCTCAGGAATTCTGGGAGTTAAAGTCCCCAGGTTGTAAAAGGGCCACAGTTGCCCACCCCTGATGTAGACCCATGGTTAGTTATAGTATAAATCAGCTACTTCTGTTAGTTTGATGGGCCCTGGAACCTCCACTATTTTACTTTTCTTTAGAGTAATGCTCAACATCAAGACATGAATTTTAATGACATTGTATTCTTAAGGTAGGATGTTACTTCAATTTTAGTCAATGAGGAAGGAAAAAACTGGCCTGGTGGGTTTGGGCTTCTTCTTCTTCTTTTAACATATGGATGAAATTACTGGCAGAGGTCTTCCATTGGTTTAAGGTGAGGTATATTGAGACAGAGGGGTGTGATGGCTTAGCAATTAAAGATGCTGAGTTCATCAGCTGGAAAACTGACAACCTGGGTTCGAGACCCAAGTGCCATATGATGGGGTGAGCTCCCATTATTTGCCTTAGCTCCTGCCCATCTAGCAGTTCAAAAGCAGAGAATATCTAACTGTTTCCCCCAAAATAAGACATCCCCTGATAATAAGCCCAATCGGGCTTTTGAGCGCATGGCAATAAAGTCAAGCGCTTATTTCAGGGTTCAAAAAAATATAAGACAGGATCTTATTTTCGGGGAAACACAATAGTCACCCTGAGCCCAGTCAGAGATGTCAATGAACTCTTAGACTTGATCCTTGGAGGCTGTTAGATCAGGGTATAAAAATATAGGCTAAAGTTTAACCTACACAAACTAGAGTTGTTGCTTGTTTATTGCTATTCTTTATCTGCTTGGCCTCCCAAGAGGGAAGTGATATCCTGAAAGAGTAATTCCACAACTTGGGTGTCCTCCTGGATTCACAGTTACAGGTAGGCAGGCAGACACTATGACTGAGAAACTATGGTTGGTGTGACAGTTATAACTTCTCTGAAACAGGACTTTGATGATCCATGCTTTTATTTTTATACAAGTGACTACTACAATATACTCTATATAAGGCTTCCTTTGAAGATCACTCCAAAATTGCCATTGGTTAAAAATGCAATTGCTTATGTACCATTAATCATTCATTCATTCATTTGTTCATTCCTTCATTCATTTTTAAAATTTATATAGCCACCCATCTCATAGGTAGCTTACAAACAATGAAAGCAAATATAAAACCAAAACAATACAATACAACACAACAATTGAAAATCAATATAAAAGTGTGTATAAACCATAGTAAAATATATAAAACTTACAAGCTGTAATTCCATTATCCAACAATCAGTACAGCAGTAGTGGGTTTCAAATCCCGGTGCTACCGGTTCGCTATCGGTAGCGCACGGTGCTTCTGTGCATGCACAGACATTTTTGATGATGTCTGGGTGGGTGGGCAGAGCCTCCCACCGCCACCGCTACCGGTTCACCCAAACCGGGAGCAACGCACCACTGCAGTACAGCCATTGCACCAGTTAGACCACACTCCCATGTCCCCATGTCTATTGGCAAACCAAATCAAACCCCAGGGCCTTGTAAAAAGCCGATAGTTCAGGGCATCTGACCTCTGGGGGATGATATTCCATAGGGCAGATGCCATGGCAGAAAAGGGTCTCTTCCTGGGTTTTGCCAGACAACCTCTGATGTCTGATTTTTTATCATACCTTCAACACCAAGTACTAATAAAATGAAGTTTTTCTCACTGGGCAAATCTTAAGAGCCAAGTTCATTTCTGAAGGAGTTGGTTATATCAGTAAGGTGACCAGACGTCCCGCTTTTGGCGGGACAGTCCCGATTTTTAGCAATTTGTTCCGCGTCCCGCGGCGTTTCAAAAAAGTCCCGATTTTTCATTCTGCCTCCTGAGTCCCGCTGCCTCTTGAGCCCCAGCTGATGGCTAGAAGAAAAAAAAACTGTTTAAACTCTTGCCTGGGGCTTCAAAGGGCCGCCCTACAGGCAATCAGTGTAAAGAGTTCCTGAAGCAGTTTTTTTTTCCCCTAGCTAAGCTGCAGAAACGAAACCGAAACCAGGATCTTTGGTGCAACGTGACAAAATGAGGCAGAGAGAGATTTATTTTTATTTTTATTTTTCCTCCCCAAAAAAGGTAGGTGAAAAACTGCAAACAATGGGAAATTTAGGAGGAGAGTTCAAGATTTTAAAACACAAAAGAAAAAAAAGCTGTATTTAACTAGGGAATTGTAATAATTGAAATACTATTAATTGTATATTGTGTTGAAAACAGAAATGGTTAAGTTGTGGTTCAGAGGAATATATGGGGGAAATTATTTGGTTTATTATTATTGGTAAATATAATTAATTGATTTGTAAGAAATTGGATTGAATGGAAATAATTGGAATATTCATGTTCATATTGATTAATATACAAAAAAGATAGTTTTATAACTAATTGATTTATATTAAAATGTTGAATTTGTATTAAACAACTGTATTACATAATTACATAATTAACCAATGTGAGGATGGATATAAAAATAGATGACAATGGGAAGGGGTATAATATAGAATAGAAGGGAAAAATTGAATTTGATTAAGATTAGAGATGAGGATGAAGGGTAATATTGGTTTTTTTAAAAAAATAGATGAGGAATAAATATGGCAAAAAGGAAATATAGAAATTGTAAATTTAATTGAAGTGACTAAACTCTGTTTAAATTTGTGAACCGGCCAAATACTCTGTTCAAAGAAAATAAATTGTATGTTTGTATGTGTGTTTCTAATTACTGCTATTTATTCATATTTGTTCTCTTTTATTCTTTAAAGTTTAACCATTCATTCTTTATCTTAATATCTTTATATTTGTTTGGGGTTGGCTTTCTTCCCTTTCATCTCTTTTATTGTACAGCAATCTTTCTCCTCAAACCTACCACCTCTCTCTTTTCTTTCCTTACTTTCTCTTCCCCCCCTCTTCTTCTCCTCCCTACTTCCTCTTCCTTTCTCCTTCTCCTCCTCTCTTCCTCCCCCTCTTACCCTCACTCCTACTCTAATTTCCCTTCCCTTCCTTCATCCCTCTCTATTGCTGTATCCTTTTATGCATATGGACTACTCAGAGGGCTGAAAAAGCTATTTTTGACTGGTCCTCGCACTTTTGACCAGTCCTCGAACTTACGACTGTCTTCACATTTTACGTTTTTTGCCCTATCTTATCACCATGGTGAAGAGAAGCAGTTGTGAAATGAGTGACATGGTTGTTAAGGATGCTGCATGGGCATAAATGTGAGGATGGTCATAAGTGTGAGGACCAGTCAAAAGTGCGAGGACCTGTCAGAAATGACTTTTTTCACCCCTCTGGTTAGTCCTTTTGTGCATATGGACCACTCAGAGGGCTGAAAAAGTTATTTTTGATTGGTCCTCGCACTTTTGACCAGTCCTCGAACTTACGACTGTCCTCACATTTTACATTTTTGCCCTATCTTGTCATCATGGTGAAAAGAAGCAGTTGTGAAATGAGTGACATGGTTGTTAAGAATGTTGCACGGGCATAAATGTGAGGATGGTCATAAGTGTGAGGACCAGTCAAAAGTGTGAGGACCTGTCAGAAATGACTTTCCAGCCCTCTGAGTAGTCCCTATACACATAGCCATGGCCACCCGGTCACATGACCAGCTAGCCACGCCCACCCAGTCACATGGCCTCCAAGCCATGCCCACACAATAAGCCACGCCCACAATGGTGTCCCTCTTACCAATGTTAAAATCTGTTCACCTTACCCTATACACATAGCCATGGCCACCCGGTCACATGACCAGCTAGCCACGCCCACCCAGTCACATGACCAGCTAGCCACGCCCACAAAATAAGCCACGCCCACAATGTCCCTCTTTACCAATGTTAAAATCTGGTCACCTTATTATATCAGCTCCTTTCTTTTGAGGATTTTCAGAGGGTCAAAGCTAACAAATCCAGTAAGAAAAACATCTCACTATTTTGAAAAGATCACCTCCACTGCCAGCAAGGCAACATGAAAGATGTTTATGTTGCATAGAAGGATCCCAACATCTCATTTTATCTACAGAAAAAAAGCCCCAGAAAAGTAGGCATTTTTTTAAAAAACAGGAGTAGGCATTTTTCTCTGCCAAAAATGATATTTTCACAAGAATAATCTGTAGAGGACTGCACCATATATCATCAGTGGGTGGAGTGAAGTAAACAGGGCCTTGACTAATAAGGGTGGGGCCAAAACAAGCAAAGATAATTGCTAAACATTTTTAAATGAATAAAATTACAATTCAGTAACATTCTAAAAACATGTTTATTTTTTTAAAAACTTGTAATCCGCTCAACAACCTGACACCCTTGTCTCTGGAAAAGCAGGGGAGGGGGAAAGTGCTTTCATAGTTGCATGATTCTGTTACTATAATCTTACAATATAGACAGTATTGGAACTCATGGTTTTGGTTTCCTGTCCTGTCTGGAGTACTTTGAAGGTCTGACATTAGGTAACCAAGTATCATAATAGTGTTCTGTAAAGATATTCCTTTGCGTTTAGTCTTGTATTTGTCTTTCTCAACATGAGTTTGATTTCTAGTTCTACATCAGGGGTATCAAACTGGTGGCCCGCGGGTCGGATGCATCATGGGCAGGCCACGCCCACCCTACCTCCGCGAATGGGGAAAATGTCACAGAACATCACGTGACGGCAACGTGGCGCTGCAAGTTTGACACCCGTGTTCTACATGAACAATCCATGTTCTTTTCTTGGCAACAATATGCTTTACCATTTTCTTTGTTTCTTGGTTTGCTTACTATCTGATTCTTGGAGTTGCAAATGCACTTCCACACGTCTAATAATTAGGTCCAAGCATAATTATCTTTTGGGGATCAGTTGTGGTCATGTAGAAGCTGCCACCTCCTTAATCAAAGGGAAGGAGAAGATATTTCTTTAAGGAAAGGTAGAAAATACATTCTTAAATGAGTATCACTGGCATTAAATAGATGGTAACTAACAACAATTGCTGTGCAGAAAGACAATAGGAAAGCACAGCAAATTATTTATTTTAAATGGCAATTTAAACACTATTATGAACTCCAAAGCTTCAGCAAAGGAGGAAACTTGATTTCTTACCAGTTCAAACATGATTTGTAGATTATGCAAATTCTCTGTTAGCAAATATATAACATTCATACTCCTAACACATTCCACTATGCTCAACAGAGATTGCGTTGTAGAAGTCAGAATTATGATATTCAACATTATGGACTGTAGTGTAGAAATAATCTGAACTAATATGGTATAGACTGGAATTAGAATTGAGGTGAAAAAATAAAATTATTTATTTGGAAAAACATCAGAGATTACTTGGTACTAGAAAGTTAACATTAAGAGAAAGAATGCTATTTTGCATTCATAATGTTTGATTTTGTGAATGGTGAGTGGCTTTTGTTTTTATCATGGAAGAAATTCAAGAATGGTATCGTCCACCAATATTTGCAATTAAAATATACCACTTCATCTGCTGTGTATGTAAATCCATTCGTGCATATTGTCTGTCTTTCAAGACAACTCCATGAATAATCAGAATCTTTAGAGAAGAGGAAAAAAAGCTTCTTCTGCTCTCTTTTCACATTATAGATAGACTTCAACTTATGACCAACAATTCAGACCAGATCTTAATTAAGTGATGTGGTCATTAAGTGAATTGCATCTGTTTTATGACCCTTCTTTGCTTAACGTTAATTCCGCTTACTCCATTGACTTTGCTTGTCAGAAGAAAGATGGGAAGGTCTCAAATGGTGATCGTGTGACCTTGAAAGGCTTCAACCATAGTAAATACATGCTGCAGGAATATTGCAATGGTCGTAACAGAACTTTTGTCAGCGCTGGCATAAATATGAATGGTCATTAAATGAATGGCTGTAAGTCAAGCACTACCTATACCAGTGATGGCTAACCTTTTCTGGACTGAGTGCCCAACGCGGGCATTGCAAAATGCAATACGCTCACGCCCCCCCCCCCCTGCACATGCACTCCACCCTCTGTGCACGCCCCCTGCCCCCCATGAATGCATGGCAGAGACCCGAAGACCAGCTGGCCAGCGGGAGGCACCCATGCACATGCGCAGCAGAGCTGAACTGGGGTGACAGCTGGCATGCCATCAGAGGGGGCACTGCGTGCCACCTCTGGCACATGTGCCATAGATTCGCCATCACGGACCTATACATTTGTGCTTCTTACCAATGCATTTTCATTTAGAGTTTTACACCCCCTTGGTTCATTGAGAATAGGACTTTCATGTGTCTATGGAGATTCTCAGTCATCCAGCACATGGTTGTCCCAAAGGTGCTTTTTCAAGAGGCAACTGAAAATCCAGTTACCTCTTGAAAAAGTATCTTTGGGACAACTTTCATGTGTTTTACTATGATTATGTATCATACAAATGTGTTTCTGGTGCTTGATATATGGCATGAGCTTAGCACCAGCCAGGCTTCATAATAATGATGCATTACAGTAATATGCATGCAAGATGGAGAATATAGTCATGGAGCTAGTGGAAAAATGAAATAGTGGAAAGAAACAGGTACCAAGCAAAATTTGAGCAAATTCTCAAATTTATTTATACCTTCTGGTTCTCTCTAAACTCTGGGAATATATTCTGGTTCCAAAGTAAAAATATTTTCTTTGCTGGAATTCTTGTAGTATCCCTACAATCTTCTTAATAAAATTTGCTCTTGAGGACTCTGCTGTTCAAGCTTGGGTAAAAGGTTTACTTTCAGTTTAGGCATCTACCAACAGCCTGAGCCTTATTCCCATTATCAGCAATAAATATTTTAAATTTGTTGGTACTAAGAGCAATGTTCTAATCTGATATCAAATTTCAGTTCTCTACTAATGTTCACTAATACTTCTTTGTTCCTACAAGAAGCATAATCACTGAAAGGACTGTTCATCTTATGTTATACAGAAAACAGGCCCATTGCAGAAAATCACATCTTAAAGTATACAGATTCTTCAGTATGCTGGGACTGCAACTCCCAAGACCTTTCTTTGGGCCATACTAAAGTATGTCTGGCTGAAGACTGGTTTATTAGTTAATTGTCATATGCAAGAATGAAGAAAAAACTTGTAATAAACCAAAACCAAATCAGACCATTTAAACCCTTTTTTAAAAATTGGTATTAGTGTAGGTATCTAGACCAGTTTTTTTCCACCAGGTGGAATTTATAATCTGCCAGGTATGATTGAGCTGGAGTAGTCCTCAGCTTCAGTTAGCACAGGAAATGGTGAAAGATCATGGAAATTGTAATTTAACATCAGCTGGATGGTCAAACATTTCCATTCTTTTCTAAATTGCTTAGCGCATTGTAAGCCGCCCTGAGTCTCCGGAGAAGGGCGGCATATAAATCAAATTAAAATAAAATAAAATAAAAAATAAATGACACCTGTATCGAAGTATTGTCAAAATACAAGATCACAGTAATTTAATTATAATAATAATTACTTTATTGTCATTGTACGTGTATACACAGTATACCCATACAACGAAATTCACTTAACACCCAAAGACCAGGTCCAACATACATAACAATCCCCAAACACACTCCCACCCACCACAAATTCCCCACCCCTAAACCACCCAAATATCCACACAACAGACCAAGTAATGCTGTCGAACAGCTCACTGACGGTGGCCCTTTAGTTCATTGTTGAGTGCAATTATAGCTCTGGGATAAAAACTATTCAGAAAATGTGTAGTCTGAGTTTTAATTGTTTTAACTGTTCTGTATCTTCTGCCAGAAGGCAACAGTCCAAAAGGATTGTAAGCAGGATGGGAAGATTCTCTGAGAATGTTATGCAACTTCCTCAAACAGCGAGATTCGAAGACGTCGTTCAGCTAAACGAATTTAAGCATAATTCTTAAATTGATTATATTTTAACTTGTTTTAAGTAGGTTGGATTCTTAGAAACAAAAGGGGTACAAATAAATGAATAAATGTTAATGCTGGGTCCTGTTGTCTGCATTAAACTTATATTTATGTTGACTAGAACTGCATCAAAGTGGGAGATGCACGAGCACCATCAGTTAAACCAATACATATATATACGTACATCAAAATGATTATTTTTTTTAGCAAGTACACCCGCAGAAATTAAAATAACCGTTTATATAAGGAAAGGAGACACCTTCAACATTGGGAGATGGTTTCAGCTATTTCCAGATTTTTCTCAAAGATACAGTAAGTGTAGGTCTTGTCATTCCAGTATTACTTTTTCTTTTAATAGATGTCCTTCAAAACACCTGGTCTGAGTTTTGCAAAGGAAAACTAGACCTTAAGTGTAATAAAAAAATAAAGAAAGAAGTATTTATTCCTGTCAAAATCACAGACAACAGGCCATATTATCAAAATGAAAATAATGTACAACAGGCCATATTATTATTTATTATTTATTTATTAGTTTGATTTATATGCCGCCCTTCTACGGAGACTCAGGGCGGCTTACAATGCTTTTAAGCAATAGCCTTCATACTTTTGTATATACCTGCTTAGTAAGGCTTTTTGACCCCCCCCAAGCAGTATTCTATTTTATACAAAGTCAGCTTATTGCCCCCACAAACCGGATCCTCATTTTACCTATCTCGGAAGGATGGAAGGCTGAGTCAACCTTGAGCCTGGTGAGAATTGAACTCGCAGTAATTGCAGACAGCTGGCAGCTAAATACTACTTTAACAGTAGTTTAGTCCACTGCGCCACCAGGCTCTTATCAAAATTATCATTATCTATTCATTATCAAAATGAAAATAATGTATCTTCCTCATATCTATACAACTTAAACCAAGTAACACAATCTTTAATCAATGGTTATATTTTACCCTTTCTCTAACTAACTCATGTATAACTTATGCTATTTCCCCACTATTTCTCATGATATTTGAACCTGGCAAATATCCTGATTAATTAACATAGTAAGCTAGTTTTCTGGTTCATATGCAATGAGAAACTGTAGTTCAAAGCAGAAGTATTAAAGAATTAAGTATAAAGAAAGAAATGGACAAAAAGTGTATCATACAGGCAAAATTCCTGTTCATGAATCTGCTTCAAGTAGTTATTAATACTATTTAGGCATCCCATATTTGCAGAAGAGAAACTAATACATTTATTTGTTTATTTATTTGTCAGACTTGCCATATGTGAGTGCAGTTTGCTATAATTCTCAAGCACCCCAGGAACCCCACAAAATGCATTTTTTCCTTCTTTAATAGCCATGCAACACGTGCCAAAGTATGATCCAGGAGCATATGTATTATTGTTTGGAGATATCATATTTCAAATACTGTATATGGATACAATCTACACAGGCAGATTTTATGACTATAAAATCCTATTGAGGCAAATGTCTTGGGATGGGCTAAAACTTCATCTAGGCAAAACTGGCCTAGATGAAACTAATGATCAGGGCAAACACATAATCTAGAGACAGTTGAAGAATCAGCCTGTAGAAAGTTAGCACCCACCCCTCTTCTAGAAGAATGAAATATTCTAGGAAATATTAAAAAGGCAGAATATTTCCCCTAAAAGAGAAATAGAAATCTTAAGGCAAACTCAGCCCCAGCAGATATATTTTGGTGCTAGTTTATCTACAAGACAAAAGACCTTCAGCTCCAGGGTGATAGGATTAGCTCTCACTCGAGATCCAAACCAGGACAAAGCCATTAAGCCATAATAGGAATTGCCCCAAACCCCTTCATTACATCACCCAGCAAGATTCAACCAAGCCTGGGACTCAAGGCAACCTACAAAGTTACCCCTCCATGGCCCCATGGGAGTCTGACAACCAATCAGAATACATTTATTTCACAGGAACAGGAAGCAAGTTCAAAGCCCAAGAGAAGGTATAAATCTCTCTCTCTCTCTCTCTCTCACCCATGTGCTTGATTGCCCAGGACCTCAAACCATGTGGTCCTGTCCAACATTAAACCATCTTTCAAAATAGCTTCCATGTTTCCAGTGTCTTTGTCCCCACTTGGAACTGAACCCAGATGGACATTACTTCCTACAAGCCAAACCAGATAACCAGAGTTCTAATCCAGAAAATACAAGAACATGTCAAAATATCTCCTAAGTAAAGTTCCAAGAAATCAGAGTAAGGTCCAAGACAAGGTTCAAGGTAGCAGACTACAGAGGGATAGAAAACACAGATATTGTTTCCAGTAGTGAGTTACTCCCAAATAGAAAAATTTATATGTGAGGTTTCAAATCTCTCCCCATAACATCACTGACATGTACATTAGTCAGAACACTGGGCTTCTCAGAAGCTACAATAACTCCTAATAGGCTTAGAGGTAATTCCAAGGAAATTAGATTGTATTTACAGGGTCCACCTCTTTCATGCTTGCTATTCTGAGTCCAAGATCTCTGAAATTCCTTGACTTCAACTCTTCTCTGGCTCATTTCATCTTTGAAGAATGAGACCTCCAGAGTAAGCAAAACATTCTTCTTCTGTGTTTTCTGAAGGGAACGTCAAGATGATGGCTGCTTAAAGATGGAACTGTCCTATACATTCTGCACTATTATTCAAACTATCCTTCAATCAATCTGTCAATCTAGAATTATTATGCTTCCATTTCATTTTACAGTTCTTATTTTTTATACAGTTGTTCTAATATTTTTCCTGAACATGAAGAATGGAAGTAATTTATTTTTACTTTTTAAAAGAAACCTTTCTTTTTCAATAACAAAGAGCAGTACTAATATTTTTATTTAGATGCATGTAAAATAAACCTGGCGTGTCATAAGCTACAAATAAGATAAAATAAAATATTGGAATTCTGGCAGAGTAGACAAGACTATAGGTGGGCATTGTGAATACTCTTAAAAATACTCTTAGGAAAGTAAATAAATTCTCACATGTAGCAAATTAGCGGTGGAATGTTTGATCTGTGTTATAAAACAGAGAGATAGATGCACCTGGGAAATAATTACCAGTGATATGAAATTCATGTGATACATTTTCTACGCTACCCTATAACAAAAACTATTTTTAGGTGGCACACAAATCAGGAAGAAAGCAGCATCCAGTACAATATATAGGGGAAAAAACAAAGTGATCTGGAGGAAAAATATGACAAAAAATTGTCAAGTAATACAGAGAAAACTAATTAGGAAACTAATTATTAAAGAGTTTGAGGTTTTAAAAACAGAATGGTTGCCTGGTTGTTTGTCTTGTGTCTAGCATAACCCAACCCAACCCAACCCATCTTGCATTGTTTCTTTAACCACTGCACTTCTCCATAGTCAGGAGAAGTTATTCATCCTTGAGCAACATAAATTCTAAAGGAACCAATTTAGCTGCTACAGGTATTTGCAATTGATCTGAAGACACTGCTAGTCACCTAGATAGCTTGGGTACCTGATGGAGTACCTCCCCAAAAATCACCATGATTAACTAATTGATGGTGTGCAATCAAATTTATATTGGGAAGAATAGGCTCAGGCTCAACCCATCCAAGACCGAGTGGCTGTGGTTTCCGACGTCCCGATATAGTCAGTTGGTGCCATCATTGACTATTGGGGGCGAATCATTGGCCCCCACAGAGAGGGCGCGCAACTTGGGCGTCCTCCTGGATTCACGGCTGTCTTTAGAAGAGCATTTGACGGCCGTGACCGGGAGGATTTTTCATCAGGTTTGCCTGATCCGCCAGTTGCGTCCCTTTCTGGATCGGGACTCCTTACGCACAGTCACTGATGCCCTCGTCACCTCCCGCCTGGATTATTGTAATGCTCTCTACATGGGGCTCCCCTTGAAGAGCACCCGGAGGCTCCAACTGGCGCATAGTGCGGCCGCACGGGTGGTAATGGGAGTGACATGGCGTTCCCATGTAACACCCCTCCTGAGCGAGCTGCACTGGCTCCCAGTGGTCTTCCAGGTGCGCTTCAAGGTTTTGGTTACCACCTTTAAAGCGCTCCATGGCTCAGGACCTGGGTACTTGCGGGACTGCCTACTACCACCAATAGCCTCCCACCGGCCAGTACGCTCCCATAGAGAGGGGCTCCTCCGGGTGCCATCAGCCAAACAATGTCGACTGGCGGCCCCCAGGGGGAGAGCCTTCTCTGTGGGGGCACCTACTATCTGGAACGAGCTCCCCCCAGAGATATGGAGGATCCCGGATCTGCGCACCTTCCGCCGCGCTTTAAAGACCTTTTTATTTCACCAGGCAGGCCTGGCCTAATTTTTCTCCCTCTTTTATAAAAGATTTTTAATTTTTAATTTTTTTTAGTATTTTATATACTCAAATTTTAAAATTGGTTTTAAATTGATTGGGGTTTTAAATTTGTCTGGGCCAAAACTATTTAATTTGATTTTAATTCCACTTTTAAATTTTGTATGTATGTATTTTATTGTTTGGCTGTGCACCGCCCTGAGTCCTTCGGGATTAGGGCGGTATAGAAATCAAATCAAATAAATAAATAAATAAATATCAACTCTTAGAAACCTCTTAGACAGATATTTTCCCTGGTTATCTGTCTCAATGTAATTGAGTCTATCCACTTTGCTGCTGGTGATCCTCTTCTTCTCTTTCTTTCCATCTTTCCCAACAACAGTGCATTCTCCAGAGAGCTAGGTCTTTTGTAGAATGCAAAAAAGTTGACCTTGACAGAGATAATCCATTGTGTGGATTGGCAGTGACAAAACAAGAAGAAAGACTCAAGCCCAAAACAATATGAAGGGAAGGAGGAAATGGCTCCCACCCACCCAGTTTTATAGGGGGTGGAAAAGTAAAGCATGATCATAAGTGCAAGATTCTGTTACTGAAGCCAATATGATAAAGTGGTTTTAAGCTTGGTTGGAGTTACTTTCATAGCCTTGTATACAGCAGAGCTGACATCAATCTTATTGCTGCTTCTTAGCCATTGTAATATTTTTCAATTAAAAGAAAACTTCTTTGTACCATAGATAGATAGATAGATAGATAGATAGATAGATAGATAGATAGATAGATAGATGATAGATAGATAGATAATTTTATTTCTATACCGCCCCTCTCCCGAAGGACTCAGGGTGGTGCAAAGCCAAGTAAAAAACACAATACAAATCCCAATTAAATTTAAAAATTATTAAAATTATTACATTTACGGCCAAGATTCGTTAAAAACCGAAAAATTTAAAACTCCGAATTTAAAACTCCTTTACAAAGATAGCCCTGCCTGTCGGAAGAGCAGGGTCTTGAGGGCACAGCAAAAAACTTGGAGGTCAGAGATTGTGCGTATTTCCGGGGGCAGTTCGTTCCAAAGGGCAGGAGCTCCCACAGAGAAGGCTCTCCCCCTGGGTGTCGCCAGCCAACATAGTTTGGCCGACGGCACCCTGAAGAGTCCCTCTCTGTGGGAGCGAACTGGTCGGTGGGAGGCTATCAGTGGCAAAAGGCGGTCTCATAAGTACCCAGGTCCTGAGCCATGGAGCGCTTTAAAGCTGGTAACCAACACCTTGAATCGCACCCGGAAGACCATTGGGAGCCAATGCAGCTCACGCAGGAGAGGTGCACGAGCTGCACCTCTTTACTTTGTATATGAACAGTTTAATAATGAAGTAAAGACAAAAACATAATGAAGTAAAAACATACACTTGTTGGATGAAATATAAATCTAGTGACCTCGTTTGTTGTTGTCCTCCAACTCAAAAAGCATCTCTGAAGAATGTCCGAAAGGAGCTTTTTCCAAAAGACAACCGGACTTTCTTGGTTTTTTTCCATTGAAAATGTTTGGCTTCTCATCCAAGAAGCTTCTTCAGTTCTGAGACAAGCTTTGGGACAACTATGACCTGGATAATTGAAAGTCTCCATAGATATCTCTGAAGAAGAATGCATGGTCAGGCACACATTTTCTTTCCTTTTATAAGGCTTTGAATATATTGTATATATTTTTGACATTTTGAATATATTTTTCAATTTATAAGATTTGATATATACAGATATATATTTCAAAGCCTTATTATCTATTTATTATTTTATATCTATAGCCAGATAGCTATAGACCACTATTTTTTCCTCCCCTTTTTTTTTTCCTTTTACAGAAGCTAAAATAAAGCATGGCATTCCTGATATTTTGATTCATTCCTTCCATCCTTTTTATTCAGTAAGATATTAATTTCCGTGTAATAATGTGTGCTTAAATAGGCTCCTCGGCCAGTTCCTTCTGAAATGTCATACTTGTCACACCTTTGGAAGGGTGAGATTCTTCCTCCATGACTTTATTTGTGTCCCCATCTTTCTGCACATATATTTCCTCTTTTCCTTTATGGAATCCACTTACAAGTGATATCAACTTGTCTACATATGTCACTTGCTGCCTGCATAGCCATTTATCAAGTGTCTGAGTCTGAGTGCAAACTTCCACATTTCTCCAAGTTTCTCCTAACGAGGGGAAGATGTATGCATGAGTGAGATTGAGAGAGGAAAGAATTAGAAAGGGAGGCAAGGGCAGCCTTTCCTGTTCATGGAAAATACAATGGAACATTACAGAGAATGCATCTGAAAAGCAATAGCACCAGCAATAGCACTTAGACTTATATACCGCTTCACAGTGCTTTTACAGCCCTCTCTATGCGGGTTACAGAGTCAGCATATTTCCCACAACAATCTGGGTCCTCATTTTACCCACCTTGGAAGGATGGAAAACTGAGTCAACCTTGAGCTAGTGGGATTTGAACTGCCAAATTGCAGGCAGCCGATAGCAGAAATGGCCTGCAGTAAAAGCACCCTAACTACTGTGCCACCGAGGCTCTAGAAAAAATACAATTATAAACAGAAACTGATGGTTCCTTCTCTCCTCCTACTCCTGTGTCTCCATAGAAATTTAGGTAGCCAATACTGGACATGTTATATTAAGAATACCTGAGCTATTTTTGTGAAGCAGAAGTATCCAGCTCCCTGGATACTTAGCATTCCCACTTCAGATCACAAACATGGTGCTCAAGAACCCTGAAGCAAAAATTACTATAAATTTGGAAGACAACATTTATCAAGTCCTATTGAATAAAATAATTATCACTTTGTGCAAAGGAGCTTCATTTGCATCTGTGAATATTTAACTATTATCAATAGGACTTTAATCTTGGAATAAAAATAGGTGCATTACATAATCATAACTTACGACATTTGAGATCTATTATTTCTGTCTCCCCGCTTTCCCTTTTGACTTGAAGTTCTATTATTTATTTTGAAGTTTCGAATTCTTTCTGTGGAATAGCTTCTCCAAGGTTGTTCATTGAGTGTGTGTGTGTGTGTGTGTGTGTGTGTGTGTGGTTTTTTTTGTGCTACTGTGAGTCCTAGCTACCATCTCTAGTAAATACCATCAGCTCCAGAGGTGGGTTGCTGCTGGTTCAGACCAGTTTGGGTGAACCGGTAGTTCCAACCATTGGCTGGACCTGCCCACTGGCCCTGGCACTATCCCGTCCTATGTATCTCACTCTCTGACTCACTTGCCCCGCCCATGCAGCCCAGCTGATTTCCACGCCTTGCCTGCTCTATTCACCATGGCTGCCCGAGAAGGTGTGCTGAAAGCCGCGTGCAGGAAATCGATGTGTGTTTGAAACGGCGCGCAATTGTGGAAGGCACACACGCAAGGAAAGCAAGCGTACATATCCGCGCTCACATTTTTGGTTCTGCACTAGAAGAACTGGTTGTTAAATTATGTGAAGCCCACCTTTGATCAGCTCCTACTGGTTGCCCCAAAGATCTGATTTGAAAACTGGTCTTCCAAATTTTGATCTCAAAGTCCAGGAGTGCTGGTCCTGGTTCTGATGCAAAGGGGGCCCTTTCTTTTGTAAAAGTATGATATGTCCCAACAGTGATTACTAAATCTAATCCTTTCCCCTCTACATCACCATTTAGATCCCTTATCTCCAGTGGTGGGTTTCAAAATTTCTGTTTCTAAGCAAGACAATTGTTAAATGAATTTTCCCCATTTTATGACCTTTCTTGCCACAGTTGTTAAGTGAATCGCTGCAGCTGTTAAGTTAGCAACAGGGTTATTAAGTGAATCCGGCTTCCCGATGGACTTTGCTTGTCAGAAAGTCGCAAAAAGTGATCACATGACCCCGAGCCACTGCAACCGTCACGAGTCAGTTGCCAAGCATCTATTTATCATGTGACACAGGGATGCTACAACAGATCGAAAAACAGTCATGTCCCTTTTTTAAATGCCGTCGTAACCTTGAATGGTCACTAAATGAATGATTGTAAGTCAAGGATTAACTGTACACTAAGAAAATGCAGGTGCCTACTGGTCATGGGGAGAAAATTCCAGAAGCCTCTTGTGTTTTCTATTTCTCTTTTCCTACTTCCTTGAAATGTATTTATCTGTTGTATTTCTATGCCTCCGTAGAGCCAAAGTTCTCGTAAGCCATTCCTTTTCCGTTCCTCAGTTTCCATAACAGCAGCAAGGTTATCAGAATACTGATAACCTCCATTCCACAAATTCTCTGCCTTTTTCAGCCACTTCTATTCAGCTCCCTTTCCATTTATTTCTTGAGATCTAGAATCTCATTTCAGGCATATAGTTATGGGATCACTGAAAGGAAATATCCTGGTCACTCCTCCATTCACAGGACAGACCCACCTCTTCCATCTGTTTTCTGGCTATGCCTGGTTATCTGGAAGATGAATTACTTCCAAATAAGAGGAAGTATGTATGCATTGTGGGCCCACTTGACTTACTGCTAAACGTATTGCTGTCTATTTATCCTATCTTTCACTCTGACCCTTTGTAATTCTTATTCTTAAAGCTGCTAGACAAGCCAGAATAATTTTGTTTTTCTCTCTACCTAAAAACTCCCTGGAATTGGCTGGCTACTCACAGATCAACTGTTCCTTCCATCTGACCCTCATGATTCCTTTGATCCCTTATGATTCATCCATCTGACCTTCATGATTCCTTTGAAACAGCAGAAGTGCTCGTTTCTCAAATCAGCTGCTACAGAAACTAAAACAGATAAGAAGCTGAAACTCTTAAATAAAAACACAATTCCCCCTCCCACAAGTAGGAGAGTCCAGTTACCTGAACTCTATCTGCCTCAAATAAAACAATGTGTTATTTGCTTGTTCTTCACCCATCAATTTATGTAGAAAACTAAAACACTATTTTTTTTTCTGGAAAAAGCATTCAAATATCACTTCTTCTGACACAATCGTGGCAAAATTTCTGAAATTTCTATTCCAACATCTTTGTTGTATTACAGAGAACATCTTAGAATTGTTTTCCGACCCCAAATGCAATAGCTGCTTCTCTCTTGCCACATTCAAAGGTTTTGGGACAGGCATTACCCCCATATACACATTACAAACTCTGTTGCTCACTCTGTATTGTGTGTGTGTGTGTGTATTCCAGTTCAACTTGTGAAAGCTAGTCATTCAACACTTTGCAAAAGAGAAATTTTAATGAGGACTGATTCACCTGCACAGGCATCACTTATCTCATCTCTTTATTACTCAACACTTAATGACTCATAGCTGAATGTGTGAACAGACTCCATTAAACGTGTTGCATTTGAGATGATGTGAGTGTAACCTTTCTGTGTTGTCCCTGGCAGGAAAAGAGAACAAATCTTAGTGACTTTGTGTGATCATAAGGCAAATGTTTCCCACTCACAAGCCTAAATTGTTTCAAAATAATGTTTTCATTTAAAGGAGGGAAATGAGCTGATAAACTTAGGCTGTGCCCAGATGTGACCTTCATTCAGTTCATAGCATTGCATTTCTGGTTGGGGAATGGAGGAATGATAAAGTTTTCAGAACTGCAAGATTTGTTTTTGCTAAGTGCAGGGAATCCTGATGCATCCCGTCTATAGAGGTGGGAAAATCATGACCAGATGTTCTTAGAAAGTCCACACGTTTGCTTTATTCACCTCTCTATCATTCCCTTCCTATTCCGTCCCCACAGTAATCGAGATCATACAAACAGGTGCTCAATAATCTGTGCATGCATCGAGATTTCCGGCTTGCTGTTAGGCACACGTCATGCCATGCACAATGCACATTTAAGAAGGATGCAGGGAAGCAGTTTTAGATCCCTGTGGAAATTCTAGGCAGATCACATTCAATAAATAGTACATCTGTTCAACATGTTGGGTTCTTGGTGTTCTGTTCTCTGAGTTTGATTGTTTTCCTGCAGACATTTCAGTTCCAAGTTAGGTAACATCATCCATTTAAGGCATACTAGCCATGTATGATATGGGCCTGGTAGTGAAATGTTTGTGGGAAAATAACCAAGCTTAGAGATCACTAAGAATCCAACACTTCAAACTTGAATTGGATATATCCTTTACTATTTAATTAGTGTATAGCATATTTAATATGTATGTGCAAATTAGTTGAGTCATAACCAGCTGAAATGGTACCCCAAGCTGCTTTTTTAATGTGCATTGTTAATATTTCATCAAGATAATTTCATGTGGCATTGTAAAGTCATCGTTGTCCTTTATATATCCTATTTTTCTTTTTTTCAGCCTTTTTCCTTCCAATGTAGTTAATCCGTTTATTTAGAAGGATCAGAATGCTTTGAATATGAATTGTTTCCTTTTTATTTATTTTATTAACCTATATCCTACCTTTATTTTGCAGAACTCAAGATGATTCATACAGGATTCCTTTATCTTATTTTCCCCATAATAACAACCCTGTTAGTAGGTTGGACTGAGCAACTATGCCTGGCCCCAAGTCACTCATCTCCTTCTGTAACTAAGGAAAAGCTAGACCTTGTGGCTTCTACTCTCTGGTCCAGCACCTGGATCGGTGCACCAACATAGCTCTCCAATTAGTGTGATTCTTCAAGCTGGTACTCAGAGACCATCAAGGACTCCCACTTTTCCTAAATGCAGATAGTCCTCAACTAACAACCACAACTGAGCCCAAAATTTATGTTGCTAAGCAAGGCAGTTGTTAAGTCAGTTTCCCCCCATTTTATGAGCTTTTTGCCACTGTTGTTAAATGAACCACTGCAGTTGTTAAGTGAATCCAGGTGTTAAGGCTCCGAGTAATTAACTCAAGCAAATCAGAACCTTGAGATTTGGCTCCTTCTCAAATGTCTTCTTTAATGAGTACACCATATCGGCACATCTTCAATGGACAACCAAATCTAAATCTTTTGCCTGGTTTCAATATAATTAAACTAGGAAATAACCCCATCCCCAAGTGTCACAGGTCACATTGGCCAATTGAGTTAATTGGCAGGCTGATCAGGCACTCCTTTCCCAACCTTATCTGTTGCCAGTGGAGATAACCTTGGTTCTCACGAGAAAACTCTTCATTGTGTCTAGTAATGCATTCCAACCTTCTTCCCCCCCTTCCCCCCTGTTGCAACTGAGGAACAGAGAGATGGCTGTTCAGTTCAAAGTTGACACCAGCTTTCCCCATTGACTTTGCTGATTGGAAGTTGGCTGGGAAGGTTACAAATGGTAGTAACATGACCCTGGGACACTACAACTGTGACTAAGCCATGCCAGTTGCCATGCATCCAACTTTTGATCATGAGACACTAGGAATGCTGCAATGGTCATAAGTGTGAAATCTGGTCATAAATCACTTTTGTCAGAGCTGTTGCAACTTTGAACAGTCACTAAATGAATGGTTGTAAGTCAAGAACTACCGGTATATTTCTTGCTATGGGAACATGCATAATCTTTGTACACTTTCACGTATAAGATGCTAAGTTTTAAATCCCACAAGTATCCTGAAAGTTCATTATTTTGAATGTGGATGCTCATCTACTTTTCTGATCATCTTTTTTGCTGAGAATAAAGAGAATATCTGTCTGCTTTTGCAACTCTATTCCACTTGCTAGAGATATTTCACTTTGGGGATGTTTATTTCTCATGCTGAAATTACATGTAGGCTTACAGCTTGCTGTTCTTAACAATAAACAAAGAGGTTTTTTTAATGTCTGAAACTGAGAAGGTGGCATCAGATGAGTCATCTGATTGTCCATGCTACGCCAAATTCCATTTCAATAAATACACCTGCCATTTCCAAGTTAAAGAGTGATGCTACCATATGTTGAAGAATAACACTAACTGTTAATACTAATTCTGAGGAAAGGAAAGTATATCATTGCTTTCTAGGCACAATTTCCTTATACATTAATTTACCCTCACATAAACTCGTTAATCTTGTCATTATTTTTTCCATTGCAAGTAACAGTCACTTTCATTACAATGTAATCCTTGTAAAGCAGGGGTGGTATTCACTTATCTTCGCTACCGTTTTGCAAATGTGAGCATGTGCAGAGTGTCAAAAACGGGATGTGATTACATCCAGCTGGGTGGGCGGAGCCTCCAGCTGCTGTTGCTGCCAATTCGCCCGAACCAGATAGAACTGGCTGAATACCACCACTGTTGTAAAGTACCCAGAAGCTTCAGCTGGTACAGAATGTGGCCATGCATGCAACTTGGGGTGCCCAAAAAAGGCACATGCAACATCTTTGCTTTGTGAACTGTACTGGGTGCCAGTTTGCTTCCAAGTGCAATTCAAGCTGTTGGTTATGATTTACAAACTCCTACACGAACTGAGCCCAGGCTACCTACAGAACAATCTTTGTCTGGTTATATCCGCCTGTTCCAGTTGGTCAGGCAGGGAAGGCAGGATATAGACCTGTCAGTTAAAGAAATTTGACTGGCAGGGTCCAGAAAGGAAGCCTCCTCTACTGTTTCCCTTGCCCTCTGGAATATTCTCCCCTCCGGTGAGACAGCCCCCCCTCTCCTGGCCTTTCGCAAAGGAGTTAAAATATGGCTCTTTGTCTTCCTCTGGGGAGCCTAGAGGAGCACAAAGCTGTGGGGCTGGCAAGTGCCCTGAAAGCCCTCTCTTTACCTTTTCATTAATTTGGCAGTGTTTCATCATCCTTGTCTCTTTCTAATTTTTTTAACTTTTATATACTGTTTTAAAAACAGTATTATATACTGTTTTTATATTTTAATGCTTTATTGTACACTGCCCAGAGTCCCTCTCTGAGACAGATGGGCAGTTCAAAGTGAAAAATAAACAATAAAAGGAAATAACAAAACAATAAAAAACAAAATACAAAATACTGGTGTAAAGGTGCTCGAGAAAAGTTACTAAATATTAAGCAGATATCTGCCGCTACCGTCTAAGATTTGGCCAGGTTAAATACAGTTTAGTCTAATTAAGGAGTGTAAGTGCTTATCAGTGATTGGACCCTGTTTTTTTCTGCAAATTAAAATTCTGTCTAATATTGCAAAATAAAATTGCTGATTTTCTAATTTAAAAAAAAAAAACCTAACATTTTTAAACATTGGTCTCTCTCTTGTTTGTTACAGTGACCAACAAAAAGTTGTACCAACTTCTTAAAGGTGATGCTCTGGGATCCAGGACAAGAGCATTTTCTGCTATAGTGCCTGCCTTGTGGAACATCAATTCTCCCCCCCTCCCCCGGTGAGATCCACACCTATCCTCAGTGGTGGGATTCAGCCAGTTCTCATCTATTCGGGAGAACCGATTGTTAACTTTCTAAGCAGTTCACAGAACCAGTTGTTGGAAGAAATCTTATTTTGTTTTTTTTCACTTTATAGGACTAATCCTGTAAGGAAGGCAGGAAGGAGACATTCTGGTGTTGTTTCTAGCCTAATCTTTATTACCCTGTTTACAGAAACTGCCTCTCTGGTTAACCCTTATTACATTGTAACAGCTAAGGTGAAGCACCCATCAATGTGAGTGATGTTGAGTTGGCCACACCCTCACGGTCACATTACCACCGAGCCACGCCTACCCAGCTGATCATTCGGGCAGAGAACCAATTGTTAAATTATTAGAATCCCACCACTGCCTATCCTCCTGACCTTCCGAAAGTGCCTGATGACCTGGTTCTGCCAGTTAGCCTCAGGCCCCAATGGGGTACACCAGGGTGAAATCCAGCAGGTTCTGACAGGTTCTGGAGAACCAGTAGTGGAAATTTTGAGCAGTTCGGAGAATCAGCAAATACCACCTCTGGCTGGCCCCAGAGTAGTGTGGGAATGGGGATTTTGCAGTATCCTTCCCCAGGAGTTGGGTGGGAATGGGGATTTTGCTGTATCCTTCCCCTGGAGTGGGGTGGGAATGGAGATTTTGCAGTATTCTTCCCCTGCCACACCCACCAAGCCACACCATGCCCACCAAGCCGTGCCCACAGAACCAGTAGTAAAACAATTTGGATTTCACCACTGGGGTACACCACTCTGGAAGTGGCATTCAGATTAAGATAAAAAAAAATCACTTCTCCCCTTGTGCTTCATGCTACCCTGCCCTCAACTTTCAATTCTATATTAGTATTAGTATTATTTATTGTTTTACCATTTTAATGTTTACTAATATTTAATGTTTATAAGCTGTCCAGAGTCATCTCTAAACTAGATGGGCAGAATACAAATCTAACAAATAAATATGGAAATATAGACATATCTAGCAAGCAGGCCCCAAGGACCCGATTATGACTGATGCTTTTTAATTGGTTCATAAATTAACTGGAGTTGTGAATAAGCAATTTGAGAGCCAGTTTGGGCTGATCCAAAAATATTTAGAATGATTACAACGTAAAGGTATGGTGGTCAGCTTCAAAAGAATTCTCCAACCTATGGAAAAAGACACCCACAGTTCAGTGTAACTAAATGTGAATAGTGGCTTATACTATTCATGGATAGCTGAATGAAGGAACCGCTCCAACAAGTGGTTGCAGTGAAAAAAAAGTCTATGCTGAGGAACATTATAAAAAGAATTGAAAATAGAACTAGACTTATAATAATTTCATGCAAATAAATGTCCCAAAGGTGCTTTTTCAAGAGGCAACTAGACTTTCTTGTTTTTTCTTTGAAGACATTTTGCTTCTCATCCAAGAAGCTTCTTCAGCTCTGACAGGACAGTGGGGAATGGAAGGATTTATATTCCTTGCAGACAGCTGGTAATCTGCATCTTTTTAAAGGGTCGTTGAAGCACTTGGAGGTTTATCTGTGTCCTCAGGGTCACCTGAGTAGTGCTCCTGGTTCTGTAGTCTGCAGTTTTTTCTCTAGAAAGTGGAAATCCATTCCTACTTCCACACCATTCCAAGGGTGTCCATCCCAAATTATATAGCTAAATGTCTGTAGAGATTCTTAGTCATCCAGGTCATGGTTGTCCCAAAGGTGCTTTTTCAGGAGGCAACTGGACTTCCTTGTTTTTTCTTTGAAAATGTTTTGCTTCTCATCCAAAAAGCTTCTTCAGCTCTGACAGCTCTGACAGCTCTGGATGACTGAGAATCTCTACAGACTTTTATGCAAATAAATGGTATGTCCACATTAAGCATACTACATGAGTTTCCAATCACCATATGGTAAAAGAACTGGAGAAAGATTAGAGAGATGTGCCAGAAAGGGCAAAGAAACTGACTCATCCAGTTAAAGAAACTAACCTGGAAATACATGGAGGCATATAACATTTTTCCAGATTTGAAAGAAATTTGAGAGTGCAATTTGTTTCTTCCTTTTTGGTACAGAATAATCCAGTAAAGCTGATGGAGAGGAAATTCAGAATAAAGAATGTACTCCTTCATTAACCTCCTTATGCATTGTAGAGCTTAAAACGTTGGATTAAATCAAGAAGACTCAAGTTCAAGTCCATCTTCTAGCCAGGGAAGGGACTATTTCTCAACCCAACTTATGTCATTGAGTTGGTTTTGTGCTTCCCAAATATGGAAGACAGCGGTGTGGAAAGAAGTTGGAGAGACTACATGAAAGGCGGGATATAAATTGAACAAAAAATATAAGGAAAAGTACTTAATCTTAATCTTAATGAAGTTTAGTTATGACCACTCATTTGGTGGCATTAAAATTGGAAATGGGGATATTATTGGAGAATAAAGCTGACTGGTGTACAGTCATACGCGCTAGAGGTGTTGAGTATATATTTGTATATGAATGAATAAGACAAATTAATAATATATTTAATATCTTCTGCAGGAGACAGTATTACAGGAGTGTCAAACTGGCGGCCTGCAGTCCAGATGTGTCACACACAGGCCACTCCCACCCCAGCTCCGCAAATGGGAAAAACATTGCAAAATGTCATGTGATGGCAACATGACATAGCGAGTTTGACACCCGTGCAGTATTACTATCAGCATCAGTCTGGGGAGACACAAATAAGTGAGATAGTCATGAATAGATGTGCAAATTCATACACTATTTGAAACACTACTATTTCTGTTTTGTTCTGGGGAAAGAGTAACAAATGTTACCTTCCGTAACCTCATAGTTTGCTAGTTTGGCTTTCCTTGCCTTCTCCTGGAGACCTGCTATTTCTCCTTCTCATCCCTTGGGTGACAGATGGGCTGTTGGCCTATAGGATCATTCAGTGAGACCTGCTATTTATGGTGGGAAGAGCAAGGGAAAACTGGAATAGAATTTGTAACATTGCAAGATTGCATCTCTCTTTCTCCTTCTATGTCTCCTCAGCTCTTTTTGATGCCACTACTAAGCCCCTCTCTCCTATATACCCCATGCCAGTGGTGGGTTGCTACCGGTTCGCCCAGGATTGGGAGAACTGGTAGCAGAGACGGGAGGCTCTGCCCACCCTCCCGGACATCTCTGCACATGTGCAGAAGCGTCGTGCGTGCACAAGAGCACGAGAGCACCCACGAGCAAACCGGTAGCAGCCGAAACTGAAACCCACTACTGCCTCATGCCCAATTGGGTGAAATAGTAAGTGCCAGTAGGTCAGTCCTAGGAACAAAAACAGACCTAGTGCATGACTTAAAAGAATTGTCAAGTAGGCTGAGTTTATTTCATGAGCCAATTGCATCAATTCAGTGCACATGGGAGAAAGGGAAAAAATGAATAGACATTGTGAATGCACACTTTCTCACAAACAACAGCAACAACAACAACAACCCAGTGAAGCCCAATAAAACTTCACTGCAGCAAATGCATTTTGCCTGACTAGATACTGCCAATATTTAACAATTGTATGTTTAAAATGCAGGTAGGTATATTGCCTCTTCCCATTGCCGGAACTAGGCTGGCTGCATTTTTTTTTTAACAACAAAGATATTTGTCTTGACATTCCTATTGAAGTTTTGGCATTGCCATGTTGCTTAAGCTAATTAAAAAAAATGTCTTTAAATGAAAAAGACTGCATATTTCCATCAGTCAGCGATCTATTAGTCATGCTTGACCATCTGTTATTTAAAGGGAATATGACAAGATGATTGTTATTTTTTTTAACATGGCAAATTGAAAAATGTGACTTTTTGATCTGTATTTTAATTACAGCCCCCTTCTGCCTGAATCTCTCATGCACTTTTGTAAGAATAAGGATTGGCTTATGGAAATAAAATGGTGCCCTAAAACATTTTTTCAGTCATCTTTAAGTTTCTTTCCCCATTCCATCTGTCCACTGGGTGATGAAGAGACTTGCTTACTTTCTTTCTTTTTTTTTCTAAGAACAAAGTAAATGAAAAGATCCTGTCTTCATGAAATGTGACATTTGGGAGTGCTTATTCCTTGGGGGCATCAGATCAATATTGCAACATTGAAAAATAATAAGTCCTGCAGCTTTAAGAGAACAAAAGCAGGATCTAGAACAAAATTTTGTAGCATGGTATCATTTTTTCCCCATTCACATTACGCACAAAAAACTAAGAACGTTCAGTTCTTCTTGTTTGTTTCCCAAGAGTTGCATTTGTTCTTCTGCAGCCCTCTTGAAGATTCCAAACCTATGCACTTTGGGGACAAACATCCTGATCTTTGCTATAAATGCAATGCTATAAACAGTGTGAATACTGAAAATAAAGGAAATACTAAGAATTATCATATTGTAGAAAATATCTACTTGAATATCCTGCTTCCTATGGTGTTCAATACAATGCTTCTGGGATATCCTTAGTACAGTATGAAAGAAAATCTGCCTCTTCACATTACAATCCATATAGTAGCCCTGCCTAATAACTCAAGACGCAACTAAAATTCTCTTCAGAACCAGTGTGCAATGCAGTTTTCACAGCCAGCATGCCTCATGGGGTCAACTTAAAAAGAAATCACATATATCCTTGTAATTGTAAAGTGGGATAAATGTTCCATAATTTTTTCATGTCACTCCATTCCACCTTCTGTTAGCTGAAAAAAAAAAAGCAGACTATTAGCACTGGGGAAATGGTAACTTAACCCAGGTGGAGAGAAATCTGGGAAGAAGCATTTCAAATCACTCAGTGATATGACTTGCTGCCGGAGGGGAAAAAATCTACAAAATACAGTAGTATGAGTCTTTGGATCCCTTTTGTAATGTGTATTTTTATTCTGTAAATACAGTAAACCTTTATTATATTTATAGTGCAATCACACCAGGAATTAATATATACCCTTGATGGCGAACCTATGGCACGCGTGCCCAAAGTGGCACGTGGAGCCATGTCGCCTGGCATGTGTGGCGTTGCCCCTTCCTCTTCCAGGTTTCTGGCACACATGCATGCATGATGATCAGCTGAACTTCGTGCATGCAGTAGTGCTGGAAACTGGAAGAGCTGGTCTTCCGGTTTCTTGCGTGATGATGTGCACTGGCTAGCTGACTGTCGCACATGCATGTGTGCCAGAAACCCAGAAGACTAGCTGTCCAGTGTGCATGCACATGCCAGAAACCGGAAGTTTATTTTTGGGCGTGCGCATGCGCCCGGGCCAGCTCCTCTTTCGGGTTGCGACCTAAACAAGCATGCATGTGTGTTCCCTTTTTGACACTCGGTGCCGAAAAGCTTTGCCATCATTGGTATATACAGTTCTGATCACTATGGAGCAAAGAACAACAAAAATGAAGGGGTGATGGTGTAAAGAAAGCTTTGAAGAAAGCTCCTTGGCTGCTCTTTTTTAGCTTAGAAAGAAGTCAGGCGGGGAAACATGGCAGAGCTATATAACATTGTGTACTTTGGAAAAACTGGACAGTATTAGCTCTCTAATTCAGTCATTGGAAGTAGCTTTAGAAAAATTCAGAACCAATAAAAAGAAGCACACACACTCACACACACACACACACCCCTACACAAGATAGATAGATGGTAGATGGTAGATAGATGACAGATAGATGATAGATAGATAGATAGATAGATAGATAGATAGATAGATAGATAGATAGATGATAGATAGATAGATAGATAGATGATAGATAGATAGATAGATAGATAGATAGATAGATAGATAGATAGATAGAAAGATAGGTGGGTGGGTGGGTGGGTGGGTGGATAGATGGATAGATGGATAGATGGATAGATGGATAGATGGATAGATGGATAGATGGATAGATAGATGGTAGATAGATGATAGATGGATGGATGGATGGATGGATGGATGGATGGATGGATGAATGGATGGATAGATAGATAGATAGATAGATGGATAGGTGGGTGGATGGATAGATAGATGGTAGATAGATGATAGATAGATAGATAGATAGATAGATAGATAGGTGGATGGATGGATAGATAGATGGTAGATAGATGATAGATAGATAGATAGATAGATAGATAGATAGATAGATAGATGATAGATAGATAGATAGATAGATAGATAGATGATAGATAGATAGATAGATAGATAGATAGATAGATAGATAGATAGAAAGATAGGTGGGTGGGTGGGTGGGTGGGTGGATAGATGGATAGATGGATAGATGGATAGATGGATAGATGGATAGATGGATAGATGGATAGATAGATGGTAGATAGATGATAGATGGATGGATGGATGGATGGATGGATGGATGGATGGATGAATGGATGGATAGATAGATAGATAGATAGATGGATAGGTGGGTGGATGGATAGATAGATGGTAGATAGATGACAGATAGATAGATAGATAGATAGATAGATAGATAGATAGATGATAGATAGATAGATAGATAGATAGATAGATAGATGATAGATAGATAGATAGATAGATAGATAGATAGATAGATAGATAGATAGATAGAAAGATAGGTGGGTGGGTGGGTGGGTGGGTGGATAGATGGATAGATGGATAGATGGATAGATGGATAGATGGATAGATGGATAGATGGATAGATAGATGGTAGATAGATGATAGATGGATGGATGGATGGATGGATGGATGGATGGATGGATGAATGGATGGATAGATAGATAGATAGATAGATGGATAGGTGGGTGGATGGATAGATAGATGGTAGATAGATGATAGATAGATAGATAGATAGATAGATAGATAGATAGATAGGTGGATGGATGGATAGATAGATGGTAGATAGATGATAGATAGATAGATAGATAGATAGATAGATAGATAGATAGGTGGATGGATAGATGATAGATAGATAGATAGATAGATAGATAGATAGATAGATAGGTGGATGGATAGATGGATAGATAGATAGATGATAGAAAGATAGATAGATAGATAGATAGATAGATAGATAGATAGATAGAGTGGTGGTATTCAACCTGGTGAACCGATAGCGGCAGCTGCGGGAGGCTCCGCCCAGATGTCATCACGTCCCATTTTTGACACTCTGTGCATGTGCAGAAGGTCCTGCGCATGCGCAGAGGTGTCGCACGCGAGCAAAGCAAGCGGGCGTACACACTCACATTTGCGAACCGGTAGCAAAGGTAAGTGAATACCACCCCTGGATAGATAGATGAGAGATGGATGAGAGATAGAGAGAGAAAGAGAGATGATAGATAAATAGATAGATAGACAATAAGTTATTGAATTCATTGCCACTAGACCTATAACTCACTTTTTTCAGTGCCGTTGTAACTTTGAACAGTCACTAAACAAATGGTTTTAAATTGAAGTGAGGCTTTAGAAAGAGTGCAGAGAAGAGCAACCAGGATGATTAGGGGACTGGAGGCTGAAACATACAATGAATGGTTGCAGGAACTGGGCACGACTAGTCTAGTGAAGAGAAGGACCAGGGAAGACATGAGAACAGTGTTCCAGTATTTGAGGGGCTGCCACAGAGAGGAGGAAGGGGGTCAAGCTATTTTCCAAAGCACCTGAAGGCCAGACAAGGAATAATGGATGGAAACTGAACAAGGAGAGATTCAACCTGGAAATAAGGAGGAAATTTCTGACAGTGAGAGCAATCAACCCATGGAATAGGTGTTGCCTTCAGAAGTTGTGGGAGCTTCATCACTGGAAGCTTTCAAGAAGAGATTGGATGGCCATCAGAGAAGTGATGTAGGGTCTCCTGTTTGGGCGAGGGATTGGACTAGATGACCTACAAGGTCCCTTCCAACCAATGGTTTCTTGTGCCGAATTGATCACTCTCCGTAGTGTTCTCTGTGGTGCAAGAGGGTTATAGTTACAGGCTTGGGAAAATTGCAGTCGGAGTATGACTGAAGGCCACAAAGGCTGAAAGGAAAATGTGGTATAATGAAATATGCTTAAACTTGTAACATTCAACTGTTACATACTATCATTGCAGGGGTGAAATCCAGCAGGTTCTGACAGGTTCTGAAGAACCGGTAGCGGAAATTTTGAGTAGTTCGGAGAACTGGCAAATGCCGCCTCTGGCTGGCCCCAGAATGGGGTGGAATGGAGATTTTGCAATATCCTTCCCCCAGGAGTGGGAATGGAATGGGGATTTTGCAGTCTCCTTCCCATGGAGTGGGGTGGGAATGGAGATTTTGCAGTATCCTTCCCCTGGAGTGGGGTGGGAATGGAGATTTTGCTTCCCCGCCACGCCCACCAAGCCACGCCCACCAAGCCATGCCCACCAAGCCACACCACGCTCACCAAACCACGCCCACAGAACCGGTAGTAAAAAAAAATTGGATTTCACCACTTTATCATTCCTACTATTCCTCATCACACTTCTTAGCACTTCTAGGCATTCAGAGCAGCAACATCTGGAATGTTTACCTATCCTTGAAGCAAACTTTTCACATTGCAACATATAATTACTTAGATTTCAGTAAGCCATTTGATAAAGTAGACTACAGCCTACTTCTGGATAAAATAGAACAAAGTGGGACAGACAGTACCCCCACCAGAGAGATTTGCAGTTGGCTGACCAACCACACTCAGCATGTGGTCCTCAATGGAACTATATCTGAATGAAGAGAAACATGTGGTGGGGTACCTCAAGATCCTGTCTTAGGCCTAGTGCTCTTCAACATGTTCATAAATAACCAAGATGAAGGAATCAAAGAGGCACTCATCAAATTTGCAGATAACACAAAGTTGGGGGGGAATTACTAACACTTTGGAAGATAGACTCAGAATTCAGAAGGACTTTGACAGACTTGAGTATTAGGTCCTATCTAAAGATGCAGTTCAATGGTGAGAAAAGTAAGGTTCTGCGGTTAGGCAGGAAAAACCAGATGCACAGGTACAGAATAGGCAGTATCTAGCTCAACAATAGTATCTGCAAGAGGAATCTAGGTATCCTGGTGGGTCACTGCTTAATTATGAGTCAACAGTGTGTCAAAAAAGCCAGTGCAGTCCTACACTGCATCAACAGAGAGATAGCATCAAGAGCATGAGAAGAATATTGCTGTTTACTGCACTAGTAAGGCCACACTTGTAATACTGCATCCAGTTTTGGTCACCTGATATAAAAAAGATGTTGAGATTCTGGAAAGTGTGCAAAAAAGACAAGAAAGACAATAAGGGGTCTGAAGGCTAATGTATGGTGAACATCTAACTAATACTTTGGAAGATAGACTCAAGATTCAGAAGGACCTTAATGTTTAACCAACAAAGAGAAGACTTAGGGGTGAGATGATGGCTATCTTCTAGTACTTGAAGAGCTATCACAGGGAAGAGGGGGTCAATTTATTCCCCAAAGGACCTGAGGGCAAGACAAGAAGCAATCAATGGAAGCTGGTCAGAGTGAAATACAACCTAGGGAGAAATTTCTTGACAGTGAGAACAATTAGTCAGGGCAACAGTTTGCCTCCTGAAGTTGTGGGTGCTCCATTGCTGGAGATTTTCAAGAAATGTTTGGACAACTATTTGTCCAGGACA
This sequence comes from Pituophis catenifer annectens, assembly GCF_029215685.1. NCBI lineage: Eukaryota > Metazoa > Chordata > Lepidosauria > Squamata > Colubridae > Pituophis > Pituophis catenifer. Next base: position 311,456,282 of record NW_027256881.1, read on the forward strand.
GAATAAGATCTCTTGCTTTGGGCAGGGGATTGAACTCTTCCAGCTCTATGATTTTGTGATTTCTATAACATGTCCTAAATCTTTATTGTTAGTGTATGACTAAGTGTTTGAAGTATTAACATTTTAAAGCAGGAGGACCAAGTAGGAATAAGTACCCCTTGGTGCAAAGATAGGTACAAGGAATAGAATACAAATGCAAGACTAGAAGGAATTATTATGTATTTCTCTCCTTTTGTCCTGAGCTGTATTTTACTGAATTTATTTTGTAACATAAACAATCCTCTAAATGACGGACAACTAACATCTGGGAAATAATATTCATCTCTATTTTTTACAACCCAAATTTCATATTGCCATTGATGGAATTTTCCTAGGCAGCCAATTATCAAAAGGAAAAGCAGGATATTTTGCTTGAGCACTTAGATTTTTCTTCAAATTACATATTGAAAACCGAGAAGTGTGAAGGGGAAAGGGGTAGAGGGAAAAAGAACTGTACTTCAGATGGTGGTTAGACTTATCTTGACTTTTATCCATGGCAGCTTTCTTCTGCTTCTTTTGATGGGCTTCGTGATTCAGTCAGATCTGATGGCATATGTCAGTAAAGCTTAAACATGGCTGGAGCCAATCGTGTTTTTGTCCAAGTTGCACATGTCAGCCTAAAGTAGATTGATGAAATTAAGGACAGATGGCTGTGGCATTTTTGTTCTTTGAACTGACAGCTGCTGGTGTAAAAATACATTAAATTTTAAAAATACATTAAATTCAATTGCACGTAAATTAGATTTTATATTAAAATAGTTAAGTAATCTTTAAAGGTTTGTTCAGAGAAAGGAAGCACAGAGAACTGGCAGCTCACAAGGCTTGTATGCATGGATTCTGCTCTCTGTTCTGCACTCACAGAATGCAAACTCTGAAAAATGTTTTCTCAGACTGCTCCAGCCGTGACCTCCAGTCTGTCTCAGAAACAAAGTGCTTTTCAAGGACAAAGAAAGATAGGGAATCCTTGGTACTACTCATCCATTCCCAAGGATTTGCTAATGGAAATAAACTCTACTGTGTGCAATCAAAATTTATAGGATGAATAAAACTAGATTTATACTATTTATCATACCTCTTTTAATAACAGAATCATCTGTTGGGTTGGTTCAAGGGAATGCTTGGGTGATAGTGTATCAGGATTTCAGGAATTTGTTTGACAAGTTCTCATATCCTTGAGGAGCAGATGGAAAAGCTTAATCTTGTGATCAAGTGGATTTACAGTTGCACCAAATAGAGGGATATACAATGGATGCATCCACATCCATTTTCTATAGAGGGAAATACCACTTGGGGTATTGATGAGGTTCCTAGAGCTTCAGCACAAATCACAATTCAGCTAAGCTCAACAGGCTTGGATCAGCTTTGAACTCAAGCCAAATTCAATAAAATAATATTCAACTCTGCTGATGGTTCTTGTATCACACACCTTGCAGATTTTCCTCTGGAGTTGTGGAGCGAGCAGTTTCCCCACTGGTGAACAATGTCAGCCCACCTTCCATTCCAGGAATCCTGCCCTCCCTGTGTAGCCAAGTTGCTCTGTCATCTTGTCACCCTTCTGTCACCCTCCCCTATTGCCCAAGGGATTCTTTTGCTGCCCCCCAATAGAGCAGCTGGATGACTGTGGAAAAATAAAGATGGTGGAAGAAGAATAAAGGGGAATACCACCGGGATGGTAGTCCTTCCACCCACACCGGGTGGGTGTGAGTGGGAGGACTGTCTGAATGGAAGGATAAGGTACACCAGTGAAAACATTTGTCCAGTACCCCAAAACTGCTGTAGAGGATAATATGGGTGAGGTCAGTGACTGCATGAAAATACTTTGAAAGTATAAGAAAGCCTAAGTGTATTTTCCAAGCTGTGGTCTGTAAAACCTAAGATTCTGTGAGAACTTGAGGAGGCTCTGAGAGAGAAGGTAAAATTTAAAAAAAAAAATCACTTAAATGTAGCCAGGGGCTTCTGTAGCAGTTTTTAAGGTATAGCAGGAAGGGACAGACATTGTTTTCCCTTGAGAAAAATGTCACAGCCACAATTTTGTGGATCAGAGATCCCAGGAAGCAGTGGTGAAATGTAAAATTTGTTACTACCGGTTCTGTGGGTGTGGCTTGGTGGTGGTGGTGGTGGTGGGTAATGTGACTGGGTGGGCTTGGCCAACTTCTTTTTTTTTACTTTTAAAAGCATTTTTTCAGGCAACTCAGCTGGGATCGTCAGAGCCTTTTAAAAGCATTTTTTTCTACAACTTCTTCGGCCCAAGAGATGTAGGAAAAAAATGCTTTTAAAAGCCTCTGACGATCCCAGCTGAGCCACACGATCATCAGAGGCTTTTTTTTTTTAACTTTTAAAAGCATTTTTTCTTTGGCCAAAAAAATGCTTTTAAAAGTAAAAAAAAAAAAGCCTGTGATGATCGCGCGGCTCAGCTGGACATTGGGGGGGCAGGGATTTTTGCTATCAGTTCTCCGAACTGGTTTACCCACCATCACTACCAGATCAGGTGATCCGGTCCGAACCGGGAGCATTTTACCCCTGCCAGGAAGTTTTCTAAAAACAACTATCAGGTCTGATGACTTGAAACATTTTAAAACCTTTGACCGAAGGCTTTAAAATAGATGTCAATTGCATGACAATATGCGACTTAAAATCAGTTCAAATATTAATCAAAGTCTAGGATAGAACAAGTAGAGCTATTGCTGGGATAGTTTTGGGATACATCTGTCTCTCTAAGAAAACCATTGCCTCTTCCTCCCAAGTATAAGCTGATGGGTCCTCTTTTTATTTGCAGTTCTCAGGGGAGCACTTTCCAATCTTCTGTTTGTATCAGTTAAAGTGCAGCTATTTTAGATCAGTGCAAAGAAGTGATGACTCTGCCAGCCTTGTGCAAGTGCTTTCAGCTGTTTAATAATATATGTTGTTGTCCATTACAATGGCTATGTGGCTGTATGTTGAGAGGAGAAGCAATCATGCCAAGAGATGAACTTTGGGATAGCTGCTGCCTAATGCTTTGGGGATGGAGAAGGTGATTGGACTTCAGATGACCTCCCCCAATGGAGAGGCCAAGCCTTTAATCACAGAATTGGCTCAATGATTCATACTAAATTTGCTCTGCTTGTAAAGATGGCTATGCCATTGGCGTTTCTCCAGCTCTTTTCTACCCTCTTCAAGCTTTTTGCTTTCCCCCCAACAATAGATGAAAGCAAAATTCATGCACTGAATCTGTTGCAGGGATGGGTTCTACTTACTTTTACTACCAGTTCGTATCGTGCCTGTGTGCGCTCTTCTGCGCATGCACAGAAGCTTCTGAGCATGTGCAGATCAACTTTGATGACGTCCAGGTCAGTGGGCGGAAGCTCCCGCCAGTTTTACTACCAGTCCAAACCGGGGGCAACCCACCACTGATCTGTTGAGTTCAATCCAGCTCTGAACTCGTTGACTGTGCAAATTGTTTAAAAAGATTATAGGTGGAGGATGGGCTTGGAGAGCACGAGGGCACACAATCTGATACATGCAATTCCTTAAGCCGTTTCAAAAGTTTCATCAAGGTTATTATTTTTACGCAATGGGGGAAAATGTTTCAACATGTGGAAATAAATCATATTAGATGTATGTATGGATTTGCTTCCATTTTAATTAAATTTCAAATTATAGTTGTCTACTTATAGGACAAGAGCCAATTTGCAGTGTTTAAGGCATCAAGCTAGAGACCAGGAGACTGTGAGTTCTAGTTCCTCCTTAGACACAAAGCCAGCTGGCTGAGACTTGAGCCAGACTCTTTCTCTCAGCCCTAGGAAGGAAAGCAATGACAAACCACTTCTGAAAAATCTTGCCAAAAAACCTGTAGGGACTTATCCAGGCAGAACTGAACATGATTGATCAGAAATAAAAATACCTTAAGAGGCATAGCTGCAAGAAAAACTCATAGGGACAAATGTGGCCCATGATCCGAGTCCGTCATTTTGTGCACTGCCTCAGTAGTTTGAGATAGTGCCATTGAGTTTGGTCAAACTAAACAGTATCAGAGGGTAACATGGTATCCCCAAATCTGCAATTTTTGACTGAAGCCACTTAGCTCATTTTTTTTTTCTTCTTCCATTCAGTTGTGCCCAATTCTTGAAGAGTGTCTATACAAATTCCTGCAGTTTTCTTGTCAAGGTTCTTTAGAATTGAGTTGCCATTGTCTCCTTCCTAGGGCTGAGAGAAAGTAACTGGCCTAAAGTTACCCTGCTTAAGGAAGAAATCTCTGTGTTTGATAGTCTGATAGCTTAACCAGTACACGAGGGGTCGGCAACCTTAAACACTCAAAGAGCCACAAAGGTGCTAACCGGAAGCTCCCCATTCAATTCTGGAGCCGACCAGAAGTCCGGTTCCCCCACCATAGTGTGTCCTCCTAGCGTGGTGTCCTTTTTCCACTACCTGTCCTAACTGAAAGTCCTATCAATTGTGGAGCTGACCAGTGACAGGGAACCGCAGCAGAGGGATAAAAGAGCCACATGCGGCTCCAGAGCCACGGGTTGCTGACCCTTGCACCACACCAAACTGGCTCTGATATATCCTCACAAAATATTCTAATGGTGCCTTTGTCAGTATTACCACAAGGCATGACTACATACTGGAAATTTATTTATTCTCAAAAAAGGTTCATCTGTTCTCATCAAAAGTATTTTATAATCACATCATCATGATGGGAATGGCAGAACATTTACAGACCTGTAACATTATAAAATCAATGATTTAGTGCAACTGGAAAGGGAAGTAATTGTTTATCAGATCATTGTTTCATAGCCCTAGGATGACAAAACTGCAAGGCAACTTATCCTAGGAAGCATAAATGAAAAATCACCCAGGTAAAAATAAAAAATGAGCAACTGATATTGGTAAAGAAATGACAGATTAAAAAAAATTTTTTTTTTTTTAAGAATTCAGATAAGAAAGTGCATTTTTCATTGTATTTTTCAGAGACAGTTGTTCAGGGCAAAGAAATGAGATATAACCATAAGTATTCCTTCTGTGAGTTTCCCATATTTTGATTCTTTAGAAAGCAAATGGATTCACTAGGATGATGAGGGATCAGGAAAAAAATAACAATTAGTACATCAAAGAAAGAATGATGCATTTTGAATAAACTGTCCTAGATGAAACACATCAGTGTATAATATTTAACATGAAAAAATATTCTGAATTTATTCCAGTATTAGCATTCAGCTGCTTCAATTTAAATAGGTTTTGTGTGTGTATGTGTGTGTGTGTGTGTGTTTGCTACTTCCTAGTCATCTTTTTAAATAGCTAAATGTCACACAAATCTTTTCCCCCGTTTTAGCTGCTTCAGTTTCAGTTTAACATGTCCACCCTGCTCCTGGAGACAAAAACTGCCAGCTTCATTCAGAATTGCCAGTTTAATGAAAGCCAATTGTCTGCATTCAGAAAAACCAGGACAGACTGTAGAAGAGCATTATGAACAAACATTGTAACTGCATGTTATTGATCTTTTCTTGTTTGACATAACTTGGGAAAGCCTGAGAATTAGGGTTTTTTAAAATAGGTTTTCAAGAAATTAAAATGTTAAAAGTGTAAATTTTGCAGTCTTCATCACAAGTCTCATTTTTTCTTTTTGCAGCAGCCAAATGAAAATACCATTGTTCTTCTCTAACAATGAGCTACGATTCTAATTACTTAAGAACTTGGGGGCAAAGTGAGACCTTTTTAAAAACATGGGCAGCTTAATATGGATTTGAAGCATATAACATTTATGTGACACTTGTAACTCTGTGGGAACAGAAAGGACTGAAAGTACAAGTGATGGCTTGGTGCAAAGTTTATCAGACACCAGTGAGGCACAATCACCTTTTGGTCTTTGCTGGGAAAGGAATAATCAATTCCTCTATTACTTCAGAACGGTAAAAATGTCAAGGGAGAAATCTCCTGTCCTAAAACAGCCATTACTGTATAATCCAAAATACCTATGTTTTGTCTTTATAACATTCTTTCAGCTATCTGCAATTTGGGTAATTCACAACAGGAGCAAGCAGATTTTGTGGAACATGGGCCTGGCCCAGGGGTGAAATGCTCCTGGTTTGGACTGGATCGTCTGATTCAGTAGCGATGGAGGCGGGTGGTTCAGAGAACCAGTAGCAAAAATCCCTGCCCCCCCCCATGCCCAGCTGAGCCGCACAATCATCAGAGGCTTTTTTTTACTTTTAAAAGCATTTTTTCTACAACCTCTTTGGCCAAAAAATGCTTTTAAAAGTAAAAAAAAAAGCCTCTGATGATCGCGCAGCTCAGCTGGGATCGTGAAAGGCTTTTAAAAGAAAAAAAACATGCCTCTGACGATCCCAGCTGAGTTGCCTGACCGGCAGAGGCTTTTTAAAAAAGCCTCTGCCGATCAGGCAACTCAGCTGGGATCGTCAGAGCCTTTTGAAAGCATTTTTTTTACAACCTCTTCGCCGAAGAGGTTGTAGAAAAAATTGTTTTAAAAGTAAAAAAAAAAAAAAATTGGCCATGCCCACCCAGTCACATTACCCCCCCCCCCCACCAAGCCACGCCCACGGAACCAGTAGTAACAAATTTTAGATTTCACCACTGGCCTGGCCTGCTGATAAAAAAAAGGTGCTGTTTCGATTGTGAGAACTTTGACTTTTATTGATCCTCCTACCACTTGTAGAAACCCTCAGCAGTGGTGTCCCAAAGGTGCTTTTTCAGGAGGCAACTGGACTTCCTTGTGTTTTCTTTGAAGACAACGTCTCATCCAAGAAGCTTCTTAAGTTCTGACTGGATGGTGGGGATTGGAAAGATTTATATTCTTTGCAGACAGCTGGTCATTTGCATTCTTTTAGAGGGTTTTTGAGGCTACTTGGAGGCTTAGCTGTGTCCTCAGGGTCACCTGAGTAGTGCAAATGGGTGTGAAGCCTTCTTGGCTGCAGGAAGTTTTCTGCCCTGTGTCCCTTCACTGTTGAAGATAGACGCAGGCTGTTTGGGATGAGTCTTTGTTGTCTGCCTCTCAAACTGAAATGTAAATGGTTCCTGCAGTCTGCATTTGTTCTAGAAATCTGTTCATACTCCCACACTATTTGAAGGGTGTTCATCCCAAAGTGCATAGCTAAAAATCTATGGAGATTCTCAGTCATCCAGGTTGTGGTTGTTCCAAAGGTGCTTTTTCAGGAGGCAACTGGACTTTCTTCAAAGAAAAAACAAGGGCTGCACTTATTGCGGTCTGCCGGCAGCCTGCGGAGCTGGCAATGGAGTCGGACAGTGAGAAGGCAGAGGAAGAACATGGGCCAGTCCTGGAGGCTGGGAAAGGCCTGGATGGGGGTCCTGTGTTGGAGGCAGAGATGGGGCCAGGGCCATTGGGGAGTGATGTGCGGACTCCGGAGCCTCCAGAGGCTGACAGCAGAGAGGCAGAGGATCAGGAGAGCCTGCTCCTAGTGCACGCATGAGAAGAGCTGCCAGAAAGCAAGAGCAGCTAAAGCAAAAATGGCGACTCAGGAGTAAGGCCAAGAGATGATTGGCCCCTCCCATAAGCCTTAAAATACCAGCAACAGCTCTTGGGCTCTTTGTCGGAAAATAATGTTGATAGATTTGTTTCCTGTCTTGCTGCATTTATGTCTTGTCAGCGTTTTCTGCTTCTGAACTTTTGCCAAGAAAAGCCTTTGGCAGGTTGCCTAATTAGACCAAGGTTGGTGATTAGGCTGAAGAATTGTGTTATGAAGAATCTGTTTTGAATTAGTTTGGACTACGCTGAGAATGAGTTAATTCTCAGCTGTTCTAATAAATTCTCTTTGTTTCGAACTGATTGTGTCTGAAAATACCTACTTGGGCCTGGGTCACAATAGCACTTAAGGATTTTTGAGGTCTTTTATGTTGATTTTTTGCTTTTCCCTGTTTGAAGGGGATGATGGATGAAGTCTTTCCTAAGTTTTCAAGATGATAATATTATTGAAGAGTGTTCTAAATGTTGCTGGAAGACTTTTATAAGAGAAGAATGACAGACATTGCTTATATTCCTTGCGTAGCATTCTGAAAAGGAGTCCTCCATGAGCTGTTGCCTTCATTTTTAATTTCCAGGAGCACCAAACAGTGTCTTTTGTTCATGCTATTTGGGGATTGTAGCAGTTTGTTTGTTTGTTTATTATTTATTTATTTTATTTAGTTTGTCAAACATGTACAAGAAAACATATATAAACATGTACATTAACACATAAACATGTATAAACATGGACATGAACACAGGAAATGAGTATGAATAAATGGGGACAGTAGGACAGGGACGGTAGGCTTATGCATGCCCCCTACAGACCTCTTAGGAATGGGGTGAGGTCCAGACAGTTTAAGGTTAAAGTTTTGGGAGTTTGAGGATGTAACAATGGAGTCAGGTAGAGTATTCCAGGCATTGACCACTCTGTTGCTGAAGTTGTATTTCCTGCAATCGAGTTTGGAGCAGGTCAGCTCCAGGTCAGCTTGCCTTCCAGACTCTGAACCAGCTGCCACGGAAGGTAAGCAGCCCGAACAAAGAGGCGGTGGTGGGAGAGGAAGTGGCTAGGGCTGGAGCCACTAAAGGAGGGGAAATGGGGGCGACTGGCAAAGGGAGGGCGGGGGTAGACAGGTGGAAATTCCCAAAAATTTCCTACCTTTTCCTGTGGGTGTGGCTAGGTGCAGGGGGTTATGTGACTGAGTGGGCATGAGTGATGTCAAGTTGGCCATGCCCACTCAGTCACATGCCCCCCCCACCTAGCCATTCCCAACGAACCGATAGTGAAAATTTTTGAAACCCACCACTATATTAATTAATAGAACATTAATAATCCATACATAATTTTAAATTAGCTGAATTAAAGACATATACTTTTCCCATAAACCTTGTATTCCTAATAAACAATAGCAGAAAAGGAGAAAATGAATTATTTACGATCTAGTTTTATTTCACTTTAAACAACAAAGAACCTTGGTGGCACAGCAGACTAAAGCACTGTTAAGTAACACCAGCTGCCTGCAATTACTGCAAGTTCAAATCTCACCAGGCTCAAGGTTGACTCAGCCTTCCATCCTTTCGAGGTAGGTAAAATGAGGACCCGGTTTGTGGGGGCAATAAACTGACTTTGTATAAAAGTCAGCTCCCCGACCTCCGCATCTTCTGTTGTGCGCTGAAGACTTTATTGTTTCAGCAAGCCGGCCTGACCGAATGAATTAACTTAAGTGGGTTTTAATGGTTTTAAAGGGATTTTAGCTGGGGGTTTTAAATACAGCCAAATGCTTTAAATTATTTTAAATTGTTTTTAATTTTTGTGTTGGTATTATTTTATCATGGCTGTACACCGCCCTGAGTCCTTCGGGAGAAGGGCGGTATAGAAATGTAATAAATAAATAAAATAAATAAATAAAAAGAATACCGCGGGGGGGGGGGGGGGCGAAAGTCCTACTAAGCAGGTATATACAAAAGTATGAAGGCTATTGCTTAACGCATTGTAAGCCACCCTGAGTCTCCGGAAAGGGCGGCATACAAATCGAACCAATAAATAAATAAATAAATAAATTGCAGAATGGATAATGTGTTTCGGTCTTTTCAAATATGTTCATATGTTGGCAGTTTGAAATGAAGACTTTTCTCCCTTTCCTGGTTTAATCAGTGTGTTTCAAACTATTGATATAGCAAGTCTAGGGATATTTGTATAAGCAATGTATTTATAAATATCTCAGTCATGAAAAGTAGAAAAAAACTTAAAGGCCATCTACTTTAGCTTAGTGATAAGTCCACAGAAAAGCCTACAATGACACTCGTCAATTATAGTACATCCAAAAAGAAACAAAATATAGAAAAATACCTTCTGAGACAAAATGTTCTTTTTATATTTATTTATGGTAGCTCCAAATCCATCCTTGTTTGGCCAAATTGATTCATTTTGTTGCCTGAGGCCATCAGCAATTGCTGTGTTCACCCTAAATCAGTGTGCATGAAACCAAAGACCAGCCAAACTGTTAGGGCACTTAAAGCTAATAAAGAGTATTTCTTGGTCTCCTTGTAGAATAAAAAGATACCAATAATAACTAAAAACAAGTTTCTGCACTTTTCTAACATCCAAAATCAGCTGTGATAGATGTTTCATTTTGCCTAATATACAGCTAGCATCGCAAAATAGAGAAATGTTTAGAATCCTCATGTAACTCAAAACAAAATATTCCCAAATATGCCCGAAAAAAAAATATTCCCAAGTCCTCATAGTAAAAGTTTGAGTGAGAGTTAATTAAGTTCAGAAGGCAAGTATTTTGTATTTTTGTATATGATTGGAAGGGCAATGGGTCAGGCTATAGAGACTGAAAATTAAATGCCAAAATCATATGTATTGTATATGTACACACCAATGGTGGGTTGCTCCTGGTTCAGACCGGTTCTATAGAACCGGTAATAAAACCGGCGGGAGGCTCCATCCACTGACCCTGATGTCACCAGAAGCGATCTGTGCATGCGTAGAAGCTTCTGCGTATGCACAGAAGCAAGGCACGTACGCGAGTGAAGCGAGCGCGTGCGTGAGATCCCATTGTAAACCGGTAGTAAAGGTAAGTAGAACCCACCCCTGGTACATACCTGCAGTGTAGCCTAGTATGCACAGTTAAGGTTATTACACATTGGAAAAGGCAGCTTTTACTGCCACTAATGTTAAAATCTTATATCCCAAAAGTTTCTGCTTCCCAAGGACATAATAAATTGGTGGGATATCCCTGTGATTAGAGCACTGGGACATACATTCCCAGAGGTAACTGTCTGTGACCCGTCGGTTGAGACCCCTCACCTAGCACAGAACAGCCAAAATAAGCAGATGTGATTAATTGGTGTGCAGAACTCATTAATGTGCAAAAAAATTGGGGCAAAAAAAAAGAAGGATTTTACTTATATATTTATTTGTTCAATTTATTTAGCCACTCATCTCGCAAAACAAGAGACTCTGGGTATAATAAGAACAAAATTCACTTACAATTTATGATGAATGTATTTTATGCTGATTAGGATCATGATTTATCACTTGTTAATATTGTTAATATTGTTGTTTATACACTTGTTATTCGTATGTACACTGAGAGCTTATGCACTGGAGACAAATTCCTTGTGTGTCCAAACACATTTGGCCAATAAAGAATTCTATTCTACTCTATTCTATTCTCCAGTGGAGCTTATTTGCATCATTTATTAAATAGGAATTTTAGTAATGAGGCCAAGATAATAGATGCTGCATCTTCTTAACCACATCAAATATATCTGCTGTTATGAGGACAAACGTCTTGTTTGTAGTCTGCCCACAAAACCAACCATACAGATAACAACAAATAAACAGAATTTACGGCCTTCCAAACATTGTTTGGTCTCCCACTCCAAAATATTGCACCCCGCAGTCATGGCCACTGGCCAGAGATGGGGAGATCTGAACTTCAGTTTCTGTAGACAACAAGATCTATACTCTGCATTATCATTTAGCAGTAGAGTATGTTTTGTATTCATAAATACAAAACAAATGTACTTTTCTTATTCTTATTTATAAAATCTCTACTTCTCATTTATCAGCAGTCCTGAAACTATATAAAACAAACAAAACTTATTTTGTTTTACATTTGCAGTTTAAAAAATTACACTATTGGCCCTTCCCAAATACTATATGTGTAGCACTACCACATAGACTTATATATTGCTTCACAACTGCTTTACAGCCCTCTCTAAGCGGTTTATAGAGCCAGCATATTGTCCCCAACAATCTGGATCCTCATTCTACTGACCTCGGAACAATGGATCAACCTTGAGCCGATGAGACTCGAACTGCTGGCAGTCAGCAGTCAGCAGAATTAGCCTGCAATACTGCAATCTAACCACTGGCCATCATGACTCTTACCACTCTTCGCTTAGAATAGTATAGAACTCTAAACTATTTTAAAATCCCTTAACACGATACCTAGAACCAATAAGTAAAATATTACTTCTTATAGTTCAGTATTATTATTACTTATTGCAAAATAATTACTAAATGATAATATTATTACTAAATACTAGTCTTATTAGTTAAAACTGCTTGGTAGTGTGGCTTTTACATTCTGCAGCATCAAAAGAAGTATTCTAAAAAATAAAAAAACATCAACAATAATAATGTTATCAAGATAAAATAGTTTCAGATTCACAGGTAATATGCAGGTAGCGTGCATTTAAAGTGAAGATGTTATCAGACACAGATGGTGAATTCCACATCTAATCAGTTACACCATTGCAATATTTGAATTTTGTAGTACAGGTAGTCCTCAGCTTATGACAACCATTGGAACCAGAGTTTCCATTGCAAAGCAAGATAGTTGTTAAGGGAGTTGCACACAATTTTACCATCTTTTTTTTTTTTTTACCATGGTTGTTAAGTGGATTACTGGAGCTAAGTGAATCGTGTGGTGATTAAGAAAATACGGCTTTTTCTATTGCCTTTGCTTTTTGGAAGCTAGCTGGGAAGATTGCAAAGGACGCTACAACCATCATAGTAAACAGATGCCCAATGCCAAGATCACATAATTGTGGGGATTCTGCAACACTTGTAAATGTGAAGTCTGATCATAACATGCGTTTTTCAGTTGGTTGTAATTTCAAATGCTCATAAGCGAATAGTTGTAAGTCCCAGACCTTTTGTACTTGGCATCATGTCTATAGGATCAAAGGACTTTGCCTGAGCATACACTATTTGTACAACTAGAGCATAGAGGGAAAGAAAGGAAATATTAGTGATAAGCTGCTAACAAGGGGTAGATCCATATTTTGTAAGGCCAGAGATCCAAATCTAGAGCTTGGTATCTCCTACAGAAAACAGAATAACAGTTGGAAAGGACCTTGGAGATCTTCTATCTAGTCCAATCCCCTGCTCAGGCAGGAAACCCTATACTAGTTCAGACAAATGGTTGTCCAATCTCTTCTTAAAAGCTTCCAGTGTTGGAGCATTCACAACTTCTGGAGGCAAAATGTGTGACATAGCAAGCTTAAAGAAAACCTCTGCCCATAGTTTTGGAGAAACTCTGTTAAACAGAGACTCAAGTGGACAATCTCATATCTACAATTACCAGGGTCTCTTACTTATCTCTGGGTTGGCCACTGTGCTTGGAAAGCTAGAAGACGAAGAGTCTTATAGATAAGACATGACATCACCATATGGAAACCCCTCCTTCCATCTTTTGACAGATCTGCTTTTGGGTTGTTGTAGAGGATTGTTTGATTGTTTGTTTGTTTGATTAATTAATTAAATTTGTTTGATTAATTAAATTTATTTGTTGATTGATTAAAAGGCATGAGCTTTCATGAGCTGCAACTCACTTCAGCAGATGCATAGAGTGGCTAACTTTTGGAGAGCTTATGTCTTTTAATTATATTTATTAGCTGGAAAAGGTGCTATCAGGTTCCTTTTTTGCCACTTGCGCTAAGAAACTTCTTCTAAAACTGTTGATTATCACCACCTCATTTAAGATTCAGAAGGCATCAGACACACTTACACAGGTATCCTGTGGCAATTTAGTTCTCGCTAATGAACAGCAATATTACAGCATCAGCAAAATATGATTTACATTTTTTCAATAAAAAATGTCACTGGAAGTCCAGTCTCCCTGTGTTAGTATTTGAAGCCACTGCTATCAGCCTACACTTTGGAGATTAATTAAAGTGAAAGATGACAGCATTTGGGAGAGGAAACCACATTATACGCTCAGTCAAAATGACCTTTAATAAGTGCTGTTCTTTATTGGACTGGATCATTACAAGAGATTACAAAATGATTTTTTACAATGAAGCCAAAAAGGCTGAAACGGTATATAGGCTTAATCCAAAATCATTTCACTACATTTTCAAAACTCATGGTTTCTCTGGGGCAGGGTTTTTCAACCTTAACAACTTTAAGAAGCATGGACGTCATTCTATGCTGGCTGGGGAATTCTGGGAGTTGAAGTCCATGCATCTTAAATTTATCAAGATTGGGAAAGCCTGCTCTAGGTCACCTCTCTGCCTTCAGACTTGAAGATTGAATAGGGCAAGGGAGATGCTATGGAGAAAATTTTGAAATATAGCTTTAAATAAAAATCAGAGGCTTTGTATTTTAGACATTTGAAATTTGGGAGAACGGAATTTCCGCAGGATTCTTCCCGTGCTATATATTCGTAGAACAGGAGAGTCCAACCTTTTCCATGCCAAAGTCTGCTTTTGATCTTGACTGATACTCCAAACAGCAATGGGCAAAGTCAAGGACAAAAGTTGAATTTGATTTCATTTACATTTAAATGGTTAAGAGAACTACTTTCCAGTCATGGAATTGCTTTCATAGAATTTTAACATTATAAAACTAGAAAGGCCTTTTTTTCAGTCACAGCAGGAATGTAAATCAAGAATTTTGTGAAAATGACATTCAAACCTCTGGTGAACGTACCCAGTAAATGATCAATAATCTGGTGTAACTGGTTTCACTGTTGAAGTGCTCTTATTTTGGAAAGCATTTGCCTAATGTTCAACCAGAATGTTATTTTCTATAACTTAACATACTAAATTTTTTCTAATCCTTTCCATTCTTTCACTCAATGGAAGTCAGTTTTCAGTTCCTTGCCCAATCTCATTTGCATTGCCCATTTCTTAACCTGTTCAGTTTGTATGAATCTTTCTTGAACTATGGAGCTGAAGAGGCACGGTGGGTCACTTGTAAGGCTGCGTGATGGTCTCTGCTCCAGCGGTTCAAATCCTAGCACTGCGTAGTGGGATGAGCAGTTCAAAACCATGTTCTATGCGAGTAGATAAATAGGTACCGCTTCAGTGGGAAGACGAGTCAGCACTTCATGTGGTGGTTAGAATCCTGCCAACACTGAACCTTCCCAGCTGCGATGCGCATTAGCGAGGCAGCTTCGATAGAGGGAGAACACCCTTTGATGTTGTTGCAGGAAAAGCGGTTCTTTTTTTCTTTCTGGTACAAAGCTAGCTTGTCCTCTTGTGGCGGAGGGAAGTGCACAAGCATGTACCTAACGGAGCGAGACTGTTATTTTTTCAGCCAAATCATTTTTTTAAAAGTATTTTAAATATCTTTCTCCAGAACTCTGTTTACTGAGTTGCCATCCAAAGCTTCAATTAAATAACAGTTCAGAACATAATGAACTGAAAAAAATCACACTTTGAAGTGAGATAAGAATATAGCAAGGATGGTGAGAGAATTAAAAAGGTACAGTAGAAACAGAACCAGATGCTGGCTACTGAAATTTGGCCAGCTTTTGAGAAAAATGCAAAATGGGAACTTATGGAAATCAATGTACATTTTGTACCGGTGAGTCATTATCCCTGTTACTCGATAGGATCCTTGTCAGTAGGGCTAATGTGTAAATGTAGGTACAGAGACTTGGTTAGCAGATTTAGATGGAATGATTCCATTGATATTACCAAAATAGTTGATCCTCAGGTAAAGATCCAAATTGTTTTGAAAAACACCATTTTAAGAATGGCTGAGAGGCAGTAACTGGCTGAAGCTTATTTCAATGTATTTCTGATGGATATGGATTTTCTTGACTATGTGTATTCAATTCCATGTTGATCTCACTTTGCATATTCTTAATTTTGTTTTGCTTTATATGCTGGAAATAAGATTTACACCATTTGTACAAGCCAGGATTTTATTTAAAATGGAAATGGAGGGTTCCCTTCCTTCAGAGGTGCATCGCAATTGTTTACGGTTGAAATATGCCTTTCAAACAAAGTTATTTAAGACTATTGGGAGAAAAGGCATACATTAAATATTTGTATATTAAAGACTGGTATAATATTAATTTAATTAAAGTAAAGTCATAAAATATTCGAGAATAGTTACAGACTGGAAATCTGCCTTAATGCAACTTTGAAAGCTGAGGTAATAGAACTGTACATCATGAATTAAGACTAAGGAGTAAAAACTAGTATAAGTGGGAACACAGGTAAGATGGTCAGGCCTATTTATTTATTTATTTATCATATTTATATGCCGCCCTTCTCCTGTAGGACTCAGGGCGGCTCACAAGATAAAACAACACGACAAAAAATGATATTAAAATAATCCAATTTAAAATCCCCAAGCAATTAAAACTCCCAGCAGATCAGGGAATTTGCTGAAAAAGCCATGTCTTCAGGTCGCCACGGAAAGTGCGGAGGTCGGGGGCCGTCCGGAGCCCAGTGGCTAACTCATTCCAGAGGGTCGGTGCGACCACAGAGAATGCCCTCATCTTGGGTGCCACCAGCCGACATTGTCTGACCGATGGCACCCGGAGGAGGGCAATCCTATGTGAGCGCACTGGGCGGTGGGAGGCCGGTAGGAGGTGGTCCTGCAAGTACCCCGGGCCCATGCCATGAAGAACTTTATAGGTAAGCACCAGCACCTTGAAGCAGATCCGAAGGACCACCGGTAGCCAGTGCAGCTCACGCAGGAGTGGTATTACACGGGAATAACGGGAAGCTCCTGTAACAACCCGCGCGGCCGCATTCTGGACCAGCTGGAGCCTCCGGGTGCACCCCAAGGGCAGCCCTATGTAGAGGGCATTGCAGTAATCCAACTGAGAGATATTTATTTATTTAATTTTAAAATCCCACTTTTATTAATAAGTAACTCAAGGCAGTGAACATACATAGTTCTCCTTACACTGATAAATGTTTTGATTTATTGTTCAGAACTAAAGTATTCAAAGTATTCGCTTTGATGTGTGTTTGTTTTTTGCTCTGGGGCAAAGGGTGCAAGGCAAAATAGTGATATTCTAACCTAGTAGCACATACGTTATCATACTTTGCCCCTGGGAAACTAGAACTGGAACATACAGACATGGAATCTTTTTATATATTATAGAGGGGAATTAGTGGCTTTAGCATTTACAACATACAGCCATAATGTGTTTTTTTCTTTCATTGTCAGAGGACCAATAGATGATGGATGGGAATGTCTGTGAGTGTGCATGTATGTTTACACACATGTGCACACACCCACACACACACACACACATACAAAATGCAAGTTGCACCATCCGTTTACATACCTTAAAGTCTTTATGGAACTTTATTCATTTTTCAAGACTGCTTCCAGAACTGCACAAATGAGCCAATACGAAAGATCATACTAGTCATGGGGTTCTTTCCCCCCCACATAGTAGTGCCAGAAGAATCTTTTATGGAATTATTAAATGCATTGGAAAAGACCTTGCAGATAAAGTAGGCGTACCACTCTAAACAGTGCAGGAATCCACTACAGTACTAAGTTTCTTTGACATTCTCCCATCTGAAAACATCCATCAAAGATCTCCCTATCTCCCAAGGCAGTCTGCTTCTTTGCTGAATACTGTATTTTTCAGAGTATAAGATGCATCTTTCCCCCCGCTCCCCCGAAAAAGGGGGTGAAAATGTAGGTGCATCTTATATGTTGAATGTAGCCCCGCTCACCCACTGGTCCCCACCCTTTGGCCTCTGCCTCCCAGCAATTTACCTCCTTGCAGCAAGCAGCAAGAAGAAACAGCCCATTTCAGCTTCAGCACAGACTAATTACCACAAGTTGACTGTCTGTTGGATTGGCCTCCCGACTCTTAGCCATTTTGCACGGGCCTCTGCTGCTTGCTGCAAGGAGGTAAATTGCTGGGAGCAGATTTTTTTTTTTGTGCTAATCAAGCTATGCTAAATGAAATTGAAAGTAAAGCAGGCTATTTGCTGTTTGCTGCACAAGGCAAAATTGCTGGGAGGCAGAGGCAGAGACAGATTTCTTTTTCTTGTTTTCCTTACCAAAAAAGGTAGGTGCTTATAGTCCGGAGCGTCTTATACTCTGAAAAATACGGTAACTCTTATGGTTAGGAATATATTCCAGGTGTCCAACCAAGATCTATTACTTTATAGTTAAAATCCAGTGTTTTTTCTCTTGTCATCTGGAACATCTCTAAAGAACGTATCTATAGAAATCTCTATCCATTAGATGTCTGAATTCAACTGTCACAAATCCCCCCTTTTCCTGCAGATAAATACACTCAGGACCTCCAGCCACCTGTAGGAAGCCCCGTGTATCTTCAGTGCTTTTTCCTGGAGTTTTTATCGCACATTAAAAATGGATGCTTCTTAAAACACCCACATTTCTTAACTCCTAGTATTGCCCCTATAGGTAGTCTTTGACTTATGATCACAATTGAGCCCAAAATCTCCATTGCTAAGCAAGACAGTTGTTGAATTTCTGCCCATTTTACAACCTTTCTTGCCAGTTAACTGATTAAATCTGGCTTCCTCATTGACTTCTCAGAAGATCGCAAAAGATGATCATACCTAACCCCAGGACACTGCAACTGTCATAAATAATATCAGTTGTCAAGTGTCTGATTTTTGATTACCTGTCCATGGAGATGCTACAATGGTCATAAGTCGAAAGCAATCATAAATCACTTTTTTCAGTGTTGTTGTAACTTTGGTCACTATATGAATGATTGTACACGGAGGACTACCTATACTTGCTCTTTTTTTAATAATAGGTCTAAAAATGGCTGCCAGACTTTTCACTTTTGTTAGCTTATTAGGTACAATAATTCTACTCCTCTTATTGCCAACTGGTTGGCTGCCATCCTGACAGCTGAGCCACATTCCTACACTCATTTAATAGCTATTTATCATTCAGTAATCTGCCCATTTTCGAGAAGGAATGAAGTTACGTATTCCAGAAATTAGAAAAAAACTGAAAGTTGACCTTTATTAAGTGGGTTAATTGTCACCATCACAGCATGTATGAAATTAATGACCAAAAACTAGAATTTCTGAGTTTCAGAAGAGTAGGTTAATATCCAAAAAAAGGACAAACTCTGACCTTTTTGACACATGTCAGAAGAAACAGCCACCTTAATAAATTACTAAACCATCACTAGCATACAATCGCTTAAATTAATTGCTGTAAGACTGGCTCTACTTTAGACATTACAATTATTCTCAAGACTTCTCAGCAACTAGGTTTTGGAAAGCAGAGCCATTTTTTCAACTGCACTGCCCAATATAGAAATCTATTTCATTTATTAGGGATAAAATTAAGATTACTCAATAAAAGGCACAGGAAAAAGTATTAAAAGAGGCATATTTAAGAATAAAATGGTTAGTTTCATAAGCAACCCGAAGCAGAAAGTACAAATTAATGTATCATTGGCAGCAATATGACTTTAAATACAAATTACTATTTCTTCATCAGGAATAAAGGAGAGAATTCTAAAACACAAAATTCTATATTTAGGCTGCTTCATTTGCCTATTTCACTGTCAGCATATATATTGAATTTATACACCTTTCTTAGGAGAATGTGATTCCTGTGTAGGAAATATTATTCAAATGGATTTTTAAAAGCTATAATCTTAATGAATATTCTCCTGTGTTTTTCAAGATGTTGTTTTAAATAGCTGCTGGCTTTCCTTTTTTCACCTGTTTTTCTTACCTTATTTGTATCACATTAATACTTGGTGTACTTTTTGTAAAACAATTGGGCATTAATTAACAGCATCCCAAAAGGAAGTATTTAACATCTGGATATTCCTTGTTACGTAAATTCATAAGAAACAAAGATAAGCAGCACTGCAATGATATTACTGAAACAAGGGAAAACACCGTGAAAGCTGAATTCGAAAATCTTATAATACATTTGGAAGAGACACATTTACAAGTTATAAGTGAAATATGACTCAAAACCAAAACAAATTAAAGACTGTATGTTTAAACGGATGCAGAAGCTGATCATTGTTACTGTGCTGCCACAGTGAGAATTTCAATGGAAAAATAACATTAAATTTACCTCAAACATTATAGTCAAAGAAAACTGGTGCAAAATGTTTGCTTCTGATGTTATCAGTCCAGGCTTGATTGCTAAAAGGAGTAATTCCTTTTCTGAAAATTGCTGGAAATGTAATGCACAGATTGATTCACTTTATCATATATATTGGTAATTATATAAACCTCAATGAAAATAATCCATTGTAGAATGAGACATATTCTGAAAATTGCATTCTCAGTCCATCCAGATAAGATTTTTTAAAAATTAAATTTCACTAAACCCTACATTCCTTGAATTAGCTTTGTATATTTTAATAGCTGCGATATGGTTTTTATTGAAAAATATGTTTGATTCCATCAGTGTAATAATAATAACCAAGCAGTGGGAACATACTTTAATATCTAAAATAATTTCATATTTAAAAAGTAAATCTGATGTAGAATTCAAATATTTGGAAATCATTTTAGACTAGTTTTTACATGCAATTTTACCACATCCAAAATTCAGTGTCAGACTTTGATGCTATCTCAAAATAAATGAATTTCCAAACTGCCAATCTTTAAGGAAATATTTTCTTTAATTGAGCACAGCCACCGGATCATGACTCGATGCGGACAAGACTGACCTTTTGCCCCCCAATCCCTCCCTTTCCGATCCCCAAATCTCTGCTTCTCATTGGCTATCTTCCAAGTCATTCTTCAGACTTGTCATTTCCCAGGAATGTCTCCCCCCTTCATTTTCACGACAACCCGACTTCAAAGGGATTTAGCAGGCAAAAGTTCAGAGCTTATCTCTCTCTCTCCTCTGCTCTCTATGCCAGCGTCGAAACGCTGACATTCAGGTTTTAGAATGATTTTAATTGTTACTAGTTTAATAGACAGGCTTTAATTACAAAATTGATATAAAATGTCTTGTAGCATTATAAGCTTTTAATGATATAGTAGTTTCCCCCAAAATAAGATATCCCCTGATAATAAGCCCTATCGGGCTTTTGAGCGCATGGCAATAAGGCCAAGCACTTATTTCAGGGTTCAAAAAAATATACGACAGGGTCTTATTTTTGGGGAAACACGGTATATCTCAAATTAAATAGCTATTTGCTTATATTTTACAGTTTATATTTTTATCTGTACTTTTACACTTGTAATTGTATTATCCATTTTCTGCATATCACAAATAAATTTTCAACCTGAAGGAAAAAGTAATAAAGCTTTGATTTCCACAGTAGAACTGTCTTGAGCAAAGTGAGCGAAGTCTTGAGCACTATTTCTAAGTCATTGTTTTTTGCTTTTGGACCAAGACATCGTTACTAATTTATAAAAGCAGTCTTTAGCTCACTGGCATTGTTCTCTACATCTGGCTATTGTACAAGGGGAAACCTCTATTTAGTATCTGCCTCTCTGAAATTGTTTCATGTTTGTAAGACTTTATGAATACATTATTGTGGTCATATTTTGATTATGACATATACACATCCCAACTGAAATTAGAAGTCTTTCATGTTTTTGCTACAGTTCCTGTATTTCTTCATTGGTTGTCTTGACTGAAGTTGATTGGAGATGTAGACAGAAATATCTGGAGCTTATCAAGATGGGAGGCTACTTTGAAATGTCTAGACGGGTGTCAAACTCGATTGTGTCATGTGACGTATTGTGATGCTTTTTGCCTTTGTGGAGCCGGGGTGGGTGTAGCCTGTGTGTGATGCATCCAGCCTGTGGACCGCCAGTTTGACAGGCCTGGTCCAGGACACTTATTCAGAGCAAATTTTTGCTTGCTTTGAATAAAGCAGAACTATTACTGGTCTTTATTTCTCATTTGAGGTTGTTATTATAGACTGAATTTACAGTAAAAAAAATTTTTTGCGGTTTCTATACTTTGCCGACCTCCCCTACTTATTATAAACCTGAAAGTCTACATCTTACACCTGTATACATTCATTCTGTAAAGTGTCTTTTCTCTTCCTGGCTGGGAATTCTTGGATTTGTAATGCCAACTTATATGAAAGACATCAAAATGGGGAAAACCCAATGTTTAGTCTTTGGCCAACTTAATATCTCTCTATGATACAAATATCTCTAATGCTTTCATGAATTTCATGATGTTCCAGTGCTGTGACCAAAGCTGCAGGAGTTGGCAAGATTGAATTAACGGTTTTCAACTGGTGGTAAACTTATTACAAATGGGACCCAGAAGATAAGCAGATGACAAGGTCAAGGTTTTCTTGAGCATTATAGAATTGATTTGCTATTATTATTATATATTATAATTATTAATAACCTATTGGCTATCAAAGCTGCAATTCCCAATTGGTATAGCTTAGTTAGTTTCAAAGTTCCAAATTATTGTCAAGAAATAACATACCGTAGATGTGTCCATGAGTTACTAAGAGTTGAGCTCTACTTGTTTTTATTTTTATATAAATATAAAATTATTTTTTTAATTTTTTTACTAATTATTTTAGCTAATTAAGTCAATAGAAATTATAACAGGTTTGATATGTGCTTTCTTTATGAAGGTATACATCACACAACATAATTAAAAGTATTATTTATCCAGTCGTGATACCACTTTTTAACTAGCAGCTTTAAACGAAGATTTTTTGGAAGACATTTGAAGAATACGTATTTTCTGAAGTTTGGCAGAAAAACTTCTCTGATATTATAACTTGTAGAGATGGATAGGGAACATGACCAAGTTAATTCTTCTGGAAATCTGTAGCATTTCCCCCACACTTAAATATTAGAATATGTTAAGGAAAGACACCATCATGTAATGCCTTGTTATTTTCATTTTCTGGAATAGATAATCCATAGTTTATAAATAAAATTACAAAGTAGCCCAGCTTTATTGGATCTGACAACATGGTTTTCTTTGAATTGCTATGATATTGTAGGCTGAAAGAAGATTCACCAAATTAAATATAAAGGCTGGAACCCAGCACCATTAAAAAAGATCTATTGAAAATCCATGTGGGACAGAAATAATGATGCATGATGATCATTATTAGGTACATGAATCCATCTATATTGGATTGGAATCCCTGAGGGATTAAACATGCAGCAAGCTCCTAAATGATGGTTCTAGTTCAGGAAAATAATGTCAGCTGCATCACTTTTTTCACTACAGTATTGCTTCCATCACCTATACCCTGTCAGTTCAGAAAACAGATTACTGCATCATTTGAAATAATAATAATTTATTCTATTTATACGCTGCTTGACTCCCAGCAATTGGGAATTGCCTCTGAATTGCCTCTGTCAAAAGCCACAATTATGGACCAGAACACTAGTCCACATTGATAACTACTGTATGAACAAATAATTAAAATACATACTCAACTGCATTGGCTTCTGGACTTGATTGAAGAAGACAGACAATATTTAATCAAACTCCCAATTTGCCAAGTGATATTGTATGGCAATATTGTCTCCTGTATGAATCTTGTCAAGTAATAACAGCTGACTTGTAAATACCATGTTCTTTATGAATTCAGAGAGTGGTGTTTATGATGGAGCTCATTTCATGGTAACTGTTTATTATGTAACCATCTCTTAAGGAAGCTAAACCATATAGATATGGGGGATAGGAATGAGTATGAATATATATATATATATATATATATATATATATATATATATATATGAGAAATACGAAGAATATAAAATATGTATTCTTTAAAAACATATCTCTGGGAAATGGGAGTAATTTACATAGGAAAAATGAAATTTCTGCTCTGTAATCTTTGTTTTATTATACTATTCTTATAGTTTCATATTTGATACTTAATTTGTGTACCACCTAAGATTAAATCAGCTACTGTGAAATAAAACTATGGCTAATGTGCAATAAAATAAGTAATAATTTCACACAAATGTTTCTGTAAGATGATTCATACAAAGTAAAAAATTTGCATATATTTGTTTATTTTGGCTTCTGCTAATCTTAGGAAAATACATGGAGTTATATTCATTATAACTGAATTTCCAAACTCATACACTAAAGATTCAATTCTTTTTCTTTCTTTCAGAGACTAAGCAAAGTTTTTATGAGCTTACTTGATAAAACTGCTCCTATATCCTTTGAAGGCCATTTTCAAAGCAGTGAAGGACAAAATATTAGTTCTGCTTAAAATTGCACAAGTTAGAAATATAACTCAAAGAAAATGCATTAAAATTGTGATGTTTCAATTTCAGGTTTCTTTGCTTTAGGGTTCCAGAGCTTGGCCTATTCTGTCTGGGACCTTAAAAATTACACTTTTTAAACATAAAGTGACAAGGGTGCACTCAAAAATATACCAAAATTAAAAGCATTTTGACATATTAAAAAACTGTTCCACTCATCTCTGCAGTTAAACACTGCTGATTTGATAGAGTCAAAACTCTAGACTGTGCTCCGAAAGAACAGACTTTAAAGATTCACAAAGCCAAAAATATTTCTGCATATTAGGAATTCACAAAATGTATTTTTGGGAGATGGAACATTCTAAGATACACAAAATATTTCCATTTTTCTTCTGGACCAGGCTAATTTGTATATTCTGGGTGTGATCTAGCAATCTTCTGAAAATAAATCTCCTTTAACTCCCCTAAAACTGCAAGCAGAAATTTAGAATTAGTGTACAATTTAGCATGTTAAGCCATGCAGTATTAATGAAAAGTAGCAGACACATTAGTAAGGTTTCACTTTTAATAATTTTCTTAGTCAAAAGTGTTGCTCTGAAAATCTCTACTTATTTGAAAATCTGAAAAAGCTGGGGAGCAATCTCACTTTGAACAACACAGTTTAAAGGCATGGGTTGAATGATCCACTTTCACTTTTTCTTTACCAAATATAACAGTGCCATTTCAAAATAAAAGTTACACCTTAAAAATAAAGTGGAGGATGTACCATAGTTGCAAACTTTGATTTTTGGGGGGTGGGAGGAGAAAGGAGGAGCAAAGAGGGAGAATGAAACTTCTCATACAGTAAAACAAACCACAAAATAAATCAACATTCTTAAAAACCACTATAATTAGAATAAAATAGGTATTCTTACTGATATTTAAAACCTAATAAAAATAAGATTGCCACATTACTGTTTAGGGAGCAGCATATCTGACTCTTTCCTAGCTTTTCAATCTTGATATCCATTCCCTATTCTCTTCTGCTTTCAGTTTTTAGCAAAAGCAAATCCTATCACTTCCTTGGGCAACAAGCTTTGAATTTTAAAAGTCAGAATAAACAGAACAGAAAAGCAGCAGATGAGGTTGACCTCTTCCCTAGGAAGTATATGGATTTTCTCAACCAAGGACTGCACAATGTTCCAATGGTATTTTTCTCTTGCCCTATTCCTGGATTCCAAAAGCAAGATGGCAATCTTAATAGAAAAGGGATGCTAAATCTTTTAAATAACTTAAAACTTTTTTTCTTGTTAAAAAGCACCCCTCATTCCTCTGCAGAAAGAAATGTTAAGAAAACACCAATGTAAATTACTGTTCAAAGAGGAGAATAAGAACACCTGCTAGTTTTCCATGTCACAATAAAACCAGAATGATTTAGAGCTATTCCTTAACCTCATCAGTACTGTCTGAAGAAGATTCTTTGGTATCCTCAGTCTCTCTGCTGCTTTCTTCTTGATTTAGCTTTTCATTTTCCAATTTGGTCCTATTAAGCAAAGAACTGTCCCCATTCACAAATCCATTTGCTTCTGCACCAATGCTTTCCTCAATCTTTAGATCCTGTGGCTCCTCTGTCTCTTCATCCAAATTTCTCAGCACAATTGGGAGGCTCGAGTCTGCCACAGTGTTCTCCAGCAAGGCAACATTACTTTCTTCATATCTGGGAAGGGGTGCTTCTTCTGCCATTTGTTTGCTATAGTACTCCCGATTAGCAGTAGCACTTTTTATTGCTTTTTCCAAAATTTCTTTTTCTCCTAAACGCAATTTAATAGCCATAGTTGCGTTACGGGTAAGGTCTTGTGTTTCCAAAATGAATTTGTCATCCTAAGGAAACAAGTGGAATAACAAACATGAAGCTGTTAGCTCAACCTTAAGCACAAAACCAGACACCAGGTTTACATAGCAATGGCATCAAGTGGAGACCGTTCTTCTTTATGGTTTGGAGAAAAAAGTAGATCCCTGCTTCAAGAACCTTACCATCCCAAAAGTGGACCTTTGGAAAATACAACTGAATATGGTGATTGTTTTGATTGTTTAGATTGTATTGCAATTAGGAATGAACAAGGGGAAGTCACGATATAAGACAGAATATAAAGATACATTGTTCCAAGTGTTCTGGACAAGTGATAATCAGTACAGTGTTTAACAAAAGAAGATAACATTCAGAATCTTGGGAGTTAGCAGAGGTTTAAAAAAATGAATGTTTGGAATGCAAAAGATGTGTTTCTATGTGCCTGGAGGAAAGCTTCAGGGTAATAGCAATAGCACTTAGACTTATAAGTGGTTTCCAGAGTCAGCATATTGCCCCCAACAATCTGGGTCCACATCGGAAGGATGAAAGGCTGAGTCAACCTTGAGACATTCAGAATTGAACTCCTAGAGTGAGCAGTGAGTTAGCCTGCGATACTGCATTCTAACCATGGCACCCCCACGGTTCTGAATGGGTCTGAAAAGTGGCCATCGAGCATATATTTTCAGAACTTTCCCTGTCCCTGTCATCCAGCAATGTGAAAGAAGCAGTAAAAGACCCCAAATTTCAAATGTAGCTTGTAAAGGGGCTGGGTCATATTATCATGAAGAGTCATGCACAGAAACCTAGCTTCTGTCCCCTTAATTATGATTCAAACCAATTCAGAATCTCTTTTTTAAAATTTAAAATGTTAAGAAACCATTGCATTTTGCAACATCTCCCTTACATGAAAATACATATTTAAAAATAACTTAGGTACATAAGAAAAAAAGCAATAGTAGTTTCTGGAAAAGTAAAGAACCAAAAGAATGCAAAGCTTTTAAAACGCACATCACTGATATTTGGAATTAAATCTAATAAACTGTGAAGTTTATAAACATATATATATTTCAAGCTTTTTAAAGTCTTACTTGAACAGTAGTCTTGTAGGTTTTCAAGAGAAGAGATGCCCTGGCTTCCAGGAAAGTCCAGAGTTTCACCTCATTGTCCCAGCTCACTGGAAATTCTGAATTACCAAGGGTGAAGATTCTGTCAATAGTATGCTCCCCTATCAAGTGTTCTTTCAGCTCATCTACAAAGGATAAAATACTGTCAGCAAATGCTTCACTTATTCTGGCCATCATCCAGGTTAATAATTGACCATTAGTAAAGAATCTGTATTCAAGGTTGATGTTCTAAAATAAAACAATTCACATTTTGCCTTTATTACAAGACCAAACAACATCTATTAGATCAAGGGCTTCCCCATGCTTTTGTGGATGAAGCTGCTTTCCTCTCTTGTTTTATTATCTTTACATGTTATTATTATTATTATTATTCCTCATTTTTATTTCATTATTATTATTCCTCATTTTTATTTCATTCTATTATTTAAAAGATTTATTAATTTGCTACTTTAAGATTTATAAAGTGTTGGGGTTGGGGGGGCAGATTGGTAAGAGAATTCCTTGCAAGTAAAGTGCAGGCTTTTCCTTTATCAGTAGAGGGAGCAATGATACCGAGACTCTTTTTTTCAGGGTTACATGGAAAATATTTTTCTCTTTTTTTTAGGAAAACAAGCAAGTGAAAGAATAATTTCATTTTGTGCCTTAAAATTTCTCATTCAGAAGAAATGCTGCAATAGAATGGGGATTTTTTTTAAAGAGATTCAATGCCTCTAGAGATCTTAAGCCATTTCAGCTTCCAAGTCTAAAAAATTGCAGAAAAAAATCTGTTCCACTGAGTTTATGTGACAAACCTAAGATAAGTCTGTGAAGCCTATTTGAAAGAGATGTGAATTATTTCTTGTTTTCTTACCTGCCTCCCCTGCATCCTAAAGTCAAACTGTCACAATTTAGTGGCAAAATAACTAACTGGGGGGCATGTTTAGTTTACTTCCAATCAAAGACCAAAATATTAAATAAAGCACAGTCAAATAAAATCAAACCAAAGAAAAGTACAAAAGAGGAAATTGTAAACAGAATTGTAAACCACCCTAGAAGACAAAAATCAGCCAAAGGTAAATCCAAAGCCTATTTATACTTCTCAAACAAAATTAAGTGATTGCGCTAGATCAGGGTTATCAAACTCAGTTTCATTGAGGGCCACATCAGGGCTGTGGTTAACCTTGGGGACCGGCCGGCCGTGGCAGACTGGGTGGGTGGGGCCAACTGGGTGGGCATGGCCAGCTTGACGCCACTCCCCAAACTGCTGGCATGTTTCCTCTTTGCATTGGGTAGACTGGACCAAAGGGACGCGGGTAGACCGGGCTGAAGCAATATGGGCCAGCCCTTTACATTTTCCAGGACAGCCCCATGGGCCGGATGCAGCCTGCGGGCCATGAGTTTGACATCCCCACTCTAGATATTTCTGTAGGTCTGTCTGCTAACAAATATAGAATATTTGCCTCATCAGAACATCCCAGGCAGGAAGTTACTAATTCACAGCACTATATTTGATAAAAGGGATAGAGAGCAGATAACAACAAAAAAGTGTAAGATTAACTTGACTATCCCATTGAGAACAGCATAGAGGGCAACATACAGTGGAATTCCCCCCCCCAAGACCATTAAGGACAAAATGTTGAGTCCAACTAATGAACAGTTATGTACTTCTATATGGAAAAAAAATATATTATAGATGCAATTAAGTAAAGAAAAAGATCTATCATAGAAGCTGCTATTGCTGTAGTAAATAAGGAATTTTGCTTCTGACTCTACAAATCTGGGTTAAAATAGTTTAATATCTAGGATGGCTCTCTTAAACCCTGATATGGTCAAAAATTAAGATGATAACCCACAATAATTCAGATATGAGGGAGATGCAAACAATGAGATGGAAAAATTAAATAAGCAATAAAAAACAAAACAACAAAGAATTCACCAATATTATAACAAAAAGATGGATGAGTGGAAAGCAGAGAGCAAGGAGGAGAGGTGGGGTCTGCCACCAATCCAGCAGCCACCTCCATATTCAAGTCTCAGTAGCTGAAAAATAGGGCTAAAAGCTATTCAAGCTATCTTCTAGATTTTAAAATAGATCTGTTAATTATAATCCAACCAATTATTAAATAAAATTTAATATCAAACAATTAGGAAGCCTATGTATAGGCATATGGGAGCTTTTGTAAGCAGACAATTATTTTATTTTGCTTTAATGGACTATTAAACTACAGTGGCCTAATAATATTTGTTTTTAAAAAGATGCTTTAAGGGTAAGCCTCTCTTAATCCTATTTTTATTATCACTTAATAAAACAAATCAGATGCTAGTGCTTATAAAGTTCTTTTTTTACCTTCAGTCATACAAAATACTCTAAGAAAAGCCAGTAGTTGAGCAGAGATTGGAGGCTCCGTTGAATGCAAAGCAAAAACACTGGAACTAATAAAATAAAGAATGAGTCAGTCTGTGATGATTATTTAATATAAAAAGCCTTAATTTATAATATAGTATTACTCTTATAATGAGGATTACAAGGGATCAACTCAATTTCAGATCATTAAACAAGCTATTCTAAATTCTTCCACATATAAGTTACACAATTTCTTTTCCAGACTGTTAGTTATTTTATGTAACTTCATAGTTAACATTTATGCATGCCTCAAGTTGTTCCAAGTTGAATTTCCAATCTACACTATGAGTTATAACATGCTATCACTAACCACCAATCATATAGAATAAATCCTATTCAATTTATTTGGGGATCCAAATATAGCCAAAAATAGCCCCCTAAAAACAAATATACAATGTTTGCATAGCACACAATAATCTGCTCAAACATGAAGAATATTGGCAGCACTACTGTTAAAAATAATACCACGATTGCATCATATTTCTACTGAAGAGAAGTAAATAGTAAAATGGGCAAACTGGGCCATGTCCCATACCCTCAGATAATTTATTTGTGCATAGATGTATAAATAAAATGTATAATAAGTAAACATGGCATAATATGCAATGTAAGATAAATTATATGATGGCTATTTTAGCATCTATCAACAATATCTGAAAGTTCATTAATCAATGATCTACTGGGTTTTCAAGCTTACAATACTTTAAGATAAAAGCAGTCTCTCTAAATTTTACTTACGTTGGGATTCCAGCACGAGCTAAGACTTCTGCCTTCATAGCATACAGCCTGTCACTTTTACTTACTCCAAGCTTTATTTTCACTCTGTCATGTGAATTATTATCAAAGAAAAATCCACTGTGGATCACAAATTCAGCATTTGACCGAGTGCCATAAAAAATGTAAATCTAAAAAGATGAAAAGAGAAGAAACAGAAAAACAGCTTAGCATCAAATCTTGGAATGACAATTGGCACTTTAGATAAATAACCTCCCTGCCCCAAACTACAGTCCAAAGAGCACAAATGAGTAAAAATACTGTATTTCAACAAAGTACAACACAAATTTTCCACAAATTGCTTGCACTCAACATTTCACATTGCTCAAAGTCTCAATATATTTCTGCACTGGATTAATACATATAGATCATTAATGGTCAATTGATTCTCTTTTGAACTGCAAGCAATGCTGGAATTTGTTACATGTAAGGATAGTCTTTTTCTGACTGTTGAATATGAGCTGATAAGAAATGTATTATAAGATAATCAAATAATGGATTAATGAGAAACAACGGCTTACTGCTTTGAACAAATACAAATACTGTATATTGTGCAGAGAGAAGTACAGCATTCTTGAAGTTTCAGATATGCAATATAATATTTAATTCCCTTAATATACATTGTAGCTATCATGACAGACCTTTATAATAAATTCTAAAGAACTCATTCTCTCCTGAAGTAACATAACAAAGAAGCATGTATGGGCTTGCATGAATGGCCAGAAAAAGCATGAACATTCAGAAATAAGGATAGCAGATATACTGGAGAAAGAAAAGGGAAAATTTTGGATGCAAAATGCAAAAATTACTTGAAGAGGGGGGATGCAAGCATTATGGTGAAATAATGGGATTTCTTGAAGCTATAAATGCAAAACCATGCCCAAAGGAAGAGAAAAATATTGTTTTTATTCAAGTACTTTTTTTAAAAAAACAAAGAGGAAAAGATGTCAAATAACCACTTCAACATAGTAGTGTAAAAAATATAAGCAGTTAATGAAACTTAAGAGGTGATAGAACCTTAGAAAACATGGGTACTAAGTGTCTCTGGAAAAGTGAACTCACCACCTGGAGTGAGCAGATATTTTTTCCTTCTGGGATCCAAAGTTTTGGGGTTGCCAGGAAAGATGCAGCTCCACACTCTCTTTAATTGGAGAGTTTGTCTCATGAAATGAAAACAAGTGTTTATAGGGGGTGGCAAGAAATGAATCAAGCCAGGAAGACAATAGAGACTAGGGAAAGAGAAACTTTCAATCTGAAGGCAAGCACTTCAGCTGTTGTCTTCAGACAGCAAAAGAAAACTTCCATTCTTGGAACTGAAAAACAGCTGAAAGGCTGAAGGAAAAGAGTCTGCAAACCCAAAGTAAACCAGTGATGAGATGGGGTGGGGTAGGGTGAGAAAGAGAGAAAAGTCCATTTGCAAGAAAGACTACAGATGATCTGATCTCTGTCAAATATGAAAGGCTAACTCAAATGGCTTACCCTACAAATATCTTATCATGGGCATCACTGCTTCTCCTGCCTGCAAGAACTTCAATCATTCTGAAATGTTTTTTGTACTATCTCTGAAGACTATCAAAGTCATCTGATAAGTTTCTCATGATCCCTGGACATCCTGCCGAAGGAATGTGTTAATTATGTGATTATTTACTCTTCAGAAATTATTCTAATTTTTCAAGTGCAAAGCTGGAGCCAGTCCAGATTTGGGTGCCATACACTGTGACTGTACATCTGGGCAACATGGCAGGCAGGGGTTAAGTCCCCTCCTCTTTCTTCCCTAGAGGTCATGGTGATTCAAATCCCTAGTATAGGTCTCCTGCGTGAGCAGGGGGTTGAACTAGATGACCTCCAAGGTCCCTTCCAACTCTGTTACTATTATTATGCTCCAATACTCTGTTCCAAAAGCAGGAGAAGAAATGTCTGTTATTATAGTTAGGAAACAAGTCAACTTCCCATTTTTCTGAGCTATGCTGGGATAGTTTCTGGATGTAGTATTTACTCACCTTGCACTAGATTTTGCAAATTCAGGCAGGCTGCTAATATGCTCATTGATCTCTTTATGAATTCTGCCGTAAGGGACAAAATATTTTCATTCAGATGATTAGACACGTGGCTTCATTATGAAGCCCTCTGGACCAGGGTTGGGTTCTACTTACCTCCGCTACCGGTTCGCAACGGGACTTTCTGCGCATGCACAGATCATCCATGACGACGTCCGGCAGGTTGGGTGGAACCTCCAGCTGCTGTTACTACCGGTTCGCAAGAACCGGACTGAACTGGGAGCAACCACCACTGCTCTGGACCGATTTCTCTTTTGGTGATTTATGTAAACTTTGTTGAGATGCCTGCTCGTGTTAGCACGTCATCACTTGAGCTGCTGTTCCAGGATGCTTACAGCTAGTTAAAATAATCTTATACATATATTGTCCATCAATGGAACCCTAATCAGATCATGTCATTATACATGTGTCTATTGCTATCATCTGTAAATGTCCCAGCAGTATAGCCACAATTTTGGTGAAAACTCAGGGACCAATGCTAGTTGAAAGGAATTCCCTTGAACTAACAGTGGCTGTAAGTAGTAGTACTTAAATATGAGAAATATCTTTACATACTAACTTGATAATGAAAGTAAGTTTCCAATAAGTCCATGGTGACAAGAGGTCATCTGGTATAAGGCTTGTGCTATTGATTTCAGTGTTTCAGTGTTTCAGTGTTCAGTGTTTCAGCACTTTCTTTATTTGATAAAGCTGTTCTCCAATCCACTTATTTGGCTACTGGAGATGATCCATGAAAGAATCTATCATTAATTCAGATGATCTTGCCAGCACATTCAGGTATTTAGGTTCTGAATGTATCTCTCAGAACAAATGTTCAGAACGTTTAGGTTCTAATAGTATCTCTCAGAACAAAGATCAACTCTAAAGCAGAAACTGCTGCTACTTCTTTTGCTAAAAGAATTGCTTCAGCATTTGTTTTCCTTGCTCCTCACCTAGGTGTTTGAGAAAGTCCCTCTTAAGAAGTAGATACAACTGTCCTGGATATACTGTTGTGATGGAATAGTTACAGATTACTGCTTAAATTTGTTCCTTTCATTCCTTTCTGACTAGTTTAGAGATGAATTGTAAGAATAGCACTTCCTGCCTACAAAGTGCTTTCTCTGGAAATTCTGTGCGCCTCAGGGAATAAGTTACTAGAAGTTTAAGAATTCCTAAAGATTTATACAGAGGTGCCAGATAAAACTGGTCCAAGAGCTTGTATCATGGCATATAGCCCAGGGAGTATCGCCCCCTGATAATTTGCCTCCTCCCTCTGAAATTCTATTGTCATTAGGATATTTGTAATTACATCACTGATTCTGTCCTATGAGATCCCAGGAATAAGGTGACATTCTTAAGGTAATTCACTTTAGGAATTTAGAGAAGCTGAGATTGCAGCTGTGGATGATTGTCATGTAGTTGTCATTTAAATTGCAGACAAGGATCTACCTCCACTTCTTCTGTCTATACTTCTTACTGCAGTTGTGTCTCTCTCATTCCTTCCTTCTGCCCTTGTGGACATGACCTGAGGTGCAGAAGCATCAGCAGCAAAAGAGGAAGAAGGAAAGAGGGGAAAAATAGCAGGAAGGAAAGATATCTGAAGTAGTGAAGGATCTAGTGACAAAGTCAGAACCCTTTAAGTAGATGCTCATTTCATGAGAAATTATTCATCTTTTTATTTGAGGAAACTACCCCTTTCAGAGAGAAAACTTGGTAGTTTGTGACATTCACAATACGGAGTAATGTTTTATCACGATGTGTTAATAAGCCTATTATATTCTTATATACCTAAGCTTAATAAACATCTCCTCATACTACTTTGCCAAGAAATCCATGAATTAATAGTCAACATGTATTCCTGGATGTTATGAATCTAAGAACTACTACAGCTGCATGACTAAAACAGATACTGATCTGTGTTATGTGTTATACATTCTCCTTTGGAGAATGAATCCTGACAGTTGAATTGCTTACATTATTTTATTTCTCATAGCACTATTTCTGCTTCAAGTCAGAAAAACTTCCCACTCAAAATGTTTTTATTTACTAAATACCCATTCATTTGCATTGACTTTTTTCCCTTTCAAAGTAGCTAGACATATGTTTATACATTAAAAATGTAAATATTTAACCATCTGGACATAAACATAAGTACATAAAGTTACCTGTTCACCAGCTTTAAAATCTTGAAGTGCCACACATTCACAACGATCATCTTTTAAATTGTAGCCTGTAGTAATCTAGATCATGGATTAAAAAAGATATAGAAAATTCTTAACATTTTAGGATTTACTGTATTTTTTAATTTAATTTTTATTGTAGTAAACAAAACATCAGAAAAACTGGAGAATTCAGTATAAAAGTTAGCAAAACACAGAAGCAAATAGGATGCATATTATTTTTTTTGATAAATCTGCTTTTTCTTCAAAAACATAAAATCACATAAAATCTTTCAAAAATACCCACCTTTTGCCAAAAAAAAGTATATAATTCTATCCATATTATCTTTATAACAAAGAGCACACCATTTCTACAGAAAAAATTAAAAAATAAAAGTAAAAAGTTCAAATAATTAACTGTACGTAAAGAAATGTATTTCAGAATCTACCGTTGTGTATTGCTAATAAAAAAAAACAAAGAAGACAAAATGAAGGCTTATTTTATTAAACTATGGTATATTAAGCATCTTCTCTAACATCTTGACATTTTCTTTCCAATAGAAAGGCTATTAATAAAGGTGTAGTGGCAATTAAAGGCCTGGTGGCTCAGCAGACTAATAGCATTGTGATTAACACCAGCTGTCTGCAATTACTGTAAGTTCGAATCTCATCAGGCTCAAGGTTGACTCAGCCTTCCATCCTTTCTAAGGTAGGTAAATTGAGGACCCAGTTTGTGGGGGCAATAAGCTGACTTTGTATAAATATACAAAAGTATGAAGGTTATTGCTTAACACATTGTAAGCCGCCCTGAGTCTCCGGAGAAGGGCGGCATATAAATCAATTTTTTTTTAAAAAAATTATTTTCATCAAGATGATGCAGAGGAGAATTGGGAAACGGCTATTCTGCTGAGAGGATATCTTTGACTTTCTCATTCTAAACTGTTTTCATTTCTGCTTGCAATTATGGAAGCAGAAGTGAGTTGGAGAATTAGAGTCCTTTAGTATATTTTCCTTTCTCTTCTACCTTTCTTTTTTGCTTTTTATGTCATGTCTTTAATTAGTATAAAGCTGTGGGAAGAGGACAGTATTTTATCCTGAAAGAGAGGTTACAAATCTTTACTGATAAATCAATAAAAGAATGTATGTAACCTTCCTTGTATGCATTTTTAGTTGACAAGCATGACAAAATAAAAAATAAATGCTACAATTCTTAATCCTTCGAAGTGTGTTTCATAGAATTTAGCAGCAGTAAAAATATTAGACATGTATCACTGAGCTTCGCAATAACTAGGACAGTGATGGCTAACCTTTTCCGGACTGAGTGCCCAAAGTGGCAGCCCCCCCAAAATGCAATGCGCGTGCACCCCACTCCCCACACGTGCCCCCCCGCACATGGTCCACTCCCCGCGCATGTGCAGCAGACACCAGATGACTATCTGGTCGGCAGGAGGCGCGCGTGCATGCGCAGCAGAGCTGAACTGCGGTGACCCCTTGCGTGCCCACAGAGGGGGCGCTGTGTGCCACCTGTGGCACGCATGCCATGGGTTCACCATCACGGAACTAGGAGCTTCTATAAACAGTTACTTTATAGATTGTGATTTTCCATGTGATTTTGGTATATAAGTTATCTATCTTTTCAGAAAATGAAAATAGGTTACCTCTTGTCTCCAAATGACTGCTAATGTCAATTAATTTTCTGTCATGGCAATTGCCCTATGGATCCCAAGTGGTCTGAACTCACTTGGCCTTAACTGACTGAGCTCCTAGACATGGAAGTCATAATGTCATTTGGAGTCCATAAATGGTTGTATTAATGAATGGTATTCCTTGTATCTACTGATTTTAATTGTAACTAGCCACCCAAAGTCACTTGCTTGAGATAGATGGTCATAAACATAGAAATAAATAATTGCCAAAAGGATACAAATTAATGAATAATAAATGTGTGCCCCTTCCTTCCCGTATATAATCTCTTATAATGCTTAAAAAGTGAAATATAAGGAATAATGTATATTTATTAATTAAGTTGCTAAAAACATTTTGGAACAATAAAAAAATAAAAACAATAAAAACATCCAAAATAAATATACTGTGAAGTATAAATTAAATAAATAAAATTATAACTATCTGAACCAGAACATTATCATCTCCAAAAAAAATAGGATTATGAAATAACAATATTTGTGCTGAAATCCAATTGAAGCTTGGGTTGGGATTAAATCATAATCAACTCAAGGGTTGCATTCAAGTGATATGGTAAACAAGAAATAATGGAAAAATATAGTTTGGCCCTTTCTGTCAACAGGTGTAGCTAAAAAAAACTGGTTGGCTCTATCTGTACTTCCTTCAGTATTATATGCAAACCAGTAATTTCAGTTTGTTCTCTAACCATGTTGGAGTTATAACATCAGTCTGGCAAGATGTATAGGTTTAGTGGACTGGAGGCTAAAACATACGAAGGACGGTTGCAAGAATTGGGTATGTCTGGCTTTTAAGTGAAAGGAAGGATTGGAGTGATATGATAGCAGTGTTCCAATATCTAAAAGGCTGCCACAAAGAGGGCATCAAGCTATTCTCCAAAGCACCTGATGGCAGGACAAAAAGCAATGGATGGAAACTAATCACAGAGAGAACCAACTTAGAACTAAGGAGAAATTTCCTGACAGTTAGAACAATTAATCAGTGGGACAACTTGCCTCCACAAGTTGTCGGTGATCCAACACTGGAGGTTTTTAAGAAGAGACTGAAATTTGTCTGAAATGGTATAGGGTTTCTTGTCCGAGCAGGGGTTAGACTATAAGGTCACTCCATCTCTCTTATTTTATTATAGTACTAAATAAAGCATGGGTTTGTT
Source organism: Pituophis catenifer annectens (assembly GCF_029215685.1). Lineage (NCBI taxonomy): Eukaryota > Metazoa > Chordata > Lepidosauria > Squamata > Colubridae > Pituophis > Pituophis catenifer. The sequence continues at coordinate 311,493,348 of NW_027256881.1, forward strand.
TCTTGTGTCTATTGACAGAAAGAACAATATGGTAAGGATAATCACCTCCAAGCCAAGCCTAGACTGTCAACAATAATGTCTGAGTAGTCAATGAGATTCACTTTTGAGTAGACATACTGTATAGAAGATTGGATTGCCAAAAAATAGTGATTTTGTATATAAAAACTCTTCCAACTGTAGAAAAGCAATTAATTAAAAAAAACCCAAACCGAGTAAAAAATAGTTATTGGCAATTATCTTATTCAAAGAGCAACTTTTACACATGGTAGAAAAATTAGGGTCACAAAACTAGAAGAAAATTGATTTCTAGAGATATTACAGCCAGATATGTTTTGAATTTTTAGTAAACAATATAGTCTTGGGGATTAAATGAAACTTTGATGTTGAAACAGCCAAGTATATCAAGGAGCAAGCAATGGATTATTTTTATCACTGTATAATTCTAAGGAAACAATAGACCTCCCTTGCTGTGATGGTTATCCTCAAAAGAAATGGCCAAATGGCTAAAAATGAGGGCTTATATCAGGGAAGCTGAAATAAATCCAGTTCTTGTGACATCTTCAGTCTGTACTGTATGTACAGCAGTTCTAAACTTTTATCCACAACTTCTGTTCCCTAAGCAGCACCCCCACAGCAAGCTGAAGAACTGGAATGGTAGAAAAGCGTCAGATTGCAGATTCAGATATTATTCACTAAATCTGCATTACTATTAATCTGTTGTGGTTCGCCAGCAGCCTGCGGAGCTGGCAGCGGAGTCGGACAGCGATGAGGCTGAGGGAGAACATGGGTCAGTCCTGGAGGCTGGGGAAGGCCCGGATGAGGGCTCTGCGTCGGAGGCAGAGATGGGGCCAGGGCCATCGGGGAGTGATGTGCGGACTTCGGAGCCTCCAGAGGCTGACAGTAGAGAGGCAGAGGAACAGGAGGAGCCTGTTCCTAGTGCACGTATGAGAAGAGCTGCCAGAAGGCAGGAGCAGCTAAAGCAGAGAGGACGACTCAGGAGTAGGGCCAAGAGATTGGCCCCTCCCATAAGGCTTAAAAGACCAGTAACAGCTCTTGGCCTCTTTGCCGGAAAACAACCGTTGAGAGATTGGCTTCCTGTTTTGCTGTATTTCTTTCTTGTCAGTGTTTGCTGCTTCTGAACTTTTGCCAAGAAAAGCCTTTGGCAGTTTGCCTAATTATCCTAAGGTCAGTGATAAGCTGAAGAATGGTGTTTTGGGATTGAGTTAATTCTCAGCTGTTCTAATAAATTCTGTTTGCTTTCTCGAACTGTTTTGCGTTTAATATTAACTACTTGGGCCTGGGTTACAACATAATCTTCTCACCGTTCCTATCACCTATCTCCTCCCACTTACGACTGTATGACTGTAACTTCATTGCTTGTAATCTTACAATTTATATTGATCGTTTCCTAGTATGATTTGATTGCTTATTTGTACCCTATGACCGTGATGGCGAACCTATGGCACAAGTGCCACAGCTGGCACACAGAGCCCTCTCTGCGGGCACGCGAGCCGTCACCCAGCTCACGTCTACTGCACATGCACGCGCCTCCCGCTGGCCAGCCGATTTTCAGGATGCGCAGGGGGCGGGCACATGCACGGGGGACAGGGGGAGTGCGGGGGGAGTGGCGCACGCATTCCGAAAGTGCGGAAACGGCCCCATTTTAAAGTTCTGGAGACCTTTAAAAATTGATGGAATATTTGCCCTACGCCTTTAATGGGTGGCAATGAAGGCTAGGCTGAAGGGGTAATAGTAAGTACAAGACCCTCTCCTTTTTATCCAGGTCTGGATGATCTTTTAAGAAGATGTTGGATAACCATTTGTCTGAAGTGGTGTAGGGTTTCCTGCCTAAGCAGGGGGTTGGACTAGAAGACCTCCAAGGTCTATTCTATTCTATTCTATTCTATTCTATTCTATTCTATTCTATTCTATTCTATTCTATTCTATTCTATTCTATTCTATTCTATTCTATTCTATTCTATTCTATTCTATTCTATTCTATTCCATTCCATTCCATTCTATTCTATTCCATTCCATTCCATTCCGTTCCGTTCCATTCCATTGTGTGACGGTATGTCCAATTTGCTTTTTTTCCTCCCTTTTTTGGTTTTGTTCCAATATACACAAAGGGAATAAACATGTGTATAGCAAAACATGTGTTACTGCAATACTTTTCTGTGAGAAATACTTTGTTTTCTCGAAAAATTTCAGGGGTGCCAACATTTACGGCCATGACTATAAGTTCTCGTTTTTTGTTGGTTGCTTTTGTACTTCCAGATGTCTTTGTTTTGTTTGCACCATCTTTTTATGGTTTAGAGGATGTGTGTGTGTGCGTGTGTGTGTTTTGGTGCCTTTGAATTAGAGTTGACTCTTAGCAACTACATGGACAAGTCCAGGCAGTTTCCATGGCAACATTTTTTTGGGGGTGGTGGTGGTGGTGGTTTGCCATTGCCTTTTTTCTAGGGTTTGGAGATAAGGGGACTGGCCCAAAATCATCCAAGCTGGCTTTATGCCCAAGTCATGTCTAGAATGTTTGGTTTCTAGCTCAGTATCTTAACCATTACATCAAACTGCCTTTCACTTCTAGTCTACATTTGTGTATTTTATATTTCTCCAGGATAAATTGTGCCCCTATTTCCGTGCCTGATCTTTAACACACAAGATCTGATAAAAAGAAAAGAGGCAGATTTGTGAAGGGAAGCAGAATCTATGTAAATATAAAAACTCCAATATTTCCCTTTTGGGCCACATAATAATTTGGAGTGTTAGACTGAGTTATCACACTGTGATACTATTACTATTAAATTCAGATTACCTTCTAATAGAAAAACAGAGATGTCATAATAAACTGAAGGACTAATCTAATTTGGATTAGGAAACTGTGGTGGTGCAATGGTTAGAATGCAATATTGCAGGTTAACGCTGCCCATAGCCAGGAGTTTGATTCCAACTGGCTCAAGGTTGACCCAAGCTTCTATCCTTCCAAGGTCAGTAAAATGATCCAGATTTTGGGGGGCAATATGCTGACACTGTAAAACACACAGAGTTGGCTATAACGCATTATGGGGCAGTATATAAGTCTAAGTGTTATTGCTATTATTAGAGCCATAGCATGATTTCTGATTGAATGTTTGGAAATTATCTTCTGGGTTCTTTATACATTCTAACTTGTCTCCTGTGTTTATAAGGAACTTCTAGGAAGGATCATTTGTAGGTTTAGAGCTAGCTGTTATTGCATTTTTTATGATATTTGGTTATATTTGTTTCTTATGATTTCACAGTAGGTCTCTAGTCTCTAGTAGGTCTCTAGTATTTCTAGAGTCTCTAAATATCTCCAGTGTCAAGTGCTGACATAAGAAGGAGAAGCGGAGGTCGCGTATAATAATGCTGTCCACAGTAGCACAGGACTAACCCCATTTAAGGTAGTGAGTGGTATAGATTTCGTCCCCATGCACTAGAGTAAATGCAGCTTGAAGTGCTGACATCCAGCTTGTAATAGACTGCTTGTGATAGACACGCAAACTCAATGTGAACAAAACAGAGTTGTCTGGGGCTGGACTTCAGGATTAACACTAGATTATTGTTCTTGTTGGGAGTGTACTACTCTCTTTTAGGGAGTAGGTAACATAAGTGGCAATGGAGGCTTCTATCAGTTTTAGTTCCTCTACTCAGAGAGATGCTTTAGTGACATGTGATGGCAAGTCAAAATTAAATTATTGTAATTACTATAATGTGCTTTTTGTGAGGCAGTCACTAAAGATGTTCCACAAACTGCAACTCATCCTGAATGTGGCAACACAGGAGGTAAGTGGTACCTTTTAAATGTCCCACATAACTATCATGTTGAAAGAATTTCTTTAGTTGCCAGCTGCTGTCTGAGTCCCATTCAAGGTGTTTATAATGGTAAATAAAGTTTAAAAGTTAAAAACTATTTTTAACACAAGTTTGAATATATTTTGACAATGTTTTAAGGTTTCTTTTAAATGTAGTTTTGCTCTTTTAATTATTTATTTAAATTTATTGGCTGCCCAACTGCAGTAGACTCTGTAATCTTCTGAGCTGTTAATGGAATAAGCAGTAGAAAAATAATTATTGGATCCAGCCATGTTAGTTAACTTTCATCCAGTTTCCCACCTTTTCTTTTTTGGGGAAGGTTATTAAGAGGGTGCTTGGCATGCAGCTTCAGAGGGCCCTGGATGAAGTGAATTATTTGGACCCTTTTGGTTGAGTTCAGGCTGGGGTAGAGCACTGAAACAGCATTGGTCGTTTGGAAGGCCTGGGATAGGGTGTTGAAACTGTCCTGCCTTTTCAGGATCTCTTAGCAACTTTCAATACCATTGACCATGGTGTCCTTCTGGACTGGCTCCAGGGGTTGGCAGTGGAAGCTCTAAGCTACTGTTTTGCATTGGTTCTCTTTTTTTTTTTAGTGACTGGTTTCAATTGAAGGGAGTGGGTGAGGAGAGGTTGAGCCCTAGGTCATTGCAAGCGTGGAATACTTCAGGGCTCAGGGCTCTCCCCTCTCCTCTTTAATATCTATAAAAAATTGCTTTGTGAGATCCTCCAATGGAACAAGATATGCTGATAATACCCACTTACATCTCTCTACACTGGGCCAGGCAGATGATACAGTTGTAGTGTTGTCTGAGTGCCTGGAGACTGTAAGTGTCTGAATGGTGATGAACCAACTTCAGCTCAACTGGTAAGGTAGAGTGGGTTTGAATCCCACCCCCCGGGGTTTGGTCACGTCATTTTTGATGCTGGGTGGACTTAACTGATACACAATACAGGGTTCCTCCTGGACTCATGGCTCCTGCTTGATGAGCAGGGGGCAGCCATAGCTAGGAGGGCCTCTGCACAAATTTATCCTGTGTACCAAGTGCATCCTTTCCTGGACCAGCAAGCTATGTTCATGGTTACTAACATCTTAATTATTACAATGTGCTTTGCATGGGGCTACTCCTGAAGACCGCTTGGAACTTACAACTGGTCCAGAATGCAATGGCACACACAGTACTGAGTGCCCATAGGTTTACCCATGTTATACCTTTATTGTGTGAGCTGCACTGATTTCCAGTTTTCTAATGGGTGTAATTCAAGTTGGTGGTTGATGGTTATTGGTTATTACCTTTAAAGCCCTAAATGGCACAGGACCTGGTTATTTGTGGAAATAAGAATATTTATCCAACCCCACTATATCAATTAAGATGGGCACTGTCCAGGTCCACCTCCATTAATTTTGTTATCTTGTGGGACCGCTAATCAGACAAATCTTAGATGAAGAATTGACCATCCATTCTGAGCTTGCTTGCTTATTTATTTATTATTTATTTATTTTATTCATATGGCTGCCCATCTTAAGAAACTTTGGGCTGTTCACAATAAGAATAAAGCCAGCAAATAAAACAATCATAAAAGACTAAAAACTTGAAGCACTTAAACAAAAAACGTGCACTGCAATCATTCCCTTGAGATGCCCCACAGCAGGCTCAGCTTACTTTATAAATTTATATCTATACAATCCTATCCCAGCACCTCAGTAAAAAGTCAGGTCTTAATGGCCTTCCGAAAGGCTAGTCGGGTGAGAGTTTGTTAAATTTTCAGTGAAAGGGTATTCCACAAGATAGAGGCAATCATGGAAAAGGCACCCTTCTGAAATTTTGTTTCGTATAGTTTATTATTTCATTCAGTAAAACCAGTTGACTTCTCCATTCTTTCAAGGTATTTTAAATCTTGTACTTGAGATCTGGGACAGGTTAAACAATGGTCACATTGCAAACAATCTGCATAGTTAGGGTAGAATATTTTTGTACAGGAGTAATAGCATAATATGTTAATGGGCATCTCAAAATATAAAAAGCACAGCTGAACACTCTTGTCTACACAGCTACTGCTGATAATATGTGGAATTCTTCTGGTAGATAAAATGAAACATTCATTTGCAGCAGAAGAACTTTATGCATCAAAACAAACAGTATTTTTTACTGAGGAATTTTACATGAGATACAGTACTACAGCTCTTCAACAAAAATAATCATTTAGCATATTCTATGACTTTTTAATATCACATTTTCCATTTATCTTAAGCAAAATTATTATTTATTCCTACAACACCTGTAATTACCACTTAAGATAAAAGAAAAGACAGACCCTTGAGCTTTTATCAAAGAGGCAACATAGGGGAACTATAGTAGATTCACGGATAATCAGTTCTTTATTTCTTGCTATTATTTTAACTAGAACAAGAGGAAAGCTAACAAGCTTCCCTCTGTAACTTGGCCCAAAGAAAGTCAGCTTCCCTCCTGTTGCTTTGAAGCAAAGAAAAAAAAGGAAACAATTGGGGGGGGGGAGAATCTCATATCTCATTTAAACAGAATATAAGAAAATTGCATAAGAGGATCAAAACGGAAAAGTTATATAGAGAGAAGGAAACTTTTAAACTGGCATTAAATGTACATTAAGAGACAAAAGGCATAGAAACGTGTTGAGATAAAATATTACTAGGCTAAGATGGAAAGGGGTAAAAGTATAGGAAAGGGAAATGTAAAAATGGAGATATATAGGACAACTATACTAGAATATTAAATGCAAAAAAGAACATAGAAAAAACAAGAAAAAAGTTTCAAAAGAATTTCAAGTTTTCTTTTAACTTTCTATAGTAAACAAAGATAAGACATTCCTTAGCCCTCCATATTTTGAAAGATTTCACTCTCATGCCTTTTAAAACTAATTTTAACCAAATGATGAACTAATTTCTACCAACAATAGAACAAAAGCAATGTGAAGTTGTTTTTAGTTGTTTTAAGGTCATCACTACTAGTTCCTTCACTGTACAAAACACATAAGACAGTTCTCAGTAATAGACGTCTCTCGAATATATTGTATTTAATATTTATTTTTAATAATAAACTTTCATGGGAATGCATTCATATTTCAAAGATCAAATCATATTTCCAAATCAAGTCATATATTAAAATAGTATTATTATTATTATTATTATTATTATTATTATTATTATTATTAATTATTTATTAAATTTTTATACTGCCCTTCTCCCGAAGGACTCAGGGCGGTGTAGTCATATTAAAACAAACATATACACATAAAATTTAAAAACAATTTAAAATATATAAAAATTTGGCCCTTGTATTAAAAACTACAGACACCCAATTAAAATTCATTTTCTAAGCCAGTCCGGCCTGTTGGAACAAAAGAGTCTTAAGGGCACGGCGAAAGGTACGTAAGTCGGGAATCATATGGATCTCTGGGGGCAGTTTATTCCAGAGGGCAGGTGCCCCCACAGAGAAGGCTCTCCCCCTGGGTGTCGCCAGTCGACACTGTTTGGCCGACGGCACCCTGAGGAGTCCCTCTCTGTGGGAGCGTATTGGCCGGTGGCAGGCTATCGGTGGCAGAAGGCGATCTCGTACATACCCAGGTCCTAAGACATGGAGCGCTTTAAAGGTGGTAACCAACACCTTGAATCGCACCCAATTAAACACAAATATCTTTGTGTTTAATTTGATTGGTATGAAACAAAATACCTATCCCAAAAAAAAGATGCTGAATAAAGAAATTGCATTTATTCTCTCTCACATGAAACAGTCCTTACCAGTCCATTGGTGTGATTACACATGTCCCATAAAGGTATCAGAGCTAATGTAACCCTAGAGCCATCCTCAGCAGGAATCTGGTTTTGTCGAGCCATGACTGAGGAAACTGCCCACCTAAGAAGCCAAAAAGAAGTTAATGGCGGTAACTTTTTGTTTTAATATATTTTAAACAATTGACATATTTTATATATTAAATGCCATTATGGGTTTATTAAAGTCAAACAACTGCAGAATCCTATCTTTTGAAAATCTAGAAAAACAGGCAGCAGTCAAAAACAAACAACAGTACATAAAACAGATACTTCAGTGTGTTATAAAATTACTAAGAAGGAACTAGAAAATTAGGAATTATTTTTAGGATATGAGAGGCGCAGAAAGACTTCTTTACTTAACTTTATAGTGTTATCAATTATGTCACAGTATCTTTCAAAGAAGTCTCACTTATTTTAACTATTTTTCAGAACATTAAACAGCAACAGAAACAAAAATGATTTAAGAGAAATTTTAGAAAGGAACGTAACAATGTATTTTAGAAGAAACCATAAATTAATGCTAATTGGTTAGCTAACAAACTTTGAAGATTAAATACAGATGGCCGCAATAATTATACTCTGTGATTTTTAATGCTAAGTATTATGATGGGACCAGGGATTCATGATTAATAACTTGATTATTGGGGGTAGGGAAGAAATCTGAAAACTTAACAACTTAGTTTTTAAATAAAAAGGGAAACAAACCTGTAATCATCGTAAGTGAAAGAATCCTTTAATGGCAGTTTGCTGGCATTAGGATGGGTCTGAGAAATAAAGAATTCAGAGGAGAGGTGAACAGGGGAAAAAGGCAAAACAAAACCCCCACAAAAATCAGTCAGCAGAATTTCATTATTTAGCTGCCTAACAGATCCTAACAAGAGCCAAATGAAGCAGGAGGCGTCCAGCCGCGCTACAGAGGGATCATCATGCTATTATGCTCTCATACATCACTGTCAACTTAATTTGTTGTGCCCAGCAGCCGCCATAAATCTGTTTCTTCATATTTCAAAGACTCAAACTCACAGACAATGGCACACAAGAATTTAAGGTAGACTCCTATCTCCAAGCCACTGGTGAAAAGTTTTCTGCTCTCAGGGTTTTAATTTTTAACTTGGTCACACTGTGTGAGAGTAAATGTATTTTAAACTACTTTTACTTATTCTGTATCCTATTTTTTGTAAAAAAAATAATAATTCAGAGGATAGATATATTTTAGAGACTAAAGACATGAAAAACACTGAAACAGTGTTCAGATGGGTAGGTGAAGGACAGTGCTACAGCTATTATCAAATGAAACTAATGAGGCAATTACATTTTTTTCCTTTAAGGTATTGGTCATACTATATACCAGATCAATAGGACCAGAAAATAATCTTAATTATGATGAGAAAATAAGGATTTTACCCAACTGACTTAAAAGTTCTTCATATCTTATATGTTTAAATATATAACATTAAAAATGATAGAATTTTACCAAATACTTAAAAATGTTCCCCCTCTTGAGTTATTAAGATCTGTTAAAAAGATCATTTTAATATTTCAATTACAATTGAATAAGCAGGCTTCAGAAATTATCAAATGAATAGTTATTTCTACCAATGGAAATGAGACTTGCATGGACCTATCTTTGCAACATTGTTAAAGTAAGAAGCTCAACACAGCGTGTTTTTTATAGTCTTGATGCATTAGCATCACAAGTGCATGGTAATTTATCATCTCTCACAGTAATGTACTTGCTGGCACTGTGTGCAGGACAGTAGGGGATGAAGTAAAAGTGGCTCAAACCGTAAATCAATTAGAAAACAAAAGCTTGTGCTTAGTGCACAATTTTAGGCAAATTATATATTACAAAAGGCTGCCAATTGGATGTTATGTCCCAGGTGTCCATTCTCTCTAACCCCTTAAAATTAGCTTTGTGGATGGACTAGCTCTGAAAATCTTGTCTCTGAACTAATTTTCAAATCAGTATTCATTTTACATAGAAAATTTCATTGCAAATTTAGTTAGTTGTTGGTTATTTTAAGAAATAATTATTGCTAAGATCAAGTGCGGTGGTTAAAGGCACCAAGGTTAGAAACCAGGATGCTTGGAGTTCTATTCCTTCTAAACAGCAATATAATCTTGAGCCAGTCACTATCTCTCAGCCCTTGGAAGAAGGAAATGGCAAGCTACTTCCAAAAATAATGCCAAGAAAACTTTGGGAACTTGTTCGGGACAGTTATCAGAAGTTGAGGCACAAAACCAACCAAACAAGCTCTGTATAATTTTATTAGAGCATCTCCGAGTAAATGAGAATGCTCTCAACAATCATTGGGGGGGGGGGGAGAAGAATCAAATTGAAACATAGGATGAGGTGCAAAAAGATAATATAAATACAAGGAAAGCCAGATTTTGAGGATCAATTTTTGATAAAATCATACGTTAAGTTTGCTTCTGTTAATAAGTAGCTAGTTAATGTCAAAGCAGCGGTGAAATGTAAAATTTGTTACTACCGGTTCTGTGGGCGTAGCTTGGGGGTGGTGTGGTAATATGACTGAGTGGGCGTGGCCAACTTTTTTTTTTCTTTTAAAACCATTTTTCTACTTCTTCGGCTGAAGAGGTTGTAAAAAAAATGCTTTTAAAAGCCTCTGATGATCTCAGCTGACTTGCCTGATCAGCAGAGGCTTTTTTTCCTTTTAACAACATTTTTTCTATAACTTCTTCAGCCAAAGAGGTTGTAGAAAAAATGCTTTTAAAAGCCTCTGATGATCCCAGCTGAGCCACGGGATCATCAGAGGCTTTTTTTTTTTTTTACTTTTAAAAGCATTTTTTCGGCCAAAGAGGTTGTAGAAAAAATGCTTTGAAAAATAATTTTAAAAAAGCCTCTGATGATTGCGCGGCTCAGCCGGGCAATGGGTGGGGGAGGGATTTTTGCTACCGGTTCTCCAAACCACCCACCTTCATCGCTACCGGATCGGGCGATCCAGTCCGAACCAGGAGCATTTCACCCCTGCGTCAAAGCCCTACTTTATTTAATAAGACATATATGCCACTATTTAGAATGAAACTTTCAAGATACTATAAGACATCTCTAAAATAAAAGATGATCATGAAGTTGACATTATTGCTATTACCACTATGTAGAAATAGAGGGAGAATGGATTATTATGTATGCTGCCTTGAACTCCTGAGTGAGAGATATAAATTTAATGAATAAACACGACAACATGTAACAATAAAAATCAGATAACAGCTTACACATAACTATAATCAGAACTTAGTTAAAATCATAATGACAGGAAAAATCTTAAGATGCTATTTAAAAACCTCTTAAAAAGCAGATGTTTTATTGAAAAAAATTTCACAAACGTGGAAATAAGAGATAGCTTGTTAGAGATTAACCTTTTAAAAATAGCAAACATTTATTTTAAAATTAACAATTTAAGCTTTTTAATGAACTATACATGTGATAAAATGAGTTTACAACATTATACACAATTATATTTACTTTTTGTAACTTTCAACTGAAAAGTCTTCCTATAAACAATTATATCAGGATTTATCTCTGAAGGACAGATGACTAACATGGCTCTGTCTCCATCTACTGACAGGATGCATGTAAAGCAGGATCAAAAACTTTTGTCTTAAAAATGCAAAAGGACAATTTTTTCTTAGGAAAATTTTCAGCAATGGTAATTAATCAGATAATTTTACTATATAGAATATAAAAGCATTGACCTTTAAAAGAGTAGCACATGCATTCTATATTAATAGAATATTTATAAAATCCCTTTCTGATTAAAAAAGCCATAACAAGTTATAGAAAATGAAGAAAAGACATTTAAATATTACTTTAATTATCTCACTATAGGTAAAAATCTTCGTATTAACAGAGCAGAGCAGCATTTTACTTCTGATCAACTAAGGGATTTGAGTTCAAACCATCTGGAAGGCTATTTTTCCCAGGTTGTTTGCAACAGACTAGACCAAATTTACAAACAGCAAATTATTATTATTTTTTTGAAAATAGGCAATAACACTGTAATCTAGCAGATGTTTGAGAACTGCACAGAGTACATGGAACAAAGCCTCCAGTAAGGTCTAGAAATGAAAATAAAACTCTTTGTTCAATTGCCCATTTCCTAAGATATTCTGAATCCAAGATATATATCACCAGGTATCAGACACTGAAATATGCACACATTGACCTTGATAAATGTAATCAAGGTATCAAAGTTCAAATTACATTTGCTCAGTATTCCAATATAAGAGCATGTATCTAGCTCTCTATCTAGTTGAACTATGGAATCCTTGGTGCTGTCTGAATGTGGTTGTTTCCTGGCAGATGTTTCATTATCCAATTACCAAACTCAGAGAGCACCAAGGGCTCCACATTTGCTCAGAATTTTCTTTCCTGTTGATAATATCCCATCTCATATCAAACTATAAGATATTGAAAAGGGAATAGATTTTAAAGTTAAAACACCATCCATAGAACAAAAAGTTCCCAAAACTCACATAGAACCAGTATAACCTTTGGAGTTATTCAAAATCCAAGAAAGAAAAAAAAAGGACAAGTTGTGCCTGGTGTTCAAAATATATTTGTTCCAGGTTACTATCCTAAGCAGAGTACTGGAATAGTGTGCAATTGCTCATCTCAACCAGTAGCATGGTTAGGGGAGTGCCAAATATGAAGAATAGTGAATGGGACAATACAACACCCAATATTTTACTGGGTGCCACAGTAGACCAGAGGTGTATGCTATAGTTAGCTACCAATGATGTAACTGTCTTTGAACAACTATAGGATGCTGTCCAGTCAAGACAGATTTGTAGATAGGAAAAATTGAACTCTATGATCTGTAGATTGCACCACGAATTTTCTTATAAAGTTCTTTTTAGATGTATATAGTTTAGTAACAGAGTTGGAAGGGACCTTGGAGGTCATCTAGTCCAACCCCCTGCTCACGCAGGAGACCTGTACTAGGGAGTCAAACCGCCGAACTGCCCACCTTTCTGCTCAACAAGCTCAGTGTCTTAGCCACTGAGCAACCTAGTCAGATTTATTTATATGAATAAATTTAACTATAATTTATATAAACTGTATAAATTTATATAGTTCTTTTTATATTTCTTTTGTAGTTTGTTAGGAGGGTGAAGCAAACTAATCACCTTCATTCCTAGAAATAAGGAAATCCAGCAATTAATATCAGATTTAATATTTAATACCCGTTTCTCTGAAAATAAGACCCTGTCTTAATTTTTTTTGCCACTAAAAATGGCACCAGGTCTATTTTCTGGGGATGTCATCCACTGGCTCACCTGACTTGCGCACGTCGGCCCCGATCTCCTTTTCGCTGTCAGAGGCCTTCAGGAACTTCTGCGGCTGGCAAGGCTTTCCTGAAGGCCTCTGTAGCTGATAACAGAGCTCCGGATCAAGCAGAGCTCTGTTATCGGCTGCAGAGGCTTTCAGGAAAGCCTTGCCAGCTGCAGAAGAAATGGGCCGGTGGGGCAGGTGTCAGGGTGTGGAAGGCCTGGCTGCAACTGCCCGAAGGTAAGTAGTAGGCAGCTCCACCACCACCCCCATTTCCACTCTAGTTTAATTTTTACCTGTGCACCCTGGAGTGGGCGGGGTCTTGATTAGGGCTTATTTGGGGGGTAGGGCTTATATTGGGCACACGAAGTACAAATCAAGCTAGGACTTACTTTTGGAGTAGGTTGTATTTTGGGGAAACATGATACTTGGTTCTATTGTAAATGGAAAACAAGAGTGGTCATCCAGATCAAAATGCAAACCCTATTTTGAATATAATTTGAAATTACTTTTGGGGCAAAGATGTATCTAAATAAGATTATTTCGATTCCAGAAAATAAGTGAAAAATATAAACTATGATTTATAAAGTTTATATTTGTTCACTTACCAAATCCAAAACGGTACCAGCAAAGTGTAAATGTCCAATATTACATTTTAAGGCAACTGATGTTTAATTATTAAATAGTATACAGCATATTAAATACAGAAGAAATGAAGTTCCATAGATTAATACAATAATTTTTAAAGCCTTCTGCATTTTTTCTGAGAATCTCCAGAGAGGTACGTGCACATTTCTAGACATCTTTCTCCCTCCTAATACATCACAGGAAATACTCCTAATACAAAATTATACTGTCTCACAGCAAATTTATTTTGTATTTTTGAAAATGCAGTATTTTTAACATATGTTAGCATATCTTAGCTGAAATGATCAAGAGAAAAATACTCTGATTAAAAAAATTGATTTAGCATGCAGTTTCACTTCACAGTCCCTCTGTAAAAATGAAATCTCCCTAACAAACTCTTAATAAAACCTGTCAATATATCTAGAAAGAAAAATGACACAAATGCATTAAGTATTAAATACCCTTGGAAAAAGTCACATATTCCATGAATTTTTGATGTACTATCTTGACATTAATGTAAAACCTTGATATTTATAATTGACAGATATTTAATAAAGTATAGAATATGGCTGCTGCATAGCATGCAAATTTTTCAGGTTGATCAAAAGGAGATAGACACTTATTCAAATGAAGCAACCTGTTGATAAATGGCAAAACTCAAATTACGTTTGTATAGTCTTAGTTTAAGAAATAATATGCCCATTTTATTTCAGATAACTCTAAATACATGATAAAATTATGATGCATTTTTAAAACGTGCAAGTAAGAATATTATGGCAATTGTTTAGCTAATAAGTGCATGCTACAATGTTGCAGAAAAGCAATAAAACTATTTAAATGGCTATTTATAAATAAAACTGTTTTGGAAACAAGCTATTTAAATCTCATAGGATAATAAAAATGATGAACCAAGATTCTCGGATATGCAGTACATATGCATTTATTCAGAAATCCACACAAAGTTCAAAAAAGCTTTTTCTCAGTTTGTATATATATATGACAGTGTTCTCAAAAGTAATGGTTTCAAAATGGATATTCCGTTTTTGTTAGTTGCCTGGAAAATTGGCTCACTTATATGCTTAACACCATATTCAGATTATAATTAAAGAGCAAAGTCCAACTTTTCTGCTATTAATGGGAATTTGATCCTAGCACCTACCACAACCACAACAGTGTGCATGTTGTGTATCTGTGTGACACACACAAACACACACACTAACAGCAAGGCAAAATCATAGAATATATTTTAATATATTTATATTAATATTTAGAAATATTTAGAAGGGACTTGGGAAATCAAATTCTCTGCTCAATACAAGAATCCATTATTATAATGCTCTAAAAGAAACCAATCTAGACTGCTATTTATTTCCTACAAAGAAAAATCCACTAAGTTTTGAGACAACCTGTTGAATAGCTCTTACCATTAGACAATTCTTCCTCATGTCCAATGAAAATCTAATTTAAACCTATTGTTTTTTTGTCTGTATTTTGGAAAACTCTAAATAATTCCTCCTCAGCTTCTATATAATAGTCCTTCACATGCTCAAAGACAACTATTATTATATCTATCTGTAGTTGTCCAAGTACTTTAAACACTTATATGTCAACAAAGAAAAATATTTTATTAGATGAAACACCCTAATTATGGCACATTATACTGACATTTCTATTAGTTGTCTTATTTTGATTTAATTAATTTCTGGTGCCACAATAGAAAAAACGGCTGACACTTGTTAACAGATGGGACCAGAAATATACCTCACCTACAGGAAACAACAGAGCAGGAACAGATAACCAGAGAGAGACATCCCTCAAGTAACCTAAATCCAAGCATGAAACACTTTAAATGTAACTACCAGCACCTTGAAGTGAACCTGGAAGCATACTGGCAATCAAAGCAAGCTCGCAGAGCAGAGATGCCACATGGGCCAAACAATGTTCCTGTTTCTTTACTTCTTGGTTGATGTAAAACCAAAGATATTCGATTCGGTTTTATATTTGTCCATTCTTTGAGAGACAAATTTTCAACAAAATGTTAGGAAATTTCCTGATAGGGCTATGCTTGTGAGAGTTTATCATCCAATAGACATCAAGGTAATTCCCCACATTACTTTATGCCTTTTCAAAAAATCTGCAGTTTACTTCAGTACAGAATCATTCTCAATTTTCCAACTGGTCAGGAAATTCTAGACACATCAACATCATTACTTTGGTTCATTCCTCTGGTTTTTCTATTAGCATGCTTAGTACACTTCTCACTCAAGCATATTTTAAAAGCAAGTGAAATTATTATAGAACATTGCTCAATAATTTACATGCTTTTTGGCATGACAGCCATGTGTGAATTGTCATGGGTAGGCTAGAACTTTTAAACTGATTAAGGTTACCACCGTTAAAACAAAACAGCGACAGTGCTCCAGTTAAGGGGAGTGAAATAGAGTGGAACTTGTAGTTATTTTTTATTATGACAAGCATGTGCCGCATCAAGTCAGATTGTTTAGGCCAAAAGTGTAGAAGACAACTCCTTTCTAATTTAGTTAAATTACTAATTTCTAAAAAACATACGTCCCTTAAGCAGTTTAATAACGCTCAAAATATGCATCTTCTTTTATTATTTCACTCCAGATTTATCAGATTTCTATTGTGCTTTATTTTTATTGAACATTCATAACTGCTGTTGTATCAAGGAGAAAAACATTAAATCCCAACAATACACTCTGTATATCTTTGGAATAATATGATTAACTCATGAGGCACGGAATCTTGAACTACAGATTACATCTCAGTGGACAGAGTTGCTTTCTGGAATGCAACTTAATCTGAGAAATATATACTGTTATTCTGTTTTAGCTGCCAAAATGAAAGCTCATTGGAATCTGTGGCCAGGAGAGGGGTTAAAAACCTCATCTTTTAAAGAAGAGTCTCAATAGACCTTAGTGTTTTGTAGTCAACATAATATTTCTCCCCGGTGTGGTTTAAAAATGTGCAAAAACAATTTCATCTAATATTGGCATATACAGCTTTGAAGCATAGAGTTTTCAGTCAAAGTATTCAGGGAGATGATTTTAATGGAATTGTAAGTCATTAAGAGCATCAAAAATAAATTAAAAGTAGTTATGTTGGCAAGCAGGGTCCAAAATACAGAAAATAATGGTTTCCCAAATGACAAGTTTTATGATTTTCAAATTGGAAAATTCTTATTCAACCAATGAACTTTCCTATTGATACAGAAAAGGGACTTAACAGATGAGGTTGGGAATGCACCATGAAATACAAAATCCAATAAAAGACTTAACAAAATAGATTTAAAGTTTTTGGCATGGAGAAAATTCACTGTCAAACAAATGTGGGATCCCCTGGCATTTTATCTACAATTGAAGGAGCAAAATCAGAGAACCAGAGATTTCAGCTGAACTCACTTATTTAACTTTTCCTTTAACATTGTGCTTAAAATTCCAAACTCCCCAAGACTCTGTTAGTATGCCAACGATTGACTAAATCTGTACCCTACAACAGTCAATTTACACCTGCCGCTATCATAGTAAACAGTAAATTTAAAACATCTATGGAAAGCTTAAAAATATAAAATAAAACTTCCTAACAGTCAAATAAAACAAAAGAAGGTCCTAAACTATTTAAGGCACTTTCTAGGACAGCTCTATCTTCAATGTGGGATGTACTCAAGGATGGCACCAACCTGATATCTACTGGGCGAGTGCCCCAATGTTTTCTGATCTATGCTTCTGCTATTTAACAAAAGAAAAGTCAACCACTTTTTTAAGTAGTCTGTTTTCATCACTAAATAGCTGTAACCATTAGGAAGTTTTACCCATATTTAAACAAATTTTCCTTCTCCTAAATTTCTACCTTTCAGTTCTAATTCTACTCTCTAGAACAGTGGCCCCCAACCTTTTGGGCACCAGGGACCGGTTCCATAGAGGTTTTTCCATGGACTGGAGGGGGCATAGTTTCGTGTGCTGCCTGCATCCAGCAGATGGGGCCTCGCTTGTTTGCCTGGACCGGTTTCTGGTATGCTGCGGACTGGTGCCAGTCCATGGACCAGTGGCTGGGGACTTCTGCTCTAGAACAATGTAAAACAGCTCTTATCAATATTAATCATCTCATCTTCAAGATAAATATGCTTTTCAGCTATTCCTCATACAGCTAGTTCTTTACTTACAACCATAACTATGATTAGAATTTCTGTTGCTATGCAAGGCAATCATTAGGGAAGTCACACCCAATTATGCAATATCTTTTGCTGAAGTCATTAAGCAAATCCAGCTTCATCCATTGACTTTGCTTATCAGAGGTCTGTTGGAAAGATTGCAAATGGCAATCACATGACCCAGATGTAGGAGGTGAGCAGGCTGAACCCAAGGGCAGGGTCAAATGTATCATCAGTTTAGAGTCATTGCACTCCCTCAAAATACCCAAGTCCACCCCCCCGTGAATTCCACTGACCATTATCTAGCACCAATTTGGCTTGACCATTAGTAAAACAGAGTCTTGTATATAGGTAGCATGTAAAAAAAACGTTAGTGCTTTGAACTCAACTGTTTCCTAATTACTTGCGCCTGACATCAGGATACTGTAACCAACACTAATACATGTAGGTTTCTAAGCATCTGACTCCTTATCACATGACCACATGGATACTGCAAGTCAGTAAACCATAAACGGCATTTCCAGTGTTGCCTTAACTTCAAATGGTCACTAAACAAAGGTTCATAAGCCATGGACTACTATTCTCCCAATCCAGCGTTCCATCATTCTATATTACTGTAATTTTATATGGAAGATTTATAATTTAAGTATCATATTTAGTGCTCCCTTTTCCCATGTTTGCTCTTTTGATGAACTGTTATTTTTTTCATTCCTTTCAATCTGACACTTGAAAAAGTTTTCATTCTCTTATCATTTATACATTGATGAATGTAATGTTCCTCTAGCTTTTTTCATTTTGACATTCTTGCTCCTCCTCTTCTTCTTTGCAGCAATTCAAACAACACTGGTATTTTAATTTACTACAGCATGTCATTTTCTAGGATGTTATTCTTAGGATTAGAAAAACAATACATATGGAAATATGTTATTAAAAATATGAAAGAGCTTCTATTATTCAATACTTTATTGCATTCTCTTTTCAATCTGGCAGAAAATAGGCACAGCTGGGAGGCTATAGCTCTGCTTTTATATACTAAAGTGCACACAATGATAATATAAGGCAGTTTTTCCTTCCATAAAGCTACAAATATGTCCACGTGCAGAGAAAGTTAAAACAGGAACTGCTGGGTTTCCTTTTAAGACATAACCCAAAATCTCTGTGTTCAAAGAGCAAAGAATCTTCACTGTATATGTCTATGAACTGTATGGCTCCCTCTTGTGTTTATTTTATCATATTTCAAATGTTCAAAAAACTAAGCATTATGCAATAAACATGTGTTCTGTTCACTTTGCTGTATATAATTTGTGCTCATAAAATGGTAATGGCAGCAACATATATTCATTTAAATAATGGGGAAAGAATTATAAATACATACACATTAAAATAATCTGAAGAATCCCCCATAAATTAAGTTTTAAACAAGCCTATTTTTTCTCTTTTTCTTGAAATTCAAGCTTAAGATATTTTGTCAATTGCCTTATGTCTATTTTAGGAATTAGACTATACTTCTGGCTCTTTGCTAATAGCAACGGCTATTTTTGAATATATAAACTTGTACAAGAGATGTAGAAGAAACAGCATCCCTCAGTTTTCAAGTGCACACAGAATAATTGCAGTCTAAAAGTGCTTAGAAATAACATCTTGAAAATTTACTCCTGCTTTCATCAAGACACTGTATTATTGATTAACAATCAAATATGTGATTATAAACTTTTGTATTGTTTGTAAACCAACAAGCAGACTGGTGAGATATATAGAGCTAAACAGGAACTAGATTTTAGATTCAACTATATTACAGATACAGCTATGGTTTTCCCAGTTGCAATGTATGGCTGTGAAAGTTGGACCATAAGGAAGGCTGAGCACCAAAGAACTGAGGCCTTTGAACTATGGTGCTGGAGAATACTCCTGTGAGTCCCTTGGACTGCAAGGTGATCAAACCGATCAGTCCTAGAGGAGATCAACCATGCTCTTTAGAAGACCAGATCCTGAGGATGAAACTCATATACTTTGGCCACCTAATGAGAAGGAAGGACTCATTGGAGAAAAGCTTAATGCTGGGAATGATTGAGGGCAAAAGAAGAAGGGAAGACAGAGAATGAGGTGGCTGGACGGAATCACTGAAACAGTTGGAGTGAGCGTAAATGGACTCTGGGGGATGGTAGAGGACAGGAAGGCCTGGAGGAATGTTGTCTATGGGGTTCCAATGGGTCAGACACGACTTTGCGACTAATAACAACATATTACAGAAACATCACAGGACAAATCTGGTTTACATGATTCTTAAAAATACATAGATCATAAAGATGTATATACCTTGCTACCCTTTTAAACCATTTCACCTTCCAATCAGGTACAATACTATTATTAAAATACTAGGAAACATATAGTGAATAATAAATATACACTATCCACTGATATTCCTAACAGCACTTATAAAAGCATGTCAGTATTATTATCTCTCATAGTGAAAGGGCAGGAGGAGAATGACTTACCTAAGTCTATTCAATGACAAAATTCAAAGCAGAGACTTTTTGATTTGTAGTCTTTTGGCCACCAAAAGCGGTCTGGGCTCTAGTTAACTATACCGTATGTCCTCTTCTAGAAAGCCATGCTAGTCACCCACTATATACCTATGAATCAGTTTTTCATTTTTATTTAGTAATTAACATTCCATGTGAATCATGCCATCTTGTGTTTTAAATTATTTTTAAATATTTATTTCTACAAACATCTTTCTTAAAATCAGCTATTTTCTCAGTTTTTACTACATTCTCTACTGTGCTATCCATTAGAGGGAATAATATGTAATTGAATCCAACTCGGTCATGGTAAGTCAATTTTATGGTATAATGATAAAGAGTACACCCAACAGTAATATAACAATAGTTATACAATAAAGCATGTGATACTACTACCGACTTGAAACAATTTTAGACAGAACACACATTTTTCAAAGTTCTTCTGAAAGAATACAGACACTCTATTGTTCCTTCAAAATGCATCTTTCACTTTGGAATGCTGGCATGCTAATGATCACACTTGTCTACTTTTAAATGTCAGTATTACACATAAGATATAATCTGGATATCATGTCACTTGGTGGCACACTTTATTAACTTTGCACTAGGGTAGCATATGGCAGACATACTTTTTTTAAAAAAACATCATTTAAAACAACATTAAAAGTCTTGCCTGGTAAAGTGTTGCCAGGTTTCTTTTTTAAAATGCTGGAGCTTATCTATGACATTGGCGTCTCATTAATATAGCACCTTCTGTTCTAAAGGGAGGAAACTTGAATCTTTCAGCCTTCACCGTTCTATCACAATATCTTACAATTTGTCCAGGCATGTTTTAAACTGCCCAACTAAAAAAATGCCACCAGTACTGCAATTTTAGAGCAACTAGATACATTAAGCAAATAAACTAAAGACTGACTTCACATAAAAAGAAATATTAAAATAAGAACAGTTATTTTAGACTAGAAAAGAAAACTTTGTCACTTTAAATGTACATTAAATAACATACATTAAAATGAAATTTTGCTGCATTCAGCTCTCAAAAGATAGCCATTATGCATTTACACACACACACACGACACAGAGAAACACCACAGTCTAGTTCAAATGTGTACATGGTGAAAAAAAGGAATCCTGCAAGTGTACAAGATGGATGGTACATGGAACAAAGCTGTTACAGAATCTAGTATTCCTGCTGTAGATACTTTGAAACCTCCTCCCAGAGGGGAGAAACAGACTGTGAAGTGGGTGTATGGGGGGTCTCTAACAATGCTTTGAGCTCTAAGCACATAGCACTTTTAAGCAGTATCCTGAATAACGGGAAGCGAGCTTCCTATAATCTTTTCAGCTGTCCTTGCCACTCTCTGTATGGACCTTCTATATGAGGCATGCTACCACCAAACCAAACAGTGATGTAATTTGTTAAAATGGTCTCAATCGTGCCTCTGTAAAAAGTGGCCAGGACAGAAGGAGAAAGATGTGCTCTCCTCATCCGATGCAGGAAATGCAAACACTGGTTTGTACGCTTCACTAAAGATCGCATATTTTTATATTGTCTGAAAAAAACTGAATACAGCTTTAAAAGCAATCTGGGACTACTTTGTCTAACCTAATTTTCAAAATGTTTTTATGATAATACTAACACTAGGTACAAATCTTTCATTTTAAAATATTAAAAATGTTCAAAACCGTTGTAAATTGACATTACAATTCAATAAAGGCAGGCAGGCACTAGAATATATTTCAACAGAGATTTTATTTCATTAAACAACAGTGTTGAAAGATTTTACTATATGATATACCATTTCTATGTAGGAAATATTCTTTTCAATAAAAGCTTAATGCACACTGAATAGTTATCTAAGAAGATTTTGGTTGATTTTTAGGTGTCACAAAATCAAATCTAATAAGGAGTTCTGTCACTATGTTAAACATTGAGAATATTTTCTTGTCTTTGCAATATAAAGCCTTAGTAACTATGGACACGTACACAAAAGTTGTGGAAAAAATTAGGTACAGCACAGGGAACAAATGGCTAGAAGCAGAAGCATTTAGAAGAAAATTGTACTGTGAATTAAAAGGCCATGATGCCATGACACCAATTTATCAATGAAAATATACTCTCCTGTACTGCTCTACCTCGCCTGTAAACATGTTCCTATCAAAAATCTTTGCATGTACTCAATCTATAGATGTATTAAGTAAAAGAACATAGAATTCAATTTCATCTCTGCAAACACTTAATTGTATAAGAGATTCAGTAGCTTAAGTTGTATTATTTTATACATGGAGTTAACAAAAAGGCTACAAATACAAAGAATCATAACAATGGTTCCCTTTATCTATCCCATCCATACATAAAATGATGGAATAATAAAGTACAATGTACTTATCTACATCACCCAGCTCCCAAGTTCCTGGCCAATCTACACATTTGGTATATTTTTATTCATAAAACAGTTTTGATTACAAAGTAAGGTTTATAATGTGCATCATTATTATACTAAGTTTATTTTTCAAAAATTCAGCTCCTAAATATTTCCTGTGTTGTTTCAAAGACTCCCCACCCCCACCCTCTTTGAGTCAGTCTTAATTCCTGGTGAACATAGACAGATAAATCCATGCAATTAATTGGCAACAATTTTTGTGAAATGATTTGCCATTGCCTTTTCCCTGAGAGTAAGAAAAAGTGGTCCAGCTAGTTTTATGCCTAAAATAGGTATAGAACTCATTTCCTCATCTTCTAGCCCAGTACGTTTAACCACTGCACTGAACTGGCTCTTTTAATAAAGTTATCTTTTTTAAATGTTCTTTTTCTATCTCTTCTACAATTCCATAGTACCTTTTCTAATAATTTATAAGGTCTTACTTTTATTTTCTCCTCTACCTATTGCTACCTCTACCTTTAACAAGATTTTGCTTTTGTTTACAATTATTCCCTCCTTCCTTGCATAAGAAAGTTCTCTTAATAATCAGTTAATTAGACATATTTGGGCTATTCCTGCTGTTGCCAACTTCCAAATCAGCTAGGGCAGACAAGGACAGTCTTGTCAATCGTTTTACTACCTTACACAGCTTTACTTGTCTTCCCCTCTTCTACGAACTTTAGATCAAAAGTCTTTTCTTTGTCTACAATACTTAAGATCATAGCCACCTATCTGCTGAACAATGACAGCTCAGAAAGTCTCAGATCTTCCCTTCAAGCTTTGCCCCTTTTGCCAATGCAAAACAACTTTTCTCCTCCTAATGGACAGTATTTTTTCTTTAATTCTCTTAACCTCACCACACCATGCTGCATGCCCTCAAAAAGTATAATGAAATATGGAACTCATTTGTACAAAATAGAATAAAAAGCATGATATATAAGATATATCATATTTGTATTAGATAATTATATAGAGAATGGTAATTTTTACAGTTGTAACATATGTTCTATATTTTAATTTTTTGTATTTGAACCTATTATTTTTTGATAATGTAATATATATTTGTGTTTTGTTCCCTTTTTTGTCATTTTAAAAGCATTTAAAATATTTTATAAAAAGTTCTATATAAAGGTATGAACTTATATGATCTTGAAACCTCCAATAGCAAAAAGGGTAGTATTGAACATGACAAAATTTTTCTGCTAAAACATAAGAATATATTAAAAAAAACAAGCACTACAACAATGTGAATTTTTTTCTGCACTATTCAAAACTAATACAAAACGAAACCTTTTAAATGTATTTACGTGTTTTTAATGCATATAATTCATATTTATTGCAACTTGTTTTTAGCCTCTTACCTGTACAACTTTGTAGAAATAGGCATATTGTCGGGCAGTATTTTTATACTGGCTAAAAATATCGTGTATGGCCTGAGTTGACTGAAGATATTGAACTTCATCTTCCTCAAAGTAAAGAGCAGTATTATATTCATTTGGGAGGGTCTGGATATAAGGTAGCCAGAAGGAATTAGGGTTGTATCGTTCACAGAGAAGATGAAAAGCTAATGTGATATTGCCCATAGCTTGGAGAATTCGATCTTGAGAATATAGAGAACCTTAAAAAGAAAAGAAAGAACCCTGTAAGAAAATCTTAGTCCCTCTAAAATTAAGGGGGGAAAACTTAACATGTATCTATTTTATACCAGAATCAATTTATCTCCTATCATAGGAGATAAATACACAAGACAATAATTTAAATATATATCATATTAAATATTAAGGAGGAAAGTACTGCAATGAAAAAATACAAAGGTAGCTTTTGTAAAAAAAAGTATCACTATGGTTCTTTATTATTCCTAAGTCTTCTAACATAACATAACATTAAATCCACTGACACAATTTAGGTTTGTGGGATTATCTTCCTTCATTATATTATTTCATTGATTAAATTTTTTTCTGAGATGAACACAATAAATTGTAGTGATATGACTCGGGCAAACATTTATAATTAAGAATACTCAAACATTTATCAAATTTAGGAATTTTACTAAAATTTAAATCTTAACACAAATTCATAATTTCTCTCCAAGTTCCTTATATCATTACTTAAAAACAGACATTTAATTATTACTACTGTTAAGCAGATGGTTGTCTATTAATTCTACCTGAGAACTTACAGCATTGTTCCATAGAAAACATCCTATAAATACACCTTAGATTTATCTGTTAATATTTCAAAAACTCTTCTTACCCAGGATTGAATTTTTAGCTGACTCTACGGTCATTAACAATTTTCTGGGAACCCAGAGAAAAAGTTCTTCTGCCTATAAAAGCCACAAAAATAGTTCACAATATTATATATATCAAATAAACATAACATTTTAGATAGCAACCCAGCTCTTTTTTTGCAAACTTAAAAAATATTACATGAGTTGCATGTCTTATCTATTGGGCTTCCTAATGGATATGTTCTTGGTCACAAGTTAGTCATGTAATTGTTATTTGCCTAGGCACAAAATAAGAGATTGGCTTGCGTGTACAATTCTCTTTATGTGGGCTATTCCATGCCAAATGAACAAAGGAAGAACTATGTCAGACTCAAATTTCTGTAAATGTTTTCAACAAAATAGCATTTAGCAGTTAGAGTTAGATTTAGAATAGAATAGAATTCTTTATTGGCCAAATGTGATTGGACACACAAGGAATTTGTCTTGGTGCATACACTCTCAGTGTACATAAAAGATGCATTCGTCAAGAATCATAAGGTACAATACTTAATGATAGTCATAGAGAACAAATAAGCAATCAAATCATATTAGGAAACAGTCAATATAAATTGTAAGGATACCAGCAACAAGGTTAGAGTCATACAGTCATAAGTGGGAGGAGATGGGTGATAGGAATGATGAGAAGATTAATAGTAATGCTATTAATAGTTCATATAACCCAGTGGTGAAATCTAAAATTTGTTACTATCGGTTCTGTGGGCGTGGCTTGGGGTAATGTGACTGGGTGGGCGTGGCCAATATTTTTTTTACCTTTAAAACCATTTTTCTACAACTTCTTCTGCAAAGAGGTTGTTAAAAAATGCTTTCAAAAGGTTCTAATGATCCCAGCTGAGTTGCCTGATTGGCAGATACTTTTTTTCTTTTAAATGCCTCTGACGATCAGGCAACTCAGCTTGGATCATCAGAGGCTTTTAAAAGAAAAAAAAAGGGTTCTTTTCTTTTAAAAGCTTTTGATGATCCCAGCTGAGCCGCGCGATCATCAGAGGCTTTTTTTTTTTTTACTTTTAAAAGCATTTTTTCGGCTGAAGAGGTTGTAGAAAAAATGCTTTTAAAAGTAAAAAAAAGCCTCTGATGATTGTGCGGCTCAGCTGGGCATGGGGGGGGGCAGGGATTTTTGCTACCGGTTCTCCGAACCACCCACCTCCATCACTACTGGATCGGGCGATCCGGTCCGAACTGGGAACATTTCACCCCTGATATAACCCATAGTATTTTACAGAACTCTCTGGCCTGTTTACAGTGTCAAGATATTGGCCCCAACAATTTTTTTTCTTTAAATGACGGTAATCCCTTGCAATGAGGAAGAGTTGGCATGATTGGAGTAGAGCACAGGTGTCAAACTCTCCGCGTCACATTGCTGTCACGTGACATTTCACGACGTTTTTCCTTCGTAGAGCTGGGGGGCGTGGCCCATGTGTGACGCACCCATCCGACAGGCTGCCAGTCTGGAGCAGAGCGTTTACTGGCTGGATGTCCCTTGATGCCTATGCAGAGCTCACAGCAGATATTTTCTCTCTGCACCCAGAGAGAGAATTATCTGAGACTACCTAGGATTGAATTCAGCTTCCCAATTGTGAGGCAAGAGCTCCACCTCTAGGCCACCACACCACTCATACTGCCCAACAATATGGGTCCTCATTTTACCAACCAAGGATGGAAGGCTGAGTCAACTCTGAGTTTGTCAGGATCGAACTCCTGGCTGTGGCCAGTTAGATTCCAATACTACATTTTTATCATTGTGCCACCAGGGCTCATAAAAAAGGAAGAAAACTTTTATATTTTCTGGCTACAGAAAACGTCTGTGATAACTTGCAGTAGCTAGTTTTGCAGTAGTTTATCTTAGATAGATAAAGGCACAAAACAAGCATAGAACTAGATCTTGACGTATGAACATTTGCTTAACAATGATTTGAAGTTATGACAGCACTGAGAAAAGTGTTTATTAAGTTATTTCACACCATCCAAATGGTCACATAATCTCAATTTGGGCTCTTGGCAACTGACTTGCATTTATGATGGTTGCATGGTCCTGCAGGCACGGAATTGTGATTTGTGACTTTCCAAATTGGCTTCTAACAGGTTAACAGAGGATTTTAATGATTATTACATTTACTTAATGAGATTGATGACCTGCTTAACAACCACACTGTTTAGCAACCAAAATTCTAGTCCCAATCATAATCGTAAGTCTAGACTATTTGTATTAGCTTTCTTCCTAACTATTCATTATCGTTCTGGAAATATTGGCAGAAAAGGTTTGAGATGATAAACAAATGCCAGGTCTTAAAATCTGTGGAGAGGAATAAGCTTAAATGTTATGCAGCCAAAATAGTATTAACTATTACAGAACTACAAAGGGCAATAAAACAGTTGATGAAAACAATTCACAACTTTTGAGAATTCTGTGGATATAAAATCAATGACCATAAAACAAAAATAATTAGAAGATATTTAACACAAGGAAAAATTAATATCTTGTGTGAAGAATCTGGCTGTCAGCTAACCCATTCAATAAACCATCTACATCTGATAGATAATAATCAAGAAATATATCAAAATTGGAAACACATATAGAACTATCCAGAGAATTTTGGAAATTAAATTTGAAATGAAATCACATTACAAAACAATTCAATATATTTTGCAACTGTTCATAAATGTTGTACTTGGCATTAATTGCACAATTTAAGCAATCTTATGTTAATTAACATTTTTAAAAATTATATTTAACACTAATATAATTTTTCTAATATGTTAACAATTTCTAGTTTCTATTGCATAAATACCATTATTCTCAGCTATCATCTATATTGTTTAATATATTATTTGCATTTTATAATACAATAAAAGAATTATTGGTTTAACTTTGGAAAAAACCGCTGGGTGGGGTTTGCACTCTGCTGTGCAGAATGGAAGAAGCTTTCTCATATACGATTTAGAAGCATGTCACAAAGGGGTGTTTTGGCACTCTCGAGTCCATTTAAGCGCTTTATGCTTTTATTTTTATTTTTCACAGATGGAGGCAGTCCCATACAGCCTGGTATCCAGGCTGGGCATGCCTCATGAATAGCAGGAACAAGAGGATGATGGTGAAGGTCAGCTGGGACAGAAAGGGGCCAAAAGTGCACTAATGGGGGATGGGCAGGAGATGCAGCTCCTGAATTTTTATCACGATTGCATGAGTGCTGCAACAGTCATAATTTCGGGCATGGATCATAAGTCCATTAGTTCAGTGCTGTCAAAGATTCAAATAGTTACTGAACAAATGCTTGTAAGTCACGGACTACCTATTTTAATTATTGTAAGGATAAATTCTGATGTTAAGTATGAGGGAGGAGCACTAAGAAATATAACAGAATTTGAAATACTTATACAAAATCAGTACCATCTGTTAAGGCGGTATATATAAATTATTCAGATATGATATGGAAGGGGAACAAATAAACTGCATGATAAAGTGGATAGAAAACTTTAAAGAACTAGTCGCAACACAACAGTGTAGAATTATGGTCCAAATTTATAAAATTTAAAAATCATATGTAATATTGATATACACTTATCTTTAAAAGTTTAATTTAGCTAAATGATCAGTATTAACTATTTCTAGTTTTAATGAAATAAATAGCACTGTACTCAGTTATTATCTGTATTCTAAAATATATTATTCAGACCTAATGCAATAGAACAATAAACTTGAAAAAAATTAGAGACATTATATATGAGATTTTAATTGCATTTTGGAGCATGACATCTCTGAAAAGGTGAAAATCTCTATTTTTTTCCCCTCTGAAATCATATATTGAGGAGAGGTATGTGTTTATGTGCCTTCAAGTCAGTGTTGATTCCCAGTGACTGCCTGGACAAGTTACTGCAGTTTTCTTGGCAAAGTTTTTCAGAAGCGATTTGCCATTGCTTCCTTCCTAGGGCTCCATGAAGAGAAGTACTATCATACTAAATATGTACTTGTGTGTTTAGTAACTCTTAAAATAATTAGTTGCTTAAAATTTAATATTTATATTATTTATTTCTGTATGTTGACTTTTATATTCATCATGGACATAATGAAATTTATGAGGTGAACTGACCAATATTAGTTGTGTGAGCCAAGTAATTCCTAGGTTCACTTCTATACAGGATGAGATTCCTAACAGATGTTTTTCTTGAAAACTAATAAAGGTGGGATATAAATTAATTACTGTATTTTTCAGTCTATATAAGACGCACTCCCCTCAAAAAAAAAATGGATGGAAATGTCTGTGTGTCTTATAGAGCGAGTTTCTGAAGCCCTGCCCACCTGCTGGCCTCTACCTTTCAGGCAATTTTGGCCTCTGTGTGCCCCGTTTTCGGCCTCCGCGCACCCCATTTTTGGCCTCTGCACGCCATTTTCAGCCTCTGCGCATCCCGTTTTTGGACCGTTCCAGGCAGTAAGGATCGCCACCGCTGCCTATTGCTGCTGCCAATTGCCACCACCATTCACCGCTAGTGATGATTCCCACTGCCTGAAACAGACTGAAAACGGGACACACAGAGGCCGAAAATGGGATGCCGTTGTCGGAGGTGATCCCAGCAGCCTGGAACAGCTGATTGGCGGTATTCTGGGAGGCCAATCCAACCGCCAATCAGCTGCTCGTGCTAAATCAGGCTGTGATAACGTGCTGAAGCTGACCAGGCTGTTTGCTGCAAGGACGCTAGCCAGATGAATACCGATGGATGCTGGGAGGCAGAAGCAGATATTTTTTTTCTTGTTTTCCTCCCCAAAAGCTAGGTGCGTCTTACGGTCCAGATTGTCTTATAGCGCAAAAAATACTGTAATTATTTAGTGTCTAGTACCATTTCTGAAAAATCTGGCAGGACTGTAAGCACTAGTGTAAGCTACATACATTTTTTTCTGACCAAAATAAGTATATATTTCACAGTAAATTAACTTGGTTGTTGTCATGCCCCCATCAGAGCCTGAATCTGCGGAGGAAGAAGAGCCGGAACTGGAGCCGACAAGAGATTGAGGGGGTGGCTTCATTGGCTTCGGAGGAAAATGGGGAGGAGCAAGCCCAGTCAGGCCAGGGCCTTTCAGGATTGGGACGGCTTGAAGACACGGAGGAATGGGGGCAGGATTAACAAGAGAGTCCAAGCAGTGAACATGACAGAGCTCAGGCAATGAGCAAGGACCACCCCCACCTGATCCTAAAGCACGGAGAGTGGAGAGAAGGCGAGAACAGCACAGACTGACCCAACTACTCGGGAGGAGAGCACCCTGCCCCTCTTCACAATGCACACCTGGGGACTGAGACTTAAGGAGACGCTGCTGTCAAGAACGAACGCTGAATTCATGGAGTGTTGAGTGCCAACGTTTGAACTTTCCTGGATTCCTTGCATTCTTTCTGGCTTAATTGTCTTGCTCTTTTGCTTCCTGGCCTCCTCAAGTTGCCTTGCTGGATTTCTTGCTTTGCAGCCATTGTGCTCACAGGATTGGGCTGGACTATTTGCAGCCAGAGGCTGCCGGAGGTGTGTGTGTGTGTCATCACTTTGCTCTGAGAGTTGCCAGAAACGTGGGAGCGTTTGGGGAAATTTGGAGAAATAAAGTAGTGGTTTGAACTGCCAGCTGCCTGTGTTACCTCTGTGCCATGCCCCGAGTCATCAGTTATATTTGGAAGAGAAGAAGTATAACTTAGTTCTCTGACAATTATAAAAAGCTGGCAAATCTATCCAAGCGTAATGAAATATTGTGACACTTTTTTGCCATCCCTTAAGCAAAGGAGGACATACATAGGCAACCACCAGCATTTCAATCATAATCTTGCAGTATTCCAAGATTGCAACAGTGAAATCCAACTTTAAAATACCCATTTTAGGAAATCCCATTTTTCATGGTATTCTTTCCGTCCAAAATTATGAATAGGAATGGAATCACACATTTTTCTCTGTGGTTACCTATGGTATGTTACTTTTTAAAGACATTCAGATTATTTTGATTGAAGCAGGATTAAATATTTAGAAATAAGTAAGTAGAAAAAGATAAAAAAGCAAAGTAATATTTTACTCACTTTTATATCTTGTGTTGCTTTTAATCCAAAACCCTCTTCTCCAAAATTAGCTACTTCAAAACCATCTGTGGCTGCACCATTTTCTCCAGCCCATTTTATTAATTCAGAGAAATAATCTTCTCTTTTCCCATCAAATATAATAGATAAACCTGTGTTCATATTTAATGGGAGACAAAAATACACAACAAATTCCTATTAGTAAGCCTATGTACATTATTCATTTATCACTGCTATTATGTGGAAAACAGTAAGGAACTCAAGAGTGCATCCTGAGTGTATATGCAAGCAAACTACATGTATTTCTGAGCTGGTTGTATTGGCATCAATAGTTGGCTTGTGACAGCAGGGAAGGAGCAGCACATTTTATGACAGCTGGAAGTGCTTTATGGGCCATAATTCCAAATGACCATAAAATAACTAAGTCATTAATCACGACTCATTCAGCAACTGTCCAAAGTTACAATAGTGCTGAGTGAGTAGTACTTACAACCAGGCTTCAAAGTCCCAGCTGCCTCAGCAACCCCATGATCATGTGAGCAATCTAGGCACTTAGTAACCAGATTATACTAACAATGATTGCAGTATCCCAGTCACATGATTGCCATTTGTGATCTTCCATCTGCCTTCTCACAAGTAAAGTCAATGGAGAAGCCAGTAGAGAGGATTACAAGTTGTTCCTGTAAATAGTTTTCACTCCCAACACTTTCCTCTTTCCCCTCTCAGACCACAGCACCCATTCTCCACCTAGTTGAACTCACACATGGCTGCAGAAGCCACCCATATGCCTTCTCATCCTTTGGAACATCCACCCCATATGTGGTCATACTAGTGCCAGACTGCAGCAGCCACATGCACAGCCTCCCACTCTTCAGAGCACCCACCTCCAGTCTAACTCATACCACAGCAGCCATTTACCTGCACACTAGCCTATTTGTGAGCAGGCCAGAACTTGTAACTTCCTGCCAACTTCCTCACTAACTTTGCTTGTTGGAAGCCAGTTAGAAGTCACAAGGAGGACTTAATGGCCTGTAATCTTTGCTTGACAACACAACATGACTGCAAGGATTGCTGTAGTCATTTTCCATCATTAAATGAGAACTATTTATTGTCGATATGTGCTGCTACAGAGTTGTAGTTTAAGAAAACGGTTTAGTTGTGTATATTAGTTTGGGTAATGTAGGCAATCCTAATCACATAAGGTAAGATTATAAATTCTATAAACTGTACAGTCAATAATACATTTGGACTCTTTTGATATCCCCAGTTCTATATGTTCTATAGTTATATATAGAATATATATTCTAAACATGTTTTTCATGTGGAATCATAGAATATATAATGTCAAGGGAAAAATATTACACTAAGTTAGAAAAAAAGTTTAACTTGGAAAATATAAATAGAATTCAATAGTATTTCCTGTTTGCAGAAGTGCATGTTTGGTACAAACAAACGTCAAGGATCATATGAATGCTGATACCTTTGTATCATTTGTTTTTGTGTATGACATTACTCCAATTTGATGAAAATCATTCCCATTATTAATGGACATAAACTTGAGAGAAGAACTGAAGCAATGGTTTAACATTAGCCTCAATGCACTAACCTTAACTTTAGGTACAGGTATTCCTTGCTTAATAACTGGTCACTTAGTAACCATTTGAAGTTATCATGGACTCCTCCCAAAATATATTAACAACCTGGTTCCAGAATTCCGATGTGGCAGTCCCTTCCCCCTGTGGCCACACGATTGATTGCATTTTGGGCACTTAGCAATCAGTCCCCCTTTATAGGCAGTTGCAGCATTCCATGGTCACATGACATGATTTACAACTTTTGCAGGGAACTGGCCTTTTGGGCCACTTGACTGTCATGACTTACGATGAAACTGGTCTCATATGAGCATTCTTCCCAAAACAGAGGTAAGGGTTCCTTACAGTATTTGGGCCAAGACTGTAGCATGGAAAAGTTTTAACACTGCTAGTACTAATCTGCCTCTGATTTTAAAAAATGCTTGATGACTATTGAATAACCTCATATCAATGGGAGACATAATCACAACAGGCCCTCCAGTTTTCTTGGGATGGAAAACCATTCTCAAGTATTTAAATGTGTTTGCATTTTGGTCTTTGGAATAATGACCGTGACTTTAGATTTTTGCAAGTGGATTATATAATTCATTGTCTTCCTAAGCCTTATTGGACAACAACAGTTAAGAATTGCATCATCTACATACAGAAGTATCACAACTTTGCACCTTGCTAATTTGGGGCCATGATAGTGTGACTTGTTCATTGATTCAGTCATGGAATTAATAAACAAATTAGACAGGACAACTTCTGTAATGCATGCAGAGACAGAATCTGTGTTTTGATAATGGAAAGAATTAACCTGACAAAGACTTAAACATGAATGGGTTAACTCCACTTCTTGCTAGAAAACAAGGCTTAAACATTTTGTCACCCAAAAGAAGCTATCCCACTTTTGTACTATGAATTGACTTCAGAAAAAGGCAGTCAAAATGAGGTTTATTATGTATTCATGTATACATACTGATGTAATTATCAACAAACATTCAATACAGAACAATGAGGGTCATTGGTACAATAGACATTAGGGAACATAAACATTCCCTCAGAGTGGCTGTAGTTATTTATATGTAATTCTTCCTAAGGAGGTACTGGTGAATCCACACTGGTGACTAAAAGGGCACAACATGTTAAATCCAAGTACCATTCTCAGTCACCTGAAGATAGACAACAGAAATGGATCAACTTTAGCAATATTCCAGAGGCAATTAGAATGATTGAAGGCACCTTCCATATAACAGATAACCCAAAGGCTGCATCTGCTTATGCAAACTTAATGTTACTGGAAAGAAGATTCTGACCACAGTTTTTCCCCACAAATGTCCATGAAGAGCTATTGAGGTAGCTGATTCTCTAAATAAATGTTAATGCTACCAGGCAGCTACTTGTTACGAGTCAAATGGGCCAGCATAATGTATTTCTTTGACTTTGGGTGAGTTTGGGCCAGTCCCCCTCTCAGCCGAACCCACCTCATAAGGTTATTATGGAGAAAATAGGAGGAAGGTATGTTATGTTCACTGCCTTGAGTTATTTGTAAAAATAATGAAAAGGGAAATTTCCCTGATCCTGGCCAATATAATGTATTCCCTGCAGATACAGGAATACATTACTTGTCTCCCTCAGCCAATTGCCTTGTAGGAAATGGAGTCTTGAGTTTCTATCCTCCTTGATGTATTTAAAATGAATTCTTAGGGTTTTACCAAATATGCTGTCTGAGATGGGAAAGATTTGGCTGGAAATTCAGGAACATGATCTCCTATGCCTTACAACAGTGATCCCAACCTTTCCGGCTTTGCAGACTGGTGGGGAGCGGGGGGGGGAGGGGGGGGAATGGTTAAGCACGAGCAGAGGGTGATTGTATGCAGTTCCATTTGCGAGAGCAGATGCCATAGAGCCGTGATGGCGAACCTATGGCATGCATGCCAGAAGTGGCACGCAGAGCCCTCTCTGCTGGCATGCATGCCAGGTCAAATCTCCCTGGCGGTTTTTTTTTTGTAAGCTTCTGTTTCCCTGCAAACGACGAAACAGAAGCTCATAAAAGAAAAAGATCTTACCTCTTGCCACACTGCCAGTGTTAGGATGCCCCGCCTCCCGCCAGCCAGCTGGTCTTCAGGTCTCTGCTGCGCATGTGCGTGTGCATGTCAGCACATGTGCATGTTCATGCATGTCCACGCATGTCCATACATGCATGCGTTCGCGCACCTTTCAGTTTGGGCATGCACATGCACAGTTTGGGCACTTGGTGTCTAAAAGGTTTGCCATCACTGCCATAGAGACTTTTCACTTATATACAGTAATATCAAGAGCTATGGACTCCTGGAACCAGCAAAGGCAAGCAGGAACATTCCTTCTCTACATAGTTTCCCTCCCATGCTATCTTGGCCAGATTAATCAGCAAAACTGAACAGAGAGCATCTGATTATTAGGATATAAGAGGTGGGTGCTTTGGGTAAATGAACATGCATGTACTTCTATACACAGAAAGAAATGTAAATTGAAATTTGAATAAAAATATTAAAACTTTTGTACTGTATATTTATTTACATTATTAATTTGCAGTTTTTATAAACCAAATATTTTCATGCACAACTGTGAAGAAAACCTCCAAAGAAGCAGTTTCAAGTTATTCTCCCACTTGTCTTTTAAATTGTGAATATGCATGTTGAATCCTTCAGTGAACAGTTAAGATGGAATAATTTTTCACTATACAAAATGAAAGAACATTACTTCCCAAATTGATCATTAAAATTCTCCACACTCAAAATGCATTTTGATTAAACTTTTTAAAACTTCACAAATAAGAAAAATAAATATATAAATACACTTATCTTTAGAAATAAATTGTTGATTTCATTATAATCACTACTAGCAAACGAAAATAAATCAGATTATCCACTAATAAACAAAGATTTTTAACAAGGTCCCTGCCAACATAAAATCTTGCTTTAATAAGTGACTATAACTTTTGGATAAATAACCAAATAATTAACTGTGCATTGTCAATACTTTTCTGCAGCATTGTGAGGCTGAAAAACACTAAATTTCCTTTCATTTTTTATGTACCTTTTTAAATGCACTTTAGGAAATATCATTTGAAAATGTTTCCCCATTTACAACTACAAATTGTAAATGAAAATTCAAAATATTATTTTATTACAACACTAGATGTTTTTTAAATATAAAAATAGTATGTCTTAGAATACTAGTATACATTACATTAATGACTCTGATTTTCAATTAAAAAAAAATGTAGCTCATGATTGAACCGTGGAATCCCAGGTGGCCTCAGAACATGATTATTTTCTTGCAGACGTTTCATTACCTGGCATGGGAACATCTTTACTGCTAGAAGGAAATGGTTTTTTTTGTTTATACACAGTACTTTGCCTTTTGTCAGTTTGATGAGGGTGTGATTTTTCGCCTTATTTTTTGATTAGGCTGTTGTTTTATACTTGATTGTTTCTCTGAGTTGGTAGCTCCTCAGTTAGGGTACTGTTTATTGCTTGCTTGTTTGTCTTTTAATCATGGTTTTAACCTACCATTGGGCAGTGATGGCGAACCTTTTAGGGACCGAGTGCCCAAACTGTAACCCAAAACCCTCTTATTTATCGCAAAGTAATTTAACACGGCAATTTAACCTGAAGGGCAACGTAAGCTGCAGTGCTGCCTGCATCAAGCTAGACTGGGGAAGGAGAAAGCGCGAGTGAGCCAGTGCTGCTTCCCTCCAGCCTTTGCCCAAAGCACCGCACCGCACCGCACCGCACCAGGAGGCTGAAGTTGGAATTTCTGCCCCCGTCTGACCCGTGTGTACCTTGGCAATGGGACTGTTTCTCTCCACCTCCTTTTTCTGTTTTGTCTGCTGGATCAGCGCAGAAGGACGAACCTAGCTTTGCTGCCCATTGCAGCTAGGAATCTCAAAGCCAAGAATGAACATTTGTGTTGTAGCCAGCCCGGGTGCTTAGATCGGCTCCTTGAAAACTCCGTCTCTTGAGGAGCCCGGCCGAATTTTTGCATGCCACTCATTGAGGCAGAGGGTGGGGGGGGGGGGGAGCTAATAGGTGGCCAAGCTAAGTACTTGAAGAAACTCAGCTGGCCGGTGGGGAGACAGAGAATCCCAACACCGGTAGCTCTGCAGGGAAAAAAACTGTATTTTTGCCAAGCCGACACAGGGTCGCATAGTGGCTCTGCGTCGTAATGGGCTTCAGGAGAACAATGGGATCCTGTCTCCCCCATTGTGAAGCGCGCGAGTGAAAAAGTTCACTCAATCAATTCCAACTTCGCAAGATCTTTTTCTTTCGCAAGAAGTTGGAATTGATTGAATGAAACGTGATGGAGAAACACGATTGCTGCAGGACTGGGGTGACTGCATGTGTGTCCACAGAGAGGGCTCTGTGTACCATATCTGGCATGCGAGCCATAGGTTTGCTATCACAGCCATAGGGTATGTGGATTTAGCTTGGTCTGGAATGCCTACAGTTTCCCAGTTGAAGGTTAAGTGTTGTGAAATTAGAGATACAGAATAAACAATAGCCTAATCAAGTAACAGTCACAGATAAAATTATAGCGCTATCAATTTTGATAGGGTAAGCTAGTGTACATAAACAGAGAGCAAACCCAATTCCTTCTAGCACAGAAGATGTCACCTAGCCATGTAACTAAATATTGAAATGTAGGCAAAAAACCCACCAATCATAAAAAGCCAAGGAGTCAGATTTTGCTTGGAATTTATTTATTTAAATCTATTTATATGGCCACCTATTTCACAAATGCAACAATGGCAACTGAGAATGATGGAAAAATATAACATAGATACAACATAAACAACACATTTCAAAACCAATTTACTTAAGCTGTTATTTTTAGAGCAACAGAAGGCAATTACATATTATTTCAATGCTACTTCTTACTACTTTATTCACATACCTTTCTGCTTTTTACGAATTCTCTCAACAAGAGCTCGGATCTGCTGATATTCCTCCCACTCTTTTCCAGGACCGGGAGTTGGGCTGCTACATTCTGAAGCATAAGCAAAAACTTAATTGTGTGTGTGTCTATAAATATGTATATATCTATCAGAAAATTATTATACAAATGTAAAAATAAATTCTATTCATTCCAAATACTAGAAATATAAATCTAAAAAACCTAAACATCTCCCTAAATATTTCAGGACACAATATCAGAATCTGGAAAACAGAAGACTTACATGCAATTGATCAACAAAAATATTCTAAACAAGCAATGATTCCATGTTTGAATATTGAACATTTTTTCTTATCCATGTAGATTCTTATTTCCTTACCCTGACAAAAAATTTAGGATAATATACTTACTCTGTAACAATTCACTAATCAGATTCAATATCTCCTTTGGAGAGACAGCTGTTGTAGCTCCAGTACCTGACTTCTGTGTTTTCACTCGGCTTTTTTTCCCCATCTTCTAGCTTTAAGAGAATAACAGTCAAAATATCAATATATAAGGTTCCTTTTTCAATAGATATTTATCAAATTAAAGGTGAAAGAAAGTGGAAATGAAGAAAGGTTAATTAACTCTTTAAAATTATATATTTGACTTATTTAACTGAATCTGGAAAAACTTACTATGAAGTTATATCATAGCAAAGTAGCAATAAAAGTACATAAAAGTGGCAGCAATAAAATTCTTGACAATCTTAATGAAAAATAGTTTTTTACTCTCTAGGATTGTGCAGGGCATTCAAAAGAGGTGATTTGAGGAGTGTATCTCCTCAAAACAGTAAAGCAGTTATATGATTTAAAGCTGCTGTGAAGATAGCCCAATTGTCCCTGCAAGTGTGTGTAATAAGTAATTTCCATAGGAACTACCAGAAAACCAACTATACATGTACTGGTAATCTTCCATTAACAACTGCCCTGTTCAGCAAATTTCAAACTTATGATTGGTCCTCCAACTTATAACTGTCACAGTATTCCTATTAAGCAGAAGCCCAATGACAACAGTAAAATCCAATTGAGTTCCTTCTTTTACTCCTCCCTTCCTTTATCATTGTTTACTTATTATCACTTGATAGCCATTTGTGAGCTTCACAGGCAGCTCCCAACAAGCAGTCAATGAGAAGTGGGCAGTAAGTCACAAGTCACATATATGATGTCACACTTAAAGACCATGGGTGATTTGCTTAACAATTGTAATGGAAATTATGCCATAAGTCTGGTCTGGTCATGTAATATTTCACTTAACAATCACATCACTTAGCAACAGAAATGCCAGTCCTTAAATGAGGACTACCTGTACATACATGCAAAAATGATAAAGGCTAAGCAAAGGCCATAGTTGTTTTAATGCTTCAAGAAAATGTGATTTCATTTTGATGTTTTGCACAGCCATTTGTTTCCTGTTTGAAACAAAAGTCCACCAAATGCAACTGGATTTTCATGTATTTAAGAACTGATAGTATTAAAAAAAATGTTTTTTTAAAAAATACTCAAGCAAACAAAAGTGAATGTTTAACCTGTATATTCAGCTTGTTGAATATGAAAGTATTCAAAATATAGTATCTCAAAAACTACAAAGGTACATTGTCATAGTTTGATAGCAATAATAGCCTTAGGTACATACCGCTTTATAGCACTCTCTGAATGGTTTACAAATGTCTGCAACAATCTGGGTCCTCATCCTTAGAAGGATGGAAGGCTGAGTCAACTTTGAATTGGTCAGGATCAAATTCCTGGCTATGGGCAGAATTAGGCTGCTATATTGATTCTAAACACTGCGCCACCATGGCTTCCACGTACACATGTTGATCTTCACAACATGTACATGTGGAAGTGTGTCATAGCTTGAACAAAGAAGTTGACTTCTGAAAAACAGTTGTTGATGCTCACCAGGATGGAAAAGGTTACAAAACTATTTCCAAAGAGTTTGGACTCCACCAGTTCACTGTCAGGAGGGTCGAATACAAAATAAGGGAGTTGACCAATTCCTCATATAATAGACAGAATGTGTATTGGTTATTTTGAAACTCTTCAATGGCTTCTATAAATCTGTCATAATTTCTTTCTGTTGTTGATTATTTTCTCACTAGATAATATCTGCTCTAGCCCATGGCTATTGGCCTATGATATCACAAGGTTTAAACATTATCTGCATACATATGCACAAATACAAATAAACTGATTTTGACTGAATTTTTATCAAGTAAATAGCTCTACTTCTTCCTTTTATTTACTATCTCAAAGAATCTGAATACTTCCTAACTCTGTAGGCTCAAAGTTATGTACTATTCTTTGTAAAAATAGTGTTTTTATAAGAAAAAAGCAATTCTATATACTAGATGTTCAGGAACATTAACAACTTCAATTATCCGAATGTCACTGAACACAGGAAACCAAGCATGAAAAATTACTATAAGGAGACCATGAATTATCATATTACAATACATCATCACCTGTACTCTAGCACATGGAATTATTGTTTCTAGTATCAAGATTTAAGTAGTGTGAATTATGCCATATCATGACTAATATATTTTGTTCAGTATCACTTCACTTAGAAAGATTAATAGTCTTTCATAGAGTTACAAGAAAACCATACATTAAAATATGACTTTTTGTAAGAAATTCATGTAAGAATGTTATGATGGTAAATAAACTGAATGATAACACTGAAGATTTTTCTATGCCCTTCCTACACTCAAAACTAGACCATCAAGTACCACTTAACATTTCATAACAAACAAATGGGAAGGGAAAACAAAAATAAAAATAAATTAGTATCTGTATGCATGTAATTATTCTAAATCAGGGGTGTCAGACTCAAAGCCTGGGGGCCAGATTCCGGCCCGCAGGGTGCTTTGATCTGGCCCGCGGGGCCACCCTGGAAACAGCAAAGGACCAGCCTGCAGTGCCTCTGCCAGTGAAAACAGAGCTCAGGGGCATGGTACGAGTCCCCCGGGGCCCTATTTTAGGCCGGGACAGCTTCCTGCAGCCCTCTGCCAGTGAAAGAGGAGCAAAAGTGGCCCACCCTGGCCATGCTCATCCTGGGCCCCCAAGGTCAAACGCAACCTTGATGCGGCCCTCAATGAAATTAAATTTGACATCCCTGTTCTAAATCTTTGACAATTTCCCAATCCTTTCCAATTTAAACAAGCCGGGCTGGCTTAAGATGAAATTTTTAACTGTTTTTTTAAATGTTTTAAACGTTTTTAATTGGTAATGAGTTTTAATTGGGCCAAATTTATATATCTTTTAATTGTTTTTAATATTTGTTCTGCATGTTTTTTAATCTGGCTGTACACCGCCCTGAGTCCTCAGGGAGAAGGGCGGTATAGAAATCCAATATAAAATAAATAAATAAATAAATAAATACATTTCTAGCTTTTCAGAGTCTAAATTTATATACAGGTAAACAATTTGAATAAGAATGTAATCTTAGATTTCAATTTTTTTTCATACTTGAGGCCTAATTCAAAGAAGTGAAAAAGTTTCATTAAAGAAAACTTCCTTAAAAAATATCTTCCGAAAGGATATTTGATAACAATTACAAAGCAATAGATCACCAAAACTGGGCAACAATAACTCTCCCCAAAAAAACTATGACTGAAATTCTGAGATCACAATTAGGAAACATAATGTGAAACATATAAAATAATGCAGTAAAGCAACTTTCCCCCACCTGATGGTCTCTAGATGTGTTGGATTACAACTTCCATAATCCCAATAAACATACAATAAAACCATCTGAGGAAATCATATTGGGAAAGACTGTACTGAACTTTGAAAATAGGAGTTGGGTAACCAAGTAAGCTATGAAAAAAAGCATTTCCTTCAACCAAAAGACAGTTTCCAAATTGTTCCTTTTGAGAAGGAAAGTGCTTTACTGTTAGACTAGAAATACATTTATGGCCATAATTCAGCTGCAGTTAATCAGTGGAAAAATGGAAAACACAAGTTGGAAGCCATTCTGTTAGTTCTCAGAAACTAATAGTTGTAAGTATGCTGGCCCTGAACACAAAGATTTCAGCTTTGTTTCTTTTAGCTAACAGTCCCTCAATCTATTTAGAAATTTAAAGTATATTTTATAATTTATTGCCTAGCTACT
The DNA here is from genome assembly GCF_029215685.1 of Pituophis catenifer annectens. Classification (NCBI taxonomy): domain Eukaryota; kingdom Metazoa; phylum Chordata; class Lepidosauria; order Squamata; family Colubridae; genus Pituophis; species Pituophis catenifer. Next base: position 311,535,018 of record NW_027256881.1, read on the forward strand.
ATTGCAGGGAAGGGTAGGAACTTAAGCAGGAAAATATTTTGCAAGATCCAAAATTAGTACTCAGGCTGATGTAACTGATACATTCGTGAAGCTGTCCCTTCAATTTCCTTTTATAAGCAGCAATATATTTGTGCAATAAAAAGTATTTATCTTAATCCTATTGATATTCTTAATTCTATCACAATGGAGTATGACAGATTTGTTTGTTAATCAGCTAAATCCCCTCTTAACAACTTGAAAGTGACAAGAAGAGTTAATGGCTTTTTTCACACCATCTACACTCTATAAAAGTATGTTAAACTTACTTCACTATCTATAAACTTCATAGATCAGATTGAACATGGACAATCATAAGCCCCATTGTACTCCGTACAATACATACTGCAAAAAGAATTCACTTCTCGGCTTTCACTGTATCTGTCTGGAATAGATGGCTATATCTTTATTCATTAGATGTTAGTGAAGAGGAACTACAATTGGAGCTTCACTGTGAGAAATTTTTATCATTTTTTGCAGATAGTGTCAATTAGAATTGCCTTGAATTGGACTCAAGCATTAAGACAAGTTACAGGGAGGTAAGAATAGTAATCTTTTATGGTGTAAAAATAGATTCTTTTCATCATGAAGAACTTGAGAAGAGAGGCAGAATATGTAGCTAGGTAAAGAGCACTAACTGCTTGTTTGATCCCTCCCCATCCCAGTTGATTAGATAAAAATAGGACAGGATTAGTTTCATAGTTTATGGGAGAGCAGCCACAATAAATTTAGAATAAAAACAATAATGGTGCACTTGAGAATCTGCAAAAAATATCACTGCCTACAAGCAAGAATTAGTGGGACCATAAAGTAAGCAAAGTAATAGAAAATGAAGAAGCTAAAATGCTCTGGGTTTTTAGAATTCAAACAGACAAGTATGTGCCACATAATACCCATAATATCCCGGACTTGACAATTGTTGATAAGAAAGATAAAAAAGTTTGGATAGTGGAACTGACAGTAACTAGAGACAGCAGAAGAGAAGAGAAAGAAATGAGAACATAACAAAATACGAAGACCCACAAATAAAAGTCTAGCTGCAGTAGTAAAAGAAAGTCCAAAATCAATGGCACATCTTAATTTTTTATATGAAATAGGAGAGGACAGTTCACATAACTCGGTCTAATTTCCATGACCTTGGTTTAATTTCAAAAGTCCTTCCATGTAGGCAAATCAAATTTCAAATAAAAACTGCCGCTTCTTTGGCAATCGACAGTGATATGAGAAAGTGAGAAAAAAGAGTGTGTTAAAAAGAGGAAGAGTGAACACAAATAAGAGGCTAGCAGACTGGAAGAAACTAGTGTTTCTGCATACTATTTGTATGCAATGCCATTCTAAGAGAGTTGGCAAAAATAATTTTTATATTAATTATTATTATACCTGAAAATTATCAGGACTTTAAACACCATTAAAATAGCTAAAAATGACATATATTATCATTATCATTACTGAACACCATGTTAGCTATACAAAATAAAATAAAGAAATCCCCTCCAAAATAAAAATTACCAGAAAATTTTCTAATTATCCACAAAAATTCACTAAAATTTAAACCTTAATCTATTTATTTTCCATAAGCATCACATAGCAAAATTATATTATGCCACAATTGCATAAAGAACTGGAAATAGGCTTACTAAAACATAAAGAGATGGACTAAATAATCCATTCATTTAAAAATGACAGTAATGCATTTCAAGAAAGTGCAAATGCATTGTTTTTAGTATTTTTACCATTTTTCTCTTGCTGTTAATAATGTTCCATTAAGCTGTTTTATAAAGTGTCTATCAAATTGATTTAAAAATAGTAATTCCATGCTGTACATAAATTTTTATTGCAAATTTGAGAAACCTCTTTATTGAAAATACTTACTTCTACAACAATTATCAAAAAAGATTAATATTATATTACTAAAGAACAATCTTTCTTCCTCAGAAACAGTAAGACGACATATAAAGCGACACAGGAAAATAACAACTATCACATAATAATCCAAACCTGATTATCATGTGAACAAGGCTACAAAAAGGATAAGCAGAAAAATTACGATGAACCTCAATCACATACAGCAAGTATTAGAATATTTTCCAAATATTTTAAACTACCACTGAGGTTAATGGGAGCTGAAGTCCAAAACTTCAGTATAAGACTGCTAACCCCTAGTATACATTTAGAGGAAGAATGGGATATAGTAGAATAGCTGATCCAGATGTGGAACTGTATTATATACACAAAACAAAAGGAAACTAAATACTACTAATATAAGGTTAAGTGAAAAGAAAAGCATTCAGATCAAGATCAAGATCAAGGAAGAATGTTTGAGAAAGCTAAAATGGAAGTTCTTGTAAAGAAAAAGTGAGTTAACTAAAAGAAAAGACTAAGGAAAAAAAGAAACAGAACTGGTAAAAAAGGAGACCTAAAATTGGCATGTTGCTGACAAAAGAAGAAATTAAAAGGCAGAATAGACAGGCAAATGTGAAGATATTATTATGGCCTAAGAGTGTTATGGAATATTTGGAAGTTATAAATATCAAATACAATTATAAATATCAGTAACAAGATACAAGTAAATTGAGATTTTATTTATGAAAGGGGGAGGTGTCTGGAAATGCATAATTTAATGGGTTGACGGATAAGGGAAGTTAGAGACGAAAACAAACGGAGGCTTAGAACAATTTAAATTCTACATTTTAAAGTGATGGCCCTGGGAAGATGGCAGGCAAAATTTCTCGACTGGTCTGTACACCTTTATCGGAAGGAAAAGTCCCAAACTTCAAGGGACGAGGCTCATTTCCAAACTTAACTGCAACTCATTAACTCCGCCTGCACAATCCAAGTTGCAATTCTATATAGCTTTTGTTGGGCTTTTCTGAAGATCTCCTATACTGCATAAAGAGCAACGGTTCCTCTCCCTTCAGGGAGGGCAACTATGAGGTAAATGTGAGCAGTGATTACAACCAAGGAGAGGCGACGGTTCTTCTTCCAGGTTAATCAACACGGAACCATGTGGGCGTGATCGCACGGAGAGGGAAGAGGAAGGGCGGGCAGAGATCACGAGTCTGGATCGCCCTGTCCAGTTCAACGCACGCAGGTGGCGATCCTTCGGACTGAGAGGGGGCACCCTCCCCCTCCGGGACGAGGAAGACATGGGCCAAGTCAAGGCCCACTGTAAAATAATCTGCACAAGTTGAGGGTGTGACAGAACAGGCCTCCCCGTTACCTTTTACCGACGACAACAAGGGACTCAAAAATCCTCTCACCTGACGGCTCTGCCCGGGTTGTGGAGGGGGGAAGGGGAGCGACAGGGGCGACCGCTAAACCAACCACGGCACCTCCGCGCGCACGCGCGCGAACACACGCATAGACACACACAAACTTCCTCGCCGTCGAACATCCAGTGTTTGCCCTCATTCGCCTTTTGCTCCGCCCCTCCCCTCCCCAGCCCAAGAACTGCGTCGCGGCCATTGGTTTCCAGTCCTCTCCGTAAGGCGGCTGACCAATCCAGTAAGCCGCTCTCCTGGCCTCTCTCGCCTATTACAGGACTGGGCGTGTAAAGGAGAGAAAAGAAGCAGGCGAAAATATCTAGCGGGGAGGCGGGATAATAAACTTTGATTGGCGGGAAAATGAAAGTAACTCATTTCCCCCCCCCCACCTCCCCGCCATTCTTCTTAGAAATCATTGGCTATAGCCAACGCCTCCTTTTTCTATTATGTGTTCCCCATTGGCCAACCACTCTGAAATGTTTTACAGGAATGGCAGACCTTGTCTCGCGCGCAGGCGGGGTTACCGGAGGAGGGGCGGTTAGTAGAAACAGCGGAGCTTTGATTCGCGGCTTGGTATTCATGCGCTTTCTGAGGAGGCGTCGTCATCATCGTCAAGTCTTTTTCACCTTGCGCGCGACGACGCAATAACGTCAGCAACGACTTTGGTTGGCTTTTCGCAAGATGGCGTCGCGCACGGGCTGAGGTGGCTGGCTTGCTGTTTTCGGGTTCCGTTGTACCCGTGGTCCGTGAGTAGTTCCATCAATATTGCGTGATTGACTGAAAGAGAGGCTGCTGCATGGTTGAAACTATCAAAGTGACAGAGGTGTGCTGAGGTTGCCTTTGATGAATTAGTGGCAGCGGCTCCGGTGAAGGATGGAAAAATATTCGTTTTAAATGACGGGGCGGAAAGAATTTTCTCTACTTTCCAAGAGCCCTTCTAGAAAGTTACAGCCCAACTTTCAAATACAAAGGCAGCAGTTCGGGAATTATTATTGTTATATAATAAATATAATAATGGCCGTAAAACAGAATAAAGTAAATGCGGTCTTTCTTGACAAGTTTATTAAATAAGTAAATCTGACTTGACAGTGAAACGTGTGCGCATTTATCCAGAATATAAAATGAATAAACTGGAAAATGTTTGCCTTGTAATTGGTAGTAGCCAATTTTTGAGAGTTTGGCTTCAGTAGGGGCCAGAATTACAGAATTGTAGAGCAGTTAATGAGAGGGCTATTTTATATACTTACTATTCCTGTTTATTTCATTGTTTTTCTAGGTACTGTGGGGGACCAGAGTTGATAATTTAATTTAATTTAATTTAATTAATTCAATTTATATGCCGCCCCTCTCCGAAGACTCAGGGCAAATAATAGATCTTTACAGTACTCTGCATCTTATAGATTTAAAATCATAATTGGTTAAACCACTGCCACCATACCTGAGACTAGTGTCAGGTAAAGAAATGACTCCAATGTTTGTTTGAAAAGACTGGAATCTAACGTTTGGAAGTGTGCTGTTCTTTGGAAAGTGGAGGCAATCTGCTATTTCAGATCAAAATACCATGAGAACGGAGCTTGTTTCAAGCATTGTATACTAGTTTGATTTTGATGAGTGTGGTGTATGAACCTTTCTTAGATTTTACATTTCTTGGATTTTATGTAGTTACTAGATCAGAGTTACCGAATTTAGGATTATTAGTGTTCAAATCTACCAGTTTTTAAATTAGCCCCATAGTGAGATTTAACATTGATTTGCTGAAGTTACATATATTTATTAGATTTGCATTCAACCTTTTCTTCAAGAATTCAAGATTCCTAAATAGTGATTTTCCTTGCTTTTTAATCCTCATCATAGCAGGCTGTAAGATACCGTAGTTTTGTCTGAGATAGAATTGTCACTCAGTGTATCATGACCAAGGATTGATTTACTGTAATCCTGGATAATTCAGGACCAATACTTAGCCACTGTACTGAAGTTGTGGGGCATTTTGATTCATATTTTGTTTTACCCTGTGAAAATTTCACTTTGACGACTTCTGCATAGCAAAACTGCAAAGAGCAAGATGAATCTCATTTCACTTGACCGTTTGATAATTTGAGTAGTAGTTAGAAAATCCTACCTTGTTGGAAACTTTGTTGATCATGTAGCTCACTGTCAGTATAATTTAAGGAAATGGGCTGTGAATGATTTCTGTAACCATAGCAGGCCAGTCCTTCTCCAAAATAATAGTTCTATAATGTGTTGCTAGCTACCTTGAGAGATTAAAGGACAATGAAAACTAGACAACTAGGTGACTTTGAGCCAGTCACTTTCTCTCAATCCAATTCACCTCACAGGATTATTGTAGGGGAAATAAGAAACTGGAGAATTAGGTACATTTGCTGCCTCGTGTTATTTATAAAATAAAATAATAAGGGGGATAAAACATTTTTTAAAAGGCACAATAAACTTTAAATAATAAATGAATAAAAATGGAAGAAATAACAATAGAACATTAAAAAAAAAATCTCACATACCTAAATTCATGGATTCTAGGAATTAGAAGGTGGCATATAAAAATGCCTGAAAACATGTTAGGTTTTGAATGCAAATTCCTCAGAGACTCATTGATCAAAATTTACTTTTTCCATAGATTCTAAAGTCATATGAAAAACAAAACCTTACTGGAATTATTCTGTTGATAAATGAAGGAAAACAAAGAAAATTCTAGTCCCTCTGTAGCTTTGGCAAACCTGGATCATACAAAACCATGTTGGTATTGGGATAAGAAGGACTTGGCACATACACCATCACAGCTAGAGGGACTTGATCCAGCTACTGAGGCAAGATACAGAAGAGAAGGTGCCCGGTTTATATTTGATGTAGGAACCCGTTTGGGATTGTATCCTTTTAAGATTCTCTATTGTGCAGTATGTAGGATTAAGATTTCATAATATATTTTTACTTGATGCTCAAATAATAAGTGTTTTCACAAAAATCTTAACTTTTATTTAAACTTTTAACAATCAGAAACTATTATTTAAATATTTTTTTTTCCTTTCCCAATTTTAGTTGCAGCTTGGTGATTATTTTATTGGTACAATATTTTTTCAATAACAAAATCTGTTAATTTACAATTTATTATTGTTTGCAGTCCATAATCCTCTAACTAGTTTAACCCGGTATCATATGCCAATCAAATAATGTAACTTCTGGAACATTTCCTTAGCATTTCTAAATTGTTGCTCAAATGCTAAACTTAGGTTAATTTTAGTAATTAAATAGTAATGTTATTAATCTGTTGAACTGTATACAAGGTAGTCATATTTTATATGTCATTACTTATGATGTGACAACTAGGAATCTAATCTCAAATTATCTGGGCTTGTAATTCGATTTCAGTGTGATATTTTTATCCATTAATTTTTCTTGTGGTAAGATGGGTGGCCAATAAATTTAATAAATAAATAAAATAATTTTAGTTACTTCATAACAATTCCATACATTATTTTTATGACTTTGTGTCAATCTTTACTTGTAACTGCCTGGACTAATCCCTGCGGTTTTCAGATTTCAGAAGTGATTTGCCATTGGCTTCTTCCTATAGTTACCTAAGTCTAAGATCACTCAACTGTCTTCATGCCTAAGGCAAAATTAGATATCACAGTCTCTCAGTTTTTAGCCAGGATCTATAATCAGCATACTTGACTAGCTCTCTTTGATATATTATTCAGTTTTATTCATTTATAATATTTATAGTTGAAATTGAGCTAAATACGTTACATTCCTATCCTGTATTCAGACATTATGACACACTGGCAACTGGAATAATATATTTCCATCGGTTTTATATGTTCCATTCCTTCAAACAATTCCCAAGATATGTAAGTGCTAATACATTGCTTTTGGTTTACAGTATGTAATTGCTATCTACTAATGCTTCACAAAAAATAATATCTGAACAAAAAAATACAGCCCAGAAATAAAATACATTGCAGGAATCTGAAGGACTTGGAAGCAGAAATAAAGGGGAAGGAATATGCAATTATTTATCTGCGTATTCCTTGTTGTAGTTCCTGTAGGATTTAAAGGATATTGCGGAGAAGATAGATTAGAGTTTTAAGAATTTTGTGTAATCCCTATTTTGAATATGTTGATGCACACCACCTGAATCAGCCTCCAGTATATATACAAAACAGTATACTGCTCTGCTTTTCCCAGAGAAGACTGGTTTTGTAAATCAAAAACAAATGCAACTTTAGAATCTGGACTTTTAAAATAATATCACAAATGAATCTCAGCTATTTGATTTTTGTTTAGTTTATTAGCTCTTACTGGCAGAAATAATAAGACCAAATTATGGTCACCAATACCGAATATATAGGCCTTTTGTACCTTAATGGCTTTCTAAAATCATATTTTTAATAGGTGACTGGAGCTTGCTGCCTATTCTTAGCAGGAAAAGTTGAAGAAACACCTAAAAAATGTAAAGATATCATCAAAACAGCTCGTAGTTTACTAAATGATGTTCAGTTTGGGCAGTTTGGAGATGATCCAAAGGTAAACTCAGATATGCTAAAGATTCTCTGACTTAAATTTTTCATGGTACAATCCAAGTAACATGTAGCTGTTTCTGTAGCTGTTTTGGTAGCATTCATAGAATAAAATACAGGTAATTCTTGATTTACAACCATGCATTCAATGATAGTTCAAAGTTATGAAAAAGTTGACTTTGATCTGTTTTTGAAGTTATGACCATCATACTACCCCTGTGATCACACGATTGTGTTTTGGATGCTTGGCAATTGGCTCGCATTTACAATGGTTTCAGCATCTTGCAGTCACATGATTGCGATTTGCAAGCTTGCCAGCCACCTTCAAACGAATAAAGACAATAGTGGAAGCTGGATTCACTTGATGACTGTGTGATTTGCTTAACAACCATGTCATTTGCCTAAAGATTGCAGTAAAAATTATCATAAAATGTCACAGGGTAGAAGTACTTTTCATAAATAAAAAGTCCAGTCGTGCGATTATTTGCTTAACTACCACATTGCTTAGTGGCTGAAATTCCAATCCCAATTGTGGTTATAAATCAAGGACTACCTGTAAATAAAACCTGAAGTAAGTTTCTATCATCCAAATACTTGATTTTTTCTATATAAAAATTGGCAATTTATTAATAATTGAAATATATTTCACTGGCTTAATTAATTTAGCTAGTAATTTCAACATGTTATTTTCAAAGGCAATATGTATTGCAGTGCTTGTGTTGTTCTCCTGTTGCATTTGCCTGTCTTTTCAGCAAAGAAATAACCCACTGCACAAGGGAAGCAGTGAAACTGGCCACACAGAGTGCAGCCATATGCATACAGTAAGCAAACTGGAAAAAATCAACATTTGTCACATTTCTTGTTAAAGTATCTTAGCCACAAGTCTTCCAATAGCTTAGTAGGAGATATTGTTTAATAATAGTAATTTATGTTTGGCGGACCTGAAAGTTAAAATGGATATAATTCTTTACTGGCTTGTTTCTACATACTTTTATTTAAAAAAGGTTTGTGTGTCACTAGAGAATTACATCACATGTAATGTTTAGTAATTTTTGATTGTTTTGTGATTAATGTCCAGTAAAATTTACTTTGGTTGTCTATAATGTAGGCTCAAAAATTCAGCTAATCTTTTGGTACTTAGCTAATAAGTGTGAAAGAAAGTACTTCCTATTGACTAAATGACTATGGAGATAGTGCCTTTTGTGAATCTCTTTTACCTACTTTCTGTTAGGGATTAGATTTCTTGTTAATTTTTTTAAAGCAAGATTCCCACTTATTAACCTACTTATTATCACAGAATAGTAGTAAAATACTGCTTGGCTCTCATATTTTGTAGGTGCTGATGTTTTAAGTGAGAACAGATGAAAAGCTATTCACATAAACTTAACAGGGAAAAAATCCTCAAAGCTATATAGTTCATATTGAAATGCACCTTTATGTAGTTCTATTCAGGGTGGACAATAATAGATGATTAAAAAATCAGTTTTTTAAATTTAAATTGGATTTTTTTCATTTTTATCAAATTTATTTTAATAAAATGCTTTTGGAATAAAAAGTCTATCTAAAGATAGTTTTCTATTTAAGATACATTCATAATTTAGTTTTTTCAGCATTAAATGGGGCTTAGTTATGTAGCATGAGGCTGTATAGTCTGCAATACTGGGACTGTTGGTGAGTCAACAGCAGGTCACCGGAAGACCTGCTGCGGGACAGAGATGACAGTTGCTCTTGAAAAATTAGATTTAAATCGAGTTGATTTAAATCAAGCCTTTTTAGTAGTGATTTAAATCAAGTTGATTTAAATCAAATCTACCCTGGTTCTATTATTGCCTGGCAACTGTTTTCTTTCTAGTAATTATCATTTGATTGTCCATTTATTCAGTTTCACTATTCTGCCACAAACTCTTTAACACTAATATGTCCCCTATCCCATCCCAGATATGATTGTTAAATCAGTAACTAAATTTATCATTTGGACATACTGCAATGTTAGTGAAAAACAGTAAGTGTTAACTATCAAAAAAAATAAACTAACTTATTGACAACAGTTGCTGACAGTCTTATTGGGAATGTTGCAGGATAGAAATACATTTAATAAATAAAAAGAAATGGTAATTCATACCTCTCCTTCCTCTGCTTCCCACTGTTTTGTCCTTTTTGACATTCCACCTTATAGGTCTCAAGCTTTAATGGTAGAGGAAAATGTAATTGGTCTCAACCACAAATAATTTATACTGGAAGCTATATTTAAGATAAAATAACACCAAGTTCTGGAAATAGGCCCAGAATTATTTTTGATGAAAGTTGCTGTACAGTCACAAAATACAAGTGCCTTTATGTACTTTTGTTTATGTGCTAAGGAGATTTTTAAATATTTAAAAATAAATAAGATTATCTTCATAAGCAACTGTAAATATTGCTTCCCTTAGCGTTATTTATTGATTGATTTAGAAAAATTTATATTGTTGCCTACTCACAAATGGCAACTCAAAGCAGCTTACAAGGATATAAAAGCACCATATAAAAGGAATAAAAAGAATAAAAAGAAGAAGAATAAAATAATAATCTCCCCACCGTGGTGACAACACAAATTCATACTAACCATTTATTGGGTTCCATCCCACTCTGAGTTCCCCAGGCCCACTGGCAGAACTACGTCTTCAAGGCCATTCAAAAGAGTTTTGACCAGTCTAATCTCTGGGGGATGATGTTCCAGAGAGAGGAAGCCACCATGGAGAAGCCTCTTCTTCATGTATGAAGATGTATCTCGTTAGGGGATGGGACCTGCAACATTCCTTGCCTTTCCACTCTAGTGGGTTGGGTTGATGTGACCAGCAAGAAATGGTCCCTCAGATAACCTGTTCCCAAGGCATGATGGGCTTTAAAGTAACAACCAGCACCTTGAATTGCACCCAGAAGCAAATCAGCAACCAATGCAGTTCCCACAGGAGAGGTGATACATGTGCACACTGAGGTCTGCACAAAACCATGCAGGCCGCTGCATTTTTTACCAGCTGGAGCTTCCTGATGCTTTTCAGGGACAGTTCCTTGTACAGCATGTTGCAATAGTCAAGGTGGGAGGTGACTAGGGCATGGGTGACCATAATTAGGGATTGTTCGTCCAGGGAAGGGTATAATTGGCACACAACCCACAGTTGCACAAAGACCCTCCTGGCCATGACTGCCACCTGCTCTTCGAGTAGGAGTCGTGAGTCCAGGAAAACCCCCAGATTACGCACAGGGTCTGTTCGGGCAGTGCCACGGCATCCATCATTGCATAATGATAGCTGAGACTTTTATAATTAAACAAAACTAATGAATACAGGTATACAAAATATTTTAAATTCAAAATATCTTGAATACATAATGACTGTACTGACTAATAAAATAAATTGAACTCAAAGCATTGTGTGCTCTCAATGAATTTGTATTTGCTCTTTTGATATTAGGAAGAAGTTATGGTTTTAGAGAGAATCTTGCTGCAGACAATAAAATTTGACTTGCAAGTTGAACACCCTTATCAATTTCTACTTAAATATGCAAAGCAGCTCAAAGGTATTATCATTTTATTTCAATACTTATTAATAAATCTTTGTTACAAGTAGTCCTCAATTTATGACTGGTCACTTAATGACCATTCAAAGTTACGACAGAGTCAGGAAAGATTACTTGTGACCTTGAAAGATTACTTGAAGTTACAATTTCCTCCTGCCCCCATCATGGTCACATCACAATTCTTATGCCTGGCAACCACGTTGAATTTATTACTGTTTGCCAAATGCTGATCTTTTTTGTGGATGCAATATTTTTTTTGCCCAGCCAGTGCTAGAATACCTCCCCCTCCCTTGCCTAGAAAATGAACTTTGGCACCAGGCTGGAGAAAATAAACTTGCATCCAAAAATCCATGCTTTTTTTCCAGTCTTTCTACCATTCAGAAACATTGTATTTGCTAGCTTTCTAGCTGGAAAATGTGATGTTTCTGAAGGGTAGAAATGCTAGTACATGGAGGGGAGGGGAATTGAGAGGTTGGAGAGAGGAAGCTCAGATCCCGAAGATCCAAGTTTCCTCTCTCTTACCCAGTGCAGTTGTTCTTGACTGCATACAGAGAGAGATCTAGAGAAACTAAACTCAGATCTTTGGGATCTGACCTTCATTTTTCTAGCACATGAGTTCTTTTTCATATATGGAGGTGAGCTGCTTGCCCCTTTTCAACAGGGGGCTACTTTTTTCCACCTGCTTAACAACTGAAACTGGAAGAGCAAGGATTGTCATTGTTGAGCAAAGCAGTCACAATGGCCTCATGCTTAGCAACCACAGTAACTTGCAACTAAAATCCAGTCCAATTGTGGTCATAGGTCAAGAACTACCTATACTTATGGGCTATTGGTCTGAGCTCTGAACTTGGCAATTTGGTTGTAACCAAATTGCCAAGCTCAGAGCTGAGACCAACAACCCAACTACCAACCTGAGCTACTTATATTCAAATATATTTCTGCCTATACTTATGTCCATGATTGTTATGTATAGTTCTTGTAATAGGATCACCACATAAACTTAAACTTATTTTTCTTGCTTTATTCTGAAGTCTGGTGATCCTGTAATAAGCCCTTCTTTTACTTTTAATTTGGGAGAAGGGAGCATTCTCCATTGGGCTGTGTTGCCAAGTGGGATGATATCCTAAGAAAGCATCTGTCTATGGTTACTTTTCCCCTTCAGAACAGTGAAGACAAGAGTTAGGAATTGGTTTGAATTTGATCATGTCTGATGACATAGATATCAGACAGTCCCCAGACTTCCAACATATCAGAGCTAGGGAAAGTTGGCCATATAATTGCTCAGCTAATTCTCACACATTTCTCCAAGTTGAAAATTGAGAGAAGGCGGGCCCACTCAATAGCAATAGGACTTAGATTTAAATACCACCCCATAGTGCTTTTACAGCACTCTTTGGGCAGTTTACAATATCAGCATTGTCGAGCAACACACTCTTTTAGTGGAAATGTTTATTGAACTTTGACAAACAACATAGTAAAGTTCTGAATAACACTGAGAATGTTCTGTTGATATGGCTATTTATTGGCTTAATCTAGTCATTCTTTTTGCCTTTTTCTAATAGGAGATAAAAATAAAATTCAAAAACTGGTTCAAATGGCATGGACTTTCGTAAATGACAGGTAAGATATCCCTCCTCCATCTTCAGTCATATGTTATAAGCATTTTGTTCATTATGTTGCAGATTCCAGGCATTATTCGGGGCCAAATTATTTAATATGTTTTTAAATTGTTTTTAAACTTTATATATGTGTTTGTTTTATCTTTGGCTGTGCACCACCCTGAGTCCTTCGGGAGAAGGGCAGTATAAAAAATAGATTAAATAAATAAATAAATAAATTATTTTCCTCAGTATTTAAAAATAACTTAGTGAACCTAGTGACTTCCTAGTCACAAATTGTTTATGTGTTTTGGAATGTGTTAATTTCATGGAGTCCTTTGCACAAATCTCAGTCTCTAGAAATAGCTATCTGCTCCTCCTCTTCAAAGAATGAAAGAGATGAAAGGACAACAGAAAGTGAAAAAAGGTGCATCAGAAATAATGGATTCTTCCATCACCTTTGGATCTAGTTCCATCAACTGCTAGCTTCAACTCCTTATTGTGTTTATGCCTGAAGTCCTTATTAATATATAAATAATGTGCTTAGAGGCATAGATAGCCTGTTACAAAGCATTTCAGACACCTTGAACAGGTTCATCAGCTATGACATTGATAATGAACTTACAATACTTGTTTTCAAAAATGACATGTCAAACTTTGGGTGACACACCAACTAACAACTATTCTTGAAAACACATCTCATTCTTGTGCGATGTTCTTGTATTCTGCATGAGAATAGAGTGCTCTTATGTGACCTCTGAAAGTTGTGGAAAAGGGCTGTGTTGTCACATGACCTTGGGAGCCTCCAAAAATTCTGTGAGAATGGGGCATGTTTTCACATGAGTTTTGGAGGCTGTGGAGGCATGAGAGAATGGTATGTATTTGCAAGGCCTCCTGAAGTCACATGGAAGGGCCATGCTCGTGTAACCATTATAGAGATTCCACAAATTAAGCGAGAATGGGACTTGTTTAAACATAGTTTTAGGGAGCTTCCAATGCATTCTCCAATGTAGCTTCAAAAACGAAGGCCTCTTGCAATAGCAATAGCACTTAGACTTACTGTACATACTGCCCCATAGTGTTTTACAGCACAGTCTGGGTGGTTTACAATGTAAGCATAATGCTCCCAACAATTTGGGTCCTCATTTTACTGACCTTGAAAGGATGGAAGGCTGAGTCAAGCTTGAGCCCTCTCAGGATCAAACTCCAGTCTATGGGCAGAGTTTGCCTATAAGACTGCATTCTAACCTCTCCCAAGTCTGGAGTCTGGAGTGTTTGGTTGGGGAAGAAATGACACATTCCTAACAAGTCTGAAATGAGTTTGGGTTTGGGGACCATCTAGATGCAGAAAATTTCCATCTTTGGTTCTGGATATGGTCTCAAAATTGAGGGTGTACTTACAGTCAGTCAGAATTGTGTTCTCCCACCTGATGTCGTATTTTGTTATATTTTGTTTCATTTGTCTTTTTTTTTTTTTTAAGTTTGTGTACTACACTTTCTCTGCAATGGGAACCTGAAATTATAGCAGTTGCAGTTATGTATCTAGCTGGTCGCTTGTGCAAATTTGAAATTCAAGAGTGGACCTCAAAGCCCATGTACAGAAGATGGTGGGAACAATTTGTACAAGATGTACCTGTTGATGTCCTGGAAGGTACCTGAAATATTTCTAGTCTAATACTTTTGTTTTTCTAACGGGTTGTATTGTTATCTGCCATATATAAATTATAGTTTATCCTGACTAAAATATAAAGTGTTCTTTATATTCTTGTTTTGAAACTGCATGAAGAAAGGTTAGTTTAATTTATTCCCATCAAGTATTTATTTATTTATTATTATTATTTTGCTTTCATTTATATGCCGCCCTTCTCCGGAGACTCAGGGAGGCTTACAATGCTTTAAGCAATAGCCTTCATACTTTTGTATATTTATACAAAGTCAGCTTATTGCCACCACAATCTGGGTCCTCATTTTACCTACCTTTGAAAGGATGGAAGGCTGAGTCAACCTTGAGCCAGGTGAGATTTGAACTTGCAGTAATTGCAAGGAGCAGATGTTAATAACAATGCTTTAGTGCACTGTACTACAGGCTCTTCCAATAATTTATGTAAAATTATTCATAAAATTATTTGTATCAGTGTTGGAAATGAAGCCAAGCCCAGAACTGAGGGTCTTTTCCTGCCCCTTATGTGTATTGAAGTCAAGATAATAATCTCAGTAATTTATAATTAGATATAAAAAGGTCCTTAAATAAAACTGCATGTTTTTAAAAAGGCAATTATTTCTGTATTTTTTAATCTGAATATTCAGTTTATAATTTTCAAAATATGCTTTGAAAATATTACTTGAAATTAATTTTGCTTTGGATAAAAGGCCTTTTACCTTTCCAGAGAATATATTGCTTTGAACAATTTCCAAATGTCAATTGTAAAAATCATGGCAAGGGTGTATAGTTCTCAAAGACCCTAATCACACAGAGAGTCCATGTTGTAGTTTTTCAGGGAGAGAGAGAGAACTACAACATGGACTTCCAATGTCATTAGGGTTTTTGATAACAGTCTGGGGTTGCACTATGTGTATGTGTGCACACAAAAGCACACACATTTATATATACTTCTGTAAAAGAGAATCCACGTTTGAAATTAGTTCTGCCCAATGAACTTCCAGATATTTTTTTTCTTTAGTTTTTGTCTAAAGCAGAGCTAAGAAAATGCACTAAAACTAAGCTTTGTGGGTTTTGGTAAAAACAATTAAAATTGAATAAATCTGGTATGAGTTTGAATGCATTTTTTCAAGAATGCATTTGGCTGATTGTTAAAATGTGTAACTTTTGTAATTCTTTTCCCCTCTCTTCCCTAGACATCTGCCATCAGATTCTGGATCTGTACTCCCAGGGGAAACAACAAATGCCTCACCATACCCCCCATCAGCTGCAGCAGCCTCCTTCCCTTCAGCCTACACCACAAGTGCCTCCAGTCCCGCAGTCTCAGCCTTCTCAGAGTTCAGAGCAGTCTCAACCCCAGCAGTCCAAGGACTCCCAACAGGGAGGGACACAGCAGCAGCAACAACAGCAGCAGCAGCAGCAGCAGCAATCACAAATTCAGCAACCCAAAAAACCCTCTCCCCAGTCAAGTCCTCCCAGGCAGACCAAGCGACCTGTGGTAAGAATGACAGAAAGAATGTTTTGTGTTACAAAATGTGATGGGCCCATTCTTCTTATCTATATTTGTCAAGGGGTTTCTATACTGCTTTTTAGTACAAAGAATCCTGAAATTTGATGTTTCAGATTTATTGCTTATAAAGCACTAGTAAAAAAGATGCTGAATATGGAAGAAAGTATGCAGCCTAAGAAAGTATGAATTGGAAGGGACGTGAGTACAGTGCTAAGTAAGCACAAATGATACATGCTTGGAACCTCAGACACTGAAAGGCTGAAGTCTTTAGCAGTTGTTACCAGTTATAAAAATGGTGATAAATTTTGCTTCTAGTTATTATAGTTTATTCCAAGAATTGAGATTCCAATCTTCAATATCAGTTCTTGAATGCAAGAGTAGATAAGGCTAACTTATAATATTTGCAACCCAGATGTGGCTTAGAGAGGGTTTTTGTTTCCAGTGTTTTTAATGCTGCTATTGTAATTTTAATAGTACTATTGATTTGTGTTTTTTTCTTAGCAGGCTGTATCACCAAAGGAAGAAACCAAACCTGCAGGTAAAGTAGACCTTTTTTTGTATAATTAAAGCTAGTTATTTACAATACATTGCTATGCATGTCTGCTCTCAAGTAAGTATCATTATCCTTAAACTCTATAATTAAATTATTAGTTTCATTATTTAAAAAAAAAACTTTTTTTTTTGCTATTTTTTAGCTGTTAAATAAAATGTAACATTTAATTCTTGTTTTGTTTTCAGAGGTGCCTCCTAAAATTGCTAAAATTGAAACTGCTCATCCACCAGTACCATCTGTGCATCCACCACCTGGTAAGTTGTACTGTGAGGTAGAAAACACTATGCTTAATAGAAAGCTAAAGATTTGTTTGTTGTGTAATTTCTGAAAACTATAATTACATGCTTATCAATAATCCTGAGTTGTCAGCCTAAACTCATCTGTATCCTGTACATCTACCTGTTTATCATTTGGAAATAAAATTTAGAAATAGGGAGTTCCACCTGTTGCCTTGGCTTCATGTTGACTTCTGAGAATTAATATAGGATGTTAAGAAGCATTGCAGCATCTGACCCTAGAAATCATCTTCCCCTTTATGTGGGAAAATATTTTGACCCACAGTACTAATACAGCCTTAATATTTACGGAGCTGAATAGGCCTTAAAGGACTATTGGTAGCAAATTTTGTTTTCAGACTATATTTTGCTGGAAAATAATAACAAATAAAGGCAGTACAGATCTTTCTATCATAATTCTGTTTCTTAAATATCTATCCTTCCTATACAGATATTGAAGATTCTGCAAAAGTTATAAATTATGTATAAACTATCTGCTATATTTTACTGCTTTCTGTATATGTCCATTAATTATTGGAATTAGGAGAGTATGCAACTGAGATAAAACTTGTTCTGTATACCAGGGATTAGAAACTTTTACCAGATAGCAAGCACTGATGCATGATTTTGCATGATGTCACAAATACTGCTTTTAAATATTAAAAATAGCTAACATAAGATATTGTGTAAAAGCCAAAACTTGAAAAATCTCATCTCTAAATCCCATTTTGTGTATGTGCCATTATAAAGTTGTTGGTCCTAGTGATAAACATTAACTCAGCTGTTACATTTTTAATCTGAACTTGGCATTAGCAAATTGCCAGAATTTTTAGGCAAAGAAATAAGTGAAATGACAACATTTATTATTTTTCTAGACTTTCTGCGTGACAAATGTTTCAATGTATTTAAAGTTTGGCTATTGTATGCTTGTGTAAATTAGGATATACAGATGCATCCAAGATCTCCAATATCCCTTTTGATACGTCCTTTTGCACCGAACATATTCCCTGATTTAAAAAAAAAATTGTCCCAGAAGCTTTAATTTTATGAAAGGGAAAGTTGCTATACTATAAAGCAAGGCACCAGTTACTCAGTATCATTTTTACTTCAGAGAATGCTATAGATTTTTTAGAAAATAAAAATTTGCTGCTACAGTCCAATGTTTTCTTTGGAAATGTGACCATCTGTTCAGAGGACAAAAGAAAGAAAATATGGAAGTGTCTTGCAAACAGGGCTGGGGAAACTGACAGATAACACTTTGGTAATCAGTGCTTTACAATTAGTTATTTCCCCTCCCCCCATCACAACCATTTTTCAGGAACATCTTCATAGAATTCCAAATATATCCTTCAGCTCAACTGATAGGGCACTGTTCACTGGCATAGAACTTTACCCTGAATACTGAGGCATGTAAGAGAAAGTCAAAATATATCTTTTACTAGTTTGGGATTCCTTTTCTAATTTGGGGCTACCTTTCTTTGTTAATGTAACGTCATATCTTGGCCATGGTTTTTTCCCTTCTCAAAAACTGCAAGGGATCAAATTTTACCTTCAGAATCTTTTTTTTTTTTTAATTTGATTTATATGCCGCCCTTCTCCGGAGACTCAGGGCAGCTTACAGTGCGTTAAGCAATAGCCGTCATACTTTTTGAATATTTTATACAAGTTCATCTTATTGCCCCCACAAACTGAGTCCTCAGTTTACCTACCTTAGAAAGGATGGAAGGCTGAGTCAACCTTGAGCCTGTTGTCTGATGTTATCTGATGCTTCACCAATTGTAGGTGTTTCATATGAAGACTTTAATTGTTCTAATATATTTTGACTTTATAGATAGGTGTAGTAATGTACCTATTTTCTACTGTTTTTCAGAACATAAACCTCCATTGACAAGTACGGTTTCCATAGGAACTGATCAAGCTACTGCAGTAGATTCTGTAGATATAACCAAGGTCCAGATTGCTCCACCATCTCATCCAGCTCCTGTACATCAGCCACCACCTATGCCTCATCGTCCCCCACCCCCACCCCCGCCTTCCAGCTACATAACCGGTATGTCCACTACAAATTCATACATGTCAGGAGAAGGGTATCAGAGTCTCCAATCAATTATGAAAACAGAAGCACCAACTTATGGAGCTTTACCACCCACTTATGGACCGCCAACTCATTTGCCATATCATCCTCATGTTTATCCGCCCAATCCTCCTCCTCCTGTCCCCCCTCCTCCACCCACATCATTCCCTCCACCTACCATTCCTCCTCCTACTCCAGGATATCCTCCGCCACCTACTTACAACCCAAATTTCCCACCTCCTCGGTTACCACCCTCTCATGCAGTTCCACCTCATCCCCCTCCAGGACTTGGCATGCCACCTGCAAGCTATCCTCCTCCCACAGTGCCCCCTGGTGGACAGCCACCTGTACCACCTCCAATACCACCTCCTGGCATGCCACCTGTTGGAGGACTTGGCCGGGCCACTTGGATGAGATAGCAGTTGTACATAACATCTTTTTTTGTCTTGGGCAAGGTGGAGAGTATTATAATCAGATAAGGATACAGAGGCTGCTGTTTGGAAATGATATTGGTTTGGTTACAGTTTGATCAGCAGAAAAAAATAGTTTAAATATTACAATGCTAACTAAAATATAAAGAGTTTTGTTAATTGTAGTGCTGGATTAGTTTGTAATAATATGTTTTGAAGGCCATATTGGCTGAGTTGTATGGGTAAGAAGAAAAAATAGAAAAGTAAATGCCTACTTGAATATCAGGATTAAGGTTATTCCAGATGAAAGGGGGGGGAACCCTTTCTGATTTTATTACATAATGTTCCAGCAAAATTTCACTCTTAAGTTGCAATATCGATTTATTTTATGCTTCTCTATGTATATGTGTGCATACATACATAAAACCTCACTTTCTGCCATTGTTATTTTGGAATGAATGTTCAGACATAATTTGAAAATTTCTGTATGTACATATATTTTCAAAATGTAAAAAAAACCCTCTAATGGGATACAATGATTTACACCTTTGTTGTTTCTGATTCTTGAAAAAACATTGTTGACATGTATCGAAATAAACCTGCTTCTGAAAGCTGAAATTTTCTCATTGCTATTCAGTGCCAATGGCTCTCT
This sequence comes from Pituophis catenifer annectens, assembly GCF_029215685.1. Taxonomy (NCBI): domain Eukaryota; kingdom Metazoa; phylum Chordata; class Lepidosauria; order Squamata; family Colubridae; genus Pituophis; species Pituophis catenifer. The sequence goes on from NW_027256881.1 coordinate 311,555,136, forward strand.
CTTTTTCCCCATGCCAACGGCCCCATCTAAATGAGGTAGCCAGCCAGCTTGGTAATACATATTTTCTCCAAACAATTTCTACATCCAATTTCTAATCTTTTTGCATCTGCTTTTGCCCTTATGCTGCTCTTACATGCATATTTACCTGACAGTATTCATCACTATATGTAGAGAGATGAGTAAACCTATTTAGCATTACATATTATATGATTGAAAAGAAGAAATATTGATCCAACAGAACTCAAAAGGATGGCTCACATTTCTCTATCTAATTTTTAGTTAATATTAAAATATACAATATAATGAATGAAGAATCACAGATTTAACTAAAATTGTAATTTTATGTTGATTTCTAAGTATTTTAATATTTTTCAACTTCTCAAAAATACAGTCATGTTACAGCTCCCTTACAAAGAATGTATTTTATTATCTTCAATGGAATGCATACACTACCACAAACCCTTAATTTTTACTAAAATATTTCAAATGAAGGTTTTACACACTTAAAAAGTCTTTAAATTTTCACCCTCCCTGCCACAAAAGCAGTGCTTCAGTAAAAGGTATAAATGTGTGCTAAAATCTAAAGACATTGCTTATATACTATACATGAGCACAGGTGCTAATTTACTTTTTCCAATCATATATAGAAAATATGGCAGGGTTGTAAGATCACAGGTTAAACAGAAATCATAATTTCATACTTATTTCCAAAAGCAGCACAAATACTCTTTCCCCACATTATGAAAAATATACAATTTTATCACTTTACAGTCATGCGCTTTGCTTGAAAAACAAAATCAGTACTTTTTTCTTTATTCCAGTTTCTAAAAAGGTAAAAGGTCACTTTAAAACATTGTTTATTTTTAATTGCTATCTTTTGGGTAAACATTTGCTTTTTAAACAAGTTTATGTTCTTTTACCAAAAAGGGCAAAATGCATCTGGATTTTATCCAATTGCCATATGCTTTTTCCCCAAGAAAAGCAACCAATTGCTTAAAAATAGAACAGTCCGAAGGGGCAGAACCAAATAACAGGAATTTTGTTTTGAAGTTGGTATAGACTGAGTGCTTCTACATTGTAGGAGTATAAAAAGCTTTATGAAGCAGGTAGTTAATGAACATTAAATGGGGGTGGGAAAATGAATATTATTACTCCAGCATTGTATTTCAACTTACATTTCCTTCTACATTAATATTCAGCGTGTATTTTTCCTTTTGAAATTACTCATGTTTAAGCATATCAGTCATACACTATTAAACAGTCTTCTCTAAGACAGTTGTTTTCCCTGGGGATGATAGGAACTTTTATGTAATTCATCTGAAAGGTGCAGTAGATTACGAGGTTATACCGTAAAGTAAACCATTGTCCAAGGAAAACAATTTTAGCTTATTTCAAGCTAAATATAAAATAGCAATTAAAAAGTACACATAGCACTGCATCTGTAGAGTCTACAGTTTGTAATTTGCATATATTTGGAAGTACTTTGCATTTTCATCTACAAAAAATTCACTTAATACCATAGTGGAGTTACAAATCTGGAGGATTTTGCTATTTATTCATGTTATTTGTATGGGTTTGGTTCCACAAACATGTAATTTTCATTTTAATATATTACTAAATACTGAGTACTTTTCATTTTATTTTGGCATGCTGGGTCATTCTATGCTTCACCTTGATTTTGATTTCCCTGATGTGTTCAAAGCATCTGAATGTACTTTTGAAATACATTAAAATTCAGATTTTTTTCTTCAGCTTTTAGGTTCCTCAGTTGATTGGCATAATTCCACTAAAATAACAGATTGAGCTGTTATGCCTCTTACATACTCAAGTACATGAAGCCACTCATCATTATTATTATAATTAATCACATAGCCAACCAGCTGTTTAGACTGGATTTGGCATTTTTGCCAATCCATTGAGTATTATTTATTATTTCCTCATGTGGATTGTATCTGCACCTCATCATCATATTGGAAGCTGTTCAAGAAATGTACAACGGCAACAGAATAAAAAAACCCAACACCTAAGAGAATGTCTACTGTCCTTTTCATTTTACATCATTCCTCTATGGAACTCAAAAGCAGCATATATGAAGTTGTCAAGACAAACTCCGGGGCAGGCACCAATCGCATATGTATTCAGACCAGATCTTGATTTGGCATAACATAATACAAATTATGAACCCAACTATTGATATATATAAGCCATGATTTATTGCTTCGTGTGTGAAGCCAATTTATTCAATCAGCAAGATAACTTTTGTTTCGGAACATGACTTTTCCTCTCGACTTAAAAATACTTTGTTTTAAAGGCCTATCCCAGCCATCATTAACCTGATTCAATAGATAGACCAATCAAACCAAAATAAATCTTAAAATACTGGAATGAACTGTCAAAGGATATAGAACAGAAGAGAAACTGATAGTCAACTAAGTAATAATAGCACTTATAACTTTTGTTAAGTTCTAATAAGCTTTTTTCATTAAATGCATGAAAACTTATAATTTAACAAAATACCAAGTTGTCAGCAAAGTGTTCCAATAAATTATGAGATTGTTTTTGTACATGATACATACACTCAACTTGATTTCTGACAGACTTTTTTGTACTCCCATCGGCAGTAGTGAGAACACTTGAATGGCCATTATAGGGAGTAATGTTTATCTTTAAATGTTAGAAATTCAGCTGCTTTTAATTCAGCTAAATCAAAATATACATGTCCTAACTTCAATTAGTTATACACAGAGAAGAATATGTGAGGGTTGATGTCTAATGCATGAATTTCTTAAAATGAATTAACTGCAGTAATTAAAGACCTATTAAAAGGCCTTGGTGGAAAATAGAACCTAGAGCAGATACATTGTATACATTAACTTTGTTTACCAGTGTTTGCTGCAGTAATGAGGTTAGAGCAAGGAACAATGTATTTAGTAGGCACATGCATGGGACCACAACTCACTGCACTTTTGTGGCATAGGACCACCCTTGTTTCCAAACATTTGGCTACTTTAATTATTCCATTGCATTTTAGAAGACAATATAATTTGTATGCTGCAAACCAAACTATTGGTTGTTTGGACCCCTTCTGATCTGAAAGCTTCCTTTAATAGCCCACCCAAATTCTCTGATAACATTCACATTAATTGTAGATCCTTGAAAACTTGATTTGTTCAAATTCTAAGTTTGTATTATAAATTACTTAACGAACAGGGAGGTTTTCACTGATACCTTTGCCCATAATGAGCAAAATGAGAAAGAGGAGGTTCCCAATTTCCTCCTTAGAGTAGCAGGTGGTTGAGATCACAAAAAACTCTCAAAGTGGCTCAATATCTAGGTATAGGATGGACTTGCAAAACCAAAAAGGCAGGCTGTAATGAGAAGGAATAAACTTGATCAGATAAAATAAATCTGAATTAGGGCAGACGCTGTAATTTGAGTAATCACCTCAGACAGGAGCCTTCCTAGTTCTCACAAAAACAAAGGAGGGAAGAGGAAAATCTATTCATCCTTGCAAGACTTGGTTACTGTAACCTTATAATACAATTAGTATTAGCATTCAAAATTCTGGTTTCTTAGTCTTAACTACCTTGAATGGTTGACACAGGCAAAAAAAGATCAAGAAGAAAAGAAATATAATCTTTCTGAAAGAGGGGTACTTGAGAGAGATACTGAAACTTGAGTAGTGGACTATCTAGGTGAGTTCTTAATAAAAAAAATTGAAAATAAAGAGAATTCAATACAAAAAATATATCCAAGTAATTGTTATTGTTCAATAACAATAATCAAAAGTCTATGAAACCAGATTGCCAAATGTGAAGTTGTAGCATATTGAAATTCCACATTTTTACACAAGCAGCGTTTAATTTAGAGTTTTCTCTTTGTCAAATGATATTACACAACTTGGATCCAGTGGCCAGTTAGGTGTTGCACTATACAGTTTTAGGAAACTTACAATTATCAGATGAAATGAGATTGGGGGAAAAATGATTACAGTTCAAATTAGGGAAGATTGGTTTGGTTGATCAGCAGCAGCAGCAACATGAATTCTCATGACAACCACTTCCTTAAAATGATTCTTCTTCTATATCTTCTCCAAATATTGTAACCAGTTCTGTATTCCCCCATTTATTTCTAAGATATCATGTCAATATTATTTTACATAAGGGATCATGATTTTTAAAAAATTTAATATATTAAAAAGACAAGTCCAAAAGAGACATTGCAGGAACTGTTTCGCGTATTATATTTTTCTAATGTGGAGTTAAGGTCAAAATAAGCAAAATCACAACAGTGGAACGATCCTCTCATATATACCGGAGGTTAATGCAAAGGAATGAAGGACTTGTGCATCTTTAGCAACAATGTGAAGATTTGCAGAGCATTCGTTCAGTCATGTGCTTGCTCTGCCTACTGCCTTCTCAGGGAGTATCTTATCTAAGAACTGGCCAAAATCTGTAATTGGTATTGACAAGGCTCATGTGCTTCTAGTAATTGGGTAGAAAAATGGTCGATGCCAGGTATAGATTTTGGCCAGCTCTTAAATCAAACACTCCCCGTGAGTTCACCTCCCTTTTTCCTCTTCACTGCTCATTTACTTATTTCTGTGAGGTCTATTTGCATCCTTTCCCAGAAAGACAGGGAGGAAGATGCTCGTTTCTTTCTACACCTCCTCCAACGAGAGGTAAGCAGGCAGGAGCAGCAAAGAAGCAGAGAACATTTAAGGTGCGGGACAAATGATGCTGAGCAAATAGCTCAGGTCTGAGATCTGCTACCACTACAGTATCACCCAAACTCTTTTCACTCAAAACTGGTGAGCCACCTAGTTAAAGGCAGCCTAACAATTACACATTATGGCTGGTCAGATTCTTGACAATCTAGAATATGTTGCTAGAATATTCAAAGTATAGTCAGATTAAAAGTTGCTTGCACTTCAGATTTGTCCTTCAAAAATAAAATCTAACTCTACGATCTCTGACAAAATGTCTCTCAACCAACTTGAACAATGACTAATTTAGGTCCTCATTAATTCCTTGGTATTTTCTAAAATCATACAACCGAGAAGCCTTTCTCAGACAAGTGCCCTACAGCTGCAACTCCAATAATTTCTAGTCATCATGCCGGGATTGGTGGGAGTTGCTGCCAAATTGGGGAAGACTGCTTTGGGCAGCCACTACTGCCATGCAATTCCATGAGTAGTCTAAAATAAGGCAGTGGAACTGCTCAGAGTTCTTTTATATATATATATATTCTACCTAGAAATCAATGGGAATCAAGAATGTATATATGACCATACAGGAAAGTGGGGATTTCATTACAATACAAATGACAGAGATTGGCCACGAGAGGGTAGTCATTAACCCATGTATCATTGTTCTGGATCAGGACAGCCCGCAAGCTAGGCCTTTAGCTGCCTTATTTACACTATGGACACAGTTAAAGGAAATGGGAGGAAGGGATAATGCTGGCAGCCAGAAGCAAGGAAGTTCCTTTGCCTCAGATTCTTTTCATTTCCAGTCTTGCAGCCTGAGGTGCTTATAAAGGACCCTTGAACTGGTTTCCTGAAAGATGTTGCCTGATTGATGGTTTGGAGCTTGCTGCATCACCTAGTTTTCGCCAGACAACCTAAGGAACAAGAAAAAAGTACAACTTGTAAACAGGAACCAAGTTTTCCATAAACAGAACTGCTGGAAAACCTGAAGCTATTGAGGTCTGGTAATGCCTGATTGTTACACTAGGAGGCATCCAGGTCCTAACATAATTTTAGTCTTCAGGGTTTTTTTAAATAGTAATTTTATTGAACATTACTATTAAAAATGAACTAATACTAAAAAAAAATAGAAAGTAAAAATAGAAAGCACAAAAAAGAAAAAAGACTATAATAAAGAGAGTGAGAAAGAAATATACAGAGAAATGACCTCTTATAACAATTATAAACAATTTTCAGTGTAATTTAACCTCCTCTGTTAAAAACAAGAAATTATTTTCCCATATGCCATCCCTTATCTATAAAGAAATCTTTAAAGCCTTGTTTTTCAATCCTAGTCAGCAAAATTCACCAAAGGTTACCAGAGATAACCTTTTTATCTATTTTACCTATTTTAAACTTGATCAAATAAAACAATTTCATATTCATGTATTTTACTTTTACAACCTTGACTTCTGTATAGTCCTTCCCTTTAGTTTAGCAACAGCATTTTTCCATGGGAATGATATTTATAATAAGTTTCAAATTTGTCCCGAGTTCCTGATCTAACTCTTTAGTTTTAAGTGCTCATCTTGGTAAAGTGCCCTAGCATTAGATGTGTCTCAGTAAACCAGGGACTAAATTAGGCAAAATTGTTCTGGCACTTCATCAGGAAATTAATCTAAGTTGAATTTAGTGTTAGGACAGCTTCTAGCAAAATTACAAAGATAATGTTCCACATCCATTATTAATACCAAAAATTGGTGGCAAAACATTTCATGTATCTCTGATATTTAGTTCTCTTGCATTTTAAATCCCTGAATGGTTAAAAGACAGAAGAGCAGCTTTATGGTCAAATCCAAGGCTTTGAGGTGGTGGTTTGAAAAACCTGTGTAGCAATTCCTCCCCAGGAGAAAGTTTTGATTCTGGCCAGGAAAAAAGATGATCATTTGGGAGGCTGCATTATTATTAAGTGTCCTGACCAGGCAGCAACTTCCAACTACTTTTTTTATTATGCAGAGTACTATTGTCAAAGTGCCCTTCAAGTTGGAAAACTCAGGATCACAAATGTCTGTATAAATGCCATTCTTGGGAACTGGGAAGCAATCAAGCACTGAGGCTGACTCCTCCAGCAATCATCCAAAATAGGTGCAGGGCAAATCTGACATTCTATAGCAAACATCCAGTCCAACAATGTGTTGCAAATCCTGATTCCGCAAGTAGTTAACCCCTCCCCCCTTTAACTTTTGTTGATTCCTTGAAAAGCAAAAGTGGTAAAGGCCTTAACTGAGCCTCATCTGCATCAGGATATGCCAATGCAACAACCAGCAACTGCCTGTTCCATTAGGAAGCATTCCACTCTCAGCACCATGCTTTCATGTCTCTGGATCCCATTCAGTGGTGGGTTTCAAATTTTTTTATTACCGGTTCTGTGGGTGTGGCTTGGTGGGTGTGGCATGGCTTGGTGGGCGTGGCAGGGGAAGGATACTGTAAAATCTCCATTCCCTCCCCAATCCAGGGGAAGTTTACTGCAAAATCCCAATTTCCTCCCGATCAGCTGGGACTCAGGAGGCAGAGAATAGATGGGGGCAGAGCCAGTCAGAATTTTTACTACCGGTTCTCCAAACTACTCAAAATTTCCGCTACCAGTTCTCCAGAACTGGTCAGAACCTGCTGAAACCCACCTCTGATCCCATTGCTATCTGAAACTCCCAACCAGACTGGCTGACTACTTTCCTTGATGCATAAACTTTGGGACTGCTCTTGGGCTGCATTTACCATACTCTGCCGTGAACTGCCACAGACTAGACTTCCCTATTTAGCATTACTAGTGTGTGCAAGCAATTGCACATTCCAAGGCTGTGACTGCCGAAGCCTGTAAACATTTGGAAACTTGAAAGTAAAATAGTTCACAATCCAACTCCGAGTATGAGTTCAACCTGAAACAGGGCAAGTACAGCATCATCAAAAGCTTTGGAGGTCCTCACAGAAGCTAGTAGTTAGGAAAGCATTTCCATAGTACGCATGCATAATTTTTTTGTACTCCCCCCTGAAATCTAGCATTTGGATTATTTTATTTGGGTGTTTGTACAGGTATTCTTATAAACCAGCAGTTGTCCCTAAAACATAGGTTGGGAACCATGTGGTTCAAAGCTCACATGTGGGGAATTTAAACATCCCTAGGCTCCAGACACATCCGGCTAGACAATGTTCCTATGCTCAGTAAATCCATTCCAAAAGACAACAATAAACAAGGAAATGTCAGCCGCATTCCTGCCAAATAGTTGGTCGTTACAACTTTCAAATAACATATTTGTTTTAAAGAAGTTGAGCAAAGGAAACTTGTTACGGTGTGGCACATTCCATCCATTTGAACTGATAGTTTTGGTGGTTGTATAAGTAAGGTATTCTGCAGTTCTTCATATCCTTAAGGGGATTAAATACAGTACTTGCAAGAGCTAATAGTGTGCACTGCTCTTGAAAACTGCTTTGGTTTAACGGAGGGTTCTCCAAGAACTTTTTTCAGGACAGTCTTGGAATATATTTAGCTCTGTGAAGCAAGGAATAAGCAGCATTTCTTTTACACAGCATGTGTGAAGAAAAGCATAGTTTTGTGTGCATGGTTTTTGCTCCTGGTTCTGTGCCATGACACTGACATTCCACAAAGTTACAGTACTCACATCCTACAAGTGTTAGTCATTTCCCTCTCAACAATGTTTTGTTTTCTTTAATTCCAGTAGGACAGGACAGGTCTCAAGAATAATGGTTTCTATGGGTGATCACCAGCATTGTGTGCTTACGCCATTTGAATTTTCTGAAAAGCAGACCCACAATATAGTAGTTGACGGGAATGGGTACAATCTAAAGAACTTACATTAAATCTTGCCCAGACTTCCTCAGGGCTGGACAGCATGAGACTTATTTCCAAATCAAGAGGCACAGAACTGAGCAGATTGCTACAATCCTATGCACTTCACCTAGCAATCAGTTGCATATTATTATTATTATTATTATTATTATTATTATTATTATTATTATTATTATTATTACTACTCCTACTACTACTCCTACTACTACTACAGCTAGGCCTGAAATTGTACCCATCACTTTAAAAAGGTGTGTTTGTCTTTTAAAACACACCACTTTGCCCTTTTCTTAATAGTAAAAGGACCACTTTTACATTTCACAAGAAATTTGATATGTTTGATTTTGGAAGCATTAAGGATTTCTTTGGATTACTGTGCAAAATTTTAGCCTATACAAGTACTGCTTGGTATACAACCACAATAGGCACCAGAAAATGTATTGTTAAGTGGCACAGGCATTAGACTGCCATGGTTATAAGTATGAAGATTGGTTATAAGTTGCTTTTTTCAGTGCTATTGTAACTTTGGATGGTCGCTAAACAAATGATTGTAAGTGGAAGACTACCTATAGAGCACCTGCACACCCTTATCCACTCTGGATGGGAACACTGAGGTATGCACCCTTTCAGTAAAAGTGTTGGTCCTATGCATGTCTTCTTGTATAAATAGCCTAAAATAAATTTCTCCTTATTTCTAGGTTGAATTTCTCCTTGGTCAGTTTCCATCCATTATTCCAAGTTCTGACTTCAGGTGTCTTGGAAAATAGCTTGACCCCCTCCTCTCTGTGGCAGCCCCTCAAATACTGGAACATTGCTATCATGTCTCCCCTGGTCCTTCTCTTCGCTAGACTAGCCATGCCCAGGTACATTGCAAGAATGTGGGGCAAGTCCAAAGAGACAATGATCGGGCCCGTTGTCTCTTCTCTTCATCCCCTGCTTACACAGTGAGATGTCTGATGTAGGCTCTCCTAAACACTAATTACAACAGCCATCTATACCCACATTCACACCAGCATCACAAAGTCTATTGATGCTACCTATTTGGATGCTAGGAAACAAAGCAGAGGCACAGGAAAAATAACAAAACAGCACAGGCAAAACACTGGATGAATCATGGTAAAAGTGCATTTTGAAACCTGTCAGCCAATCTGCTTGGGTGTAAGCCATTTCTTTTACAGAAAGTAACAAACAGTGGAGAATGTGACACTCTACTCTCTCAGAGATCATTTGTTTTACTACCCATTTACCGGTACTTTGTGTGATTAGTGTCATGGTCCTGTTTCATGGTTTTTGTTTAGTACCTTAATATGTTTTTTTGGGAGATGGAGACAGATGGTTTGGACAGAGTAATACACAAGAAGGGCAAAATAACATTGGTGTTTCTTCCTCCATGTCTTTAAATTCTCCTATCTTTTCTTATGCTACTGATTTTTATTCTCTTTCTCATATACTCTCATCTTTTACCTTTACCTTTACCTTTACCTTTTTCTGCTTATTTGTTTATGCTTCCTTACTCTGAGGCTGTTTCCAGTCAGTTTTGATTAGGAGGGAGAGGTCCAATTCTCAGCCCCTAGTTTTCCGTAGGGATAGATGCTCTCTCAGCTCCCGTTTAACATCTACATGAAACTGCTGGGTGAGATGATCCGTCATCATTGGAGTGAGATGTCATCAGTATACTAATGATACTCTGTTGTACATTGTTGTTAAGGGATGCTACAACTGCCTTTTTGCAGTGCCTGAAAACTCCTGAGATTTGGATGGGGAGCAACAGACTAAAACTGAACCCTGGCAAGATGGAGTGGCCTTTGAGTTCAGAGCTCCTTGGTTCTTGGAGAATGACTATTGTTGGTCATGGAGAGGGTTGCACTGTCCTAGGTAGACCCAGTGTGTAATCTGGGGATTATTCTGGACTCATAACTCTTAACAGGTGGCAGTCATGGCCAGGAGAGCCTTGCACAATTTCAAGTTGTGTGACAGTTAACCCATTCCTGGTTCTCCTCACAGTCATGTCCTAACAACCTCCTGTTTGGATTACTGTAATGCACTCTACATGGGGCTGCTCTTGAAAATTATCTGGAAGCTTCAGTTGATTCAAAATGCAGCATAGTTCTACACAAATCAAGATCTGAATATGTATCATCTCTTTTGCAGGAGCTGCATTGCTTACTAATCTTCTTCCAAGTACAATTCAAAATATTGGGTTATCACTTTTAAAGCCCTACATGGCTTGGGGCCCAGTTATTGAAGGACTGTCTCTCCCCAGTTACCCAGCCCACCAAAGCAGCAAGGCAAGGTATGCTGAGGGTCCCGTCTTGTAGGATCAGTAAAGGGGCCTTCTCTGTGATGGCTCCCTCCTTTTGGAATAAGATAAGATTGGCCCCTACCTTGTTACTTTTGCTGGAAGACCCTAAAGATGTGGTTTTGGCAGTGGCCCTAGGAATTCCACGGTAGATACAGAGCCAATCAAGTAGCTGGGGTGACTGTGTGGTCACCACCATTAGGGGAGGTGAGGGTTTTTACGCTGTGATATTTTAATGTTGTAAGCTGCCCAGAGTCATTGTGTGTGAGTTGGGCAATCATATAAATTTGTCTAACAAATAAAATGGTGACAAAGGTCTTAGAAACTGTATCATTTAGTATCCTTTTTAACAGATAAAAACAATACAGACTTCAGTCCCATGCAATTGGGTTCCTTGTAAGTGTGTTGACCAGGAAATTTAGCAGTTTTTGTCCAACATAACTAGAAGGCACATATTTGGAGAAGGCTGGTGTACAACCTTACTTGAAAATTAGTACCACTGAACCTAATAGTATTTCCTTGATTAGATATATCTAGGACTGCATTGTCACTTGCTTTGTAACCTGTTTTTTCTTCAGATTGTGAAGACAACAATTAAATAAGTCTGCACGGACAGAACAGATCCTACAAAATATTGAACAACATCAACACCACAACTAGAAGCGAACAGCTAACATATGAAAGACTGTGAAAATGGATTCATTACATTGCACATTTCACGAACAATTGCTTTCTCCTTTTCACTCAGGTCTTCTTCATAGTTTTCTTGTATCTGCCTGTCCAAATTCTCATGGACTTCAAGGACCTATAGACAAGCATAATGGAGATGAAATTATAAAATATATCACATCGTGATTCATTACAGCCAAAACAGAACAAAATCTCACAACACACACAGAGAGAGAAAGAGAGAGAAAGGAAGAGAAGAGATAACGACCGAAAAGACTAGAATGCACCAATAAAATATGATCAAAGTCTTTCATGTAACTCTAAACTTAAATTAGTGATTGACAAGGTAGGAAATCCAAGAAAGTTTGTAACTGATATTTAACGTTAGATAAACATGTACACATTAAGCACATTTTACTGGATTCTACTGATATTGCTAAGACATTATGTACATCCCAACACTGAAAAAAAAAATACAACACACAAGATTTCAAGATGTGCTGATAATGAATTAGGTAGACCAGTGATTTAACTCAGTTCCTATATTGCTCCTGCTGAAAATTATTTCAATGCATAAAGTTCTTATCACTGTATAAAGATTTGGAAAATACTAAGAGTGGGGCTCATTCATGGAAAAGCTAAGGCTTGGTAGTAAAGCCCATACATTTACTACAATCTTTTCTCAGGAGACATTTGTGAATTCAGGAGAGTTGCTGTCAGTCAATACAGCACAGCCTTCTTTAACCTGGCCACTCATTTGTATTGGGATCAGAACATCTACAATTTTCAACTAGCTTCAAGACATCTGGAAAGAAGATTGGAAAAGGCCAATGTAAATAGTGCTAAGCTAGGTAGAAAAAAAAAGTTTTCTATGTTTTCACACTTAAATCATTTTCTCAGGATTTTAATCACTTCTGAATGGAAACTTTTACTAGTTTGATGATAACCTCATAGTCTTTGACTAGCTGAGATACTAACTATACCTCTCCGAAGGAAAGGAGAGAGATAATATTCATCAATTTCCCCTGAAGTCTGATTATTCCTTAAGTTCCCATAGTAATAGATGCAAAGGGGATTGCATGAGAAGGATGCTGATGGAAGATAACCAGTCAAGTGCTTGTTCTTGCCAGCAGAAACAAGCTGGGTGCTACATGAAAGGAATAAACATGTTTCTGCAATCTTTGTTATACCAATCCTATTACTGTATTATAAATTAATTCACTAGATTTTTAAAAAATTGTTATTGAAGAATTTTACAAAATAGTAAAAGTTATACAAATTTGAGAAAAAGAGAAAAGAGTAAAAAAAGAATGTGTGCAAAGAGGAGGAAAAGGAAAAAGAAGTGTTTTCTGATCTTTATAGCAGTTACAAATACATTTATCATCTATTTTCCATCTTGAGGGTTACATCAAAGAACAGAACAGAACAGAACAGAACAGAACAGAACAGAAGAGTTGGAAGGGACCTTGGAGGTTTTCTAGTCCGACCCCCTGCCTAGGAAGGAAAGCCTACACCACTTCAAACAAATAGTTATCTAATCTCTTCTTTAAAACTTCCAGTGTTGGAGCATTTACAACTTCTGGAGACAAGTTGTTCCACTTATTAATTGTTCTAACTGTCAGGAAATTTCTCCTTAGTTCTAAGTTGCTTCTCTCCTTGATTAGTTTTCATCATTCCCTTTTTGTCATATTTACCCTTTCTAATCATCAAATTCATAAATCACCAGGTCATTTTTTCCATTTTCAGTAAAAAAAAAATCCATAAAGGGTTCCCAGTCAAACATATTTAGGATTACAAAAAAACATTTCTGCAAATTCTGTCATTTTCACTAACCATTCCCCTCTTGTAGGTATTTCCAAATCTTTCTGTCTTTGTGCATATTTCTGCATATTGTCCAAAACTCACAGCCCAAAAAAAAATCTTGTTTCAGCTGAATTTAATTGTTACAATCTTTTATAGCACTATATGCATTTGGACCTAGCTTTTTTTTAGCTTTTTTTACAAACCACCATGTGTGATAAAAATCACCCTTTGTGCCTTTCACATTTCCAACATAAATTTGAAGTATCTTTATACATACTTGATCATTTTTCTCATGTCGTGTACCAACAATAAATCATTTTGTAAAAGTTCTCTTTTAAGTTATAAAATAAAGTAAAATTCAATCCTTTCTACCACATCTTCCATTGTGTGTGTACACGCATACACACACGCGTGTCCTTATATGTGGGGTGCCACAGGGATCGGTCCTCTCACCTCTTTTGTTCAACATTTATGTAAAGCCGCTGGGCGAGATCATCCGTGGTTTCAGGGTGAAGTACCACCAGTACGCTGATGACACCCAGCTGTACATCTCCACCCCGGACCACCCCAACGGTGCCTGGAGGCCGTACGGATCTGGATGGGGAGAAACAGGCTCAGGCTCAACCCATCCAAGACCGAGTGGCTGTGGTTTCCGACGTCCCGATATAGTCAGCTGGTGCCATCGCTGACTATTGGGGGCGAATCATTGGCCCCCACGGAAAGGGCTTGCAACTTGGGTGTCCTCCTGGATTCACGGCTGTCTTTAGAAGAGCACTTGACACCCGTGACCGGGAGGATTTTTCATCAGGTTCGCCTGATTCGCCAGTTGCGTCCCTTTCTAGATCGGGACTCCCTACGCACAGTCACTCATGCCCTTGTCACCTCTCGTCTGGACTATTGTAACGCTCTCTACATGGGGCTCCCCTTGAGGAGCACTCGGAGGCTCCAACTGGTGCAGAGTGCAGCCGCGCGGGTGGGTATGGGAGCGAAGTGGCGTTCCCATGTGACCCCCCTCCTGCGCGAGCTGCACTGGCTACCGGTGGTCTTCCGGGTGCGCTTCAAGGTTTTGGTTATCACCTTTAGAGCGCTCCATGGCTTAGGACCTCCTGCTACCACCAATAGCCTCCTACCGGCCAGTACGCTCCCATAGAGAGGGGCTCCTCTGGGTGCCGTCGGCCAAACAATGTCGACTGGCGGCCCCCAGGGGGAGAGCCTTCTCTGTGGGGGCACCTACGATCTGGAACGAGCTCCCCCCGGAGATACGGAAGATCCCGGATCTGCGCACCTTCCATCGCGCGCTCAAGATTTTATTATTTCATGAAGCTGGCTTGGCCTAAATCTTTTCCCCTGTTAAATGTAAATTTTAATTTGTTTTTTAAATTATTGGGTATTTTAATTTGTCTCAGCCAAATTATTTAATTTGTTTTTATTCTATTTTAAATTTTTGTATTTATGTGTTTTATTCTGTGGCTGTTCACTGCCCTGAGTCCTTCGGGAGTAGGGCGGTATAGAAATCCAATAAAAACAAAAACAAAACAAAAACAAGATAAAACCCATATGCCCAGTGGGTTCACAGCCCTGTCCTAAAACCCAGGCTCTGCTGAGGATCCACTTCTGAGAAAGTGCCCATTTTGTGATTCTAACTTGTCATTGAAAACATATTGCTTATATTTACTTATCAATGATCAGAAACATTTCTCTAGAAAGCATTGGTTCACAGAATCACCCTTCTTTCCTCCAGGTGACTGGCCTTGAAATATGTCTTATAGATGAATACTGTAACATATATGGGAATTAGAAAGTAGAGAACCTCCTACAAGACAATGGAAAACATGCTGTTGCTTTTGAAAAAGTCAAAGACCTAAAAATGTTATCTACAGAGGCAAACTAGACCTTCTTGCCCTGACAAGTACCTTCCACAATAGCACTACATCATCTTATGTAATCAGGAAAGGAAAGGACACTGCATATTTCTTTTCCTTGGGATATTAGTGGGGCACGAAATTGGAGCCAGGAATTTTTGCTGGTAGCAAGTACTAGTTAGCATCTGACATTTCAATAGTTCCCCATTCACAGGTTTGACTGAAGATTGTGCTCCTCTGGTGAACATTTGGAGTTTAAAGAGCTTTTTTTAAAAAAAACATTTTTAGTTTTGTCACTTAATTGATGATAGGATACTTTGTTTTTATAATTCTATGTAAGTACCCCAGAATCTATTGGATTGGGGCAAGATATAAATTCTATAACAAATGAATACATTCTGGTTGCAAAAATGGGGATAATATTGCAATCAATTTTGATTCAAATCCACGTAACGATGTGTGTAAAATATACTTTCCAAAATTGCACGCCATTTTTCCATGATATAACTGCATGTTGATTGCTTAGAATCAGACTAGAACTGCATTTCCTTTTTCCTGCTTATTTTTAAATCCTCAATTACAAAACTGGGTCATTTGCTTACTTAGCTTAACCTACTTTAGAAACCGTATAACTCACTAGCTTAACTGACATTACGATCATTGTTTGCATGGCTTAAACTAATTCAATCTGTTGCTTTCCTTTTTTTTTTTTTGATGGGGAAGGATACAAGGAAAACAAAAGGGATTTACTGACAAATAAAACTAGATCTTAAATGAAAAGGAAATAATTAATTATTGATCCAAGTGGGTGCAGACTGTGCTGCTAACTCATTTGGCCTCCATATGTCTGCCATATACTCAATTGTGTAGACAATCAAAGCTCAGTCAGAAATGGCACACTGGCAACCAACTACTGACTGCTCTCGGAGAATAAATGAACCAAGCAAATTGAGATGGTTTGATTAATAGTTGCTGGTTATCCAATCTGAGAAAGTCTGCTGTGTTTTATTATTAGCTCAAAAGTCTTTCTTCATATCTCATTTAATAGAAATACAAAGCTCTGCAGTAGCACTTTTGCTTCTTTTGCTGTCATATCCTGTTGCACTGTATTGCCATTATTTATAATATGAATGACAGCACATTTTGGGGCAAAAACTTTTAAGAGATGGAATACTGTTAGATTTCCCCACTCTACGTTTCAGTACTTTCTTCCACTCTGATGTCCTTCAGGTTCCAACAATCTAGAGGACATTAAGTGTCAAAAGCTGGCAAAGGATATCAGTGGCTTTTGAAGAAACTATCCTTTGTGCTAGAATGGAAAATACGACTTATTGCGCTCACAAATATATATACATACCTTCATAGCATGTACCACTGCTTCAGGTTTCTGGCTTAGAGGAATATACCCAACTTGAGGAGTAGCAGCAGCAAAATCAGGAGTCATGCGAAAGGGACCCTGTCAAAATATCAAAAAAATAAATAAAATCCTTATAATATATAACTTTTTAATCCCTACTTTCAAGTTCTTCTGTAGTCACATACCCCTAACAAATCAAAAAAAATCAGTGTGATTTGTTGCTATTTTGGATAAAACTCCTGAAAATACTGTGAACAGCCAAGAAAATAAACAAGTGGATCATCAAACAAGTCAACACAAAGTTCTCACTCAAGGCACAAATGATCAGGTCCAATTATAACAAATACTATACTTCAGTCACATTGTGTAAAGACCCAGCTCTCACCATCACCCTTAGCCACCATTTCACACTTCCTGCTACTTTGGCCTAGGGTGATATTTCCACTACAATTGATTCCCATGATTGCTAATGCTAAGGTTTCAAATGCTGGCTTGTTCTGGAATGTGAAGGTACTGTTCCCCAAGTTTTTGTATAATGAACTGCAGCTTCTTGAAATCAAAAGATTTGAGTCTTTTCATAAGCCCAAACAGGAGATGAATAGTGTTTCTGAATTACTTTAAAATGTGATGTGATGCTAAGTCCAGGGCTATATTAGTTTACATGTCCAAGTGTCTGACTACTATTGGTTTCCCTAAAGCCAGAAAATTGAGTTTCTGCTTTGAGGTTATCACTAACTTAAATCTAAAAATCTATGAAAAAGATAACAGAGAAAATAGCAAAAGCTTTTAAAACCAAAAATAGTGATTTACTTCTTGTGGAACCCAAAGGCAAGGCAATGTTTTAACAAAGTTATTGACCAATTAAGGCTTTGCAAAGTTTCAGATTTGATTATAAAAATATTCTTTGACATGTATGGGAACACAAATGAAAACATCCATTGGCAACTCATTAAAGAGCAGCTGCACAAAGTTTGAAAGTGTCAGATGTAAATGCCTTATTCTCTATTGTGTAAATAATGTATATATGGGACATCAGGGGTTAACTTATTCTTTGGATTTTAATGTATTCATAATTTACCACTCCCATTCCTGGCTCCACCCCTTGTATATATAAGGAGCCACCCTCACCATTTTCTTTGCTTCTATCTTGAATATTCAGCGAATATAGAATGCCTATTATTATTAAAGAGAAATATATTTAAATCTCTAATTCTTATTATCTTTATTGAGTCTGATCCTGAAAATATTGCAACAAGCTGGTAGCAGAGGATGGTTAATTGACTCAATAAATAATTAAAAATGTCTAAGAAAGATAGGCCCAACACCAGGGCCTACAGCAAGGAAATAGAAACTGAACAAGAGATGATCAACGAATCCACTAACGCGATTTCGAGAGAATCCGAAGAATACACCACTGAAGAAGAAGAACTGATAAATGAAAATAATGACCAGGAAGAAATCGAAATAGAAAATAACGAACTCAGGTCAGAGATATTGAAGATACTAAAAAGCCAGAAGAACGATGAAAGCCTCATCGCGAACCTCCAAGAAATGCTGAAGAACAACGGAGCAGCGAGAGAGAAAAACGTCGTTAAAGAAAAACCCAAAGATCAAAAAACTGTGAGTGAAATGAATACTGAGAAAGTCGTTGTGAAAAAGAAAAGATGTGATCCCGCGCGAAATTTTGAATGGCAGCCATCTTGGTTTCAACGAACTTCAAAAGAGAGTGAAGCAGAGCCAATCAAAACGCTCAGTTCAAAATTTCTGGCGCGAAAAACGCTATCAGACGACGAAAGTGAAAAAGAAGACTCAAACTCTTCAGAAGAACCAGAATCAGAAAGTGAAGACGATTTAACAAAGTCTCAAGTAAAGTCAGCAATGAAAACGCTTTTTGCTGCTTTTGGGCCAAGATTGAAAATTTCCAAGGCACCAACGAAGAAGCAAGAGATCAAACCGACAACTCGAGACCTGCACGCTCCCATCCTGACTTCGAAGGCGACGACACCTGAGCCCAGAGAGCCATGCCGATTCCGTCCTACACCGCAGACCGGATCAAGTGCCAACGCACACGAAAGAAAGAGAAGAGCTGTCGCCACCACCAGAACCCCTAAAACCGAACCAGAGACCGACTCATCTGAAGAGGAGCGGAACGAGAGAGCTGAAATGGAGAGAACCTTCCACGACGACGCCAAGGAAGAAATGAGCAACGCGCATGTGCAAAGCTACGTAGACGGCCCCGAAAGACTTGAACTGGCCAGAGAACCGCGCAGACTCGTTGCGAGCATCCCCATGCCGTTCTGTAATTTCCTGCACTTGCGAGACCACGGACTGCCTCAGGTTGTAAGTAATGGACAAAATAATGTGGGGAACTTACCCAGTGACTTCCCAAAACTTAGAATTGATGGCATTAATTTACAAGAGTGGTATCAACAGCTTCAGGTTGTCTTTATGAAAGAAAATTTACTATTCTTTATAACTAGTCCTCCAAGAAGACCTTGGACTTTAAAAATAGATTGTTTACATCATAGAGCATTTTTCATAATAATATCTAGCGTGTCTCCTGCAATGTATCATAGCATCAAATCAAACCTAACTGTGTCAGAAATAATTCAATGCATGTTTAATCTATTTCACAGCGATAGCGTAGCTACAACTACAAGAATGTCTAAGGATTTCTTTTCTTCTAGAGTGAAACCAGGGGTTTCTATAAGTGAGCATTTGATATCTCTAAACAAAATAAGAGCTGAGCTGCAATTGAGGGGGGAAGTGATTTCAGATCAAACAATGAAAAGTGTTATTATCAATTCACTTGATCCATCATGGGATAGCTTTATGTCACACTTAGATACTATTAATTTAGGATATTTAACCATAGAAAGTCTATCTAACAAATTGATAGCAGAAGACAATTCAAAAAAAAATCGTTCCAGTAATCAAACAGAACACAAATCTTTTAGGAAAGTAGCTTTCCAAGAAAAATATAATGAAGCCTTTAGATGCCACAATTGTGGGTCCAGGGAACACAGTAGAAGAGACTGTCCCAAAGTCTCAAGGGAGAGACATAGGCCAGAATATAGGAGCAAATACAATTATAGACAGTCTTCCACAGATAGACACAAATATAGAAGCCCACCAAATTACAGAGAAAGTAGAGGGGGTAGAGAAAATTCAAAAGAGAGAAAATCTGGGTCACTAAATGGACTAAACAAACAAGAAAGCACCAAAACACAACAAAATGAGAACAATAATTGGCTTATTGATTCTGGTGCAACCAATCACACCACTAACAACAAAAGTATATTATCTTCATTTACAGAAGATAAGTTTGTGATAAAGGTAGCTAATCAAGAAAAGGTTCAAGTATTAGGCAGAGGAAATGTGACCTTGCCTGGTTTAGGTAAAATAGAGGGGGTATTATTAATCCCAGAAATACCTCATAACATACTAAGTGCTATAAAACTAAGCAGAGATTCTGACATCAATATAGTTTTCTCAAAGGGGAAAGCAACTTTAGAGAAGGACAAAACAAATATAGGCACTGTGATGATAAAAGGAGGTCTACCCTATCTGATAACAAAAGAAAGATGGTTACATAACATTGATTCAAATATGGAAGATTGTATTGAAGCAGATGATGAAAATGTTAGTAACAGTGACAATGATGAATGTAAAATACCTCATGATCACAAAAATACACACAATGAGAAGAAACCAAAAATAGGTAAACCAATTCATGATGAGTGTGCTCACATCTTACATAGGAAGTTAGGACATGCAAGCTTTCCTGTAGTTCAAAAAATGACTGAACACGCAGAAGGTGTCAAAATAAAAAATTGTGAAAATTATTTGGAATGCTCAGTATGTAAATCCACCAAACTAAAAACCAGTCCCAGACCAAAAAAATCTAACAGATCAACTAACAATATTTTTGACTTAGTACATATGGATTTAGTTGGTCCATTAACTCCATCAATTACCTATAGAAAACGTTACTTTCTAACAATAGTGGATGATTATAGTCGCTATGGTTTTGTTTACACATTAAAGCACAAGGATGAAACCTTTCAGAAATTTAAGGAATTCTACAAACGCATAGAAACACAACATAATATCAGAATAAAACAAATTATGACAGATAGGGGATGTGAATTCATGTCTAAAGAATTCTCCCAATGGTTAAAGGATAGGGGAATGCTACATTTCACGTCCAATCCATTTTCTGCGTTTCAAAACGGGATTGCAGAGAGAAAGAATTCCACACTACAAACCATGATTAGATGCACATTAGAGGATGCTGGTTTAGGCAAACAATTCTGGTCAGAAGCCCTACATTATTCAAATTACACTCAAAATAGAACCTGGTCCAGTATTGTGAATAAGACACCGTATGAGGTGATGTACAATAGGAAACCTAAATTAGCACACATGCACATATTTGGAGTCACTGCAGATGTGCACATACCTAAGCAGTTGAGGAGAAAGGGAGAAAACGTATCCAGAAGATTAAGATTTATGGGATATGAAACTGGAACCAAAGGGTACAGATTCATTGATAATAATAACAAATTTATAGTCTCCAGAACAGCTGTGTTCCATGAGCAGGCCAATTGGTCTAAACTGCACCTTAATGAAATATTTCCAAATAAATGCAAAGATGCGATATCTTGCGAGGAAGGGACAATAGAAAATCAAAACATTAACAAAAATAAGAACAAAACCAAAACTTGGACAAATAGTCAGCATAAAATAAAGACAGACACATTAACAAAAAAGGAAGCTAGATATTTGCACGACAACCATAGCAAACCTGAAAGAGCTATTAGAAACAATAGAAATCAAATACCAAGTAAATACAAAGATTACATAATGCATATGAATGGAGAACAAATAACACCTAATACATATGAGGAAGTATTAAAACTCCCTCGTGAAGAAAGAGAAAAATGGGAACTAGCTATGAAAAAAGAGATGGAAAGTTTGCAAGGATTAAATGTATTCACTCCTGCGATCGCACCTAAGGATAAAACAATTATAGGTACCAGGTGGATTTATAAAATTAAGAACCTAGAAGGAGGCAATACTTTATACAAGGCTAGACTAGTTGCACAAGGTTATGCACAAAAATATCCAGAAGACTATACTGACACATACTCCCCCACGGTGAGGACAGAGAGTGTTAAAACAGCTCTAGTAGTAGCATCTGCACTCAATCTGGACGTATTTCAATATGACATACAGACTGCGTATTTACACGCAAAACTAGATAAGGAAATATATGTAAGAGCACCACATAGTCAATACACTAATAAGAATGAAATTTGGTTATTAAACAAGAGTCTATACGGATTAAAGCAATCTGGCAAGAGATGGTACGATTGCTTGGTAAAAGTACTAAAAACCATGGATTTCAACGCTACCACTGCTGATAACTGTTTCTTTGTAAAAAAGAGTGATGATCACATTGAATTTGTATTAATTTATGTGGATGATATTTTATATATAGGAAAACACAAAGAGAGCAGAGAAATCTTTGTAAATAAGTTAAACGAACATTTCTCGTTGAAATCTCTAGGTAAAGTGAATAAATACCTTGGTGTACAAATTAACAAAACTAGAAGGGGATTCAAACTTACTCAGAAAGATAAGATCATTGAACTTCTAAACAAATGTAATTTAAACAATGCCAAAACCTGTGACACTCCTATGCAAACTGATTTCCTTAGAAACACTGATGAGTCTTCCCCTGAATTTAAAGATAATACATTTTACAGATCAGTTATAGGCTCACTCCTTTATATATCTAATTGGACCAGACCAGATATTGCATTACCTCTCAATTTATTGTCAAGATATGTTAGCAAACCAACCATGTATCATTGGGAAGCTGTCAAAAGAATTCTAAGATATTTGAAAAGTACATTAGATTTTTGTTTAGTATTAGAACCTAATAATGACAAAGAACCAAAAATTACCTGTTATGCGGATGCAGATTGGGCTGGTGATACATCATGCAGAAAGAGTACTTCTGGTTATATTTTTCTATTGAATGATTGTCCAGTTTACTGGTACACTGGTAAACAAGAACTGGTAGCCACTTCAACCACAGAAGCGGAATATGTTTGTTTATCCAAAGCTGCAAATAACCTTGTATGGTTCAATGACTTGATCTCAGATGTTTGGAAAAAACCTGCATTACCTTTTGTTGTGCATGAAGATAATAAAGCAGCCATTGAAATATCCAGATCCGATGCCATTGGACAAAGGTCCAGGCATATTGATATAAAATTTAAGCACGTGAGACAATTATCTCAAGATGGATTCATCAAAGCAATACATTGTGATACTTCTGAACAATTAGCTGACATATTAACGAAGCCTTTACCTTCTAAACAGCACAAATATTTAACTTCTAAATTGTATGTATTATATTGTCCTGAATCTGAATGTAATTGGTGTTGTATAGCGAACCGGCATTTAGAGGGGGATTTGTCAGATGTAAATGCCTTATTCTCTATTGTGTAAATAATGTATATATGGGACATCAGGGGTTAACTTATTCTTTGGATTTTAATGTATTCATAATTTACCACTCCCATTCCTGGCTCCACCCCTTGTATATATAAGGAGCCACCCTCACCATTTTCTTTGCTTCTATCTTGAATATTCAGCGAATATAGAATGCCTATTATTATTAAAGAGAAATATATTTAAATCTCTAATTCTTATTATCTTTATTGAGTCTGATCCTGAAAATATTGCAACAGAAAGTTTATTAGATTTCTATACCGCCCTTCTCCCAGGGGACTCAGGGCGGTGTACAACCATATTAAAACACGTAAATTTATAAAATTTAAAACCAATTAACAACCCTAGAAACAGTCACAGCCATCTTAATATATAGTACTGGTGATGCTTCAAGAAGTACAACTGCACCGGTTTTTATTTAGAGAAGCGTATCTTAACCTTGGCAATTGTTAAGATGTCTGGACTTCCTGAGCATGGGGAATCCTAAAGTTAACAAGGTTGACAACTGATTTAGACAATCCCTTCATAAACATCTTGATTTGGAACAAAATATTGTGACTCAACGACAGCAAATGAAAACTATATATGTCACTACCATTGTTTAAACATTTAAAAGTACTGCAGTAGCATAAAGTATTGCTGGATGCATGAAATTCTAGAGCAGTGTTTCTCAACTTTACTAACTTTAAGACATTTGGCTTTGATACTCAGAATACCCATGCTGGCTCTAGAATTCTGGGAGATGAAATCAACACATTTTAAAGTTGCCAAGGTTGAGAAACACTGTTTTAGAGTAACATTATGAGGTATGACATAATGAGAGGAAGCATGATGTTTAAGACACACTTGATAGTAGCGTAATGAATTATAAACATATCTCATTGCACAGCCATTTGCCTAATTTAGATATCGAACTAATGCAGTGGTAGGATTCTGCCGGTTCAGCCGAACTGTTTGTTAAATTGTTGGCTCGCCCCCCCTGCACCACTGAGCGAGGGGTGGGCGAGCCAGCAATTTAACAAACGGTTCAGTGTTTTTTTATAATTTTATTGGCCTCGCAGCTGTTCAAAGGGCCACCCTAGAGCTGATCAGTGTTAAAAGAAAACAAATGAGTAGACAGACGCCTGCAAAAATAAATGGGTAGACCAAGTGGTGGGATTCTACTTCGGTAGAACTGGTTGTTAAGTAGTTAAGCCAGTGGTTGCCAAAGTGGGTGGTACCGCCCCCTGGGGGGCGGTGGAATGCCTTAGGGGGCAGTAAGAGGCAAGGGGGGCAGCAGGGGGGCTGTGGCAAGGAGGGTGGCCCCACCCTGTGGCCTGTGCCTCGCAGCACTTACCTCCTTGCAAGCAAACAGCAAGAAAAAACAGCCTCTTCAGCTTCAGCATCGGTTAATTAGCACAAGTTAATTAGATCAGCCTCCCGACTCTCAGCTGATTTGCTCTCAGCTGTTTTGCCAGGGCTCTGTTGCTATCCGCAAAGAGTGCTGGAGCAGATTTTTTTCCCCTAGCTATGCTGAAAAAGCAAAACTGAAAGTAAAGCAGGGTCTTTGCTGCAACATGACAAAATGAGGCAGAGAGAGATTTCTTTTTCTTTTTCCTCACCAAAAAAGGTAGGTGCAAAACTGCAAACAATGGGAAATTTAGGGCAACAGACAGATCAAGATTTTAAAACACAAAAGAAAAAAAGCTCTATTTAACTAGGGAATTGTAATAATTGAGATACTATTAATTGTATATTGTGTTGAAAGCAGAAATGGTTAAATTGTGGTTTGGAGGAATATATGGGGGGAATTATTTGGTTTATTATTATTGGTAAATATAATTAATTGATTTGTAAGAAATTGGATTGCATGGAAATAATTGGAATATTCATGTTCATATTGATTAATATATAAAAAAGATAGTTATATAACTAATTGATTTATATTAAAATGTTGAATTTGTATTAAACAACTGTAATATTATATAATTAACCAATGTGAGGATGGATATAAAAATAGATGACAATGGGAAGGGGTATAATATAGAATAGAAGGGAAAAATTGAATTTGATTAAGATTAGAGATGAGGATGAAAGGTAATATTGGTTTTTTTAAAAAATAGATGAGGAATAAATATGGCAAAAAGGAAATATAGAAATTGTAAATTTAATTGAAATGACTAAACACTGTTTAAATTTGTGAACCGGCCAAATACTCTGTTCAAAGAAAATACATTGTATGTTTGTATGTGTGTTTCTAATTATTGCTATTTATTCATATTTCTTCTCTTTTATTCTTTAAAGTTTAACAATTCATTCTTTATCTTAATATCTTTATATTTGTTTGGGGTTGGCTTTCTTCCCTTTCATCTTTTTTATTGTACAGCAATCTTTCTCCTCAAACCTATCACCTCTCTCTTTTCTTTCCTTCTTACTTTCTCTTCCCCCCCTTCTTCTCCTTCCTACTTGCTCTTCCGTTCTCCTTCTCCTCCTCTCTTCCTCCCACTCTTACCTTCACTCCTACTCTAATTTCCCTTCCCTTCCTTCATCCCTCTCTATTGCTGTATCCTTTTGTGCATATGGACTACTCAGAGGGCTGAAAAAGTTATTTTTGACTGGTCCTCGCACTTTTGACCAGTCCTCGAACTTACGACTGTCCTCACATTTTACGTTTTTGCCCTATCTTGTCACCATGGTGAAGAGAAGCAGTTGTGAAATGAGTGACACGGTTGTTAAGAATGCCGCAATGGGCATAAATGTGAAGATGGTCATAAGTGCGAGGACCGGTCAAAAGTGTGAGGACCAGTCAGAAATGACTTTTTTCAGCCCTCTGAGTAGTCCCTATGCAGATAGCCATGCCTACCCGGTCACATGACCAGTTAGCCACGCCCGCCTGGTCACATGACCAGCTAGCCACGCCCACCCAGTCACATGACCAGGTAGCCACACCCCCAACTAAGCCACAGCCACAGAACTGGTTGTTAAAAAAATTGAATCCCACCACTGAACTAATGTATCCATCACCTTAATCCTAGGTTGTTTTGGGTTTTTTTAATTTATTGTATATATATACAGGATTTCACAACTGGGCATGAGTTACACACAATTCATTTTGCAATAGTACTTTATAATAACTCTTAAATACACTACAATTTTAACTACAGAATACTTGTATTCCTTGTAATAGTGATCTTTTTTCCAACTTATGAAAACCACTGTTTTTCTTAACATGTTTGTGAAATGAACAGTAGCTTGTGGATGACTTAAACCATTTTTCCTCACCACCTTTTCATGTATGCACACACACATATATGCACATGTGTGTACCAGTGGTGGGTTTCAATTTTTTTTACTACCGGTTCTGTGGGTGTGGCTTGGTGGGCATGGCTTGGGCATGGCAAGGGAAGGATACTGTAAAATCTCCATTCCCAGCCTACTCCAGGGGAAGGATACTGTAAAATCTCCATTCCCTCCCCAGTCCAGGGGAAGGTTACTGCAAAATCCCCATTTCCTCCCGATCAGCTGGGACTTGGGAGGTAGAGAATAGATGGGGACAGGGCCAGTCAGAATTTTTACTACCGATTCTCCGAACTATTCAAAATTTCCGCTGCCAGTTCTCCAGAACTAGTCAGAACCTGCTGAAAACCCACCTCTGGTGTGTACATACATACACACAACAAAATCCTTGACTGTTATGCTGTGATAGAAGAATCTGTTTGTGCCAAATGTAATCTAAGGTTAAGTTAAAGGCTGAAATTAGATCTAAAATATGTTAAAGGCTAATTAAGGTTATTTTTAGGTCAGGGCAGATGGATAGAGACCACGAAATTTCTGAATACTTTCTTTAACCATTTCCACTACATTAGAGGAAAAGGTAGTCACTAAACAAGAACCACCTGTGAGGTCATCCCGGTAAGATGTGTTCTTGACAAAACCTATGTTAGTTCCATATAATGGCAACCTTCTTTTCTAAATGCTTGGTAATGTATTGCTTAACAATCTATTGGCCAATATAGTCATTAAATATATTGATCTAAAGCCTCTCTTCTTTTCTCCATTGAACTTTGGAATTTTTTGCACTTCTCCAGACTTCTAGTTTTTTTGAGGGGTTGAAGTTTATACTCTGTGGTTCCAAAATCATTTATACCAGCTGCTTCAGGCATCTAGAATTTGACAGTACTCTGGCCTTGGAGTGGGTTATGGTCTTACTATATTTAATCAGTCCTAAGCTGCATTCTGACCTGCTTTCATCAATCAAGTTAGGAATAATGTTTCTAACAATCAAGAACCATCTTGATATATGACATATTGCGAAATCTAATCAGACAGAGGAACAAATACTATTTGTTTCACAATTGATTAAATATATTTGCAGATGAGGACAATTTTCTCCACAATGTGAATAACATACTGATAACTAACTCATCCAGTTGTTGATTCTCATTTGGTTATCTATCTGAATTCATCTAGTACACAATCATCTCTTTTGAAGGTCACACAGGAATCCTCGGATGAAACTCTAGGTATATTTGAAATAACAAATTGCTCCTTCCTTCCCTCCTTCCTTCCTTCCTTCCTTCCTTCCTTCCTTCCTTCCTTCCTTTTTTCTTTTAGAAGTCAAACTGTAATTCTGTGTATAAAGACTATCAGGAAATGTCTAACCATTTAGGCTGTACATTTATTGTACAACTTTAATTGATATTTCCCCCTTATCCTTCCTGCTACCCTTTTCCCCCTTCTGCATCAGTTTCTATGGAAACAAACAGCAAGATAATGCATAAATGCATCTACTGATATCATATGAAAAATCAGTTTGAATGGTGGCATGGGAAATGCACGCTATGTGATAGAAATTTGACAGGTTCAGTCACCTGTTAAACTCAGCACATACACTTTAGTTTTCAAAACACTCTATTTTTCCAAAAAATATTCTGTCAACCATTGTCCTGCCATGCCTTCTACAATATTAAACATTCATGAATAGAAAAATGCACAATGAGACTACTGGATCAAATGTTAACATATAAACGTCTGAAAATGTCTCTTATCAGTTCTTTAATGATAATATTTCAAATGTATATGCGTGTTTATATTTTTCTTGGCAATGCTATATAAATAGTTCCTCATTTAAATTCCTAGGTAATTCCCCTATTTGGGCACTAACTAAATTGACCATGCTTAGATTTTGAGTTAATCAAAGCTGACCAAAGACTACAGAACCATCTGCTAAAACCTCTCCTGTTTATATATTGTATTTTTAACAGGGTGAATAAAAATCAATGATTTTTTAAAAAAATAAAAAAAAATCAGATTTTTTTTATTTAAATTGGATTTTTTTATTTAAATTGGATTTTTTTTATTTTTATCAAATTTATTTTAATAAAAAATTTTGGGGGTAAAAATCTATCGTAAGATAGTTTTCTATTTAAGATACATAAATAATTTAGTTTATTCAGGATGAAATGGAGCTTAGTTATGTAGCATGAGGCTGTACATTCTGCAACACTGGGACTATCAGTGGGTCAAAGGAGTAGCAGAGATGACAGTTGCTCTTTAAAAATTATGATTTAAATCGAGTTGATTTAAATCAAGCCTTTTTACTAGTGATTTAAATCATGATTTAAATTGTGATTTAAATCAACTCGATTTAAATCAAATCCACCCTGATTTTTAATAATAGTTTTACTGTATTTTTTTGTTGTTTAATTAATCCGTATTTAATGTGTTGTAAGTTATCTTGGGGAAATTTTCCAGTTCTGAAAGGTAGAATACAATTTAACAAATAAAATAGGTAAATAAACGAAATGATTTCTCCTTGCTTTAAAATTTAGGGACCCAGATTTGAGATAATTTGAATTCTAAAAGTTCAGTACTATGGATGAACTCCAGTTAACATCACTTATCTAGTTTTAATCATGGATCCTGGATATCAAATTTTGATTTCTAGAACCAAAAACATTGGAGAGTAATGATATTCTTACACTGGAACTTCTTGCCACGGAGTTCTCATCAAAATTGGGTTTGTTTTGGTTGTTTGGAAGTTAATAGAACCCATTTTGTGCTATAGTACCACTGAGCAGGATTACCTGGAAACTCACTTTTTAGTTCTGCAGCAATTGTGTGGGCTTTGAAGGGTTTTTTTTTTCCTACTGCAGATGATTATGCAGTAAATAAAATTATACAAAAACAATTACATTGTTGCAGACTATTTACAGGTCCATTTAAATACAGAAAATGTTCCAGTTCTTTAAGGATAAAAAGAAAAACATTCAAGGGGCCAGTAACTAAATAACAGAAAAAGAAAAATCAGCATTTAAGGTGATAATTCAAATTTTTCACATTCATGCCTGACTCACATTGCACATCAGGGGAGACAGCCCAGGCCCTATCATAAACTAGGTTGTGGTAGCAGTTCTTCCAAGCAAGCATCAATTTAACTTAAATTGCAGGATGATTCATTCAGAAATGTGCCGAGAAATCACACCATTCAATTTTAACATGCTGTCATTATCGCTTGCTGAGAAGTACAGTTGGTGAGAACATGTTAAAAGGGGAAAAAGAAAAAGAAAATCTACCCCCTCCTTCTCCTCCTCCTCCTCTTGTTTTCAAATCTGAACCCTTCAGTATTTTTGCAGAAGAAAATATTGCTCATTATGGAGGGAGGGCACTGAACTGTGAATGACAACATATACACAAAATCCAACAATAAAACAAGAGATTCTTCTTTCTTTTCCTGCATAGATTTGTGCTGAACTGTAACATTCCTTGGTTTTTTGGAAATATGAAGGAATTTTCAACAGAGGAATCTTCCTTATATTTCTAAGAAATTTACTTACAATTAATCAATCACAAATGACAGGAAAATTAAGAAATTACAGGAAAACCATGT
Organism: Pituophis catenifer annectens; assembly: GCF_029215685.1. Lineage (NCBI taxonomy): Eukaryota > Metazoa > Chordata > Lepidosauria > Squamata > Colubridae > Pituophis > Pituophis catenifer. The sequence continues at coordinate 311,585,068 of NW_027256881.1, forward strand.
TTATGGTAAAACCAACCAACTTAGGCATGGCTGAGTACACACATTTCTCTTCGGTTAATTTTTTTCTATGATCTGAGATGGGGAAAGATTAATACAAGAGTTCATGTAGCTGTAACTCGGGGTCCCATAATGCAATAGTCCAGTGATGGCTAACCTTTTCTGGACTGAGTGCCCAAAGCATGCGCCCAAGCCCCCAAAATGCAATGCATGCTTGGCCCCTGTGCATGTGCCCTGCCCCCTTGCATGCGTGTGTGGGCCCCACATGTGCCCCGCCCACCAATGCATGCACAGCCCCCATGCTCCCTGCCTCCCACCCATATGGTGCAGAGACCCAAAAGCCAGCTGCTGGCGGGAAGCATGTGCGCATGTGCAGTGCTGAGCTGGGGTGACGGCTCACATGCCCACAGAGAGGGCGCTGCGTGCCACTTCTGGCACATGTGCCATAGGTCCGCCATCACGGCAATAGACTCTTCCTACTAATCCAGATCTACTGTTTTGTTCAAGAGAAAAACATGCTCAAGGCAGGTGTAAAGTAAGGTGAGAAATATTGAAAAGTCCTAAGCCAAAATGAATCTACCATCTTCTGGTTTCAGAGTTTGGGACCTTTTTTTTTTTAACACAAATGGGCTTTTTCTAAACCAGCTTAAAAAAATGAAAATATACAGCATGAAATATTAGGGCTTGATGAGTTACATACAGAATTAGAGAACTTGTGTGTGTTTTGTACTGAATGTGTAACAATTTATGGTATAGTTTATATATGGAAGGACTAATCTCAAATCTCTACTTGATTTGAATTTTAGTCTTTGCTATCTAGAGATAATCCAGGAATAGGGAGAAAATGCATTGTAATGGAGATGAGCAACTCTGATTATCTTAGTTTGAATGTCTTGGTCCCAAATCCTTTGGCCAAAATTTTATCACGACCATGTATAGCTTTGATATTGCCATAATAGAAAAGCTGCAGTATATCCAATCATGATTGATTTATCTCGTTAGGAAGAAGATAAACCTCCCTAACAAGAAGAGGCAGACCAAGGAAATACTGTAGATATCATAATTTGTTTCTACCAGAACCTATCAGGACAAGCCCCAAAGAAATGCAACTAAATAAGGGCATTAAGAGTTAAGTAAAAATAACATTCATAATATTGGCCCTTGTTTAATGACCACTCATTCAGCAACCTTTCAAACTTACAGCAGGTGTTGAATAAGTGGTAGTTACAACTAGTCCCGGGAATTCCAGGTATTGCAGCATCCCCCCTCCCAATGACTGCTATCTGCTTCTTGGCATCTGGCTCATGATTATTATGCTAAAGTGAGCCATGATCCCATGATCACAATTTCTGACATTCCCAGCTGGCTTTCCACAAGCGAAATCAATGGGAAATACAGCAGGAAGTTGGAAGTGATGATCATATGAGGTCCTTGCTTAACAACTCATGCAGTTCTTGCTTAAGAATGACAATCGGGACTGCCAATCACTGCATTTTACAATCGCATTGCTTAGTAATGGCAATTCTTGTCCCAATTACCATAGTAAATCAAGGACTACCTGCATAGAAGGTTAAGAATTTTGATTGAATGACTTGAGGTGTTTTGAGAGATGTACAATTAAACACCATATAGCATTGCAGCTAGAATTTTAGTACGAAATAATTAAACTCTTGTTGGGCAGAGTTGCTACAGTGTTGGACTGTATATTTAACAATCTCCAGGGATGTTTTTAAAGTCTTATTTTAAGATCACTCACTTGCAGGTGCAATGGATGGAAGTTTGAAAGTAATCCCCTAAGTATTTAGAGGTTGTAACCCACTCAAAATGTCTCCCACTGATCTTCCAAATAACTGGCAACATAAGCACTTTCTTGGGAATACTAAAACCTTTATTTTAGTATACACTAGAGCCAGTTTAGAGGGCCAGTTTGGTGTGCTGCTTATGGTGCTGAGCTAGAAAGCAGGAAACTGTAAATTCATACCCTTAGACATAAAAGCAAGCTGGGTGATCTTGGACCAGTCACTCTCTCCCAGCCCTAGGAAGGAGGCAAAACCAAACCATTTTCAAAATCTTGCCAAGAAAACTGCAGAGACTTGTTTATGCAGTTGCCAGGATCAACATTGATTCAAAGGCACACGTGCACATACACAAAATTTCTAGAGAACTAAAATGATAAAAGAGTTTTAAATAATCTATGCATACTGAGATGAGTTATAGATAGAATACCTAAATCATCCACATATAAAAATGGAGATGGGGCAGTGGATGAGAGATGGAGGAGAGAATTCTGGTTTAGCAAAAATATCAGAGTTACCACTGTTGTAAACATTGAAAAGTTCCTTGTTTAATGTCTTTTTGGTGGATATGTGTTCAATTGAATTTCTTTTGCGATTATTCTTCTGTTGTGTAGTAACATCTGGTGCAATGCTGTTATAATTAAAAGAGACAGCATTCAATCAATGTAACAGCTAATTTCTTCCAGAGTCTGTCACATGGAATTGAATCAAACTCTGCCCTTTAATTTAAAAAAGCAACATACAGTTTTTGATTAACTGGAGTATGTCTTGGCTAGGTGATGTTAAATTATGCTTAGGTCCATTGTTGAATGTTGAAATCTGAATGCCGTCTGTTCAGGGATCAAAATGTTCTCTGATTGTACCCAATTCAATAGTCTCTATTATAAAATGTAGCATATAATTTGCTGATTAGGATTAAAAGACTATTTGGTCAATAATCAGTCGGGTCACACTTGATTAGATGTGGGAAAGAAAGAAAAAGAATAAATTGATTAAAATTCTTAAATTTCTTAGTCTACCACAAGGATAGGTGGTGGATTATATACAAGAGAATAACTTGGATATTAAACAATTTCCCAAAACTAATGAGTGTGGGAACCACTGTTCAACTGCAATCAAGAAGGAAAGTCTTATGCTTTGACTTGCACAAATTTATTCTGGGATCCTAAATAGTTTTGATTTGTTTTCTATATGATCACAAAGTCTGGGAAACCTGTTCTGGGTTTGGAATGAAAAATTAGACTCTTTAAGAAGATAACATTACTTGATTAATTAATTCTAGGTTCATATAATAAAGTTGGCATAATAATCACAGGTAATTCTTTTATTTCTTCCCCCTGCCCCTCCCCCAATCTGTCTCTCCCTCACAGACACACACACATACACAGAGAAAGAGAATTTGACTTGCTGATGAAGGATAATAGCACACTAATCATAACTCAATAATTTCTTGTTTTAAACTACTGGATACCATCAGTGTAACAAATGCTATTTGTTACTACTTTTGGTCCAGTGAAGTTTTAAATCTAGTCTAATCTTATTCTGTTCAAGAGTGTACCAAATTATCAGTTTGTTAGTATTCTATCCAGCCAGCAAGCTGCCTATTTACTAAGAGGACATTTGATTCAAAGTAACTGTGACATTTCATTATTGAACATCCACTATTCACTTGGACTGCAGGCATCCAATTTAAAGCAAAACTACCCTGGCTGCTTCGGTCTCTGTCTTTCATATTTAAAGAACCGCGTTGTCCTAGATCACATGGAGGTGGATTTACAAAAGTGAAAAAATAGAATACTCTGCCATAGGGCATAAACTAGGGAACATATATCCTTGCAGAGAAGGAAGAGAATAACAAGACTGAATAAAAGATTTTTATCCAAATAAAAAAAAATTCTCTGTATTTTACTGTGTTCCTCTGAAATATTCAGTCATATATATAACTATTTATAGTCTTTTAATCAATAGAATTAACAAGAAAGTGGGGGGTGGGAAGGAAAAGGCCATTTCCCCCTTCACACCTAGAAAGGCTTTATTCCAGATGCTATTCTCTTATTGAATATTTAATTTGCGTCAGATATATCTACTACACAGGTGCTCATGAATTAACATTTGGGGTTGTTTGAAAGCCAAACCAATCTACCTATCTGCCTAGCCCAGCCACTATCTTGTCTCACCAGACACAATATATCATTAGCATCATGGCAGTATTCCATAAAATCTACTCAACCCAACCAAAAGAACTTGCACACCCTTTTCAGGGAGTAAGGAACAAATCAAAAGGTTTGTTTAAAAATGTGCATGTAAACATACACACACACACACACACACACACACACACACACACACACACACCTGTTTCTTTTGTGATATGAATTTGGCTCCATATAAGTTTCTGTGAAACTGCCCCTTTGGAAAAATAATTCTGGGACTTATGCCCAGTTAGAAGCCACGTTCTATGACTCAGGGAAGGCATTCTGTCCCAGGAATTTGTTAGGATCAAAACCATAGGATATCCAATGCTGTGGGTGTGAAAGCAGGCAAATAATTAACTGCAAAACAAACTTGCCTCTCCAGGGAAACTCACAGAATGAGCATCCCACTGTATTTGAAGTAAAATTAAAACCTTGGCATAATTATTTAATATTAAGTCTGACTAGTGTAATCAAAAGGTAAAATTTGCTTGTTTTAGGATGGTCTTTTCAAATCTGGTATTTTGCAATCTATCGAACATTTCAGTTACTTCATGCATACAATATACTTCTCCTGGTATCAAACATTTCTTTCTGCAAATAACCTCAACTTTTATAAATAATTATTTGACATATTTTAAAAAGCTTTTCTTTACCATTAGTATAAGCATCTGTCTCAAATGAACAAATAAGGGTTCTTTCATCCTTGACACAAATGGGTAGAATCAGTAAGCTAGACAGTTAGGTATTAGAAATCTGAAAACTACTGTTGGCTTTCCCTCATGTTTAGGAAGACATTCAATAGATTAAAAAGCAAACTGGACCTTAATATTTGATTGGTAACAGATGCATGTAGTAAGTATCACTTTGCAGAGAAATCACAATAAGGTTATTTTAATCTTCCAATGTTGGACCTAGTTGAGTGAGTAGAGGATAGACTTTGCACTCTCATGTACATGTAAGACTAAGTAAAGACCCAGTAACTGTATTACACCATGATATGGTTAATATTGGAAGATACTGTGTGGATACCAGTACTACAATCTATAATCCATCATTTATGGTTAGATGTGTTATGTAAACTTCACCAGTTACAATTTATTCAAGTAACTATAGATGATATGTCATATTTTAACACAACCGTATACATGTGCTGTATATAGCTCTCTATGGTATTTTGTGATGTGTGAACCCACATATTATGACTTATATAACATAATGTGTTATGTGGGTATCATTTTAGGCTATTGAGCCAAACTATATGTGAAGTGCATATATTTATTCTTCTTTCCCTTACTACATTCCTTTTAATTCCTTCAAAATGATCTAGTACGAAGAATAAGCAGTGCGACGTAACATTTATTACTTCTTATATTGTATAAAAGTATTCTTAGCACAGTTAACCCTTTAAAGAAATTTGGTGATTAGTTTCTACTGTGTAATCTCTTATCAGCAATTAAATTCTAATAATACAAGATTCCATAGTCCTAGAAAAATATTTAGGAGATTAAAATGTGAAGACATGTAATTCCTGATTTATGGAGATAACAAAAAAAAAAAAATCTCTTAAGCTTCTCTGTAAAATGCCAAATATAGAATTAAATGGTTTATGAACTAAGAAAAAAATTGTCAGTCTAAATAGAAAGCAAGAATGTAAGTAGAAGATGGTTTTACGAAATATTGTATACTATACACAATATGTACAAAACACAATGGATGAAGCCAATACAAAAACAAACAATACTATTGCTTAGCACCATATATATCCAGTTATTATATCAAAGGCTTTTGCTTCATCAATATGTTTTTAAACTATTGGTTTAAAAATGGAAAATTTGGGGAAATCTCTGATACTATATTCTAGTCAATCTGCTTCCTACAGGGGACAAAGTACTTTCTTAATTTCCCATATATACTATTTAGCACATCGCAATAGATGTACAAATCTTGATCTCCTGCTTTATTTGACAATCTTCCAGAAATGAACATTTTTCAGTTGGGTTCTGGCTCCTTTTCTATACAAATCTAAGGCTCCCATCAGCATAATGAGAACGAGTGGATTTCTGTGTGTATCTTACATTTTGCATGGCATCCTGATACTGCGACAATGAAGACAGCTGAGACTCAGAATGGTATGGGGATAACCCTTTCCTAAGGGTCCTCAGATCCCCAGTGCTTGATTGCTGAAAAAAGAGAGACAAAGACAAAGCAGGACATCTGTTTAGACCCAAGTAAAACATGAAATTTAATTCCATTATATTTCCTTTTTTGGCTCTTACTCCATCATCTAATACATCTTGTTCAAGGCACATTTATCTTTGCACTGTATGTAGGGCTGGACTCTATTGGCTGGAAGACATCAGCTATATAATTGGAAGGGAGACCATACTCCATTATTCCATCTCTCTCTGTAGCCCTCAGTATTAAACATCTCTGAAGGTTTAAAGAAGGAAATTTTGGAGGAAGAATTATGATAGCCTGTTGGCAACAGCTTTCTACTGGTGGTAGTGAGAAGAGGTCCTGAGAATAATTAAATTCCACACAATTAGAAAAAAATATATTTAAATCAAGAATTGGGGGGGAAACAAACTATTTTAATCACTACAATTTAATGACACATTTTCTAAAACTTAGAAAATAGTTTTCCAATTGTGCCTTGGCACAAAATTTCCAAAATTTTGTGCCTTGATGTTATTCTATTGACCTTCCATGTAAAATAATATTTTTGGAAGTAATTTGAGACAAAATACATAATGATACACAAGCTATATTTTTTTTTCATGTCTGTTGTGCTTTAAGAGTGGGCCTTATGATTTGAAAATTCTGAAAATGTAAAATTAGCTACATACCTTTAGCAATTTCTATTACTTTGTTTAGAAAATTAATAATGATAAACAAATGGGCTATTTAGAAATAAGTTTTGGAATGCACCCATTATCCATTCCAAGTATATTTCTTTTTCTCAATCAATAGCAACTGCATCTAAACATATACTTAACAATATCTGAATCTCACATAAATTCCCTTGCAACATGGTCACTTATTCAGGTGAGGAAATTACAAACAGACACATAGCCATACACATAAACACATTAAACAAATACTGTATGTGACATATAAAACAAAGAGTTTTCAGTGCAATGTTACAGAACATGGCTTATATATTTCAAAACAGATTTGGGTATACTTTGCTTAAACCTTTGACGCTGTTTTGGATAGTAGTGTTGGGGATGCATTTGTCATTTTGAGACTGTGGTGGAATACTAAAAAAGTAGCTGCTCTGGGACATGTCTATTTTTAAAAATGGCACGTAAAAGAGTATGGCCAGCCACAACCTATCAGGATGTTCTTAACCATTTCATAGTGATCTTTATTATACTAGAAGCTAGTACTTGCTTTTCAACACTCCGGCTCCTTATCTGTCTAAAACAGGGGTGTCAAACTTGCGGTGTCACGTGACATATTGGGACTTTTCACCCCTTCGCTAAACCAGGAATGGGCATGGCCAGCGTGAGACACATCTGGCCTGCGGGCCGTGAATTTGACAGCCCTGGTCTAAAAGGTCAGATGCATCAGAAGGCTGTAGGCACTAAGGTAGGTATTTGCTGACATATGTGCATTCATGAGCACCACACCATCTACTTTTGACATATGATACTTGTTTTTTTTATCGAAGGACAATTTCTATTTTTCCAGTACAATAACAGTAAATAACAGAATAACAGAATTGGAAGGGACCTTGGAGGTCTTCTGCTGAAGCTATACTACTATACTATACTATTTCAGACAAGTGGCTGTCCTGTCTCTTTTTAAAAGCCTCCAGTGATGAAGCACCCACAACTTCTGAAGGCAAGTCATTCTACTGGTTTATTATTTTCCCAATCAAGAAATTTCTTCAGGTGCTTTGGAGAATAGACTGACCGCCTCTTCTTTGTGGCAGTCCCTTAGATATAGATATCATATCACCACTTCACTGCACTGTACTTACTCCTGTACTTACTTATTGTATCATATCAGTTGCTGATGTTAATTACTCTCATAATTATAGTATCCACTTAAATAATAATGCAAATGTTTTAATTAATTGTGTGTTTCTTTTCTTTATATAATTCCTTTCATATTCATTGTGTGCTATCAAGTTGATGTTAACCCTTAACAATTACATACATTTTATATTAATACAACACAGAAAATAAATATTGTACTACAATTACTTGTATAATCCCAAAAATATATTACTACCATCCCCAACCAGTAGGTATTGTTATAATACCAATTAAGCACATTATTTTTATTTCAATAAAACTATATCTCTGTGGTATATTTCAATAATATTACAATATAAGGCATTTGTTATTATTTATTTTCAATATTACTATTATATTAAGTCATTAATATTGTATCATACAACAAAACCCGCATAATAATGCTACTGTATGTCAGCAGCAATGCATTCAATGTAAACCAACGTAGGCTTACATACAACAGCCTTACTACTTTATTACATAAGAAAAAGTAAAGCCACTGACTTGGAGAGTTTTGGGGGGGGGAGGAGCCTGCAAAATTTTCAGACCATTGAAGTTTCCTGTGTATCAGAATCCAAGAACATGTAAAAAAAATCTGGTGAATGATCCTTGATAGCAGAGGTGGTATTCAGCCGGTTTGCACCGGTTCACACAAACCAGTGGCGGAAATTTGGCCAACAGCCCTGAAATAAGCAGCAATTTGGACGCATCTTCAAACTGTCACTCAAGGAATGTTTCATGTAGTAGCATGGTATAAAGCCCTATGTTGAATATCAATGTACAGCCAGTAGACATTTTAACTATGACTCATCTATATTGGCAAAAATAAAGGACTGCTGTTGAAAGCGATGCTGTATTTTTCTCAGAACAAAGGTAATTAAATTCTTGTGTATCACTCAATGATTAAAAAAAGCAGAGCTGTTATAAAGTATGATGATTGATTAAAATATAAACAGGTTGAAAAAATTACAAAGTTGTAAAGCATGCCAAGTAGGAACAGTTGGCTAGTTTAATTCTGCTAAGTTTGCTAGGAAATCACTTCTACTTTCCTCCTTATGGTCAGAAAAGCTCCCAAAGGCTGAAATGGCTTGTTGAACATCATACGGTAGAATTGCTGAAGCATCATTGTCGGAAAATATGGAGAGAATGTCCAATTAATATAAACAATACTCAGGTAAACTTTATATTTATTTGTTTAAATTTATATGACCACTCGTCTCACTTGTATGTGACTCTGAGCAGTGTTAAAACAGAAATAAAATCAGAGTCTTCCACTATTAAAAACAATTAAAAATGAAAGGGTACATTTAAAAATACAGTAATAAAAAGAGAAAAGTGCACTCCAACTAGATATCTAGATACAACTAGATAATCATTTAACAGGTTCCATATTTCCTTGGGATCCCCAGCCTGATAGCACATCCAGGTTTTGAGAGCCATCAAGAAGGATGGCAATGTTGGGACCAGTTTCACCTCGTGAGAATATTGTCTAGAAGGTGAGTGTCACAGCATATGAATTATTTTGTTGCACTGATACAAAATTTTCTGAAGTGCATCTTGTTCCTAACAAATGTCATCCCTTGATTATAACACAGAACTATAATTCTAAACAGCTTGACTGGTTTTGATTATTTAAGAAACTGCAAATTTACAGTAGTTTGGGACAAGCTAAAACAAGATTTGCAGACACATGTCACGTCTCTGATATTGCTACTATGCATATTTTGTGAACAATGTGTTCCAGTTTTCACTCAAACCTAGTAAGATATTATAGCAGCCATAGGAGGGATAAATCATTTTAATTACCTTTAAGAAACCTTACATACTTCTGAGATGCTTCTAAATTCTTACCCATTAAAGCAAGCTTTGTAATCTAGTTTTAAAAGATTGCTAGGGAATAGAAAATCCCAAGCATCCATTAAAAAGACAAAAATTAATAACACATCAATGGAAGACAATATAATTTTATTTAAATCTGTACTTTAAAGTCACTCAGTTGGCTTGGTTAGAATGTTCATTCACAAAGAAGTGATCCAGTATTGTTATTATCTTTTCTATTTTTGCTTTGCAGAGAGATTATGCTTGATTGTAGTCTTGCGAATAATTATTTAAAGGTGGGAGAGAATGTCATCTACGTTGCTGCCGCCGCCACCCATCTCTTTAAATAACACTATTTTGGAAGTAAAAAATCCAAGAATACAGCTTGGAACTAGAATTTAGAAATCTAGTATCAACATATGCTGTGTAAAAGATCAGGAAACATGTCGTTTTTTCTCCATATAATCTCTTTCGATATGCTATCACTTTGCCTTATTTCTTTCACTTAATAAACATCATTTTTAAGCCAAGAATATCATAAAAACATATTATGGTCAGTTTTCTTTGAAATAATCATTTCCTGGCATTAATCAATAGCTGGGGTCAAACACTGGCTAACCATAGTGTGATTTGTGTGGCTATGTGCTCTAACACTACAGTTGAGCTCAAGCACTATGGCTTATGAATACAGTTTAACAGAGTTGGAAGGACCTTGGAGATCTCCCAGTCCCACCCCTTGCTCAAGCAGGAAACCCTACACCAATCTGGACAAATGGCTGTTCAATCTCTTCTTAAAAACCTCCAGGGATGTAGCACCCACAACTTCTGGAGGCAAGCCTTTCCACTGATTGAATTGTTCTCACTATCAGGAAATTTGTGTCTTAGTTCTAAGTCGCATCTCTCTTTGATAATTTTCATTCATTGCTTCTTGTTGCCCTCAGGTGCTCTGGAGAATAGGTTGTCTCCCTCTTCTCTGTGACAGCCCCTCAAATATTGGAAGACTGCTATCAGGTCACCCCTAGTCTTTCTTACTTTGATGTGTAAATCCATCTGATTGTGGGCTTATTCAACAAGCTACTTTTAAAGGAAACTGTGGATCAATCAGTAAAGTCACATATTAGAGTCACCCTCTAATATGTGGAGGGGTCTTATTTGAAACCTTATAGGGACAATCTGCAGTTACTAAGAAACAAAATGCTCTGCCTTCCAGCTCAGGGACCCATTTAACTTTAAAAAAAAAACTTTTCATGTACCCTGTTTCCCCGAAAATAAGACATCCCCTGATAATAAGCCCAATCGGGCTTTTAAGCGCATGCATTAAAATAAGCCTCCCCCTGAAAATAAGCCCTCCCTGAAAATATTTAAACAGAGAGCTGGAAATCAGGTAAGATGGCAAGAGGAGCCCCATCTTGCTCCACCTGCCCCAAAATAATAAGACCTCCCCAAAAATAAGGGGGTTCAAAAAATATAAGACAGAGTCTTATTTTCGGGGAAACACGATAGTAGAGTCTGCCTTGATGCAGAAAGAAACTTGCTTTCGGTTGAAACAAATCAAGCTTTTGCTTCAGTATCGTATTCAAAAATGCATGCATGAACTGGATTTCATGCAGCTTTAGCTCACAGCAGTAGGCTGCCATTTCTATCATCACAGCATGCAATGTTTAAAAAAACAAATGACAATTATATCTTCTTGATTTAAACAAAAAATAGTAGTAATAATATAGTATAAATTGCTGTTGCAACTGTTATCCTTGGGCATGGTTCTGCTAGTACCGTGATGGCGAACCTATGGCACAAATGCCGGAGGTGGCACACGGATCCCTCTCTGTGGGCACATGCACCGTCGCCAGCTTCTCTTCTGGTTTCTGGCACACGTATGCACACTGGCCAACTGATCTTCGCATGTGCTGGAGCCCCAGAAACCTCAAGGCCAGCTGTTCTTTGAACTTCTGGGGCTCTGGCGTGCACATGCATGCATGCGCGTGCACACATTCCAGTTTGGGCACTTGGTGCCAAAAAGGTTTGCCATCACTGCTCTAGTAGCAAAACTCTTTCATAGGGAGGTACATTTCCTAGCACAGTTAATTACCAGCATGTAAGATTGTCATGGAATAAAATGAGCTTTCCTGGATGTTCCCCTCTCCTTTGAAACCACTTTCAAACTGAAAGCACCTAACTGTCAATCTCTGGGTGAAGCCTCTTAGTTTTGTCCCTCTTGGTTAATATCGTTGTCCCATGCTGGTGGTTTCCCCATCCCCAACTGCAAAATCCTCGGGTTTTTGGTCAATTTGTTGGTTTTCCCAAGCTAGAAGAGTCAAAGATGGAAACAGTAACAATGGTGGTGCTGTATTACATTCTGACTTTGTGTTTATTTTATTTTTTAATTATTTATTATTTATTTATTTATATCCACCTTTATTGTTTTTACAAATAACCCAAGGTAGTGAACATATTTGCGAGACCGCCTGCTGCTACCGATAACCTCCCACCGGCCAATACGCTCTCACAGAGAGGGCCTCCTCGGGGTGCTGTCGGTCAGGCAATGTCGGCTGGCGGCCCCCAGGGGGCGAGCCTTCTCTGTGGGGGCACCCGCCCTGTGGAATGAGCTGCCTCCTGGAATACGATTGATCCCGGACCTCCGGACCTTCCGTAAAGCCCTGAAGAGGTTTTTATTTCATCAAGCCGGCCTAGCCTAAATGGTTTTTAATTGGGATTTTAAATTTTATGGATTTGGGGTTTTAAATTGGGTAGCCAATGATTTAATTCTTTTAATTATCTTAACTTTTGCATTTGTATGTTTTTTAATTTTGGCTGTTCACCGCCCTGAGTCCCTTCTGGGAGAAGGGCGGTATACAAATTAAATAAATAAATAAATAAATAAATAAATAAATAAATAAATAAATAAATATCCAACATACCTTCCTTCTCCTAATTTCCGCACAATAACAACAACCCTGTGAGGTAGATTGGGCTGACAGGGAGTAACTGGCCCAAAGTCACTCAGCTGGCTTTCAAGGCTAAGGTGGGACTTGAACTTACAGCCTCCTACTTTCCAGCCTAGTGCCTTAACCATTATACCAAACTGGCTCTCTAAATTTTACAATTTTAACATAAGCCTTTACTCTGGGGTCCTTTTGAGAGGTGAAGGTTGGGCATAATTTTAGAAACGAATTAGTGAGTGAATGAATGTGTATGGGTAATTATTTATGTAGATTTAAAGAATACCTGATTCCCAATGACTCTGCATACTTTACATTATTTAACAGAGTAACAGAGTGCAATTGTCATAATCGTATCTCGACGCAAGTAACGATAGAACTTCTAATCCAATGCATCTGAAGGCCATCAAGTCTTACAAGCTTATTAAAAATGTAGTGAGGCTATTGTTCTCCCAAAGATAAGCTTTGTCACCGTAATACTATTTTTTACCTCTCCCAAGTAATTTATCACCCAGAAAACCTTCTACTTTGAACTGTCAAGGCTGCCAAATACTAGCCTAACTTACAAAGGGATAGGGAACAAAACATCAATCTTGTCAAGTGTCATGCCATTAGAAAGCTTCCTTGATGATAATGCAGGTGTCTGGAGTTTTTAGTTACTGTCAGACAAATCTTAAATTCAAGAGCAGCCTAGCCAGTAGATGTAACCGTAACAAGCTATTTCAGAGAACTTTGCAGATTGCTAACTTTCCAGTGAGTTATCATTGCCAGAGTGCAAAATTTATGCACATTTTTGCTGGTTTTAAGTTGCTGATATGAATGGGGGGGGAGGAAAGCAGATTTTACAAGTAGTCCTTGATTTACAACAATCCATTTAGTGACCTTTTAAAGTTATGGCACTGAAAAAAGTGACTTATGACCGTTTTTCACACGACTGTTGCAACTTCCTCAATGGTCATGTGATCAAAATTCTGACGCTTGGCAACCGATTCATATTTATGACTCTTGCAGTGTCCTGCAAAGTCATGTGATCACTTTTGCGATCTTCTAACCAGCAAAGTCAATGGGATAGATTCATTTAACAATCACGTTTCTAACTTAACAACAGCAGTGATTCACTGAAGAACTCTGGCAAGAAAAGTGTTAAAATGGGCGTTGGTACTTACCTGATACGCCTCTTCTCTGACTGTCGGGCACGGCAGTCAGGATGGGTGGAGACTTGGTTGAGCTTCCATTGGACCGGGTCTGCAGAAAGAATAGGAAGTCCCTCCTCCTGACTGTGCCTGTCAGTTTTGAGACGAGGGAGCCTGTGCAGATAGTCGTGTCTAGGATTTGAAAACAAACAACATTAGATACCACCCCCGCCCCCTTTCAAGTGACGTCGTGTAGGGACCGGACTTCCCCACACAGGGAGGGGCTGACTGCCGTGCCCGACAGTCAGAGAAGAGGCATATCAGGTAAGTACCAACGCCCATTCTCCTATAGTCGGGCACGGCAGTCAGGATGGGACATACCAAAGCGAGGTGTCCAGTTGGGCGGGAGAAGGCCGGTACCGCACTCAGGAGGATGAATGGACACCCTGGAGAACTCTCCGACCAAAGGCAGCATCTGCCGAAGCAAACTTGTCCAGGCGATAATGACGGACGAACGGGGAAGGCGAAGCCCAGGTGGCTGCCCGACAAATCTCATCGATGGTAGCTCGGGTGGACCATGCCGCTGATGTGGCCACACTTCGCGTGGAATGGGCCGTTATGTTGCGTGGAGCCGGAAGGGCAGAAGCCTCATATGCTGAGGAAATACACGCCCTAATCCATCGACCTAAGGTGGAAGAGGTGATTTTAGATCCCAGAGAAGAAGGTAAGAATGATACGAAGAGCGCATCTGAACGCCGGAAAGAAGCAGTGCGGGCGATATATATCTTGACCGCTCGGCGAACGTCCAGGGTATGCCATCGTCTTTCAAGGTTATGACGAGGATCCGGGCAGAAATTTGGGAGGACCACTTCTTGGGACCGGTGGAAAATTGAATTAACCTTCGGGATGAAGGAAGGGTCCAGTCTGAGGACTACCCTGTCTTGGTGGAAAATGCATAGCTCTTTCCGGATCGAAAGGGCCGCCATCTCTGAAATTCGACGGGCGGAGGTGACTGCCACTAGGAAGGCCACCTTGAAAGAAAGGTGCTTCAAGGAAATGTCCCGTAGAGGCTCAAAGGGTGGTCCAGTGAGGGCCTGTAGGACTTTAGGTAAATCCCACGTGGGGTATCTATGGACTGCGGGAGGCCGGATGTTAGTCGCGCCTCGTAAAACTGTCGAATTAGAGGATCCCTGGATAACGGCTCCGTCGAGGAGCCAGACAACACAGTGGAAAGGGCCGAGACCTGGCGTCGAAGAGTGTTCGGTGAAAGGCCAGAGACAAATCCGTCCTGAAGGAACTCAATGACCAGAAGAACGGAGGCCGACGTAGGGGAGTGAAGGCGCCGTTTACACCAAGATGAAAAGGCTCACCAGGTGGATTCATAAATGCGAGTAGTCGAGGCCCGACGTGCAGCCTGGATTGTCGAGATGGCTCCCTCAGATAAGGGGAGATTGGCCATCAAATTCCTCTCAACCGCCAGACGGTGAGTTGGAACCAGAGAGGATCTGGGTGCTGCAGCTGACCCTGGATAAGCTTCACCTGATCGTCCGGTATCCGCCAAGGTGGTTGAATTGACAATGATACGAGGTCCGCGAACCAAGGTTGTCGGTTCCAGGAGGGAGCGATGAGAATTAGATCTGCCTGTTCTTGCAGTAATTTCCGTATTACCTTGGGCAAGAGGTTGATTGGGGGGAAGGCATATAGAAGTTGGTTGGCTGGCCACGGACACCGTAGAGCATCCACCGCCTCCGCCCCGGGACTGGGGAACCTGGTAAAGAACCGAGGAAGCTGGTGATTGGATGCGCTGGCGAAGAGATCCACGGTTGGTCGTCCGAAGCGGTGAACTATCTCCCGAAATAGCTGAGGCGAAATGGACCACTCTGCGTTGTCTATCGGGGCCCGACTGAGGGAGTCGGCCATCTGGTTCTGAATTCCGGAAATGTGAGTTGCCTGCATCGATGCTAGGTGGACTTCCGCCCATAGGCCCAACCGTCGAGCTTCCCGCATCAGAGCCCTGGAGCGCGTACCCCCGAGGCGGTTCACATGCGCTTTGGCTGTTACATTGTCGGTACGAATTAGGACATCCCGGTGCAGGACGTGTGCCCTGAAGGCTTTTAAGGCGAGGAAGATAGCCCGCAGTTCTAGCACATTGATGTTCATCCTTTGCTCGCTCTCTGACCATTGGCCCTGAGCCAGGTGGGGACCCAGATGGGCACCCCACCCCGACAAACTGGCGTCCGTCGTGATAAGCAGCCGTTGAGGTTCTCGGAACTTGGTCCCTTTTAACAACGCCTCCGACATCCACCAGGAGAGAGACCGTAGAACCGGAAGAGGTAAAATCAGCCTCGTGGTTGAGTTGTCCCTATGTGAACGTTGAAAAGGCAGTAGTAGCCATTGTAAGTCCCGGCAGTGTAACCGAGCCCACGGGACTATTCCGAAGGTGGACACCATTTTGCCCAGAAGGCGAGAGAGGGAGAGGACGGAAGAGGCCCCCCTATCTTGAATTCGGCTAGCTAAACCCCTAAGGCTGTCAACTCGGTCTGGTGAAAGGAAGACCTCCGAGGACAAGGTATCAATAACTGCCCCTAGATGACAGATCCTAGTAGAAGGGATTAAATGGCTCTTAGACCAGTTAACTGAGAACCCGTGGTTCTGGAGGACCTGGAGGGTAGTAGCTAGGTCCGACTGGGCCTGGTGTAGAGAACGTGACAAAATTAGAACATCATCCAAATAAAAGGACACCCTAATTGGGAGGGTGGCTACATATCCCATGAGGGAAGCCATTATCTTAGTGAAGGCTCTGGGGGCTGAGGATAAACCAAAGGGGAGGGCACGGTATTGATAATGTTTGTTGTTATAACAAAAGCGGAGGAATTTACGGTGGTTGGGAAGGATGGGAACGTGGAGGTAGGCTTCAGTTAAGTCCACGGAAGATAGAAAATCTCCTTCCCGAATACAAAGTAAAATTGTTTGTAAGGAATGCATCTTGAACCGACGATACGTTATGTGTCGGTTCAAGGATTTCAAATCAAGGATAGGGCGCCAATCTCCCGAGGGCTTTTGTACTAGAAAAAGTCGAGAGTAAAACCCTTGACCATATTCGGCCGGGGGAACAGGCTGGATGGCCCTTATAGTCAACAAGTGACGGATAGCCGCTTCCACCTGAGCCCGTTTAACTCTGTTAAGGGAGATTGGACAACGGATAAATTTAGCAGGAGGGGTAGAAGAAAACTCAAGGGAGAGGCCGAATTTGATGGTATTTCTAACCCACTCATCAGTAATGGTATTCTCCCAAGCCTGGGAGAAGAGAGCTAGACGGCCTCCAAGATGGGTTGGAAGGAGACCTCTAGCGAGACCTTCGGAAGGGACGGCCTCTACCACCCCTCTGGGGTCTTCTGGGGGGGTATCTAGGACCCTGTCTGACCTGGTTGTCCTGCTGGAAGGTTCCCCGCTGTTGGAAAGGACGCTGAGGTCTCTGCTGGAAATAGCCGGAATCGGAACTTCGAAAGGACTGCGATCGAAAGGAGCCAGACGAACGACCTTCTGCCCTGCGGGACATGGCTGGCAAGATCTTTCGGTGGTCCCTGGTCTCAATTAAAAGAGGTTCAAGTGAAGGACCAAAAAGCTTGTCGCCGGCATAAGGTGATGAGGCAAGACGCCACTTGTGACGCACGTCAGCTTGCCAATACTTTAACCACAACAGCCTTCGAGAAGTAACTGCGGAGCCAATGGCCTTTGCGGAAAATCTAGCCGCGTTCAAGGTGGCATCCGCTGAAAATTCTACCGCTGCTAGAATTTTGTTAATATCTTGATGTGTTCTCACATCAGAAGAGGGTATACGACCTTGCAGCTGCTTCAGCCAGAGGATTGATGCTCGATTAAAAAAGGATGCCGCCGAAGCCGCTTGGACAGACCAGGCCGCTGCTTGGTGACCCTTGATAAGTGTTCGCTCTGCCTTTCTTTCCTCCGGTCGTAGGGACTCCTCTGCTGGGCCCGAAGAAGGTGAAGGAGATGAAAGAGCTGCTACTGGTGCATCCACTGCGGGTATCTGCAAGAGAGAAGCATACTCCGACGCCAAATTATATAAACGCCTATCAAGGCTGTTAGGAATTGGACCTGTACTGGGATTTTTCCATTGTCTCTGCAACACATCTGTAAACAATTTTGGGGCTGGCACAATCTCGGTTTGAATTGCCGGCACCTCAAATAAAGTAGAAGAAGTAGCCGATGTACCCTGTTGAGGTTGGTCTTTAGTTTCTGGAAGACCAAGTCCAGTGGTGGTCTGAGCCTTGTGTAACAAAGAGCGGAACATTTGAGGGCGAAACAAGCCAACAAAGGGAGGTTGATCAGGCTCCAAGCCCTCATCCTCGGATAAATCCTGCTCAATAATGGCCTGTTCCTCTTCACCTGAAAGGGAGCCTTGGCTGTCCCTGGAAGGGGAAACTGCTCTCGTTGGTGCCTGAGAAGCAGCCTGTAACGGTTGAGAGCAGATAGAAGGGGTGTGGCGGCTCAAATAATCAGAGACTTTGGATGAAGCTTTCTCCTGAAGTCCCTGGGCAATCCCCTGCCTGATGGAATTAGCAATCAACTGGGCTAAGGCAGGAGTGACATCCAGTTTCTGGCCCTGCGAGGCCTGGTTATTATGGTCTCCAGAAGACTGGAAATTAGGATCTGGATCTGTAACTGTTTGAGGAGTAGGTTCCCCAGTATCCACTGAAGGAAATACAGCTTCTGGCCCAGGAGCTAAAGAATCATCTGTGACTGAGATATCAGGGGAGAGGTCTGGTATCAGAGGAGTCTGTGGAAGATCTCCCACTGTAACCGAGGCAGTTACTTGAGTGTTAACATCAGATGATAAAGTAGAAGGCCCAGGCTGTGCCCTCAAAGAAGAGGCCGCCTTATTGCAGGCCTTCTCAATTGCATTATGCCTCCTCTTCTCCTCCCTGGACATTGGGGCCTGCTTAGGAGCCTGAATCCTAGGCCTCTTAGCTTGGGTACCCATAGAAGTACCCTCCTCTGGATCCCTTGATGACTGAGGGCGCTTCCCCTTGCTGTTTTTTACATGAGCCCTGGCGTCCGCCATCTTGAAGGGCAATAATAGGGTTTAAAATGGCCGCCCAATCTCCGACAATAAACGGGCCCACAAAAGCCCGCCAGGAACGTACTCACAGTAAGGGGCTGAAGACAGGGCAGAGAAGGCCGTGGGGGTGCTAGCCAGCCGGTCGAAGCCGCCCCCAGGAGCGCGGAATCTTCCTCGCGCTAATGAGCTGCCGGCCGATGGATGCGCAAGGCCGCGCTGTCTTTGGGCCTCAATTAGTCGCTCCGAGGCAGGCCGATCTTAAAGTGCTAGCCAGCCGGCTTACAGCACTTTGGAGGGCGCGGGAGTCACGTCGCGCCGAAGAAAACGCCGCCGGGCGATCGATCGTCCTCTTCCTGGTGTGCCTGCAGCCGCCCGATGTAATTAAGGCCAAACGCGACGGAGCGAACTCGTGCGCGTGGCCGCTGCAATTGCCAGCCGGCAATTGAATCTTTATTCAGTCCTCAGCGGAGCTAAGCCTCTCGCTGGGCTGATTGCAGGCAGGGAGCCCAAAGAGGACGAAATCCTTCCTTTATCAGAATTTTTTTTTTTTTTTTTTTTTAAGGAGCTATCCTAGATACGACTGGTCCGGACTCGACCGAGTCGAAAAACTGACAGGCACAGTCAGGAGGAGGGACTTCCTATTCTTTCTGCAGACCCGGTCCAATGGAAGCTCAACCAAGTCTCCACCCATCCTGACTGCCGTGCCCGACTATAGGAGAACGGGGCAAAACTCACTTAACAAATGTCTCACTTAGCAACATAAATTTTGGGCTCAATTGTGGTCATAAGCCGAGGACTATCTGTATTTCATCCTCTGACTAAAACTGAGCAAATGTGAGAGAACATCACCGCAAATGCAACAAAAATAACAAAAATCAAAAAATCAAAAGTGCATGTAATTGCACGGAACTAGACAGTATACACTTTGCATGGAGAAAGCTCAACTGTCAACCCTTCAAATTTCAATTAGAGAATTTCACAGAGGAGAAAAAACTATACCTGAGAAAAATTGACAATCTGATATATCCACCAACTCAATAAAATGAGAGAAAAGTTTCACTCATTGAAAATTGCTTCTAATGTTTGCATAGTGTTTATGATTTCTGTGACAGCACTGTCTGAAATTAATGTGATTTATATCATAAAGTCATTTTTATGGAAAGGGGGATATAAATGTTTTAATTAAAAATAAAAAAATTATGTCATTTAGCCAATGCAATTTGTTATCATAAAAGTGGGTATGCAAAATTTAGAACTATAAACCAGCAAAAACAAGTAGAGATTGTTTTATGAAAAAATGAAATATTGGATTTCTTCCCCCTTTGCTACCCATCCACTACAATGTTTATTTATTTTCTTTTTTTTCACAAATATGTTTATCATTCCATCCCAATACTCTTAACAGAAGTTTCTGGATTTCTTTTAGTCATGTCAAACTTCAAAATGAAGAAGGTAAATAGAGCAGAAATGCTATAAATATCATATATTTATATATGACACCACATACCATTATATATTGGTATATTTGCTGTTTCATTTATAAATGCTAAATTTCAAATAGATTTTTCAATATCACTATAATTAAAGAGCCATGGTGGTGCAGTGGTTAGAGTGCAGTACTGCAGGCTACTTCTGCTGACTGCCAGCTGGCTGCAATTTGGCAGTTCGAATCTCACCAGGCTCAAGGTTGACTCAGCCTTCCATCCTTCTGAGGTGGGTAAAATGAGGAAGCAAATTGTTGGGGAAAATATGCTGACTCTGTAAACCACTTAGAGAGGGCTATAAAGCACTGAAAAGCAGTATATAAGTGCTATTGCTATTATTGAAAGGCCTCTTTCCATTGTCCCACTAGATTTCAGTCCCTTCCACAGAAGGATGGTACCTTTCATTTGTGGAAATGATTCTTTGGAAATTATATTGCGCAGAAGCCCTTAGAAACGAGTTTGGGAGCATGTAATTATTATTATTTTTTTTTAATGTTAGATTTATATCCATTTCTCCAGGTCTACAAGTTCCTTAACGATTCCTTTTTCTCTCTAACAACTGTGAGATAAGGTTAAGATTAGCCTTGAGAGACTGATCATTCAATCAGTAGCTTTCATGGCTATGGTGGTGTCTTCCCATTCCTAGTTCAACATCTTAACTAATAGATGAGATTAGCTCTCTTCTCTCTCTGGTCATGTCCGTTTACGTTGAATTAATCACTGCAGGAAGATGGCTCTACAGCAGTGATGGTGAACCTTTTTGGCACCGAGTTCCGAAAAGGGAGCACTTTGCGTGTACTTGTCAGGGCCGTGACCAGGAAGATGAGCTGCCCAAGGGGCATGCACGCGCAGGATAAGGTACTTTTGGTTTCCGCCAGCAAGTCTTCTGGTTGCTGCTGTACATGAGCACAAGCCGATCAGCTGGCCAGCGCGCATGCTCACGCTGGAAAACGGAAGACCAGCTCTTCTGGTTTCCAGCACTGCCGCACGCACAAAGGCCAGCTGATCATCGTGTGCACATGCGTGCCAGAAACCCAGAAGAAGAACAGGCGATGCCGCGTGTTCCAGGTGACATGGCTCCATGTGCCACTTCGGGCACGCATCATGGCTCTAGAGTATACAGATCTCTGATGTAAACTAGCTGAACTCTTGTGGCACTCTTAGAATCTAAGAGAAACCAATAACACCTCAGCATGTAATAGCAGTATACAATTATTAAAAAAATGAGTCACCATCTAAAGTACTTTTGAACTCAGTATGACTTAGGTAAAAAGCAGAAGATTAAAACGAATTTGGAGTACCCAAGGGAAATCATACTTGGTTCATTATGTGTCTACCTCATTCATTTATAAAATCTTCTGGACCAGGGCTCTCAAATACATGAACATAAGGGCTTAAATATAAAACATGAATTGGCTTGAGGTGCTTCCTGTAGGATTTTGCCCAGAGAATGGTTCAATTTTGCACATATTGTGTAAACTCCTTTTCCAGTATTTGTGCACAATATCTTCTCTAACTTTAGAGATGTGTTATCCTTCTAAATTGTTTGAAATTAGCTAAAATAAAGTCTGAGATGAAAACAAACTCAAAAAAGATATTAAGTTAGGACAAAACAACTGAAAATAAAAATCATATGACCTTTCAAATGAGGGAAAAAAGAAAATCAGGCTCTCTGAACTGGAGAAAAGAAATTTAACATTTGACTTGTTCTGGAGGCAGAGCAATGACACTGTTTCTATTAGTAAATTTTGATTGAAATGATGTTACAAAAAGAACATTATGCTTTCATTTTTTTCAAAAGAAAATTAAACAACCTCTAGAAGACAGTTGAAATTTTCCAGAAAATAAATTATGAATCTGTCATTAATACTACTATTAGACTGAGTACAACATAGTTATATTGACCATTTTTCCAGCCGTCATCTCTCTGGGTTTTATTAATAAATATCTCCTTTCCCTGAGGAAAAAAATGACATAAAGGAAATGTGAATGCCAGGATTATTGAGTGGAGGTGGGTCAGGGAAGACAGACACATCATTATTCATTATTGGGTCATTACAAATATAGTAATTATTCACATAGAATTGGACATATCAAAGGCACTGTCAGGCAGATATAGCATGTCAAGAATGAGTGCCAATAAAGCCATTCTGAAAAATAATCCGAAAACTAAATTACATCGCACTGGAGGGAGTCATGAGAATGTCTATCACTATCCAGTGATTTAGATACATAAGTGAAGGGTTACAGATAGTCCTTTTGACTTACAACCATGATTGGGATCAGAATTTCCACTACTAAGCGAGGCAGTTGTAATGTGAATGGTACCTAATTTTATGACATTTTTTGTCATGGTTGTTAACGGAATCACTGGTTAAACAATTCTAGCTTTCTCATTGACTTCGCTTGTTGGAAGCCAGTTGGAAAGGTTGCAATGGAGATCACATGGCTCCAGGATGCTGCAATCATTGCAAATACATGCTGGTTTCCAAGGGCCTAAATTTTGATTGCGTAATTGTGGGGATGCTATGATGGTTGTAAGTCACTTTTTTCAGTGCTATTCTAATTCTGAATGGTCACTAAACAAATCATTGTAAGTTGACAATACCTATATTGCTGTAGTGCAGGGGTCGGCAACCTTAAACACTCAAAGAGCCACAAAGGTCCTAACTGGAAGCCCTCGTTCAATTCCGGAGCCGACTGGAAGTCCGGTTCCCACATCATAGTCTCCTCCTAGCACGGCATCCTTTTTCCTCTGCTGACCAGAAGTCCAGTTCCCCCACCATAGAGTCTCCTCCTAGCACGGCATCCTTTTTCCTCTACCTGTCCTAAGCAAAAGCCCTATCAACTGCAGAGCACAGGGATGAAAGTATCCCAGTATCCAGTATCCAGAATAACAGAGAATGACAATTCCAAATGACACAAGTTAAAAATTAAACTGTAGACCAACAGAAATTTCCTCAATACTCTCTGAATATTTCACAGAAATCCAACATCAGTCTCGCTAGTAAGACTGAGTGAAAAAGTCTGAAGAGGGCGTGGCCAGACCAACGGAAAAAGAATTTGAACACTCAATCTCGAGCTAAGCAGGAAGTGATTACCCATGTGGATTGTCGGAGCAGTGAAGCTGGAAAAAGTTCTTTTGCCAGGATCTCAGAAAAACAGGAACACATAATAAAAGTAAAGTATATAAACTGGAAACTATTTGTAACGATTATGAATTGTAGGGATGTATTGTTGAGCAGGATGAATGAAGTGAAACATGCAATCCAATTACCCTATTGGGTTTTTCTATGCATATAGAAAATATGAATGATATCTGAGAGGAAAAATTTGACAATACAATTTTAATCATTAAAACCAGGATGAGAAAATTTGTTGCTTCAACCAGAGTACCATCATTGGCCATACTGGCTGGAGCTGTTGAAAGTTTCAATACACTCTATCTAGACAGGACACACAGCATTTTTGGTGCAAAGTGCCTCAGAAATTATCTGGAAAATAATTAGTTCAGTTATTAAAGAGAAAACCAACCGCTTATAGTGCAATCTAGATTTTCCTACATTCAGAAAGCAAAAAACTGAAATGTCATAGATTACCTTTCTGAAATTTCTTAGTAGGCTGTTTGAACTAGCCAGCTGGGACAGAATAATATATTATTCATTGCAAATTATAATGTAAAGCAAAACATTATTTATAAATAGTTCCCTAAGCTCTACAAATTTTTCCTTTCCTTATATGCACATTTATCTTTCATGTACCTAAATAATGTGCTGCAGCAAAAAACAACAGAAAAATTTGAGCACTTAAATAGAAAATCTTATAAAATGTATTTTTAAAACAGGAATTGCAAAAATGCATAGATAATACTGCTTTTCACCACAGTTAAAAAAGAGATCAGTTAGTATAGAACTGATTGAATTAAGATAAAAATATCAAGTGCTCCAAATTTCAGTGTTCAACAGCCCAGCTTTTAAGTATGCAAGATATGATTATGAGTTACAATGGAAAAGGTGCTGTAACAGGCATTTCAATGAAGTGGTGCAAAGTAGAATTCATAATTGACAGCCAGGAGATAATTCTATAAAGGAAAATGATAAACAGCAAGAAACTGTTAATAAAGGGTTTTGCTGTGTGATACATCAGAATGTAAAATTAACTCTAAAATATTTAATGTCAGCATCTCTATGGGGTATAAACTTCAAAGCTACATGTGGCATCATGTGCTGTGCGTTCTACAGAAGCAAGTTGAAATGAATAATGGCATTGATAGACCCTCTCACACATGGAACTGACAATTGTATACAAGTAACTCTTGACTTACAACTGGATGCTTAGTGACCAATTGAAGTTGCGAGGAAACACACAGAACTACTTACAATCTTTATTCAAAGTTCCGATGGCCATCCTCCCACCTTGCATTCACATTATGCCATTTGGGGCACCCAGCAACCAGTTTGCATTTATGGCCGTTTGCAGCATCCAGGGGTCACATCATTTTTTGCCATAAACCAACATTTGCTTCTGGTTTCCAGCAAAAAACACCTACTGCAGACCATGGATTTATTTAACAACACTGTGGCATTCACTTTACAACCACTACATTCGCTTAGTGACCATTGCAAAAAAAATTAGTAAAATTGGGTGCGGTTAGAGGGTGATTCACTTAATGACCGGCATGAATTATGACCATAATGCCAGGCTCAATTGTGCTGGTAAGTCAAGGACTACCTGTACAGCATTATTTCATGTGTCTCTAGGTCTTCTTTTAAGATGCTCAGAAAAACATCTTTTACCTACCAACACTTCTTGCATTAAAATCAAGAAGATCATTGTGAGGATGGAAGGATGGGTAGTCTTTAGTGGAATGGAGATCCCCACCCCTTTCATTTGAGGAAGGGATACTAACAGTTCCATGGGATGGGTTCATTTTACATAAGTAAATGGGATTGGGATTTTCAGCTTGTTATACATATTTCTATCTTTCAGTTCTGAGAATTTGTATTCTCTCGAAACAATGATCCCAAAGGAAAGACTTTGACAGAACAGAAATAAAAAAACATAAAAGACAGATAAAATGTTTGCAAAAACTAGTGTATTCTCTATACTGAATGGAGTATAGAGTAATATCAATACCAGGAAACAAATACAGAGGGATAGACTAGAAAGATATGAAAATACAGTGAAATTGGACTAGGAAGAATATAGTATAGGTAAAGAGCTTATAGAATATAGATAGCTAAAAAGAATATTCTTATATTATTAAGATTAATTTCTGAACTACTTGAAGGCATTTATAATTTAAAACTCCTTTTTCGGTAAGTTTTCCTTTTTTACAATAATCCTTCCAAGCCACTGAAGGGAGATACAAAAATTGAATGTAGAAATCTCTAATGCTTTGTGCCTATTGAATCTGGGTGAATCTAATTATGGATAGTACAATAAAGAACCAATAGAAGATAACAATTGGAGGTGTGGGCAGAACTGTTGGGTCCTTGGTGCTCTCTGAACTTGGTGGGTTTTTTACAGACATTTCATTACCAATCTAAGTAACATCATCACTGCTATGGAGGATAAAGAAATTCCAATCCCCAGGGTAACTCTGCCCCAACAAAATGCCTACTACCCATATAAATACTTCCAGGCTAGATTCACACTTTATCTCGAAACCAGCATTTTTTTTCTAATTCCTGGGTTGTTTCTAATCTTTGGATATCTATCACTGGGTTGATAACCACTAAATATTTCTTTGCCCAGGAAAGACATAATTGAAGCCTAAGGCTTTTTAAAAATGTAATTATGTCAAAACAAAGGAATTTTAAAAATGCTTAATTCCAAGTCTTTTTAAGTCATCTGAGAGCCCTTGGGGCTGAAGACTGGGGCTAAGAACTCTAAACAAGCAAGCAAGCAGCTCATAAAGCATAGCTTGTACAGTTCATGAACATTTGGATGCTGAATACATGTACGCTTTTGCATGTCTATGTTTGTGCATTGTTGTGTGTGAGAGATATGCACAAACACGCCCAAAACACTTCAACATTTTATAACAAAATAACTCAAATTATAACTTATTCATTATTTTTTTGAGTCCAAGAAGTTGAATGTAGAGAACGGTACTCTTAATGTGATGAGTCATTCACTCTCAAGTTCAGAAACAGACTTGTGATGTTGTACATTGAAATAATAGCAATTTCCACCCCCACAAACAGGAGGAGACTTTGGGAAATAAAGAGAGGTTTGCGTTGTTATGTAACTTATGGGAGTGGCACGCACAGTCCCTTAAGGAAATAATTGGTACATTTGCAAACCTAACAAGCACCAACTAGAAAAGGGTACATGGGGGAGGAAGGGAGGGGATTAATATTTATTGCTAATGAGAGGTCTGTGTTAAGGAACATAGAAGTGGGAACCACAAGTGGCTGCTAATATAGCAGGACAAAAAAAGGATGCTGTTATTGCAAAGACAGAAGGAAATGTTTTCCTCCTTTTTAAAGCTGGCAAATATAAGAATTAACAAAGCTACAAAGCCCTCAATGTTTTTTCTTACAAATTCACAGACAGCCCAGGTGACTAAATATTTAAAATCACATATTAAAGTTTGAAAGGAAACTATCCCTGCTTCTCATCTTAATGCAAGATTTATCTTCAGCTTGCCATTTTATGAAGATAATCCTTCTTCATGCATCTGGTGAAACAAACCGAGCCCGTAAAAGGCTAGCTAGCCTTTAAACTCTTGTAAGATTTTTGGCTGTATAAGACTTAGCTGCATGAATGACTGCAATGCTCATCCTGAAAACATGTCCTTGCTCACATTAGTACCACTATGGGAGAGTTAACAACATGTGATGGATAGCAGATGTAAATCTAAATCCCAGTATCAGCACACAGATCTGTTGAAAGTACCTTGGGACATGGCATGAGAAGTTATGTGAAGCTTTTATGGAAATCATGCCATGAACTCGGTGAAAAGCATCCCTTCAGTTTTCAGTCTTGCTGACTTGCTCCTGAAATGCATGCCCAATTGAAATCAGAGCTTTTTTTCCCCCTGGGTTTGGAACAACCAATGAATAGGATGGGTCCAGTATGTCGGTTTTGCTCTGGTATCTTATAGCTGATTCCATGCAAAAAACAAGATCAAAGTCAGCCTCCCTGAACCACATCTAAAGGTCTTAACCTTTATTCCAGTGGTAAACTAGAGACTGTGCAGGGCAGACATTTCTATTTCACAACTGAAGCAAAACGGATATGGAGAAATCCTTTTTTTAATAGTGCTAGAAGGACAGATGGTTATT
Source organism: Pituophis catenifer annectens (assembly GCF_029215685.1). Classification (NCBI taxonomy): domain Eukaryota; kingdom Metazoa; phylum Chordata; class Lepidosauria; order Squamata; family Colubridae; genus Pituophis; species Pituophis catenifer. Next base: position 311,612,824 of record NW_027256881.1, read on the forward strand.
CAAAATGCTAGACTTTCAGTGGGGGAGGGGAAAGGGGGAGGGGTACTAAATGCTTTAATTTAATTTGCATAATTTATACTCAATCTGCCGGAAGGTTGAACCTGGGACTTTCTGCATGCAAGTTGCATGCTTGCTTTTTCATTCAGCTCTGTCCCTTTCCCTGTTAAGACTTCCAGAGTGACGGAAAGGCTGGGCCTAAGTAACAGCTTGTAAGGTGGGAGCTAAAGGTAACAAGAGGAAAAAGTCACACAGAATGACATACATTTTAAAATTCTACAGAGTTTGCTATGACTCATTTCTTTTCAGAACTGAACATGACAAACCACTGAGGCGAATGATTAGCACAAGGCTATTTTTAGAAGTTCTCCTGTTCAGAACTGAATGGCACAGATCAAACTATGCAAGCAGTTGCTTTTTGGTAATGAGCGTACAGCCAGTTTTCATGGAAACATGTGGAATATTTGTTGCAGCGAAGCATCATTGTGCAAAAGCTCTACTTTTGGCTTTGATTTTCATAAACCATTAAAGAGCCTGGATAGCTCTGCAGACTAAGCACTGTAATTTAACACCAGCTGTCTGCAATTAAAGTAAGGTCGAATCTTGCCAGGCTCAAGATTGACTCAGCCTTCTATCCTTTCTAAGGTAGGTAAATTGAGGACCCAGTTTGTGGGGGCAATAAGCTGACTTTGTATAAAATATACAAAAGTATGAAGGCTATTGCTTAACGCACTGTAAGCCGCCCTGAGTCTCCGGAGAAGGGCGGCACATAAATCAAATTAGAAAAAAAAAATTATCTCAGTGTCAGAATTTTTAGTCTTGTGTGATTAAACAATTTGACATTTCTCCTCCTACGACCTGCATATCTACAACAGACTATCCTGCTCGTAAGAAGCCCTATCCCAAAAGTTAACTATATGGAGATGAGTCAAGTTGCTTTCCACCCTTCTGAGCACTGTCTTTTAAAAGCCACCTTTGGAGGTTTCCATTTGGTTTTGTTTGGTTCAAGGAAACAAGTCGATACAAATATGAATTGTGAACTCCCCTTCAAAGCTTGAAATGCTAAGAGAGCCAAGAGTTGAAAAGAAGTCTGATCCCTGTATCTTTTATCCTTCCATGATGACATTTTATCTGTATTTGGAAAGTTGATTGCTTCCTGGTAGAGAACTGTGTTGACAAGACCCTGAAAGTGATGAAATCAGAGGTACTAAGCATCCGACAATGCCTTGCATTAAGAGATTAGCAAATCACTAGTGATTATGGAAGTCTACCTGGCATCCTTCCAAGGGCTAAACTGAAGAAGCAAACTGAATACTCTATACTAGTCAAGTAATTCCAAGTAATTTGATCTTTTGGCTGCAAACTACATTGCAAGCTTTTTGTTTTAAAGATCTCTGTTATACAGAATCCTCAGGATACAGAGATTCTCTACTAGTGGATATCTCTCTCAGGAAACATATTATTTGACCTGCTCATAGGCTGCTCCATAATGTATCAAGCCCTCCTTTGTATCTCCTTCCACTCACCATCCCCACCTGAAAAAGCGGAATATTTCTAAATGAGCTCCCATGCCTCCAGACGTCTCTTGTAATCTTTCAACACATAGACAGAATGTTGGTCATGTGAATAAAAAGGACATTTGCCAGAACCTCCTCTGGCTTCCTTTTGTGTTGTTACAGATACTCTTGATATATATCTGTCAATTTTTTTTAAGATCTCCCCCTTACACATGCAGACTAACAAGCAAACGCTTTCATTTTTAGACTTGACTTATTCATTTTTTTCCCACTATTCAATTATTTCTTTTATTGGTTCAAAAAATGTCAATAATTACATGATTTTAAATACTACAAAATGAAAACCTATGCAGGTGTAGCACCAGCAGTGGTATTATAATACTGTTTAGTTATCCAGCCATATAACTATATGCAAGAAATAATCTGGATCTCTGCAGTTAGCACAGAAAGTTGCCTCAGAGCAAGTCAGGTCAGTTGACTTTTGATCACAGATCTGTGACCAGTGTCTTTCCCAGAGTCTCTTCTAGAGGAACTTCTCATAATTTAATAATTGATTTTAATTAATAGACATGTGAGAGGCTGAATTAATTTGTATCCCGCCTTTATTATTTTTAAAATAACTCAAGGCAGAAAACATATCCTACACACCTTTGTTCTCCGATTTCTCCCCCCCCCATAACAACAAATTTATGAGGTGGATTGAATTAAGTGGTCTTGTTGGTCATTAAGTGGACAGAGTCCCAAATAAGGAGCATGGAGTGCCTCCAGACGATGGAAGAGACCCTGGGTAGTCCATAGAGACCACACATAATTCTCTCTCCATTCAGGAGCTGAAAATCCTACTGTCAAAATCTAAGCAGGATATTCAGCCCCTGAACAGCTGAGAACTGCTCCTTATCAGGGCAGAATATACCAGGTCACCTACTCTTTGGGTTTCTGGAGGACAACCAAGACTTAGATGACTACAATTGAGCAGCAAAAATCCAGATAACCATTAAAGAGAAACAATGAGCTGCAGAAAGTTCTAATTTGAAGCTGCTGACTTGCTGCCATCCCTACTACTGTAACTCTAAACTGGTAGCTCCTACCCTATGGGAGGCACCCCTCATTTGGCCAAAACTAATTCTTGCTTTTTCACCTAGTCATAGTTCTTAGCCTAAAGTTCTTATTAAGCAACTATAGCACAAAAGCCCTGATTTACTTTAGTAACTGCCATGGTTCTAACAATAGAGGGCACAATATTCCATAAATTCCATAAATGTGTTTTAAGAATGTTTTTTTCCTTTTCTTCTCCCAAAATTTCCTGCTAATTTTTCAAGGGATGCCAAAATCCCAATACTAAAGCAATGCATATAAACTGAAGCAAAATTATTTTCATTGTTACTGTTCTTATTTATTTCAATTTATATTCATTCACTTTATATAGCCACCCATCTCACTTTTATGTGATTCTAGGTGGCTTACAGTATAATACATAAAATACACAATATAGTACAAGAAATGAAGATAAAACACGTGGCTGCCAGGTATTATTCAACTAATCATCCACAAAGTCAAGAGATGGGCTTTATCCCACATGCAGGGCCCCAGGTTATTCTTCTGTATTTGATGCTTAGAGTCAGTCAAAATGGCATCACTATGCACAAAAGAGAAATATTAGATGCTTGAGGGGAAACCTCAAGCTTTGCAGAAGTACAAGAAGAGTAAACAGCAGCAAACTAAAAGGGAGAGAGTACAGAAATAGATCAGAGACATCTGAGCAAGCTTAGGGGCCACAGAATTTTCACTGACAATTGTGGAGAGGAATCAGAAAACTGGGGAGTAAACAAGAAAGGAGCAAAAAGGCTGCAATCTTCAATAGAACATTTTGTACTACAACATTTTGATATAGGTTGATACAGGTCTCATTTCTTGTTCTTTGTACATTGCTATCTACTCTTTTCTTTCACAATGCCCTGTAAAATGCAGGTTTAAATGGACTTAGGGCCAAACAGCTTCCAGTCTAAGCACTAGAGAATTCCTCAGTCCGAGATAGAACAAGTACTGAGGAATTCAGGAAAATCTACAAGATCAAATAATTTTTCATTCAAACTCTTGCTAAATCTGAGGTCCAGCTGCTAAGCAAAAATCTTAGCCTACTAAAAAATACATATTCCCATGTGGTTGGGTATTTTTGTGAAAAACCTATTACTTATTCTTGCGTCTTGTTCTCTTCCTTTTGTAACTCATGTAAGTTAGGAAAACATAGGCCGAAGAGTACATTGAACTGGAAGCCAGTTATAACAACCCAATCCATGCTTCCAGACAAACCTATTTATTCAACTCTATTTTTAAAAACACTTTCCTTGCTCAAAAAGAAAAAAAGGCAGTTTGAAGAAATAACGAGTTCAGCACAAAACATTCAAATGTAATGTTGCTCCTTAAAAATCATATGCATTTCAACAGAAATTATGAAATGCTTACATATGTATCTTTCCCAGATTGGCGCTTAAGGTGCTGGACTAGGAGTAGAGACTCAAGTTCAAGTCTACCATCAGTATGGAAGCTCACTTTGAACCAATCAATCTAGGTTCTGAGAAATTATGCATAAAAAATAAACAGAACATATAAGTTCCAATAACGTTTGCATTTTGACCTTCATTTAAAACCACAAGGTTCTTCCCCTTAAATTTTATATTAGATCTTGAACTTATGATATTTATATCTGGTTTATAACTTCATTATATCAGGGTTTTTCTGAACTAAGTTTATTTAATAAACCATAATTAGCTGAATGTGCAAAGCATATTACACTGAAACCAATAAATATTACAGCTTAGCATGATTTGGGAACTCAGTCTTCATCTCTAAGTGTCAATTCTATACTTACTAAAAAGCTAGTGGTGTTTATGGTAAGTGGAAAGGAAACATCCATATGAAAGATTTCAAATTTAAGCTCGTGTCCTATTGCATATTGACGATATCCTGATGAATATTTAGTAAACAACATTTCCTTTAATCCAAAGACCTGCTGTTCAGAGTAGGTGATATAGGACTGTTATGTTCCAATGGCCTAATATATGGCAGAATCATTAATTTTTGGGACCACAATCCAGGTTCAAAAAAAGACAGTAATTTTCATAATTCATAATTTTCTATAATGCTACTGAGAATGAGTTTAATAGCTGAAAAGAAAAATTACTTGGGAGGATGAGGGAATTTAAATGGGAAGAAACTTTTAGAGTGGTAGCTGCAAAAGGAACTAAACTTTTAATACTGTAGCTATATGAAGTTATCCTGGGAGTGAAATTAGGCCAGGTTGGGAGTGGCCAACCTGGCCTAAATTATGCCAAAAAAGGAAAGTAATGCCCCTTTAACAGCATGTTCGGTAACCTTTAAATATCTCCAAAGCAATTTATCTTTAAATAAAGTTATTAAATTTGGCATAATATAAAAATCAGCAGGAGTAAGCAACATGTAAGCTTCAATTTTAGAAAATACTCTTAGAACTCTTAGAAAAAATTATCTTAGAATTTGTTCAATGTGGAACATAATGAAGAGAAAGAGTTAACTTGCACCCCCCTCCATGAATTACTATTTATATCCTGGGGGATGGGGACTTGGTTTTAAACCTGAGGTTGTTGCAAACAGCATCTTTGATGACAAATATGCATGGCTAAATCTGCAATCTCAGAATCTGAGGGAGTCTCCCAAAATTCAACACTCCCCACAATCTTGATATGCACAATTAGATGGGGGGGGGGGAATCCCAGAAAGCAACTTTTTATCTTTGGAAAAGATCCCTTTAACAAAACTTAACAGGAACATTTTGAAATAGATACCACCTTCCTAGAAATTTGCTCAGCACGCTTTTCCACCAAAGCAGAAAGCATATTCTTTTATTCTTCCAATAAAAGTTTCTTGTTTATTTATATGTCACTATTTATTTATTAAATGTGTACAATATACTGCCCAAATGTTTAACAAAATTTTTAAAAAATTGGTCCTATTTCAGTCCTACCATTACTGGTAGAAGATTAGTGTTCTTCTTAATTCTCAGGGTCAGTTTGATCCATTGCTAAGGACAAAAACATGGTTATTTATTAAACAACTAGTAGTAGGGAACAGGAAGAGCCACCTACCTGAGAGAGAAGTTTGTTATCATCCTCTAGCAGTTTGACTTTTGTTTCAAGTTGTCTGATGTAGTTGGAAGATGAATCTTTAAAGAAGAAAGGGAGGGGAGAGAGAGATTAATCTTCAGAAGAGATGGTACTTTAAAGTCAGGCAAGATAGCTTCACTGCTAAATTTAGGATTTTCTCATGAAAAGCACAACACCTGCAAGATCAGTGAAGGTGTTTCTCAGATTGAATTTAAAGACTTTAAAAAAAAGAAAGAAGGGGGTCACAAAAACACAGAACTGAAAAAAGCCTGCCGTAACCCAAAGTTTGCATTTGCCACAACAGAGTTGTGAAAAATAGTGAGGTTCAGTTCAGTAATTTGAAAACAACAGCTGAAGACAAGACACACATACTTTGTGTAAAACAATCTATCCAGAAAAGAGTAGAAAATGCTGGGGTATCAAAATTAAAGCTATTTATTTATTAGATTTCTGTGCCGCCCATCTCATCTAGATCTGTAGGAGATAAAAAGGACTGCATAGAACCAAAGGGTCCAGTTTATGGCTATATTAACACTGGAGGTGAGACTTTATTCAAGAAATTATTAGTTTGAAATGCTGACCAATTGCATTATTAGCTTTAGCAATTTTCATCACAATATAAGATGTAGCCATAGGTCCTAATCTGACTGCCAAATATACCATAATCAAAACTCAAAACACCCATGTGTTATTTCTATTTCTTCCTTTTTCTTGAGTTCTTTTTAAACCCCTCCTTAACAATTTATTTGATTCATTCCACATTCTTTGGTTCCCAAACAATAAGGTAGACGACTTCAAAGTGAATCCTGATGTTCTCCTTGAAAATGGTAGGTATATGCTTAAGATCATATCATGGCTTTCTTCTTCCACTTTAGCTTAATTAGCTTAATCTAGAAATCATTGGACTGGCTAAAATTGGCAAGGCAGTTTCCTGCTTCATTTCAGTTTCCTAGACAGTATAATAATCATTTTCCCTTTAATATTTCCAACTTTGGAATTCCAGTCTCCAACTACAAGCAGCATACTTTGCTTCCATATTCTGTCGATTTCAATCTGAATTTGAAGATAAAACTCAATAATCTCCTCTTCTTCAGTATCAGTCCTTAGAGCAGAAACCTAGATAATTGTCATATTATTCTGAATCCTAATTGATATTATTGTCATTGGTTGCATTGTAGTCAAGTACAATTCTTGTTATAGTGTTCCTAGCTATGAAGCCATTTTCAAACTTCTTTTGCTTTGTGCATTCAGCAAATTTTGCATAATTTGAAAGATTGCTTTTAGCACTAACAGTGTTGGTTTTATTCAGTTCTGTCCTTATTTATTCTGAATGACTTTTGCTATGCTCAATAAATATATATTTTATCAGATATTTTAAGCATTTAAAAAATAATAGCCATATTCATCATGAAAAATATACATCCCAAATCATCTTTTAAAAAGTTATACACTTTTAGGAAGAAAACAGAACATTTCCTATTTTTTAAAATACTAAAATCATTGCATACTGATAACTACAAGAACGTTTTCCATCTGCATTTACAGATGTACCAAAATATTTCTAGCTGCCAATTAGGCAAAGAACAGCTCAGCAGCTCCAATAATGGGATTTACAAGAGTTACACTCAATCAAACCACTGCCTTGAGACCTTAATCTTCATTTAAATGAAAGAACTATTTAGATCTTTGCATTCTCTCCCATAAGGGAAAGCAAAACACTTGTTGTGACATTCAATTTCACTTAGGCGTGTTATGTCAGTATAGGATGGCAGGGAAGGAAAACTGAATGAATTATGCTACTGCCAATGCAAATTGCCTGAAAAAAAAAAGTGACCTGGTGCCCTTTATCTGCTTCTCTTCAAGATTAATCTCCAACATCTTGTCAGCATTGTTCATCTGCTACAAATGGTGAATGCATAAAACGGGTGGGAGGGAGGGAGGAAATTCTACAATTTAAAAAAAACAAAAACATTGATATCTACTGTCACAGTGACCTCATTCACACACTGAATAGAGCCATAGTTAATTTCATCACTGTTTCATAAGTAAACCATAATTGGCTTCGTTCACATAACACTGCCAACTCATGTTACAGATTTCAAACAATTAAGCAGGGTTCCTGCACATTTAAGTTAAAATTAAGCCGTGTTTGTTCTAGATCCGGCCCGTACATATGTTGTATTATAGAAATCGGCGCAAAAGCACTCCTCACCTAATGGTCATTCATTCCATGACTGTTTGAAATTACAAAAACAATTTTAAAAAATGGTTAGTTATGGCTGGTCCTCAAAGCTGCATTGCAGCACTCCCACAGTCACATTATCAATATTTGGGCACTTGGCAGCCAGCGCTGATGTTATTACCTAGTCAGGTAATTAAATATCTGCAAGCAAACAACCAAGCTCAGAGAGAATCAAGAGCTCCACAGATACAAATTATGGTAAGCATTAATATAACAGAAAGAAGCATTTGGAATTATAGTTATGAGGCTATGATAAAAAAAAAAAACAATTGTGTCTTATTATTGTGAATTTTTCAAGAGGATGCAGTGGCTCAGTGGCTAAGATGCTGAACTTGTCAATCAGATAGGTCGGCAGTTTGGCGATTTAAATCCCTAGCATTGCTTCTGCCTAGGAGCTTCTGCCTAGCAACCTAGCACTTTGAAAGCATGTAAAAATGCAAGTAGAAAAATAGGGACACCTTGGTGGGAAGGTAACAGCGTTCCATGCGCCTTCGGCATTTAGACATGCCGGCCATATGACCATGGAATTGTCATTAGACAGTGCTGGCTCTTCAGCTTGGAAACAGAGACAAGTACTGCCCCCTAGAATCAGGAACGACTAGCACATATGTGCGAGAGGAACCTGTACCTTTACTTATTGTGAATTTACTCTGAATTATTATAATGTAAAAGTCTATAAAAGGGCCTTTGCATTTATTTATCCCATTCATTTTTTTCCTAGGCAAAAGAGGCCGAAACAGGTCCAGAACAATGAGATAATATTTGGAAGCAGCTCGGCAGACATGTGATTAATTTACTGGAATATAAGATGGAATAGGTGGTTTTAAGCTTCCTGTAGAGTTGATTTCCTGGTCTTGACTTCTTAGTGAAGCTGATAGTATGAGTCAATTCACAGGTAACTGGACTGGACTGGAAACAAGCCAAAAACATTACCTCCACAAAGAGTTTATATTCAAGCAGTGGCTTGGTAACCACAGAGTTTGCCAGAACAATAGGGGTATGTATATATGAAATGGCACCCAGGAAATTGAGCTGGCTGTCAGAGGAGAAATGGAATATTTGTCCCTAACTCAGCTTAGAAAGCAACACATTTCACAGAAATGCAGAGCACGGAACTCTCCATCCTTTTTCAAGCCCCCAGGAGGCCACTAAATAGTTTGCAGGCTAATAGCTTTTGTGAGTTTATTTACAAGCTTAGAGGAAACTAAAGTCCCAAATACAATGTCAATTCTAATGAAAGAAATACATAGTAGAAATAATGAGGAAATAGGTAAAAAGCAGAGTGTACACCAGGCATCCTCAAACTACAGCCCACGGGACGAATATGGCCCACCAACGCAATCTATCCGGCCCGCGCACAGTGGTGATTAAGCCCCGCCCTGCCCTTCCCAGCCGTTGCCCTTATCTTCAGTCACCCCAACACACGTTTCCAGTGCGCGCTTTTCTGTCCCAAAGTAGGACTGAGTGGATGGAAGGGAGCTGGGGGGAAGGAGGAAAGGTAGGAGGGAAGGAGAATCCCGGCTGGGTTTCCTTTGATGTGGGGCGGTGGGGGGGAGGAAGACCCAATATCCCCTCCATGCTTGCCCACTGCTCTCGCAGTGCCTTGCACAGCAGAGATAGAGAGGGAGAGGGGAGAGACAGATTTGGTCTCTCATTCCCTGTCTCTGTGTCTTCTCACTCAGAAAGCCCTGTGTGCTTTCCTTGGGGCTTTGTGCTACCCGTTTTTCTTTCTTCCTTTTGGAAATCTGGGATTGCTGAGAAATGAGTGGCAGAGGCTTCCCTCCTCCGCCTCCTCCTCTCATGCACACCCTCCTGGCCCCACCACAGCGGCCAGGGGGTCGTGAAAGGAGGAGGGAATCCTTCACAGCTCATTCCTCAGCAAGCCCGGATCTCCAAAAGGAAGAAAGAAAAACAGGTAGCGAAAAGCCCCAAGGAAAGCACGCAGGGTTTTCCTGGAGTGTAAGAAGAGACACAGAGACAGGGAATGAGAGAGAGCAACACACACACACACACACACACACACACACACACACACAGAGAGAGAGAGAGAGAGAGAGAGAGAGAGAGAGAGAGAGAGAGAGAGAAGGAGAAAGAAGAGAGAGAAAGAGAGAGAGAGAAAGATAAGGGAGAGAGGGGGGAGGGAGAGAGAGAGAGGGAGAGAGAGAAAAAGAGAAAGAGAGAGATGGGAGGGAGGGAGGGTGGGAAGGAGAAAGAGATGGGAGGGAGGGAGAGGGAGACAGAGAGAAAAATATGAGAGAAAGAGAGATGAGAGGGAGTGTTTAAGGTTGCAGATGCCTGAGCCAGGAGAAGGGACAATAAGAAGCAATGGAATCTTTCTCTTCAAGTCTTTAAAGAACGAACAGATTTGCTTCCTGTTTCAGAACCAGTGAGTTCATATTACGAGGAAGGGGTTTATATGAGGACTGTGCTAATCACGAAGTCTTTCAGTTTTCAATAAAATAAAAAATGCCACTAAACTCCTTCTGAAATAAGGTGATCCAGTCTATGTCTCACTCAAGATCAGGATTTTTATGGGCTTTGCTGTGGGAGGTTTTATCTCCACTCCATTCCCAGGTATTTGAATATCTGCAATGATGCAATCTCACCCAGGTTTTTATATGAATAGTTCAGTCCTGCAAATGCTTTTATAGAAGCTGCTTTAGCTTTTGGGTCCTTCTGAATATTTTTGCCTTAGATCCTGATGAAAGCAGTTCACGAAAGATGACTCTGGGTGGCACACAACAGTGAGATAAAACTATATAAAAACTATAGATATAAAACATAAAAATCCATATCAAAAAATAAATTGGCCACGCCTACCCAGTCATATGATCATCTAGCTACATCCACCCAGCCGGTCCGGCCCCCCAACAGTCTGAGGGATCATGAATTGGCCCTCTGTTTAAGAAGTTTGAGGACCCCTGGTGTACACCATAATTTATTCCTGTGTCTTGCCACACAACAATCATTTTTTGGAAGTCAAATTGAAAAACCATTATAATGTCTATAAGAGTTTTAGTTCTGACAGAAAATTTTTGGTCATAAGTTCAAACCTGGTTTCCTTTCACATTTCTCTGATCTCATTAATTACATGTATTTAGTTTATTTGTACAGATTTTTTTTTGTATTTTTTGCGCTCCTTCAGGTCAATATTGACTCCTGGCAACTGCCTAGACAAGTCCCTACAGGTTTTTTTGGCAAGATTTCAGAAGTGGTTTGCACTGCTTTCTTCCTAGGGTTAGAGAAAATGAGGTGGTCCAAAGGCACCCAGCTGGCTTTGTGCCTAAGGCAAGACTAGAATGCACAGTCACCCAGTTTCTAGCCTGGTGCCTTAACCAATATACCAAACTGGCTCTCATTTATACAGCTTACAAAGATCAAAATCATTCAGGCAATGGTATCCCCTGTGGCATTCTATAGAAATGAAAGTTAGAAAGCAGCAGGACAGAAAATGTATTGATGTTTTTCAATTTTGGTGTTGGAGAAAATATCTGGGCATAGTCAAGAAAACAAATAAATGACTCACAGAGCGAATCAACTCAGAGTTTTCACTTGAGGCACAAATAACAAGGGTCAAATTATCATACTTCTGCACATTTTATTTTATACCTTTAGTGCTGGGAATGGTGGAAGAAAAGAGAAGAGGATGATCAACAGCAAAATGAATAGATTCAATGATAGTACTGATGGGTGCATTTCTAGAAGAGCCAGATTGGTGATAAATGGGTGCATTTCTGGAAGAGCCAGATCGATGATAAATCAAAAATAAATGAATGTCTATCAGTAATATATAGAATGTCCACAGCCAAAATTACAGAATGCTTTGAAAGCCTCAAAGAATTGCCATAACCTATGACACTAATTCTGTGCTTAATTACTGTCATAAGTTGGAGACAAAAGCTACACAGGTACTTCTTGACTTATGATCATTCAGTCAGTGACAGTGCTGAAAAAAGTAATTTACAACCAGTCCTCACACTTATGATGACCGCAGCATTCCTAAAGTCATGAGAACATGACTCAGTTGCTTGGCAACCAGCATCTATTTATTATGGTTGCAGTTTCTGAGGACATGCAAAGTCTATGGGGTAAGGGTTATTTGTTTAGATGAATCACAAATTGGAATTAAGATTGCCAGGAGAAATATCAACAACCTCAGATATGCAGATGATACCACTCTAATGGCAGAAAGTGAAGAGGAACTAAAGGACCACTTGACACGGGTGAAGAAGGAGAGTGCAAAAGTTGGCTTGAAACTCAACATTAAGAAAACTAAGATCATGGCATCCGGCGCTTTCAATTCCTGGCAAATAGATGGGGAAGAAATGGAGGTAGTGACAGATTTTATTCTCCTGGGCTCCAAGATCACTGCAGATGGGGACTACTACAGCCAAGAAATTAAAAGATGCTTGCTCCTGGGGAGGAAAGCTATGGCAAATCTAGACAGCATACTAAAAGGCAGAAACATCACCCTACCAACAAAAGTGCGTATAGTCAAGGCTATGGTTTTCCCAGTTGCAATGTATGGCTGTGAAAGTTGAACCATAAGGAAGGCTGAGTGCCAAAGAATTGAGGCCTTTGAACTATGGTGCTGGAGAAGACTCCTGAGAGTCCCTTGGATTGCAAGGCGATCAAACTGTCAGTCCTAGAGGAGATCAACCCTGACTGTTCTTTAGAAGGCCAGATCCTGGAGATGAAATTCAAATACTTTGGCCACCTAATTGCAAGGAAGGACTCACTGGAGAAGAGCGTAATGCTGGGAACGATTGAGGGCAAAAGAAGAAGGGGACCACAGAGAATGAGGTGGCTGGATGGAGTCACTGACGCCATGGGCGTGAGCTTAAATTGACTCTGTGGGATGGTAGAGGACAGGAAGGCCTGGAGGAACGTTGTCCATGGGGTCGTGATGGGTCAGATATGACTTCCCGACTAACAACAACAAATGGTGATTTACTTAACGACCATGACAAATAAAGTTGTAAAATTGGATATGGTCACATGATGGTTTATTAAATGATCACATCATTTATTGATGGAAACTCCGGTCCTAATTGTGGTTGTAATTGGAGGACAATCCCTGTACATGCTTTTTTTGTTTTTGTCCTCTCATTATTTTGCCAACATTTTTGTGATTATTAATGTATTTCATAGAAAACAGCCTGCAGCTGTCTTTATTGTTAGAGTCCTTTTTGTTGTTTCTGTTTTTTACAGAATTGGTAGACTTCAAGAATGGATAAATCCCATCATCCCCCAGCATTGCTCACTGTGGCTGAAACTGTTGAAAATCAGGGTTCTATTCCTGGCTTATTGGCTAGATGGTAGCAGAAGGATCATTTTCACTGCTATAAGGTATTTTGTGTGATCACATAGAGTTTAGGAACTTGGAAGTTACATTCATACACTGAAAAGCAAAATATAATGACTACTTCAGTTTCTAGCTGCTAGCTTAGAAAATCCTTGGCTATTGTTTTTATTTCCCTATCCTGAGCATCTGGAAAGCTAATTTCTGCTTGCGGGATTGGAATTAAACTCATTAAAGATACTTTGTAATTACCATAAATGTATGCCCATTTTAAAATATTCCATCTGTTGTGGTGTATAGTTTGACCTCATTTTACTCTAGGTTTTTTTTTTTTCTTTTTCAGCTAACAAGTTATTTTCTAATTATTACTATAGGTAAAGCATAGAGTTATAAATTGTAGTACATCTGTTTATTTTTAATGATGGGGAAATCTAAAGCACTAGAAAGGCTCAGGAAGTATCCAGCTCATGAGATTGAACTAACATCATCCATTCTTGAAAACAAACAGACCTTTTCTTCTCATCCCTGCCACCCCTGGTATTCAAAGAACACTTGTCTAACCACCTCTGAGCAATCTTCCCAAGCATAGTCCCTTCCCTCTTCTTTACTGCTGCTGCCTCTCTTTTTTTGCCCTTACTGACAACGAAAACACAAAGCAAGAAAGCGGTAGGCTATGGTACAATAAAATGCCCTCCCACTTTGCTTCATGGAATAGAGATCAGCTATTACAAATAGTCTACCTCTTCAGGCCAGGCAGATAAGGGGTTCGATAAGCTACTAATGTTCCCTTGGAATTAGGTTTATGATAGAGTGTTTCTGAAAATATTACAAGAGGCAGATTTACTCCTAGTCTTCCTTATTACTTGCTCTTCACAAACATTCTACCTAGTCAAGTTAATGAGCTAAACTTAATATAGAGCATGTCTCATGCATGTATATATGCCCAACCCTACCAATCAAACCACTGTATTTTGGCAAACTCTGCTCTAGGGAACTGGCTACTTCAAAAAACACAAACTTCTAATCCATAAATTCTGTACAGGTAATCCTCGGCTTATGACCACAATTGAGCCCAAGCTTTTATTTTATTTATTTATTTATTTATTTTATTAGATTTCTATACCGCCCTACTCCCGAAGGACTCAGGGCGGTGCACAGCCAAACAATAAAAACACATACATACAAAATTTAAAAATAGAATAAAATCAAATTAAATAATTTTGGCCCCAACAAATTTAAAACCCCAAACTTTTAAAACCAATTTAAAATTGAATATATAAAATACTAAAAGATATTTAAAATTTTAAAAACCTTTTATAAAAGAGGGGGAAAATTAGGCCAGGCCTAGTTGTTAAGTGAGACATTTGTTGAGCTTCATCCCCGTTTTACGACTTTTCTTGCCACAGTTGTTAAGTGAATCACTGCAGTTAATAAGTTAGTAACCTGGTTGTTAAGTGAATCTGGCTTTCCCATTGGCTCTGCTTGTCAGGAGGTCACAAAAAGTGATCACGTGACCTTGGGATACAGCACAGTCATAAATATGAACCAGTTGCCAAGCCTCTGAATTTTGATCACATGATCATGGGGATGCTATGGTCATAACTGTGAAAAACAGCCATAAGTCACATTTTTCAGTGCTGTTGTAAGTTTGAACGGTCACTAAATGAACTGTTGTAAATTGAGGACTTCTCTGTATACGAAGTGTCTTGGCTTCTTTCTTTCAAATTTTACTTTTTTCTATCTTGATTTTTTCTTATATTATCCTTATATTGTCTTACAAAGAGCCAGTCTCCTAGACTGGTGAAGTTGCTGATCAGTGAGATGCAGGCCTTCCTTAGGCATGAAAGCTGGCTGGGTGACTTTAGGTCAGTCACTTGCTCTCTCTCTCAGCCCAACTCACTACACAAGGTTCTTGTTGTGGGGAAAACAGGAGGCAGAATTATCAAGAATGTTCACCATCTTGAGTACATATACATAATGATTTAGAATTTTTTCCTACCCTTACATAGAAAGATTAAAAAAACTAATAATAATAATGTACTCAACTTCTGCAAAAAATCGCACAAAATTATAAACAATGACATAACCAGTCACCAGTCACTGGAAGGATTGCAGGGTGGCTAAAAGGGCAGAGATGAGGGGATTGGATAAGCAGATGAGGGGATTTAAAGGGGAGACAGTCCCTTTCTTTCAAAGAATCAGGAGAATCAGAGAAGACCACAAATGGCTTGGATTCAGTTGGGTCCTCAGCTAACAAATGGCAGAATATGGTTACCAATGGCAACAAAAAAGAGCCTTGGTAGTACAAGGGTTTAAGGCACCCTGTTATTAAGCTGCTTAAGACCAGCTGCCTGCAATTACTGCAGGGTTCGAATCTCGCCAAGGCTCAAGGTTGACTCAGCCTTCCATCCTTTCTAAGGTAGGTGAAATGAGGACCCAGTTTGTGGGGGCAATAAGCTGACTTTGTATAAATATACAAAAGGATGAAGGCTATTGCTGAGCACATTGTAAGCCGCCCTGAGTCTTCGGAGAAGGGCGGCATATAAATCAAATAAAAAAAAAAAAACACAGGAGTACCAAGATTCCAGTCGCTAAGCAATATGGTCACATGACTCAAGCTTTATGACTGCATTGCTTAGTGACACAAATTTTGGTTCCAATTTCTGCTGTAGTTCGAAGACATTGCTTTTTGAAAAAAAATTAAATATATTGTTTGATTCATTTTAATAATCACATTTTTTTGGCCTTGCAATTTACACAGGAAGAGTGAATTGAAATAAAAATTAGAATGAATACCTTAAGTAAAGTTGCTAACTGGAATCATTTTTGAAATGTAACAATACGAAAATATTCCTCTGAATTTTACGGTCAGGTGAATTATAAATAATTCTAGGTGATAAAAAAAAAAAAAACCCAAGCAAGCAAAAGTGACTCTCCATACTAATTAGAAAGTGTCTGGTAGCATTTTTAATGCATTGCAGCTCATAAACACTTGTGACTTATAATAAAAATTTGTTAGTCTTAAAAAGTGCTACCAGACTCTAAATTGTGCACACCAAGAACTTTGCTACCCTACTAAAACCAGAATTACAAACATAAACTAAAGCCTTGGCTCATAATCTGGATTATTAAAACGTAAACCTGAAGACGTTAGAGACAGTATCGTATTTTTAAATCAATTGTGATGCTTTTGAGCATTTCAGCAGCTCTTGTCTTTGGATGTGGTATCACTATTCGTATCAAAGAGGGGTGGATAGATCAATGTGTCACATGACATTTGTATATTATTAGGCAATAAGTGATGGCGGATATTTCATTAGTCTCACTTTCAATCTTCTTTCCCATTCAAAGACATAGCACCCTTTTATAAGCAAAGGAAACATGGTAGATGCTTTATTAAGGGCAACTTCTCAGCATCTGTTTCTGAACTTCTGCAGAGGGTAGTCCACTATCCTATCGGAAAGCTCAGCAGTCTCAAGTCAGTCTGTAAATGATTGATAAAACCTCTCCTGCATGTTCTTCTGTATCTGTTTCACAGTCACAACTTTAGAAACGACATCTCCTTCGAGCATTGCAACAGGAATTTTATCAGGCTTCAACTAGAAAGGATTTGACGTGTATACAGTATTACACCAGCTCATGTCAGACAATCCGTTTCAGAAAGCCCAAGTTCTGCCTGTGAAGTGTATCTTAGTGACTTACGCTATAGAGACTACCTACTCAGTGGATAAAGGAAAAGCAACAGAGCAGGGTGGGGGAACCTGCATCTCTTCAAATACTGCTGAACTGCAATTCTCAGCATGCTTTAATGTTCACCATGCTGAAAGCAAACAAGTGAATGGAATTCTTCAAGAAAAACGAGCTTGCAAGGTATTAGTAAGAACATACTATATACTATTAGAAAGCAACACTGCTGGTTGTAGCAGTGGTGTGTTTCATTGTTTAGAAGTAGAAGCAAAAGACAGAGAAGGAGACTTGGAACTGTCCCTAACATGAGAAAACCTAATGAGAAAACCCAATCTGTAGTTTGGTGGAGTACTTCAATAGTTAAATGTGAAACACCCAATATATCTTGCAGATAGAAAGAGATAGAAGGCAACTTTTTTTTATAATATACAAATAAAGAAGGCAACTTTGTACAATCATTGTGAGAAGTGACAAATTATATTTAAAAATTTATTAAAACTGCTGCCTTTTAAGAGTACTAAATAAGAAAAATGAAGAATGGTTATACTTCAAAAATAATAAAACAGTATGGAAAATAGATATATCATTTCTTTCTGATTCAAATCTTCTAAGAAATGACAAATACATCAATAATTAAATTATATCGGACTTCCGGTGGCTCCGCAGACGTCGAGGACGGTCTCCATAGACCGCCAGCCACCCGATCTGTTAAAACCGCCCTGACAGCGCTAAACAGCTGTCCGGCGGTTTGAAAAAACTCTCCTTCGGGCAAAGAAGGAGAGGAGAGCCGGAGGGGGTGGGTAGAGCTCCCCGAAAGTCACTGGATTAATTCCAGGGACTCGGAGGGTGAGAGCTCCCCAGTTCACCCCTCCCATCGCTCCGGATCGCTGGTGCCTCTGTCTTCAGAGCAAGACGTCTGCGTCCAATTCTGCCGGCAAACAGTGAGTTTTAATGATTTTCAACAAGGCAGACAGAGCGGAAGCAAGAGTGCAAGCTTTTTAAGAGAAACAGAACTTAACTCTGTGAATACATTGTTGCAAATGGAGCTCTCTGGAGCTGGAGGCTGGGAGGAAGCCTTTGTTATGGGCGGAAGGGAAAGTGAAAGTTAAAAGGAAACTGCTTGTTAATAGCCCTCTGCCTGAAGAGAAAACTACTGGGTTTTGAGTATAGTTTGAAGAGAGGATTGTTTATTTTGGAAAAACTTTGGAATATACTTTCTAAGACTGTTTACAAGATTTTCTGGCTGTAAAAGGAAAACTTTTCTTTAAATAAAATGGCTGCTAAACAACTAAAGCCACCAACTTCTAAAGGGGGAGGAGGTTCCCCTGTAGTGACTCAAAAACAACAACTTCCGGCTGATACACAGTCACAAGACCTTAAAGAATTTATAATGGGTGCCCTGAATAATCAGACAGAAATGATGAAAGGATTTTCAGAGGAGTTAAAGAAACTTACAAGTGTGGTGGAGGAAAAACATGATGAAATAAGAGATGACATTGTTTATGCAGTTTCAGGATTGGCTACTCACATGTTAAAGATTGAGGAGAGAGTGCGGGAAATTGATGATGCTAATTTGGAGATTGCAACTAAACTGGGAGAGGTTATGATACAGACAGAGAAAGTGGATGACGAGATGGTTATGTTACAGTACAGGTCAATGGAATTTGCCCTGAGGCTGAGAGGTTTGAAAGAAAAGAGTGGTGAAAATTTAAAAGATGTTTGCTCCAATGCTTTAGCAGAGCTGATTGCAGAAAGGCCAGAAGATGTGGCAATTCAAATGGACAAAATTTACAGGGTCAATTCCTGGCTGGCAAAACAAAAGCAGCTACCAAGAGATGTGGTGATCTATTTTACAACAAGGAGAGTTAGAAATGACATTTTGCAAGCGTCTTATAGAAATAAGATTAAAGTGGAAGGACAAGAGCTGGTGGTCCTGAAAGAGCTTCCTCCTAAAATGTTAAGAGATAGAAAGCAGTTTGGCTTTTTGGTGAATGAACTAAGAAACCAGCAAATTCAGTACAGATGGGATGTCCCATTTGGGATAATAGTGCCATACGCTGGGCAAAGACATCGTTTAAACACAGTTGGAAAAGCAAAAGATTTTTATGCCAATGTTTTAAAGGCTGGAAGGCCACCCTCACCAGGGGGTGCTAGAAAGCAATTGGAAATTACTCAACAAGAGAAAGATGGAGGGCAACCACAAACCTATGCTCAAGCATTAGCTGGAGGAGCTATTCTGGAAGAAGATCTATTACTGAGTGGGGGTCCACCACCAACCCTGGAGTCATTAACGATGATTCAGCTGCCAAAAGATCAACGACTGACAAGGGCTACCTATAAACAACATATGGCACAACAGCCTCAAGATCCAACTCAACAAGCCCAAAAAACGCAAGCAGTGGGAGGAGCTAGGCCGAAGTCTAAAATGGCGGAGGAGGTTCAGCTGATGCTCTCAAAGCTTGGAACGCCCAGAGATGGCAAATAAATTTCTATCTTGGAATGTTAACGGTTTAAATTCTCCACAAAAAAGAAAGAAAATATTTCATTATTTGAAGCAATTTCAGAACGATGTTATTTGTTTGCAAGAAACGCATATTAAATCTTCAGATCAAAAGTACTTGATAAATTCGAAATTAGGTACACATTTTGTGGCATCAGCACCAGAAAAGAAAAACGGCCTAGTAATATATGTTAAAAGAGGCTTAGTGGCCAATTTAATTGAGGCTGATACTCAAGGTAGATATATCGCAATTGAATTAACAACACAGAGTGGGAAGCTGCTTGTAATCGGAGTATATGCACCTAATCAACAACAAGATAAATTTTACAAACTTTTACATACCAAAATATTACAATGGGACTATAGATCCTTATTTTTAATGGGTGATTGGAATGGGGTATTAGATACCCAGAAAGATAAAAAAAGTCTTTCCAAGATCTCCATGCGTGCTAAGTTGCCTAAATCTTTTTTTGACATTTTGGAGGATATGGAGCTTAGAGACATTTGGAGAGAAAGGAATGTATTGGAGAGCGATTTTACCTTTTTCTCAGATAGGCACCAATCTTTTTCGAGGATTGATTTTATATTAACTACAAACGATCTTTTTTCTAGGGTGAAGAGTACGAAGATATGTCCAAGAACTTTAACTGATCATAGCCCGGTTTGGGTGGAACTAGAGCAGGAGAGAGGGGAAAGGAGGTCTTGGAGGCTAAATGAGAATTTATTCAGATATGAAGATAATTTGTGTGAGCTTAAAAAACAAATGAAAGAATTTTTTATTAATAATATGAACAAAGGAACTTCGATGGAAATGGTATGGGATGCGTGTAAGGCTTATATGAGAGGAACATTAATCTTTTTGAATAATAAACATAGATTAAAACAACAAAATAGACGGAAAGAGATAGAGGAGGAAATTAAAAAGAAAGAACAATTGCTTATAACTAATCCGGGAGATAAAAAGGCAAAAGATATGATTAATATTTTAAGAGAGCAATTTAATATGTTAATGGCGGGGCAAGTAGCAACTAGCATACAATATGCCAGACATAACACATTTTGTAATGCTAATAAACCTGGGAGATGGTTGGCTTATACGATGAGGAAAAAACAGAAATCACGTATTATAGATAAAATAGAATTTAGAGGTAAAGAGATTTATCAACAGAATTTAATAAAAAAGGCTTTTTTGGAGTTTTATACAAAATTATATGCTAAAGATGCAATTCAAGATGTTGATATTGATAGATATTTAAAGATGGAGATTCCTGAATTAACGTTGGAACAGAGAGATAGATTGAATCAGCCAATAACTTCTGAGGAAATTGTTGGAGCAATTAAACAATTAAAAATAGGTAAGGCTCCGGGAACAGATGGACTAACAGCTGTTTATTATAAACATTTACAATCCGAAATGTTAGAACCACTAAAAATTTTATTTAATAAAATACAATTAGGAGGAGGAGTACCACCTTCTTGGAAAACAGCCTTTGTTTCACTAATTCCAAAGGAGGACCGAAATTCCATTAAACCGGAGAATTTCAGGCCAATTTCACTTCTGAATACTGATTATAAGATTTTTGCTAAAATATTAGCTAATAGACTAATGCCAGTTATGCAACAAATAATTCACAATGATCAATCAGGGTTTATAAAAGGTAGACAAATGAGATATAATGTTAGACAAATTGTAAACTTACTGGAATATTTGGAAAAAAATAATCAAGTCCCTGCAGCGTTTATATTCTTGGATGCAGAGAAGGCATTTGATCGTTTGAACTGGCAATTTTTGTTTAAAATAATAGAGAAAATGCACTTTGGGGAATATTTTACACAATCAATTAGAGCGATATACCAGCAGCAATCAGCACAAATCATAGTTAATGGAGGTTTAACAGAGGCTTTTAAAATTGAGAAAGGAACAAGACAGGGGTGTCCTCTGTCCCCACTATTATTTATTTTGACTTTGGAGGTATTACTGAATAAGATACGTGATTCACAAAAATTGAAGGGTATTGTAATTAGACAACAAGATTATAGATTAAGAGCCTTTGCAGATGATTTGGTTATTACCTTATCTCAACCTATAGAGTCGGCTCCATACATATTGGATATAATTGATCAATATGGGAAAGTATCAGGATTTAAAGTTAATTCACATAAGACAAAGATGATAGTCAAAAATATGACTACATTTGAAAGAGACAAATTAGCAAGATTAACAGATTTTGAAATAGTTAAAAAGGTTAAATATTTAGGGGTATACATAGCAGCTTCAAATACAAAATTATATAAAAACAACTATGAGGTACTTTGGCAGAAGGTACAGAAGGATATGGAAAATTGGAAAAAGTTACAGTTGTCTTTATTGGGAAGAATTGCAGCAATTAAAATGAATGTTTTACCAAGATTTTTATTTCTGTTCCAAATGATACCTGTGCTTAAGAAAGATGAAAATCTGAGAGAATGGCAGAAAGGTGTTAATACTTTTATTTGGGCTGGGAAAAAACCCAGAATAAAAATGACAATTATACAAGATACACGGGAAAGAGGGGGTCTTAAAATGCCTAATTTAAGATTATATTATGAAGCAGCGGTTTTATCACAAATCAGTGATTGGTTTAATTTAACTGAGGGGAGAATTTTGAATTTAGAAGGTCATGATTTGTTATATGGATGGCATGCCTATTTGTTATATGATAAAAAAGTGGATAAAGTATTTAAGGTTCATATATTAAGAAATGCTTTGTTAAGGGTTTGGAAAAAATATCAATATAAGTTAAATTATAAGATACCTTTATGGGCAAATCCTAGACATGCAATAGAAAATATAAGTACAGAACAAAAACAGGAGGTGATTACTTATAAAGAGCTTCTTATTATGGAAATGGGGGTAATGTATTTGAAATCTTTAGATACATTGAGAGAAGAAGGTATAATTTATACATGGTTTCAGTATGGTCAACTTCAAGCTAGATGGAAGGAAGATCAAAAAACTGGCTTTGTGCAAAATGAGGAGAATTTGGTTAAACAAATTAGAGATCAAAAACAAATGCATATTAAAAGGTTGTATAGTGCTTTACTGGAAATAGATTCTGAGACTGAATTGGTTAAAGACTGTATGATTAAATGGGCACAAAATTTTCAAGAGCCAGTAATGATGGAAACTTGGGAAAAGATTTGGATTAGAAATGTGAAATTTACACAAGCACAAAATTTAAGAGAAAATTTTTATAAAATGTTTTATAGATGGCACTTAGATCCTAAAAAATTATCACGTATGTATTCTAATGTGCAAGCTAAATGTTGGAGATGTGACTGTGATGATGCAACTTATTATCATATATGGTGGACTTGTAGAAAAATCAAAGCATTTTGGATAAAGATCTGGTGGGTGATGCAGAATATTCTCAAAAAGAGATTGAAATTTACTCCACAGTTGTTTTTACTGGGTATAACTATGGATTGTACAGTTGCAGAGACTAAATTGATTTTGAACTTGATAACAGCAGCAAGATTGCTGGTAGCACAACATTGGAAGAAGGATTTTTTGCCTACTATTGAGGATTGGATATTGAAAGTAACTAATTTAGCCGAAATGGCTAAAATTTCAGCATATTTGAAAGATCACACACAAGAAAGGTACATACAGGACTGGAGAAGATGGATTGATTATATACAAAATAAGTACCAGACCAAAAAATATCAAATAGCTTATGAATGATTTTTCTTATTTGTATAAGTGTTATATAAGTGATATTAGATGTATTCTGTTTAAGAAATAGGATTTTACATATGGGGGGTTAAGAAATTTTTTTTTATAGGGGTGTTAGTTTATTGATTGGTTATGCAATTTAGATTATTGTTAAAGATCAATAGAAATACCTTGTGTTCTGCTCTGGGAAGTCGGGGAGGGGGAGGGGGGGTTGGGGGGGTTGGGGGGGGTTGTGGGGAAAATATGTTTGTTTTTAAAACTTTTTCAATAAAAAAAATAATAATTAAATTATATCCCTGTTACTATATGGATCCCTAAGGAACAGTTGAACAGCGAATTAGAATATGGTTATAACAGGAGAACAATTTAAAAATCAATCAGTTTCTTATTTCTGGTAGACACATAGGTAGAGGCAAACAAAAATTTAAAAAAGTATCTCCTTGAAACCAAGTTTCATGAATTTCTGCACTACTCATTCAAAAATGTGCAGAGGATTGTTTCTCAAGTTGCCAGTCCAGCAAGTGGGATACTAAAATTGAAAGATACGTTTTAAATAATGGATGAAAAATATTAAACTTTGCTGACCCATACACTATTACAGACACTCAAATGACAATGGATATACTGTTCCATGCCAATCTGTTTGGGATGGCACAGTACATATTTTTGAGAAAAGTAATGTTTTACCACCTAAATAAGAATGTAAAGAATATAATAGTGTAACTGGTTTGCAGAACTCTCATATCGCTCTGAGGAAAAGACGCTGGAGGAAAGCTGATTCATAAACTTAGTAATACTCAAAAGCCCAAGCTCAACTCTGTTGCCTCAGGCTTTTTTAAAAAATGCAATACACTTTCTAAGTAAGTTGTGACTCCCAAGAGATTGTGACCCACAATTTAAACTACAGTGGCAAGCTATACTGCAGTATATTTGATTTTGGCTCAACCATTTGCAGTTTGTACGCTACAGTTTATGGCTTGGTGCAATTCATGAACTTATACTACTATGGTTTATTGGACAAGTCATGATTATAACAAAACATGACTTTGAATGTGGATATTTAAAATCTTTATATCTTTCCCAAGTTCTTTTTTACTTACTTTCACTGTTATTTCCATTTTTTCTATAACTTTCCTCCTTATTGTTATTGTTTCAATAAAAGAGGAGAAAGCTCTTGGTTTAGCGTGTTATGGGGCAGATATATATTAAGAAATGGCCAGGAGGGAAGAGAGAGAGAGAGAGAGACTGAAGCAGGATTTATACATCACATGGAGTGCAGTATGCCTTGCTTGTTTGTGGCTCAACATATTGTGAGCATCCAGGCAATTAGGTCCCAATAGCCCCAATAAATCAGCAAATTCAACAAGCGTTGGTAGAACAAATCATAGTTTAGCATAGTTTAGCATAGGTTTAACACACCTATCCTAAGACTTATTAGAACAATAAGTCACTTGTAGACTCATGAAATTCCATAATGAACAGGAAAAGGTTAAAATGACCAGATGGGGAATCTCAAGTCATTTAAGCTTCTTTTCTTTCCTCTGCAGTTAATCTTGATAACATTAGTCACATGACCCAGAAGAAAAAAGAAGCCGATTAGTGGCTTTTCCACTAGTGAGAAAAATTGAAACAGTTTGTTACTGTATTCATGTTTTGTATAAAGCTGACAGTGCTAATTGCTTCATACTCCCTTGTCAAATAAGATCATCTGGACATAAGTCTTGTAATTAATTCCTACAATGGACCCAAAATGAGGTCATCTTCATTTTCTCTTGAAACGTCAGTTACTTCTTTACTGTAGCACTAGTATTAACTCTAATCTCCTCTGTTCTATACCTCATTCTAAGAAATATATGGATTAGACATAAAAATGATAGTTTGTTGCTTGCTATATTAAGGTAAATATAAAGTTTAGACTTAAACATGCAAAGCTATCTTATATAAATCAAACCATTGTTCCCCCCTTGCAATTAATGTGTATGGTGCTATAGATTTAATCCCAAAAAAGTGTTTCAGTGTGCACAAACACAATTCCTGACTCCAACACCTTAAAATAACTGCAGGCATGCAATAGCAAGAGCTTATGCAATATCTGTCCTATAACACTGAGCAATGAGTTTACCCAGCATCTTCCATAGTAGTCTGCTATATTTCTCAAGACAACCAACCCATGGTGTTTCTCATATGTGTATTTTTATCAAAACGTTGCAGTGTGGGGTTTTCCTCATCAATATTACAGTCTATTGTATGGTCTGTGAAATTTCAAGCATTCCATTTTTTTCTTCCTACTGATAGCAGTTGATCAAAAGTTTCCTTCCTTCCTTCCTTCCTTCCTTCCTTCCTTCCTTCCTTCCTTCCTTCCTTCCTTCTTCCTTCCTTCCTGTATTTGGAACTCAGTTGATTTCTTCCCTTTTTTGTACGGATAAAGCTAGTTTAGATTCATAAGCAATTGCACTTACACTAAAAACAGAAGGAAGGATATTGTTTGCTAATTGTTTTTATTTAATTACAACTGCTTTGATATAATGCAATCAATGTAAAAAAAAATGGAATTGTCCTGATTAAGTATCCTGATCTTGTTTTCCATTCATCTTACGCTCAAGCCCATTCTATAGATCTCAACTGCACTCTTGAGATAAAGAATTAATTGTAAAGCTGCTGTCTAACTTAACACTTTTGCCAGGCAACAAGAATGTATTCATGAGAACAGTCCTTTTGCCCTTTTGTTCAAGAAGGTTTCTCTCCAGACAATAGTATCTGCAGGTCTGCAGAAACATTGCATAAATCACCAGAAATCACAATGAACCTTCTTTTCCTTTAGCTGAATCTTAGCTATCACCAATCTGGATTGCAGTATAAATTATTTGTCTAACCCTCTCCCTTAACAACTCAAGATTTTTTTTTACAATGCTTTGCGTAACACTTTCATCTTTTCTAATTTTTGCAGACAAAACACAGAAGCACACATCCTTTCTATAATCCACAATAAGTAGTATTCAATTTTTTATTTTAAAAAAGAGGCTATATTGAATCAGGTAACTTGACCATCCTGTTAAGATAACCAGCCTCATTGCATTTCATTTGCTTGGCCTCCTTTTCCTTTCACCTTTTTTACAAAGGCCTAAAATTCATTCACAACAGCAATAAATCAGTTGCTAGAAGCTGATGAAAGGCTCTCTGGTTGAGCTTTTTTTCTCCTGAGAGAAATCTGTTTCAAGCTCACACTGTTCTAAATTTGGTATCCCACAGACCCAACAATGATATTTACCTGAACAAATCTCCATTTACTTCTTCAGCCCTTTACCTTTTAGTCATCTATCTATCTTCCTTGCTTACATGTCTACTCTTTCTGGCTTATAGTTACAAATTCTGAAAAATACCTATTTGATTATAATCCAGTTCAGGACCATACTGGGGCCCTTCAGATATACTGAGCTGAAACCACTACCATCCACTGCCAACTGCAGTGATGGTCATTTGAGACTGATGTTTCTGGGGTGGGCTAGCCTAGGGAATGAATAAATAGGGATTTATTATCCCTATTTTGTTCTAAGAAGTGTTTATTAAAGAAAATAATATGGTACGGAGAGGAAGTGTTGTCTTTTATTTATTGGCTTTGAAAGAAATGCAAATTGAGTGGATTGGTTCCCATATATACACTGTGTGACGATCAGGAATGAATCCAACAGGTTAATCTTTTGAACTTTCTCCCAAAGCTAAACACTCAGGGTTAAAAGGTGAGGATATCTACAAGACTGCTAATCCTGCAAAATCCTATAAGAATATGCACAAATTATTTACCTCCATACCAGGAAAATTATCACTATCTCTTCACTATCTTCACTATCTCTTGGGCTGCTCCTGTTGCATCAGTGAGGCCAGTAGAGTAAGGACGCTACCTAAGAAAAAGATTTTTTTTCTCCTTCTGTGGCATTTGTCAGATTTCCAAACAATACTGCAGTGTGCTAACACAGCACCTGATTAGTGGATACTAACAACACACTCTTTTGATAAAATCAAACTTTAGACTTCTGCCTTAAGTTGTTCCTTTATCAGCAATTTCAGGTAATAATAAATGTTTATCCTTTAGGATATCAGCACCTGCAGTTTCTGCACATCAAGCTGTGGTAGATCCACAATAATAGATTAGACCAAGTTTTTCCAGTCCAGTTGGCACTCTTAGATTAAATTCAGTATGTGGGCTATTATAAACCTGCCACCCATAGTTAAGGCTCATGAGATTTCATTGACAGAAGCTAAATTACTTGCAAGGCACCATATACATTTTATTTAAAAAAAAACTTGCTGAGCAAGCTTACTATAAGTATTTTGTTAAACTCAAGTATGACAATCATAGTGAAACTTACAATGAACTTAAGTTATGAGTTATTTATTAACAGGTTTATTACAGTAGCGTTAGTACTTTGGACTAAAGGGAACCTCCTATGCAAAGTTCCCCGGAAAAAGCAACTCTAATTATTTTTTAAAAAAGCATGATAGCAGCTTAAGAATGAGAGGTAAAAGCACAATAACTATTATTAATATTAATTACATAAATTAATGCTAATTGATTTAAAATT
This sequence comes from Pituophis catenifer annectens, assembly GCF_029215685.1. Lineage (NCBI taxonomy): Eukaryota > Metazoa > Chordata > Lepidosauria > Squamata > Colubridae > Pituophis > Pituophis catenifer. The sequence goes on from NW_027256881.1 coordinate 311,640,503, forward strand.
TAGTGGCAACAGTTATTGTCCAGTCAGTCTGACAAATAAATGCTTGATCTCAAACTGGTTTAGAGAACAACCCTTAAATGAAAAGGAAGTTAGGCGTAACTTGCCACTGACATAAACCTCCCACATGCATACACCTCCAGTTAGGTTTGTTTGATTTTTAGGGCTGGAAAAAAAGGTCCAGTCAACAATTATTATCAGGAAACAATGGTGATTTAGCGCTAAAGAGAAAGGAATATTTATACGGTGCTCTGGTTCAGGCTCTATTATTGCAGTAAATGGTTGTTAATTTTTCCAGACTCACAAATAAAGGACTGTATATGTTAAATTTGAAGCAAGAAACACAATGTTTACTCATACTTACTCCCAAGTCCCTGTGCAGGGATGTCTTCCAAAATCGTTAGCATCATCACTATCATTCCAGATATTCAATAAATTAGTTGCTTTAAAGCACGCAAGAAGTTTTTATTTACAAAGATAGAGAATCAAATATGGATGCTTCACTTGAAGCCTGAAATAGTGGAGTCTGGAAATCCAGCAATCCTTATTGCATAATATGCAACCTGATGGCTTCTAAGTTATAAACAGCTAGGGTGTCAATACTGCAGTGCCACCTACATCCTATGTGTACAGAACAGAAAGTTATTCCTAAGAACTAATCCTAATCAAACCAACATTGTCCATATTCACAACAGACATATAAATACATTTGGGGAACTGCTAGGTTTGCAGAAACCTAGGACAAAACAAAGAAATAAAAATGAGTAATAAAGAAATCCCTAAAAGTGGTTTACTGAGGACTGAGTTTGCTCAGTGACTATACCATGTTGATTATTCTGTGGGGATGAAATGAGGTATTTTGGTAAATGTCAGTGCTAAATGGCAGGTACCCTGAATCAGAACATTCCACATTGCAATTTTCTTTTCTTTTTTTTATTTTTTTTTTAAATTTTTATTTATTTCTTTGCAAACAAAATATATAACAACATATAGATCACGGTGAGAACCTTACACAATACATTATCTTCAGTCCAAATATACAAATAAAAAATAAAAGCTACGCTAACCTTATCCTCTTTTTATTCTATTATTTAGCCAAGTATACCATTGGTCCCAACATTGAAAATATGCAGATTCTTTTTGATCTCTCAAAGTTCTTGTTAGCCTATCGGTTTCTGCATATTCAATAATTTTCCCTAAGATCAAGTCTTCTGACGGTAGGTCTTTTCCCTTCCAATTTTGAGACATATTCTTGCTGCAGTTGTAATATATACAATTAAACACCATTTACTCGTGCCTATCTTGTCTGGCCTAATATTTAATAGGTAATATTCCGGTTTCAGTTGCAATTTATATCCAGTGATTTCTAGCAGCCACCTCTGAATAAGTTTCCAGAATTCAATTACCCTGGGACAAGTCCACCATACGTGAAAATAGGTACCTACCTCCCCACAATTCCAACAGTTTGGGGAGAGTCCAGGAAACATTTTGGATAATCGAGCAGGGGGGAGGTGCCACCTGTACAGCATCTTATACAGATTTTCCATATAAGTGGTTGCCATTAAAAATTTCAGTTGTCTGGTCCAAATTTCTTCCCATTTTGTCAACTCGATTGAGTGACCAATATTTCTCCCCCAGGCAATCATTGAGTCTTTAACAATCTCGTCTCCTATCCAATAACTTATTAAGAGTTTATAGATCTTGGCTAACATTTTTTCCTCCTTTCCTAATATGATCTTATCCATCTCCTGCAGTCATATCTATACCTCCTTGCTCCTTATCCTTTTTATATTTAGAGTTGATCTGAGCGTAGGACCACCAGTCCAATTCCATTTCCTGTAAATCTAGTTCGGTTCTTGTTTTTAGGTGTACCCACATTGCAATTTTCAGTTGCCTTTTTTTATATATAATAGGCTAGAGCAGAGTTCACCAACTGGTGGTTCGTGGACCACTGGTGGTCCGCGAGAAAATTTTGGTGGTCCGCAGAAAACTTATTTGCATTTTTTATACTGCACTAAATCAGGGGTCCTCAAATACAGCCCCTGGGCTGGATACGTAAAATGAACATTTGTGTTGCTGCAGAGAGTCTCCCCCTTTGGGATCTTCTTGTGTGGGTCGGAGGGGGTAAGAAATTCCAACTCAGGGTCTGCTTTGGCCTCCTGGTGCGGGGCTTTGGGCAAAGGCTGGAGGGAAGCACCATTGGTGGTGAAGAGCCGGAGGACCTTGTTCCAGTGGGACTGCATCATGGCCTGGAACTGGCTGACCATCTCAGTCCGCTGAACCTCCAGGCACCGGTACCTGGCCTTGCACTCCCGCAGGTCTTCCCTCTGCTTGGAAAGCCTATGCTCGTAGCCCTCAGTGAGGTGCTTCTGCTGAGCCTCCTTCTCAGCCAGATCCAATTTGAACTGAGACAGCTGTTCTGTCAACTCTTTCTCATGGTGGCTGCTTAGCTCCAGCAACTGCTTCCTCTTGGGGGCCTAAGGACCCCGGGTGGGCAGGCGAGGAGTGGCTGGGAGGGGAAGGGCAAGTATAGGCCGGTGAGGCCATGCCCACCCAGACACATGACCACCTAGCCACGCCCACCCAGCCGGTCATTAGGCAGATCATATTAATGGTCCATGGGATTTAAAATTATGAATTTAGTGGTCCCTGAGGTCCGAATGTTTGGGTACCCCTGGGCTAGAGTTTGGAGACCTCTGGGCTAGAGGATGGGGATCAGCATCCATTTTAGGCACCTTTGATATTTGAGAAAATTTAATGGATGGACATAGATTCAATCAGCCATGTAATATCCATTTATCAGAAAATAAACTAGTTGACCATGCTCATCAATAACTTCTATTATGGTCTCCAGGAGTTTTTATTGAAATTGTTTATTTTTGCTATTATTGTTGTTTTTGGGCCATCAGTATTGTGGTATACAATATGGTGGTTATAAAAATCTTTCAAAAATATTTATTTATAAAATTTCAACACCACACTTCTCCAACTGAACTCTGTCTTTTTTTGAAGTGGGACAAGTGGGAGCATTTCTAAAGTACTTGGCTCCACCCACCTGCCATTATTATTTTACAAAGTTCAAAGGAACCCAGTGTACTTATTGTCTAAGAATACCTATAGGTCCTTAATGGAACCAGAAGCCTTTGTACAACAAAAAGGATTATACGAGAGACTAGTACTTTAATTTACAGCATTGTTTTCCCCATCCTTCTTTTAAACAAATTAAAAAAATGTTTTAAAAAATGGTCAAGAATAGCGATGCACATGATAGGCTCCAAAACAAGTGTCAAAGGATCCTTGTTTTGCCTGCCACTTAGAAGAGATCAATTGCCAGTTAGAGCAGAAAATACTAGATAAGCCTGGTTAATCACAGGGTGGCCCTTTACACTTTGTCCCAAATAAAACAATAACAGGAAATATATCACTAGGATAAGTTAAAAATGCAAACATGTGACAGATTGGCATATATGCTGCTTCCGCTAATGTATATGTATACATTCATATTTATAGATTGTATATATTTTGGTAATTTTTAAAATAATTCAATTATTGATTTCCAATTTTAAAACAATAACTGGAATGCTTTCTCTGAGTTCCCTTTTTAAAAAAAACTCCACCTCAGTTCTTTCCAGTATTTTCCAGTAAATTGTTTTCATAGTACACTACACCCTCATTTGTATAATCAACAAAAGATCAATTTTGTCAACTCCCATTCTTCTGTAGATCAAACACTGGGAAAAGGGTATAAAGTAGAACCGGGGAAAATTGGGTCTCATTCCATAAGTATATTTGAAATGACAGCATTTCTTTATCCGTTTTCGCTGAAAGCCTTATCATGTGAGAATAATGAGGCTGAAAACAATGCTATTTGTGTTGACCAACAGAAATCTAATCACTGAATAATAATAAACTGGGTAATACTCAATTATAGCTCTCCTTATTCAGATGAAGGGATTTAAATTTTAAAAGCCCTGGCAGCTTTCCCACGCTAAAAGACAAAACTGAGAAACAAGAGATTAGGTGAAAATCAGATTCCTTCTCCACCAGTGCAACACAAAGGACTCAGCTCCTGTGCTGTTAACATAAATCTTTGTTCTGAATAGAAACACCCCCTCTTATTTATTTTTTTTTTCAGCCAACATCCTTTCTCTCTCGCCTCCCTCCTCCCTCCCCCAAATGACAAGAACTCCTTCCCAGGAAAGCTACCCCAAGATCTATTCATATCAGTGGCAGAGAAGCTACTTTGCGTAGCAAAGGAAAAAACAAATCTGGCTGAGTTGACTGGGTGCACACAACACTCAACGATAAACCACACCTGACCAACGCCCCTCACACCAAAAAAACCCACACTGGCTGAATGCACATAACACATAAATCCAAAACTACAGAGAAGAATTATTGCTCAGCATGTCTTCTGAGCTCAGCCTCAATCAATAAAGCTGGTCTGAATGGAGCAGTAGCCTTGACACCCTCTAGGTTTCTCTGTACTGAAGAGCAAGTGCTGGTGAAAAAGCGATCATGAAATCCAGGTACCCCACAATTAGGTGTCCCAAATGCAGCAGCACAAGAGAAAGATGGGTGGGAATGTAAAGAGGCCAGACTGGGCAGCTTGACAGATGTTTGAAGTGGACAATAATAGGAACATGGCCCTGTTTGAAGGTAGTCAAATAAGAAAGTAGTTTTATCCTAGAAAAATCCTTTTCAAATCCATTTTTCAGATAACATCTGAGATCCTATCCTAAACAGCAGCTAAACCTAATTACATGTGAATTAAAATTCAGAGGGCTCAGATTAAAGTCCCTCCTTGACCACATTGCTTACTAGGTAACTTCAGGTCAGGCTATTGTTTCAGCCTAATACTTCAGATTGCGTATTATTGTGGGATTAAATTCAAGTGAGATTTCATAACAGTATGAGCTTCTCAAGAGAAAAGATAGAAAATAAATGTATTAAGAATTAAATTTATAGAATTCCATCCATACTGATCGCAAAAAAAAAAAAAAAAATTAGAACCTGATAAATTGTAAGCTATTCCCCTCTTGCTCTCAATTAACTTTTGAGATAGGAAAATAATGTGCTTAATTAATATAATTATATATTGCTTACACTATTCAATTTTTAGTTCAATTTAATGACTAGTCTTGCACCTTTAGACCCATTGGGATGCAGTGGTTTGGCTCTATGAGCAATGTTAGAGCTCTAAGATCTCTATCAGAGGCTCTTCCATTAGATGCATTAGAAGAATTTGTTAAGTTTGCAAGCATCAGGAATGGAAATTTTTTGTTGATGGCCTCACATCTTTGGAACCCCTTCCATGTAGACATTCATTTTCCCTTTAAATTTAAATAATAAATAACAATAACAATGTTTTCAGAGTTTGACTTTTAATTTACTGTACTGAAACAGATTTCCCCAATCTTGACCCTTGCCAGATGTGTGTTCCGAGAGTTCCAGTTAGAATATTCATTGCTGAGAATTCTGGAAATTGAAGTTCACGTATTATACAGTACCCAGATCGGAGAGCACAAAGCTACCTTGGAAAATATTAATTTGTATTGGACCCTGGCTATCATGCTGTGTTGTAATTTAAATTACTGCAGTTTTTAACAGTGTGTGTTGGATGATTACAATACATAAAAAAGACAAGTACAAATGTGCCTTAATAAATTGATCTATGTGTCAGACTACTGTTAAAGGAATATTCACATATTTCTTTATTTAACGTATATGCTGTCCATCTCCTGAGTAAGACAACTCTGGTTGGCTTACAGATCATAAAAAGATAAATAGAATAACAATTAGATTAAAATTAAGCAATTTTTTTTTAAAAAAATATGCAAAACATTAGGAAGCAAGCTAGAGATGTTTACAGGGATGATGCCTTGGTACTTTGTTAACCACCTTCAGCAGTGAGCACCTCCTCGGGGCTTCTAGCAAACTGACAACCCAAGTTTTAATGCCCTTCCAGAAGACCAGAAAGGTGGGTATAGTTCTCACCTCTAGTGGTAAGTATTCCACAAGGTTGGGGTCACAGCAGAAAAGACTCCTCCTTGACCCCACCCACTGGAATTCCTTGGCAGATAGAGTCCACAGCAGGCCTTTTCTGCTAACACAAGAGGGCCGGGCTAGTCAGTGGTGGGTTGCTACTCGTTCACCCCAGTTTGGGCAAACTGGTAGTGGTGGCGGTAGGAGGCTCCGCCTACCAGCCTGGACATCATCACAGACACTCTGCACGTGCACAGAAGGTTTTGCGCATGTGCAGAAGTGCTGCGCGTTCGCGCGCTCACAGTTCTGAGCCAGTAGCAAAGGTAAGTGAAAACCACTACTGGGACTAGTCCCATTGGAGTGAGACAGCTCCTCAGATGTTGAATAGAACAGAACGAAACAGAACAGAACAGAACAGAACAGAACAGAACAGAACAGAACAGAACAGAACAGAACAGAACAGAACAGAATAACAGAGTTGGAAGGGACCTTGGAGGTCTTCGAGTCCAACCCCCTGCTTAGGCAGGAAACCCTACACCACTTCAGACAAATGCTTATCCAACATCTTCTTAAAAATTTCCAGTGTTAGAGCATTCGCAACTTCATGTCTGGGACTCAAGTCATTATAGGGCTTTAAAGCAGTAGTGAAATGTAAAATTTGTTACTACCAGTTCTGTGGGCGTGGCTTGGTGGGGGTAATGTGACTGGGTGGGTGTGGCCAACTTTTTTTTTTTTTTTACTTTTAAATGCATTTTTTCTACAACCTCTTCGGCCAAAGAGGTTGTAGAAAAAATGCTTTTAAAAGTCTTTGACGATCCCAGCTGAGCTGCGCAATCATCACAGTTTTTTGTTTTTTTTACTTTTAAAAGCATTTTTGTACAACCTCTTCGGCTGAAAAGGTTTTAGAAAAAATGCTTTTAAAAGTTAAAAACAAAAGCCTCTGATGATCGCGCAGCTCAGCTGGGCATGGGGGGGCCCAGGGATTTTTGCTACTGGTTCTCCGAACCACCCGCCGCCATCACTACCGGATCGGGCAATCCGGTCCTAACCGGGAGCATTTCACCCCTGCTTTAAAGGTAATAACTGAGACCTTGAATTGGAACCAGAAGCAAACTGGTAACCAAGGAAGTTCATGCAACAGCAGTGTTATTTAAATGTGCCACCGTAGGGCCCCCCCAGAACTGTGTGCGCACTTTAGACTTGGTTTAAAAGTGGTGTAAATATAAGATAAACAGGATTAGATCCAGTTAATATTTGGATGAGACACCATTAAGAAACACCACCAGGACTGTAATTACACTGGATAATTGAACATCCTATGAGAAGAAGGAAGTGGGAAACTGGGATATTGTTGCCAAGAAAATTACAAGGAGGTATTCATCTAGTCATGAAGACTGAAGCTGAAAAGAGGCTTGATCTTTTTACTGTAATTGAGATTGTCACATCAGATAGCTACATCAGAAGCAGAAATAACATGTGACATGAGAGACATTAAAGTTGTAGCAGTTCGTAGCTCAAAGGTTTTGCCACAGAATAATACTGGCCTTTCTTTCTTTCTTTCTTTCTTTCTTTCTTTCTTTCTTTCTTTCTTTCTTTCTTTCTTTCTTTCTTTCTTTCTTTCTTTCTTTCTTTCTTTCTTTCTTTCTTTCTTTCTTTCTTTCTTTCTTTCTTTCTTTCTTTCTTTCTTTCTTTCTTTCTTTCTTTCTTTCTTTCTTTCTTCTTCTTCCTTCCTTCCTTCCTTCCTTCCTTCCTTCCTTCCTTTTTCTTTCTTTCTTCAGTATTCCTCAATGGCAAGGTTTCTTTTTAAATTCCCACCACTGCATCACTTCTAGCAGATTACATAGGATTGGAAAAATTAATTTCAGCTTGTTCATTTAATACAGTGTTTCTCAACCTTAGTAGCTTGAAGATGGGTGGACTTTAACTCCCAGAATTCCCCAGCTAGCACTGCTGGCTGGGGGATTCTGGGAGTTGAAATCCACCCATCTTCAAGCTTCCAAGGTTGAGAAACACTGATTTAATACAACTTTACTTAAAGGTATTTTGTTTGATGTTCTTCAGAACTTGGCTGCTACAGTATGTGCATGTGTATACATGTGAACATACATTTACATCAGGGGTGGGTTCCGCTTACCTTCGCTACTGGTTCACAACGGGAGCGTGTGCGTGCACACGCTTGCTTCACGTGCGGCACTTCTGCACATGTGCAGATCATTCATGATGATGTCCGGACAGGTGGGCGGAGCCAGACCGAACCGGTAGCAACCCACCACTGATTTACATGCTTTACAAATTCTTGTAATTTTACTCCTTAGGTGGTTACATGGTGTAATGTCCAAGTTGTTTAACTTGTCCCTCATTGTGTTCCAACATTGACAACACTGGCTAGTATATATTTATAATCTCAACTTTAAACTGCCTTTGAACTGAAGACTTCACTGGTGAGCATTTGACCTCATTTTTGGACCTTATTGCCTTTTCGCCAATTCTACCTTGGTATCTATATATAGGTATCTATATAGGAAATCCATACTTTTGTTCCATGGATCACTAGCACATTTTTCTAATCCCCACTAATTTCTACAAACGAGCCACAATCTGGGAGATCATCTGAAAGCAGGATTTATTCTTGATTCTCTGCTTTTCACAGCAATTAAACACCCACTATTCTCTGGGGTTTCCTGTAGCCTTAAGCTCCATCACAAATTCAAAGATAATGATTTACAAAGGTAATAATCACCATGCTAGCCTCATTAGATGCTAACCATCTTCAAATTACATGATAAATATTATTCATTAACTCTCCCACATTAATTTGTTACAACTATATTATCATTTTTTGGTTAGCAATTCTAATAACAAGATAAAAATCCAAAGTTCTTTGTTACTAGAATCATTAACCAAATAAACTCTAAAAATTTATTTAAGAAATATAAAACAGATTTCTGATTCTGGGCTGCTTGTACTACGGCTTGTTGTTTAGTTTTCATTATTCATTTACAAGTATTATATGCTTATGTTTAAAAAGTCATAATGCCATGAAGCTAGAAAGATAAACACAAGAGAAACAGAACATTTAAGAAAGATTATTCTTTCTGAATTAATCATTTTTCATTCTGCATGTCATATTCTGGCTGTAAATGCTAATGCTTCTATAGGCAGGATGGCATCATACATGGATTAATCAAACAGGAAAAATAAAGAAAAAATTACCTTCAAGGAAGTAATTGCATACTCTTATTGTCACAACACTCCTGTGAAGTAAATTAGGATGAGACATAGCTACCAACATAAATTCACTCAAGAGTGCATAGTGATGTCACCTGAGTCTCCCACATAATTTTAATCATTTTCTAAATTTGTCAATTATTTTTATTAGAAGAAAAAGTGGATTATTTATTTATTATTCATATTTCTATGCCGCCCACTCTCCGAGGACTCTGGGCGGCTTACACCAAAGGTATATTAAGTAGCATATTGTCTCCTAACAATCTGGGTCCTCATTTTACCCACCTCGGAAGGATGGAAGGCTGAGTCAACCTTGAGCCGGTGAGATTTGATCTGCTGATCTGCTGAACTAGCAGTCAGCTGAAGTAGCTGCAGTATTGCACTCTAACCACTACACCATCTCGGCTCTTTAATCTTCCCCTACATAGTATCTGTGCTGGGTTTCAGCTCCAACATGAAGTTTAGGAATTTTAAATATTGAAGTTCAACAGATCTAAAGGATAACAACTGCTAAGGGCTAACTGGATGATAATGGTAAATTTATCATGATAATAAGGAGTGCAAACCTGGCTTTTCCCTCAGGCACTGGAGCCGGGATGTTAATAGAGCTGGTGTAAGGTGGTTGGTGGATGAATGCAAGTTTTATTAGGTTGTTTTTTTGTTTTAAATCATTTTTTTATGTACTGTACTTGTAATTTTGTTCACCACCCAGAATTGCTTCTGATAAATGGTCCGCTACATATGTATGTTTAAACAAATACGTTGCTTAATAATCAAAAGCATTTGGAGATTTTTTTAAGAAAAGATGTATGGTTTTACTTTCTACACAGTATATTTACAGGTAGTCCTCAATTTAGATCAGAATTGAGTCCAAAATTTCTGTTATTAAGCGAGACATTTGTTAAGTGAGTTTGGCCTTTTATGACCTTGCTTGCCACAATAGTTGATAGTAACCTGGTTGTTAAGAGAATCTGGTCCCCTGTTGACTTCTCTTGTCAGAGGGTTGCAAAAGGGGAACATATGACCTTGGGACACAGCAACGGTCATAAGTATGAACCAATTTCTAAGCATCTAAATTTTGATCACATGACCATGGGGGTGCTTCAAAGGTTGTAACTGAAAAACAGTCATTAAGTCGCTTTTTTCAGTGCCATTGTAACTTTGAACTGTTGTAAGTCGAGGACTACCTGTATAAGCAAAGTAGGCAACCTTTTTAGGTCAGTAGACAAATTTATGGTTTAAGAGCATACACCATGGGCACTCCCACAAAATGATTATGAAGGCATCTTCCCCATTTACAGCATGGCTGCTACAGAGGACATGGCCAGTTACAAATATCAAAATAAACTGATGCTGTTGCTCCCAGCTACCTCCTCAGGATGGTGTCACTCTCTTACATTCGATTATTTTTCTGGAGAGTGGGCACATTTCAAGCAAAACACTGAGATAGAATCACTCATAATATTTATTTTTTAAGATTGTCTATGTGGGGACTAAGTTGTATCCAGGGGCACTCTTGTAAATAACAATGAAGCAGTTGATGCTTGCTGTGAATGGCTTCTCTCTCTTTTTTTTCAGTTAAAAGAATATAAAATAAAAATAAGCACACATTGTCTACAACATCATCTCCCCTCCCCAGTAGTTTAACTTGGATGGGGAGGAGGGAATCGTCCTGTATCTTAGATTTTTTTTTTTAATGGTTGTTTTTCCCCCCAGCCTGAATGTTTGTTAATTGTATTTTACAATTACTTCCATTGCATTCTGCCCAGAGTCATTGTGCAGTTGGGCAGCGGAATAAATTTCTAAAATAAGATAACATAAATATCAAGAGCCTTGCCACCTCAGGCCATAAACTGATTTAATCTGTTGTGACTGCACAATAGAGTGGCCAACTGGATGCCGTTAGGAAGCTCCCAACTTGGATTCCAAGGCAGCAACCCAGCAACCAGTATTTAAAGGCATGCTGTCTCCGATTCAGGCTGTAATCAGCAGGCATCACTATCAGTAACACACACTGATCTCCTAACCCTCCATAAACCTTGTCCTTTAAAAACCATCCAATTTGGCTGTCATTACCCCATCGCTGCTGGCAGTGAATTCCACAGCTGAATTGTACACTTGGGGAGTGGGGGAGGGGGCAGTAATTCCTTAGGTCAGTCCTGAAACTCCTTACAGTTCAGTTTAAATGGATAACCACAAGTTTTAACACTGAGAGGGAGAAAAAATAACTCTTTTCTCTAGCTACACTATTTATGCCTTGAATGATTTTATATTTATCTCTATCATATCTCTGTGTACTCTTCTTGTTTCCAAACTAAAATTTTCCAACTGCTGTAGTCTAATCATGGACAACTGTGGCAAGATAAATAGTGAGCAGAACTAATGCAAGTACTTACACTGATAGTAGGTACCATCATTTTATATATTCCTGATCTATCGCCATCAGCCTGACATAAAATAAAAGGAGGCAACTTATGAGTTCATATATGTTTACTAAATTCATTTTTTTTCTCTGGAGAGAAGGAAGGATAATAAATTGATTTACAATTCCTTCATTATATCTCAGAAGAAATACGAAAAAAAATCCTTTTCCAGCATAAAGTGATAAAGGAATATTTACAAATTCCTGCTTCACGTTCCTGTTTGAAGACATATGAGGTCTGCCAGAAAAAGTGATGGCACCCATACCGAGAGACTGAAGCAATAAACACCTATCAAAAAATGCACATGAAATCATGGCATAAGCCATTTAACTGCCAGTTAAGATTGCTGCCTTTCCAGGAAGAAGCACAATGGCCTGTAAAAATGCTAATCAGTTTAAAGTCATACATTCAAAATGAATTGAAAATCCCATCTGTGGTGCTTGATGTCTGCTAGCTCATTTTCATATGTGAGTCATCCGCACATGTGAATGGACTCTTGATGACTGGCAGTTGAATGTGTGAACCGACTCCACTGAAAAGCATTATATGAGTCATTATGCATGTTCTGTATTGACACAAGCTAATGTTGCAATCTGCTACTGATGAATATGCATGCATAAAATAACCCAAATACAGAAGCAGAAACACTACCTACAAACACTTGATAATATCCTTTTATCCACACATAAATGCAAAGCTAGATCTACTCAAAAACTCAAGGCTATTATAACTCTTATTCAATTCTTTCCTGCAGAGGCACCTCCTTTGACTGTCAAATGCCATCAACAGTCAGTGCAACTAAGAACCTAAGAAGAATGTAGATAACTCCATCTAAGCTAGCATTTTGTGTGACACCATAGTCCCAAAGGTGCTTTTAAAAGAGGCAACTGCACCTTTGGGACAACCGTGACCTGGAAGACTGAGAATCTCTATACACAGTTACACCATAGTCCACGGGTGTCAAACTCGCCGTGTCACATTGCCATCACATGACATATCACAACATCCCCCCCCCCTTTGTGGAGCTGGGGTGGGCATGGCCTGCGTATGACGCATCTGGCCCACAGGCCACCAGTTTGACATCCCTGCATCGAACAAACAGAGATGGGATGCTCACAAGACTAGGTTAGAGGGCAACACTCCTTTTCTATTCTCTTTTCTGCTCAACCAGTATTTAAGGCATGCTGCCCCTAATTCAGAATGTAAGGAAAAAAACTCCATCAATATTAGTAGCCTTTGTTGAAGTTTTCTTTTAGAATCCTCCAAGCTACAACTGCTGGCAAGCCAGTACCACAATTCAACTGTGCTCTTTGTTTAAAAAAAAAAAAAAACAGTGGAACAAACTACGTAGCTAAACCAAGTGGAAGTGCATGTTTAGTGTAGGTTTCCTTGGCATGTTACAGTGCATTTTCATTCTCCCCCCACCCCACCCCCCATGTATCTGTAACAGCTTAAGCCAGCAAATATTGTTAAGGGACAGATGGAGCAGGACTGCATGTCTTGTAGGAGGCTTTGTTTGGAGGCAAAACCGCATCTGTTGCCTCAGATGTCAGGGTTTTTTTTAAAAGAAAATTATTTATTTGATTTATACTCAGCCTTAATGCTCAAACAAGCACTTGAGGCGTCTATCATTTAAAAATATAATACTAAAGATTAAAAATGAGATGTTAAGGTAATCAATAAAAACTGGCAAAAGCAATGAATTTTATGGCTTTTCTTAATGCAAATGCCATCCCCAAGGGATTGCATGCCTTAGACTGGGCACACATGCAGGAAAAGGTACCTTCTACCACCAGAAAGACAGGCCTCTGACAGCTCGGCCTCTAGCAAATCTTAATGGCTGAATAAATTCATAATAGAAGAAACATATTTCAGATAGTTGGAACATAAGGTATTTAGGAGTTCAAAACTCTCTCAAATGGAGATCAACTTCTGGTAGCTACATGGGCAGATTCATTATTATGCAATGCTAACCATTCAGAAATGATTTGCCTTTTTCTAAAATTTTTCTTTTAAATTTTAGTTTAGCTTACTACTAGGAAGTCCTCCATCCAGGTGGTAACTAGGTGCAAACCTACCCTGTTTTTCAAGATTAGTCGGTCAACTAAGTGCCACCACTTGTTGAATTTTAAAGGTCAATACCAACAATTTTAACTGGGCTCACTAAACAAGTGACTGTCTTGGCAAGTGGCAGCACCTGATCAAATGGGCTTGACTCAGAATTTAATAAGGGTCAGACCAGCAGAAACTGTAGCTGATACACGGGATACATATTGTTCTTCCATATCCTACCTTTATATTATGAAATTATGTGCCATATGGATGCAGTATTTGAAGGTTACCACTTGAAAGAAATTTCCTGCTTAAGGGTGATCAAGACAAACGTTGACCATCTCACATTAGGTCTGCTGGCAATAATAACTTACTATGGGCCAGAAAAGACTAGTGTGGCAAGGTACATACAAGATGAACAATACTATGCTTCCTTATCAGGGTGTTTATCAGACCCTGAATTAAAGAAGCAAGAACAATCTAGTCTCTAAACACTGCTAAATTACATACAATTTTCAGAATTCTTTAGAAATTCTGTGTGGCCAAGTGTGGCCTTACCAAGGCGTTATAAAGTGGTATTAACACTTCACATCATCTTGATTCTATCTCTCTGTTTATGCAGCCTAGAACTATGTTGTTTTTTTTGGCAGCTGCTGCACACTGCTGGCTCATATCTAAATGGTTGTCCACTAGGACTCCAAGATCCCTTTCTCTATTGATTAGGCAGGTTGAGGTTGTTGGATGCAATGCAGAAGACACAATACAACATTTGGAGGGCCACAGGTTCCCTATTTCTCTAAAGCAAACAGTCAGAAAAAAGATCTTGCAGATTTTTTAAATTCAGGCCTCTGCTTGATAAAACAAACCCAGAGTCAGTCATTCCCATGAGCCAGAAGTCCAGAAATATCTACTTCAATTTTAGATTAAAAAATACTACAAGCTGTTTTAATAGGAAAAGATTCTCCTAAGGGCCTCCCACCCCCCTCATAATGTATGCTCATTAGATCTACTTTGTCATTTTTGATCAGCAGAAAACAAATTCTCTATGTAGCAGTCCTATAAAGATATTTAAATAGTTCTACCGTAATACCAATTTTCTTCTCTTTCAGCTAAATATTCACATTTATTTCTTTGTATGACTTGCTTACTCTGTCTAGTTTATTATAGATCTTGTGTATAATCTTAATTAAGAGCTATAAATCTAATCTGCTGAGTTTTCTGCTTCTAGAGAACTCTGATGAACTAACTCCACATGTTTTTAACAGAAAAGATGAGGTTAATTCATGATTAGTGGCCACCTAAAAATTCTATGAAAGTGGTATTTTGAATTAGTCCTAGAAACATTTCAATCTTACAAATTCTTTTGAGTTATTTTTAATAGCATTGCTAATTGAAGCTCGGTGCTAAACACTACTTTGTGGACTCAACTGCCGACTGCACCATTGGACCCCCTGGGACAATTCTTCTCACCTGGAGTTCCCCAAGTGTGCTACACTTCAATTTGCATAAAGGCAGCATATGGAACTATAAAAGTTGCAGTTTAACATGTCTGGGAAGGCTGCACTAGAATGAGTTACATATATAAATTATGGCCTGCATCTGAATTACTAATGATCAGAGATTTTAATCTAATTTAGTACTGAGGATTTTATTTTATTACTAATAGGATATCAGAATAGGATATCAGAGACCCAGATGAGTCTCTCTTCAGACTCATCAAAGCAAGCTATCAGCAAATCCCCCTCTATCTAGAGACCCACATCTACTAGAAATTGTTTATTATCATTGGGAGGAAGACAACAGAATAACAATTCTCACATGTAGTTTTAATCAAACGATTTTCATGTACTAAACATAGAGAGATGACTAGTAGAACAGCCAACAAGTTATCTGGTTTTTCTCTAACCTTTAACTGTCTTAGGCAAATCATTCTTTAACGCCATCCTTTAGCTATTTCTTGCCATTAGTGGTTGTTCAGAGTTTTACAGCCCAGGTCTGGCGGCCTAATATTTTAATTTGGTTTTGGCTGTTCTGTGCCTATAGTATGTAGATGACCTTGGGGAAAATATTTAGAAGCCCATACAAAAAAAAAAAAAATACTCGGAAGCATCCCTTGAACTCTGGGAATGGATAAAGTAATAACAAAAAGCTGCATTTTCCATGATTCTCTGGTGTATAAGGAGGAGGAAAAGAAAAATTGTATCAGACTTGCAAGACTCTGTTAATGAAGCATTGTCCTGATCTTCTTATGCTTGCATGTACAGTGAGAGCTTATGCACTGGAGACAAATCCCTTGTGTGTCCAATCACACTTGGCCAATAAAGAATTCTAAAAGTATGGAGTCTGTTTCCTAATCTGGACAAAGTTGAAGGGCTGACACTTACCAAAATCTTTTCTTGATATTTCAAACTGCAGTAAGATTAAGAGGAAAAAAACTCTGTCTGGTATAGGAATGAAGGGACTGAAACCACAGACCAGGAATTAAAAACCTTTACAGAAGCTTATTTTTTTTTCTATGAATACAACTGCCATCCTAACACTGGGAAAAAAAGGCAGCCTCTTTGCTTGCTCCTTTGGCTATTTCATAGAGATCCTATTTCTGTGCTTCAGTTTAGTGAATACAGCAGTTTTATTTCTATCACTCTGCAGCAGCCATTGCTTCATAGCCTGAGGCCCCACTCAGAAGCAATCTGGTAGAAAACTGCACTCACTCACTAGATTGATGTAAATGGCAGTATACCAGGTAGCAAAATGCACACTTGCACCTGCTCCCAAGGATAAACCCTGCTTGCAAAAGTCAAAAAATCCTTTGAACATGGATTATGTTTGATTGCTTCCAGGACTTAACTTCCATCCCTAACCAGTAAGCATTGTACTTAGATTTACAACTGCAGTCATACAACAACAGCCCATCATACAATTGTGGGGTTGGAGGACATGTAGAGGTCATCTAGTCCAACTATGTTCAGGTATGCATTTCAGTTGATGACCAGTAATGTACAATGAAAGAAGAGTCAATGCACGATGTCTGTGGATATTCTCAATCATCCAGGTCATTGCTGTCCCAATGGTGCTTTTTCAAAGGGCAACTGGACTTACTTGGTTTTTTTCTAAGATAACTATTGTATATTTTGAAGACATCCAGTGCACAGAATAAAACATGAGAGCTACATTTAAGGATGCTACAATGATTTTTTTGTGACCTTCCTTAGTTCTAAAATATGTTACTGCTAAATACAATCCTGTCTGCAATAAAGCCTATCTTATCCATAATTTGTTTGGAAATGAGAAATCATACTTGATGTGTATAAATGAAACTTCCTGGGTAAAGTCAAGGGGTACAACTCCAAAGCCAGCTGGAGGGAGGGGGGGGAAGTGTGTGTGACTATCTGTGTGTATATTAAGTTGGGTTTTAATAACAAATCGAGGGAACTGCTTCTGTATAATTTACCTTGCAGCACCTTTCCTTATTTTACTGAGGTTGGTTTCTGAGCTACAAGATTTCAGCTTATGTGTTCTGGTAAAATGATTTGGGAATGATTCAGGATTTCAAGGTTCCCAGAACAACCTAGGTAATTGCCGATTTGAACTGTTTAATCTCAGTTTGAAGCAGCTGTTGTGGCATCTGTAAATAGGTGGCATTTCTGTTGGTTTTCATCACTGATCAATCACTTTCTGGTCTCCCTAAGGTTTGATAACATGACTGTGGTGGATAATCTGCCCCACATGCCAATTGGTGTTCCAGTGATCAAGCAAGCAGTTCTCCCATGACCTTCAGTAAGCTCTGAAATGGGGATTTAGCAAAGGCATTGGATCTAATGACTCCTTGACTGCCTTTCCCTCTATCCAGGGTGCCCCATGATTAATGGAAAAGCTCTAGGAAATGAAGCAGCAAAGGATCACCTAGAACAGCAATGGCAGAAATCAAAGACCAAACCCAACCAGACATAGGCATCAGCAAAAAATTGGGTCTACATGCTGACAATAAGGATAGCAAAGTATAATTACTTTTCTGCGTTCGCTGCATCTTGGAGAGTGTTTGCCCTTATTGCATCTGCAGAATGCAGACCTAACAGTTAAAAAGAGTCTCTGTAAGGCAGTTCAAGATATGTACCATGATGCTTCCACTATTTTCTGAGCATGCATATCCAGTTAGTGGTAGTCGGGAAAGGAAAAATTAATTAAGGCTTTGGCCATCTCAGCCTTCTTCCACCTCTTATTAAGCTTTCTCCTTTCATGTTCTCTACTAAATGTAGAATTTATAAATTTTGGACTTGCCTTTGCAAGCTGGAAATTATTGTTGCAATAGATTTGTCAGTGTTCAGTTAGTGGGGGATAATATGTTGTTTTTGTTTTTTATTCTTTTTAATTCAGATTTTTAAAAATGTTCTTGTTTAGTTTTGTCTTTGTTAATTTTTTTGGATTTTATATTTTAATCGTCTTCTGAATAAAATAAAAAAATGATTTTTTTTAAAAAAAGAACAACCTTCTGCAAGGTGGAGATTCCAATACCTTGATCCCCACCTCTTTTCTTTCATCCAGCTAGCATCGATAACTTCAGACACATTAAAATAACTAGGAAGTGATTAAACCTCCCACAGATCTGGGTCTTGGTACAGCTGTAATCACTGGTTCCCTGCTGTTATTAGCAACAAGGAACAGTGATTGAGAAAAAAGACAGAGCACACACTGGGAAAGGTTTTATCCCTTCCAACACAATAATCTTGACGCAGTCAAACTTGATGTAGTCATTACAGTAAAGCCAGAACTATAATTGTCACAGTAATTTCTTGCACAATCCTCAAGAGTGTCAACAGTTGGATTAAAGCCCATATGTTTTGATAGGGAACAGGAAAAAACCCTTCATCTGATATGTTTGGAAAGAAATCATTCAGCAGTGTATATAAAAGTATCAGCAACATGTCTTGCAGTTGTAATCTGTGAAAGCTCCATTTTCCCAGTTAGTGAAAAAATCAGTAAACTATTACCATCCTGACAGAGATCCCGGAAGCATAAAAAAGGAAAAACAGTAAATGTGCGGTAAAAAGATGCTATTTACCAAAAAAATGTTTCAATGTAATTTGCTACATGCTAACTGCAGTAATATTATGTGCCACACTGCAAGACTTTTCAACTCAATGCTTAATTTTTGGAATTCTTACTCATCTTTATAGCTCATTGTTCGCTTTTTAATAATTTTAGTAATTGTAAACTTACCATCTCTGATGCCATTTGGAATTTCTCCCAAGATACAGATGTCAACTTATATTTATGACTTTGGATTATTTTCAGAATTTCTGCTGAAGTTGGTTGTGAAATCTGTATGTATGTTGTAATATTTTTATTGATATTTAATATAATGTTAAGATTCTAAAATCCCACAAAGTAGAAACAACAAACAAAATTGGGTCAACACCTAGAATTGTAAACAGGAAAAATGTAAACAATAAATAAAAACAATATGCATCATGTCCATATCCTGTAGATTTAAGTATGTATATTAAAATGAAAAAGTTGTGCGGAACTATAAATCCTAACATGTCTTACCATTGGCTCTGCTGCCTGGGACTGAAATGGAGTTTCAGTCCCCTGAAAAGGAAATGAAGTTCAGAAATATTCTAATATATACACTCTATGTGTTTATACAGCACACAAAATGCAATCCTTCCTTTTCTCCTAAATATATCAAATATATCAAATTGGTGCACTTAATAACCAGAATGGGCATTGCCAAGCCAAGCTGAATATGTGGCAGAATTCTATTTCTATGCTATAATAAAATATGTTAGACAAAAATTGATTCAAAGTTACTCACTGAACTTCTATACCTAATGGTGCTTTGAACTCTCCAATAGATTTTTATATAAAAAACTTCCATTTCTTTCAAAGAAGATAAAGATTAAAAGTAAATATCTAATACAATTATAATTTAATTTTAATATTAAATTAAATATTATCAAAATTTTCATAAACTGGAAATGTAATGCTCCAACATAATAAAAAGCAGTTGGCATTTTATTCTATTCTCAGTATTCTTGAATCAAAACTAAACTTTTTCTTCACCATTCTCAGCACTCTGGACAGAGACTTTTTTGCATTTTGTACAGCAATTTTTGGCACCATTATGCTATGTATATACTGCTTTGTTGTACTTGTAGCAATAGCAGTGTTTATCATATATTAGATTGTTCAAGCTAGGTTACCTGATTTCTATGATTTTAGTAATAAACCTGAAAGGTAGGCCAAGGTAGATAGTCTTGGTTAACAACTTATTCAGTGACCCTTCAAAGTTAAGAGGGCATAGAACAAAAAGCACTTATGACCAGGTCTTGAAGATCTCACTGTACAGTACTGTTGTAGCATCGCATGGTTGTATGATTGTCCTTTGCAAACTTCCCTCTGGCTTCCCACAAGCAAAGTCAATGGGGAAGCCAGCAGGTAAGGTTCCAAGTCACTCCCACTCACGCTGTGCACTCCACACCCTGCAACATGTGCCTGGCCACAATATTCCCCTTCCCACACTTCATAGCTGTCAGGACCAAGCCCAGAGATGAGATAGCAAGATCTAATTGAATCCTGTTCTTTATTTGCTTATACCCAATGGACAGATTCTTGCCAAACTAAATAACTTGGTTACCTAGTAAATAAATCTGGAGAAATTCTAGGGTATGGCTATCCTGAATCTTTTCCTTCCTTCCACATCCAGTTTGGGACTGCACAGTTTCTTAATCCAGACGTCTTTCAGGGAAAGCTCTGTGTTGTTCCTTCAGATGCACATTTCATCACATAGTGCAAGGCTACAGCAGTATCCCCCCAAACCTGTATGCCTTCTGCAGCAGTCATCTCCACCCAGCTATGCTCCTGCTGTGGCAGTCACTTGTGCACCCTCCTGAACTCCACAGCACTATCCTAACTGGCCACACTCACAAACACAGCAGCCACATCATCCCATTGAGCCATATTCCACAGTGCTTATTTGCTCACTGCCTTGCTTGCCAGCTACCTGGGACTTGTGATACCCTGCTGGCTTCCGCACTGATTCTGTTGGTTGGAAGCCAACAGGAAGTCATGATCGTATGAGGTCCTCATTTAATGATCTCATGATCCTTGCTTAGTGATAGCAATAGAGATTGTCAAGATTGCTATTGTTAAGTAATATAGTCACCATGATTGCACGCTTTACAACCACATCACTTAGTGACAGAAATGCCAGTATTAACTGCTATAGTAAAGTAAGGACTACCCGTATTACCTATATACTATATATGTTATATAGTATATATGCTATCTTGGTTAAAGCAACTTACAGAATTGATTACAAGAGCAATGTAAGAATCAGAAAGATTTACTTGCCATTGCTGAATTATTTCTTTCTTTTGATGCCCAATTACCTGGACCCCATTTTCAAGTTTACAATTTGACTAATCATAAAATCAGCTTTCTTTTAAAATTGAATTTCTATACCTGGCAACTGGCATTTTAAAAGTAAATTAATTACATTTGTAAATAAATGTATAAATTATACATTTTACAACAGCTAAACTTTCCAGTGAGGTTTCAGGTCTGGGCACAGCACCGAAACGGCATTGGTCGCGTTGGTTGATGATCTCTGGAGGGCTTGGGACAGGGGTTGCTCCTCTGTTCTGGTCCTGTTAGATCTCTCAGCGGCTTTTGATACCATTGACCATGGTATCATGCTGCACCGGCTGAAAGAGTTGGGGGTGGGAGGCACCGTGTTGTGGTGGTTCTCCTCCTTTCTCTCCGACTGGTCACAGTTTGTGTTGGCAGGGGGGCAGAGGTTGACCTCGAGGCCTCTCATTTGTGGAGTGCCGCAGGGATCGGTCCTCTCGCCCCTTCTATTCAACATTTATGTGAAGCCGCTGGGCGAGATCATCCGTGGCTTCGGGGTGAGTTACCACCAGTACGCTGATGACACCCAGCTGTACATCTCCACCCCAGGCCACCCCAATGATGCCCTTGAAGTGATGTCCCAGTGCCTGGAGACTGTGTGGATCTGGATGGGGAGGAACAGGCTCAAGCTCAACCCTTCCAAGACTGAGTGGCTGTGGTTCCCGGCATCCCGATATAGTCAGTTGACTCCATCACTGACTATTGGGGGCGAGTCTTTGGCCCCCACAGAAAGGGCTCGCAATCTGGGAGTCCTCCTGGATATGCAGCTGTCCTTGGAGGAACATCTGACAGCTGTAACCAGGGGGGCCTTTTGTCAGGTTCGCCTGATTCGCCAGTTGCGGCCCTTTCTTGATCGGGATTCCCTGTGCACAGTCACTCATGCCCTCGTCACCTCTCGCCTTGACTACTGCAACGCTCTCTTCATGGGGCTCCCCCTGAAGAGCACCCGGAGGCTCCAACTGGTCCAGAATGCAGCAGCGCGGGTAGTGACGGGAGCAACATGGCGCTCCCATGTAACACTGCTCCTGCGCGAGCTGCACTGGCTCCCAGTGGTCTTCCGGGTGCACTTCAAGGTGTTGGTTATCACCTTTAAAGCGCTCCATGGCATCGGGCCTAGTTATCTTCGAGACCGCCTGCTGCTACCGACGACCTCCCATCATCCCGTGCGCTCCCACAGAGAGGGCCTCCTCAGAGTGCCATCAGCCAATCAATGTAGGCTGGTGACCCTCAGGGGGAGGGCCTTCTCTGTGGGGGCACCTACCCTCCGGAATCAGTTGCCCCCAGAGATAAGGAGAATGCAAGACCTTAGTGCCTTCCGCCGTGCCCTTAAAACTCACTTTTTCCAGCAAGCCGGCTGGTTTAAGAAGAAATTTTAAATGTTTTAATTGGTTTGTATTTTTAATCTTGGGCCAAATTTATATATATTCTAATTGTTTTTTAATATTTGTATTCAATGTTTTTTAATTCTGGCTGTACACCGCCCTGAGTCCTCAGGGAGAAGGGCGGTATATAAATTTAAAAATAAATAAATAAATAAATAAATAAATAAATAAATAAATAAATAAAACAGTATCTAGTATCTAGGTAGTTATTTATACCAGATTCAACAGGAGCACTAATTAATCAAAGACTGCAATCACACTTATCCTAGGGTAAGTCCTGCTGAATTCAATGGGATCCAATGAAGCACTGCAATTAAAAATATACTTTGACTGAGGCCAGTAATTTCCTTCAGCTTTTTAGGGTTTTTTTAATTATTAAACTTGTATTTTTTTCTAGCAGCACTACCCTCCATTCTCAGCTTGATAACTTTTAATTTAACTGGCACAGATACTTAGAGAGGAAATTAGGCTTGTATGATCTTCCTTTCCCCACTTTTCTAATCTCTCAGGGCTATGAGAATTCTAAAAAGTTTCTCAGACAGCAACTTTCTAATACTGAATAGCAATTAGATTTGAATTTGTTACATATATAACTTTCCAAAAAGCCTCCTCCTTTCTTCCTGCCCACCAATTACTTCAATAGTCCTGTAACCTTGAAACAATGTACAACATACACATTGGCTCTGTCAGAACTGCACCATCAAAGATATTGCAACATTTCTCTCAGGGAAGATTTTCCCACTGTAGACCACGAAAAACCAAAATAGTAATTCATATTCTCTGCATGCTTCATTCTATCAGGATATTTGCTTTTCTTGCCCTTTTTTGGGCAACAAATTTGAGCCTAATCTATTTAATGATTTTAAATTTTAATCGTTGTTTTGTTTTGTGTTTTTAAATAGGCTGTACACCGCCCTGAGTCCTTCGGGAGAAGGGCAGTATAGAAATAAAATTTATTATTATTATTATTATTATTATTATTATTATTATTATTATTATTATTTGTTGTTGTTGTTGTTGTTTAAAACAAAGACCAGAGAAACCTGCTGAACTGTGTATAGTATCCACTTACTTTGATAGATCTGAGCTCATCGATTACTGGAGTGTCTGCAAGGGGACTTAGTCTACTCAGTGTTCTGTAACTGATCAGAATGAAGCAGCCATGTTGGAATTGTTACATAGCTGGATTGGTTACTAATAGGGTTTTGGTCCTACTCAAAGCCAACTCTAAAAACCTGTATGATGTAATACCAGGATATATTAGGGACTACCTTACCAAACATGATCTTATCTACCCAGTCTTGTCATTAAGATGTCCATCAAGAATCCCCCCGCCATGCTCACAAATCCATTGGGCCAGGACAAAGGCTTTTTAGTAATACCCCCCACTCCCCCCCCACAGGAATGTATAATGTTCCCAGAAATTATTTCATTAATTACTATAACTTATTTGAATAGCTGCCCATCTATCAACGCGCTCTTGTGAACAAATAAAAGCAATCATAATCCATAATGTAAGAAATTGGTATAAAAAAAGAAATAGCAATTGAGGCTTCTAAAAAAAAAAAAAAAATCTCACAACAGATAGACCTGCATCTATATCACAACTCCATTATCATCTTGGCCCGGTGCCTGGGGGAATAGCTAGATTTTTATGGCATTTCAGAAAGCTGGCAGTTAGGGCAGTCTATATCTCAGGAGGGAAGCTGTTCCATAAAACAATTGCCATGACAGGGAAGGTATGCTTCCGAGGACACTCCCAGTGACATTGCTTTACCAATGGGATTTGGAACATGCTCACTCTTGACATAGCCCCAAATCTCCTCCTCAAGTAGAACTGTGATTCTAGCTGGCCTTCGGCCCCATAGTACAATAATTGGGCAACCACTATTCATTATACTAAAGATCTTTGGATTATTTCTTTTTTAGTTATTGTGGACTTCCCTTAGTCTGAGTGATTGGGAAGGTGTATAAACATTATTATTTATTTACACATGCAAAAAAAATACCTAAATTATTCTCAGTGTAGCAAAAGTTTGTAGTACTTGCTGCAGAGTTAAACAAACATTAATTCAGAAGTCTGGTGATAAATGTTGTTATTTGAGACATGAAATCTGAAAGGACACTATTTCTTACTTTCACGCCACTTAGCCCAATTTCATGTAATTGTGAACAATAAAGTACATCACTTTATACACAGTTAATATGCTGGTTATTTGCTTGTCTGATTGTGATGTATGATGGTATTCTTGCTTGCTTGAACAAGGGCTGTAATAAAAATTAATTCATTCTGCTGATTTCCAATTTGGAAAGACTCGTTCCCTCAGATTTCTTTAGAAAGAGGCCAACTGACAGAAATTAATGAATCTTCTCATATCTGCGAATTAACTCTTGCTGAATTAATCTTATATATCTTTAACACAGTCTAATGTTTAACAATAAACCTGTGGTAAATACATTCTTGGAAAAAGCTGAAAAATAACCCAGTGCTATAGATATAATTTCCAATTTAAGAAGAATTGACACTGCTACTGGGCAGGAATCATTAACAGTGAAAGAGAGTTGTTTCGATATAAGATGGGAAGCAAATAAATTTAATAAATAAATAAACAGATGAGTTATAAACTCTACTTTGATCCCACCCTGACCAATTTTGGCAAACAATAGGATCATTCATCATTCCCTGTTTTCATTTTTTGCAGCTTAGAAATACCTAAACCCAAATTTCTGTTGTCCTGTGAAGCTTCCTAAAAGCTCATATTATCACAGATTCTGATCTACAAGTTACCTGGCAATCCTTCCTCCCTCTGAAAAGTATTGGGAGGGGGTATTGATTTCCAGTGAGCACACACAGTACATTGTCCTAGTCTTGGTGGGTTGAGAGTTATAAGGAGACAGATGTGCCAAGTGTTTCAGACTCAGTCTCTGCAACATCTCATTAAAGTCATTGACATTTCAGATCAGGACTACCAGTCATGATTACCATTAATCAGGAACTGCAGAAGGGAATTAAAGTACGGAAAGCAAAGCAAATTTTTTTCTAAAGACGAAAGTTGAAGTTTAGCTGCACAATCATCAATGTATGCAGTACCATGATAAGCCATAAAGTAAATGATATGGGGGTTTGGGCTCAGCATTTTATCATTTAGTCAGCAAACCATTATTATTAAAGCCATGATTTAGCAAATATAGTCCAGCTTCTTCTGAAGTAGCTACAACTTCTTTGTCACAGGAAGTTAAAGTCCAATGCATCTGGAATGCCCCAAGTTGGGGAATACTAGTGAACAAGGAAGCATTCAAAAGTTCTAAGCTACAAACATTTCTTTTGCCACATAAAAATTCCTTTCATTTTGACATTTAAATCATATTTTTCAGAACACTGTTACATTAAACTAATTTGTGAGGTTATGTAAAGGGACTGTTTTCAGTGTGTGGGTGAATTAGGAATAATAGCTTACCTAGAAAGCATTCAAACTAGATCGTTTTAAATATATTTTTTGTGAATTAACTGTTGGTAGTTGTTTTTCCTTGCCTTCATCCCAAATGTAATATTCTGGGGCTGCTGGTATGATACTCCTATCTGTGGCATCTTTTTGTGCAGACTTCTCGAATTATAACCCTTCAGATACAGTCAGGTCCAAGTTGTGTATTCACCCTGCATATTTTTTTTAAATGCAAGAAATGAATTCCACATTCTTATTAAACAGCCTGTTCCAGTTCTATATGCCATTTAAGGAAAGTAGGCCAGGAGCTCTTTACCTATCGGTCCCCTTTGAGATCAAATGTGACTTTTAAGAAAAGTTTCAGATTCCATAATTCAATGACCTTTTGCACCAGTTATATATACTAGGCACACATTTATATATATATATATATTTTTGCTTAGAAAGGAAATCTTGTATTTTTGATTTATGCTGATTACATTGTTATGATTAATACAGAGTTGCAAAATCTAACCATAACAAATACTTTTCAAATATGCTGTTTGTGTTTGGTAGCAAATATATCCAAGGGCAAGGATTTAAGCTGACAATCTGTTCCCTCAGACAAAAAATGTTGCTAATCTTTATTGGAATGTTTCCCTAATATGAAGAATAATTTCTCTTCTTGATAGCATAGCTTCTTGAAACTATTAGAACTTAATCTAATAAAGCCAGTTTTTAAAAAATAAACTTTACCACACAACTAAATTCAATTATGGTCAGTGAGACAATCCCCATGCCAATGAAAATAAGACTGCATTATGAGCAACCTTGATTCCTACAATAATCAGAGATAAGCACCAAGTACATTATTTCCCCAAAGCAGAAAAGGTGGTGTACATATTCTAAACTTACAACTTTCATTATACATTCCAGAGATAAGGGAGCTATTTGATTGAAGCATATACACAGGCAATTACACAGTTTAAACAAGCCTATCTACATTTTAGCTGAAATGAAAAAAGTAACCTCTAATTGCTAACCAAGAAATTGCCATATAAAAAATGGCAAGCATATAACCTGACAACACTGCCCTAATTAGTTTCTTAAGTGGGTTAATTCTTACTATGTAAGAGGGTGTATTTTCATAGAACCAAAAGCAACATACCAATATGTTCAGCAAAAGACTGGCTGTACAGTAAGCAGTCACATGGAAAGTCATATACAAAAATGCCTAAATTACATTTCACAAAAACTGCTCATTAAGGAAGCATGTCTTATTTTAAAAGTTTAGTAAGTTTCAAAGGATCATTGATATAGGGAAGGGAGATATAACTCTATCATGCTTTGTAGCCCATCGGCAAAATATAGCCTGAAGGCCTCACATAGCTGCAACGCTTTACATATTCCATGGACAGAAATCATTGGCCGTGATATCGGCCAATTTGAAGAATTTCATGCATGCTGCATTTTGGGAATTTCCTTGAAGGCATGGACTAGAGAAGTTATAAAATGCATTGCTGTACTAGTGCTTAGATGAGGCAACTTCTTAGCAATGATCTTCCAAAAAGAGATGAATTGCCTGAAAGGCTACAGTTAGTCCTTCACAAATGGGCTGGCAAAAGTATCAAGAAATAGATGAATGTTAGAAGAGCTAGTTTTTAGTCAATCTTAAAGCAAGAGGCAGAGTACCAAAAAGTTCTCAAGAATGTGCTTTAAGCAGCATTGCTTGAAATTAGATAAACATAACCACATATGCTTGTTTTTCAGGCACACTTTCAGATAAGCTTTTACATCTATCAGGAATGTGAGGAACATACAAGTGTCATGTCAGCAACTGCATTCTGAAATCTGGGCATTACTAGAAGTACCTGTAGCCAACACTTGGACAAAAACATAATCACATTCCCTTCATTCATATTACAAATTACAATTTAATCAGAACTTTTGTACAAGTTACATCCAAACCCTGCACGGGTTTTCACATGACCCTGAGCCTTAAGCTATACATACTTCTGCTCTACTAAATCTGAGAAATTCAATGATGGAATAGCTCATTAAAAGGGTATACTTTATAAATAGAATAAGTCAGAAAAGCTACTGATTAGCAGCACTTCAGTTTCAAGGACTTACAACTCTACAATATGAGTTTAATATTATACTTCTGCCACTAAAATATTAAATAATGAGAAAGACTGAAAGGAGAAATCTAGATTCAGTCAAGGATTGTATATTGTGGGAGTAAGCAAGGCCACAACTATGTTGGAGCCTATTCAAATAATCAAAGAAAAATTGGAACACACTGACTCATAATATTTATGGTCTTTGTTATCTATCTAGTAACTTCTAGATACACAAACTTCTAGTAACATAAAGTGGGTAAATAGATGAATTTAAAATGTGACTGAGATGGATAACCTCTTAATTTGATATATAAAAATTATTACAGAAAAGCACATTTAATTAGTATAACAGATTTGGTGGAATGTTACATGATTGGACTAAAAAATTGAAAAATACAAGAATACAGTTTGTTCAAATGGATCAGAAGCAATAGGAATGTATTTGGTGGAATGGAATATCTGGATTAAAGTAAGTGGAACAAGAAATACAAAAACAGTACCATTATATGTATCTAGTCAGAGGTGGTATTCAGCAGGTTCTGACCAGTTTTGGAGAACTGGTAGCAGAAATTATGAGTAGTTTGGAAAACCGGTAAATACCACCTCTGACTGGACCCGCCCCCATCTATTCTCTGCCTCCCGAGTCCAAGCTGATTGGGGGGAAATGGGGATTTGGCAGTATCCTTTCCCTGCCACGCCCACCAAGCCACACCCACCAAGCCACGCCTACAGAACCGGTAGTAAACAAAATTTGAATCCCACCATTGTATCCAGTGTCTCATGTTTTGTAAACCATAGGGAAAAAATGAAGAAGATACTTTTTAAAAATACATTGTAGATCTTGCAATAAGACAAAGAGAAGTACAAGAAATGGGGGATTTAATTACCTTGACATCTGTTAGGAGACAAATTCTGCCAAGCTTGGTTCTTCCATTAAATTCTTAGCTTATGCTGATGGCAAATTTCTCCTTCTAAGGATGTTTGGTTTTGGTTTTTTCCCCCCTCCCCTTTCAAAGTAATTAATTTATAAAAGACCCAGATGTTGTTCATTTTCTTCATTTTTAACAGCTAGCTTTTCACATTATGGCTTCATTCTAAGCCATAAAGTGTCTTGTTTGTTTTTGACTTAGTGTGTTGTGTGGTCCGTGAACCTTGGTTTACGTATTAGGAAGACTGTGCAAAAGCAGCCAATTGTGTGATGTGTGAGCCCAGATAAGCTCTTCCACATTACTGTTCTATCCCCGTCCCCACACACACACAAACAGCCAGCCGGGGGTTAAAGAATTACTTGGCGCACACAAGGTTCGTTATCAGGAACTTGGCAGCAATACGATAACCGTCTGCCAAGTGCTTTACTTCAAGAAGAGGAAGTTTTCCTCCACCAGATAAACACCAACAAATACACACAGTTTTCAAAAACAGTCCAGCTCAAACAGAAACCTTCAGCAGATTCAGGCGTTGTACAAAGTGACTAGCCAGAAGTTAGCTTTGTCCGTCACAGAGTCTAAATGGCCACCACATTCTCTTATATAGCCTGTGGGGTGTGGTCCAGTGACTCAGCTTAATCCCTGGCACACCTCCTCATCTGCTGCAAACGTTTATCTCGCCTTCGTTGGCGTGGATCCAGGAATGACGTATCACTGTCATCGCTGTCATCGGAGACACCTGGCTCCTGGCCAATCTCCTCTCCCTCGGCAGACACCTGAGGCATAGCCAGAGAGGAGGGGCCTGGAGAGGGAGGCCTGGCCGGCTCCTCTCCTTCATGTTCGGAGCCTTCTCCTTCTGATAACATGGGCTCGGGGGTCGGAGCCACAACAATTACACTCCTCCAAATTTATTTTTAAAAAACTGTCATAAAAAGTAATAAACTAAACATTAGAATTAAATGTTTTGTACTAGATTTTTAAAGCATTTTAGTTCTATTTTAAGAAAGAATGCTTTGGCTTATAAAAATGCCTTCTATTACATTCCCCAAAATATAATTAACGCCATTCAACCATGACTTTAAGTTTCCCATTCCATTCATTCTTTCTTCATACTTTATTTTGTAATTTGAACTTCATTTATTCTTTCCATATGACCAAATCACTACAACGTAATTTATTGTTATTTCACTTTTTCTTCAATCCACATTTATTCAGGATTCCTTCATTTGTTGTTAGCTCTTCTCATTTTCCCACACATATATTTTTAAACTGACAATTCCCAGCCAGTTTTACTTACTTTTATATATTCCCAGACATATGTAACTCTTCATTTCATATAACATATAATGAAGCATTTTGTTACACACAGAATTTTTGCTTCTTTGTTAAACATCCCTTATTTGCAACAGATTTCTTACTATCTGCAATATTTATACCAGCACTTTCACATTTTAAAGTGTGTCCATTTATGTTCCCATCTTTAATAAATATTCTATCAATGGAAATAAATTAATCTTTTTGCTCCAGTACTTTGCTATTTACATATAACTTGCAATTGTTATTTTTCAGATCCATACTTTTCACTGCATTATATAACTTGTTTGTCATATATTTGTTGCTAATCATTTGATTTTTTAACTCGGAAGCATTCATACATGTAGTCCTTGATTTACAGCCATTCATTTAACAATGGTTCAAAGTTCAAAGAGCCTTGGTAGTACAGTGGTCTAAAGCACCCTGTTATTAAGACCAGCTGCCTGCAATTACTGCAGGTTCGAATCTCGCCAGGCTCAAGGTTGACTCAGCCTTCCATCCTTTCTAAGGTAGGTAAATTGAGGACCCAGTTGTGGGGGCAATAAGCTGACTTATTAAATATACAAAAGGATGAAGGCTATTGCTTAGCGCATTGTAAGCCGCCCTGAGTCTCCGGAGAAGAGCGGCATATAAATCAAATTTAAAAAAAAAGTTACAACAGAGCTAAAAAAAAAAGTATCTTACAACCAGCATTCCTAATATATTTATCCACAAATTCATGGAGCAACTATATTATGTTTTATTCACCACAATTGCTAACTGTAATTTGCATTATTTTAACTGGAACATAGGATAAGAGGAAACAAGCAAGAGGCTTTAACCTATATTGGATTCTGGAGTACATTTGGTCTTATCCAGCAGAATTACTTTTATGTCATTAATTGCTCTAGATTTACTTTACTCTCTACTCAATTCTAGAAGCTGTTTTGGTGCATGAAATTGTCTCTTATAATAATGAAATTGTCCCTTATAATAAGAGTTGGTCTCCTCAGGGTCCCGTCAGCTAAACAGTGCCAGCTGGTGGGCCCGCGAGGGAGGGCCTTCTCTGTGGCTGCCCCAGCTCTCTGGAACCAGTTACCTCCTGAGATCCGGACCATCCCCACCCTATTGGCCTTCCGAAAAGTGGTGAAGACCTGGTTTTTCCAGCAGGCCTGGGGCCATTGATCTCGCTGTTGCAATCTGGCGAGATCCGGCCATGAATGGTGTGAATGGGTTTTAATTGTTAATGTTTTAGTGTTTAATGTTTTTATATATGGTTTTTAAATGCATTGTAAGCCGCCTTGAGTCTTCGGAGAAAGGTGGCATACAAGTTGAATAAATAAATAAATAAATAAATAAATAAATAAATAAATAAATAAAGGATGTCTGAAGAATTTTTAGAACAGCCTTCTCCACATCTGTGTCCTCTGGCTAAGAAAGATTGTGCAATTTCCTATTCTTGCCACAAATTTCCAGGTCTTAACAGAAACAGATACTGTGTTTCCCCAAAAATAAGACCCTGTTTTATATTTTTTTGAATCCTGAAATAAGCATTTGGCCTTATTGCCATGCGCTCAAAAGCCCGGTTGGGCTTATAATCAGGGAATGTCTTATTTTGGGGGAAACAGAGTAGCTGCTTTCATTCTCACCCAAGCTACCAATCAAAGAACTAAATAGTTCTACTACACAATACAATCAGTACTAAGCAGCTAAATTTTACAATTTGGTAAAATCAAAGCTTTATTTCTAATTTTCACTTTAGCAGTTCTGTATATCTAATGATACACAGAAGAAAAGATAGGTAGGGAAAATAAACCACAGAAGGCTGTGAATTGAATACAGCTTACTAAATGCAGAGCCATACAATAACTATACAAATAATAAATCGTTAATTTTAATCGCTCAGATCCGGGGGGATTTGGACTCTGACTGGGTAGATCAGGGCAGGGTGACGAGGAATAGTCTTGAGAATGTTATCTGGGAGGAGTTTGATGCTGTGACTCCCGATGACGTGGACAGGATTTTGGGGAGACTTAGTGCGGCCACATGTTTACTGGACCCGTGTCCCTCCTGGTTGGTACTGGCCTCCCGGGAGGTTACACGAGGCTGGCTCCAGGGTGTTATCAACGCTTCGTTGAGTGAGGGTCACTTCCCCGCGGCCTTGAAAGAGGCGGTGGTGAGGCCTCTCCTCAAGAAGCCATCCCTGGATCCGGCAATATTGGCCAACTACCGTCCTGTCTCCAACCTTCGCTTTCTGGTGAAGGTTGTTGAGAGTGTGGTCGCGCGACAGTTTCCGCAATTCCTGGAGGAAACATCCTATCTGGATCCGTTCCAGTCTGGTTTCAGGCCTGGGCACAGCACGGAAACGGCATTGGTCGCGTTGGTTGATGATCTCTGGAGGGCTCGGGACAGGGGTTGCTCCTCTGTTCTGGTCCTGTTAGACCTCTCAGCGGCTTTTGATACCATCGACCATGGTATCATGCTGCACCGGTTGGAAGAGTTGGGGATGGGGGGCACTGTGTTACGGTGGTTCTCCTCCTTTCTCTCCGACCGGTCGCAGTTCATGTTGGCAGGGGGGCAGAGGTTGACCTCGAGGCCTCTTATATGTGGAGTGCCTCAGGGGTCGGTCCTCTCGCCCCTCCTGTTCAACATTTATGTGAAGCCGCTGGGCGAGATCATCCGTGGCTTTGGGGTGAGATACCATCAGTACGCTGATGACACTCAGCTGTACATCTCCACCCCAGGCCACCCCAATGATGCCCTTGAAGTGATGTCCCAGTGCCTGGAGGCTGTACGGATCTGGATGGGGAGGAACAGGCTCAAGCTCAACCCTTCCAAGACTGAGTGGCTGTGGTTCCCGGCATCCCGATATAGTCAGTTGACTCCATCACTGACTATTGGGGGCGAGTCTTTGGCCCCCACCGAGAGGGCTCGCAATCTGGGAGTCCTCCTGGATACGCAGCTGTCCTTGGAGGAACATCTGACGGCTGTAACCAGGGGGACCTTTTATCAGGTTCGCCTGATTCGCCAGTTGCAGCCCTTTCTTGATCGGGATTCCCTGTGCACAGTCACTCATGCCCTCGTAACCTCCCGCCTTGATTACTGCAACGCTCTCTACATGGGGCTCCCCTTGAAGAGCACCCGGAGGCTCCAACTGGTCCAGAACGCAGCAGCGCGGGTAGTGACGGGAGGAGCGTGGCGCTCCCATGTAACACCGCTCCTGCGTGAACTGCACTGGCTCCCGGTGGTCTTTCGGGTGCGCTTCAAGGTGTTGGTTATCACCTTTAAAGCGCTCCATGGCATAGGGCCTAGCTATCTTCGAGACCGCCTACTGCCACCAACGACCTCCCACCGACCCGTGCGCTCCCACAGAGAGGGCCTCCTCGGGGTGCCATCAGCCAAACAATGCAGGCTGGTGACCCCCAGGGGGAGGGCCTTCTCTGTGGGGGCACCCACCCTCTGGAATCAGTTGCCCCCTGAGATAAGGAGAATCCATGACCTCAGTGCCTTCCGCCGTGCCCTTAAAACTTTCTTTTTCCAACAAGCCGGGCTGGCCTAATTCTTTTTAAGGGTTTTTTAATTGTTTTGTTTTGTTTATTGTTTTAATTAATGGGGCCAAATCTATATACATATTTTTAACTGTATTTTAATATTTGTATCTGATGTTTTTATTTGGCTGTTCACCGCCCTGAGTCCTCAGGGAGAAGGGCGGTATACAAATTCAAAATAAAATAAAAAATAAAATAAAAATTTTAATAAAAGATGCTTCTGCACCTTCTGTCTGTCTGTCTGTCTGCCTGGGTTGGGAAACTGGAGCATGAGAGCTGCATGGAATACAGTTTTTAACATATCACAGCTCAGTCTTTAATCTTAGAATCAACCATAAGAGAAAATTGGAACAGGCATACAGGGTAAGAAAACACAGAAATTATACCAGATGACCTCAGCTCAGCGGGGAAGACTAATAGGTCAATAGAAAAAAAATCTCCGGGAACAGACAGAGCATATAGCTTACACATAGTACAAATTCCCAATTATATTTTTTTCTGAACACCTTTAGTATGAGAAAACGTCAACTGGTAATAATTGCTTCATTTTCTCTGTGTTAAAAAAGCTTTGACATTGATAGATTTCTATAAACTAGAGGCCTTGTAGCTTATCTTTATTATCATTATTCATGTTTTTAAGTTCGAAAATTAGTTAAAGTTGCTGGGTCAGATACATAAGCAAGATATGTTTCATATGGAAATTTTCTATTTTTGAAGAGACGCAGGAACCTGAAATTGAAAGAAATCAGGAGCTACACAAAGAAAAAAAAATGATTTGCTTTGTTATGCCAAAGGCTGTTCTCACATACGGGAATTTTTCTTATGTGCCCTTTCTTTTCTGAGGGAATCAGAGCCATTTATTTATTCTTAATTAAACCTAATGTATTGGAGAAGAACCTAAATAAATGGGCAGAATGAAGCTTGTCGTGTATCCGTAATATGGCAGCTAATAAAGTGTGAAAGTGCCATTCCTTTTTGTCAGTGCCTCCTCTTTCCTCAGAAATTGAAGAAGGAAGAGAAGAATCAGCCTTCTCCCATTCATTACCTTTAAAGCCATCATTGAAGCGACTTTGCATTTATGCAGCAAAATAATTGGCCCTTCATTCAAGTGATAATCTGCTATGGATCATCTTCTTTGCCTTTCAGAGCTGGCAGCTATAAGTGACATGGTTTATTAGCACTGAGCAGAGGTGATAAAAATTATTTGACTGGAATCTGAATCTAGAAAGTAAAGCCAAATTAAAATGTAAGCTGAGGACTACCTGTAGTAATTTTCTGCCAATGGAGACAAGTGAGATGCCATATCACATGCCTCTTAGAAAAGGCATTATGGCAAGAGAGAGACAGGTGTGCCTCCCTACTCTAGCCAAACGCCTTTTCCTCTTTCTTTCTCTTCCTTTTCCCTATTGTGCCATGTCTACTAAGTTTGTGAGGATATGCTATTTTAATACATGTAGTGGTCTTATAAATGTTTATGCATTTACACCATAATGTCAATTCAGCAAGCAATCTGTAATGTAAGTCTAAACAAGATCGAGCAACTTTTTAACATGAGAATTGGGGGGACAATGGCTCATGCAGTGACACTAGAATTTTCTAAGTTGAGAGCAAGGATTGATCCTTTGCCCATCATTTTAAAAATTATATTAAATTCCTATAGATTTATGAATAATATATTTATTTTGCGTTTACTACTTCAGAATTCTAGAAAACTGTACTTAGTTTTTAGCAACCGTAACCGGTGTGGATAGGATTGAGAGAGAAAGAGAGAACTTGGGAAGTACAAACTGAGATCAGGCATTTTAAATGTATTATGTGTTTATCATTTTGCATCTCCTCCACTCTCTCGCTCAAAAAAAAAATCAGTCTCTCGCTCAAAAAAATCAGGTGGTGAATATTCTTAGAAATAGATTGCTGACTGTTAATAGCTGGGACTGTTTGGCTATAAAATTTCCTTTTTTGATTTGCATCATATATAATTGAAGGGTCCTTCTTTGTTTTCTTGCAGAAGTTTCATTACCCAATCTTGGTAAAATCATCAGCAGGGGTGGTTCTAAAATTTTTTACTACTGGCTCTGTGGGCGTGGCTTATTTTGTGGGTGTGGCTTGATGGTCATGTGACAATTATTTAGGATTTAGCAGAGGTACTGATCTACCAGGCTTTTAACTGCTTCCAGATCTGTACCGGTCTACCCATTTATTTTTGCAGGCACCAGTCTACTCATGTATTTTTGCAGGCACTGGTTTACTCATTTATTTTTGCAGGCAAGGGTCTACTCATTTGTTTTCTTTTAACACTAATCAGCTGTAGGGCAGCCTTTTGAAGCCCCGCGGCAAGAGTTTAAACAGTTTGTTTCCCTCTAGCCATCAGCTGGGACTCAGGAGGCAGCAATAGATTGGTGGTGGGGCCAAATAAAAGGTAAGAATAACGCGGGGAGTGGGGGGGTGGCAGAACCGGTTCGGTGACATCATATCGTCACCGCTACCGGCTCAGCCGAACCGGGAGGAACCCACCACTGATCATCAGTCCTAGTGTTACCTACTTTAGGTAATGAAATGTCTGCAAAAGAACAACCAAGCTCAGAGCGCATCAAAGCCCTTTATTTCAAACCTGAGCTACAACTATTCTCCTTTATAGGTATCTTTCTTAAAAAGTTTAATTATTTTTTACTTAATACAAAGAGGAAAACACAATAATAGTGATGAACTATTCCTGGACTTCTCCATAGCTACACTGGAGAATTGTTGTATTTCTTTCACTTTCTTGTTAAAGCACATTTTATGTTTTTTTCCTCTATTCTCTTTGATTCTGAATGTAGATATCTCCTTCAGATGTCTAATATAATTTAAAAAGTAATAGATATCCTATCAATGCTCTGGAACACATTATTTTCATGCATACATTTCTGGCCTTTGGCTGAAATCAATGTATTGTAGTGTGCCACTTTTACCACTGTCAATCAAAAAAAAATCCTTTCTCTATGATTTACTCTCCTGCCCCACTCACAACTAATTACACAATCCAATTTCCCGATAATTTTGTTCTTCCCTTATGTTGGTCATTCTTCAACAGTTTGGAGACATACTTAATGAATTTCTTTCATCATTAATTTAACTAAGATAAAAATGAGAAGGCACAGATTGCACTGTTGTTCTTCAACTCAGAAATTGAGCAGTGTCATTTGAAAAGGCTACAGAATTGGTTAGTGACTTAAGTCCCAGATTTGAAAACAAACCCCCTTCCCAGCTATTTATTTATTTATTGATTGATTGATTGATTGGTTCGATTTATATGCCGCCCTTCTCCGGAGACTCAGGGCGGCTTACAATGCGTTTAGCAATAGCCTTCATATTTTTGTATATACCTGCTTAGTAGGGCTTAAGGCCCCCCCTAAGTGGTGTTTTTTTTATATATACAAAGTCAGCTTATTGTCCCCACAATCCAGGTCCTCATTTTACCTACCTCAGAAGGATGGAAGGCTGAGTCAATCTTGAGCCTGGTGAGATTTGAACTCGCAGTTATTGCAGGCAGCTGGCAGCTAAGTGCTATTTAACAGTGCTTTAGTCCGCTGCTCCACCAAGGCTCCTGGTGGAGCCTTCTTTATTTAACAGTGGAAAAACAGATTCAGTAAAGACAAATCTGACCTAAATGGACTAGTGGTATATTTCAACATAATACAGTTAGTCCTTGACTTACGACCACAATTGAACCAAAAATTTCTGTTGTTAAGTGAGACATTTGTTAAGAGAATTTATGAACTTTATTGTCACAGTTGTTAAGTGAATCACTGCAGTTAAGTTAGCAACCTGGTTATTAAGTGTATGTGGCTTCCCCAGTGACTTTGCTTGTCAGAAGGTCGCAAAAGGGGATCACATGACCCCATGACGCAGCAACGGTCATAAGTATGAACCAGCTGCCACACATCTGAATTTTGATCACAGGATCATGGGGATGCTGCAAAGGTCATAACTGTGAAAAATGGTCACATTTTTCAGTGCCATTGTAATTCTGAACGGTGACTAAATGAACTGTTGTAAGTCAAGGACTACCTCTACAGTTTCCCATGAAGACATGCATAGCCTTATTTACTGTAATTGCTTTAAAACATTTGTGGATGCTTCCACAAATTTTATGGTGCAATCACCTTCACATGCACAATTGATTAAATGACTTAACTTCAAACATTTGACTTCTTCCTCTATTTTTATCCTTTTCCTCTTCTTATATATCTAGCTCTGCATATATATTTACACCTATCTATAAAAATTGCACAATTCTTGCACAATTTTTATTGACGGATATCAATAAGATGCGTTTCCCTTAAGGAAAGCTATTATCGGATGCCACCAAAGTCACTTTTAATGGGTAGGCATATGAATCTGATTAATAAATAATAAATAACAGAATTGTGCTAACTCATGCATGACATTACAATCCACTACATTCAGTGGGTTTCTTTGGGGATACATATGTATAGCCTCACATTATTAAATACTCAGATTTATGTCCTACTCTGACTAAAAGGGTTTATTCTTAGAGAAGCAAGTACAAGATTGAAGCCTTAAAAACAACAAAAATAAGATTATTCACTCATTGCTAACTGTGTAAAGAATACAAAATTAATTTGTCTCATGAGAAAGGAAACTATAATAAAAACAAGCATTAAAGTACTTTTAATTAAGCAACAACTATATTAGTAATTGGAACAAAACTGAAAGCATCTCCTCTCCAAAGGAGTGTGTATAGACATTTCACTAGCATACATGACCTCTTGACTTTTGACTTCTCAAGTCAGATTCTCTGCATACTCTTCCAATAAGATCTGGATCATGTTTAAATAAGTAAATTACTCTTAAACTAGGACTGTCAGTCTACAAATCTGTTACCACACACTTGGATTAATATATTTCTGCTGGTCTTTAAGATGTGTTTCAAAAATATTTTTTAAAAAAAAACACAAATATACTCATATTGTATTTTTAGTAATTAAATACATTTATGTCAGAGAAAATTAAAATTGAATGGAATGGAATTGATCCAGTTCAAATTTTGTTTATCTGTAAATAATCACAACTGGTGGTGAATATGACCATTTGTAGTACAGAACATCATCTCATCATCTTAGTGATTCATCATCTCTTTAGAAGATTTATGTATTGTGTAGTGGCAGAATTATGTTTGTCCACCATTTTATTCATCCACAATGCTTCAAATTTCTGGGTAGTGAAGAAATTGAGTGGTTAATAGAAGTTTCAATCACTAAACAAATTATAGTGGCAAATAATTATTGAGGATAAGATATTCAAAAATATATTATTGGTATTTTATTTATGTCATATTGACTCATAGAGGGTCTTTTTAAAAAGTATTACAAAATGAAATATATATTTTACCAAAAAATGAAAAAATGATGCATCCGAAAAAAATATTTTCGTAATTATCTTTAGCCACATATTAAGTCTATAGCAGTCATGGTACTGTGCATTCAGTCTGCTGCATCTGTAAAATATTATAATTCATCCACACCTGCAAGGATTTGATGCTATTGTTATAGACATATGAACTAGCCTTCAAATCATTGAAATACTGTTTTTTTCTGTTCAGTCAAAAGAAACGTGCTTTCTATTCTCACCATAGAATTCTAAAATCAGAACCTTTTATATACTCTAATGAATCAATCTCTTTTTTTTTCTTTTTTCAGAGTCTCTCATTTACTGTCATAAAAACTTATAAATTGTGGCTCTATGGCAGGAGCTGATCCAGACACCATTAATTTGGTCATCCATGCTTGTCACTAAGAGCTTTATCGAAAACATCATTCTGACATTAAATTATAGGCTGGCACTGTCTACATCTTTTGATGTGGCATAGCTAGGATTTATACATCTGTTTTCAAGCAAGAGAGTTTATGAAATATCAAGGTCTTCATTTGCCAATCCCTGTAATGCTTAGATATGTATTGCCACTTAAATCCAAGCACGACTGCTTTAGAATGGCAGTAATGCTCCTAAGAGGATTCATTTAACATTGTAAAGATTTTTTTAAAAGATATATAGCATAATTTTCATTTTGTTATTAAGCCAATAGTGTAGTTAAAGACATCCATTCCCTCGGTAACAATAACAGCTAGTGGAACATGAGGTTCTTTAGAAGCTCCACAGTAACAGCTTTTCTGTTCAATTTTAGAGAAAAGCTGTTCAAAACCTTAGCTGCAAAATGGAATTTCATTCCATATTCATAAGACTTTGAAACTGAAGCGTTTGAAATTGAAATTATTTATTCTGATGAAAATAAATAATTTTCTATTATTTGCAAATTAATCTTGCTCTGATAGTGAGATGAGCAACATATAAATTAAATAAATAATGTTGGTTAGTTTGCACTTATTTGTACAAAGTACAATAAAAACATTAGCTTTTCAACAGGGAGGTGTGGATCCTTCTTATTTTATGTGATTATTACTTTTCCCAAATATAAAAAACACCTAAATCATCTTAGTGTCAAGGCTGATTCCCAGCAGTCATCCCAACGGTAAAAGAAAGGACAGTATCATCCTCTCTGCTGACATGTTCTGAAATGATCTTAGATAAGATCATTTTTTTAAAAAGAATCAGATCATGACAAGGGAATATGGACTCCATTTCTTCAATGTTTCAAAGACAAATAGTCCCCAATTTCTTCTCTTACTGACTTCTG
Organism: Pituophis catenifer annectens; assembly: GCF_029215685.1. Classification (NCBI taxonomy): domain Eukaryota; kingdom Metazoa; phylum Chordata; class Lepidosauria; order Squamata; family Colubridae; genus Pituophis; species Pituophis catenifer. The sequence continues at coordinate 311,680,989 of NW_027256881.1, forward strand.
CCTTGTATGAGCCATGTCACTTGTTTAATTAAATACATATTATAGTATACATATTCTTTCTTTTTTTCAGAAGCTAATACTCCTTCACACTGACATACATTCTCATGCTTAAGAAAAAGAAGGTGGGAGGAGGCTGTGCAGACAAGATAACCATGCTTCACATGGTTCGAAAGTCAGCAAAGGTAAAAAGAAGGAATAATTCTTATTCACCTCAGGTGTGTTTCCAAGACCTTCATCTGTGGAAGTATTTTTAAATGAATGCAATATTTCATCTCATTTTTATATAAAGCCTCATTTCCTCTCATGTTTTTTGCTTTTCTTGCCTGAACGTGGCTTGATTTTTTCCTGGCTACAACAATAATTCAGGTGTTTTATACCTTTGTATACTGTGTTTTTTTAAAAAAATATTTTATTAAATATACAATTTAAAAACATTAGATTTGGTGCGACTTGTCTGGTACATACTTTTCTAACACCTTTGTATACTGTTGAAGGAGAACACATTCTAATCCTCTCATAGTCCTTTTGTTTTCTGTATGGCTCATTGTGACTATGATTAAATTATATCGGTCCAAAAATGTCCAAAAATCACTTTGTTATTTTAAGTTGTTATTACTGTTAGTTGAAAAGTTGTGTCCAAACCATTACGACCCCATGGACAACGTTCCTCCAGGTCTTTCTGTCCTCTACCATCCTCTGGAGTCAATTTAAGCTCACGCCTACTGCTTCAGTGACTCCATCCAGCCACCTCATTCTCTGTCGTCCCGTTCTTCTTTTGCCCTCAATCGTTCCCAGCATTAGGCTCTTCTCCAGTGAGTCCTTCCTTCTCATTAGGTGGCCAAAATATTTGACTTTCATCTTCAAGATCTGGCCTTCTAAAGAACAGTCAGGGTTGATCTCCTCTAGGACTGTTTTATTTTAAATGAGAAAGCAAATGAAAAACTCTATTCTTACTTCCTTACAATTAAATTAACTATCTTCATTCACAGATGCATGATCAGTATTTCAAATCTTTTTTTCCCCGAAATACTTTCCATTAAAAGTTTGGAGTCGAGACAACTGATGTTACTCCTCTTCTTCCAGTGGTGAAATCCAAATTGTTTTACTACCGGTTCTGTGGGCATGGCTTGTTAGGCTTGTTGTAGCTTGGTGGGCATGGCAGGGGAAGGATACTGCAAAATCTCCATTCCCATCCCACTCCAGGGGAAGGATACTGCAAAATGCCCATTTCCTCCCTACTCCTGGGGGAAGGATATTGCAAAATCTCCATTCCCACCCAACTCTGGGGCCAACCAGAGGTGGTATTTGCCAGTTTTCCGAACTACTCAAAATTTCCGCTACCAGTATGCCGAACTGCTCAAAATTTCCGCTACCAGTTCTCCAGAACCTGTCAGAACCTGCTGGATTTCACCCTTGCCTTCTTCCCATGATTGTAAAGAAGAGGGAAGAGGCCTTATTTTTAATTGCTTCTAAATATTAACTGTCATAGGTTTCAGAAGGATTTAGCTTTTCTTTTTCAAACATAGCAGGTACTCATCCATCCTTTATGGGAGAAAAGAAAGAAAAGCACTACAAATATAAAGAGCTTCGCGAGTTTCTGCTTTTCATACCTTCAAACTGCCAATGTTAATCTCTGTAGGTACAATCCCATATGCAAGTAAAAACATGAGCTGATTGCAACTTGACCTACTCTGAATTTGTGAATAATTCCTACCCTTTTCTATCCAACTCAAATCTAGATAATTATCTTACCATAATTTAAGATCTTCTTGTATCTAGTTGCCCTATCAATGGGCTTCAGCAAAGGCTTTCTCCAAGCAAACCATTTCTAAAAAATGACAGGATTTCTGTAAAATTTCTTCAACTTCTATGGGCAAAAGAGGCTTTTCCCTACAGCTGGTGTTGAGAGGAATAGGATTTGGGCATACATCCTTGCTACCCCCAGATGCATTTGTTGGTCGTCCCCCCCCCAATAATGGTGGCATTTTAATAACAACAATTTTCCATCATCCCAAGAAGGACCTTTTTACTTTTGTGAACATCATTATGCTTCTTCTAATAAAACCTAAATTGCAGAAATTGACTAACATATTAATTACTGATGCCCATAATTTTCTGCTTTTATGCTAGCTTGCTTCAATTTTCCTATTTCTTCCCAAGTCTTATTTCTGGCTTTCCATTTATTCTCCAGTGACTGTTCCTCTTTTCTCTTTAACTCTCCTAACCAATTCTACTGATAACTTCTTCAAAGTGATAATTATTTTGATTCTAAGTAGAAGGTTAAATTATTCCTCAGACTCTCCAAATGAAAGTTATTCTTCTTTCTTTAGGATGAGTATAATAGTAGTTTGAAAAGTACATAGAACATGTCCAATGTTAAACTGATAATGCTGAGCTGGAATTTGAGATATGACAAACAACATAAAATCAAAGATTTAATATGAGTGTTAGCAACTGAAGGTTTTCATCAAAATAAAGCCTCCTAACAAGTATCTTTAGTTGCTAAAACTAGAGCAGAAAGAAATGAGGAAACAAGGTTTCTATGGCAACAAGACTTGCCAGCAAGCCATTTAAAGGGTGGAGGTTGAGATGCTGGCATACCGATCATCGCTTATATTTCAAAAAGCCCTCCAGGAAAACAAGATTTAAGATGTATCCAATTCAGCTAAACAGAAGTTTAAAAGATAACAAGAAGTTTCCACAGCTGTGATAAACCATAATCATCATATCATACCTAAGACAGCAGAAACCTTCCCTACCCCCACCTCCAGGGGACAGCTACAATTCTGAAACCAAAAAAGTGATTTTAAAAACTTGATTTTCAATTTTGGCATGCAAAACCAAATTGAGATTAATCAAAAGGATAAAACAATAATAACCTATCTTGCTGACTTTGTATAAATATACAAAAGTATGAAGGCTATTGCTTAACACATTGTAAGCCGCCCTGAGTCTCCGGAGAAGGGCGGCGTATAAATCAAATTAAAAAAAAAAAAATGAGCCATCCTTTTCATAATCATAAATCCACAGGCCAACTCACGTCAAACTAAGAGAACCAAAGAACTAAAAGAAATAGAATTTACATGCAGTTGTACAAACAGAATGGTTTTCATGACACATCATTTGCAATTTGCAACATGCTATGGCCTAACTCAAAACTCCAAAAATTGCAGCAATAGGATACCACTATACTAGCCTCTAACTGGAAACTACAGCAATCATTTCAGAATAATATTGATAATGATGATCTAACATAATTCTGATCTATTTTCCCACCACTTTCTTTTGAGTTATTTTTCCAGCCTTGTTGGGAAGAAACTTTTTAACAAGCCTAACTCCAAATAAAAAACAGTGTGGGATAAGTCTTGGCAGCCATCCAGACAGTATATTTACCATACCCACCTGTGCAATAGGAAAGACAAAAAAATACCAGGGGAAGGGAAAAGAAGTGAAAGGAAAGATAATGCCCAAATCCAAGAAAAGTTTCTATAGATTTGGGAACCATTTAGTTTCATTAATCAAGCAAGAGTTGTATTCTATCCATCAATAAAACAGATACTGATAACCCTTTCCTTAGATATCTCATTCAAGTAATTTTAAAAAATCACTAAGAGATTTAACATTAAAATTCACAGAGAATGTGGCCTTTGAAATAAAAAGTTTCCACTGCCTTTCTTTATAAACAAATTCATTTGTTTAAAAAAATCTGTATTTTTTCACCTTTACTACAACTAAAGACCACATATTAAAACAGGCTTGGTATTACATCAATTCTGTCTTCTTTAACCAATCTCATTGATGACATAGATATTTATTATCAATATAATAAATGTCTGGGAAGATAAGGAGAATTATTAAAATATTTTTTATTTCAGTATTTATTTTTTAAAAGAGAAATATTGAAAGAATAGTCCTACACATTCCTCATAAAAATGTTTGGTGATCTTGAAATCTTTAAGAAAAATTAATCTAGGCACTCAAGCACTTGATTTTCCCTGGTGCTGAATTTGCCCAATTACTTATATTTATTAGTTTAACAAACGTTAAGTATCATATGACTCTAAAGCAAATTGCCCTGGGACATATTACAACAATGTAATCAATGTATCACAAGCAATAACATACATTAAATAACATGACACTAAAAGCATCATAAAGTATGCATTCACCAATTGGTAAGCTGGCAAGTATATTTGTGGATCTTTAAAGGGAATACATTACTGATAGTTAACAAATTATCTAGCCTCTCAAGGACAAACCTTCTTAAATATAAAATGCACAACCTGAAAACACCAGAAAATGTACCCCTTGCTTGTATCTAGGAATGCCAAAAATATTTCCTCCTTTAAAGCATAGCACAACTAAGCCAGCTGACTGTTGATTTGATCGACTTCAGCCTTGCTGGAAATGCTTTCAAGGAGAATTTCTACTTCAATGCTTTCAACATGCTTCCGTGAACATTTCTTATAAAATGCATAAAACCATAAATTTACGTTTCAAGGTTTATGACATATGTCAAGGGCCAAAACGGTTGAATTAATAAATGAGAAAATATAAACAGATATCCAACTTTCCGAGAGTTTACACCACATGGCTCATTGGATACAAGTTCATCTAAATAGATTAGTGAAAATCCTAGAATCTATTTTGAGAATAAAGCCTTTTTTTTTTTATTTGATTTATATGCCGCCCTTCTCCGGAGACTCAGGGCGGCTTACAATGCGTTAAGCAATAGCCTTCATACTTTTGTATATTTATACAAAAGTCAGCTTATTGCCCCCACAAACTGGGTCCTCAATTTACCTACCTTAGAAAGGATGGAAGGCTGAGTCAACCTTGAGCCTGGTGAGATTCGAACTTACAGTAATTGCAGACAGCTGGTGTTAATCACAATGCTATCAGTCTGCTGAGCCACCAGGCCATTTTTAAACTTCATGGTGACTATGATGAAAATAAACTCAAGGGCCTTTATTCAATCATTTTTTTATAGTAAGACCTAAATATAAGTATGTCATGTAAAATGATTTCAAGACCAAACACTTTATGTTTACACATTTATTTGACCCAATAAATACTACCCTAGCATTACTTGCTACAAAGACAGTACAGTTTTGTAAAGGCTTAGAAGTGAGCCTTGTAATATTTAGAAAAGTTTATCTTCACACAGTTAGCAAGTTAGCAAGAAGGTTAGCAAGAAGGTTAAGATTCTTTATTTACAGTACATGTTTCCAAGGTTTACAAATCTCAGTTACTTATGTAACTTAGAATAAGACAGAAGTGAGAGCATGGGAGGTCATATATAAGTTGCACATAGAAACCATATTAGTGTTCTGAAAAGGGACTAATAAGATTTTGGGCTAGAGGGGAGGGAAACAAATATCAACTTTGCTGCTTTTGTCATATCAACATTACTGGAACATGAAACTAATCAAAAAGTCTGAATTTAATCTGTGCAAAGGCATCTCACCAACCCAAGCATATATGAAGATTCATTGATACGGCTTGCACTGCACCTACCTCAAAGCCTTAACAGTTTTTTCCCAGAAAAATCAGAAAGTCAAATCTTATGAGTGGGCAAAGCAAAATAAAAAAGGCAACTGCACTGTTTTGCAATAATGGAAAAATGCCTGAATATATTGTTAAGAAAATGTATACTTTGAAGGTTTTGAAGAAAAGAAATCCTGAAATAAAAGCTGTTGAATGGTTCCAAAAAAAGAAAGAAAGAAAGAAAGAAAGCTAAATGTATACCATTTGAAAAACCAATTATTTTCTTCTACATGATTTGGATAATGGATTCATTAGAATTCGCCTGTACATGTACTGTATATTATATTAAAACAACCTTCCCTTAACCTTTCAAGATTGTCAAGATGTCATGGTCTATCCAAGTTTTCAAGAAGATATATAATTTAAACAAATACATATATACACAATGGCACTCAACAAATATGTTGTCTATACAGTATTTAGATTTGCAGTTACTGAGCAATTAATTAGGCCATGGAAGAAAGAACTTGAGAAGATGAATGTCACAAATAGCTTTTGTTGAGGCATCACAACAAAAGGAATGAGATGTGATCTCTGCCAATGTTAGTGTACAGGAAACAAAAATGAGTGAAAGATGGAGTCACATGGCTGGAAGCAACATACAAGGCATGTGTGACTATCACATTAAGGCTGTTACAAATTAATTGTTAGGCAAGATGGTATTTTTTATTAGAAATTCATCTCATATTATCAAATTGATGTATGGGTTTTAGATGGCTATGATCTAAGCAGGTCTTCTCTAGGAAGTTGGGATAATGAGATTATTATATCCTCTCTTCAAAATCCTTGTTTCCAGAGGGAGGGGAAATTAATTTAACCTGTTTGGGCAAAAGTAGAATTTTAGGTCTTTTCACATATACATCAAAATATACAGGCAAATAAACAAAAAATACTTCTAGCAAGAATCCAAGATTATCTCTTGGACAGATGGCATTTGTGGCTGAACAAACAACAGTGGGATCATATAAGAGCTCATAATAATGTTGGTTCCTGAGAGGCCATGACATCAGAATTCTGAAAAGGAGAGGGGGGGGAGGGAGGGGGGGAGAGAGAGAAGAACAAACTTGAACCTTGACTTGACCTGTGATAGGCGGAGTTTATGCACAATTGTACTCAGCTAAATTTCACTCTTCTAAAGGACAATTCAGGCATGCAGAAATAACATGTTTTCCTTCCTGGATTACTCCATTTCAGACAGCAAATCCAGAGAAGTCAAATGCTTTCCTAAATAAAGGTTTCTTGCTTGTGGAAAGCCAGTATACTGTATGTTGTAAAGACAACTAGACTGGTATACATTTTTGCTGGCTAAATGCTATTTTTTTTTCTCTGCTGGAACTAATTTCACTTAATACCTTAATATGGAATACTCTCACTTGAAGTATGAATAGCTACAGTTCAAAAAAATATATACCATATACAGTTTCTGCATGCAGACATTGGCTTTCAGTTTATCTGGAAAACATACGCTGACAAAACATGCAACAAGAGTTTATAATGTTTCCTCTTCTAAAGAGTCTTTTATTATATTCCATAATACACACAAACACATACATATGTATGTATGTATGTACACACCAACAAAAAAAAAAGATATAGCCAATAATAAAGATGTGTCTAATCTCTCCAATGCAAACACAGAAGAACAGCCTTGGAAAGCTAACAGAAAAGAACATCAGCGTAACAAACTGGCCCACTCATTGGGAGCCAAGGAATCTAAAAAGTCTAAAAACTTAGTAGCCTACACTAGCATAACTGGTTTGCAGACTTGTGGTTCTTATGCCTACAACGGTATCCAGCTTTTTAGCCTTCAGCTCCAATATACATGATCAGAACATTTCAGATTCCTAGTTACCAGCAAAAAAAAAAAAAACCCTAACACTCCTTTGGCAATGAGAGCTACAATCTGTTGCCCTTCTGCTTTATTAAAAACCTCACTGATGCTGGTGCTTCCAGCATGTGGCCCTCAGCAAAAATACCCTCCACTCCTAAATCAGTTGACTTGGCCAAGCATAACTCTGTTTATCATGCTTGGCAAGTGCTCCTCGCCCTCCACAAATCAGGTCAGCTTTCTTACTTGCAGACCCAATGACTGGACATCATCAGCACAAATCCAATTAGAGAGACAATAGGGACTGAGTCTGCAACAGGCCAGGCTGGCCAGCTGACCTCCTGCCTTGCAAGTCCCTGAACAATAGCAACTTTTGTTTCAAACCTTCTCATTGTTTGCAATTCTCTTGCTTCCGTGCACACCGGATAAAAGGGAGATGTTCAGAAGCTTGTTTATGAATGGGCCTTTGGTCATGCCAGCAGGGAGATAGACCCTGAGCTTGCACAAAAGGATTGCCTGTTCATGAATGCCTCCCAGTGATTAAATGATTAGAGATTCACTATTCAGCCTGCCCAGCAAAGGAAGATTAAAGAATCTATTTGTATACTGTTTGTAGCAACCGGAATACAGTACCTGATGCTCCTCCTTTCTCTACAGACTTCTGTCTCCAAGCCTGATTCCAAGCAAAAACAAAAACACAAGATCATATATTGGGGTAAGAATAGAACATCCCATTGAGCCTAATCCCTGGTCAGTTGTGAATCCACATGTACACAACTTCCTTTTTACAAACACATTACCGTGAATGCAAAAAGCACCAATTCTGCAATAAGCATTTTAAAATCAGCTTCAAAAAGCACATTTAAACCCGAAATTTCTAGGCAAACCAGTTGTTATCCAGCACTGTAAGAATTTTGGCTCGAGGCTAGTACTTTGCTTTGTCCTTACCCCATGACAAAAATTCTTGCAAAAAATTATAAAATTACAGTTATAAAATGAATTACTCCACAGCTACCCTACGGGAAAATGAGCATAGAAATTCCCTTCTAAATAACGGAGAAATTTGACTATGCATCCAATTACATAAATGTACACTACAGTAAAAGACAAAGTATGTGAATGTACAGGGAAGGAAAAAAGCAAAATAGCAGCTAGGCAATCATATTAGAAAGTTTGGATTAAAAAGAGAAGGTTGAGATGAGGTGAGGTAAATGTAAATGCATTTTTTTTATTTAAGCCTTTAAATGAGGTCAAGAAGATACAAAGTTTCATTAATGGACTATCATATGATAAATAATTTGTAACGAGGAACAGGCCAAGGATAAGTTTCCAATTCATTGGAAAGCCACATGCGTCAACTCTATTGGCTTGAGAATTACTTTGTAACTTCTGCCACACTAAATCATTCAAAACGCTTCTTCTGTTTCAATACCAAACAAACATTTCAAAGAAAGATAGCATTCATAATTGTAGGAGAGAGCAAACCAAGAAAATGCTGCTTCAGACAACAGAGAACTAAAAGAGAATGTCTGTAGGAACAAATTTTGAAAAAACTGTAGCTAAATAGAATTTTTTATTATTATTATCTCCCTCCAATCGAACATTTGTTAAATGAAAGGGGGTCCCTTTTACAGCAAGAAAGAGCTTTGGCAAAACATAGCAATTTTTTTGGCTTAGTCCCAATGCGTACCTCAAGTGTGATGAAAATTAGCAGTCCTAATCTTTCCCATGTTATAGGCTTGCAACCACCATACCTTGCATAGCAAGTGAACAGAGTCATTGATCAAGATAGGCAGGCATAGAAATAGAATAAATAAATAAAAATAAACTTCTAAATGGTATTTTGTTAAAGAAACTGCTTGTTTTTTCACACAGGTAAATGTCACATTCTAATATATAACCCATTCAAAGTCTCTCACTAACCATTATAACCAGGCCATTTTTGTCTTATGGAATCTCAGAATTCAGTTTCATCCATTCACTCATACTACTCAGGCATCTATGCAGAAGATGGGTCTTCTCTTATAGCACAATAACTGCACTAACATTAATAAATTAATATTAATAGGCTGGAGATTAGGTTCATTTAGGGGCTAAACAATCAAGGATTGGGGGGTACCTATTTCATACTGAAGTCACTTGGTCAATGACATAAAATATTCTCCCTGGAATATAACAGTATGCAACAAATATATTGTGTTCCAGAGATACTGTGTTCTTTAATATTTGTGCTCCAGATTGTTGTGGCCCATCAGCGGCCTGTACAGCTAGTAGCTGATTCTGACAGCAAGGAGGCTGGTGTGGTGCTGCGCCAGCAGCCTATGCAGCTGGCCCTCGAGTCAGACAATGAGGAGGCTGGAGAAGATGTGATGCCAGAGGCGGGGATTCAGGGCCTTCAGAACCTCTAGAAGCTCCCATAAGTGAAGAGGAAGAAGAGGAGGAGCTTTTTCTCGATGCATGGGCGCACAAAGCTGCCAAGAGGCAGGAGTGGTTCCTCAGGAGGAGGTCTCCTCGAGAGTAAGGCTTGGGGCTAATTGGCCACTCCCTTATCCTATTTAAGGAAGGACGACGACTGAGGCAATTTGCAGGGAACAACTTCGTTCATTTTCCTTCGCATCCTGATCTTAGTTCTCTTATCAGCTTCCTGCAAATTGCTTCTGGGCTTTCTGCCAAACATAGTAAGATTACGATTATTTATTCTTTGGATTCTTGTAGGCTGTTAAGAAAGTTAATTAACAATCCTTATTTGAAAAAGACTGATTTAATTTAGTAAACTAAGGTTTGTACAGACTTTGTGTGTGCTGCGTTCTTTGGGGTCCGTAGCTGGGGCAGGACACAGATTTAGAAATAGCATGTTTGCATTTCCCACAAATACTTAAGTAGACAGACAGATGATACCATTTTTAATTGATAAATGTGGGGGGGGAGGCTATTGGATTGATTATATTATTTTGAAACTGGGATCTATGTGTTCCATACAAAAGATTCCAAGTCTCTTCTTCAGCATCTCTAAGTAGATTCAGAAACCTAGAAAATGCCAGTCAATGTAGATAATACCGAAGTATATAAAAGAAGGGCATGACATGAAATAAGGTCATGTGAGTTTCCAATTCTATGGTTTTAGATTTTTTTAATCTGGATAAAATGGGCTAGTTTACACACTTCAACACCTCATGTTACTCCCCTAAAACTATGGTTTAATGAAAAATGTAAACTAGATGAGCTTACAAATGTTAAACCAAAGGCAAACTAACCATAATATAGTTAAATGTAAAATGTAAATCGAGTCAGTGTGTTAACTTGGAGGATCTAGATTACACCAACAAAAAGTCCAGCTCTGGTTTTGAAATTTTCTATAAATATTTAAGAATGCTATTTTGGAAAAGAAAATCAGGGCACAAGGGACTACCTACCTACTAATCTACATCTTTTGCAGAAGATGTATTTTTCTAAAGGGCTGAAACTGCACTTTCATTAATTGCAACTAGAGAAGTATGTATGATTCAGCAACTCTCTCAATAGCAAATTAGCAGATGATTGTATTCAATTATATTATATTAACCTCAGTAAGTTTCATGTGTATCCTGGTTTTTTTAAAAAAGGGAAACAACCACTCATTATGCAAATATCCCTTTTCTTATGGTGTCTTACTTATATAAAGAAAATATAAATTGTTTCCAAAATAAATCAGCTCAGAATTCCTCTTTTTGGACAATTGGCTGAGAAGAGAAAAACAACACAAACTTGTAGTGAGTGGCTGGTGAAATGTTATTTTGTCAAGAGAAAAAGTCAACACCAGAGCAGTTACAATACTGCAGAATCCGAAGCAGAATTATGACATTTAAATAAGAGGAGAAAAGCAGCTTTGATACAAGCTGTATTCAAGACTGGTCACAAACAGTTCCACAGACTTAAAACAGAAAAATACAAAATACATAGAAGCTGGACACAACTTGCTAAGTTTATGGATATCACCCAGAAGTGGGTTTCAGCAGATTCTGACCAGTTCTGGAGAACCGATAACGGAAATTTTGAGTAGTTCGGACAACCGGTAATAAAAATTCTGACTGGCCCCGCCCCCATCTATTCTCTGCCTCCCAAGTCCCAGCTGATCGGGAAGAAATGGGGATTTTGCAGTAACCTTCCCCTGGAGTGGGGAGGGAATGGAGATTTTACAGTATCCTTCCCCTGGAGTGGGGTAGGAATGGAGATTTTACAGTATCCTTCCCCTGCCACACCCACCAAGCCATGCCATGCCCACCAAGCCACACCCACAGAACCGGTAGTAAAAAATTTTGAAACCCACCACTGATATCACCAATATGTTGTGTGAACCCTGCCATTTTACATTTTAAACTGTGGTGCATATCATACTATGGTGTATGAATCCATTCAGCTGTCGGTTCATGATATGTATAAACATAAACACAAAAAGGTACACTGGAAGAAAAACGCATGAGAAAATAGCTTGCTTCCCCCCCCCAAAAAAAATGCAACAACACAAACTTTGTTCATTTAGGGCAGGTTGTAGATTTCTGCTTACTGCATATATTGTGAAGGATGTTTCGTGTTATAGTACTGTATCCTTTCCCATGTTTCCTCAGAACATTGAATGGTATTTACTCCCTGGGAGGAATGTAACTTTAATTTCTTTGTTTTAGCAATGAATACACATTGACTTGGTTATGCTCCACTAAAATGAAACAGTATAGATTGGGAAAACAAACATTGTAAGAGTGAAGTTCCAACCCACAATTGTGTACACATTAATCCACAAAAATTCCCCCGCTGTCAGCTTGTGTCTTCTTATACTTCCTCATCAGATTATCTAAGCTTTTAGTATGCTTAGGGAACTCCATTGGCATTTGATAAGCTCAGGACTGAGAAGTAGGATGTTCTTTACTGTATTTGTGCTTAATTTCTCTTAGCTCATTCTCAGCTCATTTTGAAAAAGAGCATATATCAAATGTTAAAAGTTTTGAACCGTCTTTGAGTCTTGGAGTATGGATCACATTCAAAATTCCTTTTCAGGTTGAATCTCTGGAATTTCTGGATAGAGATGTTAAAATCCCGTCTGAAAAACTGGTGACCTTGAATATTGAAAACCAGAGAAAGGAAACCATCAGTCTACTACATAATCCACTCCAACAAACAAATTGTCTGGTCCATAAGGAATGGGCACTTTTCCCTAAGGTATACTTCCCCTCTTCAAATACAGATGTATCAGGTTTAAGGGGAGAGATCCTGTAAATTTAAAAGAGGAAAACAGTGACATGAATGTCTATGGGGATTCTCAGTCATCCAAGTCATGGTCGTTCCAAAGGTGTTTTTTCAAAAGACAACTGGACTTTCTTGGTTATTTTTTTGAAAATGTTTTGCTTCTCATCCAAGAAGCTTCTTCAGTTATGGGTGTATAGTGGGGAATGGAAGTTATCTGGTTGTTAGCATTCTGAAGGTCAGTAGTTAGCTCTGTGAGATCACTGAGGCCACTTGGGGGCTTATCTTTACTCTCAGGTCATCTGAATCAGAATGCAAAATTTATACCTGAAAGTATATAAATAATGGAGCTTCACTCACTAAAAGTTTGCTCCCTACGATTATCTAACCCAATAGGGAAAAAATTATATTTCGCTGATAAAGAAATAAAGGGAGACTAGTATAGATCTATTTCAAGCTATTTAGCTCTCATCAGCTAGCCATACCCTTACTTGGATTCGAACTTGGGCTGCCTGCATGTTAGGCAGTTGTATTAACCTCTGAGCCACAAGTTCTCCTCCCTTCATCATCTTGAGCCAGGGGGGAGATTAAGTGTTTTTCTATCGAGACACCTGGTCTACCCCAGCATGTGGGAGGGAGCATACTGTGGGAGGGAAAGGCAAAGGGAATGCAGTATGCTCCCTCCCTCACATGCTGGGGTAGACCAGGTGTCTCGATAGAAAAACACTTTTTTATTATTTATATTTATTATTTTATTTATTTATTTATTTATTATTTATTATTATTTATTATTTATAAGTATAAACATGGACATGAACGAAGGAAATTAATACAAATAAATGGGGACAGTAGGACAGGGAAGGTTGGCACGATGGTGCGCTTATGCACGCCCCCTTTATGGACCTCTTAGGAATGGGGTGAGGTCCACGGTAGACAGTTTAATGTTGAAGCTGTGGGGGTTAGAGGATGTAACAACGGAGTCAGGTACAGCATTCCAGGTGTTGACCACTCTGTTGCTGAAGTTGTATCTTCTGTAATCGAGTTTGGGGCGGTTTACCTTGAGTTTGTATCTATTATTTGTCCATGTATTGCGGTTGAAGCTGAAATAGTCATTGACAGTAGGATGTTGTAACGGACAATTTTGTGTACTATGCTTAGGTCAGACCATAGGCGGTGTAGTTCTAGGTTGTCCAAGCCCAAAAGTTCAAGCCTGGTGGCATAAGGTATTCTATTGTGAGCAGAGGAGTGGAGTACACTTCTCGTGAAATACCTCTGGACTCGTTTAATTATGTTAATGTCCGATATGCAGTGTGGATTCCAGGCAGATAAACTGCATTCAAGAATTGGTCTGCCAAAAGTTTTATATGCCCTAGTTTGCAGTACAATGTTACTGGAGAAGAAGCTTCGGAAAATTAGGTTAACAACTTAATGCCTTTTTGGCAATGTGTTACAGTGAGCTTAGGTCCTTTGAGATGAGTACTCCTAGGTCCTTGACAGAGTGAGGGTCATGTACGAGGTCGTATCCGCCCAGCTTGCATTTGGTGTTCTGATTTTTGTTGCCGATGTGTAAGACAGAGCATTTGTTGGCAGAGATTTGGAGTTGCCAGTTGTTTGACCATTCAGACACATAGTAATCCATGTAATGTAATGTAATGTGATGCAATCCATGACCATTTAAGATGTTTGAACATCAACTCCCATTCAGCAATAACCACAAAACTCTCTCTCTCTCTCTCTCTCTCTCTCTCTCTCTCTCTCTCTCTCTCTCTCTCTCTGTATGTATGATGGAATGTAGTGAGGAGGTAGATTCCTAGGAGTAAGGAAGTGCATTCCAGAGGAATTAAGAGGCAATTCAACCCATATATTATGTGTGCCAGAAAGAGAGTGAAAACAGTCCATCCCTAATACTTTATAATATAGAGTATATTGTAAATGCAGATAGTAGAGCCTTTAGTGTGGCAAGATCTTATCTGTAGTTGTGAAACAATTAAAAAAAACCTCAGGTTGGCAGGATTACGACGTATTATTATTCTTGGTTTTAGGCATATACATTATATAAAAAGCTAATATAATTATAAATAATAAATAAAATATTACTATTATTAATTATTCCATATAAGAAGTAATCCAGATGGACTTAGCCCATCAGAGGAATTAAGAATCTGAACTAGATATCCCAATAGTCCAATTTGGTATCAGATAACTTTTTAACTTTTTGATAGACAGCTGCAATTGTCAAGTATGATCAAAATGAAAGATTCGAATATAGAATATGTGACTATCACTGCTACCTTAATTAGCAACATCCTAATGTTTGGTTAGTACATGTATAAATTGGTGCAATCTCAGTTGCTTCAGAAGCAGGAATCCATAGATTGGTGATAGTATACATGTAGTTCTAGGCTTACAACCATTCAGTGACCATTCAAAGTAACAACGGCACTGAAAAAAGCGACTTATGACCATTTTTCATACTTATGATCATTGCAGAATCCCCATGGTCATGTGATCAAAATTTGGCCGCTTGATAACTGACAGGTATTTATGCCAACTGTGGTGTCCCAGGGTCATGTGATCACTTTTTGTGATCTTCTGACAAGCAAAGTCAACAGTGTTCTAAACAACCCCTTCCCACTCTATGATTCTATCTATACAAAACACAGAGTACCGGTAGTATTACCATAATTCTTAAAAGCCAACTGAATTTATATACCACAAAAAAGCTGAGAAAATAATCATAACAATAATTGATTAATACAAGAAACAGATGTTCCAGAATCATAGCCAAAAAGTATATTCAAACAATTCCTACTGTCACTGTGTTACTGTGCTGATGATTAAAAACATGCTATCTCTCTTCCTTTTACGCACAACTAAAAACCAACTATATAAAATGACACTACAATTCAAGCTGTTGCCCCACATTTTCAGTACTACTAGATAAAGGAAAAGGAAAATGTATTTGCAGCAAGGCAGGATTGCTAGTTAATATATATTTAATTTAATTTAATTAATTCAATTTATATGAAATTCTTATAAAAATAGAACTTCATTTCACAAAAAGATGGCTAAAAGAAAATATTCTCTGGGTATACAGCTGCATTCCTGTGCAGATCCATCACAATTGCTTAAAGGACTATAAACTGTATTTTTACTGTGAGCAAGGAAATGTTCACAGATCCCAAAAGAGAACATCCAAGCAAATGAAGTATGCATTCTCATGTTTCATAAAAAGAGGAAAGAAAACTTCAGTGCCTTAAAAACCAAATCCCCATGTTTTAAAGTAGCAGAATAGGTTATTAAAGGATATAAAGAGGATATAAAAAAAGTATATCCTTGGAGAGCTTGTCACTGCGTTTTTTGTATTTGTCAGCTGTGCTTCCATTCTGAGACTTACAGTAGACTGATTTGACTCTTATCTCAGAATGCCACCGCGCATGTCCACATTCCTTCTTTCACATTCTTTCACTTTCTTCTAATTTTCTTTGTTCGCCTGCCAAGAGGTACGGCAGGAACACTGCCAAGATGTAATCATTAGCTAGTAAGATGTTTTTACTTTCTTTATAATAAAATGTGTTTATTAGAATATATATCGGGTTTATTTTCTTAAGGTATACTTGCAAGGAAAGGCCACGATCCATTCTCTAATCAAGGTGCAATTACCCAAAAGCAGAATGGGATTAATTGCCACCCTGAAAGCATGGCACCTCAATAATAGTGTAGCTGCAAGAGGTACAGTAGAGAGCACAAAACCAATGTGGAAACCTCTTTCAACTTCTCTCCCTTGCTCTGCCACATTCACTTCTTAAACTGAAGTTACAGATGCATTCCTTTTCTGGAACCAAATAAATACATTTTAATGGCAACTTTCAGAATCCTAAGTCAGTGTGGCCAATTGCTGTGCTGGTTTAGAATTCTGGGAGTTGCAACATGTTTCCAAGTGGAAGAGAGTTATTTTAGATATTTCCACTTGTGATTAGATATGGCTAATGATCACGGATGCTCACCTAGAAAAGAACGGATATCATCACACCATAGATTAACCTCCAGAAGCAACTGGAATAAACCATGACCCTAGAATGTTGACAACTACCATCAAGATTACATCCCTAAAACCAGCTGGAAAAAGGAAAACAAAACTACAAATTGAATTGCTCAAGCTAAACTCGAGAAGCAAAAAGATACCCAAATCTGAATGGATTGTCAACATGTCCAGCCACCCACTATCCACCACAGAAACACAATATCCTACCTACAAAAAGACCTCAAGACCTCATAAATGACGTTAATCTGTTAGAATTCTTTGCAGCCTTAGAAGCAGCATTTAAAACCACAGGACTTGCCACAGAGATCTAAAACAAAACAAAACAAAACCATAAGACAGACAATCATACCAAAACACTGAATCAAAAACAATTCAAAGCAGAGGACAAAGCATCTGTCAAAAACCTAAAAAGGACAAAACTGTCATCATCCTCCCAGCAGACAAAGGCCGTACCATAGTTAGCATGGACAGATCAGAATACATTTTAAAAAAACAAAGAATTACTGAAGGACAAGAAAACTTATCTCCCACTAAACATCAACCTAATACAGGTAACCCTCAATTTACAACCATTCACTTAGTGACCAAAATTACAACACTAAAAAAAAGTCCAGTTCTCACATAACCATCCAGTTCTCACACAACCAACCAGCATCCCCATGGCCACATAATCAAAATTTAGCAACAGGTATGTATTTATGACAGTTACGGTGTTTTGGGGTCATTTGATCACTATTTCCGACTTTCCCAGCTAGCTTCCTACAAGCAAAGTAAGTGGGGGAAGCCACATCCTCTTAACAAACACACTAACAGAATTAGTGTGATTCACTTAGCAATTGCAGTGATTTGCTTAACCATGGCAAAAAAAGTCATAAAATCAGGCACAACTTGTTTGACAACTGCCTTGTTTAGCAATGGAAATTCTGTTCCCAATTGTGGTTTTAAGTTGAGGACTACCTGTACAGAAACTACACAACCTGATCAAGAGAACTTTAATGGTTTTGCCAAGAAAGATCAAATCACAAAAGAAAAACAATGACTAATGAAAAGCAGTGGACCCATTCTCCCACACTTCTATGGATGTTCAAAAATACACAAGCCCAATGTATCTCTTCATCCATTACCAGGGACCTTGATATACAACAACACTAAAAAAAAACTTACAAAAAATCCTGGATATCTCATAGAGGGGAGAGAATATTTTGTTAGCTCCCTTCTACAGTGTCTCAACTGTAGAAAATAAAAAAAGATGAGATTGTTTTCTCATCAAACTTATCTTAATGTAAACAAAATAAAAGAAAGCCAAAATTTAATGTAACAAAAAGAGACTTTTCTACTTTATGTAAAAAAGCTCCAATTACATTTTCTCATTCCAAATGCCAGCAATTCAAAATAAAAAAATAAAAAAAGTCAGCCAAAATAGCAATTTAGCCCTCAAGATGTTATTGAAATACAAGTCCCTGCATCTCCCACGATAGTTCATGCACACTGAGGTTGGTGAATATTGAAGTTCAGCAATATCTGGAGGGCCACAGCTATTTATATCCTTGTTCTAGAATAATCATTTCCAAATTGTGGTCTTAGGCACTGTGGCTTTTTTGTGTACTTCTTAAAAATCAAAGAATACCGCTAGCTCCCATAAGAAAGCTGCTAAGCTAGGCAATAGTTCACATAATCACATAAAGCATCTACCATAGAAACATAATTGTTTAGATTATACCATAGATTAGCAACACACAAACATCCTTTTGAACACAAATCTATGTTAGAAACAAACAGATGCACTTAAATCTACTGGGAATCAGCAAAACATTAATCAGCTGACTTTTCTCTCATCTGTGGCTCTCCAAGTTGTGATAGATAGGAAGAACAAAGCTATATTGTTAGTCTTTCTGCCCTGGCTATTTCTTTAAATAATGTGACTTAATATAACAAACAACATTATCAAAGGTTCAAGTATACAGTCATCAGTCAAACTTCAAGGTTGATCAAATAGTATTGTAAAAACTTTTCTGCAGGGCCTAACTAGCCATAACACAATGGCTAACACTGTTCATATTCATTAATAGAAGTTGAATTAAAATTTTGTGTTCACATGAAGTTAAACATTCTGCCTCTGTTTGAGCCATTGCACTTAGTTCCCAGTCTTACTCTGATATTGAAAACAAAAATGTTTCAAGAAAGACAGAACAATGGAAAGCAAGTCAAAGGAAAATGGGAGTTCAGTAGTACATGTTTATTTACTTATTTGATTTTTATCCCATCTTTATTGTTATTTATAAGTAAGTCAAGGTAGTGAACATATCTAATACTTTTCCTATTTTTCAAGTTCATTAAAAAAAAAAGACATTCCTTACCTACTCATGAAAGGAATGTATGCAGTGGTGGGATCCTCTCAGTTTAGCAACCGGTTCGGTGATTGCGCAATTTGCGTGCGCGTGTGCGCAGTTTCAAGAAATCACTTCCTGGTTTCTTCGGAGAAGTAACACAGCTGATTTGCGTGGCAATCTGCTCTACCGCACAAATCAGCTGAGAAGGTTACAGTTAAGGTATATTAAATTTGTATACCGCTCTTCTCCCGAAGGACTCAGGGCGGTGAACAACCAAGATTAAAATACATACAATATAAAAATTAAAATAAATTAAAACAGAATTAAATCAAATTGGCTTCCCAAAATTTAAAACCCTTTACCCATAAAATAACCCATTAAAATTTTAAGCCAGCCTGGCTTGCTGAAATAGGAAGGTCTTCAAAGCTCAACGGAAAGTACGGAGGTCCAGGATCAGTCATATTCCTGGGGGTAGCTCGTTCCAGAAGGCAGGTGCCCCCACAAAGAAGGCTCTTCCCCTGGGGGTCATCAGTCGACATTGCTTGACCAATGGCACCCTGAGGAGACCCTTTCTGTGGGAGCGGATTGGCCGGTGGGAGGTTATCGGTGGGAGAAGGTGGTCTCATAAATACCTGGGCCCTAAGCCATGGAGCACTTTAAAGATGAGAACCAATACCTTGAAGCGCACCCGGAAAACCACCGGGAGCCAGTGCAGCTCGTGCAAGAGAGGTGTTACATGGGAGTGCCATGTCGCCCCCATAATTACCCGCGCGGCTGCATTCTGGACCAGCTGGAGTCTCCAGGTGCTCCTCAAGGGGAACCCCATGTAGAGAGCATTGCAGTAGTCCATGCGAGAGGTGACGAGGGCGTGAGTGACCGTGCATAAGGAGTCCTGATCCAGAAAGGGACGCAACTGGTGTATCAGGCGAACCTGATAGAAAGCCCCCCTGGCCACGGCCGTCATATGCTCTTCTAAAGACAGCGGTGCATCCAGGAGGACGCCCAAGTTATAAGCACTCTCCGTGGGGGCCAATGACTCGCCCCAATAGCCAGTGATGGCACCAGCTGGCTATATTGGGACACCGGCAGCCACAGCCATTCGGTCTTGAGTCGGAGCCTGTTCCTCCCCATCCAGACCCGCACGGCCTCCAGGCACCGGGACATCACTTCAAGGGCATCGTTGGGGTGGTCTGGAGTGGAGATGTACAGCTGAGTATCATCAGCGTACAGATGGCATCGTACCCCAAAACCACAGATGATCTCACCCAGCGGCTTCACATAAATGTTGAACAGGAGAGGCGAGAGGACCGACCCTTGCGGCACCCCACAAACAAGGTGCCTCGATGTCGACCTCTGCCTCTCAGCCAACACAGACTGCGACCGGTCAGAGAGATAAGAGGAGAACCACCATAGAATAGTGCCTCCCACTCCCAACCCCTCCAGCCGGCGCAGCATGATACCATGGTCGATGGTATCAAAAGCCGCTGAGAGATCTAATAGGACCAGGACAGAGGAACATCCCCTGTCTCAAGCCCTCCAGAGATCATCGACCAATGCGACCAATGCCGTTTCCGTGCTGTACCCAGACCTGAAGCCGGACTGGAACGGATCCAGATAGACAGTTTCATCCAGGTACTGTGGGAGCTGTCGCGCAACCACACTCTCGAAACCTTCGCCCCTAAGCAAAGGTTGGAGACAGGACGATAATTTGCCAAAACAGCCGGATCCAGAGAAGGCTTCTTGAGGAGGGGCTTCACCACTGCCTCTTTCAAGGCAGGAGGTAAGAAGCCCTCACTCAAAGAAGCGTTTATAATCCTCTGGAGCCAGCCTCGTGTAATCTCCCGGGTAGCCAGCACCAGCCAGGAGGGACATGGGTCCAATAAACATGTGGTTGCATTCAACCTCCCCAGCATCCTTCCACGTCCTCGGGAGTCACAGGATCAAATTCCTCCCAGATAACAGTCTCAAGACCCGCCTCAGACACCTCGCCTGAACCCACCCAGTCAGAGTCCAAGCCGTCCTGAATTTGAGCGATTTTATCGTGCAGATAATACGCAAAATCCTCAGCATACCCTTGCAAGGGGTCTTCCCATGCTCCCAGATGGAGAAGGGAGTGGGTCACCCTAAACAGGGCGGCTGGGCGATTATCTGCCGACGTGATAAGAACGGAAAAGTAGTTACACTTCGCCACTTTTATCGCCACTAAGTAGATCTTGATATAAGACCTCAATAGTGCTCGGTCAGATCCAGAACGACTAGCTCTCCAACTACTCTCTAGGCATCTTTTCCGGCGCTTCATCTCCCTCAGCTCCTCGGAGAACCAAGGAGCTGGGCAGATTCGGCGCTGGGTTAGAGGCCGCAAAGGCACAACCCGATCTAAAGCACCAGCGGCCACCCTATCCCAGGCGGCCACCAGGTCTTCCATCGAGTCGTGAGCCAGAGTCTCAGGGAATGGCCCAAGCTCCATTTGGAACCTATCAGGATCCATCAGGCACCTGGGGTGGAACCACCTAGTCGGTTCCGCCTCCCTGCGGCGGGGTGTAGTGGTCAGGAAGTCAAGTCTAAGGAGAGAATGGTCTGACCATGACAAGGGTTCAATGACTATATCCCCTGTATCTAGGCCATTCAACCACTGACCAGAGACAAAAACCAAGTCCAGAGTGTGTCCTCCTATATGAGTAGGGCCATGAATTAACTGGGTCAGGTCCATGGCTGTCATGGAAGCCATGAACTCCCGAGCCACCTCCGACGTTTCACCGATGAACGGCAGGTTGAAATCCCCCATGACCAAAAGCCTGGGGGTCTCAACCGCCACTCCGGCTATGACGTTGAGGAGCTCGGGCAGGGCTGCTGCCACACAGCAGGGAGCCAGGTTCGCAATCAGCAAGCCCACCTGCATCCCATGGCCCCACTTCACAAGGAGAGACTCACATCCAGCTATCTGAGGTACAGTGGCCTCCCTAGGATCGAGACCTTCCTTTACAATAACCGCCACTCCCCCATCCCTATCCTGGGCCCTTGGCTGATGAAATGTGCAGAAACCCGGTGGGCACATCTCAATGAGGGGGACCCCCCCTCCTGACCCAACCAGGTCTCTGTAATACCCGCCAGGCCCGCTACCCCCTCCTGAATCAGCTCACAAATGAGGGGGGCTTTGTTGACCACGGACCTGGCATTGCACAGCATCAGCCTAAGACCGGGGCTCTGAGACTCTGGACAACCCAGGGAACGAGGTGAGCACGTCACCTCGTGCTGGAGGCTGGAGCACGTCACCGTTTGAAGACAGCAGGCACGTGCCCCACAACACAATATGGCCCCCTGCTCCCACTATATCTGCCCCTCCCACCGACGGTCCTGATGGAATTGCCCTCCTCCATACCAACATTAACCCCCTCCACTCCCCGCTCCGCACCTCCCCTAACACGACCCTGTGCCGAGCCTGGCTCCTCCCCTACCAAATCACCCTCCCTCTCCCTCGCCAAACAACCCTCCCCCCCAAAAAACCCTTAAAAGATTAACTAGTGACAATTTTAAAAAACCCCTCAGCTCCCTCTTCGCTGTGTGCGAAGATAAAGGTCAGAAAATAGTGTGGGTGGGTCCATCCCAGCTGATTGTCAGAACTACCAATTCACCCGAACCGGTCCAAACCAGTATAATCCCACCCCTGAATGTATGTGTAGTGGAACATATTTTAACTGTTCTAGCAAATTCTAACATAAATGGAAACATTATATCCTCCGTGTCTAAGCATGGCCAACAAAAGCTTAATTTTTTACCATATGATGAGGTTTATACAATCTAGTTTCCAAAGCTGTTTGCCCAGGGTGGGTATTCCAACTTTCAGGTTAATAATTTGTTAGTACAGTACATCATTCACATCATTAGTATATCATTCTCTTTTGCTATCTACCTCTATAATTGCAGTTGGAGCAGCTGAAATATTACCACTACCCCAGCAACTTTTCTGTAAATTTTCTAGCATATTAACAGGCAAAAAGATAAGGGAAATTAGGCAGATGAAAGGAGAGAAAATTAACTCTTTACCCATCCAATGTTTTCCCCATGCATTACCTCCTTTAGATATCACATTTTATTCCATCTTGCTTCCAAGATCTCAAATAATTATATACTATTCTCACTTTACCTTCATTAGAATTAAAAGGTATGTTAGGCTTCAAAACTGAGAATGACCAAGTAAGTTTTGACTAACTGATTTCTGAACCTGACATTCAAGGTCAAAAATATAGTGTTCTAACCCCTGCATTGTTTTAATCAGAGGATTTCTTTAACCTTTTCCCAGAAAACAACAAAATGAAATAAAACATATTGAACATCCTATACAAATAATGGCAGTGTTGCAGTGCATAAAAATTCCACTGCAACTGCTATCATTGTGTGGTGTGTGAAATTTAAAAAACTAGGTTGTTTTTTTTCCCTCCAATCACCATTTCTCATGCAAGTTCTAGTGATCTCTCATGAAACTCTAGGGTTCCATGGAACCTCAGTTGAGACAGGCTAGTCGAGAGATTTCTGGCTGTAAAGAATAAGCAGTTAGGAAATATGTGCATAATATTAATGATAATAATAGCAAAACTACCACGATAACAACCAGCAGCCAAGAACTGAAAGGTAGATGCAGTTTATTCTAATGAATATTTAATATGTTTGAAGCCTTGGTGGCGCAGCAGACTAAAAGTGCTGTTAAGTAGCACCAGGTGCCTGCAATTACTGCAAGTTCAAATCTCACCAGGCTCAAGGTTGACTTAGCCTTCCATCCTTTTGAGGTAGGTAAAATGAGGATCCGGATTGTGGGGGCAATAAGCTTTGTATAAAAAAGAGCACAGCTTGGGGGGATGAAAGCCCTACTAAGCAGGTATATACAAAAGTATGAAGGCTATTCCTTAATGCATTGTAAGCCACCCTGAGTCTCCGGAGAAGGGCGGCATATAAATCGAACCAATCAATCAATCAATCAATCAATCAATCAATCACACTCAATAATAATAATACTTAATAATAATCACATTCACAAGTATGGTAAGTTGTATCCATTTGTAGTGTACAATTTTTGCACAGATGCAGGCAAATAAATGGTGATGTGATGACTATGAACATCTTTAAACTGAGCAAGAGCTGTATCAGATGATACCATCACTGATAGCAAACCATTCCCTTTCGATACAAGTGTTTTCCATAGAAATGTTAAGGGATGCAAAAATGCCAAAGGAATTAACTAGTTTTCAGCAAGAGATGTTTATGTTTAGCGATCTGAAATCTCTGACTTCGTGTTTATCAGGATTTTTTTTTTTTAATTTGATTTATATGCCGCCCTTCTCCGGAGACTCAGGGCGGCTTACAATGCATTAAGCAATAGCCTTCATCCTTTTGTATAGTATACAAAAGTCAGCTTATTGCCCCGACAATCTGGATCCTCATTTTACCTACCTTTGAAAGGATAGAAGGCTGAGTCAACCTTGAGCCTGGCGAGATTCGATTTTCACTTATGAATATGTGTGTATGTGTATATGCATACATACACACACACCAGGGGTGGGTTCTACTTACCTTTACTACCAGTTCATAGCGGGAGCGCGCACACAGTTCACCCATGATGACATCGTGGCAGGTGGGTGGAGCCTCCCACCGGTTTTACTACCGGTTCTATAGAACCGGACAGAACCGGGAGCAACCCACCACTGACGCACACACACATCTACTATTACTGAATTGCCAAGAAACATAAAGATAGTCAAGATAACCCTTCTTGCATTAAAGGCAAGAAGACACATGAGGGTACTTGAAGCAGTCTCAAGGTAAATCTTCAAATACTAATACATTCTTCCATTTCATCCAAAAATAAAAATGCTAATTCAAAAATAAGATTAGTGAAAACAGAATAGTCAAAAATTGCAAGCAAGAGTTGTTTCTCCTCATTAGTTAACACCTTGATGCAGGACAATCCGCAGTAAACAAAACAGTTAGGATTGCACTTGTATGTTGCTACTTTCGTAAACTGGTTCTTCCACTTGCAAAAGGACTGGTGGTCTCAGCAAACCCCAATCAGCAAACATGCATGGTTGATATGGAGCAGTTTGGCTTTTGATGCACAAAAAACTACATCTGGGGTTTTTTATCTAATAAAAAGACAATGAAAACACAGACTTGGCAACACAGTGGCTGATGAACAGAAACAAAACAAAAATATGCCAAGTGAACAGTTTGCAAGGCCGCTAACGGTTGATTCAGATTTTCTAGAGGAAAACATTCAGTGAGTGGAAAAGGTTACTCTCCCTCCTAAGCAATAATACCGTGATTCAAAAAGTTCAGGAAATATGAACTGTTATGCACATGCATTAAGTTTGGAATCTGTACCCCTAAGGGGAAAGAACTCTGCTGAATTTGCATAAAGGGACTGAAGAACAAAGGCCTCCTTATTTTTCTTTTCATGCCTTTTCCCAATCCCATTACTTATTCACAACAAAATTAAAAACATAATAGTGAGATGCAATTATGGAGGGTTATCTGTAATCTCAAAACAGTTTGTTGTTCAGGGCCATTTCAAGAATTGATGAGATAATGTAAAGCAGGACAGTATTATCCCCCTCACTGCAAATGAAATGAAGAGATTGATACATCAGCAAGGGAGTTCGTAAGTAACCTTCTGATTCATAGCCTATCTCATATGTCTAGAGCCACATGTATTATACAATATTACACAAGTCAAAACACAGGATCTGATGCCTGGCACACATCCCAGTCTCCAGAGAAACAAGCTTGTACCTCTTAAGATCACTGCTGAGTTTCTTCCGGCTTTTTTGTTTTGCAGTCACATCACACTGTCTGCAACCAATTCTTCCAAGATTTTTAACAAAAATTTCATTACCATGCCAGGTATTCCCATGTATTTGTCTTTGTTAAATTCTGTTAAGCATATTTTGCTAACCTATAAAGATTGTTTTGCATTTTCTTTATGTATTCCTTGGCATCAGCTATTCCATCACATTTTGCATAATCTACAACTCTGATAAGTATTCTCTCTGCCTCATCATCCGAGTCATTAATAATATGGAGCAGTGGGGAGCCTATGACTCATTACCTCACTCCACATTGATGAGTGACCATTGATGAAAGCTCTTTGAGAACTATTAATAGCTGTTAAAAGTGTAACAGAAACACTTTTTATTTATACCATTTTAAAATGAAATTAAAAGGATCCATTTTATTCAGTATTTTATTTTCAAACAAGCCCTAACTGGACTTCACTGATCTTGAAAAAACTTCCCAGATATTGCTCAAGATTTGTCCTCTGCTTCTTTTGCCCAGAATAAATATCAGAATTCACTCCACTCCAAGCAGTTCTATTTATCCATAGATGGAAACCAGGGTTATGGCAGGCTGAGGTAACTGGTTTCAGTAACAAGAGTTGGTGGATTAGTTCAGTTTAAAAAATAATACACACTGCCCATATTATGTAAAGTGACATAGACAACATGAATTTTGTCTGGTACATCTGAAGTCCATTATATTCAGATCCACTAAACTGAGATTTTACTGCAATGCTTTTTCGTTTCAAATGCATTGACATCAATGTATCTACCCTCTTTCCCCGAAAATAAGACATCCCCTGATAATAAGCCCAATCGAGCTTTTAAAACACATGCACTAAAATAAGCCCTGAAAATAAGCCCTCCCCGAAAATATTTAAACGCAGAGCTGGAAATAAGGTAAGACGGCAAGAGGAGCCCCATCTTGCTCCACATGCCCCAAAATAATAAGACATCCCCGAAAATAAGGCCAAGCGCTTATTTTTGGGTTCAAAAAAATATAAGACAGGGTCTTATTTTCAGAGAAACACGGTAAGAGTGTGCTGCCACCGTCAGCCCCAGTGAAAATGGTTCAAGAAACTCTTCAGCCTGCAAACATTTGGGAACCTAAATAAACCTTTTGGACCTTGATAGCTCCCAGCAGCTTTTTTCCAGCGTTTATTTAAGCACTTGGCAAAGGAAAAGGCTGTTCTGTAGTTTGGAACTACATAATAACAAATTGGGAAAAGAAGGCCAGCATCAGCTAACATGAAAAGAAGAATTAGGCATAATTTATGAAGAGGCACAGTCCAAATTGCTATAAAATAAAAGGGTGCCTAGTGTCTAGCATCCTTCATCTTATAAATTCTCTTCCCGTAGTCATAGTTCACTTTTTTCTCTGGGATAAATTATTTCTAGGATGCAGTTTTTTTATCCTGTTCTTAGCTGTCTAGCCATTTTCTTTCAAAATGGCTGCTTTTTGAAAGAATTCAATTTTCCTTTTCCCATTCCCTCCCTCCCACCTGAGTTATCCAATTTCCTCAGTTGGGTATTGCAACAAAATATAGCCTGATCAAACCAGAAAGCAAAGTAAGAGGCATATAAGTAAATTACTACATAAGCACCACCTTTAATCACGAGTGATTGGTTCATATAGGCAACCAAATTACTATGGCTACACAGTGGATTCTAAAATGCTGACTGTACCACTCTTGTCAAGCATTGTATTTAGTTCACTCAACCTCAGTGCAATAATGTGGTTGGTGTTGCTATATATGCTAAACTAAATGCAGTTTGCTTGGTTGTGGAATGTTTATTTGTTAAATTTATATCCTACTTTTCTTCCAGTAACTCTAGGCAGCATATACTGCACTCTCTCTGCTAATTTACCCCAAGAATAGCAATATGGTAAGTTCAGCTGATAGGGAGAGGGAGAGAGGCCCAAAGCACCAGTGAGCTTCCCAGGCTGATCATGGGCTTGAACCTGGGATCTCTGCAATCCTAGTGCAAAACTTAAACACTATATCACACTGGTATAGTGACTCCAGTCAGTGTAATCTGAAACCCTGATTCATAGTTAATAACAATCTGTGAAGTCCATCTATATCAGGGATGTCAAACTCAAGGCCCATGGGCCGGATCCAACCCTCAGGGTGCTTAGATCTGGCCCATGGGGCCGCCCTGGAAACAGGGAAGGACCGGGCCTGGTGCCTCTGCTAGGGAAAATGGAGTTTAGGAGGACCATGCGCAGCCCTCCCGAGCTCTGTTTTCTCTGGCAGAGGATTGCAGAAGGCCGTCGCAGCTGAAAGCAGAGCTTGGGATCCTGTTTTCACCACAGGCACCCCGACACGAGTGACATTGAGCTGGCCATGCCCACCCTGGTGATGCCTACCCCAGCCCCCTGAGGTCAAACACAACCCTGATGCAGCCCTCAAACCGAGTTTGACACCCCTGATCTATATAAAGGGAGGTGGGCAAACAAAAATGATTGGATTCAGCTGCTTTTCTCTGAGGAGCTTCCAGCTTTAGCCCATACTATTATAATAAAACAAGCGTGGTTATAAGAGTCATTGTCTGAAATAAGTATTTCAAGATTAAGCTTGTCTTCCATATTAATCGAATAAGATTCTTAGAGAAACTGTATTTACCCCAAGGTTTATACTAGCACAGGGTAATGTGCATGAATGGCAATGTCATTTTGATTATATACTAGCCAGCTTACTGATATATAAATTATAACGGTATTTTAACCAATCTGGAGAACATGGGAAATGTAATATATTCTTTGTTATATCCTGTTGTCTTTTGAAAAATGCAACTCATGCCTGAAACTTGGAATTCAACCTATCCTGTCTCAAAATGTCATCTTCTCCTTGTAGTTAACTTGCTTCAATTCATGAAACACTGGGCTGCCACAAATAGTTATGCGGAGAAGTTCTAATGCATGTGTAACAAACAGAAAAATTGTAAAGCAAGTGCTCCTAGGCACTAGAGCACTAATGTGTCCAGCAAAAAGGAAGTTGACCCATTTCCAAAAATAGATATCTACAGGCAGGAAAAGTAGCATTGTCTCTAAGAATCTGTCTTCCCACTGCTTACTGAATTGTGAAGCACAGGAAAAGGTTAGCTCCCTCTTCTGCATTAACTGCAGGAACAAATTTCTCTACACTGAAATGGAAGCATCATATCTCTAGAGAACTCATTTTGGGGTTAAAACTAAGAGAAATAGTACTTCATCTTTATGTCCAACTTGCAATGACTATTCTCATTTATGAATGGAATGTATCAATTATACACAATTACTGAAATCAAGTCATATTAAGCTTTGATTGACTTAATGATAATTTACTGAATAAACCAAAATTGTCTGGGTCCACACAAGAGATTAAGCAAGCCCAAACTATTAATCTATTAAATGTATAAGAGCATATTAAATATTATTAAATATTTAATGATTCAATTATTTGTACTGTGTTAAATATTATGCTAACATTAATATTATAGCATTAAGATGTAATGCAAACATTCTCAACTTTTTCAGTGCATCTGGAATTTGAAAAGTACATTACAGGTAGTCCTCACTTACCAACTACAATTGGGATTGGCAACTATGTTGCTAAGTGACATGGTTGTAAAGTGAAAAGTCACATGACTTCACCTGACTTATTATAACAGTTCATCAAATCTGACTGCAGTCATTAAGTTAATCACTGCAGATCATTAAATTCAATGTTATGTGACTGTGACTTGCAACTTCCTGCTAGGTCTCCACTGACTTTGCTTGCTGGACACCAACCGTGAAGGTTACAAATTGTGACCATGTGATCAGAGGACACTCTGATCATTGTAAATGTTGTGCCCAAATCTTCATCACATGACTGTGGGGAGGCTGTGACAGCCACAACTTTGAGGAGCAATTATAAGTCTCATTATTCAGTGCCCTTGTAACTTTGAACAAATTATTGTTAAGATAATGAGTTGTAATAAGACTTCAAACATAAATCACATATGTATTCAGGCAACATGAAGTTGTTATTCAAAGACCAGCAGAGGATGTGCCTGTGAAGTCACTAAGAGACAAGTTCAACCTGAAGGAACCTTAATAACTGTACTTAAACCAGAATGGTTTTATCTAGAATTTTCAGCAGCTCCACACAGCATGGTCAATGTTAAGACACAACATGTGTATATTACCATCATGTGTACCTTACCATTATGTGGGGCATCAAATTGTGGGAAGTCTAAATTAATTTTCTTTTTCTTGTATTGGAAGATAAAAGTCCCTGTGGCTCCTCCTCCTCTTTTAGCCAGGTCACGTGGCAGCCCTGGCCACCACTTCTGATCTGCTGACAAAGAAAAACCACTTAAACTTTCTCAGCCTGCATTGACCCTTGGGCTGAAAATGATTAAGCACACCTCTCTAGAAAGTCAGCTGACCCTGACAAACAAACATAAAACAGAAACCTCTCAAGATAAGAGAAATCTCTTATCACAAGACTGCCAAATGCCAGATCCCTCATAAAATTCCACACCACGTAAGAGGTTTACCCATCTATGATCACACCCCACAGGATAAGGAATGAACCTTCCTCTCCTGGACTTCACACTTTCCCAGGGCAGGAACACCTCAATTTGCACAACTAACATACTTCACATCAATGTCCATTACTTCATAATGAAAGCCTGTTGTTACTACAAGTACTATCATCCTCAGGTTTTCTAACTTCATTGTCTGCCTTCCATTGCTATCACAGGTGGGTTTCAGCAAGTTCTGACAGTTCTGGAGAACCGGTAGCGGACATTTTGAGTAGTTCGGAGAACCAGTAGTAAAAATTCTGACTGGCCCCGTCCCCATCTATTCTCTGTCTCCCAAGTCCCAGCTGATCGGGAGGAAATGGGGATTTTGCAGTAACCTTCCCCTGGAGTGGGGTGGGAATGGAGATTTTACAGTATTCTTTCCCTGCCATGCCCACCAAACCACGCCAACCAATCCATGCCACGCCCACCAAGCCACACCCACAGAACCGGTAGTAAAAAAATTTGAAATCCGCCACTGATTGCTATGCTCCATGTTAAACTGTCAGATTAAAAACTACCTTCTTCTTCAAGCAGTCACCTAGCATGCCTAGGTGACTGCTTGAGCTGAGGTGGTGCAGTGGTTAGAGTGCAGTACTACAGCTACTTCAGCCAACTGCTAGTTCAGCAGATCAGCGGATCAAATCTCACCAGCTCAAAGTTGACTCAGCCTTCCATCCTTCCGAGGTAGGTAAAATGAGGACCCAGATTGTTATGGGGCAATACGCTATTTAGTATACTGTCTTTGGTGTAAGCCGCCCAGGGTCCTCGGAGAGTGGGTGGCATAGAAATATGACTAATAAAAATAAATAAATAAATAAATAATAAAAATAAAATTTGTAACCTGACTTGGATTCGAACCCAGAACCTTTTTCTAACATTTGCAAGAACCACATGAACATATATTAACTTGATTCACAATAAATACAAAGCAAAATGTAACATTTACACAAAATATGTATAAAGCACAGTTCGTGTACTTTTTCCTCTTAAGAATTATCTGTATCACATAAAAAATTTAGGTTGCCAAAAAGCAATTGAATAAAGTTGCTCCAAAACTGGGGCTTACTTTCACCCTGCCATTTGGCCATACTAATTGCAAAATATCACAGATGAGCATCAGGATTACAACTCTCCATATCCTGACTCTTGCCACACATCAGAGGAATTCCAGGAAATAACAAGCTGTAAGCCTCACCCTCTTTTCACTCTCATACCTAGCCATTAATACACTATGTAGCTCCATAATTTCAGTTATCCACCTGTATCCACCCTACAGGTATACAAGCAATATAATATCTGGACATTCAGGTTCCAACAAAAGCAACAGATAGACTGACCCAAATTGCAAGTCACCCGTGTTCAGTATTACATAAATTTTCCACAAGAATTCATCAACTATTGCATCAAATTATGGAATCTGATCAGACTTGTATATTATAAGAGGAAAGGATCCTTACATGTTTACAAATTGTAAGTCACAGCACTAACAATGTCATTTTTATCACTGATATCATTTATCCAAATCCCCTCTTTGATAGAACTTTAACAAGTACATGTGATCAATTGGATCATTCTTTTAAGAAATATTTCTTTATCTAAACAGAGAAGCAGAATGACCAAGGGCAAAAAAAAGCAATGGGAATAGGAGCAATTTCTACAGCTGCTTGACTGTAGATGAGTGTCCTCCAGCAGTTGATAGTGGGACCAGTTTTCCCGGCCTCTGAAGGATTAGGGCAGGATTGCTCTACCTGGCTGGTAGTTAAAGGAAAGGCTGATCTACCCAACCTCCGAAGGGCTGGCGCAAGACCAGTCTATTGAACCTCTGGGCAGTAGTGTGGCAGCACTGAAGCAATTCCAAATTTGTCAAATTTCAAACCCACAGAAGTCTTGGGTCCCAGATTTTGGACACATTCTGTAATATAGTCCATTTGAGGTACCTTGTTTCAAAAATTGCTACCCTATGACACACTGTTTCACTCAGTTAAAGGTTACAGACACAAGAGTTTTAGTAGTATATAGAACAATTTTTGCACATAATGACTTTATTGACAAAGAGGAAGAGGGTGGCATGAATGGGGCAAACATGCATCAATTCTTTTTCCTGCAGGGTTTGGTCACAACTCACTTTAATTACCTCCAATTTCCCAGCACATTTAATTAGTCATACCACACTCCCATTTTTCAATCTACCTTTGGCACGCTATATATATATCAAAGTTTCAATCAACAATAATTTTTGTCAATCTATTAAGAACCTTTTGAAATGAAGGAATTTGGTTTCATTGCTGCAATTTGGCCTAGATGACTAATGCTCTAGTAACTTCCAACTGCTCTGCAACTAGGTCACTAATCAACTTGAAGTGAATCGCGCTAATCCATTACTGTTCTTTTCTTTAAAGAGAAAAAATGAGGACACAATCAGAACAACTGATCTTGAGCTTAATGGCCAAAAAGAGACATTATCTGTGTAACTTAGTCACTTCCAGAATGAGAAAGTCATTATAAGCTTAATAATATTATATATAAAGATAGCTTATTAAGTAATGATATAAAATTAGCAATATATCATATTATTATATCAATATGTCATACAATATGTCATACATATGGGAATATGCATAATTTTGTATTTCTTTTATTTTGTCATGTTTATGTAGTGTATATTTGAGGTAGTGACCCTTTGATAGATGTATGCAATGAAATTTCATTTTAATGTAAGCCGATTAGTGTACATTCAAAGTAACAATTAAGTTATTCTAAGTTCTGAGTTTTTAGAGAGGGAGGGAGAGGGAGAGAGAGAGATTGTCACTGAGATGAGTTTACATTTGGATTTAATTCAGTCAAACAATTTCATCCATGGAGTGGGGAAAGCACTGCATTTGGAGTGGTAGGCAGGGGGTAGGGGGGTTCAGCATCAAATTTTCAAAATCTTTCTCTGATCAGAAGATACCCAACCACAATAGTTTGGAGTCATTGTTTACCCTTGATTTTGAACAAAATATTCAGAAACAAAGTGTATTGTCAGGACAAAACCATCAACACATGAAGATTTAATTTAACTGATTTATTGCTAAAAGCCTATGCACAGGAATCTTCTCAACTAACAGTCAGCACCTAGTCACAGATAAGGATTAGATAAGGATAACAGAAATCAAGGGGGACTGGACTTAGTTCGTTTGTGGCTTCTAATGACTCTAAACTGATCCCACTCTTCATCCCTCCTTCTTTGCCAGTCCTACCATATTCCTGCATCGGAGCAAATCCAAGTTCTACATTATTATATCAACTATAACATCTCTTAACAGACATTCAGGTTTTAATTTTAAGAGGCCTCTTTCCAGATCTCTTAAGAGGTAGATGACTACTTAGAAAATCACACCATTTCTTTCAAATTAAACCACTGTCAGAAGAATGAGGAAGTAAAGCAGTCAAACACTGGATATCCTTGTCCCATAAGAGAGAAGTTATTTAATCATATTTGGGGATTTCTTTTAAAATTTTATGAAGCTTTTAAAATGAGAGGAGGTAAATATGCAATATTGGTGCCTGGAGATTATTGAACTATATAATTGTTATCATTCCCAGGTATCATAACCCGTGTTCACCACCAAGTTGAGAAAAGTTGGCTTTGTACTGCTCTATGCTTCTTTCACTGCTTAACAAATCTATGTTTACATTTGTAAATAAGCTTCCCCCTCCCCAACCCGGCCCCATTTTTGCTACAAGAAAGAGCTGATTAGTTATGTATCTAAAAAAAGTATGGATAACTGCCAAGAGTCCCTGGGTTTTGGGCATATGAAATTATAGTTCATTGTATAGTACGACAGAGGTTTAGATTGATTTGGCATTTCTTTACACCTATCCAGACTTTCCCAAGGGCCTGGGCTAAGCAGATGTTATTCTTTTGATGATGTTAAAGATATTGTCAGAGGATGTAAGCTGTTGCAAGTAAAGTTGCCTTTTGCAATTGACTGATGGTGATTTTGTCCCTGCCAGTGGTGTTTTGAGATTGCACCCAAAGTGCCTATCACTATTGCTACTATCTTTGCTTTCTTTTGCCAGTAGTGATTCTACTTCTATTTGCAGGACTTCTATTTTGTATTTTTCTCCAGTACTTTCTCTTCTATTTTGCTGTCTCCAGGTACAGCCACATCCGGACTTTTTCATCTTTCTTATTGACAATAAGAAAGACTTCTTATTGAAGTCTGTAGTGTTATGTGGCAAGTGTTTGCGTGTTTGAATTCTCAAGTCCCAGAGCACCTTAGCTTCTTCATTTTCTATTGCTTTGTCTATTTTGTGTTCCCACCAGTTCATGCTTTCAGGCTGGTGGTATTTCTTGTAGATATTTCAATGCACCATTGTTGCTACTTTGTCATGCTATTGTTTGTAGTCAGCTTGTGCAATCTTCTTGCAGTCGCTAATTAGGTTGTTCACTGTTTCTTCAGCTTCTTTAAAGGGGAAGTATTTGCTATCTCTTGCTGTCTTCTTAATTCTGGCTTTGTATGCATTTATTCTTAAGATTGGTCTTTTGAAGCCAGAATTAGCTTCTCTTAACTCTTTCTTCAACATTCCTGCCCTTAACCATTGTCAGGTCTTGTTATCTGTTTTGCCTGCTTTTTTAATGTACTGACCATTACCTGACTTTGCCTTGCCAGGTTTCCCCTTCATTTAGTCTTTTTTGTAGACCAATTTGGTTTCTCCAGTACTCAGTAAGCCTTCATGGTATACTAGCTTTAGTACATCTGCTTCACAATCTTCTTCCAATGCCCTTTTTACTCCTTCATCTGTCTGGTGTACTTG
The DNA here is from genome assembly GCF_029215685.1 of Pituophis catenifer annectens. Classification (NCBI taxonomy): domain Eukaryota; kingdom Metazoa; phylum Chordata; class Lepidosauria; order Squamata; family Colubridae; genus Pituophis; species Pituophis catenifer. The sequence continues at coordinate 311,716,137 of NW_027256881.1, forward strand.
CAACATTCCCCACCCACTTATGTTCCTTGAGAAGTAGTCTGTCAACATTGCTGCATGGATGAAGGGCATGATTCATTGTCATGATTTTTCTGATCTTCCTAAAAACATCATTATTATGCTCATTAATATATTTAGATAAATCCTACAACAACCTTGTGAGGTATCTGCATTGTATGACCTGGAGAGGCCAGTGCACAAAGTCCACTAACTGATATATGATTTGTTTGTAGTTTAGCACAATATAGAATGCAGCCATGTAGTGTAACTTAGCAGTATACTGAAGAGCAGCCTTATCCATATAGAATAGGAGTGTGATGTGACAACAATTCAACTGTGCTTGTGCAAGCCAGACTTGTGCACAGTGCTAAAAGTCAATTTCAGAATTCAATTTTGGGGCCCTGGGCTCTCTATGAGCTGCTGTGCTCACACCCTGCATCTGAATTGTGGCCACTTTTTCTACAAGATCAAATATTATGAGTCTCTATGTACTCAGCTATTACATTGGATCAAGATGGTAATGAAATGTTTCCAAACAAGAGGATTTAAATAGAAAAATACCTGTTCTCTATTCTAGTTATATCTCCTCCTGATATATCTGGTATATTTAAAAAAAACATATTTTTTTTTGCTTTAATTTATATGCCGCCCTTCTCCGGAGACTCAGGGCGGCTTACAATGCGTTAAGCAAATAGCCTTCATACTTTTGTATATTTATACAAAGTCAGTTTATTGCCCCCACAATCTGGGTCCTCATTTTACCTACCTTTGAAAGGATGGAAGGCTGAGTCAACCTTGAGCCTGGCGAGATTTGAACTTTCAGTAATTGCAAGCAGATTTTAATAACAGTGCTTTAGTCCACTGTACTACCACTGTACTCCTCAACCTGATGTACAAAATATGTATTTAAAATATATTTGAAACCAAAAATGGAATTTAATTGTATGCTTCCATTAACAGAAGCATTTTGTACTTATTGGATGTGAAAGGATTCTCACCCTTCTGCAGCTTCCTATATTTTAAATCTGCTGTTTTGAATCCTAATCCCTTTGAAAGACCAGGAGAGGGGGGGTTGCTTTACAGCAGAGGAGAGAACATTCTAAGTATAAAAAGTTGGATACTAACCAATATATCCAAATAAGTCCTCATCTTACAAACACAATTGGGACTGGAACTTCAACTGGTAAACAATGTAATCATTAAATGAGTAGCATGACCTTTGGGTGGTAGTTGTTGACTGAATCATACAATAGTTAAGCAAATCTGGCTTTGCCCATTGACTTTGCTTGTTATAAGCTCCCTGAGAAGGTTGCAAATAGTGGTCATGTCATCCAGGATGCTGTAACTGTCGTAAATGCATGCCAATCGCCAAAGACCCAAATTTTGATCACATGACCATGGGGAAACTATAACAGCTGTAAGTGACATCACCTTTGGTAAATCCCTTTTTCAGCAGAGTCGTAACTTCGAATGGTCTTAACTCTGTACCACATATGTACCTATTCAAATTTTAATGTTCTACTTTGCTTATTTAAAGAAGAAAATCATACTCTGTTTGGGACACCAACTTTCTAAGACTTTATCTTGAAGGCCTACAAATCTCTGTATATGCCTGTTGGGAAATGGCAGACAGGTCTTCAAAATGTATTCTTTTGTCAACTACTCTGAGAGGATCTTAAAAGAACTGCTACTCACTGCTGTGTCCTCAATGTCAATCAAAGCACTCCTGATAAGAGGAAACATTTGCATATGTATAAATGTATTTTTCCACAATGTACTTAAGATGTTATTGAATACAGATGCTAAAACTGCCACTTCAGAGCACACATGCTGTGTCCATAACAACTTATTTTGAAATCCTATGAATGCCTTTGAAGAGAAATTATTTTAAAAATATCTACCCGATCTTGTTATGCAGAAAAGTCACATAGAATATAGCAAATTATACATCCATTTTAATGTCTGACACTTGACGCTCAGAAAGCAGAGCGTCCAACACTCCTAGAGAAAAGTGGTAAAATATGCTGGCTTACATCCAGATAATTCCTTCCCACACAAGTGGCCAAGAAATAGAAGGATCTATGCTCACACACATGAGCAGATTATAACAAAGCTTAGGGAATCTATTGTCTGCTGTGCAAATTATTCTAATAGTGTGCTGTGATGGAAACAGAGAGCTGATTCACTGAACCCTTTTTAGCAATGAGAAGCAGACATATTTAAGCCATATCACCTAACACTTCACAGACTTCTTAGAGGTAGTATAAAAAGATACAATACAAGAAATATAAATAGATATTGTTCCCATGCAATACGGTGTGTAAAAAAGCTTTGCACCTGAGTCTTAGTCCTCATACGCAGAGAATATTTATTTCTGGTGAAAGATAAAATCTACCTAAGGCAAAACATCCATCCATAAACATCATTCTTAATATCCTGATGAATAAAAAAATAATCTTTGGCACATATTTAGAACACAGAAGTTTGTTTATTCCTGTATGAATGAATGAATAATGCAAAGTTGAAATTTAGCAAAATGTCTTCTTTGAGATAGTCCTTACGTCCATCTAGTTCAGTGCTGAAGTAATTCTCCAGAGTTCTATATGAGAACTAAACTCAAATTCTCAATCACTGAGTTATGGCCTTGAAGACAAGCATTAACTGAAAATAGGAGGGGGGGGAAGGATGTTGTTCAAACTGGTTCTATAATGATACTTGCATCAGATTTCTAGGCAGACTCCCAACCAAACACTAACAAATCCCAAACTTGTTTAGTTTTAGGAAGAATGTTGCCCAAAACATTTCTTACATATTATGACTATGTTCCAACCAAGCTAGCCACTGTATATCTAATGGGATTTGCACACTGATCTCTTTGGCCTTGATTTTTTTTTTTACTTTTTATTCAGTAGCTGTATTTAGTAGGAGACATGGATATGTGTAGACATAGTATGTTGTGATTTCATTTATACCACTTTTTTTCGTTCAGATGTTCAAGGTAGTTCACAAAAGACAGTGATTAATACACATGCATTAATCCACAAACCAGTCCCAGAGTTTTCAACAGCTGCATCAAAATGTTGTATCTGGCAGAGGGAGAACAGCAAAACTCCCTGCAGCTATTCTTTTCTGCCAAAGTGTGGGGCTAGGCTTAGTTTTATTTTATGTTTTACTTTTCTGCTACATCATCTTCAGCCCTCTCTATTGTTCAGACATATTTTAATATGGCTTTTAAAAGGCAGACTATTCAAATAAACATATTAGCAATAAAGAAGTTCATAGGATTGTGCAATAGAGTGGATTCTGAAGCTTCAGTAAAGTGATCCCGGTCCTACTCTGACAAAGGCTACATGGTCTAAATAATATCACATATCTTCAATGTAAAAAAAGCCATCTGAATAGATTCAAATTCTCTTGTATTTTTTTCAAAAATTGTATGGTGTTTTTTTTAAATATTAATATTCACACTAGGACAGGCAGAATACAGATTTGGGAAATCTATTTTGTTATTTTTTAAAAAAATACTCTTTAGTTTAGTATATTAGTAAAATCTTGAAATCCAGTTGTTTAAACCAGATCAATAGAATGGCTTAAGCAATCCAATATAGACCAAGGATTAACACCATAAAAACATGCATGAGCACAGACAGAAGTTGGTAGAAAATCCAAATTCGTAACTGCTTATCCTTTTAGAATTCTTTTTCATCAGCTTAAAGGAAACACACTATCTGTTATCTCTGTTAGACAAAATCAGATAGAAAACTACTATGAGTGACCTTGGGAAGAAAGTTATATGCAGCCAGCATTTGCCGTGCAAAGGGCCAGGCAAGGAATGCTTGATGAGCAACGGGAGCAAAAGACCATGAAGGTCAACTAGGGTGGCAGGGGTCATGAACTGCAGGGGGCAAAAAGGGCATGGATGTAGGGAAATAAGCAGATGGAGGGAGTGGCAGCACCCCTGTAGTCTGATGCGCTCTCGAGCACCTGAAGTTTGATCACATGACTGCGTTGGCACTGTAACAACCATAATTTTGTGGAACGGACAGAAGTTCCTTCACAACTCACTAATGTCACTGTCAGCAGTTATTGAGTCAATGGTCATAAGTCAAGGACTACCTGTCACCCTTTCAATGATAACACAGAATATAGACACATCAAATATAGCAGCCCAATCCAAGCAGTAACTGGGTTCACATATCATACTAAGTCAAAACCAAAAAAAATACACCACAGCAAGCGATATGAACCCGGATCATGCATTCTCCTCAGTGTGTTGGCAATATATAGATTAGCCTTCTATAACCTGGTATCCTCCAGAAAGCTGATTTAGGACAATTTCTTTCTGAATACTACCCCTCCCAGGAAACACAACATCCTAAGGAAATTACACTGATGGTATACCTTCCTTTTCTTTCCTAATGCCAACATTTAATTTTTGCCTTTGCCATCTCAAGAAACAATACAATTGAACAAGAGCTATAGCGCCAAGCAGTTTCTCAACTCCAGAACCATCCAGCTTAACATAGGGTGTGGTGGTTTGATAGCCTACAGGGGTAGCTTAGGCAAGTTACCACAGATGTTTTAGTAACATAAGTATTTTCAGAGAATCTTGCAAAGAATTGCTAATATTTCCACAAAGCAGTTAAGAGTAGATTTATGTAGCGACTCATCACCAACCTAGTTTTTCATTGAAAGAAAGCATACTCTGGTCACTAAGAAATTACACTACTTATATTCCACAAATATCATTGAATAAAGGAAGTCCAGAAAAGAAGTTAGATATGAATGTACAGGTAGGAGAAATTTTCAAAAAGTATTTTCTTGAGGCCTCATATAAATAAATATCATCAAGAGTCAACAAGCCAGTCTTGTTGAATTAGTTGGGTAAATTCAAATAACTTTAATTTGGTAAATTTAGTCAAAGTGGTTTTCTCAGTAACAATATAGAATTGGTTTATTCCAGCATTCTTAGTTTAGCCTGCAGCCTTGAGATTCTTTATGAAATCCAGAACTAGTTTAAATCCTGCTTTTTGAGATCACCCAAGGTCAGTTAGGTGTTGCCACCTGTATTCGGCTATGAGAGAATATGTAAATCTAGCCTTCAGGTGCATTCAGATTGCCCTTTATTGTTGTAAACATACATGAGTTAATGGTAGATGTGTTATTACATGCAGGACCTGGAAGTGGAAGAACAGATGCCAGAAATCTTTACTGATGCTAAGTAACAGCATTGTTCTTTCAAGTTTAACTTTTGTTAAGGTACTTTCAGTAAGCCATTTTGTTTACATATTCACCTTTTCCCACTCACAAATTAAGTCACCCTGAAATCATATACCATTTCATCCAAGAAATCCCTTCTTCATGCTTATACATGCTTCACTATGGAATTTTTGGCATTTTCTGAGCTTGGTTGTTGCTTAGAGATGTTTCATTATCCAAATAAGTAATATCACCTGTGTCACTGATGATGTTACCTAGTTGGGTATTGAAATTCTTGCAAACAATCAAGCTCAGAAAGCACAGTTCAGCCCTGAGCTACATATATTTCTTTTTACTGGATGCATGCTTTACCTTTGAAACTCTCCACAATTTCTATTTTAAAAATAATGAAGCAGAGACAAATCTCTGTCATTTGACCATTTCCACTAATAACTCATAGCTCTTCCAGAAATATCCAGTAATCCCAGTAATTCAAGTGATCACAGTTGCTTGCCTCAATCTTGTCAAGCATAATTTGTTATAATCCATCATCTGTTTGTATCACATGCCCAAATAATACTGATGCTTGCTCAGAGACTTATTGATTTGTTATTTATTCTCACACTTTGTGTTATCTTAATTCAAGAAAGATCTCTGAAGGAAGAAAAACTGGTTATACACATTTTACTTTAGTGAAATATTTTCCATTAAAGTCCTTCTTAATTTCTGTATGAAAGTTAATATTAAGATCAACATGATTAATTAAGTATTGCTCTTGTCTTGACCATTTCTTCCCATCATCTGGTGAGGACATATTCCATCTTTCTTATATAAGTACTTACTGTATTTACTATTCATTTTGGCTACATCTTCTACCATACCTCTGACACAGATCTTAATAATGTTGAAATGTGTAATCAGAGCTTCAGGGTATAGAATACTTTAGGGACAAACTTCATTTTCCTCCCCAATTACCAGATTAAAATCCATTGACTTTAGAGTTAAAGGTATAGAATGCAAATGTATTCAATAATGATATCTACCAACAAAGGATAAGTAAACTGCTGGAGCAAACAACCTTTCCTGCTGGAGGGTCATAGCTGCAGACTAAAGACAGTTACTATCATCCTGGTCAAACCATCCAGTTTAAGACATTGGAGGCACTTTAAACAAGCTTATTGTAAACCAGCATAGGAAAACATATGGGAAGTTTTTCATTCTAAATTACCCATACAGGTAGTCTTTGGGTTACAATGGCAACTGGGACTAGGATTGTCATTACTAAGCAATGAGGTCATAAAACATCATATATATGACCACATTGCTTAGCAACAGCAACCCCAGCAGTCCTGGTTGCCCTTATAACTCCAAGATATGCAGGTTATTAAAAAGGAATCCCAGTTTAAGAAGCACCAGGGTGCCACGGGAGGCTAGTGTGGTGCCGCAAGGAATGGGTTAGGCTAGAAGATGCACTGGCAGGGCCGGCATAGGCCACAGATGAATCAAGGGAGGCCAGGCGGAGAGGCTTACTGTGGGTAGGGGATGCTGCAGGTGTAATTAGGTTTACTGACATCATACTATTGGATCACAGTGAAAAATCTGCAAATATTTAATAGGAGGGTGAAACAGATATCTTGGTTTGCACAAGGGAATTCCTTGCTACATTTCAACGTATTATTCCTGTAACATTAATATGTTGTGTTTTTTTTGATATTTTCTATTTCAGTTGTTTTTTGGTGGTAATTATCTGATTCAATTGTCTTTAAAAAGTTATTATTAGTAGATGCTTTTTACTTTTTAAGTCTGTCGGTTGAATGCAAATCAAATGTAATTCTCTTGCAAATGTATAGAATTTTGAAATGCAAATGTAATTCTGAATTATATAGCAAAAATTTCAAATGGTTATAAATTAATTGAGTGTAGGACACTGCAGAAAAAATACTTTCTTACAATGGAAAAATGATGTCACCCCACCTATGCAATCTTTGACTGATAATACATTTGACCCTCTGCTTATCAACTAGCTTTCTATTGATGTAATGGAAAGACTGATCAATATTAGTATGTGGTCAAAGTTTAATGCTATTTTTAAAAAACTGAGCTACTTACATACTTTTTATACTTTATGTTCTCTTTCATTTTTTAAACCTTTATTTCTGAGTCTTAATATAAAAACATAAGTAAGATATACTGAGAATTGCCTCCGAATGCTAAACCATGATACAGCATTGCCTGGAAATAAAATTAATGGGATTTTATTTCCAAAGAAATGGAGCAAAAGGTCAGGTTTTTTATTTAATGAATCTAATACTAAGCCACACACAAGGATCAATCCTTGATGTAATCCTTAAATCCATTTAAAAACTCTAACCAAGAGCCTAAAAATATGAAATCATGTAGTTGCCCCCAAGAAATCAATCTCTGCACACAAAGTCCAGAAAAAAATGTCAGGGATACACTATTTCTGTGGAAGCCTCACTCCATGAAAACTCAGTGGTTTGGACATTAAGATATGAACAAATTTCAAAAGATTGTGGGTGAAATTTTAAAAAATGGAATTCTGGCTTGTTATTCAATATGCCCAATACAAATCGCATGTCATATGCCCACATACCTACTACTGCCTATTATTAAGTTATTAGCTCAAAGGCCTCCAGCAACATGGTACAGATAAAATACAGAGAAATATATAAAATAAGTAGAACATTTTGGAAATCAGTTCAGTCTCTAAAAATAGAGACCCTAAAAGTATTTAAATACATTCATTATTGAACAACCTGATAACTGCAGCATCAAATTTTAAAACACAGAAGATAAATTCATATCACACAAAAATGCCAACAATTTTAACATTAATATTATTCAGAGGTACTCATCCTGCTAAATATTGAATTCTAAAGCCAATAAGAAAAGCCCAATCTGTGTTTCTTTAGACCACAAACAATTCATTTATTAATCTAGTAATTGAAAGGTCGAACACAAAAATGCCTTCACATAAAAGATGTAGTTAAAAGCATTTGGCAGTGATGTGAATAAGGATCACTAGGTGGAACAATAATGTTTTACAGCCAACCAAGGGAAAATTACTTTTGATTAAAATCCAGAATGCCATCACCTGAGCCCCAGCAGGTCAGTTCTCACTGCTACTCTGTACTCATCTCCACCAAGTGGAGCTACTTCCCATGGCATCTTCTGTCCCAAAGTACATCTATGCAAGGTAACAAATTAAAATTGGCAAGATCTCAGGACAAGGTAACTTGTTTTGCAGTTGATAATACCTTAACAATGCAACATCAGAGTTTAGGTTGTCTAAATGTTTATGGTAAAAACAAGTCCATATTAGAAACAGGAAGAGGAAGAAGTCTTAAATGAAAGGTCAATACTATTTCACAAAGATACATCCGCTGTGAATTCAATTAAATGGGCTAGTAAAAACACAGGTTAGATTAAACCCTGCACTTGTGTTAATTAAACAGGACTATATATTATCAGAAGTAGGTAGCTATGGGGTAGATTTTCATATAAGCATGCATAAAACAGGTGAAGCAAGATCCATTCTTTTACCATAAAAATGCAGGTTTTTTTAACAGACAAAAAAGTATGAAGAAAACTTTTACCTGCAAGGCAAAGATGTACAAGTTTTGAATAAAGTCAAACTTCCACTGATGGGTCAACCTCAGCAAGAAAGATGTCTGGAAGCCAATTTACTCTTTATACAGAAACAAAATGCATGAATTAGAAACCAGGACTTACCATTGAGACCATTTGGGATGCTCCGGTGGTGAAGAGGAGCAGAAAGATCATCCATAGATCTCCGGATGGCTCCAGCTTTGTTTTCAACAACTTTGTGATGGTGAAGGAGATGATGGTGGTGATCTGGACTTCCTGCACTGCCAGCGCTGGATGTACTACTCCCATCTCCAACATCCCTGGTTCCAGAACCTCCATTGAGGTTGGTGAGACTAGCTTGGCTATCTATGGAGCTTCGGGAGCCTGCTCCATTCCTCTCTTCATCCAGCATTAGCACAATTTCCTTCAGCTCAACATTTTCTCTCAAAAGGGATTCTTGCTTGGCTTCTAATTCTTTCAGCTTCTGCTGGTACATTCCAACTTCCTTCCACATTACACCTGCAGTGTGTCTCCCAAACCTCTGCCATTCCCTGGACAGCTTTTTCCCCTTTTGCCTGTCATCATCCAAGAAACAGCAGAGCTCCCTCAGTTCCTGGTTATCATCCTGCAGCTTCTGATTAACTTCTTTCAATCCCCTGATCTCGTGCAGGTGAACTTGGAGTCTTCTGTTCACATCTTTCATCAAGTTGCTGTGCTCCACCATCAAGTTCATTTTTTCATTCTCTACTTTCTTCAGCTTTTTCACCAATTCTTCCTTGTTCCATCTCAACAGATCTTCTTCTGTCATTTTGGTCAGGTCTTCCTTTGAACCTTCCACAGAATTTTTTGACATTTTTATATTCTACTTCCTCTTTGGAAGGAGAGGAGACACAAACTGTTCTTTTCAAGGAATATATTTTAAATATTCTGCAAGTTCAATATTCACAGCAACATTGTGGAATGTGATTTTGTATTTTTAAAATCCTACAATTCTTCAGAGAGCACAAGAACACAAAAAACTGTAAATCCACTCATTTCTGTAAAATGTTTTCTCTGCCTTACAACTCCCATGCCTAAATAAAATAAAAATGAAAAAGAATGAGCACCCGGAGCTTCATATATATATATATATTTAAAGCCTTTCAAAAGTGAAGCAAGTCAACTTACCCAAGGCTAACACAGCCGCAGCAACAAGAATAGAATCTGTTAGCTTAAAAATCAACCTGCTTGGGTTCAGTATCCACGCCGCGTAGATTTCCAACAGATAAAAGCTATATGAGGCTGAGAAACGGTCAGGTTCCAAGCTTAAATGACCCAACCCCTCCGTCTGCAGCAAATTAGAGTTGAAAAGAATAAAAGAAAATGCAATTTTTAAAAAACCGATCCCTTCCTCCGCTTTTTTTTTAATGCTTTTAGTTCTAAGACAGCCCTCCGGATGATGTCAGTCTCTTTGTAAAACTGCATTTAAATTTTCAGAACAACCATCGGAAAGGAACTGAGAAAGCTTAGAACAAGGCATCGCCTATTATTTCAAGCCAGAGGGAGGGAGGGAGGAAGACGGGAAAGGACATTCCAGGATGAGAATCTGCAATACACCTTGGAGAAGCAACGCGAAGAATAAAGGCAAGGACCTAAAATAAGAGAGAAATCCAATAAGCACAGCGGCTTATCTTCGCGTACCGCTCCACTCGATCCTCCGGCACACTGCTCGGTTTTATGGGAGGGAGGGGATTAGCGGATTGGGCTCCTCCTCCTGACTCCTGATTGGCCAATCAGATGGTCCGGGCTCGGTTCTTCTCCCTGCCCGAGCCTGGCGCGTTCAGGTTGCATTTCATTTTCCGCCTTGGGTCGGGTTACGAGGAGAAGCGATAATTTCTCCCCGAACCAATGAGCGGGCGGCAAGGGCGCATTTCAAAAAAGCAGGTACAAAGGCAAAGGTAGAGCGCCGTGCCTCTCTTAAAGGGGCCGCGATCTCTTTTCCACTTCTGCCTGGAACGAGAGCCCTCCGTGAAACCACCCCGCATCCCTCCCTTGCCTGCGACTCCCCCCCCCAAAAGTCAGCTTCTTATTTTAGGAAGGGACGTTTGGACGAGAGGATTCAGAGCTGGGGGGGGGCGGAAATAACGAGTTGCCCTGCAGAGCCCAAAAGGGCCGTCGGGTCTACGTTTTCTTTGATGTTAAAGGCCTCCCCACCCTTCGATTAAATGGCATTTTTCCCCCTCGTCTTTCTGCCCGGGTGAGCCACGGGCTCCATTTTGAGGACGACGACGACGACGAACGCGTGAAGGAAATAGTTCGATGGCTCGCTCGACCCTGCCTTCGTCACGAGCGGGAGAAACGTTTGGGAAGGCCGCGGGGGGGGTGGGCAACGTTTGGGGTTCCCGAGAAAAGCCCCACGGAGCGCTCCCCTGGGCGAGAGCCGTGAAAACCCTTTGCGAACTGACAGGAGGAGGAGGCGCTTTCAAGTGGCTCTTCGGTGGGCGGTAAACGATCTGGGTTGAAGAACTCCTGGCCACCCCGAGAGGGCGACGAGGAGAAACCGGGAGCCTGGTAGCTGCACTCTTAGGCCGAAGCGACTCGGAACTTGTGGGGATTGGGGATTCCTCTGGAAAACCCCGCCAGAACTCAGGAGGTTATTTTGGGCGAACTAATGTGGAAGGCGAGGCTGATGTGAGGTAGAAAGAAGGGGGCTTTTTTTGGTTTGGACTAAAAAATGGGTTTATTTATACCTGGGGGTGGAGGGGAGAGAACCTAACCATTGAAGCCCCTTTATAATTAGTTACCTTGTGCAGAGCCCAGCGAAAAGTAAACCATGGTTTAGTTCAGGGATCTGCAACCATAAACACTCAAAGAGCCATTTGGACCCATTTCCCACAGAAAAGAAAACACTGGGAGTCACAAAACCCTTCCCGTGCCTGACTATTTCTTGAGCGGCCACAAAACTAGCATAAGTACTTGAATTAAACGTTCTGTTTTCTTCTGAAACTTTTCTTTTCTTGGATTTATCCATGGTTGGCCTACCAGGGATTGAAATGCTCAATAAATCGCATTCCGGCGGGTGTCACACATTGGTGTGACGCATATTTTGAGTGACAAGGAGCCGCAGCAGAGGGGTGAAGGAGCCACATGCAGCTCCAGAACCACAGGTTGCTGATCCCTGATTTAGTTAATCATAGTGGAGTTCCTTGTATCAGCAACAGCTTTGTAAAATGCCGTGAACTCAGACCACCACCACACCACCTTCAGTCGCCTCCGATTCTCAAAGACCGCCTGGACAAAATCCCTGCAGTTCCTTGGTAGGTTTTTCCAGAAGTGGTTTGCCATTGCCTCTTTCCTAGGGCTGAGAGAAGGTGACTGGCCCAAGGTCACCCTTGCTGGCTTTGTGGCTAAAGCAGGACTAGAGCTCATGGTCTTCAGGTTTCTAGCCTGATGCTTTGACCATTACACCAACCTGGGTGTCATGAATGTAATGTTCTTTCAAATAACAGAAGGTTGGCAATGTTACTGACCTACTGGAGGCATTGGGGGTTTGGAGAGATTATCACAGGTACTGACACAAAGTAGATTGCAATTGACTATTTCCGAAAGGGCTGTCGCTGACAAAAGTCAATCAGAGAATAAAGATCTACCAGAAGGCAAACTGGCCCTTGTTCCCTGCCTACCCACTCATGATAGTTCTGTATTTACTATCGAATTAAAATGGCCCTGTTTTTAGGCATAGGGCAGCCTTCCAAACAATGCATTTCTAAGAATGCCTTTGGGGCCTATTTGGATCAGCAATTTTGCACAATAAAGACATTGCTGGGGGTGCTGTGCTTTGGTTTGCAACATGTGCTTTGGTTTGCAGCAGGTTCTTGTACCTTTATTTTAATTAACATATTTAATTAACATATTTTAAAGTATAATAAAATGATAGGGAAAGCCTGGCAAACATCAGAAGTATTCACAAGTATGTTTGTTGCTGTAAGTGTCAAATTGCCAATCCTGTTCTAGTTAAGCTCCTCCAACTGATGCTGTCCACATATTATACAGTTTTCATACAACCACTAAGCAACAAATTAGCAATATTTTAGCCTAGTATGTGGTCCAAGTTTGTAGTTACTGGTTCAGCGTGCCACACAAATCCAGAAAATCGCTCCATTACATGAATGGATAACTCTCTTGGACTTCAGTTCCCATTATATGATATGCCCTTGTTGGCTGTTCCAGTTAAGGCTGATGGGTGTTGTAGTTCACAAATATTTAGGTTACCTGAATGGTTTGATCTTGTATATTTACACAACACAATCCGAAGTTTTGTAATCACAAAATTGGTGGTTTCATAACTCTGAAGCCAGTGTGTGTTAAGATTAATATTATTAAGATTAAGGAATGATTCAAGAAGTTTCTTAATTCAACTTTTACCCAATACTATTATTCAAGGGGAAAATTAAATTCTTTACAAATAGTTGTCAATGTATAAATATTTGTTTAATGGCCATTCAAAATTATAATGGCACTGAAAAAAGTGACTTATGTTTTTCAACTTATGCAGCATCCCCATATTAACATGATCACAATTCAGATGCTTGACAACTAGCATGTATTTATGTTGGTTACAGTGACGGGGTCATGTGATCACCTTTTTGTCACCTACTGACAAGCAAAGTCAATAGGGAAGCCAGATTCACTTAACAACTACAGTGATTCACTTAACTGTGGCAAGAAAGGTTGAAAAAGGCAACATTCATTTAACAACTGTCTTGCTTAGCAATGGAAATTTTGAACTCAGTTGTGGGTGTAAGTACAGGAGTATCTATATAGTTTATTTCTGAGTAAATATGTTTAATATTACATATAGGAAAAGAAGAGGCAGAGCAGGGGGCGGAGTCAAGAGAGAAATCAGCCTGGAGTCATTATGTTCCTGCAAGCAGTCCAAGTCCAGCTTTACATGACAGGCTGAGCCTAGGCGTTGGAAGAGATCTAAGTCTAGTCCACCTTGAATGCCTTCTTATTCCTGCTTGTTTCCCTTGACTGTTAATAGGTCAGATTCTTATAGAGAGCTTAAGTTTGCAATAAATCTTTATACTAATTTGAACTGCCTGAATCTCCTGATTACCCAGCACTTGACATCAGCCCCCTCTTAAATTCTGTTAATACTCTTCTAGCACTAAATTAGTGTATAAAATGTGCATAAGATGAGCAGTAAAATCAGCTTAACTGGAACCTAGAATAGTTCTAATTCTTGCACCTGACATTACACTACAGAATTTTAGAATCTATATAAAATCTTGGATTTTATTTATTTGGAAAGTTGAACCAATTTTTTTAATTAGAGCACACAAAACTATAATTTAAAATTTAAACTTAGGAAATTAAAACAGGAGCTGGTATGCGTAGATAGTAAAGCAGCAAGAAATAATTATTTAAACAATTTAAAAGTTCAATTATGGTATTGTAATATTAGCATATTAAAAGGTTTGGAAGATTTTAATTATTACTGAGCTGTCTATGTATGATGGTAATACCTTATTATAGAGAGGTAGGTCATGCAGGGTTTTCAGTCTTTAGTCTTTTTTTAAATATAAAAGTGATTATACAGTATATCGACAAACATTATTTTCCATATATATACTGATTTCTTTTGTTTCACTCTAATTTTTTAATCTAACAAGCTTTACAGATTTTTTAAGTGAAAATACCATGAAAAGAAACAGTGGGATAAAGTGCAAATGTTCCAAGCATTGTGCCTCAACTATTCCATCTTTAGCTCTCTGGAAAAATCTGTTTTCTGTCTTTGAAAATACCAATCAAAAATAATCTGGACACATCTCTAAAGAATAGAAGACATGTATGTCATTTAAAGACAACAGAATTCTTGTAAGTGGGATGCATGGTTATGATAAATGCGTGCATCCTGTTTCTACAGCTAGCTAACAAAGCCAATTCCTGCCCTGTCTCAAAGGAAATTGCTTTCTTCTGTGCTAATTTGTGACAGGGAAATAAGGCTGTTAATAAACAATAGATCAAGCATCACATTTAGCCAGGGGACTTTCATCAAGCTGTGAATGTAAGATTTTTAATGTGCATACCACACTAAGCTTTTTATACCCACCTAATACAGCATCAATGCCTATAAAATTCGCTATATTTAAGAAGACATTTTTTTCTTCTCTGCTAATGGGAAACAATTTTACTGAGTAATACTTAATATGACAAGATTTATGGAAAGCTCACAAGGCTGGATTTTCTTTGCAGGTGATTATTATTTTCAGGATTATGAATTAAACTATACCTACTCTTTTTATGTATGATCGTCCATACAAAAATTAGCACAGAAAAAAGCATTTTTTAGGATTGTATGAAAATTGTATGCAATTTTCCTACACTGGTTTTAAGATAATTTCTAACATCTTCCTTGCTAACCTACCATAAGTATTTATGAAGCTAGTAGGCCTTAGAAAAAATAACTTTTCTGAGGTGTACTCATAGTTAATTATTATTAATTATTGTAAATAATAATTATTAATAATTATTGTAAATAATTAATTACAGAATTAAATAATTGAACAAACCCAGATAAACTAAAAATACAAACTGAGAAAAAAGAATCTGTTTTTATACTTAATAGACAGCCCCTCTAAGAGTCTTCTCCAGAAAATACCCAGTCCAGCAATAAGGCAACTTCTCAAGTTCCCAGCTCAGTTCTAGAATGAGTCCAGCACAAATGCACGAAGCTGGAGCAGTCCACAAGGCAAGGCAACACCAAGGTCCACTGTCAGGGGTCTAGAGAACAGGATTCAAGGCAAAGGCAGGTCCAAGAGTCGAGTCATGAATCCAGGGTCTAAAATCAGAGTGTCAGGGAGAGGAAGCTCAACTAAGTGACTGGCAAATGCTAGGCAACAAAATGGATGTGTTGTTCCCAACATCATTTCCATCCTCCTGCTGTGTTAAATAGCACCTGGTGTAGCCCATCGAGAGGCAAAACTGCCACTTCACAAGTAGCTGGGCTGATCTCCATTGCTCCAGTCTGTTCTCCACCCTGCATGCTCACAATGGGTGGAGGAGGCAGTTCCTCCTCCTTGTTGGCCAACTGCAGCTGCAGGCTCTCTACATCCAAAGCTTCAGGGCTGTCCTACAGCTGTTTCTCAACTGACCCATGCTAAGGTGGCTGCTGGTCCGATTGCTCTCTGTGCACCTGCTCCACCGCACTCGGACTCATCACTCCCTGTTTGGAGCCACTGGCCGCCTCCGGACATGTGGCCACCTCCGCGGTGCGTGCCTGGGACTGGCTTATCTTCCCGCAAGCTGGTATCTGGAGAGGGGTCCAGGGAAGCATCAGAGGAGGCCATCACATCCTCATTCCTTTTTCCAAAATAGATCTCATATTTCTGACAATCATTCCATGATATCTAATATCACATTTCAAACATCACATTTATTTGCCATTTGTAAATTTTAGGATAATGTCTGGCAAACTTTAAACTTTGATTTTTCTGGTAGCTTATTGATAAGCTTTTATACATGCTTCTCATTCCCCCCCTGTGAAGTAGACATAATAGCTACATTGTTGACATATAGTAATGCTGGAATTGCACAATCAGCTAAAATAGGTGATGGACTAAAACAGGAAGCTCTTGGATTATTGGATTTAAATACAAATTAAACAGTAATGGACTTAATATGTAAACTTGTCTTACATCTCTATAAGTTGAGATCGCTTTAGATAAATGATCCTAAGGTGTACATCTTATTCTCTGGTAGATATTTGAGTAAAGTGGCTGAATAAGAAAAAGCAGCATTTTTCTATAGAAGACTACCTCAGACTGTCCCAGTCTCTTATTAAGATAAAATCTGTCTTAAAATCATCAAAAGTTGCAAACAGGGAATGTTGAGCCTAGAACATTTTTCTGACAGAGTACCACACAACAATCTAATGCTGGTTTTTTCCCTCTAAATCCACCCTCTTCTTCAGCAATGATATTTCCATTTTGTAGTCAATACACTAATTTTAGATAAAGAAATCTGGTATAAACTTTATTATGTTTAATAAACTTAGACTTATAATTTGTATGGTCAAATGTATTTCTTTTATTTCTGTGTAAAATGGGAATTGGCCTGGGTTAATATGTGTGAATAAAGTGGCCAAAATTGGTATAAATTGGATAAAATCACCTCTAGATGTTAATTTGGCTATAAGATCTTTAGCCTCAGTTATGAATACTGATGGCCATGTGTGAGCTCATAATGAGAGGGAATCAGAGAGATTACAGCAGATTCCCTTTTAAATATTTTATAGAAATAATCCTCCCATTTATCTGCAGATATTTGTGTGATAGGGCTAAAATGTCTATCTGTAAGGAAACAACTGATTAAGCGCTAAAACCAAGTGGTAGAATTCTCTGTTCATAAGTGATATTCAGGGGTATATTAACATTGATAAGTGGAAGCAATCTAGCAGTGATCTATATTTTGTACAACTTTTTGATGAACCAACTTTGGATACTAGTTATAAAACAAAAATTGAAATAAGTCTCATCAATTATTGTTTTAGAATAATGTCACCACTGAACAAAGTAAAAGAAATGTCCATATAAAAGGCATGGATATCTGCAGAATTCAGTCAAAAAGCTGGAGATAGCAGCCACAACAGTCTGATTGAATTTCTGCTTTTTATGTGCAACAGTTTTTTTAAAAAAATAAGGCAGGCAGAGCTTTGATCACAATGTTCATGGCCAGCATTTAATTTATTTATTTTTAAACCATTTCCTGTGGACATCTCGGGTAAAAAAGTAAACCATTTTTATTTCTGAATTGATATATGTATTCTTGACAGCAACATAATTTTGTGGTTCTTTAAGGACTGACAAATGTTACAAGCTTTTGTAGTTCACATTATTGCAACTTAATTTTGCTACTGTAAATTCTTATGAAAATATCCCCTCTACAGGTCAAAATCAGAATTGCAAACATTTTTTTCCCAAGTCATTTCATTCTAATAACTTTTACCTATTAAGTTTTATTCCTATGCTTAAAGTAAAAAAAAAAATCACAATGCAGTTGGACTGGCATTAAGAACGAGATATCCTTTCCATAAACTAGTAAACCACTAGTTTCAGATCTCAAGTATATACAAATGTATGTTTTTAACATACTCAAAGCATGCTAAGCTGCAAACTCGCCTGCTGTATTTATATCTTTATCTACTTGATTAAACCATCATTCATTAAGTATGCTAATATTCTGATTGCAGTTGATGTAAAATTAATGTAGGTGCAAGAGCATATAAGACTTCTTATCATGCCCAAAAGCTGCTGGAGTGACCAGAAGAGATAAAATAAAAATGAGACCATAAGAGAAAGAATATGATAAAACGAGTCCTAAACTACATCCAAAAACAATAAATAAAGTGGTTTGTTCATCTGGAGATGTCTTGCGATTACATACCGTATAATATACAAAAATATATACCATGCATATACAAAAAGATGAGAAAGTCAAAGAATATGAGGCAGACCCAAAAGAAGATAGACAACATCAAAGACACACCACAGCAACATCAATTGACAATGGTTGATGACACCAGAAGAGCAAAAGCCAGAACTTTTTATCTCCCTTGACACCTGAAGCAGTAAAAGAGAAGATCATGCCCAAAGTATTAACAAGTAATTATACTTTTGTATCTCCTGATTACTTGATAACTATTCTAAATCTGAGAATCATTCAGAGAACAGAAGTTTAATGCATGCTTACATGTTGTCTAATGAGGAAACCAAACAAATAATACAATAAGCATGCCAAAAGTCAGCAAATAATTTTTTTCAGCCTTGAATCAAATCAAATTCTTTTTTGAAGGACATAGCAAAATACTTAAAACTATGTAAAATGATATAGCACTATTAACTGTAGCAGTACAATATTGTTTTCAGATACTATTAAATAACACTTAACGTCCTGTATACTATTTCCTTTAGCAAAATTGCTGAAGCTTTTTTTCATTTAAACTGTTGATCCAAAAAAAGTCTCAATCACACTCTTAATATACTTTTTCTTTCAAGATCTGGCACAGCTAATATTAGTACAGCTGCAATTTTTCTCTTAGTGAGACATATATATATTATTCTGCATAAACTATTTATGATGGAAGTCTGTGTCTGGTTGAAGATTTCCAGTGAGAGACTATCAAGGTTAGGTATATTTAGCAGAATGGTTCTCTTAATGTTAAGAAAATGTATCATAAGTTAAGTCCCTTCTATTTAGTTCTGTATGAAGATTTTCGTGTAATACAACCAACAATACCATAGGATAATATTTCATTTACAATACTCAGTCACTAGGTATATTTCTAAAATGACTGTAAAAGGTTAGGAGTTTCCTTGAATGTCTTTTGTACTATTTTAACTGTCCTTTCCTGTCCTATTTTAAGAGTCTGAAATCTGAGCAAGAAACAAAAGAGGAACCAACTCTCCATAAGCAGTCCAGAATCAACAGTAGATCTCAATAAACAGAATTGGGATCTGAAGGAAAAATTACGAAGGTTAAAAAAAAAAGAACCGAAATATCAGAGCCAAGCAACCAAACAAATTTAAAATAACTTTTAGAACACAATGTTGTTGGTATTGTATAGAAACTGAATGAGAAAAAATGTTTCAGTATTTTGGGGATAGTACCAGGTGGAAATATATTATTTGTGTTCCTTGAGTGATATAGTCATTTTACTAATGGAATATAATATCAATATGGATATGGCCTAAACAAGGCTTGATATTTGACTCATGAGTATATTTACTGATTTAAAGGAAGCTTATTTCTGGTTACCTGAAACGTACCATAACTAAATTTCTTTAAATAGTTTTAATCCCATTCATATTATTTGCTGATATCAATTTTCCTAAACTCATCAGACATTTGTTGCTGAGAAGGAAGCACATCCCAAGGGCTCAGCGTAACAGCAATATATGTTTGGGGTTTTCTTTTCTTTTCTTTATTTTAAAGCTCCTGGTTCAAATACAAGCAAACTTGGCAGTGATTGAATGCTGTTACCATCTGACAGCTGCTAACTAGCCAATATGAAATAAGTGAGTGTTTTCAGTCCACAGGGAGCAGATGTCAGCTCTAGAATAATTTCTTCTAATACCATGAGAAATTCAGTTAGCACAACAATAAAAGTACAGGCCAAACAAAGATGGAAGCCATCTCTCCTACCCAAGTCTCATTAATTTGGGAGATTTTAAAAGGAGTTAGCTAATGATATTGTTTACAAACTGCTTCCTAGTTAAGGAGATCGCCCGTAAGAGAAAATACTGTACACAGATGGAGTTGCCTTTTAATAAAAAACAAAACAAAACAGAATTGTGTCTCTTAATAAGCTTCAATCAGCCATGCATTTCAATCAGCCAATTCTTGGCAACTTCCTCAATGCAATTTTTCTGGAAATCATATGGAAATGGTTTGCCCCTACTTGCAAGTGCTATGTTTTTTCTTTCTGTACAACTTCTCAATTTCTTTTACAGATCTGGGATTTCCAACCCAAGTACTAACTAGGTTCAATCTTGCACAGTTTTTTAGTTCAACTAAGGTTGGCCAAGTGCTATACATTGGATGTTGTGATTTACTGACTACATCATTTCTATAAATGAGTATCTTTCAGTTTTTCTGTCAGAATTCCAAGTAACACCCCCAATGAAAGAAGACTCCGAGGCCAGAAGTTCCTCAAAGTTCCATTTTATTAGAGATGTCATATTGGCACATCTGGGAAACCCCAAATCTGAAAGCTTCCAGGTTTTCCCCACTCAAAAGAAAGTCCAAGTCCCTTCCTCTGCACCCACACGTCCATCACATGGTCTAATCAATGCACCGTCCCAACTGTAGATGTCTCCCAGTCATGCCACTCCAGGTGCAGGGCAGAATGTCCTTTAAGAGAAAAGAATGTTATTATGGCTAGATATCTCCCCAACTCCATACAATCTCCCCTCCCAGTTTCCCACAGCACTAAATGTGGCAGCCCTGAAGATCCAAAGAAAAGCTGGCTTCCAGGGCTAACATTTTCCTGATTCAGTGTTTATCCTCAAGTTAAATCTAGAATTTCTTTTACATTTTTAAATAAAATTTCTATAATATCTAGTTGCTTGTCTTTAATTTCTTATTTATTCCTTTACTATTTATTTCAGCTTCATGTTTATCCTAAAGGCGAATAAGCTGCCAAGACAGTCTAGTTTAGGTGAGAATATAAATCACAACCTGTTCTGTTGAATACAACTGAAACGTAACATTGTTTATTTCTGAATACAGAGGTTTAGAAATAATGATAAATTGTAGCTAGCATAGGCAACATTGGTATACAAAAACAAATAAATATAATGCAGAAATTTCTGAGCATACAAGCAGCTTGCATATACCTTCATTTCCAAAAGAAGAAATGGCACTCATACATCTGAGAGTAACTTCCATTAAACTCAATAGGTATGTATCTGAAAAAAGACACAGAGACATACATTGTCCTTCATCATTACAACTAAGCTTACTGCGGCAGCATCCTTGCCATTAGTTATTTCTGCTGGACATCTTAATTCAGAAGTTTCTTGGGGGGCAAGATTCTGGAGGCATCTTGGAGGATAAAATCATTCAATACACATATCATTGGATAGTGACTGAACAACTCTACAGGAAATAACAGAGGCAATGTTCTTTAAGATTATCTGGAAATAATTTGGCCCTATCTATTTTGAAGAAGTAGACAGGGTTCTCTGTGACATCAGCCAAACCACTGTTAAATAGGAACCCTGTCTTTAGATAATGGGCAGAAGGAATAAACTTGAGGAAAAGTCACTATCAAGACAACAGTCAGATAACAGGGATCTGAGTCTAGGCCACAACTAGAACCTGAAGTACCTCCATAGTTCTCATAAAGATAAAGGGAAGAAGAGGGGAAGCACATTCAGACTTGGAAGATTCTGTTACCATAACCTTATAATAAAAAGCCTTCATGACTGGTTTCTTAGTCTGCTCTACCTTGAAGTGCTGATAAAAGCTGCTGAGGAGGATAACAGGAAGCTGGCAAGAACAATGATTAATGCATCCCTGGGTGAGAGATAATGCCACCAATCTTGAAGAGCAAAATGTCTCATCATCAAGAACCCACTGCTTGGACAACCCTCTTTAACCTGCCCTTTCTAAATACAATTGTTGAGATTATAATGAATCTGCAATTGTGATGAATCCTGAATGAATCAAATTACTGGAACCTTTTTTGTGTGTTTTAAGGTTAGACAGTGCATTGAGATTACACCAGGAGTGAAATCTGACCAGTTTGGATCGGTTTGCACAAACCGGTAGCAGGCATTTGGCCTGGGTCGCTGAACCCATAGCGACTGCTGGTTGGCCACGCCCCCAAACTGGTCACCGGTTGCCCACTTGCGAAGGCCTCCCCTACTCCATTCCCAGTGTCCCCATGGCCAGCTTGTGAAGGCAGGCAAGTGGAAGGCCGCGTGGAAGGCAGGCTGCCCAGCTGGAAGGAAGGGAGCTAGCAGCCTACTCCCTTCCCCGCAGCCCTGCCATGCTTGCCTGCCTTTCACATGGCCTTCCCGGCGGTCCCCCACGCCCATTTGCCTTCAAAGGTCAGCGTCCAGCTAATCCTAACCCCCATGCTCTTGGGGGAGACGCAGAGGCCTTGGGGGTGTAATTGAAGAGATGTAGAGGCTGTAAGGGCCTAAAAGGGGAGAAAGAGGCTTAGACTCAATCTCAGCCAGATACAGTGACTGTGCACATTCCGATATTTAATATTTAATATCGAATAGGATAGTTCTTCCTAATACACAGCAAGTTAATAGTTTGGGGATCCTCTTAGACTCACAGCTCCTGCTGGAAAAGTGAATACAGCTTGTGGACAAGGTCTTTGCCCAGATCTTTCTTGTGTATCAGTCATAAACATTCCCAAATTAGGAAACTTTGTTGAAACCACCCCAATGATGCCCTTGAAGTGATGTCCCAGTACCTGGAGGCTGTGCGGATCTGGATGGGAGGAACAGGCTCAAGCTCAACCCTTCCAAGACTGAGTGGCTGTGGCTCCCGGCATCCCGATATAGCCAGTTGACTCCATCACTGACCATTGGGGGCGAGTCTTTGGCCCCCACAGAAAGGGCTCGCAATCTGGGAGTCCTCCTGGATATGCAGCTGTCCTTGGAGGAACATCTGACAGCTGTAACCAGGGGGACCTTTTGTCAGGTTTGCCTGATTCGCCAGTTGTGGCCCTTTCTTGATCGGGATTCCCTGTGCACAGTCACTCATGCCCTCGTCACCTCTCGCCTTGACTACTGCAACACTCTCTACATGGGGCTCCCCTTGAAGAGCACCCGGAGGCTCCAACTGGTCCAGAATGCAGCAGCGCGGGTAGTGATGGGAGCAGCATGGCAGCAACACTGCTCCTGCGCGAGCTGCACTGGCTCCCAGTGGTCTTCCAGGTGTGCTTCAAGGTGCTGGTTATCACCTTTAAAGTGCTCCATGGCATCGGGCCTAGCTATCTTCGAGACCGCCTGCTGCTACCGACGACCTCCCATCGTCCCGTGCGCTCCCACAGAGAGGGCCTCCTCAGGGTGCCATCAGCCAATCAATGTAGGCTGGTGACCCCCAGGGGGAGGGCCTTCTCTGTGGGGGCACCTACCCTCTGGAATCAGTTGCCCCCAGAGATAAGGAGAATCCAAGACCTTAGTGCCTTCTGCCGTGCCCTTAAAACCCACTTTTTCCAGCAAGCCGGGCTGGCTTAAGAAGAAATTTTAAATGTTTTAATTGGTTTGTATTTTTAATTTTGGGCCAAATTTATATATATATTAATTGTTTTTTAATATTTGTATTTTATGTTTTTTAATTCTGGCTGTACACCGCCCTGAGTCCTCAGGGAGAAGGGCGGTATATAAATTTAAAATAAAATAAAATAAAAATAAAAAATAAATAAAATTACTCATGCTTTTGTCATCTCATGACTGAACTACTGCCTCTTCCTTTATATGGGGCTGCTCTTGAAGACCAGCTGCTCCAGAATGCTGTGGCTCAAGTAGTAATGGCCAAGTCATAATTTATCCATGTAACATAATTATTTTGGGAACGGTCGTGATTTGAACTGCTTCTGGGTGTAATTCAAGGTACTGGTCATCATCGTTTATTTGTTTGTTTGTTTGTTTGTTTGTTTGTTTGTTTATCTATTTATCTATTTGTTAAATTCATTTGCTGCCCATCTCACCATGGGGCCACTCTGGGCGGCTTGCAACAATATGTTGAACATTCATCCCTCCTTAGGCACAAACGATCAGATATAATTTTGTCCCCATTCTCCCTGCAGCTCAGTCAAGAAAAGCAAGTCCTCTGCTTTAATTATACATAAAATAACTATTCTAACAAAATTCTCATATTTTCCTAATAAGAATCATGTTCTAAAAATTACAAAATTACGTAGCTCTATATTTATTTACTGTTAAGAGAGAACTATTAATGAAAATTAAAGCCATGATCTTCAATCAACATCATCCTAAAGGAACTTGAGAGGTGGAGAAACCCTTGCTTATAACTTAGTGATGAACATATGAATTAGTCTATGTCAGCAGCTGGTTGTTTATTTTAGCTGTCACTGATTTGAAATTTTAAATCAAGTAAAAACTCCAGGAAAGCAACATTCTTGGCACCGCATTAACACACTGCTTTGAAAATAGTTTTGAATAAAACATCAGGTGGGGGGGGAGGGAGGATGTCCCAATTGGTATGCTAATGAATTATTTATAATGAGAATCCTTGTAGCTGTTCAGCACAGCTAACCTACAGTACATATAAGCATTCCAAACACTGAAGAATTCCATTTGGCTTTTCATCTAGGTAGTTGGAGGTTAGAGAAAATTGCAATCTGTTTAATGTCGTGTTGATTTAGATGGTGTTTTTCTTGATGTAATTGGCAAAAGACTTACCGGTATGTTTGCATGCAGAGGAAAATCACATTTTTGTCACTTTTATGCATTACCTAGGGAGAACTACAGTGCAATAGTTATTCTTTTAAGATTTTTTACAAGGCAATTTAATTTTGTATACAATTCTGACCTACCACATAGACTCTTTTTTTATGAAGCATATATAGGTTGTCCTCATTAAATCACTTTTTTTCCTGTTTCACCTTGATTCATTCATTTTGATTGCAAAAGTCCTATTTTTAAAAAAGGTAAAAAAACAGATCAACTTAATGCTATCTATAATTTAAATACACATTATGTCACTGAGTGTAGTGTATCTTTATGCTCCTGTTGCCAATCTAGTGCCTTCCAGTAAGTTTGGACCTCACTTAATATGTTTAATCATGAGGCTAAGAATTCTGGGACCTCCGGTGTCAACACAAAGAGAAAATGCCATATCATGTGCATTTTAAAATGCAGCTTTAATATTACCTTTTCCAAGTCCTCAATTTTCTCCTTTTTAAATCAAGCTTTTAATCTGACTAAAATTCCATACTGAAATTATTTCTAATGAAACGAGAAATATTTTAGTACAAATAAAATTTTTCATTTAAAAAAATCTATTTCAAAGTAAGAAATTTTTGATCGCCTAGACTAGGGGTGTCAAACTGGTGGCCCGCAGGCCAGATGCATCATGCGCAGGCCACGCCCACCCCAGCTCCACAAAGGCAAAAAATGTCGTAATACGTCACGATACATCACGTGACACGATCGAGTTTGACACCCGTGATCTAGGCTCATAATAAAAACAGTAAATAATTAATCCTCAAAAGCTTTCCAAAAGAGCCATGTTTTCATCTTATTTCAGGAGTCCATAAGAATGAAGTCAGACAGTCTACCGTAAGTCTCAGAATGGGAGCCCAGCTGACAAAATTGCCACCCTGACAAATGAAGGGTACCTGCATTTCAGGGAGCAAGCTATTTCAGAGGAAGGGAAAACACACCCTGTTCTCCCCACTCCCCCACCCCAATCAAGCAGACTAATATTTTATTTTATTTCAAATTTATTATGGCCACTGTACTCCAATGGACCCTGGGTGAGGTACAAAACCAAAATCTTCATAAAAAAGGTAAACCATAAAACCACATAGCGCAGACTAAAGCAATTTTAAAAAGCATCATAAATCAAACAAAATGGGAATCCCAAAAATACAATAATACATTAACCCCAGGCCAGGTCTTAAATACTTTCCCAAACCCTAGGAGAATAAGTACTGTCATTTTTGGAGGGATGCTTTTCCAGAGGGTGGGGAACAAACAGAGAAGACATGCTTCCTCTGGCTCACCAAATGGCAATAGAAGGGTCCTGGAGCACACCCTCTCTTTTGAAACATACCAGACAGGCAGAAATAATTGGAGACAAGCAGTCCCTCAGATATCCAGGCCCTATGCCACACAGGGTTTCATAAGAACTAACCAGCACCTCAAATTGCATTCAGAAGCTGAATGACAATCAATGCAGTTCACATAGCAAGAGCTGCAGTGGCGCAGTAGTTAGAATGCAGTACTGCAGGCTACTTCTGCTGACTGCTGGCTGCCTGCAATTTGGAATCTCACTGGCTCAAGGTTGACTCAGCCTTCCATCCTTCCAAGATCGGTAAAATGAGGACCCAGATTATTGGGGGCAATGTGCTGAATCTGTAAACCACTTAGAACAGGCTGTAAAGCATTATGAAGTTGTATATAAGTCTAAGTGCTATTGCTATATGGCACTACATTGTTGAGAGAAAAATACTGACTTTAAACAAGAAACCAAATATTTGGAGTTTGACGCAATAAATTATCTTTTAATAGCATGCACAGCTCAATGGTCATAAGAATGTAAACAGCACCCAACTAAGCAAGATTATGGGTTATATAGTCCCAGAACTATTACATAGAAATTAAAGAAAGTGACATAAATCATGCTGTGAACTTTACAGCCAGAATCTGATACTGCTATGAGATTTCACATTCCTACAAAGGCTTCAGGCTCTTCTTCTTATACTAGCACCTTCTAACATATACAGTATCATTTATTGTACTCATTTGGGCTTCGTTTTACACCAGGAAAAGGGCAACAATCTGGCTTCTGTTATCTTTCTCCTTGTCATTCAGGGTCATTAGGCTGTTCTTCTGTTCTAATACACACTTCAGAACTATATGGAAAAGTTTCCCACATTCCTCCATTTCCTTCCTCTGCAGGTAGACAAAATGGTAGGAGAAGGCCAAAATAATAAAGTGCAAATCATCCTGGGACTCTATTCAAGTAAGTTTTACATATTTGATGGCAGGAATTACAAACAGTACTAGCAGCATCACAAGAAAGTGCAATAGATGGCTTTCAAGGACAGCCCCGTGTAAATCAAGAGTAATCTAATCAAGAGATGACTAGGCATTAGTAACTGTCTTCAGTGCATCATGTTCCTGTTACACTATGCAGAAGCCATTTTAGCTAAGTCTCTGCCTGCTCTGTGAGCAGAAGTCAAGAGGCCAGGAGGACTTCAGAGTGAAGCTTGCTTTTTCCAAGGGAAGACATGCCCATCATAGAGCCATAGATGGCCCAGCCCTAAATTGTATCTGTTTTCTCCATCAAAATCCTGAAAGCTTCCAGATTGTGACTTCTATCACACCTCCCAGTGGGCCAAAGGTGCAGGCACAGTGGTTAGAATGCGGTAGTACAGGCTAATTATGCTGACTGCTGACTGCCAGCATTTTGGCAGTTCAATTCTCACCAACTCAAGGTTGACTCAGCCTTCCATCCTTCTGAAGTCAGTAAAATGAGGACCCAGATTGTTGTGGGCAATATGCTGACTCTGTAAACCGCTTAGAGAGGGCTGTAAAGCACTGTGAAGTGGTATATAAGTCTAAGTGCTATTGTTATATCACTGTTTATCATGTGGTTTATTGATGATACTTCGCTCCAAATAGGTGGATATAAATAAATAATGCAGGATATAAATAAAATAAATAAAGAATTTTAAATTAAAAATGTAAGTTATAAGTAATTTTGCATAATTAAAAGAATGTTGTTTTAAAATACATTTTCATGTATTGTAGATGGTCTCTTCCATATGTGCACAATCATGGCAGATCCATTTTTATGGAACATATTGGAACACACATAAATCTTTCTATAGCCCTGTAAGTGCAGAAATCCAGTTAAAATCCCCCAGTTTACACTAAAAGGCTTTTGATTAAATAGTTAATGTCACTCTGGAAGCATCCATCAAAGCATTTAAATTTAAATCATAATCAAAATGGAAGTAATTTACAGAAAAATTCTACCTGTTAACATATTTACGTTCTCCATACAAGTATTAAACTACCCAAACAAACATGCATATAATCTGTCCAATAACTGAAGAGCTCCGGGAGTACTACCAATAATGCTTTCAGATGATAAATTTTTCCATTAGACAAAGGCATTCTAAGTAAAATAACCATATCACCATGTGATGGCAGCAGTCTCTACAAGCATATTGTAATACTTCAATACAGCTAGTTTACTTGAGGCACTTAATAGTTTTTGGGAAGTAATTATTTAAATAGTATTTTAAAATGAATTTTCCCAATTCAACATTTCTTAAACCTATATAGCAGCATTCTGTAATCCCAAATATGCATACAAAGATGGGACAGCAGTACCACCAGACAGATTAGTAATTTGCTAACTAACTGCACACAACATATAGTCAGTCCTTAATGGAACAGCATCTACATGGAGGAAAGTATGCAGTGGGATACACGAAGGTTCTGTCTTAGGCCCAGTATACTTCAGTATTTTCACAAACTATTTAGATGACGGAATAGTAGGGGAATTTATCAAATTTGCAGATTACATCAAGAAGACAGGAATAGTCAACACTCCATAAGATCCAGGAGGCTCTCAACAGACTTGACTAAAAGTAGGGATTGTGTACAAGTATGTCTAATCTAATGAAAAGAAGGTCTGGGGTGACATGATAACAGTGTTCCAATATTTGATGGCCTGCCACAAGGAAGAGGGGGATCAACCTACACTCCAAAACACCTGAAGGCAGGATAAGAAGCAATGAATGGAGACTAATCAAGGAGAGAAGCAACCTAGAAACAAAGAGAAATTTCCTCAAAGTTGGAACTGCTTGCCTCCAGAAATTGTGCATGCTCCATTGCTGGATGTTTCTAAGAAGAAACATCCATTTGTTTCAGACAACCATTTGTCTGAAATGGTATAGGGTCTCCTTCCATAACATGGGGTTGAAGTAGAAGACCTCCAAGGTCCTTGCAACTCTGTTATTCTTCTAATTTTGTTATTTCATTTTTGGGTTCCTAGGAATGACCCATGGGGTGAGGGAGTAGAGAAGAAGCAGTTGCGTTGCCGAGGTTCCCACCTGTTAGATTTCGGCATCTTTTTACCAGCATGGACAGCCGATTCCATTCCCACCCTCTTTCTAACACGCGCAACGTCTGACTCGATTCACGCGTTTCTCCCGGCAGTAGAGTTGCTGCCGCCGCACGTGCCTCCTTCCTGGAGCTCAGCGAGCTTGTTGGGTGCTGTTCCAGCGGCTATTTACACGCCCCGCGCTGGAGAAAGGCGGCGCCTCCACTTTCCTTCCCCTCTTTTGGATCTGATGCGCTTTGGAAAGCTGAGGGCGGGGCGGGAAAGGGGGAATCTAAGCTTCGCTTGTCCGCTGGGAGAAATCCACCCTTTCACTGGAAAGGCCGTGAGGAAAGTCGCAACCCGGGGGAGAGGGAATCTGCTGGGCTGTTGCTTGACTTGATTGAGCGCGTCTCTCTCTCCTTTTCGCGAAGGGCCCCTCCGAAAAGGCGCTTCCATTCCAGCGCCCACAAAGCAATCCCTAAACGGGCTGCGGGATCTAAAAGGCCCGACGGGATCTGCCGAGGGGAGCGGGGCGCCTTCTGGAGGCGGCGGGCCGAAGCCTGAGCTGGAGAGAATCATGCCTGGGAACTCCCGCGCCCTCGTTCTCCGCAGCTACCCCGCTGGACTGCGCCTACCCTAGCCCGAGGAAGCATGACGAGGGGCCCTGGGCGCCGATCCTGGGCTCTGGTAGCCTTGCTGGCCCTGTTCGCAGAGCTGGCGTCGAGCCATCCACAATGCCTGGATTTCAAACCGCCTTTCAAGCCTCCTCGCCCGCTCACTTTCTGCCTGCAGTACTCAAACTTCGGCTGCTGCGACGCGGGGCGTGATGCTGCCCTGTTGGAACGCTACTATCGCATCAGCGAGCATTTTGGCGAGGCCACCTACACCGCTTGCGCCAGTCACCTGCAGAGCCTCCTGTGTCAGGTGAGCGGGCCAGATCCCCTCCTCCCACCGGACCACCGCCGCTACATCCATCCATCTCACACACACACACACACACACACACACACACACACAGCCACTTTGGATGGAATTGGCGCTGATCCTCCTCCACAGGCAAGACCGCCTGTGTGTCCATCTCACTTTGTCGGTAGAGCCCATAATTTGGTCTAGCTACCTGCAGAAGATCTCTCCCAACTTCAGCCTCAGGCATAGTTGAAACTTTTGGGCTGCCTCCTCAGTCTGTTGCCCTTTGGGATTTGTTGGACTTCAGTTCCCAGGTTTCCTCAGTAGCAAAAGGAGTGAGAGTTGTCCTGCAAGCTATCTTGAAAGTATTTATTTGAAGACCCTTGAAATAGAAAGTGTGAAAAAGACCTTTGCTGTCAATCAGAATACTGGACTAGATCAAGGAGGTGACCTTGTGAAAGGCAGATAATGTACTAGACTCTCTGCTGTTGTTCAAGGAACATTAGGGGTGTACTTCATTTAATATAGTTAATATAGTTCAGCAGCTACAAAGGACCTCAGACAGTAATACCCCTTTAGGCAAGACATTATGCAATACCAGTTCACTATTTTCTGTTTTGTAGTTCCTCTTTTTTTTCTGCCAGCTTCCTAGTTATCTATTTTTAGTTAAAAGAAATCTTTAAAAAGTTAAATGGGAAGGGGATCTGTTAAGAATCAAAATGGATATCCAAGATCACCATGATACTTTGGGGCACTGTGGTGTTTACCCTAACATAACTCAACATTCTTCCCCTCCTTTTACCTTTCAGTAATCTGGAGATTCTGTATAGCTGCTTAGGATGACTAGTAGTCACTGATAAATTCCTTGTCCAAAAATGTTTGTTATTAGGTGGGTGAAAGGGATAATTTACTACCTCATATAGCACAGAATAACAGTTGGAAGGGACCTTGGAGGTCTTCTAGTCCAACCTCCTGCTCAGGCAGGAAACTCTAGTGTATACCATTTCAGACAAATGGTTATCCAATCTCTTCTTTAAAACTTCCAGTGTTGGAGCATTCACAACTTCTGGAGGTAAGTCGTTCCACTGATTAATTTTTTTTCACTGCCAGGAAATTTCTCCTTAGTTCTAGGTTGCTTCTCTCCTTGATTAGTTTCCACCCATTGCTTCTTGTTCTGACCTCAGGTGCTTTGGAGAATAGCTTGACTCCCTCTTCTTTGTAGCAACCCATGAAATACTGGAAGACTGCTATCATG
The DNA here is from genome assembly GCF_029215685.1 of Pituophis catenifer annectens. Lineage (NCBI taxonomy): Eukaryota > Metazoa > Chordata > Lepidosauria > Squamata > Colubridae > Pituophis > Pituophis catenifer. The sequence goes on from NW_027256881.1 coordinate 311,747,413, forward strand.
TCTCCCCTGGTCCTTTTCTTCACTAGACTAGCCATGCCCAGTTCCTGCAACCGTTCTTTATATGTTTTAGCTTCCAGTCCCCTAATCATCTTTGTTGCTCTTCTCTGCACTCTTTTTAGAGTCTCAACATCTTTTTTACATCATGGCGACCAAAACTGGATGCCGTATGTGCTTGTGCCACTTGATTTCCACTATACACATTGAAGACTGATCCTCTAATCATCCCAGATGCAAATACTAGTGACACCTTGAAGGTCTTCCTTCTAATATGTATACTCATCATTTGTGTGTAAAAGTTTCTGGACCAAGGTCATGCAGATACCTTTTTATCTATGTCATAGATTTGTAAAATCATTTTGTCTGTTCTTAAGCCATGAGCTTTCCTCCAGCACCAGGTGTATTGGACAGGTGTGAATGAATGTGCTCCTTTCTCCACGTGCCTTTTCAGCAATGTCAATTTCCAACATTAAACAAAACAACAAATTAAATATTTGCTTAAGTTTCATTGTCCTACACTTTTCTGAATTTGCTGAGAACTACTGTACTTCCAATCAAATGGCAGCTTTGTGTCATATTAGCTATATTATATGATTGGTTATGCCTTATCCCTTTTAAATGCAAGATTGAAAAGGGTTTAGAACCATGTAGCATATTTTCCTGGCTGTATCCTCAGACAACAGTCTTCCCACCCCAAATATGTAATTCAATATTTGTATTAATTCTGATGGTTTGTTTTTTTTAAAGAGAGAAATGGTTTGAGATGAATCACATAGCACGCTCGTTCAGGCCTGCCTGTACAGAGCAAATATCTAGCTTTGAAGAATTTTGCTCAGTAATTAAGTATGAACAAGTATAATGTTTTTGATTCTGTTCTCTAATTTTAGAACTTGTGTGGAGAACAGATCATGGTTCAGATCATATCTCTGCAGAAACATTGAAAATTCAAAAGGGTTCACAAATTTTTAAGCACCACTTTATAAACTAGGTCAGGGGTCTGCAACCTTAAATACTCAAAGAGCCATTTGGACCCTTTTCCCACAGAAAAGAGAACACCAGGGGCCACAAAACCTGGGTGGGCATGGCCAACTTGATGTCACTAACTTCCACCAGTCACATGACACCCCCCTAGCCACGCCCACCCAGCCGGTCATTAGGGCAGAGAACCTGTTTTTAAAAAACAACAGGAACCACAAAATCCTTTTGACATCTCTCTCTCTTCTCTCCCTCCCTCCTTCCCTCTTTCCCCCCTTCTCTCTGTAACTCTCTATGTGTGTCTCTCTCTCCCCCTCTCTCTGTATCTGCCGCTTCTCCATCCCCCACCATCATCCTTACCTTCTCAGGCCAGGCAAGGAGTGACTGGGAGGGGAGGGCGAGGGGTGGGGCCAGCCAGTGGTGGGATCACCTGACAGGGAGCCACAGCAGAAGGCCCAAAGAGCCACATGCGGCTCCGGAGCTGCAGTTTGCTGACCCCTGAGCTACGTCATTCCCTGTGTTCCTGTCTTCAGGTTGGGAGGAGCCAAAACAGCACCCACTCAGAAAATGCTGAGCTTTAGGAAGCCTTAAAATATGAAATACTATAGCACAAAGTCTTTAAAGATGAAAACAATTTAAAGAGGCAACCGGTTCCAAATAACCTGATAAAGACCATCTAAGCTGAATTGGTCTATATACCGTGGACCAATATAGTTAAAATGTTGGTAGCAGCAATGAAAGTTATAGTTTGCTTAGAAAGCATTTATAAAGGAGAACTGAAAGCAGTAGTTTTCCACTAAGGGAAAATTATACCAGTTTTTTAAGACGTATATGAGTATACATAATACATAAACAAGTCACCCTTTAACAACACAAGTTGTTCTATTCCAGCTGTTTTCACTTATTTCTTAAGGGTAAGAAAAATGGAATTTTGTACAATCACAGTTGTTTATCTTTCACCTTACTAATCAACCTAAAATTTTGTGAGTAAAACGCTTTTCCTGGTCCTAGTGTCAGTGGTTATTGAGTCAATGAAACTCTTTACTGCTTTTAAGTGAAATCAGATGTTGTGCTGGATTCTTTTTTGCTTCTTGTCCTCAACTAGCCCAGCTGTATACTTACTTCAGCCAACAGTATGACTAAAAAGATGAAGTTAGAGTAAACCAGATGTGATTCTTCACTTGGTTATCATAAGTAAAGATGTTTGAGAAGAAGCATTTGAACTGTTACGGTTTTTTAATTTGTAACACAAATACAAAAATGAGACACAGTATTGTGTGCAAACCAAAACCCCAAATTCTCCTCTTCCATATTTAAGTGTTTTTGGTTCTTTTTTTGTGGGGTCAAGGACTTGTTGTTTTCTCTTTAGGCCCTAAAGAGAAGGGCCTAAATTTTAGGCCCTAAAATTAGAGTTGCCATATTTGGGCTGCAAAAATGTGAACAACCACTAGGTTGTTTATAAGCAAAAAATTAGTGTCAAGTATCATTTTGCTGCCATCTACTGGTTGTCTGGTTCTTTGCAGCCCAGATATGCAGCCTACATATGCCACCAACATTTGCAGCCCACATAGAGTTGTGTGTAATGTGTAATGAAAACATCAGTATTTCCAATCTCAAGGGACAGAGTCGCAGCATTTCATTGCTTCTCAGAATACAGGAGTAACTAAACTAGACAAAACAGAGAAATATAGATGCAAATAGATGGACATTTTCTTGTGGTTAAAGGAAAATTTTATGAGGATAGAGGATGCAGTAACCAAACCACTTTTTCAACATTACTTGCAGAGTTGTCCATTGAACAAGAGAACAATAAGAGGATATTCCTAAGCTTTTCTAGGCAGCTATTGCCCCCAGGCTTTATGTAACTCTGTATTAGAACCAGCTGTAGAAATGTATTGGATTATCAGATTGCACAGAAACATTCTACTGAATTTTTGATAGGGCAGTGATGGTGAACATTTTCAGCACCGAGTGCCCAAACTGGAGTGCGCGCGCCCTGGAGCACCAGAAACCCGAAGACCAGCTTGCCGGCTCACATGCACGCTCCGGAAACTGGAAGAGCAGCTGGCGATGGCACATGCGCCCACAGGGAGGGCTCTGCATGCCACCTCTGGCACGCATGTCATAGGTTCACCATCACGGGGATAGGATAAAGGAGCTACTCAGTTTTTCCCCAACTATCTTGTTACTACCTCTGCTTTATCTCAATGTGGCTAGACAAATGGCTAGACAATGTGGCTAGACAGACTTTCGTTCTGAATATCAACTTTCAAATCTAACTGCAAAAAAGTGCAGTGAAAAAACGGAGTAAAACCAATTCATTTTTGCAGATACAGAGAGAAAAATTTAGGTGCAAACTGTTCTAGGCATGTACTATTTTTGAAGTGACCTGGAAATATTAGAAATCATAAAACAGTTTATGATTTCTTCTTCAGTCGCTTCACAGCCTTTTCCACAGGTCTTTTTGATATTTATTCTGCAACTTTCTAAAATATTATAAAATACTTGCTGTCTGTACTGTGCTATAATTTTAAATGTTTTAATTCTCTTGCATTATTAAATGTTCCAACATTTAAGTAATGGCTATGCTGCCCTTTTCAGGTTCAATTATCTAAAGATAAATACCATAGTATGGCAGGTTTCTGATTGGCCCAGCTTATAAATAGACTGGATTTATCTTACTAAATGGCTGGACTACGGTAGACTTAAATGGGCAACTATCCCTCTGAGGCTCCAAAGGAGCAAATGTGGTTCATTATATTATGGGCCCACATACAGTACTTAAGTTTAATAGCCAGAGTCACATCATTTTATTTCAATACTGTTGAATGAATATTTCCCGTTTTCCTACTGCAGGTTTAGGTCTGTCTTGAGAAGCACCTTCCATTCACCTATTTTGTTTAAAACAAAGGCAGCTCTGTTACTGAAGCATATGGGGGAGCCAAAACAACTGATGTGAGATCCTCTTTTATTTTTAGGAGTGTTCTCCGTATGCTGCTCATCTGTATGATACTGAAGACCCTTCTACTCCAGAGAGAACTGTTCCTGGACTTTGCCAAGATTACTGCATACAAGTGTGGCAAGACTGTAGGTCAATGTTTCATTACTTCACTCCTGATAAAGAGTTACTGGCACTGGAAAATAACAGGGTTAAGTTTTGTCGTTATTTGTCCTTGGATGACACAGACTACTGTTTTCCTCACCTCTTAACTAATCAGCGTCTTAATCAAGACCTTGGGTTAGTGACTGCGAATTCAGAAGGATGTCTGCAGTTATGCTTAGTTGAAATTGCTAATGGGCTTAGGAATCCTGTTGCTATGGTACATGCAAGTGATGGAACTCACAGATTCTTCATTGCCGAACAAATTGGTTTAGTCTGGACCTACCTTCCTGATTTGTCACGGCTTGAAAAACCATTTTTGAACATCAGCGAAGCTGTACTTACCTCACCATGGGAAGGGGATGAGAGAGGATTCCTAGGCATTGCCTTGCATCCTAAATTCAAATTTAATGGTAAGGTATATGTCTACTATTCAGTTGAAGTTCAATATGAAGAGAGAATCCGAATCAGTGAGTTCAGAATTTCTCCTGGTGACATGAATTCAGTGGACCATGGTTCTGAAAGGTATGCCCCTTTACATGTCCAATGCATTTAAGACATTTAATGGCAAATATGTACAGTACTCCTAAGGAGTGGCAATAGTGCCTAAATTTAATATCTGCATGTTTTAGTTACTTGCAGTCTAGTGCATATGTATACTAAGGTATTCTTATTATTAGGGCATTTTAAAAGAAGAAATTACCTGTGCTACATCTCAAGTATCAAGACTAAATACACTTTATATTATTTAGAATTAGAATAACAGAGTTAGAATGGACCTTGGAGGTCTTCTAGTCCAACCCCCTGCTTAGTCAGGAAACCCTACACCACTTCAGACAAATGGTTATCCAACATCATCTTAAAAACTTCCAGTGTTGGAGCATTTGCAACTTCTGGAGGCAAGTTGTTCCATTGATTAATTGTTCTAACTGTCAGGAAATTTCTCCTTATTTTTAAGTTGCTTCTTTCCTTGATTAGTTTCCACCCATTGCTTCTTGTTCAACCCTCAGGTGCTTTGGAGAATAGTTTGACTCCCTCTTCTTTGTGGCAGCCCCTGAGAGTTGTTTAAGAGAGAGTTTAAGTCCATATGTTTCTTAGGTGGCTTTTGGAATTCATTTTACCTCTAATTTGAGTAGCATATAATAATATCATTTATTGAAGAATATTTATTAATATTTATTTATCATAGTACAATCTTAGGCAATAAGATAAATATTGGAAAATGTAAAAAAATCCCTCATGGAAATTGTATTTATTTGCTTCCTAGTAAAGTCACTAAAGATATCTTATCTTACTAAAGATAAAGGTTCTTTATCCTTTCCCTGCTGAATCACATTTGCTAGTAACCCAGAGGATTTCCGCAAGTAACTATATTACAATATGTAGTTTCGTTAACATGGCTTCAGAAGTTGGAACTATTTTCCTTTCCAATCTATTGTCTTCAAATGGGTGATTAAGGGAAATAAGGTCCAGCTTTTCTGGAAGTCACGAATTTATGGAAGGCAGATCCAGATTATTTGTGCCAGAGGCAACAAATGTTGAATGAGTAAAATGCTCTATTTCACAAAGAAGTGAAAGACACAACAGAGTCTAGTAAATACTTCCCATGCTGATATTACTAATCATTTGTCTGAACCATCAAGAGTTCAGAATAGATAATACAATAGTGGATTAGATAGACCAGTAGTCTAATAACCCCGGATCACCCCAACGATGCCCTTGAAGTGATGTCCCGGTGCCTGGAGGCCGTACGGATCTGGATGGGGTGGAACAGGCTCAGGCTCAACCCATCCAAGACTGAGTGGCTGTGGTTTCCGACGTCCCGATATAGTCAGTTGACGCCATCACTGACTATTGGGGGCGAATCATTGGCCCCCACGGAGAGGGCTCGCAACTTGGGCGTCCTCCTGGATTCACGGCTGTCTTTAGAAGAGCACTTGACGGCTGTGACCGGGAGGATTTTTCATCAGGTTCGCCTGATTCGCCAGTTGCGTCCCTTTCTGGATCGGGACTCTTTACGCACGGTCACTCATGCCCTTGTCACCTCCCGCCTGGACTATTGCAACGCTCTCTACATGGGGCTCCCCTTGAGGAGCACCCGGAGGCTCCAACTGGCGCAGAGTGCGGCCGCGCGGGTGGTAATGGGAGCGACATGGCGTTCCCATGTAACACCTCTCCTGCGCGAGCTGCACTGGCTCCCGGTGGTCTTCCGGGTGCGCTTCAAGGTTTTGGTTACCACCTTTAAAGCGCTCCATGGCTTAGGACCCGGGTACTTGCGGGACCGCCTACTACCACCAATAGCCTCCCACCGGCCGGTACGCTCCCATAGAGAGGGGCTCCTCCGGGTGCCGTCAGCCAAACAATGCCGACTGGCGGCCCCCAGGGGGAGAGCCTTCTCTGTGGGGGCACCTACTATCTGGAACGAGCTCCCCCCAGAGATACGGAGGATCCCGGATCTGCGCACCTTCCGCCGCGCCTTAAAGACCTTACTATTTCACCAGGCCGGCCTGGCCTAATTTTCCCCCTCTTTTATAAAAGATTTTTAAAATTTTAAATATCTTTTAGTATTTATATATTCAATTTTAAATTGGTTTTAAAAGTTTGGGGTTTTAAATTTGTCGGGGCCAAAATTATTTAATTTGATTTTATTCTATTTTTTAAATTTTGTATTGTATGTGTTTTTATTGTCTGGCTGTGCACCGCCCTGAGTCCTTCGGGAGTAGGGCGGTATAGAAATCTAATAAATAAATAAATAAATAAATAAATAATTCATTATAAAATGGTACAGGTTCAAAAAATGCTGAGATGGAACAATAAGTGAAGTCCTATTCCAGATTGAATGATTATATGATTATAATATATTATATTATATTATATTATATTATATTATATTATATTATATTATATTATATTATATTATATTATATTATTATATTATATTATATTATATTATATTATATTATATTATATTATATTATATTATATTATATTATATTATATTATATTATATTTATTATATTATATTATATTCCCCCAAAAGTATTACTGTATTGACTTCCATAAATTCTTCCAGTATTTCTCTGATCCAGCTAGCTGTTCCTTGGCATCAAGAACTGTATTATAATCTTGAGTATTCTAACTGTACTGAAAGAAGTGGCACAATTTTATTTTCACTTTAAGCCATTGCTGAAGGGAGATTACACTCTCTACATAACCTGGAACAATTCAATATTTTTGTTTGTTGGAAGGCCCATCAATCAATTTACTGCCCAAAGTTTAGCCATGTAGACAAGTATTAACTTGCTTTCTTAATATTTAAATAATAGCAAAGCTGTCACTTGCAAATATTCGAAGTGACTAATCCAGGACTGGACAGTACACTTCAACAGAACATTTCAGTTTATGTTGTCTGTATATCCACATGGCAAATACTCACTGTGTAGAACAGATGCTATGCAGTTTATGCTCATGTTTCTAGCATTGAGTATATAGTCTTAGGGAATGCTTAAATCGGGGAGGGGGTGGAACAGGCATTAAAATTAAGTTAAATTCTATATATCTCTTCAGAACTAAGTAACATTGATTCCAATGAGAATTAGTCCTAATTAACTGTATACAATTGGTAGTATGTATTTAGCCTAAAGTCTGAAGTGTTTCATTGTTCTCTGAGAACAAAATATTACTTCATACAGTATGTGTGGAATATATAACATTTCCCATCACTATTGTTTAAATCTTCTTAGCCAGAGCCTGTTTGGACACTTCCATGATCTGCTTTTGAAAGGCATTGAAGAGCAGGCCAGCAGTTTTATTTTATTGTTTTATTATCCTTTATTATCCTATTATTATTTTATTATTATATTATAGCCATGTGATATTGATGACTGAAGTATTTTTTAATGAACTTCCCCATATTATTATTCATTTTTATGCCTTCTGCATTCTGATTGTTTGTTTTAAATGTGAAGCTTCTTTGAATCTTTATAATTTGGTAGCCACATATAAACCAAATAAAAACTGTTTTAACAAAATAACTATTTCAGAAAATTTATTACACCTTCTTTTATTTTTGCAAGAATTTGGTCTGGTTTATGTCTTTAATGAAATAAAACAAAAACCAACACTGGATTAATTTGCACCAAGCTCAAAGTAGGAATGTACAAATATGGGTATACTTGATTTAAATTACGTAAATTCAGACAGTTAGGCAGTTTTGAAAACTTGGTTTTCTTGAAGTTTCACTGTATTACTTGTATAAGATTTCTGCTTTTTTCCTTTATACTCTCAGGATAATTCTGGAGATAGAAGAGCCAGCTTCCAATCACAATGGAGGAGAACTGCTGTTTGGAGATGATGGCTATCTTTATATCTTCACAGGAGATGGAGGAATGGGTGGTGATCCTTTTGGGACATATGGAAACGCTCAAAACAAGTAGGATTTTAAATTTACCAACTTCGTAAAAGAGGGGGGGGAAATTTACGTTTTCATTTATAGATTTGAAAGTAGGCTCAATACTGGAATATATTTTATTGTTTTTGTAGATTGGAACTTGGTATACATTACAAAAAAATATAAGGTTATATCAAGGGTTGGTTGGTTGTTATGTACCATCAAATCAGTGTTGGCTGTTACTGACCTCATATTTTCCACGATGGCAAGAATAGGTTGGGTGCATCTAAGTCCTATAATTTTTAATAGGAATTAACTTAAATCTAAACTAAAGTTTATTGACCAATTTCAAATAAATTATGTTCAAATAATTTAGTTTGGTTTAAGGCCATGGATCTGTGTCCTTAATGTCACAATTTCTAGTATTTCATGATTCAAATATTTTTTGCAGGTATTGGCAATTGCAATAACAGTTGAACAAATCTTCCTCCACATTCTCCCAAAAGGTTTAGTTCCAAATACCAGGCATAGAAGCTGATACTTAGACTTAGATGCTGCTACATTTTTAATGATTTTCCAAGCGGCGTAGAAATTTATCAAGAAATGCTTAGTGAGTTATTTCACTGTCCTTATTGTTACATCGAAAAACGGAAGCAGATTTATGAGCACACAAATAGATTACACCCTGTAGGTTTCCCAAAAGAAGTTCAAAACATATTGTGCCTAAGGTACGTTATATTTAAAATCAAAATACTGAATTTGCTAATGCTCCAAATTGAATTTGTCTTGCTAGTACTTGGATAATTCAGTCAATGGTCAATGATAATTTTTAGCTCTTAACTATCAATTCAGTCTTTCACACACCCAGCTGGGTGATTTTCAGCCAGTCACTTTCTCTCAGCCTCAGGAAGGAGGCAATGGCAAACCACTTCTGAAAACCCTTGCCAAGAAAATTGCAGGGATTAGTCCAGGCGGTCACCAGGAGTCATTATTGTCTTAAAGGCACACATTTACACCCACAAAAATATTCTCTTGCCTTAGTTCTGAAATGTTTTTCTCTTCCTCTTCGCCTTCTCACAATATTTAATGAAGGAGATATAATTTCAGATCTTCACCGGGGAAGTTTTGTACTTTTTCTTTGCCCTTTTTGTAAGATAGCCAGGAGAGGCTGAGAAGTAAGCATCATTCATTTTAAACTTCCATTTCTTAGAAAATAAAGAATATCTTTACTAATGCGTGTATTATGTTCTGTTAGAAGAATTTATTCCCCGTGGTTTATTTCTGCCTCAGATCAAATACCAGACGCTATAGTTTGCAAAGTTGCTGCTTCAAAAAATGTGAATTGTGCCCCTTGAGTTACCAAAAATGCCAATCCCTGATTTATCTAGAGATTGAAAATGCAACTTAAATAATACAACTAAGTGATAAGCACCCCTCTATCCCAAACTTTTTTTAACCGCATTTCTTCTGAAAATCTTGAACAAGAATGGGAAAAGTTTTATGAAGTGAAGATTAGGAAGAATCTAAATGTTTTGTATAAAGGAATGCAACTCTTTCTATCTTGTAAGGGAAATTCCATTTTAAAAAGTAACAGAATAAGAGAGTTGGGAGGGACCTTGGAGGTCTTCTAAGTCCAACCCCCTGCTTAGGCAGGAAACCCTACACTACTTCAGACAAGTTGTTATCCAATCTCTTCTTAAAAACATCTAGTGTTCGAGCATTCACAACTTCTAGAGGCAAGTTGTTCCACTGATTAATTGTTCTGTCAGGAAATTTCTCCTTAGTTCTAAGTTGTTTCTCTCCTTGATTAGTTTCCACCCATTGCTTCTTGTTCTACCCTCAGGTGTTTGGAGAATAGCTTGACTCCTTCTTCTTTGTGGCAACCCCTGAGATATCGGAACACTGCAATCGTGTCACCCCTAGTCCTTCTTTTCATCAAATTAGACATACCCAGTTCCAGCAACCATTCTTTGTATGTTTTAGCCTCCAATCCTCTAATAATCTTTGTTGCTTTTCTCTGCACTCTTTCTAGAGTCTCAAAATCTTTTTTATATCGTGGTGACCAAAACTGGATGCAGTATTCCAAGTGTGACCTTACCAAGGCATTATAAAGTGGTATTAACACTTCATGTCATCTTGATTCTATCCCTCTGTTTATGCAGCCTAGAACTGTGTTGGCTTTTTTGGCAGCTGCTGCACACTGCTGGCTCATATTTAAATGGTCCACTAGGAATCTCACAGTTACTACTATTAAGCAAGGTACCACACATGCTGTACCTGTGCACCTGTGTATAATAAATAAATAAATAAATAAATAAATAAATAAATAAATAAATAAATAAATAGATGATAGATAGATAGATAGATAGATAGATAGATAGATAGATAGATAGATAAATAAATAAATAAATAAAATTTTGTTTTTCTTGCCTAAATGTAGAACCTTACTTTTTTAACCATTGAATTTCATTTTGTTAGATAGCGCCCAATGTTCAAGTCTGTCAAGATTCTTCTATATCTTGGTAGCTTGGTATCATCTGCAAATTTGATGAGTTCCCCATCTATCCCCTCATCCAAGTCATTGATGAAGATGTTGAAGAGTACTGGGCCTAAAACAGAACTTTGGGGTACCCCACTACATACTTCCCTCCATGTAGATGCAGTTCCATTGAGGACTACACATTGAATGCAGTTGGTCAGCCAGTTACGAATCCATCTGATGCAGGGGTGAAATCCAGCAGGTTCTGGAGAACCGGTAGTGGAAATTTTGTGCGGAGAACTGGTAGTGGAAATTTTGAATAGTTTGGAGAACCAGCAAATACCACCTCTGGCTGGCCCTAGAGTGGGATGGGAGTGGAGATTTTGCAATATCCTTCCCCAGGAGTGGGGAAAGAATGGGGATTTTGCAGTATCTTTCCCCTGGAGTGGGTGGGAATGGAGATTTTGCAGTATCCTTCCCCTGCCATGCCCACAAGCCACACCATGCCTTCAGAACCAGTAGTAAAAAAATTTGGATTTCACCACTGATCTGATGGTGATGCTGTCTAATAATACTGTTACTAGTTCTTTATTTGTGTTCAACAGGTCAGCACTACTAGGCAAAGTACTCAGAATCAGCGTGGAAAACAATGATGTTGGACCTCTTTATCAAATCCCTCCAGACAATCCCTTCATCAATGAATCAAAAGCCCGACCTGAAGTCTATGCTTATGGGGCAAGGAATATGTGGCGTTGTTCTTTTGATAGGGGTGATCCCAATACAAAGGAAGGGAAAGGGAGGCTTTTCTGTGGTGATGTAGGACAAAATAAATTTGAAGAAATTGACATTGTGGAGAAAGGGAGAAATTATGGCTGGAGAGCAAGAGAAGGATTCAGCTGTTATGACAAAAAACTTTGCATCAATTCCTCTTTAGGTAATTATGGGGTTTGACTAACTGAAGTAAATAATGTACGGGGGAAAATATTTTCATTATTATTTTGTTCTCTTCTATAGCTGATACCTATAAAAAGTTTATACTTGGTTATAAAAATGGTTCCTCTGCATACTATATGTATGATACTACCTTTTCTCCTTCTGCAGATGATGTCCTTCCAATATATGCTTATCCCCACAAAATGGGGAAATCAGTTACAGGAGGTTATGTCTATCGAGGTTGTGAGTCTCCAAACTTGAATGGGCTCTACATATTTGGTGATTTTATGAGTGGGTAAGTGACAGTAGGCCAGCTATTAGGTAAATTATTAATTAGATGGCATCCTGTGTTACAGTATTTAAGATGGCTTTAAGCTTTGCTGATAAGCTTCTTCCTGGCATTTAGCAGAATGCCATCCATTGCTGTTCTACTGCACTTTATGTGTCCATCATGTTATGTCTCTGCTATATGAATGTACATGTCTATAAATATTAACAATTGGATTAGTGAACCACTAATAAAAATGTACCGCTAAATGCCTCATAGTAAAATGCCACTGTTCAGAAACTGGATATTCATTTTAAAAAGCATTATATGCTATTGCTATGATATCATAAATGTTAAATATATAGCAATATTTTGATATGTTTGCAGTATTTAATTGGATTCCAAATCTAGTTGATCTTTATAATTTATATAGTCATGTGTCTCATGTATGGTTAACTTTAAAGAAACAATTATACCTGAATCAGGTAGTCCTCACTTACCAATTGCAATTGGGACTGGCAACTCTGTCACTAAGCGATGTGGATCAAAAGTGAAGCATCTTCTGACCACACCAACTTATGATGTCAGTTTCAGATGCAGTCATGAAGCAATTCATTACAGGTCATTAAGCACAATGTCATATGGCTGAAACTTGTGACTTCTTGCCAGTTTCCCATTGGCTTTGCTTTTCAGAAACAGACTGTGAAGGTTGCAAATGTTCTGTCTCAGGTTGCAGACATACACAGACATAGTTGCTAAGGAGTTATGCAGATAATAGTAGACAAGATCGTAAATCAGGGTCTGTATAAAGAGATCTTGGCTGAATAAGTTCAAGCAGCCATAGAATGATCCAATTCCAGAAGTCAAAGTGCCAAATGGAATAGTCAGCCAGTCCAATAGTCAAGGATTCAAGAGCAAGTAAACACAAGAACAAGAATTACAAGCTAAGATTCTAAACAGTTGTTTCCAACAAAGATTGAAGGCAAAGCAGCTACATAATCTTTACAAATCTTTCTGCAGGCAGCTGGCTGCAGTCAGGATTTATCCTAATATTCTGGTGGGGTGGTTCATTGAATAGCATTGCTCTACTCATGTGTTGAGACCTGGGGCTTGGGGATTTTACCTCATAATCCAACTGCTCCAGCTAACCAGGAAATGCCTGTGATTGCTCAACCTCCTCAGATGAATCAAGGCTGAAGATTCCTGAGGCTGACAATCCAAAGACACAGCTGGACCACCATTGTCAGAAATGAAGTCAGAATCCTAGCCGAAACATGGTTCATGACAGCAAATAATGATCATGTGACAGCTACAATAAATGCATGCTAGTTACCAAGTGCTCAAATAGCAATAGCACTTAGACTTATATACTGCTTCATAGTGCTTTACAGCCCTCTCTAGATAGTTTACGATGTTAGCATATTGCCCCGAACAATCTGGGTTCTCATTTTTCTGACCTTGGAAGGATGGAAGGCTAAGTCAACCTTGAGCCACTCAGAATCGAACTCATGGAATGAGCAGTGAGTTAGCCTGCAGTACTGCATTCTAACCACTGCACCACCATGACTCAAATCAGAAGACTGCAGGGATGCTGCAATGGCCACAACTTCCAGGACAAGAAATAAATCTCCTTTTTCAGCACAGTCTTAACGTCAAGTGATTGGTAAGTGAGGATTCCCTGTATTTAATAAGAATTGATACATACTTATAGGATTTGTCTGCAACTATTTTAAAAGTGCTATAGTGCAACATATGTGCTTGTTAAAGTGAACAACTGCCAACCTTTATGTTTTTAAATTCAGGTTCTAATATTTACAGTTTAGGTACTAATAAGGTTAAGGCTTAGAAAGCGAAGCGTTCTAAGATGAATAATTAAATATTCATTATATTCTTAATCTTTAAAGTCTAACTTTAGCTGTACTTTAATTTCTACCTTGTTCTTTATGCAAATAAATGATGTTAATCATACCTCAGCTGAAAAGTAATCTGGCTAAGAGATTGATTTAGTTCCCTCTTTGCCCAGTAAGATGCTAGCTTTAATGTATTACTCTGAATTGGAGTAGGATAGTTAAAAACTGTTCTCCTTGATTTCTTTCATACCAATTAATGTAGGTTTTTTTTTTCTCTTTTCATCTTTCAGGCGGCTCATGTCCTTGAAAGAGAATCACAAAACTGGGGAGTGGCAGTACAATGAAATATGCATGGGAACAGGCCAAACATGTATGTTTCCTGGACTTATCAATAACTATTATCAATACATCATCTCTTTTGCTGAAGATGAGGCAGGTAATAGCGGGATTCTTTAAATATGTGGCTAATATTCTCAAGCATGCGGAAAACATAGAATTATAGAGTTCAAATGACCAACACAAAACATGAGTTTTCAACTTTTGGGCATAGGAACAATTGAAATTTTGAAAACATGTCACAGGCAAAAAAACAAGCCTGCTAGCAAATTAATTCTTTTGGGTTTCTGTGCAGATATAGACATTTTTAAGATTAGATACACACACACAAACTGTTTTCCCCAAAAATAAGACCCAACCAGAAAAATAAGCCCTACCCTGATTTTTAGCATGCTCCTAATATAAGCCCTACCCCCAAAATAAGCCCTAGTGAAGATCTTCATCAGCTGCAGGTGGGGGCAGCACAGGAGGCGATTAGTACATGGGGGCAGACGGGTGTATGGAAGCAGCCACAGCCCATGCAGCACAGGTGAGTCCCAGCGCTGCGACCACCGGCCCAGCCCTCCAAGCACAGGCAGGAGGAGAGGCAAGTGATTCTGATGCAAGGCAGCACTGGCAGCAAAAGGGAGGGGGGGAGGCAGGTGATTCCGATGCATCTCTGCCTGCTGCTGGTGCCGCAGCATGTCAGAATCACCTGCCTCCATTAAATCGGGCATCAATCTGTCCCACCGTCTCTCGTTTTACCACATTGCCTGTGTTTCCCCAAAAATAAGCCCCAAGGCATCTTTTGGGGCTCCAAAAAATATAAGACTGGGTCTTATTTTTGGGGAAACACAGTATATGTAATTCCTTTAATTTTTAAAGAACGAATATTAGCATGTCAGCTAAATGGCCAATTTTTTGCAGGAAAATTTGAGAATTAGAAATTAGAAAATTAGAGAAGGTTGGTGTGTAATTTGAAATTATAAGTGATGTGGAATAGGTCTGTATTATTCTTGGGAGAATAGATGATTGAGTGGCTGAGGAAAATCCCATTGGCATGATTATATCAAAAGCAATAGAGATTAGTAAAGATTCTCTTGGAACTGGGACTGATTCTTATATATAATCGTGCAATTTTATTGGTTAGCAACACAGAAGTGATATATCATTGTCTCATTTGAACTCTTCAGTTTAATCCATAGTTCTGGGATTTCCTAGTGGATCCCCATTCACAAACTTCACCAGATAACTCAGTGTATTCAAAGTCCAGGCATGCGTCTGCCTGATTTTAATGGAAAGATATGAGTAATGTGTCAGAAATCTCTATGTATTGCCTTAAAGTTTGGCTTCTGAAGGTTTTTGTGATGTCAGATTACTTTCTTTGCCTAGTGGACCCAAAGGAATAGATATAAACGATTTGTGTCTTTTTTGTTGTTTCCTAAAGGAGAACTTTATTTCATGTCAACTAGAATACCAAGTGCCACCGCTCCGAATGGAGTCATTTACAAAATAGTTGACACATCACGGTAAGACTTGGAACATTTTTGCTCATAAACATGTAAATGCTGATGTGAAGAAAAATTTGGCCTTATTTACTGAGTTTGAGTCTTTTTCATCATAGTTAAACTGTCAACCTTTTGTTGAATCTACAATAAGTACTGCTTATCACAGAACTTCTAACGGAGAATTTCCTCCATTAGCAATGACTACTTGGCCATTTATGTAAGTTATTTGCTGTTATTTATGTTTGTGGTACTCTGTATGTTTTTCTCTTATTTTCATTAGGAGAGCACCACCTGGAAAATGCCATGTTGAGCCGTTGCCAGTAAAAGTGAAAGGCAGGCTCATTAAATTTGCTCCAAAGGAAAGTGAGTAATGGAGATACATATTATTGAGTATTAACCTTGGGGAATTCTGGGGCTAAACAATTTGTTCATGCAAGGAAATGAAGCTAATATTCTGATTAATGAAAAAAAGCGAATCTTTTTGCTTTCAAGAACGTGAGCTGATTGAGTACAAGGTAGATTGGACATGCAGTACAAAAATTGATAAGAGAGTTTCATTAAAGCCAGCTTGGCATATGCAGCCTATTACCATGAGCAACTCCAGTTTGTTATCATGATTTTTTTTTGTCTTTAAAAGGTCTACTTTTGGTAGTCCAGAGAACAGGAAAGCCCTTCCTACTGCATTGAAAACAGAATTGACATTGTGGTAGGGACAGAAGGGCAATTCTGTATTCAAGTACCCAGCACCTCCCAATTTTTAATAATTAAGACAGCAGAAATAGGGTCAGGCTTGCTCTGTAAAGCATGCATTTTCTCCGCCCCAGCCAACCAGCCCTCTCCATCTCAAATAAATTACAGACCAGTTTCATTTACTTTTCATCTGGTTATGAAAGACAGCAATCCTTAATCTGTTAGGCAGCTTCTCCTCTTGCCATCAGCAGTTCAGTTTTTGTACCAGATAATATGGTTTGAAGGACCTGTTAAAAATATTTGTCTTTGTTATTCTTTGCTAGAAATGATAGTGAAAATGCCCGCACAGGATCCTAAGATAAAAGCCACAACCAGAGTCCCAGCAAGGAGTAAAGTAACTACAGAGTCTTCACAAGGCACAACTCCAGACTGGATGGAACAACTCTTGACTCTGCTTAGGAATCAGAACAGATGGCAGATGACTACTATAGCACCAAAAACCAAACCTTCAAAGCCCAGGAAAGGAGGAAGGCCTGGGAGGAGACCATATCGAAGAAGGAAGAATAGGCCTTCCAGTGTTTCCCGACAGCCACAGAATGGTGCAGTCCGACTCATGAATGGCAGCACAAGAGGGAGAGACCAAGGAAGGGTTGAAATTTTTATCAATGGCAAGTGGGGCACGGTTTGTGATGATTTGTGGACTTCTAAAGCAGCTGCAGTAGTTTGTCGCCAGTTGGGTTATGCTTTTGTAATCCGGGCCACCAAGAAAGCAGAGTTTGGGGAGGGACATTCACTTTCTATTTTACTTGATGATGTTCAGTGCATAGGACATGAAAAGACCCTCCTGGAATGCTCCCATGCAGAGATTGGAAAGCACAATTGTTCCCACAAAGAGGATGCAGGAGTGATATGCAGTCAAGAAGAAGTTTTTGAGTAGAAATACCTACAACATAGCATGAGTTTGTGCTGTGACTTTTTAAAACAAACAAGACCACATGAATACACTGTTACGATTATCAGATTAGCATATGGTTTTGGAAAGATACACGTCCATAGGGCAGGCCGGGATGGTAATGCTTCAGTATGCCCATGTGATACCCCTCCTTCACAAGCTGTGGTGGTTAACAATATGGTTAGCCAGATGTTAAAACTTATTGGGCATTTTTATCCATCTATCAAGCCCTTCCCAAGAGCTAGGCATAGGCAGGTGTGGGTGTTTGATGATGTTAAAAGTATTGTCACAGGTTGTAGGCTATTCCGAGTGAAGCTGCCTTTTGCAATTGACCAATAGTGATTTTGTCAATGTCGTTCAGATGGTGTTCGAGTTGTTTTGGGAAATTGTTTTGGGATTGCACTCAAGGCACCTATTACTATTGGTACTGTCTTTGTTCTCTTTTGCCACAATTATTCTATTTCTCTTTGCAGGTCTTTGTATTTTGTTATCTTCTCTATTTCTTTCTCTTCTACTTTGCTGCTTCCAGACCCTGTCACATCCATTATCCACTTATCTTCTCAACAATTGTGAAGTCTGGGGTGTGGCAGGTTCCTGTAGGTTTGAATTTGAATTTTAAACTCCCAGAGCAATTTCACTTCTTCATTTTCAATTATTTCCTCTACTTTATGATCCCACCAATTCCCTCTTGCAGGAAAATGATATTTTTTCAGGATCTTCCAATCCACCATTGTTGCTACTTTGTCATGCTATTGCTTGTAATCAGTCTGTGTGATTATTAAATTTATTTGCCATCTATCTGCAGTACAAAGTGACTCTGAGCAGTATGCTCAGTGTACTACCACCAGGTGCAATTGAAGATCCTGGTTTTCACTCATAAAACTCTCTATGGCATAGTACTTGATTATCAGAGGGACCGTCTCTCTCCATGCTGCTTGCCTATTCAGTACAAGCCAGTAGGTCAGTGCTCTCTGCAGTCATGTCATCTACCAGCACCCAAGAAGCATGCCTTCTCTGTCATGGGGGCTGCTGTCTGATTTGGTTCGCCCTGATGCTGTGTGGCCTCTACCTTGATGGGATTCAAGAAAGCCTAAAAATCTGGCATTCTCCCAGGCTTTGGGGTCAATGTGGTTGGGATTCTCTTCAAGTTTTGTTTGGGAATCTGGATGTGGAGTCTGTTTGCCAAACTCACCAACCATTTTAATTCTCTATGCTGCTTAGTGTGGAGTTGGGTGATAACTAAAGTGAATAAATTAAATGAAAGGGATAGTATAGATAAATACTATATCTAGAGTAAGTAATTGCTTGCCATTTGAAAGTGGAACACAAACTAAATAATATTATAAGATTCCTTCTGTAAATAAGAAAATATATTGTGCTGAATGTTTTGAATTAAATTAAACGCCAGATGTCTATGGAGATTCTTAGTCATCCAGATCATGGTTGTCTCAAAGGTGCTTTTTTCAAGAGGCAACTGGACTTTCTTGTTTTTCTTTTAAGACGTTTCACTTCTCATCCAAGAAGCTTCTTCAGCTCTGACTGGATGGTGGGGCCCTCAGGACACCTTGATGACACTGATAAACCTCTAGGTGGCCTTAACGACTAGCCAAAAGAATGAAAATGATCAGCTGTCTGGAAGTGCTATCCATTCCCCACCATCCAGTCAGAGCTGAAGAAGCTTGGATGAGAAGAGAAACGTCTTCAAAGAGAAACAAAAAAAGAAAGTCCAGTTGCCTCTTGAAAAAAAGCACCTATGGGTTAAATACCAGATGTTTATCTTCTGTTTTCGGGTTTTGTTTTGGTTACTTATAAGAATGTATATTATCCTTTGTTTTACAAAAGGAACATACCTGTAACAGAATCATTACGGAGAATTCAATAAAAATGAAGGACTGTAATCTCAGAAGAAAAAAAGAAAAACAGTGCTACCCTATTCTTCTTTGTTCTGAAATAGGTGCTGCTAAATTTAGCCCTGTATTGAATTATATAATTGCAACCTCATTGATTAACTTTAATCATCATGTGGCTTAAGGATTTCTATTCATATTCTAGTCTTAAACCAGACTAGAATACAATTTATTTAATTTTGGAATGCTCCGTTGCATGAATTCAAGCAACTGTGGTTCATTCAGTAATGGGTTTTAAACAGTGGTGGGATTCAAATAATTTAACAACTGGTTTTCTGTCCTAATGACCAGCTGGGTAGGCGTGGCTTGGTAGTCATGTGACTGTGTGGGCAAGGCCAACTCGATATCACTCATGTCGATGGGTGCTTCGCCTTAGCTGTTACAATGTAATAAGGGTTAACCAGAGAGGCAGTTTCTATAAGCAGGGCAATAAAGATTAGACTAGAATCAACCCCAGAATGTTTCCTTCCTGCCTTCCTTACAGGATTAGCCCTGTAAAGTGGAAAAAACCAAAATAAGATTTCTTCCAACAATCTGAACTGCTTAGAAAGTTAACAACCGGTTCTCCCGAATAGGTGCAAACTGGCTGAATCCCACCACTGGTTTTAAACCATATATTAAAACAACGTGCAGGTAATGTTCATTTTATGATCACAATTAGAAGCAGAATTTCTGTTGCCAAGCAAGGTGATTAAATGAGCTTATCTGGTTTTACTACAATTTCTTGCTATGTTTGTTAAGCGAATCACTGTTGTTCTTAATTGAATCCCGTTTCCCCCATTGATTGCTTGTCAGAAGCCAGCTAGGTAGGTTTCCAATGGCAATCCCATGAACCCAGATGCTGCAGCTGTTGTGAATACATGCTGGTTGCCAAGTCCCTGGATTTTGATCACACGAAGATCCCAAAAACCGTGGGGATGCTGCAACAATGATAAGTGTGAAGAACCAGTTGTTAAGCTACCTTTTTTTTTTTAGTACTGTTATAATTTAGAACAGTGATTAAATGAATAGCTGTAAGTCAACTTACAGCTAGGTAAACCTATCATTAAGAATAGCCTAAAACACACACGTGATTGTGCAATTAGGTAATTGAATCATATTCAGAAAAGTCAAAACATCATGTATTTGATTAGACCAGAGGTCTTCAAACTTGGCAGCTTTAAGACTTGTGGACTTCAACTCCCAGAATTCCCCAGCCAGCATAGCTGGGACTTCAATTCTGGGAGTTGAAGTCCACAAGTCTTAAAGCTGCCAAATTTGAAGACCTCTGGAATACACTGTAATAAGCTAACTGTTTTTTAATACGAGATAAAAACCATGATACCATAAATAAGGAACTTTGCTTTCTCTATTTGCTGACTGCATTTATACACTTTTGCATACTCATTATTTCTTAGAAACTACTAGCCTGCTGTTCAGGCACTTATTTGGGAGTCTTCAATGAAATAAGATGCTGGTTGCAAAATGCTACTAAAATACAAGTTTCAACAAGATTTTATTAGGTTTGTTTTTAACTCCTTAAAAATATTGATATGTCACAGTAGATCTTGTCAAAATGAATTGAAAACAGGAGAGCCAGTTTTGCCTAGTGGTTAAGGCTGTAGGGTAGAAAGCATAAAACTCTTGAGTTCAAGTTCCGCTTCAGCCATGAAAGCCAGCTGGGTGACTTTGGGCCAGTCACTCTCTCTCAGCCCAATCCACCTTACAGGATTGTTGTGGGGAAAATAGGAGGAGGAAGGAAGGAATGTTGAATATGTTCGCTGCCTTGAGTTATTTGTATAAATGATAAAGGCAAAATAAAAATAAAGAAATTATGAATCCAAATCTTCAAGCTTACAGTATCTTTTCCAATAATTTTCTTTTTTGAAAATATGCTATCATTTAACATGAAAGTAACGGTTATCAATGAAATTCCACTTTTAAGTCTTCATTTTTTTAACAACTGTTGTGAGCATAAAAATAGTAATTGGCTTTCTCTATAAATGGACATGACTAGTGAACTATGGTTTATTTAGCATGTCGTGTAAGGCAGGGACTCTGGTTTGTTCTGAGATAAACAAGCCAGAGAGAAATAATGATTGAATTCCTGTCCATGATACAACATGCTAAACAAGGCACAGTTGGAGCTGCCTGTAAGTTCTTCCCATGAGTGGCTATATAGCAGTCATGACAACAAACACATGCTATTACTTTTGTTTTAAATCTAGTGACAGTTTACAAACACAACCAATACCTATTATATTGATAATCCTTTGCAAAGCAACTATAGGACAGCATTAAACTACACCAAAATGAAATCAAAACTAAAAGCTGTAGGCTCTAAGATGCTTAAGGAATGGCATTAAGAATAGAATGGAGCAGACCAGAATAAAGGGAGGTAAGTGGTTCAAATACTAAGATCTATATACAAGAGGAAGTGGCACATGCAGAGGTTTCATGGAACCTCATCATCGTAGAGGAGAATATATTGGAGGAGCTGCTAAGAGAAGCCTAGGCAGCTACATAAGGATTTGGAGAGAAGCTTCAGTCCTCAATTGAGGATGCCAAGCATGATAGTGAGGAGTTGTCCATCCCCCACTCCCCCAGCCTCAAGGTAGCTGAAGCAAAAGCAAGATGCAATCTCTTGCAGGTTCTTCATGAAGAGCAAAGGCAGTAAAAGCATTGTCCAGACCGAAGTGCCCTCTTTTCCTTCCTACAGATCCCATTTCCCGAAACCTCCTTTAATCTTCAGGAGCAGGACAAAACTTCTCCAGTGGGAGGCAAGTCCTCCAAAGACCCCCCCCCAGATGGAAAAGAGAGGAAGTTGCTGAGAGTTGCCTTTGGAAAGTGTTTTTGTCAGGCAGAGAATTTGGAAGGCTGATTGAAGTGACAGTTTCAATAAGAAATGTGAGCCTTAAAGGTGATCATTCACTGTCAGGAAAAGCTGCTTTTATGACCTAGGAAAGCCGACCCTACATCTACACAGTGCAGTCTAGTACTCCAACAGTGAAACTCCCCTCTTGAAGGATGATACGAGCACCAAGAGATATCCTGAGTGGGGCCGGAGAACAATTTTGGTTTTTTTCATTCTAATTACTCTTTCATGATTAAGACATTTTGGGGAGAAGGGGAAGGCAGAATATAAAACTGGGAAGAAGAAAAAGAAAAAGGAAAAACAAAAGAAAAATGCTGGACAAAAGGCGAATATATCAGTAAATAGAGTTTTCAATTAGCATGAATGAGAAGTTCAGGATTTCATTAGGGAATTGATTCAATTAACTACCCGAATGGAGTATATTAGGATTTTTTAAAAAGGAGCAGACTCTATAAAAAGCTAAACAAAATATTAATATTGGTACTGCTTATTACAGTTCATTGGAGAAGTGCATATAAATGTATAGAAAAAAAATCAACATTTTTTAAAGCATTTGAATTTTTTCTGATGTCACTATTAAAATCCATTTCTTCTTTTATAATAACTATATTTCCCTTAGAGTGTGTTGCATAATCTATAGGAGAGATATGTTTATATCATTTGGTGTCCTTATGTATTTTAATGTTTTTTAAGGGTACCTAAGGAAGAAGTATAAAAAAGCAAAGTATGAAGATTTGCAGGGCTGGATTTCTAGGTTTAGTTATTCAGATTAGAATTCTATGTATAACAAGTTCTACTTCTACAACTACTATCTTTATGTTGGTTGAAAAAAATATTTTCCTACTTCAAATCCAACATTCCTATGGCTTAGGTTGTAAGGATAGTACAATATTGGATTCTTCACATGTTTCTTTTTTATTTTGATATGCATCAGTCACAATAATCAAGTGTTTTTATGATTGTGATCACCTTTTCCAGGAGGAAAGGACAGAGAAACTGAGCATCAATGAGTAGAGGGCAATGCCAAGAAGGTGACTGCTGGAACAAAGACAAGTTTGTCAGAAACTTTCAGAATGCAAGGTTATCAAGATTGTAGCTGATAGGCCATTGTCAAGCGTTTCCCACCTGCTCTGTCCCAAAGCATTTTCATCGCTGAAATTAAATAAAAAGTCTTGGGAGGCCATGAAACAACTTTGGAAAAGAGACACAGAGCCTGGTGCCTAAACATATCTGGTTATTAAGTCAAACTCCATGTACAGACCAGTATCTGTTCCCCTTCATGACATGATTGTGTCTGTTCAGGCCACAGTCAGTCCATTGACAGCTCACAGAATTAAAGGCCCACCTTACATACAGCACCAGCCAAACCAGTCTTGGTATGATCTCTATGATTAATGTCCTTTCTTTGCAGAGAGCGCTTTCAGATACTGCCAGTTTCTTCAGAAGGGAACTTCCTCGACAGCTAAAGTCAGCCCAGAGGAGCCCAAAGGTGGAGCTCAGGATACAGGCTGGAAAGGCAAGTTCCCTGGAGGACTTGCTGAGTGGGACAACTCTTTTGCAGCGTGTAGCCCTCTGATCTGCATGGACTGAAGCAGGCTGATGTCTGGAAGATAGAATTAGCGAATGCTGGCCAATAGACGCTGTGTGGAAATCCGTGAATGGAAGCCGGGGCATGATTGTGAATGGATGAAGTGTAACTGAGAGTGTGGATGGATGGTGTGGACCATCCCAGAGTAGATGTGGCCCGTAGCGTGCTCAGATGTATGTGCATGAGTTGTCAAATGTGTTTGTGGTGCAAGAGAGAAGCATGGTGTCAGCTTAGTCTGATGTGGTGGTGGCATGGAAGCACAAGCCTTGGTCCCAGCTTCATCGGGTCTGGTGGCGTGAATGCAGCTAAGCATCCTTATGATGCGGAATGAAAGGAAACCAGTGGATATTCATCAGACAAAGTCAGGGGAATTTGGCAGGGATTGTTGAGGTACAATATTCCGGACTCAGGCTGGTGGATGTCTTCTGGAGATGGGGATGGTGGATAAGAGGAAGGGCCCTTTTCTGAGTTGAAGCCCTCTCATCCCTTGCACTGAAGCAGACTGAGGTCTGGAAGATGGACCTAGCAAAGATGGCCAATCGAAGCTGTGTGGAAATCCATGAACAGAAGCTGGAGCATGATTCTAAACGGATGGAGTGTGACTGAGAATGCGGCTGAGCAGTGTGGACCATCCCACAGTGAATGTAGCCCGCAGTGTGCTTGTGTGTGTGTGGTTTGTCGAATGAGTTTGTCGAAGAGCCTTGGTGGCACAGCAGACTAAAGTGCTGTTAATTAGCACCAGCTGCCTGCAATTACTGCAAGTTTGAATCTCACCAGGCTCAAGGTTGACTCAGCCTTCCATCTTTTCGAGGTAGGTAAAATGAGGACCCGGATTGTGGGGGCAATAATCTGACTTTGTATAAAAAAGAACACAGCTTCGGGGGCGGCGGGGGGGGGGGCAAAGCCCTATTAAGCAGGTATATACAAAAGTATGAAGGCTATTGCTTAACGCATTGTAAGCTACCCTGAGTCTCCGGAGAAGGGTGGCATATAAATTGAACTAATAAATAAATAAATAAATGAATGAATGAATGAATGAATGAATGAATGAATAAATAAATAAATAAATAAATAAATAAATAAATAAATAAATAATAAATAAATAAATAAATAAATAAATAAATAAATTTGTACATGGTGCAAGACTAAGCCTGGTGGCAGCTTAGTCTGATATGGTGGTAGCATGGAAGGACAAGCCTTGGACCCAGCTTCATTGGGTCCGGTGGTGGCGTGAAAGCAGCTAAGCATCCTTATGATGAGGAATGAAAGGAAACCGGTGGATATTCATCAGAGGAAACCAGTGGAATTTGGCAGGGGTTGCTCAGGTATAGTGTTACTGCCCAAGGTTGCTGGATGTCTTTGGGAAATGTGTGTTGCAGATTAGCTAGCCCACTCAGGGTTCCTTGATTTCCTTGCAGCCTGCCTCTTGGCACTCCAGGCTACTCCAGGCAGGAAGTTCGCACCAATGGAGCATCGATGAGTAGAGGCCAATGGACAAGCAGGCAATGGCTAGTAGAAAGGCAAGTTCTGCGGAAAGTTTTCAAGCGGGATGGCAAGAATTTTAGTGGAATTTCCCATGTGGAAATCCATGAACGGAAGCCAGAGCATGATTCTGAAAGGATGGAGTGTGACTGAGAGTGCAGATGGGCGGTGTGGATTCTCCTAGAGTGGATGTAGCCTGCAATGTGCTTGTGTGTTTGTGTGTGAATGGTTGAATGTGTACGTGGTGCAAGAGAGAAGCCTATTGTCAGTTTAGTCTGATGTGATGGCGGCATAGAAAGATAAGCCCTGGCCCCAGATTTAAAAATAAATGTAAAAAATAAAAGTATTGTATAATAGCTTTTTTAGTTACTGAAATTGAGGAGTCTCCCCTCGGAACAGGCAGTCAACCCGGCAGCTAATATTAGATTCCACATCTCAGAAGCCCCAGTTCAAAGGATACTTTGCAGGTATTGTTTTTGAGTAGTCTATTAACCACCATCTGTCCCAGAATGGTTACCTCCCTCTGTGCCACTCGCTTCTGTATGACCACTGCTTCATTCCTAAACTTCCACCAGATACCCTTATCCCTCCAGCCCACTTCTAGCAGTCTAACCTAAAAAGAAAAAGACACTCTCTCCTTTTTTTTAATTCAAGTTTTTTATTTTATATTATTTATATCAATGGACAAATAGTGCAATACCTGGGTATCATACATTTTGATGCAAATAGACATATTATTACTCTGTTATTACATTTCATTTTCATTGTTTCGTATTGTTTAAACATACCTAACACTACTGCCCTTCAATTTCTAAACCTCCCTCTTATTATTACATATACTGTAGAATATAATTATTACATATATTAAAGAATAAGAGAGTTGGAAGGGACCTTGGAGGTCTTCTAATCCAACCCCCTGCCTAGGCAGGAAACCCTACATCACTTCAGACAAGTTGTTATCCAATCTCTTCTTAAAAACATCCAGTGTTGGAGCATTCACAACTTCTAGAGGCAAGTTGTTCCACTGATTAATTGTTCTCTCAGGAAATTTCTCCTTAGTTCTAAGTTGCTTCTCTCCTTGATTAGTTTCCATCCATTGCTTCTTGTTCTACCCTCAGGTGCTCTGGAGAATAGTTTGACTCCCTCTTCTTTGTGGCAGCCCCTGAGATATTGGAACACTGCTATATCTCCCCTAGTCCTTCTTTTCATTAAACTACTTCATTAAAGAGCCTTGGTAGTACAGTGGTCTAAAGCCCCCTGTTATTAAGATCAGCTGCCTGCAATTACTGCAGGTTCGAATCTCGCCAGGCTCAAGGTTGACTCAGCCTTCCATCCTTTCTAAGGTAGGTAAATTGAGGACCCAGTTGTGGGGGCAATAAGCTGACTTTGTATAAATATACAAAAGGGTGAAAGCTATTGCTTAGTGCATTGTAAGCTGCCCTGAGTCGCCGGAGAAGGGTGGCATATAAATCAAATTAAAAAAAAAAAGAAAAAAACCTAGACATACCCAGTTCCTGCAACCGTTTTTCATATGTTTTAGCCTCCAGTCCCCTAATCATCTTTGTTGCTCTTCTCTGCACTCTTTCTAGAGTCTCCACATCTTTTTTACATCGTGGTGACCAAAACTGAACACAGTATTCCAAGTGTGGCCTTACCAAGGCATTATAAAGTGTTATTAACACTTCACCTGATCTTGATTCTATCCCTCTGTTTATGCAGCCTAGAATGTGTTGGCTTTTTTGGCAGCTGCTGCATATTGCTGGCTCATATTTAAATGGTTGTCCACTAGGACTCCAAGATCCCTCTCACAATTACTACTATTGAGCAAGCTACCACATATACTATACCTGTGCATTTTGTTTTTCTTGCCTAAATGTAGAACCTTTTTTTCTATATCTTATTATATATATTAATATATATGATGTAATATATATATATATATATATATATATATATATATATATATATATATATATATATATTATATTAATGATATATTAATATATCTTGTTATATTAATATATACTATTATTCCCCTCTTATTTCTATCTCTATTTTAACTTTTTTCTATTTCACCGTAATATTCAAAGAATATTTCTTTTCTATCTTTCATCTTTCACCTGCTTTGTTATTCATAACTCCCTTATTTAGCTCTTCACATCTATTTATATTAAAGTTTCATCCTTCATTCTTTCATTGTTCAGTGTTTCAATGCACACTTCTAGTATCAATCACAATCATTTAAACATATAGAGTAAATCTATTCATGTTCTTTCCAATCATCCACTTCATGTGATTCTACTATTAATGCACATGCTTACATTAAAATATATTCTTTCATTTTCTAATCACCCATTGTTTAATTTTATCAATATTAAACTGAAGGGGGAGACTCTCTGCAGCAACACAAACGTTCATTGCACGTATCCGGCTCAGGGGCCGTAGATTGAGGATTTAGTGCAATATAAAAAATGCAAATAATTTTTCTGCGGACCAGCAAAATCACCAAAGTTGGTGACCGCTGGTCTAGATGATGTCCAAGGTATTTTCCAAGTCTAATTCTAAGAATCTATTGTCTAATCTCTTGCATGTAGGCAGTCTTGTGCATTTGTCCCACGGGAAGAGAGCAATTGAAACAGCAGCAGTGACAGGATCAGATAACTGATCAAGTTACAGAGAATCAACTACTTTAGAATATAAAATAGTCAGGTGAACCCGAATGTAAATGTCATAACCAGCCATTCAATTGCTGCTTGAAATGCTCTTTAATATACCCTGGTTCAGTTTAAAAGATATTGTGAACATAAATGCCCAAATGACAACATTTGCTCTTTTTAAAAATTAAACTGCTGCCGTGGTTTCAGTCTGCATGTTACACCATCAAGTGGCCTCAAGGTTCCCGTATCTAGAATTTTAAAGCTCTGTGGTGGAGCCAGCTCAAATTCAAACCTCTGCAGAAATTTGGCCATCAGCACTTTAACTTCCATCTTGCATGAAAACAAAACAAAACAAAATTAGAAGAAAGGTTTAATATTTCTTTAAAAATACACACACTCACACATATTTTGACTTCTTCATTCAGGGACTGATTGTTATCCCAGGGATGAGAGCTTCCTCTACCCCTTACTGTTGGCCATGTTGATGAGGACTGCAAGGAGTTTAACCAACATCTGGAATGTCATAGACTTCAACGCCTCCTCTAATCTTCCAGTCTTTTATTTATCAAATAAATACTTTTTAGATTTTGACCTCTTTCATAATTTTTCATTACATGTGAAGTTTTTTAAAAAAACCAATTCAAAACCTGAAGAGATGCATGTTAATCTGGGCATGAGGAAGAGGCTTAGGGGAAAAAAATTAGGATTCCAAGAGTAACTGTAATCCAAGCTTCAATGATTAGGTCCATTCAAAACAGAGACTGAGATTCACAGAAAATTGAAATAGGTATTGACAATGACTCCTAATTTTTTAGAACCCAGTTCATTCACATTCCCTTTGTTTCTTTAAAAGGAATACAGTACTTGGGGAATGGGGAAAAGGAAAGCACACTATAGTTAGCACCTGTAATCCTCATTTAGTAGTCATAACTGGTGACTGCTTTCCTTTTCTCCACTCTCCTGGAAATGGTACCCTAAATGATGGGGTATCTGGCTGGCAGCTGCTGACAAATGATGACTAATAAGTTTTACACCTTCAGTTTTTCTTTGCCTCCTAAATATTTCACTTCAGCTTCCCCACTCCACCACTCTGGAATGCTTCTCCTGGCACTAGCATAATTAGCAAGAAGCCAATGTTTCTATCTACATTCACTGAAGAGGCAGGAATTGCAAGAGAGTAAGCAGGCACACAATGGAAGACACACATTGAAAGGAACGTGGTGGCATCAGGAGTCCTGACTCCATTATACAAACAGTCCATTATGTGCTTATTCTTTTATAACGCCTTCTTCAATTTCTGAGATTTCTGTGGATCTAGCTGCTTTAGAGTAGATGTTTCTGGTTTTGCGAACCGGCAGGGGGGAGAGAGGGGATGTTCTGCATCAGTGGCTGGCAAGAGTGCATGCCGCTCACACAAATGGAGTGCGCGTGCACTCGCTCACCTGCTGCTACAAGTGAGGATGCGTGTGCGTGTGCGCATGTGCGTGCTTGCCGGCTGTTTCCATGGCCTGGTTGCAAACCCCTCACGGTCCACTAGTGTTCTGCCCCAGCTACGGGCCCCAAAGAACGCAGCACAAATTCTATACAAAACTTATTTTACTCAAATAACTCAGTCTTTATCAATCAAAGGCTGTTAATAAACTGTCTTAACAGCCTACCAGAATTCTAAGATAAGGTAATCACAGTCTTACTAGAGTTGGCAGAAAGCCCAGAAGCAATTCTGCAGAGAATCCAGACGTGAAGGAGATTGAACTAAAGTTGTTCCCTACAATTTGCTGCAAGCGGCGTTCCTCCTTAAATAGGCCAAGGGAGTGGCCAATTAGCCCCAAGCCTTACTCTCAAGGAGACCTCCTCCTGAGGAGCCACTCCTGCCTTTTGGCAGCTCTGAGCGCCCGTGCATTGAGAAGAGGCTCCTCCTCTTCATCCTCTTCACTTAAAGGAGCTTCTGGAGGTTTTGAAGGCCCTGGCTGAATCCCTGCCTTTGGCACCACATCTTCTCCAGCTTCCTCACTGTCCGACTCGAGCGCCAGCTGCACAGGCTGCTGGCGCAGCATCACACCAGCCTCTTCGTTGTCGGAATCAGCTACAATCTGCACAGGCCGCTGACGGGCCACAACAACTAGTGGGCCATAGCCCACAAGTTGGCAACCCCTGCACTAGAGACTGGAAGAATGGATCAGGAGCATATGCAAGTTCTCCACCTCTCTTTTAAAAGGAACAAATACTAGTACTGGAGTAGACATTCTTAACACAGGTATCTTACTCACCTCAGCCAATAACTGTCCAATACATGAACGAGGTCCCAGCGAAAATGGAAAATAGGAAAAATAAGGTCTAGAAGAAACCACATGAAACAGAAAATTGTTTAGGTTTTGCTATTCACCTAAAATACTACAACTGTTTAGAAATGTTGTTTTATAGAGCACATCTTCATTTTTTAAGAATACTATTATTTGTGCTTTCTACACAGTGAGGATAAACATATTTACATTTTTTTATTTCTTGAATAAAGCACTGCATAGTCATTAGGATTACAAACTAATTTTGTAATCTAGTACCTTGCTTTTAACAGCAGTTTAATTTGCAGTTTTAGGAAATGACTAACACATTATGTTAGTATGTGTCAAAATGTTGTCAATACTGATATTTACTCCTAATTTTAAGATATGAACAGGGCCCCCGCAAACTAATTTCCATCAGTAATCCTTAAATAACTAGTAAAGAGGGTTTCCCAACCCCTGGGCTGTGGCCTATTTGTGGCAGGCCAGCACACATGTACATGTGCACACAGCTCAACTTGCGCAAATTGAGCTGCGCATGTATGTGCATGTGCCATGTGTGTGCTGTGCGCCAGCCCGCCTCTCAAGTGGCCCGGTTCCCCTCTCCCCCACACCAGGCCATCAAGCAGCAAAGGTTGGGGACTGCTGCAGTATAGCATACCTCCCAATGTCATTCATCAACTGAGATGTGGAACACTTGGCGTAAAAGGCACAACTATCACCAAATGATCCTACTATTCCAAAAGATTTGTACATGCCTTCCTATATACTGGACAAGGCTTCATCACACTCCAGGAGACAGCATCAAGTGATTACATTAAACAAATGACGACTCTTATTACTTATGCAGGAAAGGTATGTTTACTGGAGAAAGTTAGAGCAACCTATTTGAAAATCCCCTCTTTCGCAGCAGAAGGTTTATGGTATTTTCTGCTTGACTCTGAAAATAATTAGATGTGTATACAAAAGTTTCTGATAATTTTGCAACCCTTCAAACATTGGGATTAAAAGATTTTAAACACAGAGGTCACCTTGATTTGCCTTTGCTAAATCGATCAGGATCAAAGGTCAGAGCATCCTTGAAGTATCTATCCATGCGTCCCATGATATAGGTATTGAACTATCAAGGGAAGAGAGACATTGGCAGAGATAAATATAAAGCCACCTGAAAATAACTGGGGCTGTTCACAGGTACAGGCAAATTCATATTTTAATGAATTTAAAAATTAAATTTAAATTGGGACCTCACCCCATTCCTAAGAGGTCCGTAAAGGGGGCGTGCATAAGCGCAGCAGCATTCCTACCGTCCCTGTCCTACTGTCCCCATTTATTTGTATTCATTTCCTGTGTTCATGTCCATGTTTATACTTATACCTGTTATCTTATACATGTTTGACAAACTAAATAAATAAATAAAATAAAATAAATTTCTAATGCTTGTTCTCTTTGGGCTAGCATTAAACAAATCCTTCCTGCTATTTTGATTTCAGGATTATGTGATTATCTTGTCCTTGGAAACTCTATATGTCTGTCTATCTGTGAGTGTGTATAAATAAATAAACTCACAAATAAATCATAGTATTCAATCTGAAAACAACAGCAATAACTCCCTAAGCAGCACTCCCTAAGCGACAGCATATTGCCTCCAACTATCTGGGTCCTCATTTTACCAACCTCGGAAGAATGGAAGGCTGAGTCAACCGGTCAGAATCGAACTGCTGGCAGTCAGCAGAATTAGCCTGCAATACTGCATTCTAACAACTGCGCCATCATGGCCTTTCACGGTGAAAGGAAGTTACAATGAAAAAGTCAAGGTTGTCCTCTACAGAATGTAGGACATGGGTTTGCGTTATAGGAAGGGAGATTCCAATTGAATGTTGGGAAAAAAATTCAGCAGTGAGGCAGTTCAGCTGTGGAATCAATATTCCAGAGCAATTATAGCCTCCCTTTCACTAGATGTTTTCAAAGATGGCTAGACAACCATCCCGTCAGTAAGCCATGAGCTGGATTCAACATTCTAAAATCTGCTTCCAACACTATGGATTTGAGCCTAATCTAGATATAAAATTCATTTATGACATTAATGGACAATTTATTTATCTATTTATAACATTTCCTTTCTACTCTTTATCATTCAAGTGGAATATATGACAGAAGACTGCACAGACTCACAAATAGGGTGGTGTTTGCTGGAATGTCAATTCCTTCAATTACATTTTTCTTCTCTGTCCAGCGCATAGTGCCTGGAATTGGTGGGTATAACCGTAGGATTTCTTTGAGGACCTGTAAGTAAGAGCCAGCTTTTCTTTTAATAGTTGGTATGATATTGCATAAAGATTATATATCTCAACTGTTTGCCCGCTTTTCACTAAAAATAACCTGAAGGCCAGATTATTAAAATTCAGTAAATGGAATCATGCAAAATTACAAGAATTAAAGCCATCATCCTACAGAAACACATTAAATGATATACATGCAGTTCTGGCAAGTAGGTACACGTAGTTCTCACATAATGTCCACTTGTTTAGCAGCCATTTGAAGTTACGATGGCACAGAACAAGGGGAATTTAACGACCAATCATCATAGTTGCAGCCATGATAGCATCACTGTGGTCTTGTGATTGTGATTTGAGTGCTTGGTAACCTGATCACTATTATATCCCAGGGTCCTGCAGTCACATAATCACCGTTTGCAACCTTCATTGCTAGCTTCCAATAAGCAAAATCAATGGGGAAGCCATTTGGAAGAATCTTTTCTTAAAAAGGGTGTGAGTTGAATAATCGGGTTTTTTTTTTACATGCTGCATCAGATGGTAGATTCTAAAGCAGATGAGGACTAAGATGGATCATCAACACATGTGCCATGGAAAAGCCATGTCATCATGTTGCGGAATTATTCTTAGCTGATCAAAAACATCATCCCTTAACTAGCTGTGTAAAGAAGTTTCATTTGCTGCCGTGATTGTCCACTGAGGCCTTCTAAGCCTGAAATGTGGGAGCATCCTTCAGGCAGTTTAGGATCCTTGGACATAAGCAATATGTCAGAGAGCCAATTTAGTGCAGTGGTCAAGGTGCTGGACTGGGATTGAAGAGACCGAGAACTCTAGAGACATAAAAGCTGGCCGGGTGACTTTGGGCCAGTCCTTCTCTCTCACTCCAACTCATTTCACAGGGTGGTTGTTGTAGGGAAATTGAAGGCAGGAGCATTACTCGCACTACTTGAGCCGCACAAAATAAAGGTGGGATATATATTTATCAATAAATAATACGAAAACATTTCTTTTCTATTTAGGCTGCTATCACCTTCTTGTTTCCTCTCTACTTTAAGAGCTGCTGCACCGAGCAACCTGCTTCCTAACCAGATGAGCATAGAAATAAAACCAGCCTTTTGAAAGATGTGACTGATGCTTTCCAGTCTCTCAGTTTAGTTTTCCATTTAAAAAAATAAATAGAATTTGCCTTCTATTTCTGAATTATCAGAGCCAAGTAAAGAGAAAAGAAGCAGAAGATGAATGGCAAGTGTATCCATTGCCCATATGAAATGAATATGCTAGTTACAATTATAACATAATCATAAATTACTGCATTGTAATACTTTTTTGAATTCTATACATAGCAGTGATGAAGTCTTTACTAAGAACTGCCCTACTCCTACCGTTTCGGCCCACCTGGCACATTTGAAGTGGGTGTGCTCAGGGTTCCCCCTGGTAAACAGAACCTTACAGAACCTAGGAAGAGATGCTCTTCCTCTGAATAGCATCCCCCACCCACCACCCCAAAAAAAGTGCTATCCTTTCTCTGGATTTCCATAAAGTCCTGAAAATTGTGGTCCTAGGTCTAGGGTAAATGTGTTTAGAGGTGAAGGAATCGTTGTGCTTTGCTTTAATGGTTATTTTTGGTCCAGCTGTCTTGTTTTGTTTTATGTTCTTAATTGTTTTAATTTACTACAATGTTTTTGGTAAACTGGAGTGGGCACTTATATTAACTCTAAATAATAATCATAATAATCATAAAAATAATGTCCCAATGCAACATATACCTAAAATTCTAAGCAAAAACAATGTACTTATTGTTTTAAAGATGAGCACTGGATGCAGAGATTACACAGCATCAAAATCCCAGTATGTCTTTGTCATGGCATTTAATGATGCCAAGAGCCATTTTTCCAGATTTCTTTCAGAAACTAATTTATCACTTTTACTATCAGGATAGAAGCGGGATAAAAGGTGGGGTCAAAAACTTGGACTAACTCTAGGTTTATTATTCAAGTATACCTGTGATAAATATTCCAGTTTCCTCAGATCTTCGTAGGCAACGTCCCTCTTCACACCAATAGCTTCATCGACTTCAGCCTGAAGTCTAAAATGCAATGGCAGAAGAACCGTGGCTTAGCCAAAACCCATTGACTAATTGTGAATGTGGATAATGCTTTATTTGATGAGACTCGCAGTCATTTATAATGGCACTATTTGTTTTCATTGTTGTATATAACCTGGAGTCTCATGATTGGGGTGAGTTACACATACAATAAGTAGGCAAGTGAATAAATACCTGCACTTTCAAGATTCAAAAGTTAATTACCTTCATAGTTCTGTGCTCCCATACAGATTGTCAAGAGAGTAGGAATGCATAAGAACAAAGCCAAACATCTACCTCGGGGCTATTTATGACCCAGATTCTAAATTCTGATGGTCAGGGCCCCCCAGTGGTCACACGACTAAGCTTTGGGCACTGGGCAACTGGGACACCTTTACAGCCGTTTGCAGCCTCCCATGGTCATATGGCCGCATTTTATGATGGATTCGCTTCTGGTTTTTGGCAAAACTGTGCCCATAGCAAACCATTACTTTGCTTAACAACCGTGGTGTTCACTAAATGACCACGGCAGTCACTTTGTAACTGCAGCGTTTAATTAATATCCATCACGAAAAAAAGGTTGCAAAATTGAGTTGATCACGAGGATGACCTGCTTTATGTCAAGGACTATGTGTACATACACTAACCAAAAAGTACAGAAATCAGATTTACATATTCGCATACCTTTTCCTTTACTTTATAGTCTGCTGGGATTGGCAGCTAGTGTGTGTGTGTATGTGTATATGTGTGTATATATATGTGTGTGTGGTGTGTATGATCATCTATATAAGATCACTTTATAGTCTCCTGGGATTGGCAGATACACACATATACATACATGTATGCGGATGGATGGTGTGTACTATCCCAGAGTGGATGTAGCCCGCACTGTGCTTGTCTGTATGTGAGTGAGTTGTTGAATGTGTAGGTGGTACAAGAGAGAAGCCTGATTTCAGGTTAGACTGATGCGATGGCAGCATGGATGGATAAACCCTGGCCCAGCATTGTTGGGTCTTGTGGAATGCTTCTTCTGGCACTGGCATAAGTGGCAAGAAGCCAATGTTTCTATCTACATTCACTGAAGAGGCAGGGATTGCAAGAGAGTAAGCAGGTACACAATGGAAGATACACATTGAAAGGAACGTGGTGGCATCAGCAGTCCTGACTCCATTATACAAACAGCCCATTATGTGCCTGCTTACTCTCTTATAACCCCTTCTTCTCCAATCTCTCTGCTCTGCAATTTCTATGGATTTAGCTGCTCTAGAGCAGAGTTCCTCAATGTTTCCGGCTTTGCAGACCGGCAAGGGGGACAGAGGATGGTTCTGTGTGAGCAGCTGAGAAGCATGCATGCCACTCACACAAATGTAGTGCGCGTGCACACACTCACCTGCACCTGGCTTCTTATAGTTTCAAAATCTGCATACCAGATTGCAGGTGATTCTAAGGAGTTTTAACTTTCCCCCCTTTTTGTTCTATCTCTGAAAATGCAGTAGCCCAGATAGTCAATTTTATATGCCTACCTGACATCAGACCTTCACAGAGGAGGAAAAAAACAACTGACAGTTTCATGTAACATTTTTTATGCTCCAGGGCAGTTCATCCTTCCACATAGTTACGTATCCAATAAGTCTGTTGCTGTTGAAGACTATGTCTTTCCAAATATAATCAATTTCCAACAAATCACAACAATCAGAAAGCAAAGCATGTGTAGGATGAAAGGAGTATGGGATTCTAAACGAGCCAAAAGGCAGTCTGAATTGGCTCCAAACCTTTTTAAAAAAACCTTCAGCCTGGGAAGAAATACAATCATATATAAGTTCAGAAAAATAAACAGTACAACAGCATACCTACTTTGTAACTATTTCTGGGTGCCGTGCTAATTCCATGATAGTAAAAGATAATTGATTGGCAGTGGTCTCGTGACCTACGGAAAATAATAATTTATTAACTGAAAAAATACAGGTATAGCTTAAAAGTAATCAAATTATAAGAGTACTCCAATTTAAAACATTTCCAGTGGAGTGACACCACTATTGCCAGGCATGGTTAGTTTATGACATTAATAACACAATCTCTTACCCCAAAAATCGTGTTAAAGTTGTGTTAAGATTAAAAACTGACTCAAAGGCAAAGAACCACGACTACCCCTGACTCTTTAAAAATATAACTATACATGTCCAACTTTATAAATCAATATTTACCATATGTGACTAAAGAAAATCCTGTTCTCCAAAGAGCCTGAGGGTAGGACAAGAAGCAATGGGTGGAAACTAATCAAGGACAGAAGCAACTTAGAACTAAGGAGAAATTTCCTGACAGTTAGAACAATTAATCAGTGGAACAACTTGCCTCTAGAAGTTGTGAATGCTCCAACACTGGAAGTTTTAAAGAAGAGATTGGACAACCGTTTGTCTGAAATGGTATAGGGTTTTTTGCCTAAGCAGGGGGGTTGGACTAGAAGACCTCCAAGGTCCCTTCCAACTATTCTATTCTATTCTATTCTATTCTATTCTATTCTATTCTATTCTATTCTATTCTATTCTACTCTACTCTATTCTACTCTATTCTATTCTTTCACTTTTTTTATTTTCCAGTATTTCAAAAATGTCTTTATAATATTTTTGCATCTTTAAATTTTTTATTACATTTATTTATTTATTTTGTCAAGCATATATAAGATTACAGATACAAGTATAAACATGATTATGAATATATGAAATGGATATGAATAAATGGGGACATTAGGACAGGGACGGTAGCAGGAGTAGGTTCTACTTATCTTTACTACCGGTTCACAACGGAGCTTATGACATCTGGGTGGGTGGCCAGAGCCTCCCGTCAATTTTACTTACGGTTCTATAGAACCAGACAGAACCGGAAGCAACCCACCACTGGACAGTAGGCATGTTGGTGCGTTTATGCACACTCCTTAGAGACCTCTTAGGGTTGGGGTGAGGTCAACAGTAGACAGTCTAAAGTTAAAGTTGTGGGGGTTTGTAATTTGTAAGCTCATCATTAATTTTTCTTTTATTCTGAATAAATAAAAGATTTTACCTCAGTCAGTCAGTAGTTTTGATTAACTGAGGCTTCCACATTGTGCTTTCTCCGTAGTAAGATAGAGACATTGTGGAGCAACTTAGTTGTACCTGTGCCACATGCAGCATTTCTGCTTACATTAAGAGTAGTACTGCTCTTTTGGCCACTATGTCACAAGCCCAACCAAAGTCCAGTTTTACCCCAAGCATGCTCATGTTATTTCAAGTTAGTGCCTCTAATCAAAAGTCTACTTTGCAACCCAACTACTGTCCCTATTCCCACCAATTCATAAGTATATACAGTGTACTGGAATACACGTTGGAATAGCTGTAAATTAAAAAGGTGCTAGATTTACAAACCTGCCACAAAAAAGGTGACAAAGTTGTCTATCATAGTTTCATCATCAGATTCCTCCTGATCTGTCACAGACAAGAAAGAAAAGAAGAAAGCTACTAAAGGATATCAATACAAGTTCAGCAGCATTTAAAAATACAACACCTATTGGAAGCATAATTGGGCTACTCACAGAAATATCAGATGAACAAAAGGGAAGAGATATTGAAAGAATGCAAAAAACCAGTTCTATTTATCATTCTAATTCCTATTATTCTAATTCCAGATGCAAGACATTCAAGCAGAAAATAATTCTCAAAATATTTTATACAAATGCAATCTTATTAAATTTCATTTTGACATTTTTACTGATGAAAAATTGAATTAAACTATACAATATAAATACACTCAAACATAGTCTTAAAAAGTTCATTTTAAGATTTTGAAAAATCTTCTAGTGAAGAAATTTGAACTTGACATACTATAGTGTTTTGTCTCGTAATTTTCTTGTTTGCATTGTCATAATGACTTTATCTTTGATTAACGGAACTTTTGAAAATAAAGGACACTTCCTCTCTTCAACTAGTTTTTATTAACTGATTTATAAAATCTTCACAAATATTTCTTTGGAAATGACTTTCAAGCTTCTGAAAGTAAACCAAGGCAGAAAAAATTGAGAGAGATATCTGTGGTTTTGACATGCATTTATATCCAGAGGCAAAAACATTGCAGGTGGCAATGACATCTACATGTGATATAAAGTTGGAAAAGTAAGTATGTAAACAACTCCGCATTAAGCAAAACAGTAGAATTCCCATGAATGTATGAAAAAGTGAGAAAATATATAATAGGGTTTTTTTTTTCCTTCCCCCTAGAGTCTGCTTTATATCAGCTGGTTTGCTTGTTTATGTGATCTCCTCTATCATGCATTTTGAATTTTCTTTATAACTTTCCTTTAGTCCGAACATTGTTGTTTGGCTCATTAAGTGAATTGAGCTGCTTTTCATGGATGTCAGGTTTTCTGCTACTGGTTAACTAATTGTCTTTCAAAGAAGGAATTCTCACGGTATAATCCATCCATAAAATGGGTTTCTTCCAAAGAAGTATTGTTTGGGAACCTGTGGCACAGCACTTGTAAGCTTCTAGAATGTGAACCCAATGCATTGCGGCTTTCTCTAGAAAATCGAAATTGCTATAAAATATGAATCTAATCAAAGTGACAAATTTATTTATTTATCTATCTATCTATCTATCTATCTATCTATCTATCTATCTATCTATCTATCTATCTATCTATCTATCAGATTTATATGCTGCCCTTTCTCCACAAGGACTCAGGGCGGCTCACATCAATAAGCAACAACAAGTCCAAATTAAAATTCAAACAATAAAAGAATCTAAAATTCCCATTAAAACCCCTTCAGTCCAGGCCAGCCTGGCAAAACAACCATGTTTTAAGGTCACGGCGGAAAGAGCCTGCATAGTTATTATGCATAGTTATTAAACTTCTTCCCAAAAACAATTGTCTACCTGCACTCTTCAATATCTGGGTGAGAATATCTAATGGGACAGGTTCTTCATTCTGGATGGCCTTGCGCCTTTCTGTGATACACTCCTTTCCAGTGTGACGTAGAAATCTGAGACTTTCACGAACCTCCTGTACCTCTTTTTTATTCCTCGGCAGATACTAAGCAAATAACAAAAATCATCAAAAAAGGGAGGCAATGCTTTAATATTATTATTAAGAGACTGTCAGCATGAATTGTGATTGCTAAAGTCTAAATACACGGTTAAATTCTAGTTAAGGAAAAACAGACCACACTTCCCACAAAACATTATCTAGTCAGAAGTAATGCCTACATTAAAGAACTTTATAGATACATCATTTTAATACAGGTTGGGGATTTGTAGACCTGGACATATAACGGGACCGTCTGCTACCACCAATAGCCTCCCACCGGCCAGTATGCTCCCATAGAGAGGGGCTCCTCCGGGTGCTGTCGGCCAAACAATGTTGACTGGCGGCCCCTAGGGGGAGAGCCTTCTCTGTGGGGGCACCTACGATCTGGAACGAGCTCCCCCCGGAGATACGGAGGATCCCGGATCTGCGCACCTTCCGTCGCGTGCTTAAGACTTTTTTATTTCATCAAGCTGGCCTGGCCTAAATCCTCTCCCCTTTTTAAATGTAAATTTTAATTTGTTTTAAATTATGGGGTATTTTAAATTCAGCCAAATTATTTAATTTGTTTTTATTTGATTTTAAATTTTTGTATTTATGTGTTTTTATCTTGTGGCTGTTCACCGCCCTGAGTCCTTCGGGAGAAGGGCGGTATAGAAATTTAATAAAATAAAATAAAATAAATAAAATAAATAAATGCTTCCTGTACACAATGTTCTACACTCTTGTTTTCCCATTCTTTGTTTCTTATTAAGTATGTCCAAAGCATTCAACGTGCAAACTATTTTGTGCATACATCAGGTATTTCTAGGTAGCCTGTGCTTGGACCAATCATACATAATTAATTTAGATACATTTCCAGTCCAGCCAGATCCTCATTATGCAAAAACATCACTCTCTCGGGAAGGCTATAAATCTGGGAAAAGGAAAGGGAAGAAAAGGAGGAACAGCATCAAAGTAAATAAACTTAATTTCAGTGCCGATGGGGGGCACCATTGGAAGAACTAAAAGACTAACTTAGGAACATCATCACAGAGAAAATCTATATGATCATTAAGAATCAGCAAGGACTTGATAGGACATAATCAATCAATCAGACCCCAATTCACCCCAAAAAACTAACCAAATTTTTGAGCTACAATGTGTTTGTTGCTAGATCAGAATAAAACTTGTTCCTTAGTTGGTGAACTCTCCTTCACCTTATACCACAACTGCATCTCTTGCGGTTCTAATATCATATCCTCTCCTATTCCATAAATACAAAAGCACACTTACAGTAACAGTATAACAGAGTTGGAAGGGACCTTTGAGATCTTTTAGTCCAACCCACTGCTCAAGCAGAAGTTCTGGACAAGTGGCTGTCCAATCTCCAGTGATGGAGCACCCACAACTTCTGGAGACAAGCCATTCCACTGATTGTTCTGTGAGGAAATTTCTCCATAGTTCTAGGTTGGATCTCTCTTTGATAAGTTTCCAAACTTTACTTCTTGTCTGGCCCTCAGGTACTTTGGAGAATAGGTCAATTCCCTCTGTGGCAGCCCCTGAAATATTGGAAGACTGCTATTTTTAATTATATACCTTCAATCATGATCTTAACAAGTTTTGTTCTCCATTTTTACTACAGTGCAGCTAGTCTGATTTCTCTAAGGTGATACCCCTCCAAATGTGCCTCTCTAGCCAACAAAGCCAAGACTAGGTATAACAGGACTGGTAATATAATTGCATAGAGCCGTGTTGGTGAACCTGTGGCACGCATAGCCATATCCATGGGCATTCCAGCTCAGCTCTGGCACGCATGCACCCACCGGCCAACTGATTTTCGGGCCTTCTGGGCCCACCAGAAGTAGGGAAACAGGCTGTTTCTTGCCTCCGGAGGACCTGGGGTGGGGGGTGCGGAAGGCCCGTTTTTCTTTCTTACCTGGCTCCTCTCTATGCATCTGGGAAGGGCGAAAACAGCCTTTCCCACTCCCTCAGAGGCCCTCTCTCACTCTCTAGGAATCTCTGGAGGCTGGGGACAGCAAAAAACATCACTTCCTGTCCCACCGGAAGTTGGGAAATGGGCCCTTTCAGGCCTTTGGAGGGCCTCCGAGGGAGTGGGAAAGGCTGTTTTCGCCCTTCCCAGATGGATAGAGAGGATCTGGAGCCAGGTTAAGAAAGAAAAATGGGCCTACCTGGCCATCACATGCCAGAAGTGGGGGGGAGGGGTTGTGCACGCATGCGCAGGGCGCATAGAATTATGGGTGTGGGCATGCGCACGCGTGAACCTCCCCTGCCCCCCTCTCCTGGCACGCGATGGCAAAAAGGTTAGCCATCACTGGCATAGAGTATCAGCTTCACCACTCAGCAAGGAACAAATGAAAACAACCTGCTCTAGTAAAACAGAGAATATTTCTTGGCTCCCACTGATGGAATTTCTGATTGGAGACTTATGGTGTTTGCATTATGGACAAGTAAAGGCCAAAATATTGGGTGAAGGCCACATCTACATTTGACCAACAACAGCTTTGAAAAGGAGAAAAGTCTGTACTGACCTGGAAAAATGGATTTCGGTCCTTGCTCACTCCCTTTATGACCATGTTAAATGCATGAGGAAAAGGTGTTTGGTTACAGTGTAGAGTGCTTAGTTCCAGGCCAAATGCCACCTGATAATATTGAGGAAAAGGAGCAGGATATGACATCTTTTATTTATAGTTGCTTGCTTCTGAGAATAGCAACTTTAGACAGCAATAACTCAATACAATAATGTAAAACTCTGCAACTAAGCAAAGGATATAGAAAAACAAGCTCTACATATAACATGGCATGCATTTTTTGTAAACAGTGCCTACCTTACTAGATGCTAGCTATTTGTAACCAGTTGCAAAGCCACACTCAGATAAAACTACCTAGTAAAGTAAAACATGAATCTTCCCCAGCCCTTTGCTTTTTTGTGAAACATATTATCACAAATGGGGCATGGTGGCGCAGCTGGCTAATAGCCTGTTATTAACATTCAGCTGCCTGCAATTACTGCAAGTTCGAATCTCCCCAGGCTCAAGGTTGACTCAGCCTTCCATCCTTTCTAAGTTAGGTAAATTGAGGACCCAGTTTGTGGGGGCAATAAGCTGACTTTGTATAAATATACAAAAGTATGAAGGCTATTGCTTAACGCACTGTAAGCTGCCCTGAGTCTCCGGAGAAGGGCGGCATATAAATCAAATAATAAAAAAAAAGCCCTTTTGATTATGGCCATGTGCTGGCATCTGCATTAGAGATATTTTCTTATTTTATTGGGAAAAAGGAATTCATTTGCCTTTGCAATGATGTCCATGGTCAACCGTCTGAGCAGGCTCATCATATCCACTTCCATCTCTCCATCTGCTTTTTCATTCAGCACTTTCATGAGGTCTTCTGCTTGGTCATTAAAGATCTCCATCAACCCAATCAAGTAACTATGCAATGAAAGATACGTTGCTTTCAAAAGAGCTTTTTCTTGTGTACAGATAGATTTATAAATCAAGTCAAGCGAGATTACAATACAACCCATTAGAAAAAAAGTACACTATAATTACACATATACTCCAAAGGTGGTTTTTTCAAGAGGCAACTGGACTTTTTGGTTTTTCTTTGAAGACATTTTGAAGAGTTGAGGAAGCTTCTTGAATGAGAAGCGAAATGTCTTCAAAGAAAAACCAGAAAGTTCAATTGCCTCCTGAAAAAAGCACCTTTGGAATAACCATGACCTGGATGACTGAGAATCTCCAGACACATATATTGCAAGTTTATTTAATGAAGGACACAAGGATGTCCTTGTGTCCATTAAATAAATGAAATAATAAATGAATATCTCCCATCTTATCTACCCTCCTACAACATTTACTGTATTGTTTTGGAGTATAAGACCCACTCCCCCCCCCAAATAGAGTGAAAATTTGGGTGCGTCTTATACACCAAATGTAGCCCCACCCACCTTCCAGTCCCACCCGCCAGCCTCTGCCTCCCAGCAATTTACCTCCTTGCAGCAAACAGCCCATTTCAGCTTCAGCACAGCCTGATTAACGCAAGAAATTGATTATCGGTTGGATCAGCCTCCCGACCGACCCTCAGCTGTTTCAGGTTGCAGGGATTGCCATTGCCTATTGCTGCTAGCCCCATTTGCTGCAAGGAGGCAAATTGCTGGGAGGCAGAGGCTGATTTTTTTTTCTTGTTTTCCTTCCCAAGAAAGGTAGATGCATCTTATAGTCCAGAACGTTTTATACTCCGAAATATACAGTATGTATTCCGAATATTCACATAGATTTAAACATCATACAGGAACAGAGGAATACAGTATGAGAATAAAAGAAATTTCATTGCATAACCAGAATTATGTACAGTGATTAATTCTATTTGAAATGACATCTCTTAAAAATATCAACCTATTCCAAGAATTTCCCCTCCTTACTTTCGACTGAATGCTGGATCCATAATTTTTCGCTGTTTGTGCCAATGATTATAGTCAAGATCAGTTTCCAAGCCATTCCCTAAAAATCTGAAAAAGGAGAGGAAAAAATAATCTTGTACATAGTATTTTTCAGCCAGTTTAAATAACCTGTTCTGCCCATAAAATCATGTTTCGGGGAAAAAAGGTATGCCAAGGAGTTCAATTTCCTTCTTACATGCTGGCTTCCTCTCAGCATAATCTGGCAAACTATGTTT
The DNA here is from genome assembly GCF_029215685.1 of Pituophis catenifer annectens. Lineage (NCBI taxonomy): Eukaryota > Metazoa > Chordata > Lepidosauria > Squamata > Colubridae > Pituophis > Pituophis catenifer. The sequence continues at coordinate 311,791,720 of NW_027256881.1, forward strand.
AACATTAAATAGAAACCATAGTAATAAGACCTCTGCTAATAATTGCAATTTGGCGGTAGTGGGTGTCAATGGAAATAATTAATTAAACTTGTATGCTGCTCAACTCTTAATGACCAAGGGTGGCTCACAACAATAAATCAAAGAAATTACAATAACATAAATAAATAAAGCAGTGGTGAAATGTAAAATTTGTTACTACTGGTTCTGTGGGTGTGGCTTTGGTGGGGGGGTGTAATGTGACTGGGTGGGCGTGGCTATCTTTTTTTTTTTTTTTTCAAAGCATTTTTTTACACCTATTCGGATGAATAGGTTATAAAAAATCGCTTTTAAAAGGTAAAAAAAGAGGCTCTGACGATCGTGCGCCATAGCTGTGAGCCTTTTTAAAAACTTTTTTAAAGCATTTTTACTACCGGTTCCGGAGAACCAGTAGTAAAAAAATGCCTAAACAAAAAGTTCCAATGATCAACTGACTGAAGCCCGATCTTTGGAACATTTTTAAAGCATTTTTAACTACATTTTTTACTAACGGTTCAGGCGAACCGGACCGAACCGGGAGCATTTCACCTCTGAAATAAAGTTAAAAAATCTTTATCTCAATTTATTTCATTACAAGTCAGGAACAGAACAAATCTTGATGGACAATACATGCTAAAAGTTTCACTGAAAAATAAGAGGTGAATCCATTTTATTGAGTCAACAGAAATTATTTCACAATTTTGAATGCCGCTGACTATGACCATCTTCTATAGTGCCTTACTGATCTAATAATTAGAGGCCTTAGTCTACCTGCTCAGGGCCTTGTTTCACCTTGTTGGGTGAAATTTCCCAGGTAAACCAGCACTGCAGAGTTTGTTTTTCATGAATATACTGTACTTCACTAATTCACACTGAGATTGGATAGTAATTTTGATTTAAATAATTTTTATCGAAGACTTTTGCTATAGGTGAAATATATTTACAGAGAAATCTTGGGAATTAGAAGGTTTTCCTGATTAATGCATTTTAATATGTTATATATAATTTTGCTTTAGCTTACCTTACACCAAACACATTGCGAAGTCGGTTATATATCCTTGGGTCCTTTGAATACTGTGGTGACATCAAGTATTCCTAAAATTAAATTGCTCTGATAAGTCCTTTACTGAGTATGTTTAATGTTGTCATATTAATCTTTACAATAAATTTTTGGAGAGTATATATAAAAGTTTAAGGAGAACTGGGAGTCCTTTTTGTTGTCTCAGTTTTGGATACAGTGTGTATATCAGGAGTGGGTTCTATTTTTTTTTTACTACTGGTTCTGTGGGCGTGGCTTATTCTGTGGGTGTGGCTTGATGGTCATGTGACTGGGTAGGCGTGATCAACTCAATGTCACTCATGTCAAAGGGAGTCATAGTTTTTTGACCATGCCCCTTGTTCCTTCCTCTCAGGCCCAGTTTCAACTCAGTTGGCCTGAGAGAAACATCTCTAGCAGATCTGGCTTTCAGCCATTGTCTGTTCGATTATCTCAGAGTCACTGTGAGTTTTTAGGATTCTTTAGGATTTAGCAGAGGTACTGGTCTACCAGGCTTTTAACTGCTTGCAGAGCCATACCGGTCTATCCATTTGTTTTTGGAGCATTCCGGTCTACCTATTTGTTTTTGGAGCGCACCAGTCTACCCATTTGTTTTCGGAGCGCACTGGTCTATCACCACACTGCCTTTTACCGCTGATCAGCTGTAGGGCGGCCCTTTGAAGCACCACGGCAAGAGTTCAAACTGTTTTTTGCCGCTCTGCCACCACCAAGAGCATTGGAAACCGCTTTCAGGCAGTTTGGCCTCAATTGCCAATCTACCACCACCGAGCGGTTTACAAGGAGTGGATCGGTTCTAGCCGATCAGTTGGGAGGCTTCTTGGCTTCTCAATTTAAAGCTACGGTGTCTTGTTTTTTTTCTTCTCTTCTTTGTCAAGTGAGCCCTTATTTTTTCCTTCTAGCCGATCAGCAGGGACTTGGGAGGCAGCGAATAGATTGGGGCCAGGGCCAGGCAGAGGTGGTATTTACTGGTTCTCCGAACTACTCAAAATTTCCACTACCAGTTTGCAAGAACCGGGAAGAACCAGTAGCAACCCACCACTGGTGTATATATACATATACGTATACATGTACATATATATACAATCATCTTCTTTTAACGACCCCATAATCCCTTGTGGGGTGGAGTCTGGGCAACAGAATGGAGCTAGCAGAGTATTTACTGGCCGGATGCCCTTCCTGTCACCAATGCAGAGTTTTGTTCAGCAGATATAGTCCCATTGTGCCCAGAGAGAGAAATATCTGCCTTTTCCTGCTTAAGCAGGAGATTGGAACCAGTGCCTCTCATGCACTCCCTTGCACTCATCTTGGCCCTTTCCACACTTCCCTCACACTTTCCCGCATCCACAAACCCTGAGCCTCTGGGTGCACCTTCACAAACTGCAGACTCAACCCTTTTGGTCTCTCCCTTACACCCTTGCACAGCCTCCCTCACCCGCACTGCCTTTTGTACAAGCCTTACATTCTCATCTACCTCTCTAACCTTCACTACATCACTCCTGCACCTCTTGCACTCTTGCTGCGCCCCACAAACTACATCTCTTGCACACTCTATGGCACTCTCACTTACTGACTTTGGTTGTGAGAAGCTGTCAGGAATTTGCCTTGCCTACCTTGGGATTCAATTAACAGTTACAACTTTGACTGCAGAGTATTTATGCCTGTCATACCAGTTTTGAAGCAAACCGCAAAAGAATGCTCAACTTTCACATACCTTTACTCCTTCAGGACTTAATATTAGTAATGCAACTCTATGAAAAGCATTAAAACGTACAACTGGTCCATATTTCTCAGCCCTATGAATGCAAAAATGTTAGTTAGCTAAATTTTTTTTAGCATTTATATATTGATAAATTCTGAAACACTAAATTACATCACATTCAAGTATTGTTTCTTTAAGGATGATAATTTCTTTAAGGATAATATTTTTTATTAGTACTGGTAGTCCTCGACTTACATCTACAACCGAGCCCAAAATGTCCATTGTTAAGCAATACAGTTGTTTAAGTGAATTTTGCTCCATTTTACGACCTTTCTTGCTACAATTGTTAACTGAATCACTGCAGTGATTAATTTGGTATCATGGTTGTTAAGTGAATCTGGCTTCCCTATTGATTTTGCTTGTCAGAAGGTCACAAAAGTTGATCACATGACCCCAGGACACTGCAACCGTCATAAACATAAGTAGCCAAGTGTCTGAGTTTTGATCACATGACCATCGGGATGCTGCAACGGTTGTGTGAAAAACGGTCATAAGTCACTTTTTTCAGTGCCGTTGTAACTTCAAACGGTCACTAAGTGAATTGTTGTAAGTTGAGGACTACCTGTATTTCATTTTATCAGAAGATTATTGATTATGGTTTTTCTAAATTATTACTTTTATAAATGTAGGTTTAAAATACTTAACAACTCCAAATGGAGGCTTAGAACTCAAAATACAGGCAATTGAGATCTATGAAGCAGCAGCATAGACCTCAATTATTGTAATTCAAAATAACTACTTTCAAGCAATGCATTTTTTTCAAAAACTTACCACTTCAGAAAGAGATCATGTATCAGTTCCTTGTTTTTCAATGTTCTCCAGAGGGTTGGCAAGTGACCAAGGAAAAAACTGTAATATTTGGGGTGGGGGAGGGTGGGGGAAAGACAGGGTTTTAAATGTGCACATTACAATCCAAAAAGAAGATATCGCAAGAGAAGGAAGGACAGAATGGAGATTGCTATTGAGTTCCATAAAGCTATTTCACAGTAAAATGCATAACAAGGTAGGCATGGTACAATTTTTTTCCACAGAAAAAGATAGAACTGCAGGCAAGCAGATTTACATGGGGAGGAACCCCAGGAAAAAGAATGTAGAAAAATGCAAACAATAAAGCCCACGGTAGAGGACATGAAGATGCTCTGCCAGTGGTGGGTTCCTCCCGGTTCGGCCCGGTTCTCTCGAGCCGGTAGCGGTGACGATATGATGTCATTGAACCGGTTCTGGCCCCCCGACCCCCACGTTATTCTTACCTTTTATTTGGCCCCACCCCCAATCTATTACACAAAATTACATATGTAATTGAATTAAACGTTCTGTTTTCTTCTGAAACTTTTCTTTTCTTGGATTTATCCATGGGGTTGGCCTACCGGGGGTTGAAAAGCTCAATAAATCGCATGCTAGCGGGTGTCGTACATTTACGGTTGTGACCGCATTTTGAATGACAGGGAGCTGCAGCAGAGGGGTGAAAGAGCCACATGCGGCTCCAGAGCCGCAGGTTGCTGACCCCTGGACTAGACCAAGCAAAACCAAACAAATGGCTTAGTGGACTTTCTTTTCTTTATTTCCATACTTCGCTAGCCTCTAAGAACCTGTCTGATTTTCTCATGGAATGCATTGGGAACTCGTGGCTTCACCTAATCAGCGTGGTGGGGGTGGGGGGGTGTAGGGTTGGCATCTGCCAGAAAACAACCATGCTCAGAAAGTATCAAGGAGCCCTCTGGATTTTCAGCGATCGACCTAACGGTAATGCACAGCGCGCAACTATTGAATTATGGCAGCCGACTACGAGCTGTCAGCCAGCCGCTGAGCGACTATCAACCCTGCCGTCCGCAGCTGCTCTTACCTCGCCCTTGGAGCGCCGGGGATGTAATCGTACTTTACATGAATTACTTTAATGTAGCAACAGTAGAGGCCCAACATCAAAAGCGGCACAGCCAGCAGCAGCTGCCAAAAGCTCCACATCTCTTCCATAATAGACGGCGAATGCGAATTGAGACGAGCGCGGTAGCGAGCGTGCGGCGACTTGCTCTTTTCCCTGAACGGGAGCCTTATATGACGTCATCCGGCCGTACCACCTAAAGGGGAGGCGTCAAAGTCAATCTCATAGCCTGTCTTTTTAAAGCGGTATTACTCAACCTGAGCGACTTTAAATTGTGTGGACTTCAACTCCCAGAATTCCGCAGCCCGTATGGGCTGACTGAGGAATTCTGGAAGTTGAAGTCCACCAAGTCTTTAAAGCTACTGAGGTTGGGAAAACACTGCTTTAAAGCAGAGGTCTTCAACCTTGGCAACTTTAAGCCCGGAGGACTTCAACTCCCAGAATTCCTCAGGCAGGGAGGAGGAGTTGAAGTCCGCCAGGCTTAAAGTTGCCAAGGTTGGAGACCGCTGCTTTAAACTATCCGTGCCTGTTGTCGGCCTGGCCCAGCAGAGACGTCCCGCTGGATGACATCATCGCAGCTGTCAATTGCCGCTCCCGAATAACGTAGAACGGCTGAGTGGGGTCTAAAAACCTTCGTGCTCTTTTTGCTCCTTGCGTCCCACGTGGTTTTCGTGTTTTACCGCAGCTATATAAGCACCAACCACGTGAGCCACGATCAGAGCGCCTGTGCGCCAAAGGCGAGGTAGCAGAAGCTGCGGTGCAAATTCTGCAGAGCAGAGCAGTGTGTGTGTGTGTTTATTTTTATGAGAATTAGTATAATGCTGAATTTTTTTTACAGTTCTTGCAATCCATTTATAGAGCTTTCCATTTTTATTTTCTGTAGTTATCTTTTCCTCTAAGAATTCCTAGTTATAGACTCACTTTTATAGCCTCCCTTTCTCCTTACCTCCTATAATTCTACCCAAACTTTAAAGAGTTGCTACGATTTTGATGGAAGGTAAAATGTCAATTATGCTTTCCATTTGCTGCTATTCCAACTACTATTCCATTCCCTAAAGAAACAAAATACTCATTTTGGAACGAGTTAAGTAGCAGATGGTAACAAATTATTTGCAAATTTTTATTAACTAAAGTTGCACAAAGCAATGACCTGTTAATTTTTCATATTGCAAATAATTATATTGGGGATGGATGGATAGCTTAATCTTTCATGAATATGCTATAGCTGTTGTCCTGGTACTGTGATAACAAATTCTGCCTGCTAATTAAGTACTTTGCAAAATAAGCATCATTAGTTCTGATTCTCTTGCCATTCAGTTTCATTGGATAAATTCTAGTATTGTGGAAGATGGGAAAAGGTATCTCTCTACCTTTTCTATAACATTCACCTTTATTGAAGAAACCTCCCAAATTCATTACTTTAAATGTAGGCAATTCAATCCTGCTATTATGAGAATTATTCTAGTGTTGAATTTTTAAAAATGACATACTTGATTTAGTCTCATCAGTAGGAATGAGATATGTTCCAGAAAGTCCTTTTTATTTTCAGATATATCTCCTTTCTGAACCCTGAATGTTTTCTGTAAGATGTCCTCCATAACCTCATTGGAGCAGAGGTACCACCACTGTTCCTTTTAGAAGTTTAAGAATTCATTCATTTGTTCATTCATTCATTGTTTTAGGTAAGCACAGTAGCCACTACTGGATGCTTGCTTGTAGTTCATTAAAGTTCATTCAGTAGTTCATTAAGTACAAATTATTTTATCCCAACCAGACTGCAGAGATAATTGAAATTTGGGCTAAACAGTCAACAGTCTCCCTTATTTCTTTGTTGATAAAATATAAATTCAACACTTGAATCATGGAAGGTACTAAGAAAATCTTGCTGCAAAATATTCCTGATCACCCCACTGAGAATTTAACCTGTTATGCTACTGATTATTATTCCATCCCCTTTTCAACTTTTTATCTAATGACCTGGCCAGTGAGCAAACCATAATCATTTATACAAACAGCAGAGAATTCTCAATCTGTATTTTAACCACACATAAGGACAAAACAGATAATTTCAATATGATAAATATTTTTGAAGAGATTCTTCTTTATTAATAAATATAAAAATAAATATTAAGTTAACATGTTAATTTAAAAATCAGTCCTATATTGTTTAGTTTGCTTTCTTGACATAATACCAGGTGATCATTTGCTAAGTTTAACCAGTCTTGGGAGTTAGTGGCAGGTGGTTGTAGCAGAGAGACTTAATGGTTAAATTATTGTGGCAGGACTGGTTACCTGGACAACAGTAGGTTCAACACAAAAGGAGAAGTAGTTGTCTCACTAGGAAAACACAAGGATGCAACTCTCAGCAGGAACTGGAGAACAAAGAGAATGTAGAAGCCAGCTGGCAGCCATTTGACCTCAGGCAAGGTTGAATGAGAGAGAGGGTTTTTTTAATAGATCTTGATGACAGTCCAGAAGCAAAAGCATCTGGGTGGTGCAGTTTAACTCCTTTTCATTTAGATCTTAGGTCTAGTGGACATCCCTGGAGCATCATCTGGAACACCCCTATGTCTTATCGTATTCAGATCTAGTTCATATATGCAGCTACCCCTCTGTACTTTGTTCAATGCAGTTCCACAAAAACTTTCTTGTGGTCCGAAATCATTATATATGTGGAATCAGATGGCCTATTGAAGTCAAAAGGCGTTTCAAGAAAGTTAAGTGTGTAGGCAATTCAGAGTTATCATTTAAAAATCTCTTGGATTACGAAACAGTAAACTGGCCTCAAGTAATTTCATTCTATGATGCAACTGAAGAGCTGCTGAGTTTAATCTATAGCACAAAGTATGTATTTATCCCATAGTCGAGTTCCCCACCCACTTTCTTAACAGCATCTCCTTGTAGGAATGGAAAAGTTCACAGTGTGATGATTCCATGTTATGTACCAAATGTCCATGCTATGGCCAAAGGATGACAATGGGCAAGGCAAGTGCAATGGATAACACAAATTATAGGAAGGTCTCATCTGAACCCAACCAAACTTTGTCAAGTTTTAAATGGATGGGCAGATGGAGAGGACATCTCATGGCTTTTTCCCTTTAAAAGGAATTCTTCTGGTTTACCTTCTATCTGCATCTCATTTCTGAACTAAATTACTCTTTGAGGACAAACCTGGAAACATTATCAAGGAAGATATGGATCTCTACTGAGAGCACCTATCCATGAAAAAAAAAACTGTTGTTGGGAAAGGGGTGGTGAAACCTAATCTATGCAAAAGATACCTAGAGTTCTGTTGCCAAACTTGTGGGAGTTTGAATTGGGCTTTCCATATTCATTTGAGATCTTTAAAATATAAAAACCATATCTGATAGATTTTTAAGTAGCAGTATTTGCAAATAAAAATACTTTTAACATTCCAGAGTAGCAACCAGCATGAAAATCAGTTTGAAATGAAAAGAGATCTTTTAAGACTTGTTACAGGCAGTGGAAGAATAGATCGTAGAATATAATTCCAGAGAAATATGTTCAATGACTTCTTTCTTATTGCCAATATAATGCAATATAATGCCAGATCGGCAGAGTCCATTTAAAGCCCAAGTGCACAGATGTAGACAGTCCTTATAATAATTCCCTAATGATATTTTCCAATATTTATGAAGGAATATTTTTCCTCCATATGTTTGAATAGTATAATAATTGTAATAATAGGAACTGAATTTAGTTCCATGTTCAGAGAAAATTCCCAATTGTAAAAGCAGGTTGCATTCATATGCATAAGAGAATAATGCAATATCTTTTCTAGGAAGGGTACAAGAAAAGTCTGAATAAAAATATAGCATGAATGCTATCGATGTCTTAAAATATGAGCAAATCATATTGATAGAGGTCTGTGGTTTTAAATTCATATGTTAATTCTTATATTGTATTTCTTCCACTTATCTATCGGCAGACTTCATATATTCAGAAAATTGCAAGATGCAATTCTTTTAGAAATAAAAAGAAAAGCCTTTCCTAGTTCCAAAGGCTTGAAAATCGTTGTAAGAAAAAGTAAAAGCTTCACAGAAGCAATTTTCATTTGTACAATTGTAACTAATCCTTGACAATTTTAAGAATGCATCCCCAGTTTAAAGCATTCTGAGCACTGCAATTGGAAATTAATCATCAGGTATTTATTATAAGTATATATACTGTAAATAAAAATGGGCATAACATTATTAATAAAACTAAAGGATCTTCATACAAATTAGACTTTAGAATACTCCCCAAAATACTGTAACAATACAATGATTGGATATTTTGGAAAATGGTTAAAACAATTCTAAAATTCTAAAAATATAGTTTAACTAAAACATATTCTTTTAAACAAAACCAGTTTAAGAGTGCATTTTACTATGGGGTAAAACACAGCCCAAAGATTGTTCCTAATCCTGTATTGTCTCAAAAACATTAGTGCAGTATACCTCCATTGATACTGTTAAAAACACTCTAAAATGTTTTGTTTAAATAATTCGAAAACCCTAGCATTAAAAAAATGGCAATGGAATGGAAGAGATTTACCCTGTCACTTTTTAAAGTATGATAAAACCTGAAGGATACCAAAGTGCCAGAACAATGGGGTACAAGTCTTCTCCCACAGACAAAAATTGTGGGCTCTCAGAATGCCTGGAAGCCTTTTCCACAGCTATGGGATAGGACAGGCTTCATATTCTTTCTTCATATTCTGCACTTGCACTCTATTTTACTAATTATTTTATTTGCATGCTGTCCTTACAACAAAGAATCTAGAGCCATAACTTGTTCTCCCAGGCAGGTTCTAAACTGTAATTTGCTGGAGGTTAGTTTTAGACACACTCCCTTCAATAGATTAATAACAAGCAGGAGCTCTAATAACCTTGAAATGTTTGTGGCAAACATTTCAAAGTAAGTAGCATGTTTTTTTTTTCTGGAACACTTTGAAGTTTTTTCTCCTCCCTGGATGAAGGTTTTCCTATATTCTTATTCCTCCAGCAACAACTGTAAAATATTAAAAAAAAAAAGGTGGGGGGGAAGGAAGAGCACTCCCAAATGTCCTTGTTTAATATTTATAACCCAAGCTTTTCAAAACCAGCATATGTGAACTGCTCGATCAAAAAGCATTGCTCTCTGAACTGGAAAAAGAATTTGGAGGGTTTATTGGCGGTTGACAAGATCGGTGATGTGCCACCAGTTCATCACTGGATGTCGGGGATCATCTTCAAGCGATATTTGCAATTAATCCATTTGTACCCTATGACTATCATTAAGTGTTGTACCTTATGATTCTTGATGAATCTTTTCTTTTATGTACACTGAGAGCATATGCACCAAGACAAATTCCTTGTGTGTCCAATCACACTTGGCCAATAAAAAATTCTATCAATTCATCTGAACCTCGTAGACAAACTAAAATCCGCTCTTGGAACAGCCGTCGCACTATTACACCTTGCCACTGGAGCAAAGGGGAAAAAAAATGATTTGGGTTGCCCCCTCCTCCCCCCGAAGGGAGAGAGAGTCCTCCAAATCGCGAATGTGCATAATTTGGGGGCGGGAAACTCTTACTTTTGCAATCTTGCTTCCTAGCCGATCGTATGCAAGGCCAGGCTGAGAGGCGGGCAGTTCCTTGCTGGAAACCCGCCTCCTTGTCTGAAGCCTCACCTTTCTCGTTTCGCCAAACTCAGCCTTATAGTCGGGCCAGCTGCTCGCCCGGTGCGTCCCCTCGTGCCTTCTTCGCCATGCCGGGTCCTGAGGCGCTCCTGGCGCTCTTGATCTCGCCAGTCCTGCTTGCTTTGGCCCTTGTTCTGTCGGGCCCTTGGAGGCTCTTAGATTCCCAGCCGCCTCTGGAGTTGATGAAGGAGCTGGAGCAGCGGCAGCAAGACCTGAGTCGCCTGGCAGCCTCTGCCCGAGCGCGGGCTTCTCTAGCCGCCGCAAGGCGCGCAGAGGTCGCAGAGCCTTTGGGTTGCGCGCAACTGAACGGCCTGAGCGACGTGGGCGTGGTAGGCGCTGGCATCACGAAGCTGGTGCTGAGGGCAGTTCTGTCGCCCGGTGGCCAGGAAATCGCCCTGAAATCCGTGCACTGGGCAGGCAGCGACGTGAGTCGCTGTGTTCAACGCTACGGCCACGCGGAAGGTTGTTTCCAGCTCGCTGCTTACAAGCTGTTGAAGGAGACGATTCTGCTGCAGACTCTGGATCACGAAGGGATCATCAAGGCACGTAGTATCCGCCAGCGCGCTCGGGAAGGAGGGCAGGAGACCCAGCCTAACTGGATGTTTTGGATAGTTATAAATGCTTGTACCTTTCTTAAGATATCTTACTAATTACCTTTCTTCCCACTTTCAGCCACGTGATGGTTGAACATGTTTAATCCAAGGTTATTGATCTTTTACACAGTGTAAGGTAATAGCCCAACGTGTAGCTCATGACAATTTACTAGGAATGGATATCAATATCTATAAATTGACTATTCGTGGCAGACAGTAGCATATAAATTTTTAAATATAATTAATGAGTCCACCAGATTTTAAGCTGTCATCACTCAAACATTCTTGTTTTGAGTGCAACCTCACCTTAATAGACCAATCCTAGGTTTTAGGAGGAAATGTTACAGATACATTTTATTTTGTGAATTGTTTTGTGGGCACTGCAACAAGCATGCCTATTCCTTTGATTAGTTTAAAGGGGACCTGTTCTAGGTTTACATACAACACACACAAAATCAGTCCTGTAATGACTTATCAACTGAAAAAACTTAATGGATTTGTTGGAGGGGACAATGCGTATTTGGGGTAAAATGCAGGATTGCTGCTATATTATTCAAATACTTCAACATGCACCTTTTAATCTCCAGAAATTTGCTATTACAAAATATGAAGACAACTTAGTTTAAAGGTTTTAAAGGGGATTAGTCAACTCAATGGTGAGTTAGGCTTTTGGTGGCCAGGTTTAATAAATATCTGCCTAACCTCTTGAGAATCACAGTAGTGATGAATCTGCGACTCTTGAGATGTTGGTAATCTGCAAGTGTGCTGCATCCTTCCCACTGAAGGTGCTGGTTGATGCTGCTGGCAGTGTTAGTCTTGTGACGCCTGGACATCCCCAGCAGATGAAAGTGCTATGCTGACTCTTGGCAGGTCTTGGAAACTGAGCATGGTTGGCTTTATTCAGTTCTTGGATTGATGACCATGTGGGAATTTTAGGATTGTTGGTTAGGCTAAGAAGTGGACAAAAGTATGTCAAAGAAAGGCAGAAACAAACCATTGCCATACTGTTGTCAAAAAAAATGCACAATAATGAAAAATACTATATTTAAATACTTGGTGGGCCACAGGGTTCCATTCTGAAATACTATATGTTGGGGAACAACAATGGAAGAAATTTCATACTTATTATGCCTTGCTTCTGAGCTTTCTTTGGGCAGCCCAATTTGGCTCCTTGGGCTCTGGTGCATTCAGCCCTCAAGATGTTTTCTCTCCCATGGTTACCTGTCACTGTCTGTAAGAAAGCCATAATATTTATTTGGGGGGGGAGGTAAAAATGGGGAGTATCATGAAAAATAGGCCAATTGAGCTTGCAGTATTGAATAAAATAGAACACATTTGATCCCAAACATAAAGCGCAGAAGATAACATCTAATCTGAAATATTTTTCTTGGTTCCTTACTGTTTATGATCCTACAGAATTTGTAACAGGAGGAAGCCCACAAAAAGCAATTTTCTAAACCTCTTTGAAAGAAAATTACTCTTGGCTGATTTAGTGGTAAATAAACATAAGTAAGAATAAAGAGTTATCTGGGAGGTATAAACCCTCAACTTCAAGATGCAGATGAATTAACTTGATGAATTATAACTTCTACCAACATGCTTGGGTTCAACTATGTAAGGCATACATTTACTGTTGCAAGAGCAGTTGAGTTTTGAAATAAGTCTTCCTTTGATCTTTCTTATCATTGGCAAAATATATTTGTTTTTTTCAAAGAATAATTTCTATATTTTGTATCTGTATTAATACTTCATTCTGCTTTTCGCCTGACAGCTGCATGGTCAATGCTATAACAATAGCCTATATCCTGAAATGAAAGTGGTTTCCATGCTGGAGCTCGGAAGCCCTTTGGAGATGATTCAGCTTCTGCAGCTCCCCTGGGAAGAGCGATTTAAAGTAAGGAGACAAAGGCAAAGTGGGTTTTATCAGTAGCGATAGACCCAATCCTGAATCATTCCAGGATAGAAGGAAGGGGAAGATCTTTGCTCTTAAAAATATTATATTAAACTTCTGTGTAAATCTTATGGACATGCCAGTCCTGGAGACATTCTAGCTCATATAAATCTTTGGGCCTGTAAGCTATTAGAAGTATTGTAACACATCAGTGTCAATATATCTGTAAACATATATAGGCAGGAGCAAATACTCTGCACTGACATTTCTGGAATGTTTCAAAGACAGCTCATCTACAGTATACTACTAGTAGTCTGTTGAACTTAGAATGTATATTTAAGGTGCAGTTAAACAATATGGAACAATTGACTGTAATCCCATTACATGTTTACATTAGATCTACATATACACTAATAGCTTAAGTTTTTGCCATAGCAGATATACTGTAATTTCAATGAATTGTGCATTAAGCTGCAAAATAGTAGGAAGAAAGAAAGGTAGACTGCTGATGTTATCATGTAAGAAAACCTCTTATTTGTTTACCATCTCTCTTTCAGATTTGTCTGGATCTGGTAGAACTGCTCAATTACTTGGCAAATTCTCCTCTAGGTTCCATTGCTCTTCTAGATTTCCAACCAAGGCAATTTGTTATGGTGAATGGGCTCCTGAAAGTTACAGACTTGGATGATGTGAGCACTGAGGAGCTGTCTTGCAAAAGAGATCAAGATTGCATTCTCAAATTTCCCACAAAAACCTTCTTTCTCAAATGTGCCAGCCATAGGAACTGTAAAGGAATAAATGAGAAACGGAATCTTTTCAATGCATACAGGTAAGTTGGATATATTTAAAAAAAGTTCTGAAGAAGAACATCATCATCACACATGCCATTTATTTTTAGCAGTTTCCTTCATGTAGTATTTCCTTTTTTGTCAGACTTTTCCAACCACTGTCTTCTGGTGTATTAGATTGCAATCCTCAGAATTCTAGCTATGAAGACAAGTGTGTCTGGAACTCTGGATCTTTTACTCAATACATCTGGAAAGTGCTACTTTACAGGAAGTTATTCTACATTATTATAATTCTTTAAACATTAGTGCATGGTGCATAGTAGTATTTCGACTAAAGTTATCATGATTATTATTCATAAATGCTTTTTCCCGAAAACCACATATTAAGCTACTTTTTGTTTGCTTTTGAAAATTCCTCAGGCTTGGGAAATAACGTACTGGACAAACTTAGAATAATGATTAGATCCAGGCAAACAGGTGGTACTAACAAGTGTCTATTAATCTTACTAGGAAGCAACAAAAAATGTAAGTTATAGCAGACGCAGATTCAAAAAAGTGTTCTTTACATTAATTAGTATGAATACAGATAGTCCTCGATTTACGACCACAATGGAGCCCAAAATTTCCGTTGAGACATTTGTTAAGTGAGTTTTGCCCCATTTTACAACCTTTCTTACTGCAGTTGTTAAATGAATTACTGCAGTTGATAAGTTAGTAACCCAGTTGTTAAGTGAATCTGGCTTCCCCATTGTCTTCGCTTGTGAGAAGGTCGTAAAATGGGATCACATGACCCTGGGACAGAGCAATGGTCATAAATATGAACCAGTTGCTAAGCATCTGAATTATGATCACATGATCATGGGGATGCTGCAAAGGTTGTAAGTGTGAAAAATGGTCATAAATCACATTTTTCAGTGCCGTTGTAACTTTAATCAGTCATTAAACAAACGTTTAAGCCAAGGACTGCCTGTAGAACATTGTTCAAAATTTTGCTGACATAAAACTAGCAGTTCTTATGTGAAGGAGGCTCTTGAGCCGCCTTCCTGCATGACTGACCTTATTAGAAAATGAAAGGTAGCACAGTTCATTCTCAGAGCAGCTAATATATGGAGGGCACCAGGAGAAAGTTGATTATCATCTGGGAAACTAAGGTTAAGAAACACCTGCAATGTATGTCTGTTTAAAACATGATTTCTTGGCTGGATTCGTATATTATACATGATAGACTGCTGGTCTTTTACAAAGACTTTATAAAGCCTTAAAAACTCAAAGGCCTCCTCTGGCATTGGGCCAGGATGTTGGATTGATAATGGTTGTTTTTCATTGAATATATTTCTTTTTTCTCTTTTAACTCCAGAGTGGCAATTAGTGAGTTGGGTGGCAATTAGTGAGTTCAGATAAATTGAATAAATAAATAAGCCAAGATATATTATGGCTTAACATGATATGTAAATCCTGCAGGTGACTTTGCCATAATTAGCTCATGAGAGTGGGATCAAAGATTCAGGCAGTTCTTTAAAATTAGTGTATTGGTGAGTTTGCATACTTTAAACAAGAAAGTGTGAGTTTCTTTGAATTAGTTAATGAATTTTCTCTTGCCAAATCGCATGGACTGATGCCTCTCTTATCATTATATCCTCTTCTCAGGCACAAAAACTGGGCAAATGGTGTTTACAAATAGGATATTTCGAATATGTTCCAATTCATTTCTGGGAGCCTTATGGACAAAACTGGAAGCATTTCAATAACAAAGATATTTGAGAAACAATGTTAATTTGTGAGTTTCATTATGGGATGGATCAAATATATCGATAAAAATAAATGAAAAGCCATTGTTGGTGTAAAGTAGGATAAGACATATTTTTCTGTTCTGAATTTAGCTCTAGCCAAGAAGCTTCAAATTTCAATTTGTTAGAATTAGATTTAGGGTTTTTGTTATCAATCTTTATTAAAATTTGGAAGATTTCTGTTTTAATATGTAAAGCTTCATATATGTTTTAGGTATTTCTTCACTTATCTCTTACCTCATACTGCACCAATTGCTTTGCAACCAATTTTGAAGGACATTTTGAATGCCACCGGTACGTGCTAGTTCAAAATATTAAAGATATATTTAAAACGTTTATATAAATAAGAACTGCTTTACAGTATTTTTCGCCTTAAAACATTTCTCTCCCCTCTGCATGTAGGTGATTTACGATATGGAGCGAATGAAACTTTACGATCTTTCCAAAAAGTTTTGCATTTGTACAAGTCAGGACTTTATCTGCAGAAAAAGCCTTCTCACTTAAAAGGTATGGCTCTCATAACTAATGAGGAAGATCAGACTAAATGCACAAGGACCTGACCCAGTTAAAATGTGCTTAATTAAAGCCCTTTGTAATCAATGGGAGACGTAGCTTGGTCAACCTAAATCCTTTTGAGACTTTAGTCATTGAGATTTTGATAAAATTAGCTTTCACTACGAAGGGACCTCTGACTGTAATGAATAGGATTTACTTCATTTTGGGAGCTTTTATTTTAAACAACTCTCATGCCTTAGTAACCTATGGTAGGAAGTGAGGGCATACCTTCTAGTTCTGACACTAATGTGTCTATCAGTCATAACTCCTGCTATTATTTATGCAACATACATCTGAAAAATCAATCAACTTCAGAGCAGACAAGCCTACATGCTTGATTCTCTTTCAAGATAATATTGTACATACAGCTATGGCAGTTGTAATTGGCAATCTGATCTGCATGAACACCCTAGGCTCCTCTTAATGCCCACTGAACTCCTGCCCCACCTGATGTTTTATTTTTTTTTTTAAATAAAACCAATATATAAGGAAATGACATTTTATAAAGCAAAACTTTGACTATTTGTGGCAATGCTTTTAGACTCAAGTGTTTTCCTGAGATATTAGAGAGCTTTGGGGGAGCGGAAGCTAATTCTCTTGTGGTAAAGATTTTCCTGACCATGGTGGCCATTTTATGAATAGGCAAATTTACCATGACAGCCATTTTGTAAGTACACACGTTATAATCTTCAACTTTCCAAATGTATCTTAGACTCCAAAGATGGTCTACTACAACATTAGAGTATGGAGCTTGTGATCATAGCCCCATTTCATATATCCATGGATTGTGTAATGGCTTATCTTCTGAACATTCTAGTTTTTAGGTGGTATGCTTAGGTCAGTTTCATTATGAATAAGTTTATTGATTTTGAAATGCTTTTAAAATGGGGGAGATATTGCTAGAGCTTGAAAATTCTGGCAGGACTGCTTGGGGAATGGAACTCGTGCTATACCCTTCTAAATGGAAAAATAGAGTCAGTGATGGCATGAAGGCTGTCCAAAGAGATAAGAGTTAAATGTTATTATTTTCCACACTGCTAATAAAGAGTAGCTCTGGTATGTGTAAGAGAGACAAGATTTATGACTGTTTTGCTAGACATGCCTGGGAAGATAAATTCTGATTGGGATGCAAAATCTTAAAACATCCTTTCCATTTTTCTCATTTCTTAAATACTTTTGAGTTTCCAACAGGTATATAGTAGTAATCCTTTATCTTTTCTCCCTACCCCCAGAATATTTTGTTGCAAAGGGGTTCCACAGTATGGATACAGAGGACTATAAATGTTGGCCTTCATATAGCCCTTTGAGATGCATGTTGTCTGTTCATAATGTAGAGGAAGCTGCCTCCATTTGCAGTTACCATCCACAGTGCCAACATTTTATCATCACTTCACAGAGAACATGGACAGGTAAGAATAGATGGCATTATGAACACCATCTAGGCATTTTCCTCAAAAATCCATAGAAGATTCACAGAAGATCTAGGCATGCTTTTACTTGGATTTGAGTAAGTGTAAACTCTGGAGGAAAGAGATGCTCATGTCAGTGTAACACTACCAACTGCTTGCAAAGATCTTCACATATTTTCTGCAGTGTTTGAAAGGGCATTCGTATGCATGCAGCTCTGACCATAATCAGAAATCTGTAATGAGGCAGATTTTCTGATTCAAAATAGGTTATCAGCATTTTTAGAGAAAAGCACTTACAAAAATCTTTGCAGAACCATGAACAGCTTTATAAATACCCAACATAAAAAATTGCAGGGGATATCTCCACATCCTCTTATTTTAGTTTTATTTTGGGGCAAGTGATCAAAACATTCAAGGTAAGTAGCTTTTTTATGAGTTGGCTTCATCTGCTTTATCAGTTTCACAGATTTTGCTCTTGCTTAAACTGAATGTTGTTAGTCTTTAAAGAATACATTTTTAATCTATTTTTTCCTGTACCATTAGGCACAGATTTGAGATATGCTATACCGAGATGCATATTTTCAGTCATGAAGCTACATCAAATTACCTCCCTCCCTTCCCAATTGGGACTGGTTTACTTTCTGATTAAATTCTTTTGTAACTACCAAAGACAGAATAAGTAATTCATGTTGTATACAACTTTTGTATAAAATACCTTGGGTATCGTAGTTAAAAGTTCTAAAAATGAGAACTTCTCTTACAATATTTATGATAGTAATTTTTATATCTCCAAAGCAACTTGCTTCATGAATATCCTTTAATTAACATTGATTACAATCTTCCATTGAATGATGATGTTACCTAATTTGGGTAATGAAACTGTCTGCAAGAAAACAACCAAGCTCAGAAAGCACCAAGGGCTCCTCATTTCAACCCTAAGCTATAAATATTCTTCTTTATTGATACTACAATATATCTCACTATAGAACAAAATAAAGGCTTGAATATTTAAGCTCCTGATGGCTATATGAATATAGCCTTGCATTTAGGGCTGGATACAGAGGTGGTTTTTCAGTGTTTCCTTTTGAGATATAATCTGATCCAATAGCCTAGGTTGAAGGCCAAGTCCTCCCTGGTGTTTTCCCATCCAAGTGCTAATTGGAACTGGCCTTGTTTAATATCCATGCCCAGACAACCAAATGTTACCACCAGATTATTTTTATTTAATAAATTTCTGTCGACAAATTAGCAAGGAAAAGGAAAGGAGTAAGTCTGAAGATTTTCCCAACCTGGAGTCTGCCAGATATGCTGGATTCCATATCCCACCATTTACGTATAGTATACCACTAGTTGAGGATAAAAGGAGTTCTAGGTCACCTAGAAGGCGTCAGGCTGGGCAAGGTTGTTTTAAAGCATAAGGCAGCTTTTTCCAATGCTTCCAGATGTCTTGGATGACAACACCCACTAAGCTTGAGTATGTGTTAAATATGCCCTGAAGATGTTGATTGATTCTGCTCAAGTCTGTGACTTACTTTATTCAGGCTATCTGCCCCCTTGAGAATCATAGCACTATGTTGTTGAATTACTTTAATCAATTTTTGCCTGTCCTTCCTCTCTCCACCTTTATGGCCAGAAGAGGAATTTGTATTATAGGACTTTAGAGTATGGTATGGAACATGCTTTGGCCCTTATTGTGGGGGCTACTCTATAGAAATACAGGAATCCTGTGGTGACCAGGATCTAAAGCATTTCTGGAATACAATAACATTTCCATTGTATCATTTAATCTTAACCTGTGTACAATTATCTTATTTACTGTTGTCAATATTCTTAGTCCTCTTTCACAGCATTTCAATTCTTCTTTTCCTCTTCAGGGCGTCCTCTTGCTATTTTTCAAAGCAATTTGACCTACTTAATTCCAGGTAGCACCATGGAGGTTTATGTTAAACGATCTGTATCTTCAAGAGGAAATCTTTGATTGAGTTGCTAGAGACAACTTGGCATTGTTACTGGGACTGATGCTATCAACACCAATGGATTACATTATTTCTGCTGTGAAGCAATCATCTACACTAGTTTTATGTGAACAAATATTTCAATAATCTCATCTCTTTATTTAAGAACTGATCCAATCCAGGGGCATTTTGTAAGCTGTTTCATACTTACAACTATGCAAGTCTCAATTTCTGCCACCACTAGGATTGGACGAATCCTTTATATATATTCAATCTTGTATTTCTATTTTTGTATATGTTTTTAAAAAAAGAAAAAGGGCATAAGCATTTATTTTTCTATGGAATTGTCCTTCAGGGACACATTAATAGAGGCTTTCTTTAATATATGCATTTTTATAGACACAATTTCCCTTAATTTAGACATTGTACACTGTTTTATAACTTATCAATGTGCTATTGAGAAGAAACCCAATTAACCGGGCCTGGTGGCTCAGCAGACTAAAAGCATTGTGATTAACACCAGCTGTCTGCAATTACTGTAAATTCGAATCTCACCAGGCTCAAGGTTGACTCAGCCTTCCATCCTTTCTAAGGTAGGTAAATTGAGGACCCAGTTTGTGGGAGCAATAAGCTGACTTAGTATAAATATACAAAAGTATGAAGGCTATTGCTTAACGCATTGTAAGCCGCCCTGAGTCTCCGGAGAAGGGCAGCATATAAATCAAATAAAAAAAAAATCTGTGTATTACAATTTATTAAATGTATGCCACCCACCTCCCAATGACTCTGGGCAGCTTTTAGTCCAGGAAGTACAAATTAATGTCAATATACATTTGACATTCTTACTTTACATTTGGGAAAATTATTTGTTTCTGGATATGTTTATGTAATATGCTTTTTAAATATATTTTTCCCCATTCAATTTTGTCCAACTGTCAGAGACTCGCTGGACAAGTCCCTGCAGTTTTCTTTGCAAAGTTTTTCAGAAGTAATTTGTCATTGCCTCCTTCCTAGGGCTGAGAGAATGACTGTCCCAAGGTAATCCAGCTGGCTGTGTGCCTTAGGCGGGAATAGAACTCAGTCTCCTGATTCCTAGCCTGATGCCTTAACCATTATATCAAACTGGCTGTTTTTGTAATATTTAAGTTTATTAGGTATGGTTGAGCCAAGTGCAAATGCACACAGAAGGGTTTACGGGTAGATCGTTGAATGAGTGGCAGCTGACTTGCAAATAATTCTAAGTAACAATTTATCATTTTCAGCAACATTATTCTGGTACTCAGAACAGGTTCAGGGTTTAATATGTCGTTCTAATTGCACCCATTTCCTTGTATATAAGGAAGCTCTTGACAACTCTCAAGACAGATTTTTTAAACATTTGTAAACCAGAAATATTTACATCTTTACATTTTAACAACACTCAGCACCAAATTCTTTTGACCACCCCATCTTTACATCTTGCCAGAAGCCAAATTCAATTTTGAATTGTGCTCAGCCTCTTTTATTTCCTTTGTGTCTCGCAGGCATGTTTATCTAATTTAAACTGCCCTTGAGGAGAGAGAGTTAAACCTTTCATTAAAAGTGCTGATGACATCTTTGAAGGATAAATATTTCCAAATCACTGTTTTCATTTACCCCAATTTCCCTAACAAAAGATAATTTAAGGGACTTTGCATCTGATTATTTAAATTTTCGGTATTTATTCTGGCTAAATTAACTTTTTCCAGTTTCAAACTGTAAGATAATAGTTTGAACCTATAGCTGTTATTGAATAACGCAGCCCACAAAAAGAAAAAATGGGGGCATAATTTTATATAATATTTACTTTGATTATTTTAATTCAGTGTGATTAAGTGTGATATGTTTAAAGTTCTGTACCAATTTTGGAGGTTATTCAGTATTACTTTCAGTGAAAGAAATCCTGCTGAGCAAAATGTTCAATAACTTGTATGCATATCTAGTTTTTAAAAATATATTTTTTTCATTCTGATTGTTGTCCCTTTAAAAATGTTTCATCTTTTTCTATTTAATGACTAAAAATTTTAAGACACCATTGAATACTATGTTTAACTGTTAACATGAAAATTCTAGCTTCAAGGGAAAACTAGCTGTTTCATTTATCATCCTCTCAATTCAAATTTTATATACCGTAATTCATTAAACTTGTAGGCCACCTGATTTTCAATTATTCTGGGCAGCTCATAATAATCACAGAAGTTAGAATAAAACATAAAAAATAAAGATAGTAAGCACAATGCTCCTTTACCAAAGGCCTTGATGGAGAGTCAAGCTCTTCTAAATAACACCAGAGTGGGGGCCATCCAGATCTTGGTGGGGAACCTCATTTCAGAGGGCCGGATCTGTTACAGAGATAGTGTGCTTCTAAAATCCTCACAGATAATATTGTTTAATCAAAGGAAAGTGGAGCATACCAACTATAAATTATGCTTCTTGGAAAAAACTGCTACTGAACTTAAAGCTATTAACCATTCAGGAAATACAGATGTACAAGAATGTACCTTGTAACTAAGGTGACAGGTTTAGATGTGATTGACAGGAGCATCAATGGGAATACAGATGTATAGAGCAGCCAGGGAAGATCTTGCTAAACTACAAGCCCAGTTCAGAAACATTCATGACAAGCTGCATATAACACATGTATGGTCTATGCAAGTGTGGCTTATTGCCCAAGTCTGCTGAGACTATTTGGGCATCATGGGAGAAAGCTTAGTCTCATAGCAATATTTCCTAAAATCACAAGATATTATGATGAGGCAACATAAGTTTTAAGATGTAGGCATTTTTGAAAGTTTTCATTTAACTCTAGCACAGGAGCACTCATATACACACACACACACACACATGCTGTGTCTATTGCACAACTGGATCCCAAATTATATGCATTCTAGAACAATGTTTTTAGAAGATCAAAATTCTTAGGTAGTCAACATATTTTCCAGAAATTCTCATATCCTACTATGATACGAAAAATATGTTTTTCCAGTTGCTTAAGGGTAAGACTGAGACACTGATTGATTTAAGGGGCAACTTATTACACAGCAGGAATTCTAAATCTGGTCCTGCTGCTTTTTCATGGGTGTGGGATAAACAAAAACCCCTCTTCCAGGCATGGGAAAAGTATCTTGAAGAAGACATACTGAAGGATAAAAAAGGTTCAGAAGCGAAAGGAACAAGTCCTCACAGTTCCTATAATACCGCTTGCTCTCACACAAACTACCGGTAAAATTTAAATAACTGCATCCTTCAGCTGCATTGTTCTGGGAGGGGTGTGTATGTGCTGTTACACACACTTGCTATTGCGTTATAATAATTTGGCTCAAAGGCAATTTAATAATACAAGGATGTTCCCACTACACTTTAAGCTTGCCTATACCATCCATGTCGACGTGACTTACGATTCTGAAATACATACTTTGACCCTTTGGAGGCAGAAGTTGACATTCTCTGGTGGCTTTCTGTAAGTAACCAGAGGTTTTGCACCAATGCAGTATTTGGATAGTGTTGAGGTGTGTTGTGTTAAGGCAGGGGTGTCAAACTCACGTCGTCACAACAGTGTCACGTGACGTATCGAGACTTTTTTCCTCTTCGCTAAACCGGGCGGGGGTGTGGCCAGCACGTGACGCATCTGGCCCGCAGGCTGGGAGTTTGACAGCCCTGTGTTAAGGCCTCATTAGCCACAGTTGCACACCCCTTCATTGCCATTATAATGCAACTTTGTTGTGCAAAAGTGATCAAAAAGCTATTCTTTTTAGAAAAGAAGCACTAATAATATTAAGCAGGAGAATAAAGCTATCCTACTGACAAAAGATCTGGTTTTAATGGTGACCTCGCTAAAGTGAGGTTTGCAATAGAAACACAAACAGAGAAACAAAAGATTTCTCTTCTGATGCCAGTAGCTTTGGATGAGTAAGAGATAATGGCTTATCTTTCCTATCTTTGGACCTTGGAAGATAAAATCAGCAATATACTCTCAATATGGGAGGTCAGCCAAATGCTAAATGATGAACACTATCACCTATTATCTTGAATGCTTTCAGTAACTTAGTTCCCATGAAAATTGGCTGCAATTTTAAAAGCAGGCATTCAGTAATCCTTTCAGATAGCAAACATTTCACATTTCTTCTAAATTTCTCTTTAAAATATAAAATGATACAGATAGCCTTCAACTTATGACCACAATTGAAGCTGACATTTCTGTTGCTAAGTGAATCAATTGTTAACTGAATTTTGCCCTATTTTATAAGCTTTCTTGCCACAGTTGTTAAGTGAATCACCTCGGTTGTTAAGTCAGTAACATAGTTGTTAAGTGAATCTGGCTTCCCCATTGACTGCTTGTCAGACACACACTGCTTCTTTGTCTTGATATTTGATATGAATTCATGATCTTTAATGAATTTGGACATTTTCTTCAAATATCTGCTCAGTCATGAACTCCCTCAAGGATTCAGATAGTAGCCGAAGAAAGTCCCTCTGTGGTATCTGACTCCATTTCCAGGTGTAAGAAGATAGAATTATTAAATTTGTAGCAGTAATAAAATGTATGCTATCTGAGACATTGGTTCCAGGCAGCTAATTGGATTATTTATGTCAAAGTCACATATATGGGCTGGGTGACTGTACAAATTGAATAAATACATAAATATTTCTATCCAGGGGTGTCAAACTGGTGGCCCACAGACCGGATGCGTCATACATAGGCCACGCCCATCCCAGCTCCGTGAAGGGGGGAAACATCGCGATACGACACATGATGGCAACATGATGCCGTGAGTTTGACACCCATGCTATAGACTATAGAATCACAGTACATTCCCAAGTGGATTCTCCCATTTAAAGAAGGAAAGAAAATGCTTCCTATTAAAAGTAGGTGCTTGTCTGAACCATATTGAATTCAGAGATATCGTTCAGATATATTTTCCTACTTATCCACTGTTATTAGGGTGCTACAGTATGTTAAGGATACCTCTAAGGAAACTTGGAGCATCATGTTTATTTTTCAAGTATTGATGCCCATAAAATGAGCATGAAAATAATAGCTATATCTAGTAAGATTCAGAATATAATGCCTTTGCTCCTGAAAACAGTACAGAGCAGACTGTGACTAGAGTCATTTGTGAATTTGAATTTGTCATAAGAAATTATTCATTCCCTTTTAAAAGATGTCAGGATAGAGGCCATCACCTATCTGACTTTGACTTCAGAAAATGCCTTAGTAGTAGGAAAGAGAAAATCTTTTCACAACTACTCTTTCCCTACCATACATAATACACATTCAAGTCCTCTGCTCTCAAGTTGTCTTTTCCCCCCTAAGCTAAACAAGTCTTTCTCTCATAGTAGAATTGCCCAGGTCATTGTGGTAACTCTTCTACAGCTGTAGAAGGTCATATTGAGGTGTCATTATGGCAGAAATATTCCAGATAAAGACATCATCTATTTCTATAAAGGCATTATGTTGGGGATCATTCTGAGATGAGGAATGGCATATCAATAAAATGAATAAAAATGACAGGTGGTAATTTTATTTAAATTTTTTTTTTCTAACCCCAGGATAGAATTTGCTTTTAACAAAAGGCCCCCATACTGAGTTAGTATTTACATTCAACTATCCATCACAGCCCTTATATTGTCTTTTCTTTTCAGTTCCCAGGGGCTCAGCTCTCATCAACATATATATACACAGTATGAAGATGTTTTTTGTCTCCGTGTGCATTACTTTACTTTTCTTCTATTGCTTATACTGAATGACATTTGCTATTTTAATGCCCATTCCCCTATTTTTAAGAATTCCTTTCAGAGTTCCTGGCTTTCGCATTTCATTTTAATCATTCAAATAGTGTGGACAACTCGCTACACATTCTAGATACACAGAAATCTCACTTTATTTCTGGAGTTATATGTTGCTTAAAGTCATAATATCCAGGGTGTCTGAGGAACTGTCTCATCCAGGACTAACCTGCCACACATGTTCCAGCAGAAAGGGCCAATTTCAGATTCTGTCAGCTAAAGAATTTCGGCTGGTGGGTCTAGCAGAAGAGCTTTTTCATCTCTTTCCATCAGAGGTGAGAACCATCCCTACAATCCTGACCTTCTAGAAGAGCCTAAAAATGTGGCTCTGCTGTTTGTTGTGGCCTCCCTCTGCTGTTTGTTACTTTGAGGATGGCTGAGAGGGTAGAGAAGATTCTCATCCATAGGCCATCCCTCGTCTTGGTTCTTAACCTTTAGCTTTTCTATTCATTTTAAAAAAATTGTTATCATTTTAAAAAACTTATTATACTGTGAGCTACACACACACACACACACAGACACACACACACACACACACACACACCAGTGGTGGGATTCAATTTTTTTTACTGCCGGTTCTGTGGGCATGGTTTGGTGGGCATGGCTTGGTGGGCGTGGCAGGGGAAGAACACTGTAAAATCTCCATTCCCATCCCACTCAAGGGGAAGATTACTGCAAAACCCCCATTTCCTCCCAATCAGCTGGGACTTGGGAGGCAGAGAATAGATGTGGGTGGGGCCAGACAGAGGTGGCATTTACCAGTTCTCCAAACTACTCAAAATTTTTGCTACCCGTTCTCCAGAACCGGTCAGAACCTGCTGAAACCCACCTCTGACACACACATTCTCTTTCATTATCCACTGCAGGATGAAGGCCTCTTGCAGGATGAAGGCCTCTTCTGCATATTACTAACCAATATGGTCCTGCATTTTCTTTTCCCAGTTGGGCCCGCAATACTTGCTGATGTTGTCGATCCATCTTGTTTTGGGTCTTTTTCATGGAAGCTTTTAATCAAGTGGGATCCATTCTATGACTGCCTTGGTCCATTTGCCATCAGTTCTTCTTGCTATGTGACCAGCCCATTTCCATTGCAATTATTGTACTCTCTTCATGATACCATACACTTTCGTTTGTTCTCTAATCCATATATATATCTTTTCCAGGTCTATTTTTAAGCCAAATGGTTCTCCTGCTTTGTGCATGTTGCAATATTTTCAGGATCAGACTCAATAAAGATAATAAGAATTATAGATTTAAATATATTTCTCTTTAATAATAATAGGCATTCTATATTCGCTGAATATTCAAGATAGAAGCAAAGAAAATGGTGAGGGTGGCTCCTTATATATACAAGGGGTGGAGCCAGGAATGGGAGTGGTAAATTATGAATACATTAAAATCCAAAGAATAAGTTAACCCCTGATGTCCCATATATACATTATTTACACAATAGAGAATAAGGCATTTACATCTGACAAATCCCCCTCTAAATGCCGGTTCGCTATACAACACCAATTACATTCAGATTCAGGACAATATAATACATACAATTTAGAAGTTAAATATTTGTGCTGTTTAGAAGGTAAAGGCTTCGTTAATATGTCAGCTAATTGTTCAGAAGTATCACAATGTATTGCTTTGATGAACCCATCTTGAGATAATTGTCTCACGTGCTTAAATTTTATATCAATATGCCTGGACCTTTGTCCAATGGCATCGGATCTGGATATTTCAATGGCTGCTTTATTATCTTCATGCACAACAAAAGGTAATGCAGGTTTTTTCCAAACATCTGAGATCAAGTCATTGAACCATACAAGGTTATTTGCAGCTTTGGATAAACAAACATATTCCGCTTCTGTGGTTGAAGTGGCTACCAGTTCTTGTTTACCAGTGTACCAGTAAACTGGACAATCATTCAATAGAAAAATATAACCAGAAGTACTCTTTCTGCATGATGTATCACCAGCCCAATCTGCATCCGCATAACAGGTAATTTTTGGTTCTTTGTCATTATTAGGTTCTAATACTAAACAAAAATCTAATGTACTTTTCAAATATCTTAGAATTCTTTTGACAGCTTCCCAATGATACATGGTTGGTTTGCTAACATATCTTGACAATAAATTGAGAGGTAATGCAATATCTGGTCTGGTCCAATTAGATATATAAAGGAGTGAGCCTATAACTGATCTGTAAAATGTATTATCTTTAAATTCAGGGGAAGACTCATCAGTGTTTCTAAGGAAATCAGTTTGCATAGGAGTGTCACAGGTTTTGGCATTGTTTAAATTACATTTGTTTAGAAGTTCAATGATCTTATCTTTCTGAGTAAGTTTGAATCCCCTTCTAGTTTTGTTAATTTGTACACCAAGGTATTTATTCACTTTACCTAGAGATTTCAACGAGAAATGTTCGTTTAACTTATTTACAAAGATTTCTCTGCTCTCTTTGTGTTTTCCTATATATAAAATATCATCCACATAAATTAATACAAATTCAATGTGATCATCACTCTTTTTTACAAAGAAACAGTTATCAGCAGTGGTAGCGTTGAAATCCATGGTCTTTAGTACTTTTACCAAGCAATCGTACCATCTCTTGCCAGATTGCTTTAATCCGTATAGACTCTTGTTTAATAACCAAATTTCATTCTTATTAGTGTATTGACTATGTGGTGCTCTTACATATATTTCCTTATCTAGTTTTGCGTGTAAATACGCAGTCTGTATGTCATATTGAAATACGTCCAGATTGAGTGCAGATGCTACTACTAGAGCTGTTTTAACACTCTCTGTCCTCACCGTGGGGGAGTATGTATCAGTATAGTCTTCTGGATATTTTTGTGCATAACCTTGTGCAACTAGTCTAGCCTTGTATAAAGTATTGCCTCCTTCTAGGTTCTTAATTTTATAAATCCACCTGGTACCTATAATTGTTTTATCCTTAGGTGCGATCGCAGGAGTGAATACATTTAATCCTTGCAAACTTTCCATCTCTTTTTTCATAGCTAGTTCCCATTTTTCTCTTTCTTCACGAGGGAGTTTTAATACTTCCTCATATGTATTAGGTGTTATTTGTTCTTCATTCATATGCATTATGTAATCTTTGTATTTACTTGGTATTTGATTTCTATTGTTTCTAATAGTTCTTTCAGGTTTGCTATGGTTGTCGTGCAAATATCTAGCTTCCTTTTTTGTTAATGTGTCTGTCTTTATTTTATGCTGACTATTTGTCCAAGTTTTGGTTTTGTTCTTATTTTTGTTAATGTTTTGATTTTTTATTGTCCCTTCCTCGCAAGATATCGCATCTTTGCATTTATTTGGAAATATTTCATTAAGGTGCAGTTTAGACCAATTGGCCTGCTCATGGAACACAGCTGTTCTGGAGACTATAAATTTGTTATTATTATCAATGAATCTGTACCCTTTGGTTCCAGTTTCATATCCCATAAATCTTAATCTTCTGGATACGTTTTCTCCCTTTCTCCTCAACTGCTTAGGTATGTGCACATCTGCAGTGACTCCAAATATGTGCATGTGTGCTAATTTAGGTTTCCTATTGTACATCACCTCATACGGTGTCTTATTCACAATACTGGACCAGGTTCTATTTTGAGTGTAATTTGAATAATGTAGGGCTTCTGACCAGAATTGTTTGCCTAAACCAGCATCCTCTAATGTGCATCTAATCATGGTTTGTAGTGTGGAATTCTTTCTCTCTGCAATCCCGTTTTGAAACGCAGAAAATGGATTGGACGTGAAATGTAGCATTCCCCTATCCTTTAACCATTGGGAGAATTCTTTAGACATGAATTCACATCCCCTATCTGTCATAATTTGTTTTATTTTGATATTATGTTGTGTTTCTATGCGTTTGTAGAATTCCTTAAATTTCTGAAAGGTTTCATCCTTGTGCTTTAATGTGTAAACAAAACCATAGCGACTATAATCATCCACTATTGTTAGAAAGTAACGTTTCCTATAGGTAATTGATGGAGTTAATGGACCAACTAAATCCATATGTACTAAGTCAAAAATATTGTTAGTTGATCTGTTAGATTTTTTTGGTCTGGGACTGGTTTTTAGTTTGGTGGATTTATATACTGAGCATTCCAAATAATTATCACAATTTTTTATTTTGACACCTTCTGCGTGTTCAGTCATTTTTTGAACTACAGGAAAGCTTGCATGTCCTAACTTCCTATGTAAGATGTGAGCACACTCATCATGAATTGGTTTACCTATTTTTGGTTTCTTCTCATTGTGTGTATTTTTGTGATCATGAGGTATTTTACATTCATCATTGTCACTGCTACTAACATTTTCATCATCTGCTTCAATACAATCTTCCATATTTGAATCAATGTTATGTAACCATCTTTCTTTTGTTATCAGATAGGGTAGACCTCCTTTTATCATCACAGTGCCTATATTTGTTTTGTCCTTCTCTAAAGTTGCTTTCCCCTTTGAGAAAACTATATTGATGTCAGAATCTCTGCTTAGTTTTATAGCACTTAGTATGTTATGAGGTATTTCTGGGATTAATAATACCCCCTCTATTTTACCTAAACCAGGCAAGGTCACATTTCCTCTGCCTAATACTTGAACCTTTTCTTGATTAGCTACCTTTATCACAAACTTATCTTCTGTAAATGAAGATAATATACTTTTGTTGTTAGTGGTGTGATTGGTTGCACCAGAATCAATAAGCCAATTATTGTTCTCATTTTGTTGTGTTTTGGTGCTTTCTTGTTTGTTTAGTCCATTTAGTGACCCAGATTTTCTCTCTTTTGAATTTTCTCTACCCCCTCTACTTTCTCTGTAATTTGGTGGGCTTCTATATTTGTGTCTATCTGTGGAAGACTGTCTATAATGGTATTTGCTCCTATATTCTGGCCTATGTCTCTCCCTTAAGACTTTGGGACAGTCTCTTCTACTGTGTTCCCTGGATCCACAATTGTGGCATCTAAAGGCTTCATTATATTTTTCTTGGAAAGCTACTTTCCTAAAAGATTTGTGTTCTGTTTGATTACTGGAACGATTTTTTCTTGAATTGTCTTCTGCTATCAATTTGTTAGATAGACTTTCTATGGTTAAATATCCTAAATTAATAGTATCTAAGTGTGACATAAAGTTATCCCATGATGAATCAAGTGAATTGATAATAACACTTTTCATTGTTTGATCTGAAATCACTTCCCCCCTCAATTGCAGCTCAGCTCTTATTTTGTTTAGAGATATCAAATGCTCACTTATAGAAACCCCTGGTTTCACTCTAGAAGAAAAGAAATCCTTAGACATTCTTGTAGTTGTAGCTACGCTATCGCTGTGAAATAGATTAAACATGCATTGAATTATTTCTGACACAGTTAGGTTTGATTTGATGCTATGATACATTGCAGGAGACACGCTAGATATTATTATGAAAAATGCTCTATGATGTAAACAATCTATTTTTAAAGTCCAAGGTCTTCTTGGAGGACTAGTTATAAAGAATAGTAAATTTTCTTTCATAAAGACAACCTGAAGTTGTTGATACCACTCTTGTAAATTAATGCCATCAATTCTAAGTTTTGGGAAGTCACTGGGTAAGTTCCCCACATTATTTTGTCCATTACTTACAACCTGAGGCAGTCCGTGGTCTCGCAAGTGCAGGAAATTACAGAACGGCATGGGGATGCTCGCAACGAGTCTGCGCGGTTCTCTGGCCAGTTCAAGTCTTTCGGGGCCGTCTACGTAGCTTTGCACATGCGCGTTGCTCATTTCTTCCTTGGCGTCGTCGTGGAAGGTTCTCTCCATTTCAGTTCTCTCGTTCCGCTCCTCTTCAGATGAGTCGGTCTCTGGTTCGGTTTTAGGGGTTCTGGTGGTGGCGACAGCTCTTTTCTTTCTTTCGTGTGCGTTGGCACTTGATCCGGTCTGCGGTGTAGGACGGAATCGGCATGGCTCTCTGGGCTCAGGTGTCGTCGCCTTCGAAGTCAGGATGGGAGCGTGCAGGTCTCGAGTTGTCGGTTTGATCTCTTGCTTCTTCGTTGGTGCCTTGGAAATTTTCAATCTTGGCCCAAAAGCAGCAAAAAGCGTTTTTATTGCTGACTTTACTTGAGACTTTGTTAAATCGTCTTCACTTTCTGATTCTGGTTCTTCTGAAGAGTTTGAGTCTTCTTTTTCACTTTCGTCGTCTGATAGCGTTTTTCGCGCCAGAAATTTTGAACTGAGCGTTTTGATTGGCTCTGCTTCACTCTCTTTTGAAGTTCGTTGAAACCAAGATGGCTGCCATTCAAAATTTCGCGCGGGATCACATCTTTTCTTTTTCACAACGACTTTCTCAGTATTCATTTCACTCACAGTTTTTTGATCTTTGGGTTTTTCTTTAACGACGTTTTTCTCTCTCGCTGCTCCGTTGTTCTTCAGCATTTCTTGGAGGTTCGCGATGAGGCTTTCATCGTTCTTCTGGCTTTTTAGTATCTTCAATATCTCTGACCTGAGTTCGTTATTTTCTATTTCGATTTCTTCCTGGTCATTATTTTCATTTATCAGTTCTTCTTCTTCAGTGGTGTATTCTTCGGATTCTCTCGAAATCGCGTTAGTGGATTCGTTGATCATCTCTTGTTCAGTTTCTATTTCCTTGCTGTAGGCCCTGGTGTTGGGCCTATCTTTCTTAGACATTTTTAATTATTTATTGAGTCAATTAACCATCCTCTGCTACCAGCATGTTGCAATATTTTCAGGATCAGACTCAATAAAGATAATAAGAATTATAGATTTAAATATATTTCTCTTTAATAATAATAGGCATTCTATATTCGCTGAATATTCAAGATAGAAGCAAAGAAAATGGTGAGGGTGGCTCCTTATATATACAAGGGGTGGAGCCAGGAATGGGAGTGGTAAATTATGAATACATTAAAATCCAAAGAATAAGTTAACCCCTGATGTCCCATATATACATTATTTACACAATAGAGAATAAGGCATTTACATCTGACAGTGCAGTTCTTGTATATAATTTATTTATTTTAGACTAAATGTCATGGAAGAATGATGGACTGTGGTTGTAAACATAGTTATGTTTGTTGTCTTATATGAATCAAGTTTTGCTTACTCAACAAATTTTTCAGGTATGTTTTCTGTGCAAAATAAACTATCCATTCCTGTTTTTTCTTTTATACTTTCCTCCTATAAATTGGTGGAGATGTCAAACGATGTGATTTATATGTTGCAGAGGCATGAAGCAGCTGGTTGTATAGGTAATGCAACTGTTTTTTGTATCACAAGAATTAACATGAGTGATTTTGCCTTTGCATAATCTTCAAATTACTTCAAATTGCTGTTAACTGTCAATTCTCCCTATAGTTATATTTAGGCTTGAGTTAGCATTAAGTATGGAAACTATAGGGCATCAGCTGCAATGAAAATTATATGTGCCAGAAGAAAAATATTTTAACAGCAATTTTGTTACATCTTTGGAAAAATATGAGTAGGAAAAAATGTGGACAAAATGTTTAGATAAAAATTAAATTATGTTTTAAAAGAATATATTTTCTACTATTAAAGGAACATTAATAAAGTAATCTCCACTCCTGTTCAACATTTATATGAAGCTGCTGGGTGAGATCATCCATCACCATGGACTGATGATACTCAGCTGTATGTCTCAGCCATGGTGAGTTAAGTGATGCCATGTCCTCCCTCTCGCAGTGCCTAGAGGCTGTTAGGGGCTGGATGGGGAGCAACAGGTTGAAATTAAACCCTTGCAAGACCGAGTGGCTCTGGGTTTGGGGTTTGTTGGCTCAGGGAGAATTGCCACCTTTGGTCTTGAATGGGGTGGCACTACCCCAAACAGACCCTGTGCATAAAGTAGGGGTTTTCCTGGACTCAGAACTTTCTGCTTGAAGAGCAGGGGGTGGTTGTGGCCAGGAGGGCATTTGCGCAACTGCTGGTTGTGCGCCACTGACACCTTTTCCTGGACCAACAGACCCTACTCACAGTCACTCATGCCCTAGTCACTTCCTGTCTTGACTATTGCAACACGGTCTACATGAAGAGCATCCGGACTCTCTAGTTGGTGCAAAATACAGCGGCCCGCATGGTTTTGTGCAGACCCCGGTGTGCACATGTATCACCCCTCCTGTGGGAGCTGCATTGGTTGCCAATTTACTTGTTTGTTGTCACCTTTAAAGCCCTTCATGGCTTGGGACCAGGTTACCTGAGGGACCATCTCTTGCCGGTCACATCTACCTGACTCATCAGAGTGAGGATGCAGGGAATGTTGCGGGTCCCATCCCCAAGGGAGATA
This sequence comes from Pituophis catenifer annectens, assembly GCF_029215685.1. Taxonomy (NCBI): domain Eukaryota; kingdom Metazoa; phylum Chordata; class Lepidosauria; order Squamata; family Colubridae; genus Pituophis; species Pituophis catenifer. The sequence goes on from NW_027256881.1 coordinate 311,825,190, forward strand.
CACCTGGTGGGACCCAGAAGGACCTTCTTCGTGGTGGCTCCCTCTCTCTGGAACATCATTCACCCAGAGATTAGAATGGCCCCCACTCTAATACTCTTCCGGAAGGTGCTGAAGACCTGACTCTGCCAGCGGGCCTGGGGAACCCAGAGCGGGATGGAGCCCATTACATGGCTCATGTGATCTGCTGTCACTGGGGCGGGGTGGTGGTGGTGGGAGGTGGGGGTTGATTTTGTTATATTGTACTATATTAATTTATTTGATTCTTTTTGTTAGTTTTTATTGTTTTAAATGTGGTTTTATATTCTGTAAGCCATTTTGAGTCGCCATGGGTGAATAGGCAGCAATATAAATTAATTAAATAAATAAATAAACAGAGATGACGCAACATTAACATTATTTTAAGAAATAGAACTGAAATGACCATAGGCATAAGAAAGGGATAAAATCAAGATGTTTAGGGAGTAATAATTTTTTAGGAAGTTAGCTCAGTTGTAACCTTGGTCAGCAATTAGTTTTACTAGAGAAGCTGGGTGATCAAGTTCCTTTGGTAATATACCAAAACATACATTTTGGTGTATGTTTTGGTGTACCAAAACATTTCCCCAGCTCATACACTCATGGCAGAATCAGATGCATGAAAGGCTACCGATAATTATTTAATTGTCACAAACCAGTAGGCAAACACCAGAGCTACTATCTTAACTGACCATCTTGATATAAAATCCAACCAGGTACAACTAGAATTTGAAATGCAATGTATTTGAAAGACATTGGACTGGAGAAGGCTGCACATATAAACTTTCACCTTTTCAAGGTTAACTCCTTAGGGAGAAATAAAAAGCTAAAATTATAGTGGATTTAAATGTGACTACATATATTAAACAAATAGCATTTCTTATGTAATATTCCTTGCTCTTTAAATGAATGCCAAGCCTGTTTACCTTTGATGTTGCTGTTGGCTTGCATCCATCTATCCAAAGTGTTTTAACTGCATTCTTAAAACATGTTGTGTAGGACTGCAGCCAAGTTTTTTTAAAAAATCCACCAACCCAACTGAGCAACCTAGATTTTTTAACTTTGTAATAGCAAGCCAATTCCTTGTGATTTTTCCCCTTTGAATCTAATGATAATTCTCATCACGAGAACATTTTAACTTGATGTCTATCCCAAAAGAGTGCTTAGGAACTTGGCCAATTCTAGATCCTCACCAACACATTAGATAGTAGGGGAGGAGGGAACTTGAGGAAGGAAAGAAAGAAAGAGAGAGGGAAGGAGGGAGGGAGGGAGGGCAGAAGGAAGGAAGGAAGGAAGGAAGGAAGGAAGGAAGGAAGGAAGGAAGGAAGGAAGGAGTTTTGCTTTGTCACTATTTAATTGTTTTTAGCACAGTGACAAGACAAAATGAAGTTCTTTCCTAGATTTAAAACTAGATTGAAATCAGTTATGTTGAATAGTTCATACAGTTCAAATCTAAAACTATATGGAAGTTATGATGCTTATGCCATCTTTTGCTTTCTGAAAATTATTCTCTTTTTTGTTGTTGTTTTAGTAGCCTTCATTTTTTTTCTCCAGTAAGTCTATTCGATAGTATTATTTTGTGCTTTGTCCCCTTCATATGCATTTTGAAAAAGAAAAACGTGAATTCTTTAGTCATTACTGGGATGGGATATTTTGATTGCTCATAATAAAGGTATTACATTTCTGTGGGGTTTGTATTTTATTTCCACTGTTGAGTTAAATATTTCCTGCCTTCTATACCTACTATGCAATTACAATTAAGTTAATTATGGCTAATCTGCATTTTTTCCATGTGCAAAAAACATCACAATTGCAGTCTCCCTAGCACACAGCAAGAATTATGTTGAAATTATACTGTACTGGCTAAAAATGCTAGTGGACATTATCATTTGCAGATCTGTTATTTGTTTGTTTATTGTGTTTATATGCCCACGCATCTCACAAGAAGAGACCAGGGTCAGCATATAATAATCAGTAAAACACAAATATATAAAAATAACTATTATAAATATAAAAATTTCATTATACAAATTTTAAAATACACAAACCATGAGAGAGAGAGAGTTAAAGATCCAATAAGAACAAAGAGCCAATAAGAATGTCTCTGATTCCCTTGGACCTCCAGGTCTGGTGACATAACCAGGTTTTTAGGGAACTCTGTAATGAAAACAGGGATGGAACTAACCTACCTTGGGGGGAATGTTCCATAGAGTAGGTACCACAGCAAAGAAGATTCATCTCCTGCACCCACCAAATATAGGTCCTTGGCGGATGGTAACCACAACATGCCTTCTCTACCAGATCTAATGGGACAGATTGATGAAATCGGAGAAATGCTCCTTCAGATAAACCAGTTCATGCTATGAACAGCTTTAAAAGTTAAAACCAGCACCTTGAATTAGACCTGAAAACAGTCTGGCATCTGCATTCTGGATTAGTTGAATCACCAGATACTCTTCAAGGGCAGCTCCATGTAGACTGTATTGCAATAGTACAATCTGGATGTGACTGAGGATGAGTGACTGTGAGCAGATCCTGCCGATACAGGACAGGGAGCAATTGGTGTACAACATGAAACTGTGCAAAGCCACAATTGCCATCTGCTCTTCAAGCAGGGGGTTGCTAGTCAAGGAGGACCCCCACCCCCAGATTGCACATTGAGTCTATCTCGGGTAGTGCCACCCCATCCTGCACTACAGATATCATAGTCCTAGAACTAATATGTCCCATAATACTAAACTGTTCAGTCTTGCCAAGTTTAAATTGAAGCCTTTTGCCCCCCATTCAAACCCTGTGGCATCCCACAAACCCCACTCACTTAAAGAAGAATTAACCACTGTTAAAATCCACTCACATGACACACACATCCCCAGGCCACTTTCATAGGCCAGGAGAGGCAGGATATGAAATGCAGTCCTAAGAACTCACAATCCTAAGGACCATTTCCTTGGGTCCAACCAGTTCAAACCTTCTCTAATAACCAGGCAGGATTCTACCCCAGGAATCTCCTCTGGACATGCAACAAGACCAGAATCCAATTGCAAGCAAATCCAAGTGATTTTGTGACAGATGCTGACAAATTCCTCCACACATTCCTGCAAGATTCCTCAGGCCCCCTTTACCTGTTACTGAAACAGGGCTGCAGGGTGGCAATATATGGACAGAATAAGGATACTGCCACTTCATTGCCCTTTCTGCCATAAGGTTGGCTTTAATAGCAGCTCTAACTCATGTTGGTTAAGTTTGTCCTTGGAACCCAATCTTCAATTTTTTTTTACAAGTTATTCTCTTCAATACACTCTCATATCTTATACAGGTAGTCCTCATCTTATGACTACAATTGACCCTGACATTTCTGTTGCTAAGTGAGACAGTTGTTAAGTGAGTTTTGCCCCATTTTACACCCTTCCTTGCTACAATTGTTAAGTGAATCACTGCAGTTGTTAAGTTAGTAACATGGTTTGTTAAGTGAATCTGGCTTCCCCATTGTCAGAAGACTCCAAAAGGTGATTGCATGATCCTTGGGACACTGCAACATTCAAAAATAAGAGACAGCTATCAAGCATCTGAATTTTGATCTCATGACCAGGGGTCGTAAGTGTGAAAAACCATCACTTTTTACAGTGCTGTTGTAACATTGAATGCTCATTCAACTAACTTACAAATCAAAGACTACCTGTAGAAAGAAAATGATGACGGTATGTATCATACAATGTATTGTTCTGTAAGAAAGAAAGAAAGTATGTCACATCATAATTATTGAGGAACTAATGTCCCACAATTAGCCAATTGTTTCTTTGTGGGAGACAACTAGTTATTTTTCATGCCTAGATTATCTTTCTCTTGAATACTTTTTTTAATGTATTGCATTATTACGACATCTGAGGGGGGGAGAGTGGGAGGGAGGAAAGGGTGATATTCCTCTTCTTAAGGTTCTATATCATGGGTGTCAAACTCAATTTCATTGAGGGCTGCATAAGGGTTGTGTTTGACCTCGGGGGGGCGTGTGTGTGTGTGTGTGTGTGTGTGGCAGGTGTGTGGCCAGGGTGGACATAATCAGCTTGACATCACTCATCAAGGCTCCTTTTTTGGCTGCGACGGCCTCCTGCAGCCCTCTGCCAGTGAAAGCAGAGCTCAGGGAGGCAGCGCATAGCCCACCCAGGCTCCGTTTTCACTGGCAGAGGGCTGCAGGAGGTTGTTGTGGCTGAAAACGGAACCCGGGCAGGTTGTGTGTAGCCTCCCCAAGCTCCATTTTTGTTGGCAGAGGGCTGCAGGAGGCCGTCGTAGCTGAAAACAGAGCCTGGGCGGGCTAGGCATGGCCCTCCCGAGCTCCGTTTTTGCTGGCAGAGGCACTGTGGGCTGGTCCTTCCCTGTTTCCAGGGTGGGCCTGCAGGCCAGATCTAAGCAGATCTGGCCCCTGGCCTTGAGTTTGACACCCCTGTTCTATATCAATGATGGATATTCAAAACGCTTTGCATTCTTTCTTGTGGGAAATACTAACCTTGGGTTGATGGATATTAGAAATTCAGAGGGACCTTCCTTGTCTCCTATCTAGGGTATTGCTGAAGCAATTAACTAAAAAAAGGAAACGAAACATACTCTTTTTTTTTTAAGATTAGAGGAAAAGTTTAAAAGCAGCTTAGCAAATTGTGGCGTTAAAAGTAAAACTAATTATAAAAATGTAATTAATGTTTTCTGTTTCTTTAAATATAAAACTCTGCAGATGAAAGGAGGCACATGGTTTGGCAGATGGCCATTCTTGCTATTAGCCCCTATCCTAATTATATGTTGCCTGATCTGCTGCTTTTATACTGGTGACAATGATTTAGGATGTAGGGCAAGTAGAAAAAATACAGTAAGGTCACCTTCTTGGGTTTTCGGACTGTCTGTGACTTCACCAGGCCCAGCAATAAAAATGTTCAAGCAGACTAGCGGAAGAACATCTTTGGCACACAAGGTTGTTTTCCCCGCCATATATGAGGAGTAAGATTTCTTTTTCCCTGCAAGAGACTCAAAACTGTCAAAATTGTTGCCAAGCGAATGTTATTATTCACATTAGATTAATGTTGGAAAATACAAATGCATACAATTTATAGCATTGAAAAGAGTTTTGTTAGATCCTCCAATCAAATCCTATGTTGAAAGAGGGATAGCACTCCAGCTGATGATGGATAACATTATACATGGTATGAAAAAAAGCAAAGAGCAAAGTATTTTTCCCTCCCTTAAAGGAACCAAACATAGCAATGGTGGTTATTCTAATACCAATCCCATTGAATCACACATTCACAACATGGCTATTAATACACCCATTTGGAGCTACCACTCATTCTGTTCAACCCAACCCAGACAAATTTCTGTCCTATGTACAGAGTAGTTTATTTAGAGAAGATCAGATGGTCCTTAAATTCCATCTCTACTGATCAGTTGTTTATTTTACTTACTTTGTATAGCATGCACAATTGCACATGCAACACTGGCTTCTATAGGCTCAGAGGAGAACACAATCTTTTGGAGACAGAAAAGCACTTTTACAACATGCTGTTTCTACTCCCCAATCCCTCAAAAGAAATCTGGAGCTGATGTGTGATCATTTCTACTGCTGCTGGCCTACAAATGTTTTATGTGCTTTTCCAGCAAGGAAAGTAATACAGTCAGTAGTGCTTCCTCTCATTTTTGGGTCACATGGTATGTACATGTACTCATCTAGTGATTAGCACACATAAAGAAATAACAAAGCTGAATATATATCAAACTAAAATTCAGCTTGAAATACATTATAAGATTGTACCCCTTATATACAGAAGCTGATCAAATTAGCACTTAAAGCAGGGGTGAAATCCAGCAGGTTCTGACAGGTTTTGGAGAACCGGTAACAGAAATTTTGAGTAGTTCAGAGACCTGGCAAATGCCACCTATGGCTGGTCACAGAGTGGGGTGGGAATGGAGATTTTGCAATATCTTTCCCCTGCCATGCCCACCACGCCCACCAAGCCACAGAACCCATAGTAAAAAAATTTGGATTTCACCACTGACTTAAAGTGTATGTCTACATTGGCAATGCATCAGCCTTGCAAGGTAGGCCAGACAGGAAGCATGCCCAGATGAACTATCTATTTTATTGAAAGATTACATTAACAGAATTTTGCAAGTTTGAAAATACATTTCGCCCTCCCCCACTTCCCTGCCTGTCACCTTTCAGTCCAAGAAACTAGGGAGTGCCATTAATCCATTAATCATTAATGGATTAATCCATTAATCAGTGGAACAACTTGCCTCCAGAAGTTGTGAATGCTCCAACACTGGAAGTTTTAAAGAAGAAATTGGACAACCATTTGTCTGAAATGGTATAGGGTTTCCTGCCTGAACAAGAGGTTGGACTAGACTAGAAGATCTCTAAGGTCCCTTCCAACTCTGTTATTCTGACACGTCTCAGCTTGCAGTGATTGTACTGAAGGAGTTTCAAGAGTGGAGAGATGGATTTTCTGAAGAGGAGAAACGGGTATCTTGGCATAAGAGTGTTGGAATAATTGTCCTCTGATACAGCAGCGAGAAGTTAATAGATGCACACCTCACCTTATTCTGTCTCTTCTGAAACATTTGACATTCCGACATTCCTTCTGCAGGCTAAGCTACCTCTTATCCCACCCACCCCATCCGTTCTCCTGGTCATGGCTCTTCCCTGTTCCCCAAGGTCATTCCTATATATAGCATTACAGGAACAGTGGCCTCCATTTTATCTGAGGTCAAGAAACTTGATGGAGAGGAGTTTAGTTGGTTGCATGAGACATACAAGCTCTGTCCTACATCATGTCCTGATGCTCCCTCCACTCTCTCCCTCCCAACACCTGCCATTTATTTAGAGGCATGTCCTTCCCAATAAACTGGCATTTATAGAAGCTTTTTTGCCTTCCCCCCCCTCAACCTATGACTATAATTGGAACCACATTTCTTTGTAGCTAAGCAAAGCAGTTGTTAAATGAGTCAAGCCAATTTTATGACCTTATTGCCATGGTTACTAAGTGAATCACTGCAGTTCTTAAACGAATCACAGTCATTAAGTGAATTCAGGTTCCTCCATTGACTTTGCTTGCTGGAAGCCGGCTAGGAATAAATATCAGTTGCCAAACACCTGCATTTTGATCACGTGAGCCTGGAGATGCAGCAATTGTTGTAAGTGTAAGGACCACCTGCAAAGTCACTTTTCCCAGTGTTGTTGAAACTTCAAATGGTTGCTAAGTGTACTGTTGTAAATTGAGGACTACCTATACTGAATTCCTGGATACCAAGCCACCTTTAATAACACTTCTAAAGTAACCTAGGATTCGCAGGAGTTAAAAGAAACAGAACCTGTTGGACTAAATGGGCTGACAATTGTTTGAATTAGAAACTGCATCAGAAATCCTCGATCAGGGGTGTCAAACTCACGTCATCATGGCGGCATCACGTGATGTATCGGGACTTTTTCCCTCTTCGCTAAACCAGGCATGGGCGTCGCCAGTGTGTGACGCATCCGGCCCACAGGTTTGACAGCCCTGCTCTAGATACTGCATATCTGTAGTGGTGTTTCTTTAATCACTTAAATAGTGGCAAATTTGCCTGTCCTTTATTTAGTTTTTTGGGGAAAAACACTAGAAAGGAAAACAACCTTCACTGCATGATTGGATTTGATGATTTATGTCCCCATTACCTTTGCCTCTTATATTTTTGCAGGCATTTTTATCTCTTTTCAAATTGTCTTCTGTTCCCTGTTTTGTAAAGAGTATTATTTTTACTTCTTAGAGGCAATGTCAAGTATATTAAGATTTATATCTCCATTATCAGTTGTAATTATTTTATAGATTTAGAAGGGTATTGGAGAGTAAATAGTGCGGGCTTACCAATCTCAGGAAAATGAATTAATCATGAAAACTAGACAGTTTCCTCTGAATGAGAATTGTAAATTGGGCATTTGCTGAGGTAACATCAAGTTAGATGGATGGCCTTTCTCTTCAGTGTCATTCTTGACAGTTACTTTGTAAATTGTTGTCAAATACGGATATTAATTTTTCACAACTGATTATTTTTAGGCCATTTTACATTCCCAGACAGTAGCCAATCAATGCCATGTTCAATTAATATAAACTAGCAGTGAATTGTGTTTTGTTATCTAAAGCCAAAAAAACAGCTGGTAGTACTCTCTCCATTACCTTAAAAGCGTTGAGGGGAAAGCAATATAGACATTTGAGTGTTCTGCAAGAGATAAAACAGTGCATTTTAAAAGGGGCAATGAACTCTATGGAAGCATGGCAGTCATGCAGACTTAGAATAATGTTAAAAAATGTTTACTCTCATAATATGTGAGAGGCTACTATCCCCTTCAGCAGGCACCCATCGCCTCCAGCAGGAAAGCACAGGAAAAGGCAAATGCTTCAGAAATTTTAACATAGCATACAAAATTCTTCTCCATAGCTGGAGGCAGAGAAAATGGAAGGATAATTTCAATAGATTTCTTCAGGAAGATAAATTCTTCAGCCAGTTTTAGCAAATGTCAGCAGCAAAAATTCTGCCAGTAGCCTAACTGTCATGTGATGTCATTTATATCAGTGTTTCTCAACCTTGGCAATGTTAAGATAGGTGGACTTCAACTCCCAGAATTTGCCAGCCAGCATGCTGCACTTCTCTGCAGTATATTGTCCCAAAATGGACATAGTGCTGACCATTGCAGGGATGAACTTAGTAGCTTCTCACAAATAAAAGTCAAATAAATTAACATTATTCTAAGCCTGCGTGGCTTTTCTTTTCTCAAAAGGACTTGCATATCAACCTGCTTCCTGTCTCCTTAAATGCACAACTTCATAGTGGAATCCATAGAAGGTACGGATGGATATGGAGTGATGGAGAATATATAAAATGATAAATGTGTTTTATTTTCTTGTGCTTATCCAGCAGTATTTACTAACAAGATGTAATTTATTAGACATTATGGAATGACTTGAATGAAAATGGAGCATAGCTGCTTCTTTTCCCTCCTTGAAAATAGCACAGATTAATTCTGTCTGATCCTGGCCTTCTGCTGAATTTCTTACCTAAGAATAGTCTTCAGCAACACGACTTATGTATATTACTGAAGAAATCAGACGCCATCATCTGGGCTCAGTGTATGTGAGAATCCAATGCAATCTTCATTAATCCAAACTATTTGGGATTGATCAGTTTATTAGTGCTACATTATTTTGCAGTCACATTTGCTTCTCCTATTCTTCTTGTTCTTCTTGTTGTTGTTTACAGTGGAATTGTTTGTAACTGATTTAACTAAGTTTTTCTTTAGGAATTCTTACCTATCTTAGAGCATCTTTTCCACTAACTACTGGTGCCACAGAATCTTACCATTTTTTTGAGCTTATTGCTTTCTTGAAGTAAAAAATGCAAGTCTAACTGCGTTCAACTAACTTTACCTTAAAATAAAGAACTCTGGTATTACACCATAATTTCCCACTATTGTTTCTGCTACTTCCAGTTCCTTGAATTTGTCTTCATTATTGGTTAGTATCAAGTTACAGTTAATTGTTATCTTCCACCCTCTGCAAAAACAATGTCAATGAGACAAGTCAGGAATTTCTCAAAAGGACCACTCTGGCAGAGCTTGTTTCTCCAGAGATCTTGAGGTAATTAAAGTCCTCATCAAGCTGATAATATTCAAATATGGCTGCTGTCCTTATTTCTTCTGCTTCTACACATTTGTAGATATGAAAAGTGGAAGAAACTTTTTTTATTGCAAAATGGTGAACATTTGTTAAAAGTTGTAAAGAATGTATTTAAATGGCTGGGCTAGGAGTGGGGAATGGCTCTACCTTTGGTCATTGAAATCGATTTTGGACCAGCCACACCTTTTCTAAGCACTTACTTCACAGGATTGTGCATACATGGAGTAATACAAAGAAGGAGTGTGATGTATGCTCCTTGAGCTCCTGTACAAAAGGTGGAATATAAATCTAATAAATACATGCATTAACATGCATTAACATGCACAGGCAGGTCTCCCAGGATATTTTCCTGGTGCTGAGAAAAGATCAAACCTTTTCATATTTATTGACTATTTTGTTATTTATGCCTTTTTCTGACATATTGGGCTTCCTTGATAATCTCTTAGCTGTCAGTTCTTTGCAGAGTAAATATTTCTGCTGATGTTGCAGGTGGCTTGGCCTCTTCCCAAAGAGAAATATAGTTGTGCTGTGCCAGCTGTATGGGGAAAAAATGCTAGCAGCATGAAAAAAAGAAAATAGTTCAGACCTAAGGCATTTTTTGAATCCTACTGTCAATGTGTTTGAGAAAGAATCCCTCTGATTTGCTCAGGATTGTGATGCAAAATGCCACTTCTATATATAACTGGTCCTTCAAGGAGGGAAAGGGGTTATCCAGAACTGTACTTCCTTACCATACCTATTTATTTATAGGATTTACATATAGTTGTCTATCTCATATGATGACTCTAGGCATTCACAACAATCCATTAAAAAAAACCCCATCATTAAAAACAAAGCATCCTCCCCCCACCCCCCACCCCCATGTGCCAGACTAATCATCCTTGCTGCTCAGCTCCTATCCTAACCAGGGGTGAAATGCTCCCGGTTCAGACTGGATCGCCCAATCCGGTAGCAATGGAGGCGGGTGGTTCAGAGAACTGGTAGCAAAAATCCCTGCCCCCCCCCCCCATGCCCAGCTGAGCTGCACAATCATCAGAGGCTTTTGTTTTACTTTTAAAAGCATTTTTTCTACAACCTCTTCGGCCGAAAAAATGCTTAAAAAAAAAAGCCTCTGATGATCGCACGGCTCAGCTGGGATAGTCAAAGGCTTTTAAAAGAAAAAAAGCCTCTGCTGATCAGGCAACTCAGCTGGGATTGTCAGAGCCTTTTGAAAGCATTTTCAAAAGGCTTTGACGAAGAGGTTGTAGAAAAAATGGTTTTAAAAGTTAAAAAAAATTTGGCCATGCCCACCCAGTCACATTACCCACCACCACCACCAAGCCACACCCACAGAACCAGTAGTAACAAATTTTAGATTTCACCACTCATCCTAATCCAATATTTGGGGAAAAGGCAAATCTTCACAGTCCTCTGGAATAGGGGTCTCCAACCTTGGCAACTTTAAGCCTGGCGGACTTCAATTCCCAGAATTCCCCAGCCAGCTTTGCTGGGAGTTGAAGTCCGCCAGGCTTAAAGTTGCCAAGGTTGGAGACCCCTGCTCTGGAAGACTAAAAGGGATAGGAATCTCTTGGCTCTCAGGTGGGAGGCTATTCCAAAGAGGTCCTTGCTAATATTTGTGTGTGCTTTTCCCACATTTTAGTTAAAAAAAACCCACCAAGTTATTATGCATATTGTCGTTAGTAGTCTTACTATATTAATAGTCATGAAAATATAATTATCGGTATGTAAGTACTAGCAAATTAGTGTATTCCAAGACCTAAGGATATCTCAGTGCCCGCTCTTTTAAAGGAGAAGCTGCCTTTTGCTGGAGAAGACAAGAAGACTTAAATTTCCTAAGAGGAATCTCTCCAGCTCTTTTGCAATTCACTTAATGCAAAGCCTGGCACCCAGTGCCCAAAGGTTGCAAGGGATGGGGAAGCACTTAATCCTCTTCTCTCTTCCTTGGCAGTCCAATAAGAAATCAAAACTCTAGTTGTGAACAAGCATGAACAGTATTCCTACATGCATTAAAAAAAGAGTGACAATATGTAGATCATAATGCTTAACAACTAATTCCCACAACACTGTCAAATAATTTACTAAGACTGTATTACTATTATTCTTCTCTTCCTTACTAGTATCTATCTCTTCCCACTTTTTTTTTAAATTTGATTTATATGCCGCCCTTCTCCGGAGACTCAGGGCGGCTTACAATGCGTTAAGCAATAGCCTTCATACTTTTGTATATTTATACAAAGTCAGTTTATTGCCCCCACAAACTGGGTCCTCATTTAACCTACCTTAGAAAGGATGGAAGGCTGAGTCAACCTTGAGCCTGGTAAGATTCAAACCTGCAGTAATTGCAGGCAACTGTAATAACAGGGTGCTTTAGACCATGTACTACCAAGGCTCTTTTTACTTATTACTATGTTGCTTATATCTTTCAATTTATATGGTTTTTACTTGTTTCCTAGTATGATTTGATAGCTTACAGTATTAGTAACCTTGACTATCACCAAGTGTTGTATCTTTCTATTCTTGATGAATGTATTTTATTCTCCTTATGTACACTGAGAGCATATACACCAAAATCAAATTCCTCGTGTGTCCTATCACACTTGGCCTATAAAGAATTCTATTCTATTCTATTCTATTCTATTCTATTCTATTCTATTCTATTCTATTCTATTCTATTCTATTCTATTCTATTCTATTCTATTCTATTTTCTATTCTATATAGAAGCAGAGGAAAATTCTAAACAAGGAGTTTAGGGTTGTGAAAGGGAGAATTATTTTTTTGGGTTGCACAACAACTCTAGGTGTGCTAGTACTTCATCAACTCAGGATTTCATTTTCTCTCATCTCTGGACTGAGCTCAGTGCATCTTAAACCTTGGCACATTGCATCTTAAAGACAGAATGTATAAGTCAGGCATTAGTCCTATGCTTCAAAATTCCCAGCAATATTCTCACTCCGCCTGATCCTCACTTGGGTCCCTTCTGTCCACCTGACCTTTTATCTCTTATTTCTCTCTTGCCCTTGAGGGCTCCTGTAAATCTTGATCCTTCCCCAATTGCTATACTAGGCACTTTCTTCCTAGATAAAAACCTGCTGACCTGTGTCTTTCTTCCTTCTCTCTCTCTCTCTCTCTCTCTCTCTCTCTCTCTCTCTCTCTCGTGGCTAGGTATTGCTGACAGAATCTTTTTATTCCTCTGTAACCCCAAACTGCCCCCTTTCCAGTTCAAGGAAAACTGGCTCTGCAAAGCACTGCTGGAAAATCTCTTGTGCTTTCTCTCTTTCCTTTTCATGGGTGGTCTTTCTTTCTCTCTTGTTTTGGACAGAAAAAAAGGCTTCCCAGTTTTGTTTGTTCTTCCTTTATCTCTGTAGGCTATCTGTCTTAGGCTACTTTTCCTCTTGTCTTCTTTTTCCCCAGGCCAAATTGCTGTTCCATTCCTTCCTGTCCCCAGTATATGTATTTTGTAGTTGCTTTTATATACTGCATCTATACTTCCACTCTACTTATCTCCTCTTCTGGGTTTTTTCCTTCCTTCCTATATGTATTTATATGGTCACCCAGCTCAAGCCATGTGGCCCTGGGAGGGGTCTAAAAGTAAAACACACATATAAATAATTCTTATAGAACAACAGCACATTAAAGCATACTAAGCAATGGCGATCAGGATTGAGAAAGTTTACATTTCACCCATTGACCCCAAAGCCCAGCTGAGTATCTATTTACCTTAGTATCTCTGGGGATCCTGTTTCCCCTGACTTTTTAAACTGCAGTTACTAACAACATTTGCAGTAAGGATTTAACTTCTTGCTTTCTTTTGGCAAGCTGATCAGTCTTCATCAAACTAATTCCTTTAATTATTTCTCAGCCCCAACAGAACCTTCTGTGACATATTTCAATAAAATGAAAGGAATTGTGTATCTTTTGGGGGGGCCTTGAAGCCACAGTATATCCCTATTAATGCTTAATAAAAAGTAATCTACTTTACTTTTCTCATAAATCACTTCTCCCCACGGCCCCCCAGTCACGCTCAATTTGTTCCACATACTTTCATAATATTCTAGCTCTCTATTCCTATATTTGGGGAGGAGACTCCTGTAACCTGAAGCATGATTATCAATTATTCATCACGTTATGCCATCCTTCATTGACAGAAATGTTATACATGAGGGAAAAGAAGCCAAGGCACCACTCTAGGAATATTCATTCCATTGTAGGGCTAGGGTGATTATTCTTTCCATCAAAGAAGAGAAAGGCTAATAAAGAGCTTGAGGGTATCTCATCTATCTTCCATTCTATGGCTTCAAAGCCAGTTTAAAAATGCATAATTAAGGAGCTTGAGTTCTATAATAGCCTTTACATTTGGTGGAGAGAATTTTTGGATATTTTTTTTTCTAATAGGAAGACATAAAAGGAATAATAATCTCCCAGTAGCTGTACATATTCTTCTGTAATGAGCACATACAGCGTAAGTTCTATTTCCTTTTAAAACACCATCATGATTAGTATTTTCCTTTTAGCAAAGCAGTAATAAATTATTTTATGGTTAACAATGTTCTATCTTTAATTGCAGTAATAGGTTGGCCTATTGCTTTACATTGTTGATTATGGCCAATAGAAAAGTTCAAGGCCAGTTTTTATTTTAGAGAAAGTCATAAACTGGACATAGAACATATTATGAAACAGCTGCTTCTTGTAAAGGTATGCTATAGTATTTAGATGAATGTCAGAAGCTTTGTCATTTTTAATCTATAATTCAAATAAATCGATGTTAGAACCTGGTAACTTTATAAAAGAAAAGCTCATTGGAAATAAACAATGAAATAACTAAATTTAAAACCATATTTTTACAGGGAAGGAAGAACTTGCTTAGTTTTGCTTAATTCTTGAAAGTTTGGCTTTAGATCTGAAATATCCATTCTCATTTCTTGTTCTGCATTTATTTGGATCAATATTTGCTCTTTATGGCAGCAGATGTGGAAAATCCTGATTTAGTTGCCAGGTTGTTCAGGCAGAATAGAAGTAAGTTCTGATAGTGATTCAGCTTTGTTTGTGTAAGCCCTCAGGCTTATGTCCACAAAACCAGAGTCCCATCAGGCCACACTCTGGGTTTTTCTTTCCACTTTGGTAGAGCAAGTTAACAAATAATTTGTTCAGGCAAAGCAGGGATGGATTTTCATGGCAATCCTGTTTTGCTGGTGAACCTCTGCCCCATCTCCTCAAATGTGCTTGTGCCTCTCAGGGGTCACAAGTCAGTTTGAGAATTCTTGTCTTAACCAGTAAACCGCAATAGCTCTCTTCCGCTTTTAATGCATGCTACATTTTATTCTTGATACTTATAGTTCTCTTTTTAAAAGTGCTATTTGTCATCAGTTGCTTTTTATTTATGTGAGAAATGGATATACGTGTTTTTATTAACGAGATTTGTTTTTAGTACTGTACCATACACAAGGCAGGTGTGTTTAGTGGAAATTATTATTAAACTTCTATGGAGATTCTAAGTCATCCAGGTCATGGCTGTCCCAAAGGTGCTTTTTTCAAGAGGCAACTGAACTTCCTGGTTTTTCTTTGAAGACGTTTTGCTTCTCCTCCAAGAAGCTTCTTCAGAGCTGAAGAAGCTTCTTGGATAAGTCCCAAGACTCATGAATGTCTCTTGGAAATATTTGAAAGATTTTGGTGTTCTCTTGCAAAATTGTTCCATGAGATTTGTCTTTAGATTACTTTTATTTTTAAAAAAAGGTAGTTCCCATATAAAATTATGTAATGACATTTAGCGTCTGCAAAGATTGCAGATTCCTCCTCTTAATTAGTAGTGCAGTGAAAGATCCTATCCTCTCTTCACTAGTGAAATTCAGTTGAACTTATTTCTCCATGTGGAGTTGAGAGACAGGTATCATCTTGTCTTTCCCCTTAGGTAGCAATCTGATAAAACTATAGTATAAAAGTTTAAAAGATGAAAACCATAAATACATTAAAATTAACAAGAAATAACTAAGATAGTGGGGGGTATACAACAGAGTGGAGGTGAGATCTTCTATTTAATCCATTAACCATCTTCAGGGTGACACACCATTATGAACTAATGTCTACTATACAACTGCATACAACACTTACATATCTTGCTAACATTTATTTGTCATGCTGGCTATGAGCTATGTATATCCATATCAAATGCCTTTTCATTTTTTAAGCATGGTCTCATTCTGGCTTGAGTCATGTTATGAGGTTGGTCTGTAAATGCTACAGGAAAGCATTGCAAGAAGCAAAACACATGTATATATTTATACATTTAAGCATTTATACATTCAATCATTTCTCAAAGTTATTGAGGCTGGCATGTGTGGGATTCTCAGTCAAAACTTAGATTCAGAGATAGAACTCCTCCAAAGGCCTCTGTTCACTTCTGTGTCTGAACAGCTGCATACTAATTCTGCATATTTCCAATCCTGTGCTGCTTTTTGTCAGCAAGTATTATTAGCACCACTATTGTAATAAAAGACTTTTTAATCTTTATTTACTTTCTACAATTTTGTCTACACAAAAATAGGAATTGTCAATGGAATAGCACAGGGAGTAAGAAGTGGTAAGCAAAGAAAAATTGAAGACAGACATTTAAATAAATTTCATTTATGCCACATAACAATTAACTGTATGCCAATATGAGTCACTTGCTTGTGAGAGGGGTGGCTTAAGTTATTAAATAAACAACTAAATAGCAATTAGCACACTATTATTATTTTACTGATTCCCAATATTGCTGTTTTATGGTGTTTTTAAATCTATTGTGTACCACTTTGAGTTGCTTGTACTTAGGCAGCCTTATAAATCAAAATAAATAATTTCTCCATTTTTTTTTCTATCCTTACAAACCATCCTTGTTTTCCCCAAATCAATTCACTTTGTTTTTTAAATCTTTCAGGACCAAATCAACTCCATCACATCACAACTTTCCTGTTCTTCCTTTTCCTATATGGACCCATTGTAACCAGGGCTTCCTATGGGTTCTTGGGGTTTAATAAATAAACTATAAACAACAACACCTTTTGATTTTTTTATTCCATATAAAAATATATATCAAAGTAGGCAAGCATTCAAATTTATCACATTCTTTAATAAGAGTTAATAAAGATTATTTACTGTTGGAGAAGGCAAAGTCATTGCTGCTTTTCTTTTCTTATATCCTTTTAATCAGCTTGAAATAAAAGGGTATTAAAAGGCATTGCAGCTGAACATATGTTTCTGTAATCCTCAGCATCAGAGCCTACATATTTGCAAGCTGTAATGTTTCCCTAACATATAGGTGCATGTTACTCTCTATTTATGTCCTATTTTCAGCCGTGAGCCGGTTAGAGGAAAAGCCTTCAGCGTATAACTGATTAAGATTTTGACGATTTCAGACAGCGCAAGTGAAGACTAATTAACTAATTAAGGTCAGAGTGGAGCTTGTTAACTTGTGGTTAGCAAGTATTAGGGAAACACTGCACAGCAGAGAAAAGCTGCTCAGGAATAGAGATCTTGTTAGATACACAAAAAAAACCTGGAAAATATTTGATTTTAAGGCTATGCCTGTCAGATGATGACAAAAAGGAAGACACCTCCCCCTCTTTTGCCAGACATTTGGTAACCCTACCCTGTCTGGTAAAATAAAAAATGAAGATGTATACATAAGGACAAATGGGCTTGGCTATAAGAGAAGCCAACTAACCACATGAAAAAACTCCAATATCAATACCAGAATAAGGCAATGGCCAATAACTTCTGCATTGCTCCCATAGAACGACATAAGTCAAACATTAAGACATATATTGCAGGAGTAGGTTTCAAAACCCATCACTACCGGTTCGCTCACGGGCGCATGAGTGTGCATAGATGCGCACAACGCTTCTGCGCATGCGCAGAAGCATCCAGGCGGGTGGGCGGAGCCTGCCGCCGCCGCTACCAGTTTGCCTGAACCGGGGCGAACTGATAGCAACCCAGCACTAATATATTGGTGCTAGATTATGAGATACTTTGAACCCACCCACCCTCACCACTCCCCCATCAAGGCTGAAAAGCACTACACTGCTGCTTTTCTGCAACTGTGAAAGAATGCTGACTTTGGTGTGTAAATCTGGAGGAGACAATGTGGCTTGCATGATCCTGACCTTTGTAGCAGTGGTGTGTTTCAATTTTTTTTACTACTGGTTCTGTGGGCGTGGCTTGGTAGGCTTGGTGGGTGTGGCTTGGTGGACGTGGCAGGGGAAGGATACTGTAAAATCTTCATTCCCACCCTACACCAGGGGAAGGATACTATAAAATCTCCATTCCCTCCCCAATCCAGGGGAAGGTTACTGCAAAATCCCTATTTCCTCCCGATCAGCTGGGGCTTGAGAGGCAGAGAATAGATGGGGGTGGGGCCAGTCAGAATTTTTACTTCTGGTTCTCCGAACTACTCAAAATTTCCGCTACCGGTTCTCCAGAACTGGTCAGAACTTGCTGAAACCCACCTCTGTTTTGTAGGTATACAGACAGCACAACATCTGAATATGTTTTCTAAGGACTGGAATAGATTAGAATAAGCTGTGGCACCCTGATATAATCTAATATTAAACAGACTGGAATAGGCACAACACTATACATAATAATAGAATTAATATTAAAAAACAACATTGCTAAATAAACAACAGGATCATGTCTATTAGATTTAGTGGATGATCCAGTGAATATACAGTATGTATATATATATATATATATATATATATATATATATATATATATATATATATATATATATATATATATATATATATATAAGCCTATGTGCCAAGAACAGATACAGTGGTAGAAGGAATAAATACAATGTGAGTGGAAAGACCACATATGTCAAATATATGGGTTAAACTTAAAAAATTAAAGGGTGAGTATGCTATTGCTAACAAGATTTGATCTAAAAGGAATGCATTCAAAATATAAGATCAATCTAAAGAACGAAATGATTAAAGTTAATTTATTGAAAGAAAACCTGAAGTGTTTATGGCAATCAATGTGAAAACCAAAAGAGAAAAATAATATTCTCTAAACCAGGGGTTTCAAACTCGATTTCATTGAGGGCAGCATCAGAGTTGTGTTTGATCTCAGAGGGCTGGGGGGTGCATGCCCAGGGGTGGGTGTGGCCATGGTGGGTGTGGCCAGCTTGACACCACTCATATTGGGGGCACCCGTGGTGGCCAAGTGCTAAGGCAGGACTACTCTGAGACCCACCCTCACTCTCATTATAATCTTCCTTCCTTCCTTCCTCCTTCCTTCCTTTTCTTCTTTTTCCTTCCCTCTTCATTTTCCTTTCTTCTTCCTTCCCCTCTTTCCTTATTTTTCCTTCCTTGCTCTCTTCCCATCCTTCCTTCTTTTTCTTTTTCTTTCCTTTTTCACTTTCTCCTTTCCTCTCCTTTCTTACATTCAAATTCAAAAAGGGAAACATTTCTTTTGTTTTGTTTTTAGTTTGTCCCCCCCGAGCTCCATTTTCACTGGCAGAGGGCTGCAGGAGGTCATCATGGCTGAAAATGGGGCATGGGGGGTCATGTGTAGCCCCCTCTGAGCTCTGTTTTCACTGGCAGAGGCACCGTGGGCCGGTCCTTTGCTTTTTCCAGGCTAGCCCCGTGGGCCAGATCTAAGCATCCCACGGACCCGATCCGGCCTGTGGGCCTTGAGTTTGACACCCCTGATCTAAACCTTTCAAAGAAGAAAAGGCAATGCAACTTGCTTTTGTCAAACTGTATACTTTGTAGAATTGTATTGCTAATAGTTTTATATATCGTGAGATCTATCGGAAAAATGCATTCTGCTATTTAAGAATAATTATAGACAGGCTGAAGAAAAAGATTTTTTTATGAAGAGCTTATATCTTTAAAGTAACAAGGACTAAAACCCCACCCTGAACCACGTCCTCTGAATGACTTTGAGTCAATATCTTAATTTCAATCCAACCTATCTCTTAGCTGTCAGAAAAATAGAAAAGCAGAAATATATATAACGGCAAGATAGAAATTGAATGAATGATTGATGGGGAAAAGGGAAGGAAGGAAGGAATTTCTTCATTAAAAATAATTATAATTGTCCGAACTTCTGAAATGGCATGGAGGGAAGTACATGGTCAATGCTTCCCTCTTCATCTTTTGAACTGCAGATCCTGCATCCACATCACAAATTCCACGCAGAACAAAGGGAAAAGGACATTAAATAAAAAATAATAATAATCCATCAAGCACGCATGTCTATTCACAGTTTAGCTCTGCAAAGAGAATGAATATGTGAGGGGTAGGCAATTGAGTTTATATTTTAGTACATGTTTTTACCCCCAAACACAAATGAGTCATTGTCCTGGTTAGATATTTTCGCACTATAATAACAACTAGGCCAGCTATTTTTGACTACGCGGTTATAGCTTGTCTTTGAACATTGCAAGCTACTCTAGGGACTTTTTGTTATTGCACTGAAAAAACAGAAGATACATCGAGCATATAAAAGATAGAACTAAATAAGTAAAATAACCTGAAAAGTAAAGAGAGTCTTCGCAGTTGGGCTATTTCAGGTACAAGTTTTGCAAATGTCACTTGAAATACAGGTAGTCCTCATTTGGTGACTGCCTTGTTTAGCAACCGCTCACAGTTAAACCGTGATGTTAACATATTTTTATGAACAATCCTTGCATTTGTGACCTTTGCAAGGAAAGCTGAAGTAAGATAATAAGCACAGTTGCGGTTTCACTTAATGATCACTTTGCTTAATGACCACATTGTGGGTCCCAATTGTGGTCTATAAATAAGGATTTTCTGTATTATGTCTGGGTTCATGCATCATATTCAATCATGGATTGAGCATGGTTTTTGAATTAAATTCCAACAACCGAAGTCACATATAATTCGCCATAAACTACAGTTTGCAAACATTAGATATTTTCATATAACCTACTAACTTAAAGCCAAACAAGCAACAGTGTAAGTTAAGTCATGTCTCCACTTAACATTTCAACCATTCTGTTCCTGTGCTCATAGCTGACTTAATTCCAAAATGGCTATCCAAATCAACACTCTGGCAACAGTTTTTGAGATATTCAATTTGGTGCATTGCTGGAGTTAAATAAAGGTCTAAAGGGGGGGGGGGGAACTGGGAAAGAAAACATTTATTTATTTATTTATTTATTTATTTATTTATTTATTTATTTATTTATTTATCAAGCATATATAAGATAACAGGTAAAAGTATAAACATAATTTGAATACATGAAAAGAGTAAGAGTAAAAAGGAATATTAGGATAGGGACGATAGGCACGCTAGTGCACTTATGTACACCCCTTACAGTCCTCTTAGGAATAGGGTGAGGTCAACAGTAGACAGTTTAAGGTTAAGGTTTTTGAGGTTTGGGGAAGTGTCAGGTAGTTCATTCCAGGCATTGACCACTCTGTTACTGAAGTCATATTTTCTGCAATCGAGTTTGGAGTGGTATACCTTGTAAAATAAAAAAATAAATAAAATAAAATAATAAAATAAAATAAAATAGTAAATAAAATTAAGCATTTCTACCAGATTAAATCAGCAAACTTTCATTTAACTCAAATGTTAAAACTGCTATGCTATTACAACATTATTGGAAAAGGTAGCTCTAAACATGAAGGAAGGAGATTCCCTTGAAAAGGTCTTCCTTCCTCTATAAAGCAGTCAAGGAGTTGCTGGGGTTAGCCTGCAACACACTGAAGTATGCTATTTGAAATGTAAAGCAGACTTGAAATGACATGATCTGGAAACAAGTACTTCAGAAATGGAGCAGAAAAATAAGGCCTGGGTTTATTTTGGCAGTTAATGGGTAGTTAATTCCTCACTGTTCAGGAATATGAAAACAAAATCATGCATAAGTTAAACATAGCATCTTCCTGTCGGCTTCTCTGAATGTTTTTAGATGTGAAACTAAGCTGATACCATACATAGGTTTGAAATTGTGAAATGGAAAGCACTCAAAATAAAATTTGCAGGTTTCTGCCTTTGGTGTTCCACCTTGTTTTCTTTCTCTTCTCTTCGGCTGTCTGCAAGTACTGCCACATCCACGATCCAGACTTTTTTGTCTTTCTTATTAACAGGTGTTAAGTCTGAGCATTATATGGCAGGTGTTATGTAGCAAGTGCTTGTCTGTTCGAATCCTAAAGTCCCAGATCAAGACTTCTTCTTATTTTCTATTACTTTGTCTATTTTATGTTGTTGTTGTTGCTGCTGTTGCTGTTGCTGTTGCTGTTGCTGTTGCTGTTGTTGTTGTTGTTGTTGTTGTTGTTGTTGTTGTTATTATTATTATTATTATTATTATTATTATTATTATTATTATTATTATTATTTAGCAGAGTCTTAAAACAACTGGTTAGCCTGCTCAATGCATTGCTTAATGTGCAATCTTCCTGCTAACTAGGACTTGCCCTAATTTGACCCTATATCCAGTTACTCAAATCAGCAGGGTTCCCGGCCAGGGATTCTGTTTGATGTTAATCCGTAACTGAGCTGTGCTGTTGCAATATTAGTTTCAATTTCTTCAGTGTGGCTCTATATTTCAGGGCTGTTGCACCTTTCTTTATATTGCATGGCTTAGGACCCGGGTACTTGCGGGACCGCCTACTACCACCAATAGCCTCCCACCGGCCGGTACGCTCCCATAGAGAGGGGCTCCTCCGGGTGCCGTCAGCCAAACAATGCCGACTGGCAGCCCCCAGGGGGAGAGCCTTCTCTGTGGGGGCACCTACTATCTGGAAATTTTAAATATCTTTTAGTATTTTATATATTCAATTTTAAATTGGTTTTAAAAGTTTAGGGTTTTAAATTTGTCGGGGCCAAAATTATTTAATTCGATTTTATTCTATTTTTAAATTTTGTATTGTATGTGTTTTTATTGTTTGGCTGTGCACCGCCCTGAGTCCTTCGGGAGTAGGGTGGTATAGAAATCTAATAAAATGAAAAAAAAATGAAATGCATGCAGGGGGGAAAATCCTTCTATGGTCACATGTAATTACCTCTGAAGCAGTTACACCCTATAAACCAATGTTGCAGTCTACAACTCCTGAGAACACAATGTGGCTGTTCTTAATTCCTCCAGGGATTCTTTTGGTTTGGAACCTCATCAGTTAATCTGGGCCATCTGGATATTATTCTTTTCTACTTTTGTGCCTGCTTTATGGAAGTTATGGCAAAGGGTAGCCAAAAAGTTGGCAAATCATTCTTTTGGTTGGTGAATGATTGGTGACAGGCTGGGGGATAGGGCAAGAACTGCGGTGGTGAGGAGCTGCTGGCATTGTGGATGTGTGTGTGTGTACGAACAGTGATGGTGCAGAGCTGCTGGTGTTGGGAGTGAACGGTGATGGTGCAGAGCTGCTGGCATTGCAAGGGGGATGAATGGTGATAATACACGGGAGGGGGGGCAGTCACACTGCCCATTCGGTGTCAGACTCGCAGGATGAGGTGTGGGATGGGTGGGATGCAGCAGTCAAACTGCCTGTCCGGTGTCAGATTGGAATTCAGGTGCAGAGGCAACTGCAGGGGGAGGGGTCAAAATGGGAAGACCTGCCCACTGCTGCCTGCCTGTGGAGAATGGCCAGAGGAGGGCCAGCAGAGAAGGAAAGCTGGCTGTAAATGGGCTGAGGCAGGTGGCTGGGGGCAAGGGGGGCAAGGCCAAGGGTCATTGCCTAAACGTCCCAGACCCTGTTCTCACTGTCAGGAAATTTCTCCTTAGTTCTAGATTGCTTCTCCCCTTGATTAGTTTCCATCCATTGCTTCTTGTCCTGCCTTAAGGTGCTATGGAGAATAAGTTAACCTCCTCTTCTTTGGCCAGTCCCTCAAATATTGGAAGACTGCAATCATGTCATCCCTAGTCCTTCTTTTCACTAGATTAGACATACCCAGTTCCTGAAATCCTTCATATGCTTTAGCCTCCAGCCCCCTAAATTATCTTTGTTGGTCTTCTCTGCACTCTTTCTAGAGTCTTAACATTTCTTTCTTTCCTTTAATCATCTGGCACTTTACTAATGTTCCAGAATTTCTAAAAAATAATTGTGTTCAATCAGATCATCAGCTAGTTCCTTCAGCACTTTTGGATGCAATCCATCTGGCTATGAAGATTTAAACTCATTTAAAGAGAATCTCCTGTGTGAACAGGGAGTTGGACTACATGACCTCCAAGGTCCCTTCCAACTCTGTTACTGTTAAAAGTATTCCCAGAACATAGAAATATGTAGGAAATATATCAATCTAGTTCAGTCCTGTTCCTTCATCCTCCTCTTCATTATTTCCTGGAAGAATATATAATTTCTTATTGAAGATTGAATTGAAATAGGAATTGTGTTGCCATTTCTTTGTATCTTTTATCTAGATCCAGTCACAATTATGGAGAAAATATACTCAAGAAGACAAAGGAAAAAAGCCAGCCAGCAGAAACTATGTAAATTGTTGGATTATTTCTATAATGTCAGTGCTATGTATTATACAAAGTTCAAGAGGGCAGATGCTCTTCCATGAATTGATTTTTTTTTCAGAGAAATATGGCTTGCTAATTTGATGAGCCATTTATCTAAGTGGTTCCTTCAGGTCCATTTTCCTTGTGAAAGTCAAAGAGGCAGCTGTCTTGTTCATCACACAAATTAATCTTTCTAAATTTATATATATATATATATGGCAGCTGTAAGTGCTACATAAAATCATAAGGAGAAAACCAGAACTCTTTGAGTATTGCTTGTATTTATGCTTTGTTTCATGAACAATGTAATAATATTGTACCTCGTACTAAGCAATGATTTCTATATAAAAATGTTGCTACATCTCATAGATGATCAATTTATTTTTTTCAAAGACAAATTAATTTTTATTCTAAGGACCTCATTTTATTTGCTGCAAATTGACCCATTTAGTTTCCATTAAATATTTTGTAATCCAATCAAGTGATTTGCAAGATAGATGTCTTGATTTTGTTCCTATTTTCTCTATTTGAACTGGCAAAGCTAAATCCTTCTACTGAATAGTTTGATCTGCGAAAAGCTAAGTTTTCCTTAAGTATGGCTACTGTTCTGTCTTATTCTTACATAACCTGGTTTTACAAAGCAAAGCAGAAATCTGTTCTTCCTTTCGTATACACCCCTATCTCATTTCATTTTTTCATCCCTTATCCCATGCACTTATTTAGCACTAAGAAAGCTCTCTTTTCTACATCTGGTGGAATATCTATTATTCCTTTAAACACTTAAACAAATTATTCAAACCATGAAGTTAGAGCAGAGCCCCTAAGAAATTGTCTTTATTTCATGGTATGAGAGTGAAGTTTAGCTGAGATTCTATATAGTATCTTTAGAGCAGAAAGAAAGAAGGGTTATAAACATTTAAAACTTTAATCCTCTATTTATATGGAAATAAGTCTTACTGATATCAACAGAGTTTCTTTTTGAATAGACATGAGTAAGATTGCTTCTCTAATAAAACTATTTTCATGATATTTCTATTCTTGTTTAAACTATTGTTCTTGTGGAGTATTTTGGCTTTTATTTTAATGACCAAAACTATCCTTTCTCTTTTCTTCTTTTTTATAGCAGACAATGTGGTCCACCCTTTTCATTATCCTCCAGATAATGCGGGGTTACCAGTTTATAATTCTCAGCCAGCATGACTAGCAACCATGCTGATAGGGTACTTCAGGTCAGGGATTTAGTTATGACTACTCTGGTTAATGAACTGTTTCTGGACACCAGTCTCATTCCATTGCAGCTCACTTGCTTCTGTTCTGAAGACAGAAAAAGAATACAATGGCTTGCCAGCAGCCCCCTGGAAATGGTCTAGTGGCAGCCCTAGATAAACCATAATAAATAAATATGCAAGCTGTTACCAATTCAAATGTGGTCTAAATTGATCTGCATGTGGTATTGTTTTGTTCTTCTCATACATCATTCAATTAATTCTAGGATATCATGGCCTCAGCTGAGATTACTTGAACAGCTTTCTGTGCCAGATGAGTCAGGCCTTAGTTCAGGACCTAGGCCAGAATCTGGTCCCACCAGCTGGAGATTCTCTGTCCAGGACTCTAATTTAAACTCACCAGTGGAATGTGAGGACAATCTGGCTACCACATCTATCACCCTATTGATCACCAGGGTTATTCAGCTGATCTGGCTGGCTAATGGGTGTTCCCTTTCTCCTCACCACTCCATGTGCATGTCTCCTGAAGCTGTGTGCTTGATGGAAGAAGACAACCATCCCAGATAAAAGGAGTGTACTGATCTTTCATCCAAGGTATACGTTAGCTTTGCTCCCCTGCTGGAATCTTCCAACAAGCTCAGCAGTATAACTACCCATCCATAAGACTTCTAGTGCTGCCAGATTGAAGGCAAATAGAGGTTAAAGCATTTGGTTACAAAGGAGAACATATAGGAGGAATAAAGAAATGTTCTTAATTGATGGTTAATATCTATGAAATCCTTTATGACATAGCACCTATTTGGGTTTCTCCAAACTCTGTACAATTGGGCAAGATGGGCATGCTCTGGTTCCTTTGATTAAACAATGTCATCTGTTGAGATCTAGGAAATGTGTGTTGTTTGTTTGTTTCAGCACCTATTTTTTGGGACAACATCTCTCCAAGATCTGTATGGCTCCCATTCTGCTGATGTTCAACAAGTCTTTGAAAATCTGTCTGTCTCCCCAGGGAGTGGGATAGGATGAGTTCTTTTTTTTTTTTTTGATTTCTATACCGCCCTACTCCCGAAGGATTCAGGGCGGTGCACAGCCAAACAATAAAATACATACATACAAAATTTAAAAGTAGAATTAAAATCAAATTAAATAGTTTTGGCCCAGACAAATTAAAACCCCAAACAATTTAAAACCAATTTTAAAATTTGAATATATAAAATACTAAAAGATATTAAAAAATTAAAAATCTTTTATAAAAGAGGGAGAAAATTAGGCCAGGCCCTCCTGGTGAAATAATAAGGTCTTTAGAGCGCGACGGAAGGTGCGCAGATCCGGGATCCTCCGTATCTCCGGGGGGAGCTCGTTCCAGATAGTAGGTGCCCCCACAGAGAAGGCTCTCCCCCTGGGGGCCGCCAGTCGGCATTGTTTGGCCGACGGCACCCGGAGGAGCCCCTCTCTATGGGAGCGTACCGGCCGGTGGGAGGCTATTGGTGGTAGTAGGCGGTCCCGCAAGTACCCAGGTCCTGAGCCATGGAGCGCTTTAAAGGTGGTAACCAAAACCTTGAAGCACACCCGGAAGACCACCGGGAGCCAGTGCAGCTCGCGCAGGAGGGGTGTTACATGGGAACACCATGTCGCTCCCATTACCACCCGCGTGGCCACACTCTGCGCCAGTTGGAGCCTCCGGGTGCTCCTCAAGGGGAGCTCCATGTAGAGAGCATTACAATAGTCCAGGCGGGAGGTGACGAGGGTATGAGTGATCGTGCGTAAGGAGTCCCGATCCAGAAAGGGACGCAACTGGTGGATCAGGTGAACTTGATGAAAAATCCTCCCGGTCACGGGCATCAAGTGCTCTTCTAAAGACAGCCGTGAATCCAGGAGGACGCCCAAGTTGCGCGCCCTCTCCGTGGGGGCCAATGATTCGCCCCCAATAGTCAGTGATGGCACCAACTGACTATATTGGGACATCGGAAACCACAGCCACTTGGTCTTGGATGGGTTGAGCCTGAGCCTATTCCTCCCCATCCAGATCCGCACGGCCTCCAGGCACCGGGACATCACTTCAAGGGCATCGTTGGGGTGGTCTGGGTTCTGATACCTTTATGGAATCTTATCTACATGATTAATGTTTTTTCCGACATGTCTTGTTTATGTTTTTTACTGTTTTCATTATCTTTTATATCACCTAAAACCTTTTGTGTGCAGTTTTCCGAGCCCTGCCAAACTTTGCATCTGAATTGAAATGTTTAAATACATGTATTCCTTCACATTCTAGTTCAATTTGCACATTGATGAATAGTATTTAGTTTGCATTTGTTACTTTATCACAGTACAAAAATCACTCAGCTATGAAACTGAGACATGCAAGAATTCAAAGGGTTAATCTCTAAAAATGTGGTTTGTATGTCATTGTATTCCATTCCATTGTATTATATTCTCTAAAATGTAAGTTTGCACTGAAATATATATTTTGCACAAATGGTGAATACATATATTTGAAAAGGGATTAGGGACTGTATTATCAACTTCAGTTATTTGGAATTTCACTGGAAATTCAAATACATTAAAAAAAATAAAGTAAAGAGCTGCTCCTTAATTTACTTCTTTCCCCACATGCTTATTATTTACTCTTTGGTTGTGAGAAGTGAATATTTTCCTCTCCCTTAGCTTGGAAAAAAGAAGGGTGGGGAAGAAAGCAAATATGTTTATATAGATCAGAAATGAATACACACAGAGTTCTATGCTACATAATTTTATGTATACCATTTCTGTTTGGCAAGAGAAGGACGAATAGAACTGGATTGGAATGTGTTCACATCATTGAAATAAACAAGTATATACTTACTAAGCAGGCCCAGTTGATTAGCAAAAGCAATCATTCCATATGACCTTTGTTGTAGGTGATAAATGAAGATTGAAGGGGATCTATTCATCTCATCTGCTATGTCAGGGAAGCACTCATCCCAGGCCTAACACGCTGCCAACATTCTAATCAGAGATAAGAACATGGAAGCTTCTGACAGGGGAAATCGTGTATCAATCTTATATTAGCATAATTCATTTGTACAATTCCCAGGTTGAGTGGCTGGTACATGTATTGCTTCTTTAAACAAGAGACAGTATTATTGTTTATCTACACTGCATTTCATTTTTCTCCATCCTATTTCAACAGCAGTAGTATTTTAAATTTTGCAATGTTCATTCATTTGTATAAATTAATAAATTAGAACCTCACTCATATCTAGTTACAAGACTGAACTCTGCAATTGGAAATCCCCGGTTTAAATTTTGGCTCTACCAGAAAGTACTTCTTTCACAGTTTAAGACTCATCACTAGTTGGAAAGCACAGGTTACCAAAATGTTATTTGCCTTAGTCCTCCCTCTCTCGTTATAAATCATTCATATCCTCCTTCCTACCCCTGCTTTCATTTTTAGTTTTTAGTTTTCTTTTTTACAGAAGGCAGTTTAGGATCAGAGAGAGGAAGGAAGGAAGGAAGGAAGGAGGGAGGGAGGGAGGGAGGGAGGGAGGGAGAGAGAGGGAGGAAGGAAAGGAAAGGAAAGGAAAGGAAAGGAAAGGAAAGGAAAGGAAAGGAAAGGAAAGGAAAGGAAAGGAAAGGAAAGGAAAGGCCAAAACCAATAAAAATAATGCTGAAAGTTGGAACATCTGCTTGCAAGGTGTCCACATTCTTAAATCTATCAACATAGAGAATAAAACTGTCTTACCTTGTAGGGTTTTCCTACAGATCAATATTGGCAATGTATACAAAGTGTTTTATATTTGTTTTTATATAATATTTCAAGATCCTAATGGTTTAGGCAACAAAATTAATGTGTAGTTTGGGGCCCTCACAGCTCATCTCAAAGAGTGGGTGGCAGCTGGGGCCAAGAGGGCCTTTTGCACAGCTTCACTTGGAATGCCAGTTGTGCCTAAAGACTTCTGTAATTATCTGAAGCCCCATGTTACTTAATTAATCTTAATTCTAGGTGCCAATGTGTGTTTGTGTGTGTTCATATTTGGATATCAGTTCAACCACAAAATATATTTGATGTTAATAGTACTGTTGTCTAGAATGTGAATATTCAAGGTGGGAGGTCCTTTAGGCAGTCACTCATGACTTGGTCCCTAGCAATTTTATTACTTTAATTGAATCTACAGGGGCCCCGGCCGCCCTCAAAGACCATTTGGAAGATACAAATGACTCAAGCAATGAAGGGCGTGTCATAGTACACACACACACAAAACCCAGCTGCTTTGCAAGCTGCATTAGTTGCTAGTTGACTTCTGGGTAAAGTTCAAGGGGCTGCTTATTGCCTATATAGCCTTTCCTGCCATAAGGTCTGGCTCCTTGAGGGACTGCCTGCCTCCATATGTTTCCACCTGTCCATTGAGTGCTCTGGATCCTGTCAATTAAACAATGTCATCTTCAGTGACCCAGAAAACATGCCCTCTTGGTGATCACTCCTGTCCTCTGGAATGACATCCCCCAACCGCCCGGAGATCTATAGTGCTCCTACCTTACTGTTTTTTTACAAACTGCTCTAATCCTGGTTGTTCTCCCAGATCTTGGAACAGGATGGTGGTTTAGCTCCTTCGGTTTTGGACATTTTTGACATTTTTCTTTGGGTTACACAGTACCGTAGAGTAGGTTTTCCAGCCAATTGCATTCCCTTTCTTTGAAATGTTCTTTTTCATAAGCCACCTAAAGTCATGATAGCAAACTTGAAACTGAATTAAATAAGTAAATAAAGGAAAACACATCCCTTCTTGCAGACTGATCAATGGACATATATCCAGGGAAGGATCACTATATTTCTAACCCATGTCAGTTTTACAGATGTTTGTGTCATTCATTTCCACTTTCAGATTTATAATGTGATTTTTAAAGTTTGTATTAAAAATCCACAGAAAGATGTATTTCCAAATATGTAAAGGTTTTTTTTGTTGAGCTATGACTTATGGAGGGTTTGTACTGTTAACAGTAAAAAGGCATTTTATTTATTTATTTAAAACATTTATATAGTTGCCCATCTGTAACCAACTGGGTGGCTCTCAATCAAAAGTTAAAACAGCAAACAAAGCTATATTTTGCAGCTATCCTGCCTTACCTTCTCATTACTAGAGTCTAGTCCATAATTAGGTATATATTTGAAATAAATGACTCCTAAGCATGTCTATTTCTGTACTGTCTTTACATGCACCTACTTTCCCACCCATGGTAGCCTGAGCCTTAGCAACAACAATGCAATAAGAGGAACCTTGTGAATTAATTTGTAAATACTAAAAAAAATATTTTGTTACAGTGATCACATTTTCTCAGAGAAAAACAAATTGAAGGAAGTTTTTGTGCCCAGGAAAATACTTCCTACGTGAAAACATGGGTGGAGTTTTTGGGAGAAATGTCCATCTGGGTTCAGTTCCAAGTGGGAAGAAAGACATTGGAAACATGAAGACTGCTTGGAAGGATGGTTTAATGGTGAACAGGACCAGATGGGTTTGAAGTCCTGGGCAGCTGACCACATGGAGTGGAGAGTGAGATACATTTATATCCTCTCTTGGGCTTTGATCTTGCTTCCTGTTCCTGTGAAAGAAATGTATTCTGATTGGTTGTCAGATTCCCATGGGGACATGCAGGGGTAACTTTGTAGGTTGTCTTGAGTCCCAGGCTTGGTTGAATCTTGCTGGGTTATGTAATCTTCCCATATGCCATGTGGTGAGATGGGTAGTGGGCTATTCCTATTACGTCCTGAGGGTGTGGGTATTTGCTTATGAACAGACCTTGCCGTCTCTTTATCTCTTAAGTGCAGACATCTGCTGTGGGCTATTGAGGAGGTGGGGGCTATTAAGAGTGAGGCTGCTTCCTGCCTTAAAAAAACATGTTTCTCCATTTCTCATCCAGGGAAATATAATATTCTGCCTTTTTTATATTTCCTAGAATATTTCATTCTTCTAGGAGAAGGGTGGGTGCTAACTGTCTACAGTTTCTGATCAGTTTCACTTATCAGAGTAAACCATAGTTATACAAAATGAAGCCCATCAGCTTGCTTGGAAGTCATATGTGGCCCCCAAAGCTTTCCCCCAGACTCTGTTGCCCACTAGGAAGTTATGATCTGGTCTTGTTCAGGTATCTCTTTTGTGTTTGAGGCATAGATTGTATGTCTACAACTATGGGAGAACATATTTTATTTTCAACCTGGGAGTCATTTGAGATGTGAGGAGATGGAGTCTTTATGCAAATAAATTGTAGCTGTATTAATATTAAATCAATTTGATATTTTCCCCTATCCTTTCAAAATCCTTTTATGTGGCCCTGATTTCAAGTGTAACCTTGGTATGCCCTCAAAGACATGATTGGATCTAAGCCTAACAAAAATGGGCACTGTTGGGTCATTGGTTTAGATTGGGTTTAGCATGTTGAATGAATCTAACTACTTTAAGAAAGCCATGGCTTGTAATAGTCTAAGCTATGATATATTCCACAACTGTCTTTTTATTCACAGTACAACGTCTTAACAGTTTATAAGGTGCATGAACCAGGATTAAATCATGCTTTGTTTTAATCCAGAAAGAGACAGAATTAGAAGAGAAAATGCCTTGTGGGACTGTTAGAATTGTTTCCTTAAAATATATACTCAAAAATGAATCATGGCCCCAGATATTTCCATACAATTTGTAAAAGTGTTTTAAATCCAGAGCTGCTTTCCTGCTTCTCCCATGCCTGAAAATCAGGGACATGTTCCTGTTACATAACTAGGAATGCCTTGGAAAGAAGCCCTGGCTATAATCTTTTTGCATCATGATTATTTCAGTGGGCATTTGAGTTCGGATTCCCAGCATAATCTTAAAAGCTTTTTCATAAATATTCCATGGCATTTTCTAGCCTTTAATGTGCCAGTTACAGAGGAAGCTGTTTGAAGGGGAGGGATGTCAACAAATTTATCCACCAATAGCGTGCTCTTTTGGCACAAAAGCACATTCTTATCTTTACATCCCATAATGAGAAGGCAGAGCCAGAATATGTTGCTCTAAACTCTTCGGGTGGGTAAATACACTGTTGGGAAGAAGAAAGAGAAAGAGAAGAAGAAGAAGGAAGAGAGGGAGAGAGAGCAGTTTATGTTTTCTTAACTCCTGATCGGCTTGCCCCGATGACGGAACGAGTTCTGTATTTATCCTCCTGCGGCTCCTCTAAGCAGAATTAAAGGAAACTTCTTTTCACATGATGTCAGACTGCGAGGGAATGGCTGTGGGTAGGTGCTTGATTTCTATTTACCACGCTGTCCTAGTTCACATTCTCAGCTTGCAAAAGCAATACATAGGAAACTGTCCTGGTTCTTAAATAGACATCTAATCCTTTCACTGTGGGAGAACAAGAAGGTGTGAGAGTTTGGGGAGGATTTTCCATTTCAAAGCCAGTTTACATCCTGCAGAGCTTTTGCACAGCCATAACAGGAAAAATATTATGGAAGTGACATGTTCTATTTTTGTTAGTTTAAAGTTTTGAATAATAAATGCTATGTCTTTATTTGGCTTGTAAAAATAATTAACTTCTGTGCTGAGGGATTAGGTGAGGAGCATTAATAGTATGTGGAAAAATGGTGACAGCATACATTGTGACTAATTCCTTAGCGTTCAGGATCACCTTGGCAGGCACTGTCTGTAACCGGGACCAGAAATAGCAGCCTGCTGCAATATATTTCTGTCATTTCCTAACTGCCAAAGATTGCAGAAACGGGAATGAAAATGAAACAGGGATTTTTGTTAAGGTGGAAGCGCACTTTAGTATGAAGTTGAGTTCTTAGTTCAGTATATCTTAAGCATATACTTTTACTGTTAGGAGGCTATGCCAATCTTAGCAACGCACCATAGAAATTGACTGAAATAAATGTTCACAAACTTCTGAACCCTCACTGTAAACACTGCACCGTGCCGTTTCTATTCCAAAAAGGAAATTGCATTAAAGGAATCCAGTCCAACTAAAATGCTGAGCCATTTTGTGAAAAGGTGATATAAAACAGCTCATTTGAAAATATCTATAGATGCAGAAGAGAAAACTTTTATCTCTTTCGGTACTGCATAAAATAATTCTGAGCAATCATGGAGTCACGTTATTTCCTGGGCATGTGATGATGTCCATTATGGCATTTTAGAATGCAGATTGTTTTTCACTAGCGATTTGAAGCACCTTCTACTGTCACCCTACCATTGTTGTGGCAATATAATGGCAGTCTTTATTGCTCTAATTGTGTCACAGCACAATTAATGATTGGTCAATGCTATAAATCATAGAAGAAATAGCCAGAGACTATTAAGCCACCAAATATCTTCCATTGTAAAGAACGAAGAGAATGAAGACTTGAAAACCCATTGATTCATAATATTAAATGCTTTCTCATTTCTGATATCTTCCATTACTCAAGTCCTTGTTAAAGATTTATTTATTCTATAGCAAGGTATATCCAGAGAGAGAATAAACCTTACATAATGATAAGGGAAAAAATGGAAGACTGAAATAACAGATAACAGATAAATGAACAGATTCAGGGACTGTTTTTAAAAGTGAAATAAATGGCCCAAATAGAGAATATTTCAATGAAGTGAACTCAGAATGTTTGCATCCATTGGTTTGTTTATATCTAGTGTTTTGAGACTGGAAACTGAGGAATTATTAGCAGTATTAGTAACTTGCAAATCTTTGTTCTATGCTTCAATTGTATCTTATTTATCATTCTCAAAGTATAATAAGTGTGCTGTAAAGGTTTTACCAAGAACTGAGTGGTTGTGCTAATAGATACATGCAGAAATAAGTTTTGTTTGAGCAGTGTTTGTATTCAAAATATGTATTTCTGCATCTCAAAACACATCCAGTTCTAACTTCTGCATTGAATGAAAAGAGCATTGCATGCATTAGAGGAATAAAGTGGAAAAGAGAGATTCTTGTCTGCCATATCAAATGCCCTGTTGCCTAGTTTGTACCAGAGCTAGTTGTTAGAAGCTGGAAGCATATTTGCTTGTTAAGCAGAGATGAGTCATATCAGGAAAATGGGAGAAGGCAGGAAGGTAGGAGTTACAGTAAACAATATTTACAATGAATGTAATTCAAACAAATGCCATCATGACTACATGCACGATGCCTTAAAAAAAGAGCTTAAGATACAGGTATTTGCAACTATTGATAAGGAAAATAAAGTTTTTGCCTTACTGTCGCAATAACTGTATTCTTCTTCTTCTTCTTGTGCCATATCCATCATCAGACATTGGTGATCATGTTGGCGATCTTATTTTTATTAACAGCCACACGAAAAAGTGCTGCTGAGTTTTGTCCAAACAGTCCCTTAGAGTTTGAAGCATGTTCTCCTTCTGCTTGGACCTCATTTGCCTTCAATCTTTTCTTACAGGATTAAGTGAAGTATGCTGTATTTTTCCAGGTGTTGCATCACATGTCCAAAATATTCTAACTTTTGCTTTTTAATGGTTTTGATGATTTGCCTTGGCTTTCCCAGGAGGCTTATCACCTCCTCATTTCTGATTTTGTCAACCCAGTTTATACGTAACAGCCGCCTGTAAATCCACATTTCAAATGCTTCTAGTCTCTTCAAGTAGCTTTCTGTCACAGACCAACTCCATAGAGCAGGATAGAAAATATGTGACATCTGACAAGCCTGATTTTCAATCACACATATAATCATTCATAGTTCTATTGATGCCTGTGAATATTTGCCTGTTGCAGTGATTTTATGCTGGGAAAAGCATAAGGGATTAAAAACAATAACAACAACCTTCCTCACATTCATCATAGTCTGATTCTGCTACAGTCTCCTCACTTTATGTCCTGACACCTGATGCCTGAAAGTATTTAAATGAATACATGAATTGCTTTAATGCAATTTTTATGCGTAGTTTGACTCAGAGCATTACCATACATGGCTTCAGATCTGTACA
Source organism: Pituophis catenifer annectens (assembly GCF_029215685.1). NCBI lineage: Eukaryota > Metazoa > Chordata > Lepidosauria > Squamata > Colubridae > Pituophis > Pituophis catenifer. The sequence goes on from NW_027256881.1 coordinate 311,860,499, forward strand.
GGAAGTGAATTAAGCTCCCTGCCAGTTACTTGAGTCTCACTGGCTGCTTTTATTTACATCAGGTCCTGCCTTTCTCCTCCTAGGGTTTGGAATAGTTTTGTGCAAACGTAAGTTGTTTGCACAAAATCTTTCTTTGCAAAATCCAGATCCTGGTCCAGTAAACAGTACCCAGAAATACTGCTGATGAAGTTGCTTTTAGATCCATACAGTATCAGATATAAGCCATAATAGTCCTAGTGTGGTATTTTGATACTGAACAGTTATTGAAGCTTGATACACAGAATTGTTTTGTGATAGTCAAGATGACTCCCTCAGGCCTAATTCTTTCATTTGGACCATGGCTGGATCCACAGTATGTGGCTGGTTGTTGATGGCTCAGGCTATTGTGCAAAATCAATTAGGTTAACTTTGTAAACCATGGTTCAATTAATCATAGGATATCATTTTGTGTAAGCAATAGAATAAAATAGAATAAAATCTAACAAAAGGCAATTGGTAAACAATATTACTTTCTCCAACATGTGAGTAAAAGTATAGATGACGGATGGATATTATTCACTTTTTCTATTATTCAAAAGGAAAGAGAATGAGAACTCATGTGGAGCAGGAAATCCATCTGTGCTGGAAACTGAGCTTGAAAAAAGAAGCAGAGAGATAATGTTGTTCTCTGCAGGAAATCCCAAGTCATTATGGATTCCTCTGGAAATCTAATGGAGAACAGGAATATTTCATCATGCTAATTCTCTGTATCCTCATTTTTTCCTCAGCCTAGTAGAGTTGTGTATACCAGAAAATCAAGTTATGGACATTTTAGTGTGTATTTTGGGTGTGTGTCAGTGACGGGTTGCCCCCGGTTTACACCGGTTCTATAGAACCGGTAGTAAAACTGGCGGGAGGCCCCGCCCACGACCCCGACGTCATCAAAATGCTTCTGCACATGCGCAGAAGAGCATGTGTGCGTGGCCCCGTTGTGAATCGGTAGTAAAGGTAAGTAGAACCCACCCCTGGTGTGTGTGTGTATTATACATACACACACACACATATTCAATTTACCTAATGTCCACTTCAAATTAATGACTGAATAGCTAACAACAGTTAAAAACTATACATAATAAAACATATAATAAAAACAGCATCAATATTATCAACAGCTGAGGTAAAAGAACAGCAGCAGCAATTTAACACAACCTCTGCACAGATTCTGCCACATATCTGGATTCTCAAATCAGCTGATAGAACTGCATCTTTGTAGATGTACAAGCTTTTTGATTTACACATTTTCCAACATATTATATACTACAAATGAACTTTGAAGACCCTGTTATATTTATGTTGCATTGTACTCATAAGTGAGAGTCATAAGAACAATGCATTTCCTGGCCTTTAAGGAACACAACTGCTTCTGAATTTTGTAGCCGAGATTTGACAAGAAAAACTGTTTGCGATATTCTTTTTCAGGATTAACAACTATTGTCCGCTTCAAATCTCAAAAGCAATTTTATTTTTTCCATCATGCCCCCGCCCCATCAACTCTGACCTGTTTTTACCTTACCCCAACAATATTTGTAATTCGTAAAAAAGAACAAAGGTACATTATAGGTAGTCTTTGCCTTACAATCACAACTGAGCCCAAAATTTCTAATGCTCACCGAGACAGTTGTTAAGTGGGTTTTGTCCCATTTTAGAACCTTTCTTGCCACAGTGGTTATTAATCATTGCAGTTGTAAATTAGTAAGATGATCGATAAGTGAATCTAGTTTCTCCATTGACATTGCTTGTCAGAAGGATCATGATGACATGATCCTGGGACACTGCAACTGTCATAAATATGAAGCAGTTGCCAAGCATCCAAATTTTGAACACATGACCATGAGGATGCTGCAATGGTCCTAAGTGTGAAAAACAGTAATAAGTTACTTTTTTTCAGTAACTTTGAATGGTCAATAAATAAATAGTATAGTATAGTTTACTTTATTGTCATTGCACATGGTACAACGAAATTAAACGCCGTCTTCAGTGTACATTATAACTATAAAAGTAAAAACACAAACATACATCCTTTACATTCTATATAATTGAAATTGAAAACCCGATATTGCGCTATACCAGGGGTCTGCAACCTTAAATATTCAAAGAGCCATTTGGATCCATTTCCCACAGAAAAGAAAACACCGGGAGATCCTTCCCGTGCCTGACTATTTCTTGAACGGCCACAAAACTAGCATATGTAGTTGAATTAAACGTTCTGTTTTCTTCTGAAACTTTTCTTTTCTTGGATTTATCTATGGTTGCCCTACCGGGAGTTGAAAAGCTCAATAAATCGCGTGCCAGCGGGTGACGCACATTGGTGGTTGTGACGCATATTTTGAGTGGCAGGGAGCCACAGCAGAGGGGTGAAAGAGCCACATGCGGCTCCAGAACCGCAGGTTGCTGACCCCTGGACTATATCGTAGAATTCAATAGGGTTATTGCCCTGGGATAGAAGGAGTTTTTCAGCCTATTTGTCCTTGTTTTTATTGACCTGTACCGTCTGCCAGATGGTAATAGTTCAAAAAAAGGGTGCCCAGGATGAGATGGATCTTTAAGAATGTTTTGAACTTTCTTAAGGCAGCGGGAGCTATAAAGCTCTTCCAAGGAGGGGAGAGGGCAACCAATGATCCTCTGGGCAATGACGTTGACCCTCTGGAGCACTGTCCTATCTGCCACTGTGTAATTGGCAAACCATACACAGATGCTGTAAGTTAAAATACTCTCTATGGTGCAGCGGTAGAAGGCCACCAGCAGTTTTGAAATGCTTGAAATGGTTGCAAGTCAAGGACTACCTGTACAGCAGATGAAATTACAGCAATGTATGTGATAAAAATATATTGGTTAACCCACTGTCAGACCTGCTGCACCTTAAACCTTGCAATAGAAATGATCCTTGGCTCCATTTGTTGAGAAAGATATAGTTTTATTACAAGTCAAGTGCATTTGAAGTAGTGCATAGCCAGAACTGAGAATCGCATGCCAAAATCACTACCTCCCCTCCCCAATGACCAAACAAGTTTAAGCAAGACGTTTTCAGAAGGGTCACTTCAAGAGGAGGTTGGTATGCAGCTGTATTCTTCTCCCAGCCAGGTGACTCTGAAACAGCATTCATGGAGATACAGCAAGCAGCTTTGGGGGGTGGGCGGAATACAGCAGTTATTCCCACTTTCCCTAAGCAGCAGTTCCTTTCACTTTCCTCCGAGCATCCCCCCTCCCCATGGTTCATGGCAGATTTTTACTGAATGTATCAAAGCACAAGCAAGTGTGAGGTGGCAGCTGACACCCACATAATTCCCTAAGCCCGTGTTGGCGAACCTATGGCACGTGTGCCACAGGTGGCACGCATAGCCATATCAATGGGCACACCAGCTCAGCTCTGGCGTGCACCAGCCAGCTGATTTTCGGGCCTTCTGGGCCCACCAGAAGTAGAGAAACAGGCTGTTTCCTGCCTCTGGAGGGCCTGGGGGGACGGACGTGGGGAAGGCCTGTTTTTCTTTCTTACCTGGCTCCAGATCCTCTCTATGCATCTGCGGAGGGTGAAAACAGCCTTTCCCACTCCCTCGGAGGCCCTCCAAAAGCCTGAAACGGCCCATTTCCCAACTCCCGGTGGGACAGGAAGTGATGTTTTTTGCTGTCCCCAGCCTCCAGAGACTCATAGAGAAGCTCTGGAAGCTGAGGACAGCAAAAAACGTCACGTCCTGTTCCACCGGGAGTTGGGAAATGGGCCATTTCAGGCCTTTGGAGGGTCTCCGAGGGAGTGGAAAAGGCTGTTTTCCCCCTTCCCAGATAAATAGAGAGGATCTGGAACCAGGTAAGAAAGAAAAACGGGCCTACCGGGCCATTGGGTGCCAGGAGGGGGGGGGAGAAGGGGGGGGTTGCACACGCATGCACAGTGCAGGGTGCATAGAATTATCAGTGTGGGCATGCACACGTGTGACCCTCCCCCAACCCCCCTCTCCTGGCACGCGATGGCAAAAAGGTTAGCCATCACTGCCCTAAACTGTTAATTTAGTAACATGGTTGTTAAGTGAATCTAGCTTCCCCATTGATTTTGCTTGTCAGAAAGATGATTACATGACCACAGGATACTGCAACAGACATAAATATGAACTAGTTGCCAAGCAACTGAATTTTGATCATGTGACCATGGAGATACTGCAACAGTAGTAAGTGTGAAAAATGGTCATAGGTCACTTTTTAAAAATGCTGTTATAACTTTGAATGGTCACTAAATGAACTGTGGTAAGTCAAGGACCACGTGTAGTGTGGTAGAGAAAGATTTTACAGCACAGTGCCATTGCTTTCTGATAAGGATATATGAGCAAGAAAGACATGTACAGAAATGATGCAGTCTTTTCCAGCATGGAAGGACTCGGAATTCCCTCCTTATACAGTAAAGAATTTAGCACTATCTAACTGTAGTGCAACATTGAAACCTACTGTAAATTTTTTTCTCCCTTCCATTTAGTCATGTCCAATTCTTGGAGATTGCCTGAACAATTCCTGCAGTTTTCTTGGCAAGGTTTTTCAGAAGTGGTTTGCCATTGCCTAATTCCTGGGACTGAGAGAAAGTGACTGGCCCAAGGTCACCCCACTGGCTCTGTGCCTAAGTGGAACTAGAACTCATGGTCTCATATTTTGCAGCCCGATCCCTTAACTACTATATCAAACTGGCTCTGTAAAAACTAAGCATGTTAATAAATTCATGGAAGTGTAGTTTATGCAGTAGTTAGAATAACCAAGTGCCATAATTTCTGTGCCATTTTTAGTCTATACAAAGAGCGTATTTGAACAGCTGCACAATTGTTCTTGTTGGGTGGAGTGGGAGTAGAATAAAGGCAGAAGGTTGGGTGGAGAGCTACTGTCCACAACCTGTTTGCGAGTCAATAAGTAGACACTAGCTGGTAATATTTCTTTTCCTATAAAAAACTTTAATTATATGCAGTTCTTTAGATTTTAGCAGGCAGCAGTGACTTGCTTTTTCTAAGTTGAATGGAAAATTAAATGTGTGGGGAGGCGAGAGGACAAGAACATAAAAGAATGGGGCGGTAGAAAACACATATCCTGGGATTTCAAGCAGAAGAAGAAATGCCAAAATATTCTGGCATCAGTATAAAAAAAATAAACAAGTAACTAAGGCAGCAATCTTATAGGGCCCTTGGAAAGTAAGGCAATTTTCACACACATAACAATTCTACAAAATAAATAAATAAATAAATAAATACACAGTGCTTTTCTCCCCATGTTGGTGTTCTGGTATCAGCAGAGGGAGAAGGGGGACCTGAGAATAAACTGGGGTAGATCACCAGAAGCTCTGGAGCTTCCTAATCCTCCAAATCTCATCAGAAGGGGGATTATTGTAAATCAGTCTTTGAACTACTTTGAACCCCTGTTACTGCTTGCAATGGAAGTCTTTACTATCTTGCTTTCTACTGACAGGTAGCAGGAAGACTGTTAACGTTGATAATGGCTCCATCAGGGCAAGGAGGATTTCTCTGAAAGAACCGGAATGCAAGTTAGAAAATTCATCATGTAAACATAGTAAAGCAGTGTATTTATAATACACTGACATGGATTTTGTAACCTTAACCCAAGTACCATCATACAAATTTAGCTATGCAATATCCTAGTACCATTGTCAGAAACCAGATTGGATAGTCAGCAAAAAATTCTGATCTTTGGAAGATATCTTTGGAAGATATCAAGTCTGGAGCCTTGCTGGCACAGTGATTAGAATGCAATATTTCAGGCTAACTCTGCCCACTGCCCACTGCCCACTGCCCACTGCCTGGAGTTCGATCCTGAGCGGCTCAAGTTGACTCAGCCTTCTATACTCTGAGGTTGATAAAATGAGAACCCAGATTGTTGGGGGCTGATATGCTGATATTTGCAAACCACTCAGAGAGTGCTGTAAAGCACTATGGAGTAGTATATAAGTGCTATTGCTATTGCTATTGCTAAGTCTGTGAAGTCTGAAGTACTAAGAACAGTGGAAGCATCTCTAAACGAATGAACATGGACAATATATACACACAGAGAGACACACAAGTGTGTGCGCGCACACACACACACGAAACGAGATAGCTGCTTTACTAAAGAAAAATATATAGCATAATCATTCTTGTTCTTTTCATCTCTTTGACCTTGAACTAAATCTGTGTAGTAGAATAAAAGGTTCAATGCTGTATCCTTTCTTTGTTCTGCTGCCCAGAGTTGTTTGAGGGATTTAGATTTTAGGAATTTTGATTATTGCATTGTCTGGATTCATAAGATGATAAGAACTTAGCGACTCCCCAAATTTCACACATACTGAATGTTCCGTAGCAGTTCTTGGTTTAAAAAAAATCAAGATGCACATCTAAAAAGTGTATTTTAAGAAAATTATATTTCAAAATATTCATTTTGAAATATTTTTAATTCTGCCACAAATAAAACCAAGTGGATACATACGAAAGATAACTAAGGAAATACAGGTTTGGAACATTTGTTAATTCTTAATAGGGACATATTTGTATCTGATCAGAAAAATAAATGAGAAATCCCTTTGCCTGGCACATGGTTTAATAATTGTGTTTTTCATCTGCCGTTTTATTAATTAATGTAGGGACAGATTGCATCACTTGAAATGGAACTGCAGTGCCACTCCTAGAAGTAATACTTGTAAGCACTTTCCCATTCAGTGGAATTTTAATTAACAAACACACCTACATTTGTATTGCAAAATGTGCTATATTGCAATGGCAATTTCTAATAAATTGTACAATGAGCTACTTTATTTGTTGCATTTGAAGAACATCATTTATTAAAAATTGCCATTACAATGTACCATGTTTTACAGTAAAATGTATGATATGTGCAAATAAGGGGAAATTATTTACAGTTACTTTAACTAACTTATAAATAAAATTTATTTTTGATAGTTCAATTAAAATATGTCATAAAAAGCGGACCAATGAGGGAGGAGATACCATTATTTGTTGCCACTGAATAAAAATAATCATAAGTACACATATATACTGTATATATCAATTTGTTGCGTATATGTGAAGTAGAATAGGTTAAAAATGACCTATTTTTAAAAAGCATCTTTGAACTGCAGTTTATAACTTCTTTTAAAAAACTTTATTTTTATTATTCCAATTTAGATAGCTGCCCATCTCAGAGATTGCTGAGTTGGTTGAGAGATGGAGAGCCATTAGTTCAAACTGTCTATTATCCCAAATAGCAGGATACAAAAATAACAGATTTAAGTTTACAGAAAAGTGGTTGAATGTTTGGAAAAAATGTTAGGAAAAAGTGGAAAGAAACAATAAAAGCAGTTCTGTAAACTGACACTTATCCAGAGTATCAGGGGTGTCTGCAGCAGAGGTGGGTTCCACTTACTTTTACTACCAGTTTGCAGCGGGATCGCATGCACAGATCACCAATGATGACGTCGTGCCAGGTGGGCGGAGCCTCCCACCTTTTTTACTACCGGTTCTATAGAACCGGACAGAACTGGGAGTAACCCACCACTGGTCTGCAGAGAGAGTATAGAAGAAGTTAGGTTGGGGGCACACCATGGATCCAAGCCTTGTCCTTTTTTATATGCATGTAAAAAGGAGTGGGGCTTTGATTACATATGTGTGGTCGTCATCTTGACTTTTTGATCCCACTGCAGAGAGTAAGATCCATTGAACTATCATCTGAATAATTATGCATAGGCTAAATTAATTTAAACCAAGTCCCTTTAACCAGAGACCTATGGTAAAATAACTGTATTTTTGATAACTCTATCTAAGCGAGGTATCTAATTGAATTCTCTACACCATCACTGCAGTCCCTTGAATATTTAAAAGAAATATGACTGTCAAACATAATTATTATTCAGATTTGTACTGTACATGTTTTTGTGATGGAAATAAATACACAGTGCTCATTTCACCATTATACATTAAGATGGACAGGGGACAGAGAAAGAATAGAAATCAGATGCTTCTGAAATTCCTTTTGAAAAACATAGCTGTTAACGCCTTTGTCTCGAAATCAATCCTGTTTCAGCAAATTGTGTAAGCAAAGGGCAACCCAAGCAGCTTTTTAAATGGCCAGGAATGAAATTGCCATCCCCTCCTGAGCAGCAAGCCTAGAGAGGATGAAAAGTAGGTAAAAAGAGTCCCCAGGCAAAGGAATGTGCGTGTAGGACTAATATCCAAATGGGCTACCACAATGTAAATGGAGCCCTGCTGAGACTTATGAATGAGGGCAAGTCAGAAATAGGCTCTTGCTTTGCACAACACATTTTCACAAGCATCCCTACAATCCATGGGTGTTGCATGCAACAAAAGATCACAAAGCCTTTGAATTCACAGCATGCAGCCTACATCTGCTACAGGATAACATTTGAGTTTAAAAAAAAAAACCTCAACAGCAACAAAGAAGAGGAAAGAAAATAGCTTTCTTTCTAAGCAAAACTATTTCGTAGGATAGCCTGATTGAAGATTTTCACACTTGGGATATATATATGTATACTGTATATATATATATATAAAGCTTCAGGAGCGCTTTATTTTTTCTCCGTCTCAGATCTTACAATCAGAAAAAAAGAGATTTTTAAGTAACTTGGATGTCTGAAAGCTGTGCGCTCATCAATGAAATGACCTTGTCTTGACTCAGAAAAGAAAGGAAATATGGGGCTAAAATCTGTTCTAGAAAGCTGTCATTTATTATTACAGAGGACAATATTAGATGTGCATTGTACCCACTTCATCAGCAACATCATTAGTCAGACTCAAGCGGGGGCGTTCCCTCATTAAAATCATATTCATTGGGAATGATAAATGAGCATATTTGTTAGGATCATTTTATGCGATATACACAATATAGAACTTCCTTTTACTCCTTTATTTATTTTTGCAGTTAGTCCACAAAGAGTTTTAGATAACGGAGAAGCTGGCATAGCATATTGTGAGCAGGAAAGCCACTTCTAGTTGTCAAAAAAGAAGAAAAATATCGCAAACAAAGAAGAAGGAAGCAAGGGAAGAGAGTTTTGAATAAAATCTATATATGCCAACTTACATGCTACAAGGTATCTTTAGAGAGAAAAGTGGGAATATTATCACCTAATATTAATGCATTTTCCAGGTGATAAGTATTGATAAGATTTACCTATAGCTCAGACTTCAACTGAACATTGAAAACTGCTTGAAACATCTTGCAGTGTTGACAATGAAGCCAAATATTTGGAATGTTAGTAGATATTTTCTCATTGGAGTAATTCAAGCCGAATTTGGATAACAGGGTGCATAGATCATCTACAGTCTGATTTCCATCATTAGTCTGATCATTAGAATGGATTTAGAATATCAGCTAGAATCTATTTTTTATTTATTTGGATTGAAGCATCATACAGTACTACTATATAACTGTTTTGATGACTTGTTTTGACATTGAATTATTTACCTTGGTAAGTGATTTGGACCACGGGTGGGCTCTACTTACCTTTACTACCGGTTTGCAATGGGACCACACGTGAGTGGTTGCTTCGCTCGCACATGTGCGTGCTTCTGCGCATATGCAGAATCTTCTGCGTATGCGCAGATCATCCATGATGATGTGGTGGTGGGTGGACAGAGCCTCCCGCCGGTTTTACTGCTGGTTCTATAGAACCGGACCCAACCGGGAGCAACCCACCACTGATTTGGACTAACTTGAAAGATCACTTCTAACTCAATCATCCTATAAATCTTTGTTTGTAGACTTCAGCAATGGGGAGGATAGCATTTATGATTCCTGTCATTACATTCATTCTATCTTTAAAGGCCTCCTCATAATCCATTTCTTTCTATATGTAGCAACTTTACATTTCTTTTCAAATACACCAACAGGGAAAGCAGCATCCAATGTTAGTTTTTTCCTCCCTCCACAAAAAAAAAAACCAAAAAAACCCCCCCAAAACCTTTGTTGGTTGATAAACCAACTAAAGGCAGTAGAAGAAAGAATAACGAAAATAGATTGTATATCAACAGGTTCCAATGTCACCTCCATTGGCAAGGTAACAAATCTATTTTGCTGGCTTACAGTTTTAACACTTTACCCAAGAAATAATCCTTAGAACAGTATCAATTGGCATTATTAATAAATCTGCAGGATATATATTTTAGCTTAATATTCACCCCTTGCACCAGTTTCACCATCCTGAAGAAAAATAATTAAAATAGAAACCAACACTAAATGTGCATTTTTGTTACTAAAAACAGAACTAAACCTAGGGGCTAGAAATAGCTAATACAGATGAGATCATGTTGTATATTCTGTGTAAGATTTATTTCTGTCTATGTATTTTCTGTGGAATTTATTCGAACTATTTTGTTTCTCATGTTACTCAGGAAACTATTGGGTATGAAGACTATGTTGAATGAGTGAACCTACAATATTATAATTGGCTTAGTCTTTAAATGAATAAAACTAATTTATGAACCTACTGTAAACCTGCATAGCATGAAAAATGGGACAGCAGTTCAATGGAATAGGAGCAGGACCAATGGAGTAGATTTGTGTGTTCAGCATAACATGAAAATGAGTCTACTCAGAAGCAAAATATTATGGCTGAACAATGCTTTGGATCTTGCTAAGAATAAGTGTTTCAGGGTGCAGGAGACTACAAATGCAATACTGTATTTATTAAAGCAATTTTCTCTGTTTTCAGGATCATACAGCTGCAATGAAAACTTCCCTGTGGCAGCTGCATGATTCTGGAATAGCTGCATGGCTGTTTTAATAAGATGCAGATTGATGGTACATTCATGTTCTCTCATGTTTCTAAACATCTCTTCCAAACTGAATCTAAAGCATTGCATACCCCTACAAAGTTCTGTGCATGCAGTTGGAGCCCACTGATTAAGAAGAGTAATAATTGTATCCATACATAGAGAGAGCAATTATACTATATGTATTTTATGTACAGGAGCTATTTAGATGAATTGGGACAAATGGATACCATTTTCCTCCTTTGTCCACACTTTCAATATAACATATGTTGCAACTCCTAAATTCCATTCAAGAGACTATACACTTAAAACAAAGACTTATCTGCATCAATATGTTCCTAGAAATCTGAAGAGGGCCAGTATGCAATATTATTTTATGTCAAAAAGCAAGTAAGCAATGACTTCTTCCCAAGCCAAAATGTATAGAACAAAATGTTGAGAACTTCCATATTTGCAGCTGATCGAGCCAAAGGAATACACTGAAGCAACTCTTAACACCATTTTGTTCTCCTCAGACTGGCATCCGAAGTGCATACCTACTACATGACTGTGCATAAGCAGCCTAGCACTAGTAATAAATTTATAGTAAGCAGTTTTCTTGCTATGCTAAGCAAGATTTTATTGTTACTGTGCAACAATTTTAAAAAGTGTCTCTAATACACTTGAAGTTGATCTTAATATCCCTCTTTATTGGTTTTTCCTAATATAGACTTGATCAACCTGCTCTCTTTGGGAGTAAAATGAATTAAATTGTGTCTCCATCTGGTTGTTAATAGCAGACGCTTTATTCTCTCTGATGAAAAAGCAAGAACAGCAGAAATACATAGGAATGTGTGCTCCACCTGAAGCAGAGATGTTTTCTGAAGCAAGGAGTTTCCTGATGCTCCAGAGCAGGGGTGAAATTCAGCAGGTTCTAACAGGTTCTGGAGAACCGGTAGTGGAAATTTTGAGTAGTTCAGAGGACCAGCAAATACCACCTCTGGCTGGCCCCAGAGTGGGGTGGGAATGGAGATTTTGCAATATCCTTTCCCCAGGAGGGGAGGGAATGGAGATTTTATAGTATCCTTCCCCTGGAGTGGGGTGGGAATGGAGATTTTGCAATATCCTTCCCCTGCCATGCCCACCAAGCCACGCCCACAAAACCGGTAGGGAAAATTTTTGGATTTCACCCCTGCTCCAGAGCAGTTAGAATATTTTGACACTTGCAACACACCAAAGCTGGTCATCTCTATTTGCCAAGATGATTATCAAAAAGTGGATTGTGACTACAACATGGTAAAGATAACTCTGGCACGATCCTGTATAATTTCACATATTTGAAAATCAGTATAGACGCCATCACCAAATACAGCTGAAATTGGCTGTAGAACTTGACACTGGAAAAAGGGGAACCAAGGATGAAACATAACTATGCATCTTGTTCTCTAACCATTTGAGCTATTTTCAAATGTATTATATGGAACAGTAATCACATCTTAAGAACAATTATGGGACATTTTTTAAAAAGAGATATGAAAGTCCTGAGTTGTAATTTATAGCTTCAAATGAATTTGAATTGAGCCCAGAAATCTATAGTACATTCGTTTAGATTATAGTGAACCAAGATTTCTATAAATTTGAACATGTTTGAACATGCAGTGGGGTTTATGAGATGCAGTTTTCTTGGGATGAATAAATATTGGACTCAAAACACAGATGTAGAGGTCCCACTTTTTTGATTCTTTGTGGAGGATCTTGTCTTTTTTACTCTCTCTCCAAAACTATTAATAGCTGTACAGAGTGTTCAGCCACTAGATGTCTCTATATGCTACACCAAACTTCAGAATCAGGGAAGGTGAAGTTTACAATCAACAATAGAGGACAAGTTGTGGATTAGATTGCTGAATGCTTGTTCTTTTGCAAAGCTGTTTTGTTTTAGTGAGTAATGTCTTCTTTGTCAATTGCAACCCAGCTTTTATTTTCGGTATTTGCTCTTTGTTTATCCTCTTGAGATGATTATAATTTACAAAGCTAGCTGGATTATAACAATTAGTAGCACAATGCATATACAATGGGCTGTATTTCCAAGTAAATAAATATTGTACAGCAGCATTTCTGATATCTTATTGGATAAAATCTTGTCTATACTCACAAAATATATAAAATATTGGGGGTAGGGGAGGCATGGTGGCTCAGTGGTTAAGATACTGGGCTTGTTGGCTGGAAAGCTGGCAGCCCAGGTTTGAGACCTCAGTGCCATGCAACGGGGTAAGCTCCCATCCTCATCCCAGCTCCTGCCAACCTAGCAGTTTGAAAGCATGCAGATGTGAGTAGATAAATAGGTACCACATTCGTGAGAAGGTTACAGCACTCAGTGATGTCATGCTGGCCACATGACTGTAGAAATGTTTGGACAGAATGGCTCAATGGCCTTGAAATGGAGATGAGCACCTTCCCATATAGTTGGCAACACTAGTGGAGTAAAATCCACAGGGACTCTTTTATTTTTTGCTTACAAAATATATACATATATGCTGGTTCATCAAATTCTGCTTTGTTCAATACCTCTTATCTGTTCCATCATGGCTGCTTACCAAGTCTTTTATGAATCCCCTTCTCTGAGTACTGTCACTCTCAAATGTTGCAAAGAGAAAAGGTGGTGGTATCTGTATTAGGCAGGTATTTTGATTGACAACCTTTTTATTATTATTTATTTAGTTGCAAGCAAACAATTTCCAGAAGAACATATTTTTTGTTGGCTTTTGGTGGTCAGGCATACCATAGTGAAGAATGTGCTGTAACATTTGGGAAGTGCTGTATTTATTTTTTAAGATATTCACCTTGGACATTGTATTTGTTATTTCTGTAGATCTTTAAGCTCCAAAGCTTTAAAGAATTAGAGACAACTAAGACATTGACATCATGAGGCTTCCATTAATAGAACTTTTGTATGAACTTCTCTATTTTTCTTCGCTTTGTATTTAACACCTTCCCATCTGATGCGTCAATGGATAGACAAGTAAAAAATAAATAAATAAAGGATTACAGTTACACTGTCACAAGGACTTGAAAAAAAAATCTGGTGGAATTTTTGCCAGTTTTGTTTACTATTTCACTTTTTTAAATCCATGAGCTGATTTAAAAAATACACAAACCAGCCTTTCTTAGGTGAATGTGTAAAACGAATAAATAGATAAGCTGGGTCTTTCATAATTGTACCAATAAATTTGGATCCATGTGTTGCAGAGATGGTGTTCAGCAGGTTCTGACCAGTTCTGGAAAACCAGTAGTGGAAATTTTGAGTAGTTCGGAGAACTGGTAAATACCACCTCTGACTGGCCCTGCCTCCATCTATTCTCTACCTCCCAAATCCCAGCTGATCAGGAGGAAATGGGGATTTTGCAGTAACCTTCCCCTGGGTGAGGAGGGAATGGAGATTTTACAGTATCCTTTCCCTGCCACGCCCACCAAGCCTTGCACACCAAGCCATGCCCACAGAACTGGTAGTAAAAAAATTTGAATCCCATCACTGCTGTGTTGGTATGCCCAGCCATCACAATTTACTGCTGTATCTTTAGTCCAGAAGTCCAGTATGAAATAGCAACCAGTGAGCAGAGAGGAGGAAGCATTCCTGCCATAGTGCATAGTAACCAAGTGGAGTGGGAATGTTTGCCTAGAATGAAACAATGCACAATAGATAAATGGAACAACACTGCTTGAGAAGTTGGAACCTTCTACTTTCAATATGGTACAGGAAAAGGACAGGCAGAGATTGCCTTCTTTGAGGGCTGGGGCAAGTAGGGGACAAGCAACAATGTTTTTTCCCACCTGTGAGAAATTATTAGCATCTTCTACTTCAGGCGACCTCATCATGCAGATCAGAACCTAATCTTTCAACAAGTAGCCTGAAGCCAACTGATTATTAACTTCACTTCCATCAGCCATGAAACACTAGTATAAGAGAGAACTCTAAGCCATCAAGACCATCACTCTTCTCCTGACATTGAAAGGCCCCGTGAAATAGGAACTGGGGGGCAGGAAGAAACTCTCCCCACTCCTCACCTCACTCTCCTCTCAGTGGGAAAATGGCCTTCTCGCAGGAGCTGCAACAATACAAACAAATAAACAAACAAAAACGGCAGAAATTAAATATCAGCGGATATTGCATGATCAAGTTCACGGAGAATCTGAACTGGTCCAGTGTCGTTCCTTTAAGTAACACATGGTTAAATAAATTTTGGATAACACAGCTCAAGTGATTGCAACCAATGTAGATTTATGTTCCCAGATCTAATCAAGTACTGTACTATAAAAATACCATGGCCCTAGTTTATGTATTTCATAGTGGCTTCTAATAGCTTATTTAGATCCAAAGTAAGCAATGGTCTCATAAAAGCAATTAGATGCATGTCTCTTATAAATTAGCTCTCCTTGCTTGAGTGCATTATTAATGGATATTAAAACATATTGGATTCACTGGTTGTGTTTTGTTACATTACAGGCCGTTCCACCTTTCCAGCTGAAAAGTGTTACATGGAAAATGACTCTATAGAGATTTGGAAAAATTCTTGTGTAAAACTATACAATATCATTTCATGAAACTTTCATAGGCTACTAGAGTAAATCTTGTTGTGTTTCTTACGCTGCAGCACTGCTGATCATACTTTCATACTGCACCCAAAAAAATAATTCTCACATTTACAGAAAAACTTTATGGAACACCACTAATTCATTTTCATTTTCCATTCACTGTTCTTTACACCTTAGCTTTATGCACTTTAATTCAGCACAATAGATGAACCAATGAATTAAATAAATAAGACTACTAAAACATAGCACTTCCTTGAAATTAGAAGTCTGTCTAATATATGTGAACATTCACAAGTGAGCAAAAAAAAAAAAAAAAATCCAGCTGTGAATGAATGTAAGGGGGAAAATTCTCACCCATTATAGTATTTTTCAGCTATTAACTAGTTTCTTACAAGAAGCTAGTAGTGTATTATAAACTCATAATCCCATCAAGAGATCTGGTGACAACCAAAAATAAATAATTAAATCCAGAGTTGTGAAATAAAACCAAGTTCTTTATTACACTACTGTTCCCAGGAGGGTAATATAACACTTTAATTATGGTCATTTCAAGATTATTATTTAGCATTACTACAAAGACAACTCTCATTAGGTTCAGTTTCCAACCTCTTTCCGATATATGTTCCAAATCCATCTGTTTTAGAGCATAATATACAGGAGATAATTGGTGCAATAAAGTAGGGTGTAATAAAAATAAATTTTACCATCATATAAATACTGAATCCAATTTCTATATTTAAAATGTTTATAATTTTAAAAACTCACTTAAAATATTTTATTCACTGTAGACTACTATGCAGATGTGAGCTTCTTTTCTATATCAATAATGTCATATCCCTGAAAAATAAACACCTTTTGACTATTCTTAGTCCTTACAATAGAGAAAATCATCTCCAGCATCTTTTGGGAGAGGAGGCAAGAGTTAATTTATTTAATTTAAGAGTTACATTGATATCAGTCCAATACAGATCAGATTTGTTAATATAAAGGCTAGGATATCCACTCTGAGGAAGATGTGGGGGGAGGCTGTTCAAAAATGTGAAAAATAAATAAATATAATTCCTATATTTTCAAAGGACATGCAGTATGATAGATGAATGGATGGATGTTCCTGAAACACAACTTTTATATGCTGAATGTCTGTACTATTGTTAAAGGCACAGAGAGCCTGTTTATGCAGTTGATCCCATTTCCTTTTGTGAAAGTCACACAAATGAATGAGACTTTGCACAACTAGGCAATCAAAGTATAGGCTGCAATTCACATAGATCTTTGAACTGTACAAAGGTTTATTGTATTCAGGCATAACAAGGGAACTTCCAATGCACCATTTTCTCTGTTCCCCAATCCTCTGAAGAATTTTGAAGCTGACTTGCAATCACCTTCCCTCCTACCAGGCTACAGAGATTATTTCTAAACCATCAGTAGGAGAGCACTAAGAAGGTTGTTCAAATAATGCCCCACTGCAGGTTCTTCAATAATAAAAATATATGTATCCTGAAATGTAAATGACTAGAGTCACACTTAACCTACGTTGATGTAATGGAAAAGTTATTCCTAAACATCCAAATTGCCTTGCCACCTTTCCCTCATTGCATTAATGAATCTGCCACATGTCTGCCCAGTGAATTATCCCCCAGGGTTTACAAGCCATCCCCAACACAGAGCAAACCTTTCCTGCTTTTCCTCTGCAGTGTTTTGTCCTGCTTTGCTTTGCTTTGCAGTCCATAGGCTGGGAGTCAAAAGGCTGCAACGTGGAGCCAACCTCTCCAACTGAAAAACCAAGAATGAGAATGATGTATCTGAACATGCCATCCGATGCAACAGTATGTTAGCAAAAATAATGCAATTTTTTTTCTGTTGTTTATTGAGCAGCCAGATTACACCCCATCTTCATTGCCATACATTTCTTACATTTACCACCAAATTACAGAAGGAGTCATATGAATTCCAGGTACAGATCCAAAGTTTTCCTTACATGTCATCGGGCTCAGTAAAAATCTCCAAAGGAGAAATGATGGCAAAGAATCCAAGAGCAGAGAAGAGTTTTCCCAGTGATCAAATGGACCAACCACAAGCTTTGCAGAATTGAAGCACTAGAAAAATAAAGATATAGCAAGGTTGCAAGATATGGGTTTGGCTTCAGAAAAAGGAAAAAGGAAGTGATCTAAAGAGTGCATAAGCTTGTGGGATATGGAATATTAACTGAACCATAGTTAGTGTCAGGCACGAAAGACCAGGTCCACATGTCAAAGTTCAATTAAACTGATTTATTGCTAAAAGCCTATGCACGGGAATCTTCTCAACTAACAGTCAGCACCTGGTTAGAGTTAGACTAGAGTCAATGGCATCCAAGAAGGGGGGGTTAGATTTAGTTCGCTTGTGGCTACAAAGGGATTCTAGGCTGATTCCCCCTTTTCACTCCACCCCCAGGCTCTGTCATTCCTTCTCCTACAATTACTATATGCAGCAGTAATGGTACTTAGGATGACCACCAGATGGCAGCAAAGAGATATAGAAACCTCCAACACTTTGCAGCCCAGATTTGACAGGTTTAACCATGGTTTAATGAATTAATCCAATTTCTTGAATTCACACAATCCAGTGGACCACAAGCTAACCAACTTGATTTTAACATTTACATTCATTTATTTATATTTTGCATTTCTGAGCCATCCATTTCCTTCAAAGAGATGCTTTACTTCATGTTTAATCACTGTTCACTAAATTAAACTAAATTGCCTTGATGAACATAGAACCATATTCTAATGATATGACCTTACTCTGCATTATAAAAGTAATATGGTGGACTAATATTTGACTTGGTGTGTTATGCATGACCAAGCTAAATGCAATACTATGTAAATAGCAATTCTGTTGCCAGTTTTTTAAATTGAATACAAGCAGACATGGGAACAGCAGATTTATAACCTTAGGAGGGAAGTAAAATGTTTTAACCCTTCAATTTTACCCTGATCCTAATCCAGTCCGATTCACATACTGGCTGTTTGTTTTAGAAAGAAAATCTCCCTCTAACCCAATGGAAATTTGCTTTCCAGTTAAAAACAGCTGGTAAAAAAGAACAGATCTGATTTAAGGCAGAATTACAGCAAGAGAAGTATGGCTAAAATCCTATTTTCTCATTAAGGTTGTAATCCAGATTAGCAGACCTGTGCCTGCTCTTTACACAAATATTGCAAACAATGAATTACCCATTTAGGTCACGTTTGATTTGATATCTGCTCAGAAGCTGTGGAAAGCAGGAAGCGAAAGGCAGAGCATTTCGCTTTTGAAGCATTTAGAAGCATTTAGAGCTAGAATAAATACAAACCATTCTGTATACATTGTACATATTGCAAATTTTCTAAAGTGATTTGGAAGAAATAACTTTAAAAAACAGTGGGACTGAGACTTTTGCACAACTGCAGGTTCCATGGTACAGATTCCTAAAATGACAACATTCTGATGAAAATCTTTAAGATTGGTACTGAAAAGACATGCCCTAAAATGAGTGTAATAGAATGAAATAAAATCCTTGAGTCATTTGCAAAGTTAAGAATTCATTTTTTAAAAAAATCTGACATATTACATGAATGTTTACAGTGCTTCTTTTCCCTCGTAGGAAATCTCATATTGCAGTTTTATTCTTTGCTGGGATATGTTCTCTTACAGCCTGACAGTGTTCTCTTAATCCCCTACTTCATAAACATGTTACAATCTTTTAAGTATTACCCGGTTGATTGCAAATAGCAAATGTTTGTAGATATATATCTGTAGCAATACAGTTTAAAAAAACCCTCTCTGTTCTGTTTTCTTCCTTTCTTGCCCCTGATAGCAATATATGATTCAATGAAAGAGAGAGGGAGGTAGTGGCAGATTTTGGTGATTGGTGCGCCCATCCCATAATTCAAGTGTTTTCCCCAGGGCTGCCTGTATATCCCCAAGACCCTTTGCAACTTCAGGAGCCCTCTCCCCCAATTAGTTGGCAAGCAAATGTAAACTGTAAGTTGGAGAACAGATGCAAACTACAGTGTAAGCTTTAAAATAGACATACAAATATTAAAAAGGTTAAACTGTCCCCAAAGCGCTGCCATAAATTTCACTGCCTGCCATACACTGATGTGTTCCCATGCAGTTATTGACTCTCAGTCCCTCTTCCCATGTTACTACAACTCTTGCCAATCAAAACATTGCCCGCCCTGATCCTAACTGGAAGGAACCAAGTCCAGAGTGTGACTCATACTAAGATGCAATCAGCAACTCCTTTGAAGGCAGATGATTGGCAGTGAGGCTCCTTTTTTAGACTGAACTATCCATCTCCAATCCATCTGAATGGGCAAAGGAAAGGCTAAAGTGGTGTAACAGTCTGAGAGCATTCTTTTTTCATGGAGTCCATCTCAGCAAAGACCTCACCTGGAAAAACAACACGATCCAGGTGGCCAGGAAGGCCCAACAGAGACTCCATATCCTTAGGGTCTTGCATAAAAACAGGGTGGAACAACAACTGATGACTTCCTTTTACCGGTCCACAATAGAAAGCGTCCTGACTTATTGTATCACAATATGACATGCTGGTCTGACAGCCATGGATAGAAAAACATTACAGGGGGTGGTGAGCACAGCACAAAACATTGTGGGCTAGCCCCTGATTCCATGAGGTGAGATCGCTAGGGCTCGCTTGCCTTAGAAGAGTGAAGAAAATTCTCAGGGACGATTCTCACCCTGGTCATCACTTCTTTACCCTCCTACCAATCGGGAAGGATATATAGAAGTATAGCCAGCTGCACAAACAGGCTGAAGAGCAGTTTTTATCCGTGGGCTGTCAGACTCCTGAATGAGAAACAACATCATAACTACGTAGTATGATGGACTGCAGGGCCGGCACAATGTGTAACATGTTCACACTGGTGCAATAGGACTGGGTGTTTTGTTAATATGATTTATTGGGTTAGGGGGTTTTTTTGTCTTCACTGTGAGTTGTATTGTGTTGGGGGGGTGCACTGAGGGAGCTCAACCAATCTCACTGTACATATGTTGTGCACTGACAATAAATATTTGAATTTGAATGCAGAGATTCATCAGCTCATTTACTTATTTCATGGCACATGATTTGGGAATTTCTGCTTTTGGGGGACTGTCTTCTTCAGTATAATGCTATGGAAAAAAGTATCAGGCTAGATGCATAAATAAACTGGTCTGGCATAATCTTAAATTTCCACTTCTTTAATTGACACAATTCAGGTTTCCTTTGAGTTCTCTCTTTGTAAATTGGTACTTTTCTACATATGAGCTAATGATCTGGTGACAATACAAAATATAAGATAAATAACAATCTATGCACCAAGTTTGTCACCCCAAGAGCACCTCTTCAGTTAGATGATCATATGCTATGGTATAATTGTGTCAATCCTTTGAAGTAAACCAGGCCAGAAACAGATTAGACAAGAACTGCTAGAAGTCTCCATTACAGCTATAGAATATAATAATAGAATTTTGAAAGACTGACAAGAGCTTCTCTTTCCCCCTCTTACACGAAAGAAAATCAAAGTGGAGCAATATTGAGTTTCTTTCTCACTCCTTCCATTCCTTCAGGGCTAAGATCATGTTTACACAACCAGTCTTGCATTCCTTCCAATCCTCTACAAGTAGAGCCAATTAATTTCAAACTTAACGTGCTGTGCAAGACAAATTGCTGTGAAAGCAGCCCTAT
Organism: Pituophis catenifer annectens; assembly: GCF_029215685.1. Lineage (NCBI taxonomy): Eukaryota > Metazoa > Chordata > Lepidosauria > Squamata > Colubridae > Pituophis > Pituophis catenifer. The sequence goes on from NW_027256881.1 coordinate 311,881,553, forward strand.
AGCTAAAATGTGGAGCTAGGAGACTAGTGTTTCCCACTTGAAAGGTATTCTTAACTGCAATCCCATCTCCAGCATCCTCAGCTGTTCCTCCTTCGCACTGGGTCTGAGGTGCCACAACACCCTTTCACTGTCTTTTTAAAGAGAATGAAGGGTACCATTTATGTATTTATTCTTATTGACTTATTGACTTGCAGTTCAATTAAAATAGACATACAATTAAATCACAATTAAAATAATCATTTGGAGCATAAAATAAAACCCTGACATAAATTCTAACTCATAATAGTCCCAATTGGGCCTCAACTTCTGATGAAAACTCTGCATTTACACCTTTAATAGGGTATAATGGGCCTCTGTAGGGAGACTATGCCACAACCTGGGAACTACTGTACCACAGAAAAACACTGATTCCAATTTCCCACTTCTCCCTCATGGGTGGGGCCCCTAAGCACTCCCAAATGGACAAGGCAGGCAGGACAATTCTGTCTGAAAGAAACGATTCTAAAGAGAAGTAGAAGCCAAGCCATGTAGGGCTTTGAAGCTTAAAATCAGCACTTTGAATTGTACTCAGAAATTTACCGGAAACCAATGCAGTACCCACAATACAGGCATTACCTTGCAATATAAATTAAAGCAAAAAGTTGAAGCAGCTGGGTGCTGCTAAGTCACTGATAGGCTTTATGCTGTCATATTGTTCAGAAGTCCATAAGCAGCAGACACAGCAACAGCATATGAGGACAACTGCAGAATGATCTGAATTGATTTACGAGGGGTTTCTGGGTAAAGCAGCTGCTATGTAGAGTTGTCCCTGTTGGTGCTCTTCTTTGTTTATTATTATTATATTGGTTAAATATTGCACTGTTTGGCCTTTAAATGTTTGATAGTTTAGACTATCGTGCCAAATCTAAAATGTCTAAGAGAGTCTTATATTGAGGGAGGACAGACAAACCTCTGGTTTTTTTTATGTTGGAGACGATATAGACAGAAAAAGTAGTATATGGCCATTAAGTTGCAAAAACAGCTCAATGCAAATTAAATAAAAATGATTTCAAACAATTGCCACATATTAGGCACATATGGTAGCTATAGCTACTGTATCATTTTTTCTAATACTTTTAAAGTAATCAGGTGTGTTTCAAGTGTTTTGATGAAAACAAGATATATTGCATCTGATGCAGTACCACAATCTATTAAGGAAGTTATTTAACTAATTGGTACTTTTGTTCCTGTCTCCAAAAACTGGCACAAAGCCAGAAAAGATCACAGCTTTTGAAACGCACCAATACCACCGTTGGATGGTGTTAGAAACGACTGAACTGAAACAAAATGTAATTTTGTAATGTAGTAATTTTTCATAGACGTCTACGAAGATTCTCAATCATCCAGATCACGGCTGTCCCAAAGGTGCATTTCAAAAGGCAACTGGACTTTGTTTTTTTCCCCTTGAAAATGTTTCACTTCTCATCCAAGAAGCTTCTTCAATTCAGTTCAAGGAAAAAGAAAGTCCAGTTGCCTTTTGAAAAGCACCTTTGGGATTTTCATAGGTGTATTTGCCAAGATTGTAACCAGCACTGAGCTTGTAAACTTACTAAAAGGCTTGTTTAGAAGGTGAGCTTTCCTATTCTATCATACAAATAAGTAGTGCAGTGGTGGGTTTCAACCAGTGTTACCACCGGTTCGCTTCATGCATGCGCTTCGTGCAAGTGCAGTGTATTACGGAACAGCTGAGACATGGCAATCCGCTCTGCCGCGCCTTTTAGCTGGGCTGAAAACAACCAAATATAAGGTATGCATAATGCAGGGGCGGGCAGGAGGGTCAACCTAACTGTCAGAGAGAACCAGTTCACTCTCAGCTCACCATCATTGCTACCAGCTCGCCCGAACCGGGCCGAACCAGTAGAAACCCACCACTGAAGTAGTGTGATTATCAAGAAGACCTTATTGAATTCCAGTACATGCCCCATCATAGCCCTTGGCATACTTGGCAACAAGAATGGCTGTTTAGCAATCTCATAATTTGAAGAAGCCCATCCCTACTATATGATTTGTCCACTTGGGGATTGCCAATGTTTTGATTAGCCACAATAGCTAACCATTGGCTTGAGCAATTAGTATTCTAATAATTAGTGGAGGACCCCACTTCACTTTTAGGCCTTTAAAACACTAATACTTAAACTATAAAACCTCTTCCCTTGCCCCAAATTGGTGCAAGATCTTTACTTTTTCATTAACTGTTTGTTTTTTAGTTGAATTCTAAAGGCTGTGTCACCATATTTTGTTGCTTGCCAGCATTAAGTGCTTACTTAGGGGTGCTAAAATATGTCATTGCTGTAAAAGTATCTGCCCTCTAAAAAAATTTCTCCTACTGTGAAACTTCCCATTATGTTGGTGAACCTGATAAGGGTCATTCAACAGCCTGCGGTTAGCCTGTTATTACAGTTTGCAAGGGCTTAAGCGTTTGCTGTAATGTAAGAGAATGGAGCAAGTTTCTATCAAACTTTTCACCATATGGAATGCTCTGACTTGCATCATCTCACAAAGAATGATTCTTCAGGAAAATATCAACAGTACACTATTATTTTCTCCTGCTATGTTCTCAACCACAGGTTAGCTATAGAATATGCAAAGTATTACTCATTCCAGCTGATTTCACATCAATTTAAGATTTATGCTTTAAAAAAAACATTTCTTTAGTAAAAAATTGCAAATACAGGAGTCAGAACTACCAGTGAAAATCCTTCACACATAAACCAAATATTTGCTATGATTATTAACTTGATATCTGCAATAACAATGGTTTATTTCTACCATCCCTTAAATTTTACCTAAATTCACACTTAGATTATGTTATTTTCTCACTTTTCTTCAGTTATAAAGCTCAAGAACAGGATAGTAAATGGTTACCACCCACCACTCATGGGGAAGAATCAGAGCTCTCCTAGCAGGAATTTCAAAACAGGAGAACTATCCTTTCCCGTGGTTGAATCTGCCAGGTGAAGTGCTGTATAAACCATTACCACACAACCAGGAGCCAAATCTTTATAAGTTCCCAGAGAATGATGACTGTCAGAGAATTATTGTTTTTATTCTGGTGTGGAGGAACATTCACAAAATATGAAACTAAATTTCACAACCCTACAAATAGTGTTTGATAGATTTGGTTGAAATGCATCCTAATATTAAATAGCTATCCATTAGTTCCTTGGGATAAATGGAAAAATGTTTAACTTAAGCATTATTTGCCAATCGAAAGAAGGGAGGAGGAATAAGGGCCAGAAAATGGAAGGAAAGAATTAAGGGAGGGAAGGAAAGAACATTTCCGATGCTCCCTGCCAACTTTCCATAGAAAAACTCAGTGGAGCAGCCAATGGGAAGTTTTTCCCATTCCCACTGCTATTTCATCCAATCTGTGGTTTTTCGGTTTTTTGGTTTCTCTGTTTAGGTAAAAAAATTTCTTTGAAAGTCTGACCCAACAGGTCATGAATCGCCTAGTTATTCTTATAACTTCTTAAAAGATATATGAATTAGATCTCTTTCAGAATCCAACATGGTATTTAAGAATGTTCCAATGAAGTAGATCTGAAATCTTCCAAAAACTCTTCCAAAAACACATTAGCTCAACCATTAACTTGCAGCTGATTTGTTCTTCTAGCAAGGCATTTCCCTCTCCTTGTATTACTGATAGCTTCTCATATTGACTAATATCTTATTCCTTATTGTGACACTCTAAAAAAATAAATTTCAATAACCTAATTACAGTAGTGTAACACAGGATGTTTTTGTAAGGCCTGAAAATCTTTATAACTATCTCTTGACTCTTATTCATCATGACTGATTTCAAGAAACTCACTGTAGAACCTATGGCTCGTAACACTTCCTAGCTGTGGGATTCTTAGTGCTCTCTGAGGTTGGTGGTTTTCTTGAAGATGTTTTATTACTAAACTAGGTAACATCATCAGTGTTACCAAAAGTCTGCAAGAAAACCATCGCACTCAGAGAGCACCAAGGACCCTACAGTTCAACCCTGAATACAAATATTCTCTTCTATCAGAACCTCCTAACTACCAATTTTGCTTTCTAGGGACGATATCCAAATGAGTAGAGGCTATGCAGCTGCAGTCATTCTTGAAAGAAACATATTAGCTGATTCATTCAAGTTTTGATTCAGGCCTGGTCCAAGAGCTGAATCAGCCTTGGACACCCTGATGTCTTTAACAGGGTAATAGATGTGGGAATGCAACTTCCTGGAATCTCTTGGTGATTTTGTTACAATTTTCCATCATATACTTCTTGACTAGCTCTTTGTGATGGGAACCACAGTTATTCAACTTCCTGCAGGGTTATGTCCAGAGGATAGTACTGTGTTTTAGCCCAATGGCTGTCTAGCCTCTTTTGGTATTTTGGTTCTATGTTACAGGGTATTTATGTGATTCATAGTTTCAGCATCTTTTTAGAGGTTTGTAATTAATTATCGATATGAGTTTGTTTAACTGGTTTTAATTTTTATAAAGGTAAAAAGTTTTGAAATTGTTTTGGGGATTGTTTTTAATGCTAAAAAAGAACAAAATGTGACCAGATAAAAGTTTAATAATTTGCATACCATCTCTGTTTTATGAAACTTATATTTTCCAGTGCTCCTTAATCAACATATTGGCTGTTACTAATATACATACAATTAGATTACAGTGAAGAGTTCAGTAATAGGAGCTTGGAAAGTCTGGCAGAAAGCTATTGGAAGGTTGATTACGTTTGAATATAATTCTCTGAACTCTGTCTATCTTCATATTACTCATTAGCTGTGGTAAAAAGGCCTCTTTGTGCAACCTTTCAAGAAAGTGGGGGAAAAGAGACAATCTAAAAACCAATCCATCATTTTACTTTTCACAACAATGTTGGACAAGTTTCTATAAAATATAGCAAAACAAAAAACAAAAAAATACCCCTTCCAACAGTACAGAACATAATAACCAGGAATTTTAATAGGGCAAAGATGTTACAATTTTTTTAGGTGAAATATTGGCAGCTCTGACAATGAAGTAGGCATATGCTTTCGTTTGTATTGATAATGCATCTTTCCAGTTAGTATCATGGCTTTTTAAAAAGATACAATGAAATGAAATGTATAATGAAAACAGCATAGCCATAAAAATTTCTCTCCTCTGCCTTCAAACTGGCTCACTGCAGGTCCAGCGTGTGTACTAGTGCTGTCCTGTTCCACTGACCTTGGTATCCTAAGCAGCTTCTCATGACATCACAATAATGCTTTGGCTTAAAGGAGGCTCAGTTAATTTGGATGTGTCTATTTTCAGCCAGCTGTCACTGCAACCCTTACATAAATATAAGGAAGAAAAGAGAACCAAATGTCTCTCCTGCAAAATTCTTTGAACGCTGGGCATCCCCCACCTCCAGTTTTTGAAGCATTAGGGACAAATATGAAATCGATTCCTGAAGAACCTATTCAAATGGACCTTCTGAATATTGGACCTTCTGAATGCTGTGCAGGTCTCACCATTTTTTCCTTGTCCTTTTAGTTTTGCTATGGATGTGTTATTATGTCAGTATTCTTTAACTCATTCTCTGCTGAATATTTTTAATGGTGCTTAGATGATGACCTTGTGGCTTGAGGACATTGTACTGAATGTCATTTTCATTTGCTATTTCCATGATGGGTAAAAAGAGGGTCATTTCCAGATATATATTGCATTTCTTTTCTCCCTTTCATGAAAATGCTTGCAAAAATATATATAATCAAAATGGATTACCTGTGCAATTTAGTCAATATTGATTCATGGCTGAAATGAACTGTTTAGAAATTCAGTTGCAGCATCCAAGGGAGTGATTCCAAAGTCTGACTGCAAACATTACATCAGAAGAACTGGCTCAGGAAAGGAAGGGAAGGGAAAGCGGGTTGGCAGGTATTTAATAACATTATCTAATCTTTGTTATTTTGTGAACTCATCAAGCTGTTCCTCTTAAGCATCATTATTTAAAGAGGATGGAGCCCTTTACATCTTGAACTGGAGGCAAGGAACAGCTTTTCTGTCCCTTCAGGATAATTGGAAAATCGGGGCAGGTGCCAAACTTACATAGTAATAACTTCTTAATCTTGTTTAATAAAAAAAAGTTTTGTTTCAGTCTCTTGTAGCTTTTAAACGGCTGTACTTTCAAGCTCTAATGAGAAAAACAAATCATTTATTACAGCCTTTTAGTTGTAACTTATTTCTGTTTGGTTTATTAATGCACAAGGAAAGCCACTTTCTTTTCTGTCAGTGCCTGCACGTACGTGAGTACGCATGTGTTCCAGCCGCTAGTTATATAAATCTAATTTCTAGCTTTCCTGAAAGGCCATAAAGGCTTTAGGAAGTCTAGGTTCATGCTGTGACTAATCTATGCAGTTTAAGAGGCTTCACTGTCTTTTCCAGTAAACTCACAGTACAGTGGTAAAGGCCAACTATATACAAGAGAGATTTAAGAGAGGGAGTGTGCACACCTTTCTGAGTGTATATTCCTGAAATATAGATAATACTAACTAGACCTTTCCAGGGAGTCAGGACATTTTGATGAACTATATTAATAAATAAATATGAAATATTTTTCCAAAGGCTTAGAACAGATGAAGTGCTCTAATTCAGCTCTGCTAAATCCTGTAAGGTAGAACTTCTAGAATCAGCTGTTTTCCGGCAATGGACACTTGCATAATTATGTAGGCAGAACAAAATGAGAAGCAAAATGGCCAATTTTTCACAATTTGACAAAATTTTGATAACCTTACCATCATGATGTCACATGGCCTCTCATAATATGTTGAAATCTGATCAAATGTCACATTAGAAAAATACCAAAGTCTTGCAATATTTTCATATTTCTCATTTGAATTCTCACATGGCCATTACGGCAATTATATGACTACTTTTGGGATTCCATAGATGCCAACTAGACATCTTGGAAATACCCTGATAGTCCCATAAAATAAAAATCATATGCTATAAACAAACAAACAAGCAAGCAAGCAAGCAAGCAAGCAAACAAATAAAGTTGAATAAAAATCTTCTCTTAAGGTTGCCTACACCTGTTAAAATTGATAAAGCTGCACTTCATTCAGCTACAGTTATTCTAAGGCAACACCAACATAATTTGGGGAGATTACTCTCTTGTTGTTTCTAAATGATCATGTCATTTTCTTTGTCATAGCTTATACATGACTCATAAAGAGAGAACTCAGGGGAAAATGTGTAGAGATGTCAAATGTTCCTTGATGGATCTCTGAATCCAAGAAATGTCATACCAAAGAGCGGTGATGGTGCAGTGGTTAGGATGCAGTATTGCAGGCTAACTCTGCTCACAGTCAAGAATTTGATCCTGACCGGCTCAACCTTCCATCTTTCCAAGGCCAGTAAAAGGAGGGCCCAGATTGTTGGAGACAATATGCTTACTCTGTAAACTGCTTAGAGAGTGCTGTAAAAGCACTATGAATTGGTGTATATGAGTCTAAGTGCTATTGCTATTTGAAACAATCCAGCCAGATCAGGGGTGGGTTCTATTTACCTTTATTACCGGTTCGTAGCAGGGCCGCACACATGCTCTTCTGTGCAAGCGCAGAAGCGTTTTGATGTCGTCGGGGTCAGTGGACGGAGCCTCCCACCAGTGCGAACCGGGGTCAACCCACCACTGAGCCAGTTTCTTCTTTCATATTTGGAATGGTCTTTCTAAGGAAGAAATGACACTTTTGGGGGTTGGGTTATTATGTGACCAAATAGTTTATATGGTCTTATAAAATTTATTCAAATTTCATATAAAATCTATCTAAGTCATGTTGACTCCCAGTGTCTCTTGCCTATATGGCTTTCCAGACAACACTATGGGGGTGGTTTGTTGTTTGCCATTGAGTTGTTTTTTGGCTTTCCACAATCTGATATTCCCCATGGATCTCTTATTCAAGTAGTAACAAGCTTTCACTTAGCTTATCATTTGAAAACCAAGCATGGCCTACTAGATGCTTTTAAAGAGATGCAGACTCAAAAATACAGTAATTTGTAAAGCAATGCTCTTACTCTGAAATTTGGTGAACATATGAGCGACTTAATGATATATCATCATGTCCTCACCAATCCAATCTATTGGGTGTACTTTCAATCCATGAATACTCATTGCAAAGATCTGAAGGGCAGTCTAAGAACATCCATTTGAATTTAGCATTTCCTCATCAGACTTTTTCAAGGAATACAAAAAAAATTGGAAATGCAGCTAGTGAACTTTGGCGATGTAGCCTGATTGTGGCACCCATCCCACCTCTCTGCTTGAATATGCTTACCTTCAAGGAATTTTGCAATATTTTTGGGAGAAAGTGCTCTTCATATTGCTGATTCAAATCTGTCCTCTGAGGTTTTATAAAACACCTTTGTCAGCAAATTCATAACCCAAACCAGAAATAGTTGTGACCACAAAAATATTTCAAAGTGATCCCTGTGGGTTTTTTGGGGTGAAAAAAGAAAGAAAAATCCATGTTGGGCCAACTGGAGTTGACATCAGCATGGAGAAATTTAGGGGAATTATATCATCCTGCAACTACTATTTTTCATCCTTCATGTAGTTGTGAAGTGAAAATCAGAATGGTGACAAATATGAGAAGGTTGGTGAAATTTAAACACTTCTGGTTTACTTGATTCAGTGGATTCACTTTGTTTTAGAATTTCCATAAATTCCACCCCGCAGCCCATAATCCATTTATACATGTTGTAGAAATTTAACAAGTGGGTGTTCTGACTAACAGCAATTTTCCAAAATCATGGATTTTTGCATTAAAGACTAGCTTGTGAGTAATTTTCACAATCAACTAAAAAACCCCCCCACTTTGGACATCTTTCCAAGCTAATGAATCACAGTGGTGAATGAATGTGTTTGTTGGTGTGGGTTAAGAGAGGTAAAATCTATTTGAAAGGCAATGACCACTTCCTAAAAAATAATCATATTTGCAAAACATACACACGATGCTTGGATTTTCAAAGCATTTGTAGAAAAATTATGATTAATTGATAAAATTTCCTCATATATATCTGTATATTTTTGGTAACTTCCTAGAATCATTGTAAGCAACCCAGAGACAATAACTGATATGAGCAGCTATAGAATTTGAATAAATAAAGAATAAATATACTCTGAAACAAATCACTCCAACTACAATGAGGCCTAATCCGGGATAAGTAGGTAGAGAATTAGAGTCTGAATCACTTAGTTTACTGAATTCAGAAACAGCACTGATTAATAGTGGTAGTAAAAAAGTAGTAAGAAAATACTGTGTTGTTTGTTTTTGGCTTCATTTGTATTCAGCCAGCAGTTAACGAACAAGTAATTTGCATATTGTGCAAACTCGATGTTATGTTATGGCTAATATTTGAATCTGAATTTGACCATTTTCTTAGACTCCTATTGACATCTTATCTTATAGAATTAATCTACTATATAGTAAGCTCCAACGACACAACTATTGCATGATTATATCACTCTACTGTGAAAATGTGGTCTCTTTAGATTTTGTTTTATGAGACTTACCAAGGAAGCATAACTGGTGACAATTATGATGGTAATATTCAAATCCCTTTCAACTAGTAACATCTAGTTGGATGCTTTAATCAGCATGGATTCTGAAAGAAACATAAAAATAAATTAAGATGTTTCTTACATATTTATTGAAAACAGAGAGAGAAAGAGAGGTTGAAATGGATTTGAATGAATAACTATGTACAGTATTAAAAAGAAAGCTATAATGATATTTCCAGAAAACAATTCCCAGAATGTGTTCAATAGTTCTATTTCTCACACCCCAAATATATGGCCAAGAATCATTTTTAATAACTATCATAGCTGTAAGCAGGTGTTTAGAAACGAATGTAGACATTTTGTATGGTCATCTGCACGTATGAGAATGTGTTTAAGTGTGAGAGAAATCTACTTTCCCTATGATGATTTAACAATTATTTTAAGACTTAGAATTCTAAATGTTTGCTTTCAACACTTCTGTCTGCTTACTGCCTTACAAAGCAGTGATTATTATGAATATTCATAAATCCCTCTCCTTATCCATTATTCATGAAACTTTCAAATATTTTAAGAAACAGGCCAACCCACAGCAAATGTGAAATGCAGGAGGGCAGCAAGTATGCAAAATCAGCTTTCAGAAGGAGTTGCCTAAATGCACCCAGTGCCTCCTTTGGTGCCATACGTGGTTATTTTAAAAGCACTGGCTTCTTCTTTTACCCTCAAAATGTTGGATTCATCCTCTCAACACAAGCCTAATTTTTCAGATATGATACTTTGGCTATTTGCACATTAATTACTGGGTTGTTTCTACAGGAAGTAATCTCTATAAAGGATGACACCAGACAAGTTGCTTGAATGCAGCCACTCTCTTGGTTAAAACAGCATGTGAGCTTGACTGCTTTCATATTAATTGGTACCCTTGTGGTTACTGTATCATGCATGATCCCACGCTAGGAAGACTACATATGTAATAGCTGTCAATTGCCATACCTTTTCTCCAGTCATTGAAAGTAACAATGTTGAACCATTTTTGTCTATTCTGGGACATTCAGGGTACTCAAAGGAAATGTATGAACTTCTGGGCTGTACCAAAATCTTATTTAAAAGAAAAAGAAATAAAATAAATATTAACATTCTTGTTAGAATTACAAAAAGTTGATTCTCTTTTTTTGATTCTGTGATGTTTCTTTCTACTTGATCTGAAAGCTTCTTAAAGTTAATCTGGAGTTTGGCAGTCCCAGAAATGTAATAAATAAAATAAAATCTCTCCAGTTTATTATCTCCAGATGCTCCTAGATCAGAGATGGGGAACGATGGCCCCTTTATGACCATGCTGACTCAGGAACTCTGTGAGTTGAAGTCCACAAGTCGTTCCCCACCTTTGACCTAGGATAAATGGATCCATGGATCAATAGATCAATATTATCAATATTTAAGATCAATATTTAAAAAATTAGAGTCTACTTTGCATTTCCCAACATTAACCATATCTTCAAAAAGTTTGGGACCATTTGTGGAAATACGATTCAGATCAGATTGCAATAAAACCAAGCATTTTTTGTTAACCGAATCCTCTCTTTAAAAATAGAGAAGTTCCAATAAATGTCAAGATTTATTTTGAAGGACTAGAAAGGAAAAGGAGCCTGAATTAATAGGAACATGTAGACCTTTCTTTCTCTTTCCCACAGAGAGGTAGCCTGGTACCTTTTATGAGTTTGGCAAGAATTTTGTGATTTTAATTTACAAATGTATCTGGAGGACTCCAGATGGGGAACATGGTATATGATCAGAGAACCGATTTTCTCGATACTGAGTTTCTAATATAAAAACCAAGATTTACATAGACAAATTTGTTTAATATTAGTTCTTCAAATAATAACTCTTTTTACTTGACCAGATAAATGCTTGGCCCTAAGTAGTTTCAGAATAATTTTTTCTAGGTAGAATGGTCCTGTTCTTTGTAGCTGTCCTGGTTGGGGATATGTTCTCTTTCCCATATGCAAAAAAGGAGAAGACTGTGTATCCAAGGGAAGAGCTTTTTTCTGTAGCCCTCTTCCTGCATAACAACTTCCCTTTGGAGTCTTTGTGTTGGCTCCATTGCTATTCTGTAAGTCTTTCAAGCTACAACTCTTTCAAAGAACTATTGGATAATAGTATTGTCTGGCACCAATGGCTATCATTGGTTTTTTTGGTTAACTGTTTATATTGCTACTGGCTTTTTGGTTTTTGGTTTGTTTGTTTTTAAACGTGATTTTAAATTTAAGGATTATTGCACAGTAAATTATTGTAAATCTGAATGAATTGGTATATACACCCACAATAAATAAATATCAACGATCTTGATGCAGATGTTACTGCTTTGAATGTACTGAAAGCTGCCTTGAGCAATTCCACTAAAGAAAATAGCTAAACATTATTTTAAAAGTGGTGTTTTTAAAACTTCAGTTTTTCTTCTTGAGCCACTGGGTCTTTTAGTTTACAGGAAATGCTTTGGAGGGTTTTAATTGGCTTCTGCGCTATGGTGATGCCATGTGTGTGTAATAGTCTGTTGGTTGTTTCTGAGATGCTTTTGTTGTCAGTGTTATCCATTTTGTAGCTTCTATTGATTGTGTTTAGTAAATTGAGAAGTCAGTCCCTTTTTTACAAAGTTGCATGGGTATCCATTTTGTTGGAATATGTGGTATAGGCAGTTTGTTTCCTTTTTCTGGTTCTCTGGTTACTGCAGTGTGTTTGTACTCATCTGAATAATTACAAACATATGGCATCACCACATGGCATCTAAATTACAAACACATGACATCACTGTTGCACACAACCCAACTAAAGCCCTTCATATATGCTCTATCTAAATTTGCTGGAAATCATTCAGGTTCTCAGTCTGCATGCTATAATCTATATACAGAAATAAAAGTTTTCAACCAACGTATCTCTAGCCTCATTAACTAACATTAATTAAACATTCATTCATATATACAGTAAACAATCAATAGGTCATCACAAATCCCTGCTTTTCTCCCTGTTTAATATAAAATTAGAATGCTTGATGTAGAACATTCTATTTATCTGTATTATTATTATTGGTTAATCTTTAGTGAGATTCACAGTCTTTGAGGCTGGTTAATAGCTCAGCAGCTCGAGTCCTAACCAAGGACCTAGGAACTGTTAAGGTATCGTCGGAGGATGTAAGCTGTTCCGAGTAAGGTGGTTTTTTGTAGAGTCATTATATTATTATTATTATTATTATTATTATTATTATTATTATTATTATTATTATTATTAGTCTGATTTATATGCCGCCCTTCTCCAGAGACTCAGGGCGGCTTACAATGCATTAAGCAATAGCCTTCATACTTTTTGTATATACCTGCTCAGTAGGGTTTTTTGCCACCCCCCCTGAGCGGTATTCTATTTTATACAAAGTCAGCTTATTGCCCCCGCAAACCGGGTCCTCATTTTACCTACCTTGAAAGGATGGAAGGCTGAGTCAACCTTGAGCCTGGTGAGAATTGAACTCACAGTAATTGCAGGCAGCTGGCAGCTAAGTGCTACTTTAACAGTAGTTTAGTCCGCTGCGCCACCAAGGCTCCTAATGCATGTTTTATTCTGACATATGTCATTCTTATCAGATTTAGCAACTGATATTCAAATTCATATCGTGAAAAATAACCTGTAATTAAACCTATTCATTTTATTGTATGTTTTTTCCAAATTTGCAACATACAATACCCTTTTTTTTCCATATTTGTCAAAAATAAAAATCTCCTCTATAACCACCATAAAGCTGCACTTCTCCAAAGGTATTTGTTACCATCTCTCATTCTTAATCAGAAATCTACTGAATACATCCCCCAAAACTCTTAAACTGATCTGCTGTTATTTTTGCATTCATTCTTACTATTAATGACTTTCTTCCAACTGTCAGACATAGGTGCAATTTTCACACATTTAAGCAAATTGCATAGCAGCTTCATAAGCAAATCACAATCATATTTTAACATTTCTCCAAACAAAACATTTACAGCTGCCGTTTTACAACTTTTTACATTCTCACAGAATGTATGACTCTTTTTTTGGCATTTTTTTCTGGATATGAACATTTTGCAGTATTTGTTTCAACTCTAGTCTGACATAGTATTCTCAAACAAATTTCTAAAAAAATTCCCCTTCATCCCTGAACTTGTCATTATTTTTTATTCCATCTACATGGTTGAAGGTTTCTTGTTTAACTATCTTCACTCACTTTGATTTTCTCTGTCTTTTTTATTTCAAATGTTCATTGCTGTTTATCATAGACAATACACTTGGGAAATTAGTAAATACACAGGGATGATCATTTTAACTATTTAATAATTTTTGAAGGTTTAGCTTAAGTTTAAATCAAATTATATTTTTTGCTTTGGTTCAGGAGCAAAGCTTGTTTTCAAACCACTGAAGACTATGTGTAATCTCTAAAATACTGTGTGCAAATCCTTGACTGAAGATGTTTTGGGACTGAATCCTGTTTTGGGACTGTAATTCTGATTAAATTGTGGTCCTTCTAAATGCAGTAAGGATCTGTAGCTTGATTTAAACAGAACTGATTTTGATATACTTAAACAAACTATGGGGGGCATAGAAATTAAGATATTCCCCCCCCCCCCCCAATTCAGTCATGTCTGATTCTCAGAGACTGCCTAGAGAAGTCCATGGAGTTTTCTTCACAAATTTTTCAGGAGTACTTTTCACTGATTACTTCTTAGGGCTAAGAGAAAATAACTACCCTAGACCACCCAGCTGACAGTACAGTAATGATACCAGGTTTCTTGTGAAAATTAACACTAGCAATTCATATTTGGGAAGATTTTGTATAAGAAAATTTGCTAATCTTTTGCACTAGAACATTTTAATGTAAAAAATTTATAAAGCATTACAGTAATACAGATCAATACTAATACAAGCTGCAAAAAAGAAAAATAGAAAAAATAAGAATATAGTAAAGAAAGAACACAAAATAAAAAAAATAAAAAACTGCATTTTGATGCTAAAGAAGAACAAATTTTACCAAGTAAGATTGAGACTGATCTGAAAGTAGATTTAAAAATGACAGGCTGCAAGAAAATGTTACACTGGATATACAAGTGAAACTGGTTGATGTTTTAATAATTAAAAGACATATACAAATGGCAAACTAAAAGAATGACTTCAACAACTTTCTGATATTCAGTTTACAAAAGTATAAAATTACATTTCTGATGGGTTTTGTGAGAAGTAACAAAGAAAAAATGAAATCAAGTTCTAGGACACTATTTGAAGGATTAAAATTGTTAAAACATAAAAGGAAGGAATATACAGTGGGTTTATTTGATCATAAATAAGAGATTTGTTGTTATTTCTAGTAACAATGGAATTTTGCAGGACTGAATGAAGAGTTTTTTAAAATCTAGGACATTATTTGAAGGAATTGAAGATTAAGATTATTGAAGAGAAGGAATAAAAAGGGAGCTATTTGATCAAGGTTAAATCAGATGTTATTTCTAATATTTCTTACTGGACTTCTGATAATGAATGATAAGATTTTAAGGATCTGATTATAGATAAAAGATTAGATATGAGATGAAGAGATGATTGTATTTTAAGAGAAGATGATAAATTGTTAAAATTGTAATTGTTTATTCTTGTTGTGATGAAGGGGGAAGCACTAGAAAGTATCAAGAATGTTTTAAAAATAACTTACTTCAACAACAATAGATGCATTTGGAAGGAAGAGAGTCAAATAGATGATAAAGTTGCCTTTATTTATTTTTGGGAGTGCTGAGTTTGTTACAGCAAAATAATATCCCTATGGTATTTTAAAAACTAAGGAACATATTATAGGATACCCGTGTTCCACAAAACCAAATTAGTCTTTAAAATTACGCTTTATTTTCCTAAAATAAGCTCAAAATATCTCTTCTTTGGTTTTTAATATTAATTTATAATCTAAGTCTTTGTAATGCGTAATCTGTGCCACTATGACTCAAATGGCTTAGGACCCAGTTATTTACGAGACCACCTTCTGCCTCCGATAACCTCCCACCGGCCAACACGCTCCCACAGAGAGGGTCTCCTCAGGGTGCCGTCTGTCAGGCAATGTCGGCTGGCGACCCCCCGGGGAAGAGCCTTCTCTGTGGGGGCACCCGCCCTCTGGAATGAGCTGCCCCCAGGGATACGACTAATCCCGGACCTCCGGACCTTCCGCCGGGCCCTGAAGACTTTTTTATTTCAGCAAGCCGGGCTGGGTTAAAAAAAAATTTTTAATTGGTGAATTTTATGGGTAACGGGGTTTTAAATTGGAGAAGCCTAAGATAATTTAATTTTGTTTTAATGTATTTTAATATTTGTATTGTGCGTTTTTAATTTTGGCTGTTCACCGCCCCGAGTCCTTCGGGAGAGGGGGCGGTATAAAAATTTAATAAATAAATAAATAAATAAATAAAATACATAACAAAAGGGGTGAATGGGTGAATTTGTTGTAAATACTTTGCTTCCTGTCAAAATTCCAATTGACATGTTGCATCTAAGTCCCCAAATCAGCATTAATTATTTACTAATTAGTGAGGAAAAATATTGTAAAAGATTAATGAAGCTGTACTTTTTGTACTAGAATTTCATGTTGCTGGGCAACAGGCCTGACAGTTGGAGCTACTGAGGTAAAAAGATGCCTTTATAATTTTCTGCCATCAGGCCCCATGTCTGTAGGCCTCAGTGACTTTTGGAGAAAAGATTTTGTGTGTAGCACAAAAGAAATTTGGAAGGCCGATGAACAAATAAGCTAGAGAACAAAGAGTTTTGCCACAGGCTATGAATCTTGCAGAGTTTTGGAATCTTTCCAAAGTTTTGACTGAAGAAGAGAACTGAAGGGGTACAAACAATGTTTCTGGTAGATAAAAGCTTTCAATGCTTATTAGGCATGATTTTTTAATTAATGCACTGATATTCTGTCTTCTCTTGAGAGCAAATATATATTTCCATATAGTTTATTCCCACTAAAATATTTGTAGCAATGATCTTATTATTGTATATTACTAGTGTTGTGATGGAGTTGGATGGCCTAAGTCAATCAATCGATCATCAATAAAATAAAATAAAACCTCTGAAATGGGTTAAGAAAAAGTGGGGAACTAGCTCAAACCCACCCAATGCTCAAACTCACCCGGTGAACTCTGGGCCAAAGAGGGACTTGAATATGTGTCCAATTTTAACATCTTCATTACTCTACTATATTATTGCAGATGGTAGTACTGTATGGATCTTCCTTAGCTGATCTCAAAAAAGCTAAGCAGAATTGGATCTAGTTAGTATTTGGATTGGAGATCATCATGAGAGAATATTGACTTTTTCCTAGAAAGTGGAACTGGCAAATTTCTTCACTATTGCTACCAACCCACAGATATGACTTTGGTGAAACTGCAAACTGCACAAGAAATAGTTATAACAATGCATATAAAATGTGCTTCAAGACCAGGAAACAAAAAAAATTTAAGGAGGAAATTCAGACTAGCTCCACCTAATTCACTGGGTATAAGAAGGACAGGAGAGAAGAAAAAAAAATGCAATCAGGCAGTTCCAGTCAAACTTGTGGCATCAGTTTCTTGAACTGGCCATTTCAAAGAGCTGACAACCACTGAGATAAGAGGGTAGTGGGCTAGATATCGGATTCTTACATGGAAGAACCTTAAGAACTCTTCAATTTAGAGGTGCATCCAAACAGTCTATTCCCAATTTACTAGCATGGCACCATTTCTCTAGCTCCTTATGATGGTGGTGATAAGTTGTAATTAATCAACACATACATATTTCTCTAATGATATAATTCTAGACAGCACTTTAAACAGAGTATATGTACCTTTTCACAGTGGTTCCAGAAAAACCAGTTTGTGGAAAGAAAGGAGTGGTAAAAAAGAACACTAGGATGGGAGCAAGGATTTGAAATATGTTATACAGAACCACAAAACATTGTGGCTGAAAGCTGGAGAGTGAATGGGTCAATGAAAAGTATTTGAAGTGGAATCTCTGCTTTTTTTTTTTTTTTTTTTTGGAGGAAACTCTGCCATCCCATTTTAGATTTGCAGGATTAGTATATACAAAAAATAGAAACAGTACATCTTTCAAATTGAATGATATCACACTTAAGATCCTGGCTTTCTGCATCTGTAGGTGTTAGAGCTGAAGCACGTCATGAGTCTAAAGAAGGGTTTGTTCAGACTTCATGAGAAAGAGTATTGTTTGAAATCCTCCCCATTTCAAAGCTAGATTGTACCCTGGTTTCTCCTATCCTTATTTGTATTTTAAGCTGTTTTTATGTACTATGCATTTATTTTATCTGAGTACAACAAGCACAAAGTCAGTTGGATTCTGAATGCTGAATGGTCACTCTGTGTGGAAGATGTTTGTTTCCTAATGAAATTGTATGTGATCTCCAGTCATGTTTTGGTATGTTCTTTGCTGATTCCAGGGTGGTTCTGTTTGGATTCCAAAAGGGGTCATAGGAATAACAGTACAAAAAGAGAGAAAGTAACAGGGCCAAAGCCAACTTGCAGAATTGTGGAACTGATTTAATTCTGTTTCACTCACCAGATGACTGGGCCTTGGATTACTGCAGAGCCAAGACACTGCATCAGGGACACTGCCTTACTTTTCCCCAGTAAGAGAAAATAGTTGAGAGTAGTAAATTAGTTCTTATGATTCTTACCTAGGTTTAGAAAGGTTTTTCATGATTGGTGATGTACCTGTACCGACACTGAAGTCACTCACTGAAATCATTGTATAGGTCCATGATGGCGAGCCTATGGCCACTGATCTAGTCCATAGTTCCATCTGGTGCAGGATCTGCTAAGTGCAGGAGGTAGAATTTATGAGTTCCAGAAACCCTTTCAATTAAAAAACAACAACTATGACCTTTATATTTCTGCTTTATTTTTTTAACACATACAAACACATTCCATATATATTTAAGATTTAAAAAAAGAAAAACATAATTAACTTTTTAAAATAGTTAACTACAGTACAAGCAGCTTTATCGTTTTACAGGATTCTTTTGCCTGTTTATTTTTACCTGAAAAAAAGAATAAATGATTTAATTCTAAGACTAAAATTCTTTTGGGAGAGTAGAGTTGTTTCTCACTTACAGCGAAAAAAGGTGAAGGGTTTGGTGACATCTTAACACCTAAAAATGTATAAAAGACTTTCTTTCTAAGGCTACGAAGAGTCTTTGAGAATCGGAGGAGACAGCGCAACTGTACATGTTTCAGGGCTAAACAATTTGCCCAGTGGAAACTATGAATTCTTTTTCTGCTTGTTCTGAGTCATAACCCCCTAATTTCTATATATCATAATATTTTCCTATTACTATAGTGACTGACTAGTAAAAAAAAGAAAAAAAAAGAGTTAAACCAAAGTTTCAGTGAGCCCAGATTGCTCACTCCCAAAGGCTGGATCCTGGCCCATTACAATTCCTGTTTACATTGAAGTACATTTTTCAATCTTTTAATGTATTATCTCTCCCATCAACTTCCACAAAGATGCAATTTAGTTAAGAGTACAAGTTTAATTTCAATTAGTTTGGGCAGACTGCATGCATTTCAATGGAATCTTGCTAATTTTTTGGGACAAAAATTGTAGTACATGTTTGCCAAAAATAGTTTTGTCAGTTCTCCAATTTTTTAAAAATATTATCTACTCTAAACTAAGAAATTAAGTTGTTTAAAGGCAATAGTTGTGGCTTTATACCACAAGCGTTCTCCTCCTATTTCCATAAAAAAAGAATATCTCCCTCCCGGTGTATTACACAGTAGAATAAACCTAAACTACACAGCTGAGGCATCACGGGCGGTGCAGCTTCACTGGCAGCAGGGGGGCACTCCAGAGGTCATAGATCTGGGACGACTCACCCTGCACCAGGCAGGCACAGGCACAGCTGTTCAGTAGCCAGCCAGCAGTAGGGCCATCAAGCAGGGAAGCCGGAGGCCAGGGCGTGCTGAGAATTTGGGTCATTACAGCCGCAGGCAAGCAGGTGGTGGGATGGAAAGCAATGGTGAAATGTACAATTGTTACTACCGGTTCTGTGGGCATGGCTTGGTGGGGGTTAATGTGACTGGGTGGGCTTGGCCAACATTTTTTTTAACTTTGCCTCTGATGATCCCAGCTGAGCCGCGCGATCACCAGAGGCTTTTTTTCAGCCGAAGAGGTTGTAGAAAAAGTAAAAAAAAAAAGCCTCTGATTATTATGCGGCTCAGCTGGGCATTGGGGGAGGCGCGCAGGGATTTTTGCTACCGGTTCTCTGAACCAACCGCCGCCATCACTACCGGATCGGGCGATCTGCTCCGAACCGGGAGCATTTTACCCCGGATGGAGAGGGTAGGGTCGGTGGGCTTGCTGCCTCCTGTACATGTAAAAAAATAAGATCTCCCCAAAAATAAGCCCAAGTGCTTATTTTGGGGCTTAAAAGAAAATAAGACCTGGTCTTATTTTCGGGAAAACATGGTAGCATGAGAAAATATTGATAGTTTCAATGGCAACTTTAAACAACCTGTTCATATTGCATCACCCACTTATGTATCTTTCTGGTTTGCTTTCTGAGAAAGTATCATTCTGAGGATGTTACAAAGAATATTCATTTTGATCTAATGTCTACATTAGTTCCTTGGTGAGCAATCTATGTTCAGGGACAAGGTCTGAGGAAAATGCTCTTCAGGGGAAATGTAATTGCTGGACCTGAGCTGGAAGAGATAAATGTGGTAAGGAGGAAATACACATTTGGGCCAGTGACAATTAGAAGAAAGAGAGGCTTGAAATATGATGTACAAAATAGAGGTAAAATTGAAAACTTAAAAAAGGCTGAAGAGTTCTAAATAAGGACCCTTATTTAGGCTTGGGTCTCATGGGAATTGGGATTTAATGAGGTGGTTATATCATGTGTAACATCTAAATACTCTCCCAAGCCTTTCTGGTTTCTTTTAATAGTTTTTAAGTTTTTAATTGTAGAGTGTTATTTTTTTATGGTTTTTATAAACAGCTCAGTCGTGTTTCTGAGATGGCATATAAATATGAGAAATAAATAAATTTTAATAAAATCACTTAAATTTTATTAAACTTTTTTTTTTTTTAAAAAAAATGATTTATATGCCGCCCTTCTCCGGAGACTCAGGGCGGCTTACAGTGCGTTAAGCAATAGCCTTCATACTTTTGTATATTTATACAAAGTCAGCTTACTGCCCCCACAAACTGGGTCCTCAATTTACCTACCTTAGAAAGGATGGAAGGCTGAGTCAACCTTGAGCCTGGCAAGATTCGAACTTACTTTAATTGCAGACAGCTGGTGTAAATTACAGTGCTTCTGTCTATTGAGCTAAACCAGACTTTGAATAAACATTTATTAGATTGCTATTATATTAAATGGATTTAATTTATATATTTACATACTATTTTTATAAACAAATTGCTTGTAATATTGGTGAGAACTATTCAATTTTGGTTATTTGGTTAAGAGCCATGGTCGTGCAGTTAAAGTGCAGTAAAAGGTAAAGGTAAAGGTTTCAAAGCCGAAGAGCCAGCGCTGTCCGACGATGTCTCCGTGGTCATGTGGCCAGCATGACTAAATACCAAAGGTGCACGGAACACTGTTACCTTCCCACCAAAAGTGGTCCCTATTTTTCTACTTGCATTTTTATGTGCTTTCGAACTGCTAGGTTGGCAGAAGCTGGGACAAGTAACAGGAGCCCACACTGTTATGTGGCACTAGGGATTCGAAGTGCTGAACTGCCAACCTTTCGATCGACAAGCTCAACGTCTTAGCCACTGAGCCATTCTGCCGACTGCCAGAAAGTCGATTCTGACTGGCTCAAGGTTGACTCAGCTTTCCATCCGAGGTGGGTAAAATGAGAACCCAGATTGTTGGGGACAATATGCTGACTCTGTAAACAGCTTAGAAAGGGCTGTAAAGCAGTATGGAGCAGTGAATAAGTCTAAGAGCTATTGCTAATCATAATTAAGTTATGTTGAAGTTAATGTGTCTTACATTAATCATGATGACTAGTTATGTTACTAATTATAATGGTGCTTTTAATTAGTAACTTAATTGGATGGTATTCAATAAAAAAAAGGATAAGAATCCAGAAATATAATGTTAAACAAAACAATAGTTCTGGATCTCCATTTATATAGATTAAATAAAAGTTATTTTATCTGTCTCTCAAAACCAAAAATAATCAGTTATTACTAACCTGAGAAGGAATTCTGCATTTCAATTCTAAATATAGAACCATTTCTTGAAATATGGAACAAGTGGCAAGCACTAATATTTTGCTAGAGACATTACTATATTATTGCAAGCTCTTGTTACAATGTTTTTTCAGACTGGCCTGAACGTTTTCTGAGTTGTCTAAGTGGGGAAAAAAACCTAAGAAATTTATGATACTTTTGAGAATAATCAATTTCATTACATCATCATACTACATGGATCAAACCATTTCATCAGACGATTGGAGTAAATTTTTATGAAGTTGTAGGATAAAAAAGAATAAAATACGTGTTCATGATTGCTTTCAACTTATTATTAGAGAAAAATTGACCCCGGGCCATTGATATAATGTACATTGTCCAAAGTCACTTGTTGAACTGGGTGGCTACAGAAATTAAATTGATAATAATAATAAAAATAAAACAGAGTATCCTTTACCACCTGTTCTCCTCCTTGTTCATGAAGTCCAGACCTTTGGGAATGAGAAAGAGGTTAGTATCCAGAGATCTTGGCTCTCCAAAAACTATTATTGCCAGCTGAGGACTATGGCCACAAACCTCAGGATTCTCACCAAGAACCTAATATTATGCGCATAATTTTTGCCAAGAAGGAAGCCTTTGGGAATGGGGAAAAAAGGAGGAGACACTGTTGCAAGAGAACTCCTTGATCTTGCTCACAGCAGTTCGAGCCAGAGTATTCATTGAGCATCTCTGCGCAGGTGTTCACAGTATCATTATGAAATCATTTTTTTTCAGTACAAGAGCTATAGGGAAGCTGCTTCTCATGTTTGACTTCCATTGTTCAAAGCTCATTTTGAGGGGGAGAAATGCTTATATCTGCTGATTTCATATCAAGCTAGCATTCCTCCTTAGCCTTTTGATCTCACAGCTGTTCTGTGTGTTTTTTCCTCTATTCTTGGCAGTTAAATCACTATTCTGTAGGATATAATGCACGCTATCCTGGTGTAGCTGGCTGTTTGCCGACACATATTTGTAATTCTTCTGTCCATAACTTTCCAAAATCCATTTTAGGTCATTGCACGGTCCTTTTGAACTCCTGTTTGCAAACAGTTATGACATTACTATAACATTAATGAACATGATATTTTCAACAAACATCCTAATATGTTTAAGCAGGGAGGAGCATAATAAGGTAGATGTGCTTCAGCTTCTCAGTTCCACCTAATTATATTATTTTCAGTAAGTTCACACTCTACAATTGTAAATGATGATTCATACAGTATGAGTTCTTTGTAATCCTAAAACTTTGCTTGATTTGTCATTTTTGGGTGGAAGCCAAATAAAATTTAAAATAGCAGAACTCTGGGGGAAAATAAAGGCCATTCACAAAAATCTTATAATAAATAACCTCTTTGGTGACCAGAGCTAGAAGAGTTTTAATGTTGATCTCCTCTGTTTGCCTGAAAGAAAGTTGACACTTATTAAGCTGGTAATTTATATTTACAATCTTTTAAGCATGTTGGGTTTGTTTGTTTTTTGCTAAATACAATAAAGCTAAAAGAAACAAGATACATCCTACTATAGCAAGGGAATTAGATGCACTGCAGATGGATCTAGACAGAGTGCCTGAGCTTCAGATCATAATCACCATTTCTTCTTTTGCATTTCATTTATACTAAATTATTAGTGGTATGGGAGTGTGAGGAGGCTACTTTCAATCAATCAGATCTTATAAAACAAGTTTATACATGTGGTACCCTAACATAAGCAAATTATTCACATGATCAGACAACATAACAGCATAATGATAAATACACATAATCTATTGTTATCTCATTTAAAAAAGAAGATATGTGTGGGGACGCTGGATTCTATTATTTGGATAATTTTTAATTATTTTCCAGAATTAAAGTAAATTGTAGAATAACAGTGACTTTTTTTTTTTTTGCTTTAATTTATATGCCGCCCTTCTCCGGAGACTCAGGGGGGCTTCCAATACGTTAAGCAATAGCCTTCATATTTTTGTATATTTATACAAAGTCAGCTTATTGCCTCCACAATCTGGGTCCTCATTTTACCTACCTTTGAAAGGATGGAAGGCTGAGTTAACCTTGAGCCTGGTGAGATTTGAACTTGCAGTAATTGCAAGCAGCAGATGTTTAATAATCACTTGAGGTATATAGAGTGATTTCCATGAGGCCTATAACAGAAGTAACAGAAACAAATACAGAATTTAACACCTTTTCAAATCCCCAGTACAACATGATATACGTCTACATAGAAGAACTATGTATCTAATAGTTTTTATTGTGCATCACTGTGCTGTGCTTGCAAATTTCACTGACAACTATAGTTTGACTTTGAGATAAATAATACCATAAATTAATTAATAAATGAGCAAATAAAATTTGCTTCCAAAATGTGCTCGGTTGATCCACAATGGTCCTCTGAAAAAGGACAATATTTGCACTTTCTGGAAGTTTATCACCAAGGGAACAGCTTAGTGCCTGGAAGATGTGAATCTAGCTTCCCCATTGACTTTGCTTGTCAGAAGGTCGCAAAAGGTGATCACATGACTCCAGAACATTGTAACCATCATAAATATGAGTCAGTTGCCAAGCATCTGAATTTTGATCATGTGACCATGGGAAAGTTGCAATGGACGTTGTAAAAAATGGTCATAGAACAGGGTTAGGCAACTGTGGCCCTTTTACAACCTGTGGGCTTCAACTCCCAGAATTCCTGAGACTGTCTCAGGAATCCTGTCTCAGGAATTCTGGGAGTTAAAGCCACGGGTTGTAAAAGGGCTACAGTTGCCCACTCCTGTCATAGGACGCTTTTCAATACTGTTGTAACTTCAAACGATCACTAAATAAACTGTTGTAAGTCAGTGGAAGGTTGATGGGGTGTGTGTGTGTATGTGCGTACACACACACAGAGAGAAGGAGGAAGGACTATTATGTATGTTTTCTGTCTTAAATAATAATATTCATTTATTTAATAATAAAAATAATAAAGGTAGAATAAAAAATAGTGTAGTGTAGTAGTCTAGTCTAGTCTACTCTACTATATGGAGAGTTGCTATGGAGAGTTGGGTGAGAGGCATTAATGAGTCAAGCAGAGATTTTGCTTCTTTGTGAATTGGTCCAAATTATTTCTGTATTGGGGCTAGTGGCTTCTATTTCTGAGACAATTTTAGAACAGGTAAGGAACACATCACTGATCCAATTAGGAATCAAACATGGAAAACTGACTAAAAATATGTTGTAGTTCTTCCTCAATAGGATAATGTGTAATTCAAGAGTCCCCAAAATTAGGAGACAAGTTAGGATAGGAGACACTTCCATTACTAAGGTTCCTTATATATTTCATTGGTATTGCCAGAAATGATGTGATGTATTTTAATATTATTAATCCAAGGTTTTCAGATAAATTTGAAGGAATATTCAGATTTTTAAAAAAGTGTTGGATCAGCAAACTACATACAGCTGAAGCTTTCTGTGTTGAGGCTGACACAGCAGTCTCTGCTGCTGAAACAAGCTGCTATTTAATTCACAAGTGGCAGCATGAACAGCTCTGGGACCAACATCAAACAAAGTTCTGGCTTTGTGTGCTTATTATTTCTTTGGATCTTGGCCAGATTCAAAGGATAGTCCAGCCATTATTGCATGTTAACCAGTTTGACTGCGTGAACAAAAGAGAGACTGGAATACATGACAGAGTTAACTAATCCACATTAATTCATCTTGCAAATGCACCTTAATTTGTGGAGCATTGATGGTAATCCGTGTTTATAATTGCAAAGGTAGGAGAATAGAAAAAGATGCTACGCTTTGTGAAATTGTTAATCATGAATACATAAATCCTTAAGGGAGAATATTTTGAACAGCTGTACCAACACACCATGAAAGATCACATTCAAGCAGAGAAGGAATACTGTTTCAAATATACAACTAGGTACAAATACTACTTTGCTTTTTTTAGAATTTGAGGCCAATATGAAAAGTGCCTGCTCGGTTTGTAAAACTAGTGACATAGTATTTCATTTTTCCCATGACACCATCCTCCAAAATGTTAGTTAGATTTAGTGTTTGTTCAAAACCTACAAACAGTCAGATGAATCCATGCATACATCCAGGTAGTCCTGGAATGGAAATATAAAAGAGAAGTTCAGTATCTAAAGCCTATTGGAAGAAAATTCTAAGAAAGTAGCTTAATGCCCTCCAGAGTTTTCAAATGAGACCTTTCTCAGGGTGGTTGGCAATTTTGGTCCTCAGAACCCCAACACATCTGAAAGGCAATACAGTAGAGTCAGGGGTGAGTTTTACTTACCTTTACTACTGGTTCGCAATGGGAGCGCGTCAATTCTGACATCCGGGCAGGTGGCTGGAGCCTCCTACCGCTTTTACTACCAGTTCTAAAGAACCAGACAGAACTGGGAGCAACCCACCACTGAGTAAAGCCTATTCAAAAACTTGTATCTTAATTATCTTCTACATGTACTACATGACTTAGGACCTGGGTACTTACGAGATCACCTTCTGCTACCAATAGCCTCCCACCGGCCAATACGCTCCCACAGAGAGGGACTCCTCAGGGTGCCGTTGGCCAAACAATGTCGACTGGCCACCCCCAGGGGGAGAGCCTTCTCTGTTGGGGGCACCTGCCCTCTGGAATGAATGAATTGCCCCCGGAGATACGGATGATTCCTGACCTACGCGCCTTTTGCTGTGCCCTCAAGACGTTATTGTTCCAACAAGCTGGGCTGACCTAAACATGAATTTTAATGGTTGTTTTAGTTTTTTAATAATATCGGGCCAAATTATTTAATATATTTTTTAATTGCTTTTAAATTTTTTGTATATGTGTGTTTTAGTGTTGACTGTGCACCGCCCTGAGTCCTTCGGGAGAAGGGCGGTATAAAAATTTACATAATAAATAAATAATTAAATAATAACACTATTGGTGCACCATGACTACCAGGTTGAAGTCTACTACCATGATTTTGATGACAAAAAAACCCAAAATGTATACCCTAAGAGAAACCATGAGACTAAAAGGAGGAATGCTTAAGGTCTATTACAGTAATCTTGTTTCTCTACTATCAATTTCCCTGTGGTCATTGCTGAGACATTCCTTAATCCAACTACAATGCTGTGGGCTGTCTCAAGGCAAGTTCCCACCAAAAGAAATGGTCTCAAATCTGTCTTAATCCATCCAGTGAAATTGGGAATATTTTAAAAGTCACTTTCATGTATTTATGCAATTCTGTGATAATCCCTTGGAGAATTAATAGATTGCAGAAGCACGTATGGTCTTAGTCCCTATTATCAAATCTCTGTTTCTATCTCTCTCCCCCCCCCTTCTCGTACTGTTTGCATCCAGAATCATCTATATAGAACCTTTAGTTAACAGTCAAGAGAAAGAAGAAACACTTCCACAATAACTATCCTATATGGCAAGATGCTATGTTTAAGCACTCTCCAAGGTGCAGTAGCAAAACAGTGAAATGTCAGCATCACAAATAGTTTCCTCAGAGAATTATAAGTAATCCTCATTTAATGACCACTTATTCAGCGAACCTTCAAAGTTATGACTGTGGTGAATGAGTGATACTTATGATGGGTCCTTGAAGTTCTGGCTATCCCAGCACCCCCACAGTGACATGATTGTGGGCTTGGTAACACAAGCAAGCTCATACTTACAATGATTACAGTGTCTCATGGTCACAGGATCACTATTCACAAACTTCCCAGCCAGCTTCCCACAAGTAAAGTCAATGGGAAAGCCATCCAGGAAGATCACAAAATGCTTTGGTAAGTTGCTCGCAGCCTCCCTCTCCCCCCATAACAGGCAGTAGCTACCCTTGACCCAACAGCACCATGTTTCATAGGGTACTGCATACCTCTTCCACCCAACAGCAGCCACTCCTGGCCTTGCAATCCAATGTATTGATTTGAAATGTATCCTAATATGTTTACATTCATAACAGCAGCTGGGATATGTAAATAGATTAGACAACTTATTGGGATGGCATAGCAACACTTTTGTAACAACAAATAAAGGAGAGTGCACTTTCAATTTCCTAGCTGATTGTTGTTGATTATTACTATTTATTCTTTTAAGTAAAGGCAATTTAACATAACATACTATATTATATGAGATAATGTGTTTTCTTTTAGAACCTGCGGGTTCTAAAAACATTTTTAAATCGATTGTTCAATACAAATGGATGTGTTCTCACAGTGGTGGATTTACAGCATATAAATGTGTTCGTGTTGTATAATTTATGGTGCCGATTGCTAATTTAACCAAATGTGCAGCTGCTCCCTTGAGATGTCCCTATTTACCATAATTGCATTGTGTCTTGATGAGAAAATGTAATTTACAATAATGTAAGAAAATGGAAAATACTTTTTATCAACCAGTATAATCCTTATTACTGAATTTGTGGCGGTTGCTTGTCAATTTAATGACTGATCATATATCATTTCATGCTGGTTTTAGAAAGTGTTGCTTACTTGGGATTGATTTGCCTAAGGATTTTTAAGAAATTGTAACTATAGCCATATATATAGTCGTTAGATTCACAAAACACACATATCCTGGTTACAGAGTTAACCAATTTTCTCAGTTTCCATAATAGCAGAAAATGTAAATGAAGCTTTAAACTTAAAGAAATATACAGATATACTATCCCACTATTCCTTTTTGGGATAAGTAATGTTAAGCAAAGTGCATAAAAATGAATAAGAAACAAGAAACCCCAAAGAAATTTAAAAAATGAGATAAAAAGGAAATAAAATTGCAGTAAATCTAATTTACACCAATCCTTTCATCATACCTCTGCATACTATTTTATCCTTGTTTACACCATATCTATATCATTTCATACATTATTATTTATTCTTTAAATTTCTTTTCAGTCTCTTATGAACTTCATCCAACCATGATTTCCTTAGTCTTGACTAGTCCTGCTCTTGACCCATTCATTCTTCCTTCATAAGTTTGTTTCACAATTCATTCCCTCTTATTAGTTTATCTAATTAAATGTGTTATAAGAATGTAGTCAAATGCAATTATCTTAGAATTATAACAAAGGTGATTATAGATACATAAGTTAATTCAGGCAAAAAGAAAACATGAAATATAAAGCCAAAGTGTAATCCTATGTATATTTATCCAGAAATGAGTTACTAACTCATACTAACTAAAAAGGGCCTTATTTTTGAGAAAGTATTTATAAAGGATTGCAGTCCTTAGTTTATCATGATCATGCTGCCCACATTGGGCAAAATAATCTTACAAGATGGGATAAGGAAGGAATGAGTGTGTGGCCAAGGATCCCATGCTTTGGGAGAACTTGTGCTAACCAGAGCAGACGGTACGAGGAAGTGGCTTTCTTCCTCTTTTTTTGCCCATAATTATTTTTTGTACTTAGATTCTGTAGCTTTCCTAAAATAATATACCCCATGTGTGATTCTGGACTTAATAGATTCTTGAAAGGAGATGGTACAGGAACCTCTCTTTCTACTCATTATATATGTCTTTGTAACATCTACAATCAGAGCTTCTTTTAAAAAAAAAATACCCTTGGTATTTGTTGGGACTGCTATTCTCAGAATTTAGTTATAAAATGTATACACCACCTCAGTCCAACTGGACTCTACAATATGTAACTATAACTATAACTAAACATACATTGAGGGCTGCAATCCTGAAAAAAGCAAGTCTTGATAGAATTCTGAAAGGCCAAAATAGCATGGGCTATTTTCCCCTCAGAAAATAAGCTTCTCCATAGGAGGAGAACCATTACAGGAACATCTGCGTTGTATCCCTTACGTCACCGCCTGGTAGATGGAAACCGTAAGCAGTTCTGACTACCCAGATCAAATGGGCATATCTGATTAGGGAAAAGTGGTCTCTTAGCCATTTGGGTTTTTAAAGGTAGTGACTAGCATCTTGGATTGCACTTGGAAGTTGGATGAATGCTCAACTAGCTTGTTCTCAACTAGCATGATCAGAGTTTGGTAATTCTATTTGCAGCACAACTGTAGGTCACCTTGCTTCCATTCTTGCTTAGAATTTTTAGAAATGTACTTCCCATTTATCCAAAGGCATCATGTGGAGGAAATCTATTCTAAAAATACTTACTAAAACACGTTTATCATAGTGTCACCCTTGAAATACCTCACAAAAGTCCTGATGATTATATGAGATACAAAAATGGTAAATCTATATGCAAATACAGGAGTTAACACATTTCTTAATTTATAATCAGATTTTGATAGTATAAGTGATATGATGAGGATGTTTACTGTATTTAGCTTCAAGTATTTAACCATTTTAAAGTATTAATTTGCATTTACAATATCTTAGAGCACACACTGAATTTAGTACTAACATTACATATTACATTACATATTAGTCACATTATACAATGCCTATGGGAAGGTTTCTGCAGAATGAATTATTATGCTTTTGATGTCAAAATGCAGAAGAATATCTTTTGATATGCAGTACATAGTAGTTTTGATAATCAGTCCTCTTGCAACATGGTTGAGAATAATGAGGGAAAATAGCAAGAAGCACATTTAGTATTCAGATGCTCAGAGCAATGAGTTCTGAAGAAGATGGTAGGAGCAAAATCCCTTTTGCCTTACAAATCAGAATCAATTATGTACTCATTCTAAGCCATGGAAATTATTCTTAATCATTCCGCAACAGACTTTGTGGAATCTCTTTGGGTTGACAAAATATCTCAGCATTATTTGTGGTTTAATATTTTGCATTGAATATATTTTAATTTGGAAGCTATGGTAGTCAGTGGTGGGGTTTGATTCAATTCTTCTGGAATTTGATATGCTCCATATGTATTACACTTCAACTCCTTGAATTCTAAAAGTTTGAGCATACTACATGGGAATTTAGGGAGGTAAAGTCCAATACT
The DNA here is from genome assembly GCF_029215685.1 of Pituophis catenifer annectens. Classification (NCBI taxonomy): domain Eukaryota; kingdom Metazoa; phylum Chordata; class Lepidosauria; order Squamata; family Colubridae; genus Pituophis; species Pituophis catenifer. The sequence continues at coordinate 311,912,256 of NW_027256881.1, forward strand.
GTATGTCTAGAGGACACTAAGTTGTGGATAGATGTCCCAGTCTAAGAGGCATATGAGAGTACAGCTATCTATGAATATTAGGCTTGTCATAAATATAAATCACAATTCTCAGCTAAAATGTTGCATAGTTGTTATTTAAGTCAAATTAATAAATATCATTTCTTTTGATAATTTCACATTTTACAACTTCACATTTTACAACTACCTTGGGCAATCTGCTCTAATGTGACTTTATTATCCATTTTCCCCAAATATATATAAAATTATATAACATGGATTTAATGTTTATTGATGTTTGCCAGATTTACTATTACTAATCTTTTGCTTTGCGTCAGCATTATTTTAAAAACATAGAAAATAGCATTGGTATAAAAATTAATACCACAGCAAATAATCAAAAGAATTTTAAGAATTCTTGAAGGATAGATTTACTCATTTTGGACTCTGTGTTTTAGATTATTAATAAAACAGCTTATAATAAATTAACTTCATCCATGCAAATGTTCTTTTGGAAAAATTATTTAATATGGAAATTGAAAATAATATCTATATTAAGATTACAAACATGTAAATGCCCAGATTAGGGTTTATTAGATGATTCTTTTAAAGAAAAAACTTCCTATTTAGTTTCATTTATGATCTTTATTATATTTTTAAAATTTTTAACATTTTATTGATGTGTTGTTTATAATGTGTATTTTACAAATGCCATGTTTTTAAATATATACATTAACAGAAAATGCACTTCAAAATGTTTAAGTGTGAATGTAGACTTTGCTTAAATTACTGGTTATGTGAAAAAATAATGGAATAAATGTCTCAGTGTGCTTGAAAGCGACAAGAACAAAAAGTAGACTGTCCCATTTTCTTTTATGGCTCAAAGATAATAATCTCCCATTTTATGTCATTCAAAGGGATGTATTTTCAGTCAGATGGCTTCTGATATATTTTTCCATATAAACTAATTTGGAGTTGTACAAATCCATCAACGCCATTGTTGACTGAATAATGCTTGATGGTAAGATGTTTTACTGGTTGTTTCCTAATTCTGAGGTCCATTAAAACCCTTCCAAATCTATTACATTGCTGTGCATACTTTTAAGCATATTATTTCTCTATTTCATTTTGTACTTTAGTAATTTAACAAGATTACAAAGCATCAAGCAACCCAAGCAATGAAATTACTAGAATATTTCTCCTTTCGCTTATCTTGGTTCCAAAATTTGATAATATCATATACTGACATTCAAAGACTAAAACATAAAAGCCATTCTATCTCCAAAATAAAGCACTAAAATGTGCACAAGTCACATTAGATAATTTTCCTGTACATGATTTCAAAAATAGATTAGATTTGTTTAGATGCTTTTTCTATTCAATAGTACATCTATCATATTAATATTTCATTTTTGAAAGCTAAGGCCAGTTGGTAGCCTATAAACCAGATTTAATGGTTCTCAGATTATGAACAGAGAAAATTTGTTGTTACTTCCTTTATACGGCTTAGGTGAAATACCTTTTATTTCTGCATTTATCTACACAGCATATAGCTATAAATAAAAATAGTATTAAAAATAGTCTAATATAAACCTTATATGTATTTCTCATCTTTCTTCCTGAGAATTTAATGTTACCTACATAGGATATCTACCTAATCAGCCATTCAGACAATGACTAAATCAAGGCTTGATTAGCATCTGCAATATACTTTCAGTCAGTGCATCTGTTGTGCGTTGTATTACCTTGAGTGATCCACTGTGCCCAGATGTTTTTATAATTAAGCCTTTCTCTCCAACCTTTTTTTTTTTTTTTTTAATTTGATTTATATGCCGCCCTTCTCCAGAGACTCAGGGCGGCTTACAATGCGCTAAGCAATAGCCTTCATTCTTTTGTATATTTATACAAAGTCAGCTTATTGCCCCCACAACTGGGTCCTCAATTTACCTACCTTAGAAAGGATGGAAGGCTGAGTCAACCTTGAGCCTTGGCGAGATTCGAACCTGCAATAATTGCAGGCAGCTCTTCTTAATAACTACCAAGGCTCTTTAACCTTAATATGATGTGCTAGCATACATGAAAACCAAAAGTTTGTATTAAAATATAAGATAATAGCACAAAACCAATTGTGATGTACAACCTAGTCCCGAAGTATATAAAATAATATATATAATATATATGGTGAATTTTTAGCTGTAATGGAATGGTATTTAAAGATCAGGTATAGTTTAGGCTGATGAGGATATTTAATCTAAACAACGTATATACAAAGACCTCTATTCATACATCTCTGAGGCAGGCTTGCTGACAGCTTGATGTCAGGCCTCAATAACTTTTTTGTGACCTGGTTCTTCTTCATCATTATTTTTTAAATTTTGCATTCTCAGGTCATAAGGGATGTGCCTGCCAACTCTATAGAGAGCAGGGGTACGTTTTTCAGTTGTTTATCCCTTTTTTTTCCCCAAATCACTTTTTTTATTTTAAAACAAAAATAAAACATAAAAACATCATCATTCCAAATAATTACAGTGCTCGCTTCAGCAGCACATATACTAAAATTGGAACGATACAGTTGTTTATCCCTTTTGTCTTAGGTGGGATTTATGGAGTGATTAAAGCTTCCATTTTGCCTCTTAATAATAGAAAGAAAATAAGCTGTTTTTTCCAATCATGCTTCGCTGTTGGTCCCTCTCCTTATTAAGGAAAATGACATGGATTTTAGTTAATTTTGTTTTTAATTGTATTTACATTAATATTCCTTGTATGTTGATTTTAAACGGCAGAAAACAATTTAAGTGAGAAGCAGAATATAAGCAGAGAAGCAGGGTAGGATTCAGACCAATCTAGGCAAGTTGTTAGGAGTTTTGATATGAAATAGCTTGAACAAAGCTTATAGCTTTCCATCACTGAAGAAGGGGGCCGACAGAAGTTAGTTCTGCTTGCTCCAAGAATGTTCAAGGACAGTAAAAAAGGTGACACCGATCGCATCCTATGGGTGACATGACAATCTAACAGTCAGGTTAGATAATCTTATGATGGCAGTGGACCAATTTTATTTTGTCCCTTTCATTTCAGTCAAGGATATAAAGTTCAGAATGCTCAGGGTTTTCTTTTTAAAGTAAAATAGTTGTACTAAGCCTATCTATAATTATCTGATAGTTTGTTATGATGCTTTGAAGCTTCACAATGTAGGGAAATGATGCCTCACCTATTTTATGTGCGCATCAATGTGGCATGTATTACAAAAGGACCATGCTTAAACTACTACAACTGCCATATTTACTTTGTTGGGTCTTCCCTCCATCCCTTTCCTTCAATATCATTGTCTTAAGACACAGGTATTTCCCATTTTTGCTCAGTTCTGTTACAGAGATGCCAGGGACCAACTCTAAGGACTTACGGATACAAAACTTTCCATTTTTAAAAACCATGGTAGATAGTTGAATCAGCTTATAGTTCAGTTAGGAGGCCAAAATGAGCAGCTTGGTTTTGCATTAAAACAACTAAAAATAATGACGTCTTTGCCTAAAGACCCTGAAAAGATTTGTTATTTTGCCATGCGTTAGCTGTTCTCCTGTGGCCAGCATCCTAAATATATCATTCTTGGATGAACAAATATTCAGAACTGTGAATTAATCTTTCCTTCTTTCTCTGTCTGTCTGTCTCTTTCTCTCTCACATACAGAGAGAATTTGGCTAGTCAACTGTGTATTTTGTTTTGGCAATAATTTATGAATAAATGAATTCTTATTTGCCCTTGCAAATCTTACCTAGTCTACAAAATTCAGAACTCTACAGACTCCACAGAAAAATAGTAAAAAATATAATGAGATATTAGAGCATATGATATCTTGGCTGAGCTCAAAAAAGCTATGGACAAACAGTCACTATTACTGCAGAAGCTATGTCCACTAAAATAGGATGCTTCCTGCAACAGCTATAAGAAGAATCATGAAATTCTGTTCATGTTAATGGCAAAATGTCCCAAGACTTCCTTGTATATATTGGTGTGAAGTAGGGCTGCATTGTATCTTTATTGCTGTTCAACACCATGATCTATACTGGTTGGCATGGCATCAAATATGGATAAAATGAATACATTACAGGACTACCCCACAAAAATATAACACTGGCTATGTACCTCTCAATCTGGAAATGGAATACTTTTATTTTTTTATGCAGTTAGAGTAGCAAAGTGAAACAAAGTGTGTTGAGGGGAATGGTTTGATTCACAAGATGCTGATGGAGATCTAAACAAACTACTTTATTTAGCATTTAGTGTCCCAAGCCAGTTTCTATATCACAAATAATCATCTAAACCAGTGGCCTGCAACCTGTTGGGCACTAGGGACCAGTTCCATGGAGAAAGATTTTCCTTGGACCGCAGGGGTATGGTTTCACATGCTGCCTATATCCCACGGATGGGGCTTCACTTGTTTGCATGGATCAGTTGCTGGCACGCCACAGACCCGAGTTAAATGTTATTTGAATAGAAACTAGTTATTTATTACAACAGTTAATCATGTAGTACACACACAGAGATATGCTTAGCAACCTGTTCATGTTTTAGAGGAATTACGGTAACAAATAAGATATATCTAAATGTTTGATCCGTAACTTTTTTGATGTTCCAGAAATCATCTTGATAAATGGCAAAGTTAAAAGGAACTGTTCTGTTCCTCTAACTCTTCCTCTATTCAACTTGAAAATACCTGTTTGTATTTTATTATATATTATATAAGTGCCAATTTGATGTAGTGAAGAAGGCATCAATCTAGAAACCGGGAGATTGTGAGTTCTAGTCCCATCCTAGACACAAAGTCAGCTGGGTGACCTTGAGCCAGTCAACTTCTCTCAGCCCTAGGAAGGAGGCAATGGCAAAAAAACACTTCTGAAAAAGTCCAAGTGGTTTCCAAGAATCCGATACGATTAAACAGAATCAAATAAATATATTTATTACTAGCTGTATCCTGCCACACGTTGCTGTGGCCCAGTCTGATGATTCCGCTGGGCTAAAAGAGTGAGGCTGAAGTCCCAAACTCTCCAAGAACATTTGGTGGGCGTGGGCAACTTGATGTCACTGATTTTCATCACATGACACCCCCCCAGCCACCCCTATCCAGCTGGTGATGGAGAAAAAAATGGTCCTTTTCTGGCGACTAGGGTTGGTGATGTTTATAGGCCGCTTCCCCCCCACCCCCAAAAGCATATCCAGGGGGTGGGGAGGATGGTCTAGCTGGTGAATTGCTGTGGCTCAGCGTTGTTAAATGGAAAAGGAAAGAGAAAGTGCACGTTTCTAATATGTTTAATTGCACAATGCTTGTGGGTATACGATATTTTTTGTTGTTCCATTGTGTGTGTAGATATAGAGATTGTCTGGTTTTCCGACTCTAGAACATGCGGCATATAATCGTCCATGTGAGAAACAATCCGTGTGTAGATCTAAACCACAGATTTCTAAAGATTGGCCCTGAGCTTTGATGGTGATTGCAAAGGCCAATCGAATTGGGACTTGCAATCTCTTAAATTGAAATGGCATATCTGTTGGAATCATAGGAATGTGTGGAATGAGGACATCCTCACCTTTGAAAGGTCCTGTCAAGATTGTTGCTTCTACGACGTTGCTCATTAATTTTTTTACTGCAAGCCGCGTGCCATTGCAAAGCTTTGGCTGGTTGATATTTCGCAACATGATAATTGGCACGCCGATTTTCAATTGCAGTACGTGTGGTGGCATCCCTGGGAGATAGAGTGAATTCAAAAATTCTGTTGGATAATTAACTGCTTCATCTGCTTCTACGACACTGTCGACGGACTTGTATGTGACTGCCTCGCTTTGAATGTTAGACTGAATAATATTGCTAATTTCGTAGACGTCTTTGTTCTTGGCCGCAAGAATAGCTCATATACCAATTGTGATTGGTATAATTGGTCTGAATATTGGGAAATATTGGTTTTCAACCAATTCTTGTTTTTCGTCACTAAATTGCAGACGTTATGAGGGAATGATATTCGTCCTGAGGTCAGATCAACTGGCACCTTTCCGTTCCCAATTTCCAGCAATTGATGTGAGAATATCTCAGCTGATCGATCATTTTGCAGCTGGACACGCATATTTATAGTTAATTTTAATGTCTTTACATGTTGCCACAAAGTAGAGTATTCCAGGGAAGCATTTATTTCATCGCCTGGTGTCGATCGAGGAATTACAGGTAATGTTTGTCTGAAATCTCCTGCAAGCAATATTAATGCGTTTCCAAATGGTGTGAGGTTTCCACGCAAATCTTGCAATGATCGATCAAGAGCCTCGAGCGATTTTTTGTGCGCCATTGTGCATTCATCCCAAACAATAGGTTTGCATTTCTGCAATACTTTTCCCACGCCGAATGCTTTGGAAATGTTGCATGTGGGAGTTTCAATGCATTGCATGTTCAATGGCAATTTCAAAGCGGAATGAACAGTTCTTCCACCTGGTAGCAATGTTGCAGCTATTCTGGATGACGCAAGAGCTAAGGCTATGTGATTTTGGGATTGAATTGCTGCTAGAATCAATCTAATTAGGCAAGTTTTACCAGTTCCTCCTGGTGCATCTAAGAAGATTTCTCCAACCCCGTTATTGACAGTTTGCAGTATTTGATGGTAAATGCCTTTTTGCTCAAGTGTTATTTTAGGAATATTTGATTGCAGATATGACAAAAGATCATCCGTGTTGTAATTTTGTTCACAACGCAATTCTACATCGAATGAAGCATCAGCAGATCGATTTGGTGATGGCATTAACAGACAATTAAGAACATTTTAAAAAGTGTTAGGCCAGCCCGGCTTGCTGGAAAAAGAAGGTTGCGTATTTGATGTAAAATATCTTCAGCCATGTGCAACTTATATTTGTCCCATAACTCTGTTGGAGATGAAGGAGAGCAGGCGGTCAATATGATTGCAAACAATGCATGAATTTGATTGGGATGTGATGTGTTGCATGCATCATTAATGTATACATCCCAGTGTTGGTCGTTCTCCAATAAATTCATAAATCTCAGTAAAAACACAACTGCAGCTGTGTGTAGTATGTTTCCTCAGAGAACAGAGCAACAATTTTTATAGCATTTTTAAACACGTAAATGTATGTGCTACCTGAGTCTTCTGTATCTGGACTGCTGATATTTTTTTGTTGATATATTTTGGAATTATACCTAGTGAAAAATTTGTGATTTAATTTTCAAAATTCATGTGGTAAAATGTTGGTGTGTTGGTTTTACATCCAGCAGATGGCGCTGTTTTTCAATGTTTTTCAATGTTTGTCAATGTCTTTCAATGTTTTCCAATGTTTTTCATGTTTCTACCTGTCACAGGTGTGACATGTATATAATATAGGTATATAAAAACACACCCGTAGTCGAATGCAATGTTGTGTCAAAATTTGAAAGCAATCGGTGAAGAACTTTAGGAGATGTGCGGTTATGTACAAACGGACATTTTTATTTATATAGATACTATATTTCAAAGACCTGAAGGCTACAGTCCAACAATGGGACTAAGCCTCAGCCTCATGAAATTACAATATAAAATATTTTTGATTAGCAAAAGATAAGTTTTGTAAACAGCAGAAATTAGAAAGCTCAAGTACACTTAAAATGTATCCTTCCCTCCTTGACCTTTAATTTTGAAAAACAAACAAACAGGAAATTATTAAAAAATAAAAATGTTTAAAGGGTCTCTCCTCATTACAATACATGACGGGACTGCTAGGTAGACTTTTTACAACAATTTACAAAAAGACATTGTGTAATTTCTTTTATTCTGATTTACTGTCTAAACTCAGATACTGTTATAAGTCAGTTTATGAATAATTGTATTGTGCAAACCCAAACAACTGTAGATTATTCAATTAAATTATGATAAAATATATCAGTTTAGCAAAATGTGTGATTAAGATATGTTGCTTGATATATCCAGAATATATCATAAGTGTTCTTAAAGAGGGGTGAACTTTATTATACATTATGGTACAACAGTTACTTTGGTTTCTTCCAGCAGTTTGGAGGCTGGACTGAAATTCCATTCCGTATTACCATATATTGTAAAGTTGAATAGTTTTAGCAGTTTAATAACTCTCAACTGTTATATATAGCCCAATATATACACTCCTGGCAAATTTATCCAGAAATACCCTGAGTTTACTTCCTTGTGTGAAGTTACACACTTTCACATTAAGTAGCCATGAAAGCCAGCTCGGTGACCTTGGGTCAGTCATTGTCTCAGCCAGCCCAATTTACCTCACAGGGTTGTTGTTGTGGGAAAAATAGGAGGAGGAAGGTGTCCTGGATATGTTCACTGCCTTTAGTTACCTTGAGTATTTTCATGTAAAAATAATAAAAGCAGGATACAAATAAATAATATAAAAATAAGTAAGAGTAGAAACTTTGTATTTGGAATAAGGAACACTAAATTTAATGGGACTTTCTACTAAATTTGTTACAAGTGCATTCAATATATATATCTGTACAATTCTTGATTTGTTTGCATGTTATGTGCATCAGGATGTTTCAAACTCTGAAAAAAATTAAGTACTTCCTATGGACGATCACGTGTATACTAAATACGCTATACAGAACTTTGATCGGTTAAAAAGTCGTTTTAAAATAATTTTGGATTTCCTCCAGCTCTTCATGTCTCTAATTACAGATTTCCTTTTTAGCATCAATTAAAGCTGCAGTAAGGCCGATTACGGTGCTAAGTATAAAAGCATTTAGATTTGCACGGCACGATTTGCAAGTTTGAGGCCCACTTCTTTAACCGCAAGGCCCTTTTAATTATTTCGGACTTTCTCGGATGGAGGCGAAAACTAGAACAGAGTCTTAAGGGCCACTTTCAGAAGCATTTTAAGGGGGGGGGAATTGCCCAGCACCTCCCAGATTTTCAGAAGCAACAGGCAACGTATTCTGCTCTTCAAGCAGCATCAGAAATGACTGCTTTTCCTCCAATAATGCTTATTGATTGATTGCATCGCTCCGCCCTCGATAATCTCGCGTTTCTGCCTGATTTTTTTTTTCCCGCCACAATGTCTTTTTCTCTTCTTTCTCCTTTCACTTTCTCTCTGTTGGGCCTCCCGCGGTTTCCCGGACCTTCCGCAAATGATCGCCAAATTTCTTTCCCGTTTGTTCAGGCTTCTCGCTCCCGAGTCCCTATTTTGAAGGCGGGGGAGGGGCTGAAAGGAACACCCTTCCCACGACTGGGCGGGGCAGTGAGCTGCAGGCTGAGGAGGGCGTCGTTTGCAGTCGCTAAAAACCGGAAAGGTTGTTTCTGCTTCTTATCAGGAAGATCAATGTACAAAACGATGTGTCAAGGTTGAAGGCTGTTGGAATTTATGGTTTCTCTCAATATGGAGGCAGCAATTCCTGATAAGTGCTGGGAGCGGTGTAAAGGCATTCTGCACATGCTTGGGAGTCCCGGTTTTTTTTCCTAATTACTTTCATAATTAGAAATGCTTTCATATTTAGATGGAATCTGTTTGACAGCATCTTCTGCACTGCACCACATGCATGCAAGCAGCCCTGCGGACAGCCTGCTGTACTTCGTGTCCCAGGGATTGCCTTTTTTTTTTTTTCCTGTTTCACTTGGTGGGAGGGAGCAGGGAAGAGCCCATTGCAGAGAATCTCCCACAGATTCCTTTTTTTTTTAAACTTCGCGTCGGCTATTTTGACCCTTGCCCTTACAGAAGGGGGGGGTCTCCTTAAAAGCACGCCCTATTTGTGGATCGGATCACCACCCGGATAGCTTGCATGTACCAATTCTCTTAGCCGTGCTGCTGTGGTGTCAAGGTTGGAAGCGCGATTAAAGGCTGGGTGCCGGCGAGGTTACCTCTTTATCTGCCTAGGAAGCCCCAGATATGCTTTATGCAATCGCCCTTCCAAGGGTGCAATTCAGCTCCCAACGTGCGAGGCAACGAGCTTGGCTATTGCCTTCGGAAAGAAATGGATGGCAACCTAAATTTGGAACGAAAGGCAGCCCGCTCGCCTCCCATTCAACGGCAGGGTAGGGGAAACGTGGTCCCTATTTCTTGCAAGTCGCGAAGAGTAGCGTCGCCCTTCTCAACTTTGCTTTTTAAGACAACGAACAGGCGACTTTTATTATGTCTAACTCCCCCCCTCCCCTCCCCACCACCACCACAAGACCCGGAGAGGCAGCCCCATTCTCCCCCCTCCCCTTCCAGCAGAGGAGAAAAGCGGCGGCGGCGGCGGCCCAAGCCACGGTGGAGTGAATGCGTTGTCATGGCAACTGGCAGAGGCAGGCGGCAGGCCGGCCCCAGCCCCAGCCGCCTCAGCCTTTCCTCCGCTTTTGCACTGTGTGGGTGAGCGCCCGAAAGAGCAGGAGAAGCAGCCCGAGTTTTGACGAGAGCGGGTGTGGAAAAAGGAGGGCGGAGAGGCTGGAAGGAGCGATTTGGACTAGGGCTGGGGGGGCCGAGGATTCCAAGCGGGCCGAAGAGGGGCGCGAAATTGGCTTCGGGATGATGGAGGACGGATTCTCCAGCTACAGCAGCCTCTATGACACTTCTTCGCTTCTGCAGTTCTGTAATGGTAAGAGGAGGAAAGTCAAGAGAGCGAAGCGTGCATGCGCGCCCGGAGGGGAGAACCCGAGATCAAGGGCCGCTGGGGTGGTGGGTAGTAGTAGTGGTGGTGGGTGGGCATCGCCCTGAAGTCGAGCGGCGGGGGGGGGGGGCGGCTTCGGTTTTGTGCCTGGCTAAGATGGGCTGACTTGGCAAGTGGGATGGGTGTGCCTGTGCCGGAGAAGCTGGCAAGGAGAACCGCCCCCGCCAAGCTCCCAGCTTTCCTACTTGGAGAAAGGATGGGGCCTTTTCGGGGCTTTCTCTCTCTCTCGCTCTTTAGTTTTAGGTTAAGGGGAGAACGAGCATCGGCTTCCCCACCACCACCACCACCACCACCACCACGATCTTATTTCTGCCTGGCCGAAAGAAACGCTGGGCGTTTTAGTTAAGCTTCACGGGAAGGCGAGAGGGAAGAGAGCGAGAGCTCTGCCTGCCTGCCTGGACTCTCCCACTACAGGGTTGCATATTGACGGGTGCCTGATAGAGGATCGTGAAGATTATGGAAAAGAAAGTAAACAACAACAACCACGACCACCTCACCTTCTGTGTGTACGGAGGGAGGAAAGCACTTTTCATTTCTTGAGTTTTAACTTCTAGGAACCGCCCCGCGTTGAAATGCTAGCTCGATTGACGTGTGTTTCCCTTGTTTCACGGTCTTTCGTTCTAAATAAGCAAACGTTCACAGTTATAAAGAATGTGTGTATATGTACGAGATGTGAATCGTATTAAAGATGGTCTTTGAAGTTTTATGTAATTCGGACGGTGAGTTTTGTTCGTTGGCATACTGCACTGCGTGAAAGATTTATGGTTTCTTGTACAGTTATTTTTTAAAGTAAACAGAAGTCTTGAGATGGAAAATATGTTGCTTTCCAAGCTGTGTAGTTTCTGATCTGTTTCTTTGACAATATATTAAACCAAATGGTGTTTGGGATGGTGATGTAACAAAACGCAGCTTGATTTACAGGAAACTTTTGCAATAAACATTTAAGACAGAAGACCCTTCCTGTATTGGACTAATTGGGATAATATATTAATGTATGGTTTGTCAGTTGGACTTAATAGGATCTTTTAAAAATGGAATTTAAAGTATTTGTAAACATCCTAACTCAGTATTGACTAACAGGAGTTACATGTGAATATATACAGCATGTAAAGGTTTTGCTGTTCACTTAAAAAAAATCTTTGTGATTTACAGTACATGTTTCTTTGCCTGAAGAAATTATAATAGATTACAGTGTAGTTCACATATTATTTATATTTGTGTTGATAAAAGTAAGAACTATATAAAATAGCTTATTTATGTTGGACTTTGTTAGACTATTTTTGGCAATGATAGAAAAAACAGAAAATTACTCTTTTAAATCAGCTAAAGGTTGGGATTATTTAAAGCAATTTTTATACTGTGTTGTGAAAATTAAATATTGGGTTTGCATCTCTTTCATTGTTTGCATTTTTGTTTAGATATATTTAAAATAAGTAAAGTTAAGATCAGTAAATTATACTTTTGGATAGATAAAACTATATATCTATTGCTTTCAATAGAACTTCATCTGCCTTTTTCCCATGTGAATTTAACTTTATTAGGATTTACTTTGAGGTAAAGATGTAGAACTGGACTGTCAGCTTGCTATGTTGGATAGATCAGCTGATAATATAACTTCTGTCTTATAAAGTGGCAAGTAGAGCTAAGGTTATATAGAACCTGTTTAAAAGGAAGATTGCTTGTAAGTTATGTTAATACTGTACTTCAGAAGAGTGTTCTAGTTATAGAAATGATGTGAAAGAAATTGAGTGCATATGAATATTTTATAATCTAAGGAAATTTTTTTTACAGAACAGTTAGGAAAAATGTGGACTCTTCAGATATTGTAGAAGTACAACTTCCACCTTCTTTCACTATTGGCCATGTTGGTTAGATAGTTCAGTAATATCAGAGAGCACAAATGCCTCTAGATATTGAGCAAATAAATAGAATGTTTGCATTCTATTCTCTTTAGGGGATTAATTCCACAATCAGGATTCTGCTATAATAAATATTGTGCCTTGTTACCTACTCTTGATAGTGTCATCTGATGAAGATTCATAAATTGCATAGTGGCTAATGAGAAGTGGGATATTTTTCAGGTGTTCTGGCCATAAAGTCTTAAGGTTTGTTAGACTTTATTTTGAAATGAAAATAATTTTGAGGGTAGTATATTTAGAATAAAATCTTCGGAAGTAATGTAGACTTGCAAAATATCTGCAAGCTGTTAGCCTGATCCTTCTTAAGAGTACAACCCAAGCACAAAACTTAATCTTGATATTAAAAAGTATACAAATCCCATAGTACAGTGGCCACGAAAATAAACAGGATTGGCCCCAACATCACCATCTGGAAACTTCCAGCCAGATAGGATAAAAATCTATGCAAGTCAGACATGAAAAACCACATACTTCTGAAAACATTTTGTTGTCTTAGCTACAATTGGATGGGTTAACAGACTGCTTTAAGTCATAAACCACACTGCTTGGATTCATATAGCTTGCTAAGCCAAACTAGACAAACTGTGTCATGGCATAGACATGTGAACAAGCTTGCTATGGGTTATTCACCAGACCAGGATTAGGAAGTAATCATCTAGCAAAACATTTGACGAAGTATTCCATGTCATGCTAATTAGCAAGATAGTTAAATATTTTCTGGCTGCCATAACAAGCATATATATCAGTGGGTGCTTTGTACACCCATGGGTACTCAAAGAATGCTAATCAATGGTTTCTTATCAAATTGAACAGAAGCATCAAGTAGACTTCTACAAGGATCAGTCCTGGGACCTGTTTTTTATATTTTTTAATGACTTGGATAAACAGGTGGGAGAAAGCTTCTTTAATTTACAACTGACTAAAATTGGAGGGAATAACTAATAAACAGCTAGTTTGCTGTAATGCTTGTCAAACTCAAGGCTTGGGGGCTGTATCCGGCCCATGGGGTGCCTAGATCTGGCCTGCGGGGCTGCCCTAGAAACAGCAAAGGACCGGCCCGTGGTGCCTCTGCCAGCAGTGTCTTGGATAATGGAGGGATGAACAGGCAGACAGACCAATAGATGATGGATCCCACTTAGTTTGCCAGCAATCATATTCTCCTTCCCAACTCCAACAATAGATTTTTCTTCTTAACCTATTTGATCTTTTATTGCCCAACTTGCCTTTAGAGTACTATGCATGTAATAAACTTTACCTACTCCAGCTAAATGCTTTACTAGATTATTTTATTTCCTTTATCTGTGTGGGAGATCATGTGACATGCAAACAGGGCTTAGCTGTTCCATTCTGTCATAGACTTGATCCAGGTAATTTGGGGCCCAATCTGTGAAGTGGACATACATGAAAGCTCACTTTTGCCTCTCTGCAATCATGTAATTAGATATCCAAGGCATAATCATCACCCAACTTTAAATGATTCGTTAGTCCAGTTGAGACTAACTGCTGCACATGATCTCCCTGGGTTAAATTAGGCTGATTAAACTGATTCACTTCAGTGATGGGGTCAAGATGATCAGTGGTGGGATTCAACCCACTTAACAACTGGTTCACCAAAAATGTGAGTGCATGCACGCATGTGCATGGCTTCCACGCATGCACGGCTTCTGCTACACAGCGAGGGTCGACCAAGCAGCCTTTCGGGGCCTGCTCTGCTCCATCTCTGCTGTCCAGGGCAGCGGCTGCTTCTGCTGACCCGGAGACCACATGGAGCATCTCTGTGAGCAAGCAAGCCTCAGCAAAGGACGGCTGCAAGATCTCTGCTGCAGTGCTTTAGGTAAGAAGAATCCGGATGTAGTTTGAGGCCAGAGGGGGGTGGCGGCGAGTAGGGCAAGGTCGGAGCCGGGGAATGACGCATTCCCCGGCCGAGGTGGGTGGCAAGTGGGCAACGCCTCCAGGGCAAGGCCGGAGCTGGGGAATGGCACATTCCCCAACCCAGCCGAGGCAGGTGGTGAGTGGATGGCAGCTCCGGGGCAAGGCCGAAGCTGGGGAATGCTGTGTCTCTGGGGCCCAACCCGAGGCGAAGGGTGAGTGGGGGGCATTCTTACCTTTGGTGAGCAGAGCGAAGTACGCAGGCGAGGCACGGAGATTAGCTGGACCACGTGGCGTAGGGAAGATAATATATAGGGTGGGGCAGGGTGGGCGGGGCTAACAGTGGCCGATTTACCGGTTCTCTGAACTGCCCAAATTCATAACCGGTTCTCCCGAACTGGCTGAATCCCACCCCTGAAGATATGATTAAAATAGTAATGTAAATGACTTTAGTTCTGTGGAGTATGTTATCATTTTTAAAAATTCTAATATAGGGAATATAAATGGGAATCAGACCTTGGGAAAGGACACGATCAAAGAAAAAAGTAATATGAAAATTAAGAATTGATGAAAAAGCACTGAAAAGAGAAGGATTTTGTAATTCTAAACAATTTACATTATAAACAACTTAAACTAGATCAGCTTACAAAGATTTAATGTGTCATTGAGTATTCAATCTTAATGTTTCTAATAATACTAATAATTTTCTAGTACTAAATTGGGACAGTGAAGAATTAAAAGCATTTGAGGAGGAATCTAATTAGAAGCTTGAGGAAGAAGTTAAGACTTGAAATGTCTTGCCCTGAGCCTAATATGGATTTAGTAGAAAAATTTCTTGCTGACAGCACATAATTTCAGTTTATCAACAATTACTGTCAGTTAACATCAAGTTAAAGGAATCAAAATATGTCTTGGAATAGCATTAATGGAAACGGAGAGGAATGCCCTAAGGAAATTGTATTAAATAACAACTAGTTATCCTTTATAATGTAACACTGGAGGGGCCTTGATACAGATGGGAGTTTGAAGATATGATCTGTGCTATTTATTACTAATGATATTGCTCATGCTTTTGCTAATGAATAATGCTGGTTAGTGTGTTCTCACCACTAGTATTTTGGAGGCATACTCCTTCTGGCTTCTCCATGAGGCTAGAAATGGTTTGAAGGCAGATTCCAGGAGGTTATTATTGGCTCTTTTTGGGAGTAGGAGGCAATGCAAATTGCTGATCAATAAAACCCCGATACTATTCTGCAATAAAGTAATCCCAGGAGTACTTGATTTCAGATTGAATTGATCCATCTAAATTATATCCCCTGGGAGAAACTGCTGCGAATCCCCCAATTCTCTATACTTATGGAAGTCTAGGTGCTTCTTTTCTATGACAACACCTATATTTTGGAACAGCTTAATGCTTGAGTGAATTATTACCTTCCAAAAACTAATTACATTACCGGACTGATGGTGATTATTGTAATGGCATTTTTTATAATTTGTAATTTGTACCATGAATATTTGATTCCTGTGTCTTCATTATTGGAAATTTCAAAACATTCAGGATTGCAGCAATAAACAATGTGACTTGGCATAAAATGCATGTTCCAAACTAACATAGTTAATGGCCATCTTGACATAAAAATAAATTTCTGGATGATAGGTCCACTATATAATGGCTTTTAGCAATTCTTAAGCATTTATTTCCTGTTGCCTGTTTCTTCTGCTTTTTAGTTATTCTACTTACCCTCTGTTATCATTGAATGAAATCTCCAACCACATTTGAACCCACCTTAAATATAGTGAAATTTTGCCCCTTTAGATGAAGTAATATATACTTGTGATGGCGAACCTATGGCATGCGTGCCCAAAGTGGCACATGGAGCCATGTCACCTGGCACGTGTGGCGTTGCCCGTTCCTCTTCTGGGTTTCTGGCGCGAATGCGAGTGCGACCATCAACTGGCCTTTTTGTGTGCGGCAGTGCCAGAAACTGGAGGAGGTAGTGTTCCGTTTTCCTGTGTGAGCATGCTCGCCGGCCAGCTGATAGTTGTAAGCGCATGCGCGCCAGAAACCTGGAAGACTAGCTGGCCAAGGAGTATCCGTGCACCGGAAACCGGAAGTTCATTTTTGGGGTCGTGCATGCATCATTGGCAGCTCCTCTTCCGGGTCGCCGCCCAGATGTGTGTGCACACTACCTTTTCGGCACTCGGTGCCAAAAAGGTTTGCCATCACTGATATATGCCATCACTTACCTAGACGAGTCACCAGTTATTTTGACATGCAAAACAGAAATCCCGTATTTTGCCAAGCTAAGCACAAAAACAGGTAGCAGTAACAAAATTAAATAACATAGACTTGCTGCTATCATGGTATCCAATATCAGTGTGAAGTAACTATCTCCTATCTATACCTTTTCTCTGCAAGGAGTATAAATCCTTCCATTCCCCACCATCCAGTCAGAGTTGAAGAGGCTTCTTGGATGAGAAGTGAAATGTCTTCAGAGAAAAACAAAAAAGTCCATTTGCCTCTTAAAAAGCAACTTTGGGACAACCTTGACCTGGATGACTGAGAATCTCCATAGACAATTGTCCTTACCACAAGATTATCTTGCTTTTATTCACAGATAGTGAATGCCAATCCTAAGAAAACAAACCCTAGCTGATTTCATGGAAACACAGTGCCATGGGAGCAGAGAATTTGCCAGAGTATTTAAAATTCAATGTTTAGTTGATCATGACAGACACAGCTTGTTAATTTTTCAATACAAAAAGATGGGGGGGGGGGTTGTATCCTTTTCAGTCTACACTTATATATGATAATTGATAAGTTTAATACAAAAGTGTAATACAAAAAGATGGGGGGGTTGTATCCTTTTCAGTCTACACTTATATATGATAATTGATGAAAAGTTATTGAGTGATTTGATGAAAGCACTAATGTTTTGGATTCTGAGTGACTTTTTGGTCTTCCTTTTTATCTTTTTTTATCCATGTCAAGAAGGTTCAAGATTGAGCATTCATCCAAGTGAATCAGTCTTCTCTTTTTTTTTTGACACAGAACCACTGCTATATTAATCAAATAGGAAGCTGTTTTATAGTCTTAAAAAATAGGTGGCATAGCTGATTTCTAATTGTCTGTATTATATATCATACTTTTTTTTAAATCAAAGTCTGTGCTGGAGATAGCTTACCAGTAAACACCAACCAACCTTTACAACTGAATTGACTATGGCATATAATCTACAATAATTTAGTTGTGGCTGACTAATCATACACACTGGATTAGGACGATAGGGTTTTGCTATAGTTTTGTATCATTTTCCCCAGAAATGTTACTATTTTTGTTCATATAATATTAACTTCAATGTGTTAGGCATTTTTTCAGGAATAAGGAAACAAGGTACAGTAGAACCTCTGGTCACGAACGCTTCTGGCCAGGACTAAATTGGGTTCTGGCCAAAAAATTCATAATTTTTTCCCCAGCCGATTTCCCCTTCTGTGCCATTTTTTTTTTGTAAGCGCCAAATTTCCAAAATTAGGTTCGGGTCACAACCAAATTAGTTTGTGACCAAACTTATGGAACGAATTATGGTTGTGACCAGAGAATAACAAAACAAATGAAGCAACTTCTTGGCCAATCTTTCTATAATAATTACTTATAATTCAGTATTAAAATTGATTAAAAGCGAACAATACGTTCTTATCATTATGCTATTAGGCCTGCTATGGGTTAGATCTGCTAAGTGTCACAAAATTTACTTTTTCATGGAATTTCTGTCTCATACACAATCTCATAAATTTCTAAGCCAATATTTAAGTTTTTGCCAGATTCTAAACAAAACTAAGTGCTCCTCTATGAATCTGCTACATGTTTATACTGCTATTTAGCTTGTACCTTCTAATTGAAAGTATATCAAAAACCTGCATGTAGCTAATTAAATTTTGATCTAGATGCCACTGTAAAAAGTAAAAAATTGTGAAAGTGAAGCCAGGTATTATGACAACTGTAAAAAACAATATAAGTCTTAAATCACTTTAAATGCATGTTAAGGTTTTGTAATATTTTTCTCATTTTCTGTTTGTTTAGAGAAAAGACAAAAATCAGGAGTCGGAGTTAGTATCCTTACCCATGTTTCTTGTTAACTTAAGAATCTGCAACATAAGAAATGAAAATGGATACAAATATTGTTCTTGTTGCATCTGGTTTTGCCTTAGTTTTAAAATTCTACACATACTCTATAGGAAAATATATTTTAAAGAAATGCCTGGGCCAAATTTGGCTAACCTCAGGCCACAAACTTTCATGTGGCTTTCCAATTATTTTGCACAGCCACTAAATAAGGGTCTCAGACTTCGACTATCACACATGCCTTATAAGGACTAGTTAATTAGCTGAAGGACTTCAACATCTTTGAAGATCTTTCAGACATATACATGCAATCTAATGAGTGAAAATGAAGAATATTTCAATATGACATTCATAACAAATTCATAAAATAAAATAATAACAAGATTCTTGGGAAGGACTTGATAGGTGGATTAAAATGCCAAACCCAGTCTAAACATCTGGCTGCCTGAGCGATGGACTATAACAACTGTGAAATAGCTATTGCTGAAATATACCGTATTTTTCGGACTATAAGATGCACTGGAGTATAAGACGCACCTTAGTTTTTGGGGAGGAAAATAAGAAAAAAGAAAAAAGCTGATTAGGGGATGGATCAGCCTCCCGGAATACCCCCAATCAGCTGTTCCCAGAGGTGAACTTTAGCAACAGGTTCGTTGATTGTGAGCTCTGTGCCTTGCTTTTTTTTCAGCCTCTCAAACGAAGGTTTCAGAGGCTGGACCGGGGCTACATTCAGACTATAAGATGCACCCAAATTTTCACCCTCTTTTGGGGGGTAAAATGGTGCGTCTTATACTCCGAAAAATATGGTAACTGCAAGCAAAAACATTTCACTTTCATCAATTAGCCTGTGATGTGTTTTTTTATTAACTAGAACACCAATGTTTTATTATATTAATCAGTTAATAGTTAATATTTTTGCATCCATTAAGTCCATTATGCCCAATCCACCTTTTCTTTCTCTTCTCTCTCCTGGTTGAGCAAAATAAGCTTTCTTTTCTTCAATCTTTTTTGTTGCTAATTTCTCCTTCTCTTTATTGCTTGTCTAGGTAAAGTTCTTCCTTCCTTTGCCTAGAATGCCACTTACAACCAAGAAGGATACATTATCATAGGCTCTTATTAATCAGATTTGTTGAAAATTAAAATGGGATAAATTATATAATCTTAGAAACTAGAAACTTAGAAACTTTAGCACCTCTT
Organism: Pituophis catenifer annectens; assembly: GCF_029215685.1. NCBI lineage: Eukaryota > Metazoa > Chordata > Lepidosauria > Squamata > Colubridae > Pituophis > Pituophis catenifer. The sequence continues at coordinate 311,932,006 of NW_027256881.1, forward strand.
TTCTCAGTGAGTATGTCATAAGAGCAAGAATATTTTGCTCCTCTTGTCTACTTCTTGAAGCAATGGGGGGATGTTGTTAGTGCTTTCCTGGTACAGGGAAAATGTGCAGATGTTCTGGCCCTGTAATACTTAATAAATCATCATCTACTTCCCCACACTCTGAGAAAGTTACACAGATTTCCTAGTTCTCTTGCTGTCTCTCTTATTCCTTAGTGAACATTGGGTCTTCACAGCTGAGTGGTCAGACTTGGCTCTCCTTTTTGACCACCTCGTTTCTTCCCTTAGGTATACCCCCTTCTGCCTCCTGTCCTGTCTTTCTTGGTCAAGCTTGATCAAGCCATAACTCCCTGCTACTCTTGCTCAAGAGCTCAGCACCATCTCAGTAGCAATGCTTGCCAAACAGTGCAATAGCAGAAAATACTTCTCAGCGGGTGCTGCTGCTCAGTGTAAGTGACCTCTGAGGCCTGATTGCACAGCTCAGGCCCTGATGCTGCTGTGAAACTTGTTGAGTCAGGTTGAAATGAACTGTGAGGCCACCACATATTCCTGACAATATCCTTCGCAGCCTGTGCATCTATGTGGTGCTCAGTGTTTTTGCCTTGTGGACAGCATCCTTGGTGTCTATGAAATATTGTTGGGGGACGGGACAAAAATAATCTGAATGGCTGTGAATTTAAGACCTCTGCCCCTAAGCCTCCTTAGGTCACAGTGCTAATTTTTGATAGCATTATTGCTAAAAATCATCAATGTAGGTATCTTTATTTATGTATATAAATATGGTCATCATAGAAAAGATACATAGAAATGTCCACAATTCAAGTTCATAGTACTGTAATAATTTTAGCCCACAAACATCAGCAGATTATCTACATTCCAAATACACACATCATCAATATAATCCTCCTTATTTCCAGGTTGGATCTCTCCGATGAGAGATTCAATGAGTTGGATCTCTCTTTGCTTCTTGTCCTCTCTCTTGTGATGTGGAGAATAAATTGGTACTCTCTTCCCTGTGCAGCCCTTTTAAGTATTAAGGTTTTGCTATCATGTCTCCTCTAATCATCTCTCCTTTAAGTTAAACATACCTAGTTTCTCCAGACCCCTAATCATCTTCCTTGTTCTTCTCTGATCTCTTTCTAGCACCTTAGCATCCTTTTTGTATTGTGACCAGAACTGGAACTATATTCCAAATGGCCTTACCAGTGTGGTACAGAGCAGTACTATCACTTACCTTGATCTTGACACTGTTGGTGCAGAGCAACCAAAAGGGTGGGTGATAGGCAGGTGGGAGGTCTTGAAGTACCCTTGCTGTTGTAAGTGTAGTGGGTTGCCAATTGCCTGAGTTTTGATCATGTGACTGGCAGCCATAACTCAGAACCAGGTGTAAGTACCATTTGTTCACTGTAACTTTGAATGGTCACTGAATGAATAGTTGTTAAGCGAGGACTATCCGTAAGTTAAGGAGCTGAATTATACCATAAATATAAATAGAATATGTTTTTATTCCATAACATATGAGAAAAACAAAATGATACTTTACACAACAATTTGTATAACATAAATTATACATTGATAAATTAGATGACCATCTGATTCCATGGTACATTAAATTCTTACTCCTGATTCATAGCAGTATCATTATGCTATTTTCTAAGACCATAAAACCATAAAAATGCAAACTATGCTAAGTAAAAACAGTGCTTTTTCCATTTTGTTAGAACAAGATTTAAGGGATTCAGTGATAGAAAAAATAAGTTGGTTTTAGTGCCACTTTTCAAAAAATACTGTCACATTGTTTCCCGTTGTGACTAGTTGAGCTGTTGTAATGTTATGGAATCCTCAGATATAAATTGACATTATAGACTGGGGATTTAGGTTTGCTAAAATTGCAAATCTCTTTAGATTATTAACTGACGTAATAAATGTGTTTGTGTTGTTTGTTTTTCTTTTCTTTTAATTTTAAAAAGTTTTTTTATTTTAAACACATTAAAAACACATTAAAAATCAAACATATACATACAACAAAAAGTAACACAAAAAAGAAAAATATCACTTTTCTTTCAGCTATACACAGCGGTCTGCTCTTTCTATACATCAATATTTACTAATATTTAAGTATATACTTATTTGACGTTCATTTTCTACTTTATATCATTTCTTCTTTACTAACAAAAGATCATACACATTTCGCCCTCCTTTCTTCATTCATTTAACTTATTTCCTTATGTTTCAACTATTCATACCATCTACTCCAAACCTTATAATACTTTGATTCTTCTTTCCCCTTAATTTCTTTAGTTAATTTATCTAATTCTGCACATTCTAGAATTTTTTTAATTAAATCCTCTTCTGTTGGTAATGTTTCCTTCTTCCAATATTGTGCGTATACAATACGTGCTGCAGTCAATATATGCAATATAAGGTACTGTATTTCTTTAGTATAGTTGTCTATTGAGATTCCTAACAGAAATTGTTCCTGTTTTCCCTCTATTGGGTTCTGAATTATTTCTACTATCCAAGTTTTGATTTTCTTCCAGAATTTTTGTGCCACCATTGATAATAGTATGTTCCGTAGCCAGTCTTGCACTTCCAACATTTCGGGGAGTTAGTAGGGAACATTTTCGCAATTCTGGCCGGTGGGAGGTGCCATCTATGAAACATTTTCATCTGGTTTTCCTTGTATGCCGTTGCAATTGTTAGTTTCATATTCGTTTTCCACATCCTCTCCCACTTCTCTAGTTCTATCACATGGTTAAAGTTTTTCTAATTGAACATCGAAACACATTCAAAATAAGATTACCTAAGGCTTAGATGTTCACCAAGTTTCTCAGGTTTTTCACCATGCTTCAACTCACACCTCAGAAATCAAGTTCATCAAGTATTGCTAATTCTTTCTTTTTGTCCAGATTTTACACCTTCCAGTGCCTTGTAGCTTTCTGATCCAACTAGATAACCTAGATTAGTTATTCTGGAAAACTTTTAAGCCCCATCTCTTTAAAGATTTTAAAAGATTGCTATTATACACTACAGAACTGAGGAGGTTTTTTTTTAAATTAACAATCATTAACCACATAGATATTCTCATGGATCATTATTAGTCAAACCTAAAACTATAAAGAAATATGAAATGTAAATCAAAATTTAATTAAGTCTACAAAGTTTAAATACAATATAATGATAAGTATATATACTTATCAACTTATGTATATTTAAAAGTAAGAAGAAAGTAAAATAACACATAATATAGTGCAATCAATATTTAAATAGTTCCTTGAATATCAGAAAAAATGTGATATTTAGTGAGGATCCAATCCTTTAATTTAGGATTCTGAATGTTATTTTATTCATAACTGAATTTCTTTTCAACTACATTCCATAATGAGACATTTCTGTATTTTATACTTAACATATCTGCTATATGCTATTAGCCCTTTGCACAAGTTTATTAGAAAACTATAAAAAATCCTTTGAATATAATGATATCAATAAATATGAATGAAAACAAAAAATAAAATTAATAAATATTAAAATATGTTAATATAATATACTAATGGGTTATAACATTCTTCCAATGGAGACAAAATCATCAAATATATTAATAAGATAATACTTTTTGGTTCTCAACATTCATTTCATTACAATATTCATATATGGATGCTTTTTGTTCAGTATTATGTCTTTATCATGCAAAGCCATATAAGAAGATATATCCTAGTGCATGAAACACAAGGTTAAGCATTTTAAAATTTATCTCATAATCCTAGAGTTGGAAAGGATGCCTTCTAATCCACCCTCTGCCTAAGAATTCGCATATAAGTACCAACCCAAATAAATGGCTGTCCAACCTTTGCTTGGAAACCTTCACTGATGGAGCCCCCAAAACTCCTCGAAACAAACTTTAATATTTCCCTTTAAAAATAAGAGGATTTAGAAGTACTTGCATTGGCATTCATTATTTATATGCAATTTTGTTCCTTGGGGTCAAGAAACAATTTTGTTTCTTGGGGTTGAACTAGATGGGGTTGAACTAAATTGTATTGTATTGTGTTTTACATACAGTAGTGGCCTAGCAATAATTGATTTTCACTAGGATAATAAGACATTATACAGAAAGGAGAGGTTTGCTACTTCCCAGACACTTGTCACTGTCTCCTCCAAAACTTGATTTTCACTGATACTATGGAAGTGGGAAGCAACTTAACTAGCAGTTAACTTCCTCAAAACCTTATCAATGAACAGTGACCAAACTCTGCACCAGTCTTAACAATATGAATAATCTTAAAACAAACTCAGCTTTGATGAGATGCATCTACACAATTTTTCTTGGCAAAAGTACAGAACTGCTATTGTTACTCAGAAGTATTTAGTAAGGATGTACAAGAGTTCTTCAGAAAGAATCTACTCGTAAATCTTCAAATCTTTTTTATGAAAAAAGGCAATGCTACTTTAGGGAGTTGCAAACTTGCACAATGTTCAAACTGTCAAGTACTTTTCCAGAATTAAATGCCAAGGAACTGTGAGGTCCTAAAATTTAGCCATTAGCCCTAGTAGCTTGGTGATTTCTCATTCAAATACTATCCAGATCCATTTCTGATTTATTTCTGAACACAAAGGTTGCCAAGTTTGCTCACTTGTTGGGACTGATAGTGTTACAGAAGTTAGTTTTGAATAGTTTGCCTTGATTGTTTCTGATGCTTAATTTGTATTTTCTGTGTGCTGCATTTTAATGTTTGCAAGCTGCTTTCAGTATTTTAAGTAATTGCAAAAAATAAATCAAAATATATCCACACTCACAAATTGTTACTACAAATAATATGACTGACATTAGAATGGCAGTTTACCTTTCTCAAAAATGAAATAATTAAAAAACAAACCTGGAATAAAGTTTTTCCAAATTAAACATTTTTATCTCATATTACTATAATTCTTTTCAAATTCCTGTTTCTTCAGTTATCTATTTGCTCAAAAGAGATTTCTGACTATTGAAATCCCATATAGTTATTTTAAAAATATAATTTGGTTACTGCAATCATGTTTTATGGTGAAAAAACAAGGTTAATGGAAATACATAAAGCTTTACCAATTGAGTATTGGATGCCTCTCAAAAATTCAGAAAAGAGCACAGCTATAGCTTCCAAATGTATACAGTATATGTTGTGCAGCTGCATATCATGGAACTGTTTGATGTTTCACTATTCATAAGCACATGATCTACAGTCCTGAAAAAAACAGGCTATATTTTTTGCTTCCAGTTAGCATTGCTAGAAAAACAAACTGTTCCACCTTTCATTATAGAGGCTCTGGAGTTTACAGCAGAAATTTCTTAGTTAGAGACTGACTTAGTTTATGAGATAATTGTGGTTAAGCTTCACAGGCCTTTCCCTACACACAAAAGGAGAGAATGTACAACATCAGCATCTGTAATTACAAGGAAATATAAAAACTCTGGGCTGACCTAACTTTGTTTGAAAAGTAGGAGCTGGAAATTTTCTTTAGTTTCGAGCTTTGCTGCTTCCATTTTTCTACTGCTTCTAAATTCAATATCTCCAGAGGGGTCTTGAATTTACAAGAACAGACTGGACAAGTACACAGATTACCTTGAAAAATCAAACAAATCAAAGATAAGATGTACAATTCTGTTTAAATTGCTTAATGGTTTCCAAAATATAATTAATGCATATCAATATATACATATCTTTAGGTTCTTTTGTGTATGTGCATGTACATGTGTTTGTGTATTCATATTCCTCATCTCATGTAGGCTTAGGCCAGGAGTCCCCAACCTGTGGGCCGCAGCTCACTACTAGGCCACATGAGTGGCTGGCCAGTGCGCTCACTAGTGTGCACACACCTCACTTGCACTAGCGTCATGGTGAGTGTCGTGCACATGCTTTCAGCCCCGTTTGTGTTGAATGTGTGCTTATGGTCCCATTTGCATCACACACAGCCCCGTTCACACATGCGCATGCATGCATAAAGGCGCCTGCCCCTCCTCCCCTCCAGGCTGCCAACATAGAAAGGTTGGGGAACTCTGGCTTAGGCCATCTTCATACCTAATTTCAGTCAGATCCTCACAGTAATTTTTTAATTCATATTTCATATTTAATATTGTACTGTACTGTATATTTCATATTACACTGTAATTGAACATTTGATTTTAAGAACTATGTTCTATGGTGTATTATGTAACACTGATGATCAATGATAAATTTGAAGTTATTTTCCTTGGATCATGCTGGATTATCTTTGGGCTTGGTTTTGACAGTTGTCATATTTGCAGCCATTGCAGTCAAGTGATCAAAATCTGGAAGCTCAGCAATTATGATGAGACAGCATTTCAGTCATGTGATCTCCAGTTGCAACCTTCTTTGCCAGCTTCCCAGAAGTAAAATTAATGCAAATGGAAACCACATTACATCCTTGCTTAATGACCTACAGTGATTTGCTTAATGATGACAACTGGAAGTATTTGAATTTTCACTGGTAATCAAGGCAGTCATGTAATGTTGTGTTTTACGTTGCTTAGCAATGGAAATTCTGGCCCTTCTGGTTGTTATCATTAAATAAGGACTATTTGTAATTTGTATTTCTTCAGATCTTGCTCAGTTCAGTTAAAAGATGGGTTTAACCTTCCCCTCTTACCTTCCTATTTAATTGTTCACAGTGTTTAACTAAACACTGTGAGGAGGAATGTTTCCAATGACATCACATATTAATTAGAGTAAGAAAAAGAATGGTGTGATGAGTATTTCCATTTACACTGAGCATTTTGTGCAAGCATATGGGCATCCATGATGAACTAGATATTTTTTTCCCTTCCATTTTATTGTTTCCAATTCTCAGAGGCTCCCTGCAGTTTTCTTGGCAAGAATTAATATAAAGATCCTGCTTTTTAGTCTATAAGAAATATACCAGGAAATAGTCTCTGTAGTATTTTTCTTTTGTCTAGGTTTATCTGGATCACACAATTTATGTGAAGATATTTATAGTTAATAGGAGAAATTCACCTTTCTGCACCTTTTTGAATTATATTTTGACCATATACACACAAACTGCAGAGGGAAGGGGAAATTATATTCTCTATGAATTACTGGCAGAATGTTTCAATTTAAAGGAGAATTAACTGAATTCTATTTTGACAAGAGTGATTGTTTTCTAATAAAAGCAGCAATATACCTGTATCTTTCTCTTTTTGTTGGGAGAAGCTTTCTTCAGATAGTTTTTACAATTATGTTTAAGCTGCAGATCTATCAATATTTACCTTGAAGCAAGCATAATGTAACAGGACTTCAAAGTTAAGGGTTGGGGTTTTAACTTCTAATTGAGAGCAGTCTAAAGTTGGTTAGAAGATAGGCAGAAATATCAATGTTTTAAATGAGTAAAATAAAATAAAATAATAAAATACATATGTATTTTTAGATGACAGTGCTTCTGCTGCCAGCAGCATGGAGGTGACAGACCGCATAGCTTCACTTGAACAACGTGTTCAGATGCAGGAAGATGACATTCAGTTGCTCAAGTCCGCTCTGGCAGATGTCGTTAGGCGTTTAAATATTACTGAGGAGCAACAGGCCATGCAGAACAGGAAAGGACCTACCAAAGGTATTAACCTCCCATTCAAGTTCACCTGTATATATTACAATGAAAATATTTTAACCAGTTAAGATGAATGGAATTATCTGAGAATATTTCTTGCATAATATTTTTCTGAGTTGGATAGTTATCAGTTGTACGGTTTAACCTAAATATTGAATCTAAAGTATATATTTTTAAAAAGTCTTCTAAGAAGTGTACCCAGATAAGTATTTTTCAAATTTCTAATCAAGTCTCAGTTTACTTTTCTGTTAAATTTGACTGGAATTCATATTTCTGTTTTTTAATGAATATTAGCTAATATTTGTCTGTCTAAATATTTTTGGTTGTATTAAAGAATGCAAAGAATATTTAAGTTAAAGTATACCAAATTTTTCCAGAAATATTTGAGGTCAACTGTGTTTTTGCAGAATTTTACTCTAAATATTTGTATATCATGGCAGAGAAAACAACACCTGACCTTTTTCATTATCTTGTATATCTAAGTAAAACATCTAAATATGTTACTGTTTATGAAATGACAGATTTTATGTATCTGGTGCTGTCCTACATTTTATTTTATGGGATTAGGAAGATTATTTGTTTCTCAAAATCTCTTTATACTTCTATATCAAGGAAGGGCAATTTGACTATTTAAGCATTTTTGCCACAGTCATGTAGCTGAAGTTTATAGCAAATGACAAAGCATAAGTTTTGAAATTTCCTTACCTACTGCCCTGTATAAACTCCAATTTTCAGGGCCAGAAGGAATATGCTAAAGGCTGTGATAGTATTTTCTGAAAATGAGTGAATTTCTGTATTAATAAGATGCAAGTAAATATTGTTTCTACCTTCTAGAACAAGAACAGCAGACATAGGGAACAACAAGGTCAATCTGTCTAACATTAATAGGAAATTTTAGAGCTAATAATAAATTTAGTATGAATCTTGAAGAACATGTCTTATCAATCTAATCTTTATATTTTGGATTGATTTATTTCTTAATATATTGTTGAAATGTTATATATTGATACCAGCTATGCGTTTAACAAGACATTCAAGAAATTTTGACTAGCAGGTTAATCAGATTTGAATTGAAGGTAACTAGACACTTAGCTTGCAAATTATTCTCAAAGATTGTGCTCAGTGATTTCATATAAAAATGATGTAGAGTATTGAGTGGAAATACTAGGGATTCAGTCTTGGACTATATACTTCAGCATTTTTTACTAATAACACAGATGGAGAAGTTATCAGATTTGCAGATGATACAATTGGATGGAATGATTAAGTGTTTAGAAGATTAAAAAAATGAAATGGTCTCAATAAATCAAAGAAATGGTCTGAAAATAGCAAACCAACTTCTTAAAAATGCAGTGTTTTATTTAGAAAAAAAGAAAGAAATGCACAGATATAGAATGGCAGATTCAGTCCTTGTGGAAAAGGATCTTCCAGTACTGTATTACTACTACCTAGTAATAAATTACAAATTGAATATATATCTCCAGTTGCCACAAGAGAACTTTCCAAATAATGGGTAGTCATCTTTCCACTTTATTTTGCAATAATTAGGTCTTACTTCAAGTATTGTGTACACTTCTGAACTTGTAAATTTCAGCATTTATTTGTTTGTTTGTTTATTTGTTTTCATTTCACAGCAAGACCACTAGTTCAAACACTGCCTTTAAAGACTACTGTCAATAATGGAACTGTCTTACCAAAGAAATCTAGTGGTTCTCTACCTTCTCCATCAGGAACCAGGAAAGAAATTGTATCACCAGCAGCAAAAAGGTATCATCAAGTTATTATTTATTATTTATTTATTATTTATTAATTAATTCAATTTGTATGCCGCCCCTCTCTGAAGACTCAGGACGGTTCACAACGCATTTAAAATCATTATAAAAAACATTTAAAAATTAAAAACATTAAAAACATTAAAACTCATTCAAACCATTCATGGCCGGATCTCGCCGGATCGCAAGAGCGAGATCAACGGCCCCAGGTCTGCCGGAAAAGGCAGGTCTTCACCGCTTTTCGGAAGGCCAACAGGGTGGGGATGGTCCGGACCTCAGGAGGTAACTGGTTCCAGAGAGCTGGGGCAGCCACAGAGAAGGCCCTCCCCCGCGGGCCCGCCAGCCAGCATTGTTTAGCTGACGGGACCCGGAGGAGACCAACTCTGTGAGATCTTACCAGTCATTGGGAGTTATGCGGTAGAAGGCGGTCTCGAAGATAATATATTTAATATATGTTAATATACTGCGTATCTTTAGTTTTAAAATTACTATTCTGAGTGTTTCCCTCTCAGTAATATTTTCAGTCAATGGCTTAGTACCAATCTTAACTCATTTTCTGACTGTCTTCTAAAAAGTAATATAATAAACATGGTAAAATAATTAATAAGAATCATATTAATGAGGTGATATATTAGGCTATTTTCAGATGTTTTGTTTGTGTTTAATTCTTTCACTATCAAGTACCATAGATAATATATTTTATAATAAAAGCCGTAATAAAATTAATGATGTTAACATGGGAAAAGACTAAATACTTACATCCACTAATAGATCAGTAAAAAGGAGAGGGAGGGTCAGGGTATCCATAACTTTCTCATTATAATAAACTTGCCTACTCTGAATTCTTTACTCCACGTCTTTCTTTTTTTCGTTTTGTAATAACAAAAGGATTAGAAATTTCATTTTATTTTATTCACAGTGCTTTAATTATTTTTTTCCTCAATGTTTTTTGTTCAAGTAGTTTTGTACTTAATTTTTTTTTATTTCAAATAGTTTTACAGAAAACATTTATACTGTATTTTATCAGATTTTGATAGGTAAAATTACAAGCCATTTTCAAGTTATAGCTAAAACCCATAAACAGCTCTTTTTTGAGAATAACATTATCACATAGAATTTGGATTAGGTATATTTCAGTTTCTTGGGAGGAAAAGTATGTTGGAACTGCAACTAAACTGTAAAAGAGTGATGTGTTCCTCGTTAACTGACAATAGTGGCAGGGTGAATATGAATATTTTCAGATGTGATTGCCAGTTGAAAAATTTAGGAGTGTGCTCAGGTGACTTTTATGATAAAGGGAGAGCCTGACACCTATTGGCCACTTTGGGGCGTGTAAGCATGCTCCCTTCCCTGGGATTCTGAACAGTTTTCCATCTCACCATGCTCTCTTCCAATTTGCTAGATACGTTTTGACTGTGGGTTTATGTTTGCAAATTTTTCTGTTTCTACTAATTGAGGAAATGGCAAACATCTATGTTGTGCAGTAACCATTATCTCATGACAGTAGTAAATTGTGCTCATTTTCACCTTGTCTAGGAGCTTCTAATATCTCACTGGATATTCCCAATAAATTTGTTTACTGTCACAATAATCAAGATGACAAATTTTAATGATAGTACCTGAGTATACAGTTGTGCAATTGAAACAAAGAAAATTGACAGTAATTACAGATACATTTCAGACTTCCTAGGCATGCTGTAACTTAATATAGCAATAATTTCTACAGTGTTGTCCAGTATTGCATGAAACAAGTTTGTGCAACTTAGTTCCTTTATGTGCACACTCATATACAGTAGTATAAAATTAAGAACGCAGCTTCTGTGCTGTTTTGCATGTGAATGGGACAGAGAGAAAGAAAGAGGGGGGAAGAGATGCTTAAATTACTGCATCCGTACTCTCTCAGTATCATAATAAAGAGGAGAACATGTCTTCCTGTAGTATCTCCAGCATGTCAAGATTCAGGAGTGTGTTCTTAGGCCTTAAAGTGATTTGGTTTGCCTCAGTTTTTGTAGAACTGTGCATATGGCCAAAGCCATCCTTTCCCATTTGTAAGTAAAGGAATGCAAACAAATCCCTTTTGTGCTGGATTTTATTTTGTGTAAATCAGGTCAGAGAGAAAAAGGAAAGAATAAAGGGGGAGAATTATAGTTTGGCTACTAAACTAAAAGTCAGCTAAATAATTTGACTCTTTATGGAGAGAATAACTTACATTCATAATTAACTTTCAATAAAAACTGTTGTATGAGTATACAACAGTTTATTCAAAACTATGAATAAATTAATCAAAGTATTAGAATCACATATTACAATCTTGGTGTCATCAGATTAACACAAAAAGCCATTCAGATCTCTCTTGTTTCTTCATCATGTTCAGACAATTCCAACCTCTAGGCCTGTGATGGCGAACCTATGGCACATGTGCCACAGGTGGCATGCGGAGCCATATCTGTGGGCACATGAGCATTTCCCTAGCTCAGTTCCAGCGCGCATGTAAGCGCCGGCCAGCTAATTTTCGGGCCTTCCAGGCCCACCAGAAGTCGGGAAATGGACTGTTTCTGGCCTCAGGAGGGCTTCAGGGGCATGGGGGTTTTCGCCCTCCCCAGGCTCCAAGAAAGCCTCTGGAGCCTGGGGAGGGTGAAAAACAGGCATACCGGGCCCACCAGTAATCTTTTTGCCATCACGTGCCAAAAATTGGGGGCGGTCACGTGTGCATGCGCAGGGGGTGGGGCATGGTGGGGGGCCTTGAATTATGGGTTTGGGCACACGCGTGCACGACCTCCAGCACGCTCCCCACGCTTTTGGCATGCGACAGCAAAAAGGTCATTGCTCTAGGCTCAGAGTCGCATGTCAGCAATGAAGCTTTGACACTTGGAAATGGGAAATAAAATGAGTTTCAAAATATCCTAAATTATTCCTTTGCTTGCATATAGATGAAGATACATATACTTGCTTTTGGAATGAAACAGAAGAGCAGTTTTTTGCTTAGGAGGTATCTGGGAGGAATATATATAAGGTAAAAGGGACATAAAACTTGTGGAACAAAAAACAAAACAAAACATCCACATGGCATTTAGTGCATATGGTCATGCTTTTTGGCAGTGATGGGCATTATGTAGCTCCCTTGCATCCTCAAGAAGTCAACAAACAGAATCTGTAGGCTGATAAGACTGGTTTACCATTTACATTGGAAAATATGTTAGAGACTTCAAAGATCTGCTTGACAAATTTTGCAAATCTGAAATAAAATTACTCATTTAAACCAACTAAAAGCCTGTTTTTAATGAAATACTGTATATGCTCTGCTATCCATTTCCCATGGAATAGCTTACAGTTTTTGAGTCAGACATTTAAAGTTGCCCAGTGATGTTATCTTGACATCCACCCATTTTGGTTTATCTGAATTTGCCAAAAGGGGATGATTGTGGACATTGATTAGTTCAAGATTTTTCAGACTTGTTTTAGGCCTAGGTTAGGAACAGAATTACTTGTGGTTGCATTGATTATTTTTTTGTTGATTCTATCTAATGTCTGACAAGTTTTTGGTGTGGTCACCTATGGTATCTGCAGTTGGTAGTTCAGAGGCACTGCGTTACAGTGGTGGTTCTCTTTCTTGCGAGAAAAAATTGAAAAATAACATTGGGTAATAAGGCTTTAGATGCCACAAAGCATTATTTAGTCCTCATTGCTATTAACTACTATATGAAGTGGCTGTCATTGGTTATCTGTGGATCTGCGGCATTATGTCATCAATAAACTGAGGATATCTTGCTCTTTGACTATAACATTTGAACAAAGAGAGGATGTGCACATTCTGGGGTAGATGAGGGCTAATAACTTGAGATGGAATCAGAATACAGTCTTCAAAGTACAACCACAATTCCAAATTTCCATTGGTAAGCAAAGCAGTTGTTAAGTGAGTCACGCTCAGCAAATGCTGCATTTTATGAGCATTTTGCTAAGGTTGTTAAGTGAATCACTGCAGTTAAGTGAACCATGTGTTTGTTAAGAGAATCTAGCTTCCTCTATTGACTTTGCTTGTCAGAAGCTCCCTAGAAAGGAAGATCTCAGGATCTTGGGATGCTGCAACCATCATAAATGCATGCTGTTTGCCAAGCACCAAATTTTGATCATGATTGAATTGTGACTGTGGGAATGCTACAATGGTGATATGTGTGAGAACTGGTCATAAGTTATATTTTTCAGTGGTATGGTAACTTCAAATGATTAGTAAACAAATGGTTGTAAGTCGAGGACTACTTGTAAGTTGGAGACCTTATGGTATGTGATTTCTGGTGTGGTAATTGTGAGTTTCTAAAAGAGTTTGCATTCTTGTAGAATAGAAATTTGGAATTGCTCCTGTGACTATTATTGTCACTGGAGGCCCAAATGACTAGTGCCAAAGGCTGACCATTATTAGCCTCATTGATATGTCAATTAAACACTTTTTGTTCCCATACTATAATGTTCAGACTACTGGAATGCATTCAGTACTGTACAGGGCTAACTCTGCTGTTAGCCTTAAAGATACAGTTAGTGTGGAATTTTATTGTCAATTTGATGTGTGGAAGGCCTGCCCATACATATGTTATATCTCTGAATAATTTTGTACTAAGAATCCCTGTTCTTCTCTATTAATAATCAGAATCAGAATATGATTTATATATCGGTTCCTCGTAAATCAGTTTTCTTTCTATATTATTTTATTTTATTTTTCTGGAACTTAATTTATGTTGAATGTCTTAATTTATCATGCTCCCCCTCAATTTGAAATTACAGATTAGTAATTTCATTTTAAAATATATTTATTTATTTAAAAGATTTGTATGGATGCCATCTTAAACACAACTCTGGGTGGCTCACAATAATAAATCATAAGCCATGAAACCATAAACCAGAAGGCCAAGAAACAAAAACTTGCTGCCTCAATCATCCTTTGGATGCCCCAGAGTCAGTTCCAGATATCCTCATTCTACCCCAGCAGCTGGGTAAAAAGCTAAAGCTGGGGAGTGCTGCTGAATTACCAGGATAATTGCTTGGGAGTGTATTTTGAAAGTGTTCAGCATGTAGTTTGGGCTAATGATTGTGTCTTTAATCAGTATTATTGTTTTCTATTAGCACTATTAAAAGAACCAACTCAGCTGAAGGTGTTTCTTCTGGTGGTCGGAGGGAAAGTTATGGAGATTCCAAAGGCAATCGCAATCGAGCTGGATCCACAAGCAGTTCATCTAGTGGTAAAAAGAACAGTGACTGGTATGAAAAGCAGAATTTCTAAATTACATTTATTTGGGGCTCAGGAGGTTAAGAGAAGACATTTCTTCATTGTGGTCTTTGGAATTTAGGCATTATGGAGAGCTTCCTAGAATTTCAATAATAATAATAATAGCCTTTATTGTCATTGTACATCATGTATACAACGAAATTGGTTGGTGGAAGCCCTATGAGCATGACTTTCATGGAATTCCTTCAGCTTATTTTTAATCATCATAGCTCTATTAACTAAATACGTTTATATGTATAAATTATGATCTTAGATTAATAATTTTAAGATTAACATAAAATTAACACTATTTTAATTCTACCCTATCAACTCTTCCAAATTCTGACTATAAGTCACTTAATGGCAAGATTCCCCTTTTCTCTGGTTAGTTAGATGTAATGGCTAGATCAAGGCCTTGATCTAGCAGGTAATCCTTTGAAGATAAAAAATTCTTCTGTTCTCTTCAGTCCATGATGGGTTTTCTATGATAAGTAAATTAAGATCCTGAGTCTCTTTCTTGTCCTGCCAAACTTTCAGATTTTTAAGATACTGTTATTCTCCATTATTACAACAAAGAGTGTTCCCGTTATCTCTGTTATGTCTGTTTCTTGAACTGGCCTATATCAAAGTTCTAAGTTAGGCTCCCACCAAAGAATATGGTAGACTCTAGAAAGTTCTAAACAGGTTCTACAAGGGCATATAGCCCATGAAAATTCCCCAGTGACTATTTGAAGAACTTACAGGTAAGTAAACAAACTTCTTGTGGAGAAATTTAAAGGAGAAAAAAAATGAAATGCGCATATAATGAGTATTTCAGTTATGAGATAAAAATAGATGTAAAAAGGATGGGGAGCCAGTGTTGGACCTAAATTGAAGCACTGTGTAGGATATAAAAGTGGATATTAATTATTTCGATAGCATTGCTTGAATGGAAGAAATTACTACAGTGCAACAAGAATTGGTTAGAAGTTTAAAATAGTCAGGGTAAGAGAATCTTAAAATATAAGCAAGTTTTAGAATGTTGAGGAAGAATCAGAGTTACAGTGATAGGGAGCATAAAACCTTCTTAATCTGGGTTAAGACTGGATATTGACCAAAGACAACATTAGTCAATCTCTTGGATGACCTGTGCCAAGATCTGGAAGGAGGTAGTATATCAATATCCTGGTCTTGCTGGGTGTTTCAGCAATCTTTGATATCATTGACAGTTCTACCTTTTTAGACCACCTGCGGGTTTTAGGGATAGGATATATTGTTTCACAATTATTCTGCTCCTTTCTTGGTGAATAGTTTCAATCTGTGTAGTGAGGGAAGAGATGTTGGTTCAGTGGCCCCCAATGTGGGTACTTCAAGGATCAGTCCTTTCTCCCCTGCCAAAGGACAATGACAGCTATCCTTTTCAGACTGGGGTAGCAACGTATAACATCTTTATGAAGTTTTTGGTTGAAAGTATAGAGAGTTTGGAGTACAGTACCATCAGTTTGTTGATGGTATCCAATTATACATTGCTACCCCAGTCTGTAAGGAATAGCTGTTATTGTCCTTTGGCAATGTCTGGAGGCTGTAAGCAACCAAAGGTACAGGCTGAATTTGAATCCAAGCAAGATGGAGTTGCTATTTGTACTTCAGTGTGTTTATTTCTTGATGAGCAGGTACTACTTGTGAAGGAACAGGCTCATGACTTGCGGGTAGGAATTCTGGACTCACAGCTTCTGCTTGAACAGCAGGTGGAAGCCATGGAGACTATGCCCAGCTGCAGCTGGTGGACCTGGCTATAAGAATTCATTCTCAAATTACTACATAGACACTGTAGCCAGGTCCTCTATCCCCATATAGTTCCAAATACTTCACTTAAAGACTACTTGGAACTATTATTGGACCAAAATGTGGCAGTCTGAATATTTATTAGCAATCAACAATAGGAGCACATGATGCCAATCCTACAGACCCTGCACTGATTGCTGATTAGTTTGTTGGTACAATTTTAAAAATGCTAGTTTTGACCTATAAAGCTGCTTGTGTCTTGGCTCCTGGATAACTGCAAGACTATGTACTTTGGTATAACCTATTGAAACATCTAGGGAAGAGGTTATTAAAGTCTAATGTTTTCAAGAATACCAGGGCTCTGAAGCCAGTTGGTTCTGTCTGTTGTAGGGATGGGGATGCTTTGGAACAGCCTCATGACAGATACCAGGTTAGGGATTTTAGAAAAACATTGAAAATCAAACTTGGGGATCCTTTTCTTAAATTATACATGGTGCCATCTCTTTTTCCCCTTTTTTAGAAGAAAGGAAAAAAAGTTATTCTTTACTATTACTTTTGTTTCATGTTTTAATTAGACTGTGGATATTGTAACTTTTTCTACACTCTGTCAGCCTCTGAAAGTCATTTGATTGCAGCATAGAAATTAGATATATTAGTTTAAGAGAGAGATTTAGAATGAATGATGATATTAAAGGAGAAGAATTAATCAAAAGTACAATGGGTATTCAAGCACTGGATGTTTGGAAGGAAGGATGTATGGGGTTAATGTTATTTAAAATAATCTTTCTTGATTGTTTTTACAGCAAACCCAAGGAACCCATGTTCAGTGCAGGTAATTGGTTTTTTTTTTTTTATAAAAATATATAACTTTTGTTCTAATAAACAATATGAATATTTGAAATACTTTCTCTAAATAATATGTTAGCAGAATTATTATACTTTGGTTCCTAAATCATAGCCTAGATTTTATTGTAGTGATTACTGAATTGCTGTAAAGTTCACATTTTAACAAACTACTTTGCCATATTAAGTTTATAAGCTTATACTTTTTATTTGCTATTTATATTGCTACCATCTTAAAAGAAGTCTACAGTTTGTTCAGTAATTTTAATATTTGTCAATCTTTCCCTCAGAATAATATGTCTTGATGTAGCCAACATTTCCTTAATAGAATGCTGCAGTTCCAAATATAATAAACCTGGGTTAATGGAGTACAATTGCTGTGTTCATGCAACATACCAAAACTATATATCTTATCTCAATGACTTTGTTCACTATGGATTTCCACTACATAGTAGCAATATAGAAACTGATTAAGCAGGGTATTCTATGGCTGATACTGCACAATCCTTTGCAAACAATTCACACACAAAAAATGTGGATAGTTTATACACACTGTAGTACCCTGTCAGTATAATCCATACAACCAGTAGAGAACTAAATTATCAATAATAATATGGATCAAGGTTATGATTTTGAAGATAGTGCTTAAATTGGATGTGTAAAATGTTCCTTGCATAATATAAATCCTCATATGTCAGCGTCTAAACCAGAATAGAACTGATGGGAAGGAGTGGAGGTGCTAGAGTGTGCCTCTTGAATTTCCCAGTTAAATGCCATTTTTGAATTTTTAAATCCAATCCCATCCAGAATTGACCCCAGAACTAGAAATTAGCCTAGTGGAGATACCAGTGTGGAAGAGTACTCTGAGGACAGATTGGCAGGGAAGAATGTGGTGAAGAATGTGGACAGATTGGCAGGGAAGAACAGGTTTTCTCTCAGCTTCTCTTTTTTCCTCCTATAAATATCTTCCACCAATTTCTGATAACCTTGGCAATATGGGCCGAGGACATGTACCATATTTGACAAAACAAATTTCAGTCTGGCTTTCGAATAAAAACTCTCACAGAAAACTTTTCTGTTCATTTGAAGTGTTCTGGGCTATTTAAAATATTAGATTTTTTTAAAGGATATCAAATTACTGAACTATTATTTTTACAAGAAAATCCAAATTTATTTTTTATTTTTTATCATGGAGGTCTCTTTTATAGTTGATTTATACATTAGCTTGAACAGAATGCCAAACATTAATTTGTATCACCTGAACCAATACTACTCAACAGAACAGCAGTAAAACAAAATTTGGGACTTTATTTTTTCCTCTGCAGTCTGCTTTTTGAGATAGTATATTTGGATTGTGAAAGGTAATGGAAGCTGCAGAAACTACACAAAATTACATACTGTATGTACTTGGATTTTTCTATTCATATCCATACAAATGCAAATTAGGGACATATTATATTACCTGCATTGATCATAGAAGTTGGGTACTCCACAGAGCAGGGATGTAGATAAGCCTGACTGTTCTTGAATGCATCTTTATCTAGCACTTCTATCTCTGTCTCTGTAACCACAAGGGAAGCGTCGTGTGACACATTGTACAGGTAGGTAGACCTTGCTTCTAAAATCTCATAGCTCTCTAAACAAGCCTATTAACAGGGCCAAGCAGTTTGAGTCTGTAAAGGCAGTTTATTCCTTGTGTGATTATAATATTATTAAACAATTTTCCTTTTTTCTTAGCCAGCTTCTTGCAGAGCATCTACTGGCTTGTAAACATTGTAGTACTGAATGTTAATGGATGTTTATATAGGTTTCTTGATTAAATGAATGGCCAAGAAAAAGGCCCAAATGTTAAAGAGAGCTATATAGCATCCCACAATCGTCTGTAATTATAGTTGCTTTACAGTTTGGCTGAAAACAGTGATAGTGCCTGTTCTAGTATGCTCAAATAGCATCCTAACATGTGGCTAAATCAACCTTTTGCTTTAGATTGAATTGCAGTGCTTATTCACTATCTAAATTACCTTATGCGAGTAATAGATTTAATTTATGACACCAGTAAGCAAGTTGAAGTGAATAACATATTTCTGTGTTTTATATATTATGTAAATATTTAAATGGTGTTTATGTAATATTGGAAATGCCTGTTAATAATTAACATATAACCATATAGTAACGTATACATATTATGCGTTTTCATTGTGAAGACTAAAAAAAAATGTACTACAGTTATATAAATGGTTTATTCCTAATACCTTATTTATAAATATATTCTTAACTTTATAAAATTGTATCTTAATTATTTTTTATGTTATTCCACATTCTAAATATGCCATGTGTTGCTTTAATTTTTCAGTCTTTTATGAGTAAATTAAGGTGCTGTTTTAAGATTACCACAAGCAGTTAGTATGATCTCTTCAGAGCTCTTTACAACTATTGTACATAGTTAACCAAGCTTCATTCAGCAGTTGTCTCTTTAACTTTGTATTCAATGGCTTAATCTCTGTAAATCTATATGTTTTATTATAGTCTAAGATGCTTTCCATATGTTAGTCTTTCTATCTGATATGGGACATGCCACTTTTCAGATCAGTCTGCCTATTGTCAGAGGGTGGACTGGAAAGCAAGCATAACAAATTTTTAATCCATCCCTGGAATATGATCAGTAACATGGTTGGTTTAAGTTAATAATAGGTTTTGTAGAATTGTTTTTACATAAATCAACCTGATTTTGAACAATATACCAGAACACTGCCTTTGGCAATGTAGTATAATTTCATACATTGTGATTGCTTTGTGTATTAATTCCTTTATAGTTTTTACTATGTTTTCATGATGTTTACATTAAAATGCATTTTTTACAATTTTTCAGGACTTAGATGTTATTAGAAAAAAAAATAATTTAAGCAGATATAAAGAAATCCCTGACAATGGGGAAAAATTGTATATTTACTCTGTACCTTTCTTTTTATTTTCATGTATCAATTCTAACCATTTCTCTTATTAGCTTTAATTAAAACTTAAAATTCAACTGTGGTTTTTATCTATCAGATTCTTTATTAATCAGTTTTTTTAAGATGAAACCCTGAACATTAATTATGATTTGAATTGAAATAAATAAAGCACTGAATTTTAGTTAAAGGCTACAAAAAGTAGCAGAAAAAAGTTTCATTCAGGATGGAACAGGTTTCAGAAATCACAACCTGCTTTCCATCTTCTATGTTTAAGAAATTGACAGTCATAAATCGATACAAATTTCAATATATATTTTAGTGTTAAGTGCAGAATTGCAGTACAATTTATTCCTTGATATAGTTTAGACATGTATTCTATAGTCTTCGCTAACACAGGAGGTTTTATTATAGCAAAGCTTATAATATCCATTTGTACTCATTTTCAAAACAAACAAAAACATACTGATGAATTCATGCTTTCAGAGTTTCTCTAACAACATGTATCAATATTAAAAAGTGGATATTGGCACTATTGTCAAGACACATTTTTCTTTCTTTTATGAAAACAGCTATATCTAGCCAGCCTTGGCTGATGTGTAAAGTTAGACAAATTTTTTCCTATGTGTTATTTGGATGGGATCAGGGCTGTAGGCTAGACATTTAGCAACATCAATAGATTTCCAGGAGCCAGCCAGGCTCACTTATTATCTTATTTCAGTTTTCCTTTGCTTTACAAACATGAAAATTGTAAGTGCAAGGATAGGTCACAAAGTTACTTTTTCATCACCATTGTAATTGTGAATAGTTGTTAAATGAGGCAATTGCTTAAACGAGGGCTACCTATATTTTCAAAATCCAGCTATGTTGTTGCATGCATGGTGCAGCATAATTCTTTTACTGTCTTATCTTCAGCACATGTATCATTAATCATTGCAAATCAAATACCAAGTTTATATTTAAACTAGGAAGTCATTACAATTAACATTATAGATACTGATATGCAGATATGGGAAAATTTAATTTAAAGTAAAATTTACTTTATTGACTTTTCTGTTTTAATTATAATAATTAGGTTAATTCCTCAGATAGATAGAAATAAAAAATAAAGTCACTCATTTTCTGAAAGTCAGGTTGTTTCTCCCCATTATATATTTATTCATTAAGGAGTCTCAATGTATTAAAAAGTATTTTTAAAATAGTGTGCATTACTAATTAAGGGCTTTGGTGGTTGTTTTTAAAAATATCTGTTTCTCCCACATAACTTGTTAGAAACATGAAATGATAAAATGGCAGAATACTGTGTATGAATGTTGTTTGTTATGTATTTTATTTATTTTTTCAATAGAGGAAGGATATGTTAAAATGTTTCTGCGTGGACGTCCTGTTACCATGTACATGCCAAAAGATCAAGTGGAGTCTTACAATTTGGAAGCAAAGGCA
This sequence comes from Pituophis catenifer annectens, assembly GCF_029215685.1. NCBI lineage: Eukaryota > Metazoa > Chordata > Lepidosauria > Squamata > Colubridae > Pituophis > Pituophis catenifer. The sequence continues at coordinate 311,953,629 of NW_027256881.1, forward strand.
GAACTACCATCCAAAAAGCTTAAACTGGAATGGGTGTATCCTTCTTTATGGACACACTTCAACTAAATAATGCTTATTTCTGAAAATCTATTTTTAAAGTACATATTTAAATGTGATGAAACATAGTAGGCATCTAAATTCAAGGAACTAGTATATTGTCACAGAAAGAAGACAATAAATATTGATGTTATGAAGCTTCTCATCTATATATTATCAATCATCTCTCATGTTTTCAGTTTAATGCACCCTGTTTATGTTTAAATCTATCAGGTTAGTAAATTAGAGGCATAATAAAAAGTAGGGTGCTGTAATTACTAATTATAATATAAGGAAGTTGTGTGTTTCTAGTTGCATATCAAAGGGAATTTATAATATTTCCATACTATTTTTTAATTAAAAACCCAATTATTAGAAAAACTATCCAGATCCTCAGTATAAGCACAAAGATCATATACTAATCAAAAACATTAGCTATGCTGGATTGCTTCTTTTAATTATTCCTCATTGTTAATATTTCAAGTTACAAGCAAAAGTCAATTTCTTTTTTGTACAAATAAACTCTACAAAAGTTTTTGTACTGTTAAATATAGATTTCCAGTTTAATTAAAATACTATTGAAAACCATTCTTGATTTAATGTAGTTTGGCTTTTAGTCTAATTTTAATTGTTTTAATATTTTAATATTTAAAAATCTAGCTATTTAATATGATTTTCATCATTTTATTCTTTTTTTAATCTGTTTTTTAATTTTACTTTTACGTATTATCTTATTAATGTTATATTCTTTATTTTGATACGGCCTATTGGCTATTTGTTGTATATATTGCTGTGGAAGTTTTGGCTTAGTATCAAGTTTGCTGATTAAAAGAGCTGCAATTTTCCAGTGCACTGCTCCTGCAATCCATGGCTGGGTATTCCACACATGCGTAGTTGAGTACTGAGTGATGAATATTCAAATTCCTTGTTGGTGTCTGCCCTCTCTGTGCTATCCTCCCCAGTTCATTTCACTCAGTAGTTGTGGGAACTAGTGTAAATTGTTGCTCTGTGCTATTTAGCTAGCTTTTATTACTTTCTTGATATTGTTTTTTGTTTTTAATATTTTCCTGTGTTAGTGTATTTGAGTTAGTTAATTTTTGTTTGTGTTTTTTTGCTGCTGTGGGGAGATAGCATATCTGGGGCTGCAGGCCACTCTACCTCGTTTAGTTTTGTCGAGAATCACAGCGTTTCTTCCGGATTCTGACCCGGCTGGGCAGATCCGAGGTCGTTTTAGCCGCAGGCGGGGGTGCTGGATAACCGGTGAGCCGGTAAAACCACTACCGCCGGAGCTGCAGCTTTCCTTCTTTTGATTTGCGGCTCCGGAGTTAATGCCCAGGCTTGCAGCACACTCCGAGGATCCCAGCTGATTTTCAGCACCATGTGAGTCCCTGTGACTAGGCGCTTTGCTGACCAACGGTCTATTTGAGCTGCCGGGGGTTGCTGAGCTGCAGGACTGCCGTCATCGCTGCGTGGATCAAGGAACTGCAGTCAGTGTGCTGGGAGTCGCCATTTTTGGTGCGGAGGCTGGCGCGGCCGCCATTTTGAGGCAGCAATCATGGCAAGCGCCATTTTGTTTCTCTTCACATTCCGGATCGGAATGAAGCTTTTGGCAGATTAACTGCGTGGCAAGTCAGGGTGAGCCCCCAGCTTCTGGGCAAGGTGTTTGAGGGCTCTTGTGCCTAAGCCTTATTTCTTTGCTGGTGTGTGGAGACTGTTTGCCTCTTTGCCTTGCCTGTGGCCTTATTGGCTCAGCCTGAATGGGGTGTCAGTTTCCTCCCCCCAATTCTTCTGGCTCTTGGAAGTTGGGGAGAGGGTATTAAATGGTGGTTATTCTAATTTCACCTTAACTTATGGATTGTTTTTTTAATTTGTTCCAATTTGCCTCATCTCTTGCAGGCTACCTTATAATAAGTATGGCTGACCCCAACCTTTCTTCTGATCTGGAAAACGAATCCAGCCCTTCTAGGGAAGTGGCAGCAGCAGGCACCAGGGGGGCTAAGGCCAAATCCAAGAGTGCGGTCCCTAGGGCCCTCAGGTCACAGTTCAAGCCTTCAGCTACAGAGGAGAAAGACGCTCTCAGACGTCACAAGGCATTAGAACGACAATGTGCCAAAGCCACTCGCACCTCCACAGCTCAACCTGCTCCTCTACTTGTGTCTGCTCCAGTGTCCTCAGCTCCACCTGTGTTTGGCGACAGGCCACACCATTTGCCACCAGAAACTCTCAGTCTGGAACCTGATGCCGGTGTGGTTCAACCTGGTTCAGACAGACCTCTGAGCCCGGAGCCTCATCTTCCTGATCCAGAGGTGGACATTGCTCCAGAGTCTCCTGTGTGTGTTCATCCGCCTGCGACTGCTCAGGCTGGTCTGCCGGCCTCTACAAGCTTGGATGTACAATTGAATCTTCATTCTATGCTGTCAGATGCATTGGCCAGGATCTTGGCAGCTGGCTTTCAACAGAATGTGGCTCCGGGCCCCTCAACTTCTACTCAGCCCACGGTGCAAGGGCGAGTGTGTGACAGATCTACTACCTCAACTAGACGTGAATACGTTTCCAGTGAGGAGTCTGAAGCTGAGGCGGAGTGTCCTGAGGAGATGGAATTTTCGGAAGATGAGGACCTTCTCCCTGACTAGCCTGTTTTTACTGGTCTTTTTAGGCCTTCGATCTTTACCTCTCTTCTTCATAAGGCCAAGGTCACTACCAAATTTGGCCTGATGCCTTCAACGGCTGAGGGAGATACCTCCTCCAAGGTTCTCTGTTCCAGAGTTCTAAACCTGAGAAGGATGTGATTCCTTGTCCCCCTCTCTTTTCGGAAGTGGTGCAGAGTGGCTGGGCTCAACCTGGTTCTTTGATAGCACCGAGTGGCTTGGACAAAAATTTTTACTGTGCCGCTCCTGAACTGGAGGACCTCTTAGCTGTGCCTTCGGTGGACGCACTGGTAGCTGCTCTTGCCTCTTCGTCCGTTCTTTCCGGTGACATGGTGGATGGCCTCAAATCAGAGGACAGGAAGGCTGAGCTGGCGTTCAGAAAAACAGACCAGGCGGCTGCCTGGGCTGTAAAAGCGGCTAGATCTTTCTTCACCAGGGCTTCTTTGCTCTGGTTGCGGCAACTCCAGGAGTGGCTTCCTCCTGAGGACACGAGATTCCATCACGATGTCAACAAGCTGGTAGCTGCGGCAGAGTATTTGGCTGATGCTTCACTGAATGCCGCTAAATTCGCTTAATGCGCTCTCTCGTCAGCTGTTACATCTCACCGTCTTTTCTGGCTTTGCAATTGGAGAGCAGATGCGAAGACCAAATGGAAGCTGGCCGCCTCACCCTACAAGGCTCCAGATCTATTTGGGGTTGCGTTGGAGCCTCTTCTGATCGAAGATAAGGACAAACGCAAAATCCTTCCTTCGTCTTACTGTCGTCCGGAGCGTAGATATACTCCATATACCCAGAGGCAGTCCTTTTGGTCCTCCTTGGCCTCGAGGGGGCCCTATCATCAACGGTCCTATGCTCGGGGCGGATCGACCCTCAGACAGGCAGTCCTTTCAGGATCGTAGCCGCAATCAACCCCCGGCCAGGCACCCGTCTAGGGGTTCTGGTCACAGATCCTTCCAGAAAGGAAAATGATGCAAGGCCTTCGGCTCCCATTGGTGGTCGCCTTCAACTGTTCCACCACCGTTGGGAAGCCTCCATAAACGAACCGTGGATCCTTTGCACCGTCTCACAAGGTCTTTGTCTGGAGTTCCACTCTACCCCTCCCAGTCACTTCGTTCGATGTCCAGTGCCCACTTTGGAAGCAAGGAGACATCTTATGGATACCGAACTTCGTCATCTTCTGTCCATCAATGCCATCGAGCAGTGCCAGCAACTCAGGAGGGGACAGGATTTTACTCCAGTGTTCCTGGTGGCCAAATCCTCCGGGGGCTACAGGGAGATCTGTTAAAGTTGGTGGACCTAAAAGAGGTATACTTACATGTTCCGATTCACACTGCCCATTGCAGGTACCTGCGCTTCGAATACAATGGTCTTCACTTTCAGTACTGTGCGATGCCATTCGGACTGTCATCAGCCCCAAGGACGTTTACCAAGTTGGTGGCGTTGGTGACCGCACAGCTCAAGGCCCTTCCGGTGCATGTCCTTTGTTACCTGGACGACATCCTTGTTCTATCCACCTCTCCAGATCAGGCGAAGTCGGACATCAACTTGGTGATCAATGTGTTCCAGCAACACGGATTTCCGATCAACAGGGAGAAGAGCCATCTATCGCCTACAACTCGATTGCTTCATCTGGGGGCGATCATCGATTCGGACAGGGGCCATGTGTTTCTCTGCCCGGACAGGGTTCAGACCATCACCATGTTGGTGACCCAGGTGACGTCTCAGAGGACCTCCTCTCCGCTTCTCCTTTCCCAGTTGCTGGGGAAGTTAGTATCTTGCATAGCCATCGTTCCTTGGGCACGCAGACACAGTCATCAACTACAGTGGTTCCTGTTACGTTATCAGAGGTTGGGCCAGGGCACTTCCAGGGATCCTGTTCCAGTTTCTCCTCAGGTGTGCAAGTCTCTTCGTTGGTGGCTGTCCCCGGCTATTCTGAAGGGCTGCACGTTCCTGGAGCCCGATCGTCTTGGCGTAACGTCAGATGCGAGTCTACAGGGGTAGGGAGCCCACCTGCTCAATCACGTGACTCAGGGTCTGTGGTCCCGGGAGGAGAAGTCTCGCAGTATCAACTAGTTGGAGTTACAAGCTGTCCGCCTGGCACTTCACCATTTTCAGCCGTTCTTGGAGGGGCACCATGTCCTGGTCCTTACCGACAACATGACCACCAAGGCCCAAGTGAACCGAGAAGGGGGAACTCGTTCGGAGTCCCTGATGGTCGAGGTGGAGAAGTTACTGACCTGGGCGGAACGTCACACTCTGTTGCTCAGGGCGGACCACATCTCAGGCCAGGCCAACATTCGTGCCGATTGGCTCAGCAGGGAGCAGCTAGATCCAGCGGAGTGGCGCCTTCACCCTCGAGTGTTTCAGAAAATTGTTCAGCAGGCCTCTGGTGGATCTTTTCGCATCACCTCAGAACACTCCCCTCCCCAGATTTTACTCCCGCTTCCCGAGCGTGGGTGCGGAAGGAAGCGACGCTCTCCGCTGTCCCTGGCCTCCCGGCCTGCTTTACGCCTTTCTGCCACTGCCTTTGATTCCGAAGGTGATTCGGAAACTACTGCAGGAACGAGCCGAGGTTCTACTCATCACCCCTCTCTGGCCTCGTAGAGCCTGGTTTGCGGATCTGATGACCCTCTCCACCTCTCCATTGTGGACGATTCCGTCGCACAAGGTCTCTCTCAGCCAGGGGGTCATCGTTCACCCGGATCCTCAGTGGCTCCGGTTGACCGTCTGGCATTTGAGAGGTCCTTGCTGAGGAAGGACGGGCTGCCGGAGGCCGTGATACGCACCATCCTGTCGTCGCGCCGGCCCTCAACTGTCTGTATTTATGAGGCGTCCTGGGAGGCGTTTTCTGTTTGGTGTTCACGTAACCATGTTGATCCTACTACAGCTGAGATCACCAAAGTTCTTCGTTTCTTGCAGGCGGGGCTGGACAAGGGTCTGGCTTCTGCGACTTTACGGAGCCAGGTAGCTGCTCTGGCTACAGTGCTGCCCCGGGATCCAGGACACCCCTTGTCCCAGGACCCGAGGATCAAAGGTTTTCTTTGTGGAGCAACTGTTCTGTCTCCGCCGGTTGTTCACCATTATCCTTCCTGGGACCTGCCCCTGGTTCTCCAGACTCTTACTTCGGACCCGTTCGAGCCCTTGAGTTCCATCAGCCTTAAGTTTCTTTCCTTCAAGGTCGCATTCCTCCTTGCTATCACGTCTGCCCGGAGGATTTCGGAGATTGGGGCGTTGTCTGTGTGCAAAGACCTCTGCATCTTTCACACCGAAAGGGTGGTTCTCCACTTGGACCCTACCTTCATACCCAAGGTGAACTCTTTGTTCCATCGATCCCTAGAACTCGTTTTGCTGGATTTCTGCCCGAACCCTCGTCACCCTCTGGAGCGACGCTGGCATATGTTGGACGTCCATAGGGCACTCCGTTGATACCTCAAACGCACCAAGAGAGGGAGGCTCTCTTGGTGTCCTTCCATCCATCTTCCATGGGATGGAAGGTTTCTTTGTCGGTGGGCCGCTGGATCAAAGCCTGCATATCTACAGCTTATGAACGCCAGTCCAGACCGGTACCAGACAGGGTCTTCGCCCATTCCACCCGCAGCGCGGCTACCACGGCTGCGTGGGCTATGCAGGCTTCCATTACGGATATATGTCGGGCAGCCTCGTGGTCTTCTGCCTCACTATTTATCTGACACTACAAAATTGATGCTTTTGCCTTGGCTGAGGCTTCCTTCGGCAGGAGGGTGTTGCAACAAGTCCATTCAGTACCGGGCTCGGGGAGCAGTCAGCCTCCCGCCCACTGAGTATGAGCTTGGGTATATCCCAGCCATGGATTTCAGGAGTAGTACACTGGAAAATGGACGTTGACTTACCTGAATGTCCTTTTTCTGGGCACTGCGACTGCAATCCATTCCCTCCCTGTTCCGGCTGACTGCCCTGTTAGCCATTTGTCTGTTGGCGGTGTTGGTGTCTTGGTCTGTTTTCTTCTGTTGACTTCTAGTACCTGTTTTCTTCGCGAAATGAACTGGAGGATAGCACAGAGAGGGCGGACACCAACAAGGAATTTGAATATTCATCATTCAGTACTCAACTACGCATGTGTGGAATACCCAGCCATGAATTGCAGTTGCAGTGCCCAGAAAAAGGACGTTCAGGTAAGTCAACGTCCATTTTCCCTTTGGGAAGAATCTCTTCCTATTAGCTGGGGGATATTTGATTTTAAGTGGGAGAAGGAGAATGTTCTACAGTATGTAAAATTCTGCCCTTCCACAAACTGGCACGTAAGCAAATTTTCAATTGTTTCAAATCTTCCCACTCATAAATGCATTCATAATCTTTCTAATAGAAAGTTGGTGATCTTCGAACCAGCACCTATGATGACATGCCATGAAATGTGAAAAATATATAAAATTCTACAAAAGTATCTATCTTCTTAAAGGGAAATATATTCTCTTATAACTAGAATTTTAATCATTGATGTAATAATTAACAAGTGTTACCATCAGAGTTGTTCCTGTGATAGAGATTGGTAAAGTTTCAAACAGCTGAAGAGCCTTACTGTATGCACTTTATGGTCCTAGAATTCCACATGTTTGTCAACATCTAATGTTCAGTTGTTATATCTTAACTAAGATGCCAGCTATGGTTATAGAGGTCGGGATTGTCGCAATAATCTGTACCTTTTACCAACCGGAGAAACTGTTTACTTCATTGCATCTGTGGTTGTATTGTATAACGTTGAAGAACAACTTCAGAGACATTACATTGGTCACAATGACGATGTGAAGTGGTAAGCCATGGAAAAAGGAAGTTTGAAAAAAAATCAGAATAAAACATTCAAAGATATATCTTTTAGTTTATGTCTGATAAAGAAAATATAATGGCAGCCAAATTTCTGCGGCTATAAATGAAATTGTCTTAGAAATGGTGGTGGCCCTGGATTCACTGGTAATGGTTAGAATATATTGTAGTATAGAGTCTTGTTTGGTTCAATATTTCATTTTTCCTAAAACAAAACCTGTCAAAAACTATGAAAGACATACAGCTTAGAGATTGAAGCTAAGTACTGGTTTGTCTGTAGCAACCCAAGTTCAGGTTGTGTGTATCTAAAATAATAGGAAATAATATTTGAATGGGACAAGTTTATCCCATATAATATAAACTACAATCTCCAAATATGCATAATTAGACAAAAAGGAACAAAAAAATTGGTACAACTGCACTTTTAGCCATCCTCATTTTTTTAGTGTTAGAAGACACTGTAGATAGATAAATCCAATCTGAACATTTTGTAATGAAAAATAAATGATTAGATCTGAATAGAAATTGAAATTAAACAAAATTAAAATAGCATTGTAGGGCACTATAGTATACAGTAGCATTTAATATTAGTTAAGATACATGATAAAATAAGAATGTTTTCTTGCGCACCTCAATAAATTTTTAGGAAACATCAAGTAAAAAGTGTTTTGTTGTTTTCATTCAGGTTATAAAAATGCTTTTATTTTTTTTATTTTAATAAATGTGTGTTTCCTCTTCCCACCTTTTTTTTTTTTTTTTTTGGCAGCCTAGCAGTACATCCTGACAGGATTACCATAGCAACTGGTCAGGTTGCAGGGACATCTAAGGATGGAAAAGTAAGGAGTTATTAGAATTTTATTTCCTTGAAATGAAATTATTCTTGTCCCGTGCTAGGATTGCTTTAATATTAATATAGAGCAACTGTTGAAATAAATTCCTAATATTTGTGTTAGTGAATAAGATACTAATTGGTTATTGAAATATATGAAAGAAGTTGAAATTGCTCCTAGGCTTCATACTCCAGGTATATTTTCAGTCTAAAACCGTAGCAGTGTTGTCTTTGCTTAAATGTCTATGCCTTGTTATAACTTTGATTTGAACATTTCATAAAGCTTCATAAATTTTCTAAACATTAGAAACTTGGTTTTAAATTATTTTGAATTCAGTATCCAGCCTATTCATTTATATGATAGTTCCAATGTATAGCATTATTTTGTATGAGAATAATTTGTATCAAAATGAAGCTTTCAGATACAATTAAAGGAGACTATTTATAGTTCTGGATTGAAATGAGGGGTCCTTGGTGCTCTCTGAACTTGGTTGTTTTCTTGCAGATGTTTCATTACCCAAACTATTATATTCTAGTGGCTTGCCCTGCCAGTATTGGTGGGAGTGATCTTAGAGGTTCTTTGGTTAGACTGTTTGCTGTTTCTGAAATGTTCTTGATGTATGGCAGTGTTACTCTTTTTAGGGCTTGGTTGTGCTGTATTCTGTTGAGTGATCAGACACTTTGATAAAATTGCATGGATATCCATTTTGTTGGAATATGTTGTATAGATGTTCTGTTTCCTTTTTCTGCTGTTCAGGGTTGCTGCGGGGAGTTTGTGCTCATCTAAATAAAGTTCTTATGCAGCTTCTCTTATGGGAGGTTGGGTTGTTGCTTTGACGGTGGAGCACTTAAATGGTGTGGGTGGTTTTTCTGTAGACTTGTGTTTCTTGTTTGCCGTTCTGGTCTCTGCTGGTCAGGATGTCCAGGAAGGGTAATGAGTTATTGTTTTCTTCTTCTCTGGTAAACTGGAGTCCTTTGAAAAAGTTGTTGATGGTTCTATAGGTGTTCTCTAATTGATCCTTTTTTTATTATGGTGAAGTGTTGTCTATATCAGGGGTCCCCAATCTTCAGCCAATGGCCCACTACCAGGTTGTGGCCTATTCGGAATTGGGCCATCTGAGTGGCTGGCTGGAGCGTGTGCACGCCTGCGCACAGTTCAACTTGTGTAAGCAGCAGGCCGGCAGGCAGGCACTCGGGTGTGCGCATGCGTGCCAGCTTGCTCCTCACGCAGGGGATGCCATTATAGTTGCCATTATATTCTGTTGATGGGCTTTCCATAGCTATCTGGTGGTCATTTTAATTACATAACATGGGATTAATTCAGTGGTGAAATGTAAAATTTGTTACTACTGGTTTTGTGGGCATGGGTTGGTGTGTGTGGGGGTAATATGACTGAGTGGGCGTGGCCATTTTTTTTAACTTTTAAAACCATTTTTTCTACAACCTCTTCGTCTGAAGAGGTTGTAAAAAAAATGCTTTTAAAGCCTCTGACGAACCCAGCTGACTTGCCTGATTGGCAGAGGCTTTCTTTTTTTTAAAAGCCTCTGACGATCCCAGCTGAGCCACGTGATCATCAGAGGCTTTTTTTTTACTTTTAAAAGCATTTTTTCCACCAAAGAGATTGTAGAAAAAATGTTTTTAAAAATAAAAAAAAAGCCTCTGATGATTGCACAGCTCAGCTGGGCAATGGGGGGGGGGGGGGCAGGGATTTTTGCTACCAGTTCTCCAAACCATCCGCCTCCATCGCTACTGGATCGGGTGAGCCGGTCTGAACCGGGAACATTTCACCCCTGGATTATTAAATTGGATACAATGTATATACTTTTCATTTATTTAAATATTAGTTTCCTTGAAAACTATTAAAACTGTATTTTTAACTGTATTTTTAACTGTATTAAAATAGTTTCCTTGAAAATGTTTAAAAAGATGCATTAATATCCTAAATTTGGTCTTCTAATTTAGTTTTTCTGTCATTAATTAAAAAAACTAAATTAAAAACCTGTGCTAGGTCTCCTTTCTGATATACATAAACTTTAACATAATGGACAATGTCTCTTCGCCCAACTAATTTCAAATGTGTTGTGGGATAAAATAAGGGGAAGAAGTTCTGTGTATGTAAATTGAGCTCCTAAATGAAAGGCAGGTTATCAATCGAATAAACTATGTGTAATCTGGTAAATTAGCCCACTGCACTAATTTAGTAATTTAGCAAAAACTAAGTTAATAAAAAATGCAAGTAGAAAAATAGGGACCACCTTTGGTGGGAAGGTGCATTCCGTGCGCCTTTGGCATTTAGTCATGCTGGTCACATGACCATGGAGACGTCTTCAGACAGTGTTGGCTTTTCAGCTTTGAAACGGAGATGAACACCGCCCCCTAGAGTAGGGAATGACTAGCACGTATGTGCGAGGGGAACCTTTACCTTTTTACTAACTTCAGTCATCAGTATATAAATATTTTCTGTCTCCTGTGCAAGTTGTAGTTGAGACTTAAATTTACAAAGATTGCTCTCTAGTGGTCCTATAAATGCATTGCACGAATATATTATATGAAAATATATTTATATGTCAAATTAGAATCATACAAGGGTACTTCAAATACAGATTGGCTCTGCAGTTAATTATAATTTGTAAACACATTTGTTTATGACTAAGTTTTAATCTATAAGGTTATTCAATTTTATATATACATATACATATACATATACATATACATATACATATACATATACATACATATATATATACATACATACATACATACATACATACATATATATATATATATAATTGTCAAGATTTTATACAGTTTATAGATAAGAATGGCAAGCCACTTCTGAAGGTTTGCCAAGAAAATTGCATAGACTTGTCCAGGCAGTTGTCAAGAGTTAACACTGACTTGAAGGTGCCTCACCACACAAAAGTATATATAATTACCAGTAGTTTTATTGTAACAAGAAAATAGAGAGTTTATATAAAACTGTAGAATGTTCATATTATAGAAAGGGACCCAACAGAAACTTAATATATTCATGAACTCAAATAAACTCCTATTAATTTTAGACAACTCATATCTCCCCCCACCCCCCACCCAGTGCACCCAGGGACCCTTCTCTCTTCCCAATAATTCAAGCATCAGAATTTTAGAATATTGATAATTCTTTATGTGTATACTTGGAATATTTTTCAAAGTTAGACTTTTGGGATTTTTTGGATTGATTATGTGCTAGCAAGTTATAGCCAACTGTTGGCAACCACATATAATTTTTTCTCATGACAATTGCCCCTGAAGTGGTCCTTTAGGACTTAAAATGATGCATTCATCACCACTGTAGTTTACTCTAGCCATCTTGTTGTTTGGTCATCCTGTTCTCTTCCACCTTCCCTAACATTAAAGTCTTCTCCAAAGAGCTAAGTCTTTACATAATGTGTTCGAAGTAGGGTGATTTTGGGCCTGGTCATTTGTCCCTTGCATGAGAATTTTGGGTTGATTTATTTGATAATCCATTTGTTTTATTCCCATTAGGACTTTGGATTGCTTCAATGTGTATGGGAGTGTAGCACCAGTTTACAATTCTGGAAAAAGAATGTGCTTGATTAAAGAGTTGCAAATAGGTGTTACTCTTCATGCATTCTAAAGCATCTTTTTGCCTTTAACCTCAAACACTCCATAACTCTAATATCTGCACTTCAAATGAGACTAAGCTTAAAAGAGTTATTTCAATTAAGACCTCTAACAAATTCATAGCACTAATTGTGGTCTCTGTCATTTGAACTGTAACGCTGTTGCCATTTTCCATTTTCCAAATAATTTGAATAGAATTGTTTTAGTGTCTGTGACACTGGATCACTGAAAACATGGCAGTATTATGAGGTGATTAGTGGTCCCTCAAGCTGACCAATAGGAAAATACAGAAATCCTCTCCAACTACATCGGTTCATGGAATAACCAAATAATCCCATTACCACTTTACACAAAAATAGGGAAAATAAAGTTGTAAACACCGCCTCCATTTTTTGACTATATGTATATGTTTAACTGTTTTGCAAAAAATTGAGTTGTTACAAAGAGAAAGAGCAAAACGTCAAGATGTCATTCTCCCAGCATATAAATTTCTATTAAAAGTAGTGATGATGGTATGGAACCATAGCATCACAGTATAGATTTGTTTGAACTCACTGGTCAAGAGAGTGCAGTGGCTCAGTGGCTTAATGACACTGGAGATGGTCTCAGCTCCAGTGGTTCAAGCCCTAGCACTGCATGTCAGGGTGAGCTCCTGTCATTTGTCTCAGCTTCTGTCCACATAACAGTTTGAAAGCATCTTCTATACAAATGAACATGCTTTCAAACAGATAGGTAACACTTTGGTGGGGAGACGAGCTGATGCTCTGTGCAGGCAGTCAGATTCCTGATGGTTCTGAACCTTCCCAGTTGTGGTGCCCGTTTGCAAGACAGCTCTGGGAAAGGAGGGAGCTGTTGTGACTCCGGCTCCCGAGCCTGTCCTCACGGACGAAGATGACTCTGAAAGTGATGGGGAGGAACTGACAAGGCCTCCCTCTCCAGGAACCTCCTTTCTGGCAACGCCTCAGGTTCCAGCTGAAGGCCAGGAGGAAAGCATGTCGGGGCACCCACTAATAGGGAGTGATGAAGATCAATCTTGTATTGATCCCAGGCAGCGTCGGAGGGAGAGGAGTGCGCAGCAAAGGAAGAGGTGGGGAAAGGCCAGAGATTGCTGAGTCACTGAGCCATGCCCCACAGGGGATAAAAGTGGGTGGGGTTGCTCTGCAGGCTCTGTGATGGACAAAAACTGCATATCGTGAGGTTCGGATGGGATAGTTTTCGGAATTAAGGCTTGGACTTTGTGAATGACTTCTGACTACTCTTTGAACTCTTGGTTGCCCCAGCAACGGACTACGGATATGCTGACTCCTGTTTCTAGAGGTGATAAAAACTTGGCAGGCATTCGGAAAGTAGCTGCCAGAATTTTTATCTGCCAAAGGGATTCAGGTCGGCTTGTAAAAATAAATTACTGTAGACGTCTTTTGATCGTGTGTCTGCCTATGTGAGGTGGGGGGGACAGAACAGGGGCCTTGGATGATGCTGCAGGAAGAGCAGCTCATCCTTCTCTTTGGTGTGAAGCCAGCTCGCCCTTGTCTGTGGCACATCTTGGGAAGCGCACCAGCATTACCTATAACAGAGCTGGTACCTTGGCAAGCGAAATCACTACTCTGCAATAGCATTGCGGTCTCCTGGCTACTGTGACAACACCATATACTAACAACAACAACAACTGGCCAGAGATTGGTTATGACAAGTGTTCAAAACATATTGTTTATATAAGCAGATAGAATTAAGCCAGGAATTTTTTAAAACAGGAATTATGACATTGACTAAAATATTGAATCTGTGTTCATGAATAAGGTTGTCTATGAAATCTACTGGGATCTTGATGCGCAGAGAATAGGAGGAAGAATGAAGGAAGAGTTTCTACCCAAGGGAAAATAGACTGCTTCCAAACCGTGCAGAGCAAATCATACAGTGGACATTTTGCCATGTGGCACAGTTTATATGCCAATGCCAGATCAGTGCAGTTCTACATGGGCAGGTATCCTAAAACTTTTAGCAGCAACATGCCCATAGTTAATTATTGTACCTTCAAACTTTAGCATAGAGTGGACTGTTGTTCAAAGTACCTGTCATTTGCCTTGAGCTGAGCTGAGACTTCAAATAGAATAATGGCTGTTGTTAAAATATTCAAGTAACAAATTGCTGTAATAGTTTGACCATAGAAAATAGAACTTCTTATTTTCTTACCTGTGTTTCTTCAAACTGAAAATGTTGTGCATTCCATCCAGGATGTTGAGAATTGTTTATGTTCTGAACTCTTCCCTTAAAGCATCTATTTTTCTTTGCTCATTTTCATAGCAATTGCTGCCTCATGTCCGTATTTGGGATTCTGTTACTTTGAATACACTACATGTAATTGGCATGGGATTCTTTGATCGAGCTGTTACATGCATTGCATTTTCTAAATCAGTGAGTAGTATTTAATGTATATTTAATGTGCTTTGTAAGCTTTTCAGGGCCAATTATAAGTTTTTTTTAAAAATTAAGACTGCTGGTGTCTATGGAGATTCTCAGTCATCCAGATCATAGTTGTCTCAAAGGTGACATAGTTTTCAAAAGGCAACTGGACTATTTTTTTTCCTTTTAAGACTGCTGGAAATTCTTCTTTTGTAACAAAATGACTTAAGGGTTGGTTGCATAGATTTTACAATGGATGGTATATAATACTATTTGCTTCTAGAGATTCTATCTGGACAATGTGAATTAATTTTTTTTATTGAAATCTTCCTTAATTAAGGAAGTTTTAAGTATAAGAATATAGTTTTCGAACATATTTATAGGTATAAATGTTGTTACATAATATCACTAAATAGCAGTGGTGAAATGTAAAATTTGTTACTACCAGTTCTGTGGGTGTGGCTTGGTGGGGAGGGTAATGTGACTGGGTGGGCGTGACCAACTTTTTTTTTTTACTTTTAAAAGCATTTTTTCTTGCAACCTTAAGAGGTTGCAAAAAAAAATGCTTTTAGAAGCCTCTGACGATCAGGCAACTCAGCTGGGATCGCCAGAGGCTTTTTTAAAGGCATTTTTTTTCTACAACCTCTTCGGTGGGGGGATGTCAGGGATTTTTGCTACCGGTTTTCTGAACCATCCGCTGCCATCACTACCGGATCAAGTGATCTGGTCCGGACCGGGAGCATTTCACCCCTGCTAAATAGCTATCTGTATATTTTCCCCATTACTTTACTTTTATTTTTGGATATGAGAAACATTTAGATGAAGAAAACAGGCCTCTCTGTCCCTTATTCCATTGTGTTTTTCCCAGTAGAACCCTGCTCAATTGGAAGACAATCTGTGGAATTAGTTGAATGCAGAAAGAGAGTCTGATTATTTCATTTGTTTTAGAATTCACACAGTTTGCGTTTCACATTCAAATTTAAGTTCAGCATTCTCAAGACACCATTTTTTCAGACAAAGTATTCATAATATCCTAAATAATAATATTTAGTATATAATAACCTAAATATTATTTAGTACATAATATCCTAAAGAGCCTTGATAGTACAGTGGTTACGCACCCTGTTATTAACACAGCTGCCTGCAATTTACTGCTGGTTCGAATCTCTCCAAGGCTCAAGGTTGACTCAGCCTTCCATCCTTTCTAAGGTAGGTGAAATGAGGACCCAGTTTGTGGGGGCAATAAGCTGACTTTGTATAAATATACAAAAGTATGAAGGCTATTGCTTAACGCATTGTAAGCCGCCCTGAGTCTCCGGAGAAGGGCGGCATATAAATCAAATTTAAAAAAAAAAAATACAAAACTGTAACTGGAAGATGAGTGCTTAGTTTTGAAATAGCAAACAACTGAAGGATGATGGAATACTTCATGTTTTATTTCAGAATGGAGGCAGTAACTTGTGCTCAGTGGATGACTCCAATGACCATGTGCTTTCAGTATGGGACTGGCAGAGGGAAGAAAAAGTTGCAGAGGTCAAGGTATTTTGCATTTGTGTGTTGTACTTGAGACCAGCAGGATTTTTTTTTTTTGTAGTCAAAAAATATCTATAATATTTCGCCGTCATTCCAACATCTTGTTGATGTTGATGGGACAACTAGTCTTGCTGTTAAATTGTTTTCCTGTTGAAATGTATCCTTCATTATAAATGAATACTATGGGAGAAAATATCCTGCCTCTACTGTACATCTGTAATAAGGTTTACTTATTAGTGGAAGAAATCATAAGAAACTTGTCTTGTATGGATAAAGTGGAAATGAAGAAAACAGCACTATTCATAGCTCTCATTTCTAAACTGTGCCAGCACCTTCTGGGTCTGTAGGTACTATATAAAGTGCAGATTTATCTTTTTTGGTGTAAAACCCACACTTGCAACAATCCAGTAACTTGGGATTCATGTATGAAAAATCATACTTAGTATGCAGTAGAACTTAATATTAAAATTATTGCTTTTGTTCGCAAATTTAAAATATTTCTTTTTCTTCTAGTGCTCTAATGAAGCAGTATTTGCCGCTGATTTTCACCCTACAGACACTAACATAATAGTTACATGTGGAAAATCTCATCTTTATTTTTGGACAATTGAAGGGAATTCTCTTATCAAAAAGCAGGGATTATTTGAGGTACAAATGTTTATATTCTTATTTATTTTTTTCCCTTGCAGCCAGAGGGTCATTAGGGGAATGTTAATATTCTATCTCCCAGTTTTGCTCTGCTGTCATGCTGTTTCTTTAGAAACATGAAGTCGTAAACAGACAAATTAATTTCTTTATTTCTTTTGTATCCTGAACTATTCCCTAGCAAATTTCATCTTACTGTATGTTTTTATTTATTTTTTCTTTTAAATCCCAGCAAAATGATATTTCTCATTATCATTAATTTAATTTAATTATTTTAAAGTATTAAGTGTTAACTATCCACTTAATCACGATTAAGTGGTCTGTTTTATTTCAGTTACATAGCTAACAATAATTAAAACTCAAAACTAGAGTTACCTACCTAGCTAAGAATAATTTAAAAGAATGAATCAAAAATTTACTGTATTATTAAAACCATGGCTATATGATGATTGCACTAGTAAGATATTGCTTTTTCTACTATTGATCACTTTCCTATTTTAGTAATCTTTCTGTCCTTAATGGAATCCCATTATGCACCTTGTCGTGCTATATTTTTATTATTTCTTTTCTCTTGCTTGATAAATCTCAAAATGGAAGTTTCTCTATCTCTTTCTCTATTTCCTTGCCATTTTGGCATCATCTACTAAAGATATGTTTTTGTTTTATCACACTTGTTCGTATACTTTTTTGTCAAATTTATATCACCTATTATCTTTCAAGCATCTTAGCTGATAGACAGTAGTTCTTGATACTACATTGCTTTTTAGAAGCAACAAGTCAAGACTAAGGGAGAGAAAGCATATATACAATATAGGCTATTCATATCATGTATATCTATACTTATACAGTTTTTCTACTACATTAAGATTATAATATAACTTTCTCACTTGTTCTTTGAAACATTAATGTGTTTATTTTTTTCTTCATTAGGGAGAAAAGTAGGATTTAAAAAAAATTGTTAACACATTGATAACTGAACGGAATATATGAAATATATAATAAAAGTATATTGCTCATTGATATTCTATTTTATCATGTAGAAACAAGAAAAGCCAAAGTTTGTCTTATGTGTGACATTTTCTGAAAATGGTGATACAATCACAGGAGATTCAAGTGGAAATATTTTCATATGGGGAAAGGGTAAGAAAAGAATGAACTTGCATAATAATAAATAACTTTTTACTGTATATAGAAGAAGAAATCTCTTTAGACACACACACAAAATAGAAGGGAAGACTTTTGGGGAGGATCTTTGAGACATATTTTAATCCTATTTTTTTATGCAAAATGTTATTTTTCAAAATACTAGCTAGGATTATATTAGGCTTATTAGACTTATATTATATTATAGTATAATAGTACTATTACTACTACAACTAGTAAATTAGCACCAGCAGCTGGAAAGAAAGAATAGATTACCTACATAAATTGCTTGGTTTTTTTAAAAAAACAACCCCCATCCCATTTTCTGTAGAGCAGAGGAAAAGATTTCAATAGAGTACTTTCAGCTAATTTTCATAGTGCATCTACAAATTCTAGCCCTAGGTTGCTGGCACGATAGCATTGTTCTTAATGTGTAAAAGGACAAACAACTCTTGAAATCTCTTTCTCTCCAATCTTTGCTTTGCAAAAGGTGATGGTGGTTGGAACTGACCAATTTCTATAGGCAATCTTTCCTTTACCTGACACCCCACCCCCCACCAGAGCAGAGAAATTGAAGAGAAAGAGTTTTCCTGAGATGAAACTGTTTGCTCTCTACACGTCAAAAGCAGTGCAATTGCAC
Source organism: Pituophis catenifer annectens (assembly GCF_029215685.1). NCBI lineage: Eukaryota > Metazoa > Chordata > Lepidosauria > Squamata > Colubridae > Pituophis > Pituophis catenifer. Next base: position 311,971,924 of record NW_027256881.1, read on the forward strand.
CAGTGGCAGGATAGGTCAGGTAGATGAATTTGCCTATACAAATTGCTTTCTTTCTCCACCGTCCCCCCCAAACAAAGAAATTGGAAACAGATTTCAAAATAATACTATCAGATGTTTCTGTAGTGTGTTTGTGGCCAGCACAATTCCGTTGTTTTCAATATGTATTAGAGCAGTTGTAGACAAACTTGGCTCTTTCACACCCTGTGGACTTCAACTCCCAGAATTCCTAAAACAACCAAGCTTGCCTACCACTGTATTAGAGCAAACAGCTTACTTTCTTGCAATCAGTTTCTCCAATCTTTCATCTCCGCAGTGGGGAAAAAAAAAAAACCCACACGACTGGAACAAGGCAAACACATACTCTCTGCAATGGCAATCACATGGATGAGGGATGCTATGAAGTTGTAGATGAGCTGTAAATTTATTCAAATTTATTCCAATGAGATTGAGCTGGCACAGTGGTTAGACTGCATTATTGCAGGCTAACTCTGCCCACAGCCAGGAGTTCGATCCTGACAGGCTCAAGCTCGCAGCCTTCTAAGGTCAATAAAATGAGGACCCAGATTGTTGTGGGCAATATGCTGACATTTGTAAGCCATTCAGTGAATGCTGTAAAGCGTTATGGAGTGGTATATAAATCTAAGTGCTATTGCTATTAAACAGGATAGCCACTCAAGGCCCACTCCTTTAAGGATTCTTAAGTGTGAGTGTTCTGACCTAGGATTCCTTAGACAGTAAAAAGCACACAATTAGTCCCAAAAACCCTCCTTTTATTTCAACAGCTGTGAATTCTGTTCATTCACAGCCCATGATGAGTCACAAATAGTTTGTAAAGAGTCTGATAGAAGTCTGCCACAGTCCTTCGGGATAAGGCTGATAAGCACCCACCTTTATCTCCCTTGACATACTGCCAAAGACCTAATTGGCAATTAGCTTTGCAAGGCCACATGAGCACAGAGTCAAAACGGAGCTTCAGAATTTAAACCGGACCAGCACGTACAAAGTTGCCTCCTGCAAAGGCTCATGTGCCTTTGCTCCTCCTTTATGTGTTATGGGAAGGGCCAATCATCTCCAAGCCTTACTCCCGAGTCGCCCCTTTTGTCTTAACTGTTCTTGCCTTCTTGCAGCTCTGCGCATGCGCGCACTGGGAACAGACTCCCCCTGTTCCTCTGCCTCGCTGACATCAGACTCTGGGAACTCCAGAGTCAGCACATAACTCCCAGATGGTCCTGGCCCCATCTCTGTCTCCGATGCAGAGCCCTTGTCCGAGCCTTCCCCAGACTCCAGGACTGGCCTATGTTTCTCCCCAGCCTCCTCACTGTCCAACTCTGCTGCCAGCTCCGCAGGCTGCCAGCAGACCACAACAGCAAGGGACAAACAGTCGCGTCTTCTCTATTACTGTCCATTTCTTCGGAAAAGCTTATTATTTGCAATTAAACTTGTTTTGTTTCATGTAAATCATAAAAATCTGTTTTTTAAAGAAAGCTCTAAGAGGAGATCTAGGATGTTAGAAACCCAAACCCTGTTGACTTATTGTTTTTTCTTCTCAAAACTTTAACATTTTGTTAAAGTTCATGACCAGAGAGAAATTATAGTGGCCACCACACTGTATTTCCTTTAGCAAAGGAAAAGCTAAATGAATAAACCAGTAAAACATTATTTTTAGTGAGCTTCTGTCCTCTTCTTTCCAGGTACCAACAGAATAAGCACTGCAATTCAAGGAGCTCATGAAGGGGGTATATTTGCCCTTTGTATGTTACGAGATGGCACCCTTGTGTCTGGAGGTGGAAAGGACAGAAAGTTGATATCTTGGAATGGGAATTATCAGAAAATTCACAAAACTGAGGTAATGACTTCAGGCTTTAAAACTTCCCTGATAATATTTTTCTTTCTTTTAAAATAAGTTAATTGTTTTACCACTTGAGGCACTTTTCCTTATTTCTTCTAAAAATATTAGTGTGATTTTCATTACCAATATCTGTATTCTAAGTACATATATTGGTAACTTTTGATAAATCACATAACTCACCTGTTTTGAAGAGGTCATATCTTTTGATGCTTATCCTATAAATTTGCCCTACATCAGTGATGGTGAACATTTTAGAGACCGAGTGCCCGAACTGCAACCCAAAACCCACTTATTTATTGCAAAATGCCAACATGGCAATTTAACCTGAATACTGAGGTTTTACTACCTAAAATATGGATAAACAAGGGAGAGCTCAGCTAATTTTTCTAAGAAAAATGTGATAAATGCACTCTTATGCCCCTTCATTTTTTCCCTGCTTTTGAAATATGTGTAGCAATAATAAAAAAGAAAAACTTTTGTAATATCATTTCTCTTTCCCTCCCTCTCTCTCTCTTTCCCTCCCTCCCTCTCTTTCCCTCTCTCTCTGCCTCTTTGTTTCTGTTTCCCCCTCTCTCTGTTTCTCTCTCTTTCCCTCCCCCTCTCTCTTTCCCTCCCCTCCCTCCCTCTCTCTGCCTCTCTATTTCTCTCTCTCTTTCCCCCCCCTCTCTCTATTTCCATTCCTCTCTTTCTCTCCCTCCCTCCCTCTCTCTTTCTTGTTCTCTTGCCCAATCACCTCCCTCTCTGTCCCTGTTTTTTTCTCTCTCTTTCCCTCCCCCCTCTCTTTCCCTCTCCCACTCTGTATATAATTATATACACAGTCAATTTAACTATTTCACTTTTTTTCTAAAACAGATTCTGGAGCAGTTTGGTCCTATAAGAACAATAGCAGAAGGGAAAGGTGACATTGTTTTGATAGGAACCACTCGAAACTTTGTGCTCCAAGGTTCTTTGTCAGGAGACTTTTCTCCCATTACCCAGGTAGTTATTATTTTTTAGTACAATCTTTTCTTAAGACCCATGTTTTCAAAACATATGACATTAAATTTATTACTTTTTAGAAAAATGCTGCATAATAAACCTGAACAAACTATTCTTGAGATGAGTTGAGAACTTGCTAAATAAGTAGCAATTTTATAGAAAGTCCATGTAACCCCAATTTACAGTTTTACAGACAGGGAACAGAATAGATTTTTAAAGCTGTTTTTCCTCTAGTATTACCAATAAAAGGACCAGATGTGGAATTATCTGCACTTCATTTAAAGACAATAATCCTGGATTACTAAACACAGTTCGCCTAAGCCTTCCTTTATACAAACCAGTAAATTAATTATGCATAAATAAATTAGCATGATATTTGAACCTTGAAATTATAGATTACTGTATACAGACAAGCCAGGATTATTTCTTTTTGCTTAAACAAGTAGACTAATTATGCATGGCTAAATTAGCATTATATTTAAAATATTGAGTTCAAATATAACCTTTGGCCCAGATATAATCGAAGTAGTTTGTGCCTGAATTCTATACTAGCTTGCATATGTGTGAAAAATCAAGTGAAACTAAACATAATGTGCATCATCAAATATCTTATTCATGTAGTGTTTTGATAGGATTTCTGGCTTAATGATGGTATGCAAACTATTGTTCACTTACCAAAGAAATGTTTCTGTGTTCATTCAGGGTCATACTGATGAGCTTTGGGGACTAGCAGCCCATCCCACCAAACCTCAGTTTTTTACATGTGGTCAAGACAAACACATTATGCTCTGGGATGCGATCAGTCATCGTCCAATCTGGAACAAAACTATAGAGGTATTATTTTTTTTTAATAAAGGGGGGGGAGTTAAAATATAATTTTGGTTTTATAACAAATTATTAAGTGAGGAATTTCATACATCTGATTCACTTACATAATATCAAAGCTTCCCATTCATACAATTCTTTTCATGCTGTTTGTGAAAAATTAAGTCCTTTTTCATCATGTAATCCAGAAAGATTTCCAGGTATCCACTGTCTGAATGAGAGAAGAATCCCCCCTCCCCTATTTCCCTCTACTAGAGACTTTAGCAAGGAGAATGATAACTCTTGCATTGTGGTGCACTCTCAGAGAAACTGTTCACAGTTAGAAAGATTTGACAGAAATGGTTCATTCAATTTTTCCATATAATAATGACATCCCAATCAATTTGGATAGTCTGTTAGATGTCCTTGTAGAGCATAAGGCCAACACTGTATGGACAACTATCATGTAACATGCTGAGGATTTCATAACATGACAAATTTTTAATTTCAAGAATGGTATGCTTCAACTTAAAAGTCTCTTAACATTTCCAATATCATCCACAGCAATACTGTAGAGGCATTCATCCAAACTTCATATACTTCCTGAGTGTTCACTTCTGAGACAAGTCAGCTAATTGTAAAAATCACGTTTAACGTATCTCAGTTTATTTTATTCTGAATGCTGAACTCTGAAAAAACTGTTGAGTATTCATAGTTTAGTGTTTGACTAATAATTAGGTAACCATGATCTTTGGTAGATTTATTTATTTATTTGTATCCTGCCTTCATTATTTTTATAAGTAACTCAAGGTGGTGAACACATCCAACACACTTTCCTCCACTTATTTTCCCCAGAAAAACCTTGTGAGGTGGGTTGGGCTGAGAAGAGTGACTGGCCCAAAGTCACCCAGCTGACTTTCATAGCTGGGACTTAGTCACAGTCTCCTACTTTCTAGCCTGATGCCTATAGTGAATTTATATACATTAAAAAAAAAGAAACAGAGACTTCCGGGTTGGCTCCGCAGCACCATTGACGGTCTTTTTAGACCGCCGCCCCCGTGATTCCGTTGAGCCGTTCTGACAGCGTTAATCAGCTGTCAAACGGCTTGAAAATCTCCCCTTCGGGAAAAGAAGGGGAGGAGAGCAGGTGGGTGAGGGTAGAGCTCCCTGAAAACCCCTGGATTAATTCCAGGGGTTAGGAGGGTGAGAGCTCCCCGTTCAGCCCACTGAAGCTCCGGATCCGGGGGGACTCTGTTTTTTTTTACAGAGCTAGGCGTTGCGTCCAATTTCTGCTGTCAAACAGAAGATTAAATGATTTCAAAAAAGCAGGCGGAACAGAAGCAGGAGGACAAGCTTTTTGCAAGTATAACACTTAACTCCGGGGATACAATGTTTCTAATTGGATTTTCTGAGCTGGAAGTTAAGATGGCGTTTCTTTGTTGCGATTTTAAAAGGGAAAGTTAGAAAAAGTTTTTGCTAACAGACTCGTGCTCAGAGACTGGCTTTAAGTTGCTGGAATAGATTTTGAAGAGCTGTTTGGGAAAAGATTGTTTATAAAGAAATTGCTGAATGCTGCTCAAAAGGATGGCTCTGACTTTATGATTTTATGGTTGTGGGAAGAAAGAAAATTTCTTTAAAATAAAATGGCTTCTAAGAAAGGAGATCTTGAAAGTGCTGGATGCTATTTGGAGGTGTCAGAAACGAAACAGTTGTCTGATTTACAGAGTTGTAAGGATTTTGATGCAGAACTTACAGAATTTATAAAAGAAGCCATGAATAATCATACTGCAGCTATAAGTAACCAAATAGCAATTCTTAAAGGGATAACAACAGAAATGACTGAGGAAATCAAAACAACTACGGAGCATGATGACAACTCAGGAGATATTGCAGCAGAGAGGGTGGAAGAATTTTCTCAAGAATTTTCGAGCTTACTCTCTGCTCTTTTCGGAAAAATTGATAGAATCCTTCAAAATTATGACTTGGTTTGGAAAAAAGTAGTAAATGACCAGACTTTCGAAGTTTCAGAAGATGAAGGAGACTTGTCAGTGGCATCTATACATTTAATAGAAAAGAAACAATTGAACTTTTCTTCACAAACTCTTGACAAACTTTGGTTTTACAGACGAAGGAATGAACTGATTTATATAAGCATGAAGAGGCGATTTGGGGGCTCTAAATCAGAGGAAACTTTTTTAAAAAGGGGACAATTTTTGCAGTTATATCAACCTCAAATTAAAATGAAAAACCTCCTCAAAATAGAAGTAGGAGGGATGCAGAAAGATTGGAAAAAATATAAAAAGAAAGCAAGAATGGAAGATTAACCTTTTCTTTTGGCTTTGTAGTTGTTCTACTCATGGTTAAAAATGATTATGTTGTAGGTATTATAACTACTGAGGGGGGAAAAAGTATAAAGTTAAATATTGATTTTTAAATATGATGTACTAATGGTTGATTAATCCTTTTTGGTTTTTTAGTTTATGTATTAATGGTTAATTATGTTGTTGATTATCTTTTAAATTTTAAAAATTGGAGGGAGGAATAATGAAGGGGGGAAATTTAGAAACTTAAAAAATGTAGAAATTTAATTAGTGAATATCTAAGGTTTATTTTTTGTTATGAGATTTCAAAATAAGAAACCAAGAATGGAAGATTAATTTTTTTTTTTTTTTGGCTTTGCAGTTGTTCTATTCATGGTTTAAATTGATTATGTTTTAGGTGTTATAACTACTGAGGGGGAAAAAGTATAAAGTTGAATATTGATTTTTAAATATGATGTATTAATGGTTGATTAATCTTTTTTGGTTTTCTAGCTAATGTACTAATGGTTAATTATAAAAATGTAGAAATTTAATTAGTGAATATCTAAGGTTTATTTTTTGTTATGAGATTTCAAAATATCTGAACTTTGAGAAAAATAGGAGGGGGAAAAATGTTTTTAGGTTTGAATGTTTAAGATTTGTTAATGGTTTTAAAATTCTTAGAGTTATTGGATTACATGTTACTTTGTGTTTATATAAAGGGAGGTTGATGAAATTGTAAAAGGGGAGTTAAGGGGTCTTGGGAGTTATTAAATCTTGCAGTTAGCTAGTTTATTTTAGCGAATGTTTGGTGAAATCTATGCCCTGTTTTTGTTCTGGGAAGTCGGGGGTGGGGGGTGGTAAGGAGGGGTTGAAGATTGAGTTTACCAAATTGATTTTTTTTTCTTTTTTTCTGATGATAGTATGAATGATTGTTTATATTGTATACTTGTTTGATCAGAAAATAAAAACTTTTTTATTAAAAAAAAAAAAAAAAGAAACAAAACACAGTATTTCTATGTTCACCAGTCTAGTCAGGCTGCTAACTAGTGCCACCATGGTGATTAATAGTCTATCTGGATTATTTATGTATGATCAGTTTTTGAATTTTTTTTTTCTACTTAGCTAAATTGTGGATTTTCCTGTATCTTCTAATAGCTCTCTTTTGTGTGGATGGTACTGTCATGGCAACCTAAGCACTTGAAATAGAGGGAATGTCATGAGTATGTTTTGGAAACATAAAAATGACAGTTACTATATTTGCATAAAATAAAATGTATTTGTGGTATTTATTTGTTTATTTATAAAAATTTATAAGGCAGCCCAATGCACTCTTAGTAACTCCAGGTAGTTTACAAGATAAAAACCCAATATAAAAACAAAAAAAAGCAATACCCCCTTATCTTCCATTAATGTGAGATACAGCCAAAAGTCAAGATAGAGCAATTTGAATTCGACCTTTTAGTTATAAATCTATGAGGTAAAAATTTTATTTTTTTATTTTTATTTTATTTTATTTGTTTTGTTTTATTTATGATTTTATTTTATTTTTTATTTTATTTTATTGGATGTAACACAAGCTACAGTCTATTTCTTCATTCTTTTTTGTATAGTTTCATTGTGGGACTTTATTTGGCAAACTTCTTGTTATAACAATGGGCAGAAATTTGGGCAAAATAAATTAAAATGGATTAAACTTATTTTTTCCAAGAAGATCCAAGCAATTCCTTATATTTTCTACTTCATCCATTGAATGATTTTCATGTTACATTAGTTAATAGGGTAAAGCGCAGATGATTCTGGCTTGAATTTCATTTTGTCATTTTGGTCTACCTCATAAGGGTGACAGGAGATGACCAGGGCATGAGTAACATTGAGTTTCTTGGTTCAGGAATGGGCACAACTGGCACACAATATGATGCTGTGCAAAATTTCTCCTAGTTCTTACTGCCACCTATTCTTTAAACAGGAGTTGAGTCCAAGAAGACACCCAGATTTCACAGAGTCTGTTTGGTGCAGCACCAAAGATGGTAAAGTCCAAGATCCAGAAAGCCCTAAACCCAAACTCAGTCTTGCCAGGATTTAGTTGGAGCCTATATGCCCTCTTCCAGCCCCTTTAAAGCCTCCAGGACTGAAACAGGGTAGGAACAGCATCCTATATGGCTCCAATTTTCTCTCCCAAGTGAGCTCAAGGATTTATTTGATTTTGGAACGTTCTCGATACAAATATTCAGTTCTGGAATCCTAGCATCATTTAGCCTTCATTTCAGTATGTTGACCGTAATATCCTTTTTTTTTTTTTTAAAGCATAATTCTGGTACATAAATACCTTTCAGAAGTCTCACATTCAACAAAAATGGTTTCACATTATTAGTCAAGTTATTAATGACTTAATGTCTAGGAACTTTATTCATATTATTGGTGATAGCTAAAATTTATTACATATCCTTCTCTGAGAGTATGCTGTATCAGGATAATCTTATTTTCAGTGCCACAGTTCAATATGAATATTTAAATTATGCTTCAAAGTTCATATCACAAAATTAATTTTTATAGCTTTGAGGGATTTCTTTCTGGAATATGGAATAATCCATTTCCCTTCTGGCTCAGGTTGTATTCCTTTACCTTTCCCAGGTGACATGTCAAGTAAACTGAGTTGTTAACACTTGAGAAGAATTATTTAAAACAAGAATAAGAGCACATAGACCAGGCATCCTCAAATTTACCAATGCAAAGTATCCAGTCCATGGAGTGGTGTGATTAAGCCCCGCCCCTTGCCGTGGGCCTTATGGTCCAGCGAGCCAGCTGGAAGGACAGCTGAGGGCCAGCTGAGGGGTGATCTCGCTGGTACAGCCTTGAAAAGCAGCTCTGGGCTTGTAAAGTACTGCTTTAAATTGAAAGTCTTTGAAACAACTTAAACTGGAGCTTAGGAAGGAGAAAGGTAAAAAAAAAAAAAAGGACTGTTAAATTGGCCAACCACCCAGTCACATGACCATCTAGCCACCCCCACCCAGTCACATGACCACCTAGCCACTCCCACCCAGCCAGTCCGCCCCCCCCCCAACAGTCTGAGGGACTGTGAATCAGCCCTCTGTTTAAAATGTTTGAGGACCACTGACATAGACTGTGTTTTGTAACAATTTGCTTTATATATAAATGTTTGAATGGCTATAATCGAACAACTATAATTCTTTTGGAACATTGTAGGATGCAGCACAGTCTTCTGGTTTTCATCCTTCAGGGTCTGTAGTTGCAGTAGGAACACTCACTGGAAGGTAAGTCTTAAATATATTGCCTCAGGTAATGGGTTTTCATAGCCTTTAAATGCAGGTAGCCTTCAACCTACAGCCATTTGTTCAGTGACTGTTGAAAATTCCAGCAGCACTGAAAATAGTGACTTATTGCTCTTCCTTTTACATCTGACTGTCCCAGCATCCCCACAGTCACATGATTTAAAATTGAGTCTGATGTATTTATAACAATTGTGGTGTCCTGGGATTACATGACTGCCAATTGCAACTTTCCCAGCTGGCTTCTGACAAAGTCAGTGTGGAAATCCGGATTCAATCAATGAGCACATAATTCACTGCAATAATTTGCTAACAGCCATGGCAAAAAAGGTTGTAAAATCAAGCACAACTCACTTAACAATCACCTGCAACGGAAATGCTGCTCCCAGTTGTTATAAATTGAGGACTATTTGTATTCACATGAAGTAAAAGTGAGGTTATATCCTGAATGTCATATGTTATTTTAAGTTAAATTTGATCCAGACTCATATAACGATTGACCATTGTATATGAATTAAGACAGCATTTCATAAAGGAAGAATGGTAATGATCGTAATAGTAATTAATAGTAATCATTTCTTGCATGTCCCCATCCTGAATTGTTGATATTTCAGATTTTAAGTATTTGACATTCTGAAATAACATTTGATCTCATGTTCAAAGCCTAGGAATACAAGATATTTGTACACCAGCCAAACTCCCAACTAGTCTAGGCAGTTCACCACTATAAAAAGCAATATAGTGGTAAAGTAGAACAAAAGATAGCAAAAATTGTGTAACTACAAAAGCAGACTTGATGCAATGAATTCCTTTATGATCTACTCACAGCGAAGACATTTTTATTAAATGTCGCTAAACCTGACTCAACCTTTTTAGAGCTGTTTGGTATGTGGCTCAGTGTTGAATCCTATCGGTATCCTAATATCATATGAGATTGATTATGCCTAGTTTGGGCAGTTTTTCATTAACAACCCCCTGGTCTTATGCTAGGCTCAGTGTGATCTAGGGCAATGGTCCCCAGCCTTTTTGTCACCAGGACCAGTTTCATAGAAGAACAATTTTTCCACGGATCTGAGGGGGGGATGTTTTCAGTTTTGCTCACTTGCCTGCCGCTCACCTCCAGGTGTGGGGCCTACTGCCCAGGGATTGTAGACCTCTGATCTAGGGCCACATTTGTTAATTGAGTCACTGTAGTTGTTAAATTAATAACATGGTTGTTAAGTGAACCTGGTTTCCCCGATGACTTGGCTTGGCAGAAGGTCGCCAAAGGGTGATCACATGACCCTGGGACACTGCAACTGTCATAAATGTGAGTCAGTTGCTAAGCATCCGAATGTAAATCACATGACCATGGGGATGCTGCAATGATCATAAGTGTGAAAAATGGTCATGTCAGTTTTTTTAGTGTCATTGTAACTTTGAATGGTCACTAAGCGAACTGCTGTAAATTGAGGATTATCTGTACTAGGATCTGCTCAGTTTTGTTATTTGACTGCTGAGGATAAGTTTTTTGAATTGTTTGTGCCAGTCCCATGATAGAGCCTTCCTAATCATGATATTTAGGGTCACTGAAGACTCCATCCTGATACTTAAGACCTCAACCTGATTCTGCTGCTCTTTTGCAGGTAAAATTCCCCACCACCTTAAAAAAAAGATTTGTGCTTAAAAGCTATGTTGGACCTATGCAATTTTAACTGTTACACAATGCTCATCACTGTATATTAAACCAAGAAATTGGAGGGAGCAGTAGCCCTGCAGCCCCAGCAGTTTTTACATGTTGTATCCTGTAACAAGTATTACTGTTTGTGTGTGTGAGATCAGAGAAGGCAGATGTGGGGAGCCTGATTTCAGTACTTTAGAGATACCTTTGTTCTGGAAAAGGTTGTGGCTCCCCCCTAAATACAGATTTCCACTTGGGGTTGTCCTTGATCCAGTTCAATGATGAATGCCACATAATACTGTGTCTTTGCCAAGAAATGTCTTTTATTACATTCAACTGAAAAACTAGCTGAGTCTTTGGAAGAAAGACTTGGGGTCAGTAATTCAACTGTTGATAATACGAATCCTGGATTATTTTAATTGGCTTTTTATATGGTAGCTGTGGGACATGCTTCAGATATATAGATATTCCAGGATTCCACAGCATGGACAATGAGTGATGCTTCCTGGAGGGACCCAGGTTACCCTGTTTGAAACAGACTCTTTGGTTGTTAGCTGCTTCCTGTGTTCAACTCAGGATGTTCATAATAATGTATAAAGATATAAGTATGTGGTTTAGGCCCATGTTGTGTATAGTCTACCCCGCACTATTGGGCTACTTTTTGTGGTTTAAACCATGGATACTTCGGCATTAAAAACTAAGTTGACTTTCTCTAATTGGATCCATATCACAAAATAAATAGCCTCTGGGGTTGAAACAAAGCTCTTCCCTTTTTCAATTTATTTATTTATTTACAACTTTTACTTACTGTAATATTTTAGTTTTTATGCTAAAAATTATATGTCATCCTTTTAACGTTTAGAGTAATACTTACATCCCTTATAAACCAACAGGAACTGTTAAGGGGTACCAACACATACTTTTTATGTGGAGGATACAAAGTTGTAGAAGGTGAACTGCTATCATTGATCTGATTCAGCAGCTTTCATATGAAACAACTTTTCCTCTTAATGTTTTTAACAGGTGGTTTGTGTTTGATACTGAAACAAAGGATTTGGTCACTGTACATACAGATGGAAATGAACAGCTGTCCACAATGCGTTACTCACCAGGTTTGGAGTTGTTTAGTTTGGCATCATTTAATCAGTTGGTTAATCAAAAAAGAATTTTCATAACATAGTTATTAATTTCCATAAATAACAGTTTTGCAATTCTTGCTTCTGCTGCTCAGAATCTCTAAAAATATAAAAAAGTGAATAGTGAATATATTTTGATTTGCTTAATCAGAATACCATTTCAACTGAAACTGAAATTTCTTATTTTTTTCATCAATTACAAATTTGTATCATTTCATTTTGGCATAATGAAGCTACCATGATTTAACATTTCAGTCAGTTCTTTTGATTTAGGTGTGGTATCTGGATTAAGCTCTTGCACCATGTTACTAGAATCCCTTTGAAAATAATAGAATAATTAAGAGTTGTGTCAAAAATCCATATGCATCAGATTTGTCCTAACCTAAAATGAACTTTATGCTAACATTCTCTGGAGGTAGAGCTGGGAAGCTTGAAGTGACATAAAATATGGTTATAAGAAGCAGGCTTATTGCGGAACCCAGAGTGGGATGGAGCCCATCGAGTGGCTTGTTTGATTGCTTGTTTTCACCAGGAGAGATTGGTGTGTGTGTGTGGTTTTTACTCTTTGTATATTGGGTTTATATTTTTTTACCTAGAATCACTGAAAGTGAGTGGGCAGCCATATGAATTATCTAAATAAATAAGCAAATATAGTAGAATTTAACCACATAGGTGCAATTTCCTTGTAGTAATGGGAAGCTTGGCCAGGACATATCCTAATCACTTTTGGAAACCAGATACCTCAGTATCCAATTGCTGCTATGACTATGCCTTTTGCCCATTTGTCACTGGTGGACTATGCTAAAAGCTTACTTTTTATGTTGACTCAGTGCAATGGGCTTGTGCATTCATCCCTTATGATCCAAACCACCAAGTGTTGCTCTTTTCATTCATTGACCTGAATGAAATATAAGTAACCAATTAATTAATTTTATATAGCTGTCCAGCTCACCAATGGTGACTATGGGCAGCAAACCAGAATCAATAAGAACAAAACATAAATAAAAACAAAAATATACAGTATAAAAATCGTATTAATAAATATCATAAAAGCAAAAATACATATTTCCCCTTGAGCAGCTAAGCAGGTCTTAAGTTTTCTAATATGTTTGTTTATGTTTATGTTTGAATAAAAGTTCTTGATGAAATATATGCTATTAGTTTATTATAATCCTAGTACGGTAATTATTAAAACCTCAAATTGTATTATGGTGGTCCCTCAAGGGCAGCATCTATAATACAATTCCTTGTACAAAACAAAATATGAATACCGGTAATAAAATTAAACAAATCCTATGATAAAAAATCAGCTAAGAGTATGTTTTTAAAAAGAAGTCATCACAGCTCAACACCATATCCCACAAGTCTAAACACCTTTGTAAATATTTAAGGAGAGAACATAACAAAGAACGTGTCATTGAAATGATTTTTATCAATTGATAAATTTAGATGTCTTCATTCCCTGAAATAGGGCCTCAGATTTAAACTGAAACATGGAAAAATTCATGTAAGAGATCCATTCACTGGATCTCTTGCCAGTGCCTTATTGTAATGTAATCTCACTTCCAGATATCTTTTAAAAGTGCTTGCTCAAGTAATATTTCTGCTTCATCAATGTGATTACAGTTTTAATGTTTCTGTTTTGCAGATGGCAACTTCTTGGCAATAGGCTCTCATGACAATTGCATTTATATATACAGTGTTAGTGACAATGGAAGAAAATACAGTAGAATTGGCAAATGTTCTGTAAGTCATAATCTTATTACATTCTTAGGCATACAGGCTTATTTTTGTATTTATTTAATATTCCCAGTTGATTTATTTAATATCTTGAAAGTAACAAAATATTTGAGTAACAAAAATATTTGAAAATATTTAATTCTATTGAAAGATTAGTGTATATTTAAATGATTAAATATTCTTTGTAATTGTGCCTACCCTGGGGAGCAGTATCCCTCCCCTAAAGTGTATATGGCCTCAACTTTGTTGGCCTTTCTAAAGGCCTAAAAACATGGTTCTTACTCAGGCTTTAGGACTAGAATATTAGTGATGTCCTGCACTGATTGAGTTGAATAGAGTGAGTTTTTTGCTTTTTTTGTTTGTTTGTTTGTTTGTTTGTTTGCATTGCTTACAGGTAGACCAGTAACAATAATTTGGGGTTCAAAAACAAAAGCGTAAATAGTCAAGAATTTGTTGCATTTATGAACCAATAATTAAAATCATTTTGAAACTAGAGAATGAGTTACTGATTTCCCAAACAAATTATACAGTCAGGATTACCATAAAATAAATACTCAAGGCAAATACAAGTTTTTAAGGTCAAAGTATAATGGTTTGTGAGAAAGATGTTGGGAGACTGGACAAAAAGATGCTGCCAAGAGAATGGTCAGCTAAGAAACAGCTTTGTAGTTGGATAGTGGGTGGGATAAAAGTCTCAGAAGATATCCTCCCTTTTTTTTGGACTGTAAAAGAGATGGTTGGGGGAGTAGGGGAGAGAGAAATGTACTTTCAGTCTTGCAAGATTCTGTCAATGTAGCTTTACAAGTATTATTAACTCATCTGGCCTTGTTTCCTATCTGGTTTGCCCCATGAGGCTGAGTATCTCTTCGTTGTTTTGATTTTTCAAAGTTAAAAAGGGTTGTTACTTTAGTTAGTTTAGTCACTCTACTGGAAACATTCCACAACTTCTGGTTTGTTGCAAGATGCAACTATGTATAATGTTATGTTGTTGGAATTAATACAATGCATCTCTTCATAGGGTCATTCCAGTTTCATTACTCACTTGGATTGGTCTGCTAACTCTCAGTATCTTGTGTCTAATTCAGGGGACTATGAAATCCTATACTGTAAGTAACAAATAGTATATTGCCTTGAATACAGACTTTGTTCTTTAGTACCAAGATTCCATTACACGGAAGATTATTTTTGGTCTTTTAGTTTTCAGTTATTGTCCTAATTAGTCTGTTTTCATTCCCCATTCTTTATTCTTAATAGGGGTTCCTTCAGCTTGTAAGCAAGTAGTAAGCGTTGAAACCACTAGAGATATAGAATGGGCTACTTACACATGTACTCTAGGATTTCATGTTTTTGGTAAGTATATGACATTTAGTACTATAATCTATAGCAATTTATAATATTTATAATGTTGGAGGCATACCTTTTCATTCATCTCTTGTAACATGTTAAGGCTCTTTTAATTTTGAGACTCCTTGTTTTATAGTATGATTTTTTAAATTGATTGTTCCTGGCTATAAGATCTGTTTCTATTGCATGCTTTTATTCTTCATAGTTATGGGCACATGATAAATTTAATAGCACTAGTTATTGCTACATTATAATCAACATAAATTCCATTTTTCTTTTTTCACAGCAGCATATTTGGTCTGGTGTCATATTTTGTGCTAAGCCATAATGAGCATTATATGACTTTATATTGGATCGCCTTATTAATCTAGCTGCCATTATTTATAAATCCTGGTTTATATTATATAATTTAAATTAGCTATTGTCATATATTGAACAATCCATGGTTTAGTCATGATATATTTACACAGTCTATGACACAGAAAACAGTCTATGTTTTCTGAACCTTTACCAGTCTAACAAAACACTTTTTTCATTTAAACCAGTGCTATATCTCAGCACGTTTCAGTCTCTGTTTTTATCTGGGAGATCCAGATTCTGATAATGTGCCAAGAAATGGGATCTGGGTTATTTGATGCCATATTTTAAGCAGTTCAGGAATATAATGCATATTCGTAGTTTTGGCAAGAAGTGGGATCTTCAAAAAGTTTAATATATAAATGATTATTTCTTGTTTTAGGTGTGTGGCCAGAAGGTTCAGATGGCACAGATATAAATGCCCTTTGTCGCTCACATGAAAGAAATTTATTATCAACTGGTGATGACTTTGGCAAAGTACATCTTTTTTCTTACCCATGTTCACAGTTTAGGGTAAGGCACTAGCTATATTAGAGACTATTTGCATAAGTTGTTCTGATTAAAGCATTCATACTATTTGATTTGAATATTTTGAAGAAGGTATCTCTTATTTGTATTCTGCCAACTTTAATAACATTGTTTCAGTTATTATTTTAATAATTAGAAAGAAACTAAATTATATTTATATATAATTTTAATATTATTATATTATAATTTGTTTCATTGAATTTCATGCAGATTTAGATAATACTATATCAATGTAACAATTTATATCACAGTCATTCAGTAAATACATATATCGGTCTATATAGGTTTCCTCATTAGCATTTTAAAATTGAATCGAATGATATTAATTTAGATAAAGCTGTTCACCAAAGAATTACAGAACAATTCATTTAATAAATTACAAAACAGTAAACATTAAAAGAGTTGCATGCCTGAAAGAACTTAATTATTTGATAACTGTTTTCTCAAACAAGGTAGGAAATGCACTTACACCAAATAGCAATAGCACTTAGACTTATATACTGCTTCGTAGTGCTTTACAGGACTCTCTAAGCAGTTTACAGAGTCTGCATATTGCCCCCAACAATCTGGGTCCTCATTTTACCGAACTCAGAAGGATGGAAGGCTGAGTCAACTTTGAGCCGGTCAGGATTGAAGGAATCAAACTCCTAGCAGTGAGCAGAGTTAGTCTGCAATACTGAATTCTAATCACTGTTGCCACCATGAGTCATCCATGTTATATCCGTTCTTACAATTTTAAATATAAAATTGGTTTTCTTCCTTTTCTTATAGCTTTCAAAATATATCCTAAAATCCCCTAATGAATCTGATATGTTACAGATTATGGTGTGTGTTTTCTTGAAAAGCTAGTGTTGTTATTTTTGACTTCTAGGAAATATATTTCTCTATTAAAAAAGATAAATGTAACCCCTGTGGCCTTGCAACTATGTAAATTGGCCTATTGATTCTTAGTCTTATCAGTGAATAAGTGGCCACAGGTAAGAATACTGTTTTGAAACATTAGAGACAAATTCAATATCCCTGCTGCAGCGGAAACCTTGTTTATATGTTTAAATATAAATTTAAACATTTAATGCCCTGGCCTGCAGTAATGGTAATTTTTTTTAAAGCAAATTGTTCTGGGACCAATGCAAATTATGCTGCATAATCTGGTTGCCAATCAAAGAAGTTAGATGACTAGGAATTTCCACATTAGAAGCAGTGAGAAACAAAGGCATTTGTTTCATCGGCATTTTTAAATCGGCCAAATCTATTTAATTATTTTAATTTTTAATTATTGTGTCTTGTGTTTTTAAATTGGCTGTACACCGCCCTGAGTCCTTCGGGAGAAGGGCGGTATAGAAATAAAATTATTATTGTTATTGTTATTGTTATTATTATTATTATTATTATTATTATTATTATTATTATTATTATTATTATTATTATTTGAAAATCTATTTGTCTGTCTATGGAGATTTTCAGTCATCCAGGTCATGATTGTCCCAAAGGTGCTTTTTCAAGAGGCAACTGGACTTTCTGGTTTTTTTATGAAGACGTTTTGCTTCTCATCCAAGAAACTTCTTCAGCTCTGACTGGATGGTGGGCAATGTCAGAGCTGAAGAAGCTTCTTGGATGAGAAGTGAAACGTCTTCAAAGAAAAACCAGAAAGTCTGGTTGCCTCTTGAAAAAGCACCTTTGGGAAATTCCATTTGTCTGTATACCATGTTCCTTTTATGCTGGACTAATATCCTGGTAGAGAGTCAGTATGGTCCAATGGTAAGAAATGCCTAGAAAGAGAGTGAGTCTGAGCTCTAGTCTAGTTAGGCACAAAGGCAGTTGGGTGACCTTGGGCTAGTCACTTTTTCTGAACCCTAGCAAGTTGGCAACAGCAAACCACTTTTGAAATCTTAGTTTAGTTTAGTTTATTTGATTTGTATACCGCCCTACTCCCGAAGGACTCAGGGCGGTAAACAGCCAAACAATAAAATACATAGATACAAAAAATTTAAAAACCAGATAAAATCAAATTAAATCATATTGGCCCAGACAGATTAAAACACCCCAATAATTTAAAAACAGATTAAAATTTACATATTAAAAAGAGGGAAGAGATTAGGCCAAGCCCGCCTGGTGGAATAAAAAGGTCTTCACAGCGCGGCGGAAGGTGCGCAGATCCGGGATCCTCCGTATCTCCGGGGGGAGCTCATTCCAGACGGTAGGTGCCCCCACAGAGAAGGCTCTCCCCCTAGGGGCCGCCAGTCGACACTGTTTGGCTGACGGCACCTGGAGGAGTCCCTCTCTATGAGAGCGTACTGGCCGGTGGGAGGCTATTGGTGGTAGTAGGCGGTCCCGTAGATAACCAGGTCCTAAGCCATGGAGCACTTTAAGGTGGTAACCAAAATCTTGCCAAGAGAACTGCAGGGCTTGTCTAAGCAGTTGCTAGAAGCCAACAGTGACTTGAAGGGACTCCCCAAAATTGTGGTGGCAGCAGCCATAGCAAATCTCCAATGTACATTTATCAAGGAAATATAGGTTTTAGCCATAAACTTAGTGATGAACCTTCCTGTATGGCTGATAGAAGCAAAAACAATGCCAGACTTTAAAAGTGGTTTGTTCCCTTTTTCTTGTGTGTTTATTTCCCCGTCTAAATTTCATTCCTGATGTTCCCTGGTAGTTGCCCATCTGGTCTTATCTTGCTTAGCTTCTGAGCTGAATCAAGATCAGACAGGTGGTATCACGTGCTGAACAACATGGCATGATTTCTCTCTAGATTGACCTCTAATTATTAGTTATAACTGACAGGTTTTGTTGTTCCCTTTACCATTTCTGACTGTATGTGCCTTTTTATTAATGTCTTTCAGGCTCCAAGTCATGTGTATGGTGGACATAGCAGTCATGTAACCAATGTAGATTTTCTATATGAAGATACTCATCTCATCTCTACAGGTGGAAAAGATACTAGTATTATGCAATGGCGAGTTATTTAGGAGAATCCTTGCATGAAGCTATATGTGCAAACAAGAACTGGCCTTGCATCAAAGTTCTGTACAAAATGTATATTGAAAATTTAACAGTATGGTTACTGTCTAGCCTAGTCACTGTGATTTTGAAATTTTGAAATTCTTACAAACCTCAGGAAAGTTAAGTCCTTGGCTACTTACTATAATTATTTTGGTTATTCATTAAGCATCACTTCAAAAAACAATTATCATCTCTTTGTTGTATATTATATGAAGAAATTCAAGTTTAAAATGAAGTCATGGCTTGAATATTTATGCAATATAAATGAAAAAAATCTATGAAATAGTCACCAAAAAGCTTATTCTAATATTACACATGGCTGCTTCGCTGTTTTATTGTTTATCAGCTTTGTACTGTCTAACTACATTGTCAGAATATCAATGATTGCATAAATGATGGTACATCTATTTCTAATAAACAGTGAAGAAAGCAGACAGAAATTTTAGACCAAGGTGAGATAAGTAAACAACCATTAAACACTGCTGTTCTGTGTTGTTCATTTCAGTGGAACCTTCAGAGGTTTGCCTGTGAAATGAAATAAAAGGTTCAAACAACATTTTTGGCCAATTTGCTACTAGAGTTATAAATCCTTTAAAAGAGTAAATGTGAAGATTAGAATGTTCATTGATTTGCAACTAAAGAATTGATTTCAGTAAGATTAACACTGTTGGATTGTGCTTTGATTTCATTGTCTCTGAAATTATACATAATTATACATAATATTACATTATACTACTGTGTCTATGCTGCAGAAATCCAGATGAACACCAAATGGCAGCAAGGAGATGAAAGATCTTTTTTTCTGCCATCTAGGTGAATGGAAGGGAAAAAAAGTTCTTATGCAGATTTTTACAGCACAGATGTGGTAACCCTAAATATGGACTACCACAGTTTTAACTTGAATATAGGAGCAGGAATTACAGCTCCCACTTAAATTGAAAGATTAAAAATTAATGAACATTTCATACAAATAATGACCTGTCTGATCCCTTCTCAGATGTTTGGTTGATAGAGGAAATCATTCTGTATGTTGATCAGCATGAATGTTTATACATGTATAAAAATGTTAGAAGTTCATAAGAAATAGTGAGTCATTCAAAGCTTTACTTGTCTTTTGCTTATGGATATTGTATATTTGTATTTTAAGACTCAGTAGATCATGTATAAAGAGATCTTTTTAAGCTTACTATAAACCAGCAGAGGAAATGGGAAAATAAACATGTGAACCATTAAGAAAAAATTTCTGGTCCCTGGGGCAATATGTTTGCTATGTTTTTAGAGGTGTCAGTGAAGCAGTGTTCAATTCAAGAGGTCTGTGTCCCAATGCAGAGGATGCCTGATGTCAAATCATATAATGCAACCACTTGACAAAATAAAGTTTGGGCATGCCCCGCACAATAATGAACAATTTTACCCTTTTTTGCTCTTGAGTTTTTCATGGATTGGTATTTATAGTACAAAAAGATACTGCATTTTGCAATGAAGTAAAACTAGAAGTAGCATAAAATAGCTCATATGCCTTTAACACGTTTTGTTCAGCCCAGGGGTGTCAAACTCATGTCGTCACGTTGTTGTCACGTGACGTATCACAACTTCCCCCCCTTCATTAAAATGGGGGTGGACATGGCCAGCATATGATGCATCCCGCCTCAGCCCGTGAGTTTGACATCCCTGGTTTGAAAATTACTATTTATATTGGGGAAACTATCTAAATATTTGAAATGATTAAAATTATAAGCAGATTCTGAAAAGCTAAATAATAAAGACCTTTTTTCCTCAAATGGAAAGGGAACATTAAGCTCCGGTTTTTAGAGGCTGAAGTTTTAATAAATTGATAGCCTTCTAAATTACATTTCCAACATGCTACATTGAAATTGCAGGACAGCAATAAACATCAATGTACTGTTCTGATTAAAATTATACCTTTCAATATGAGTTGAATTTGACATTGAAACTTTTAAAGTATTACACAAGAATATAACTTTCCAAAGAAATTTGAATCTCCATGAACTTTGCCTTTGTATTTGTAATTATTAGCTTTTATTCAGAGAAGGTGAAATCAGACCATTAGTGCTGGATTCCTATATATAAAATTTATTGATAGAATTTATTTGTTGCATCATGTGTATGATGTATGTGTACATTATAAATGACTATAGTTTTGTTTTAATCTAATACTATAAAAACAAAAGTCTTGTCAGTATGTTTTTCACTTAGGATTGCTAAAGATCAAGCTCATGATTTGTTAAATTCTACTATCAGTGTAACAGTAGTTCTGCTGGATCAAGCCATAGAATCAACATGGTCCACCATACTGTTTCTCAGTGACCACTCATTTACCCCTACGTGCTCTCAAGCAAGAACAGAGGCCTTCCAACTCTGTTCCTTTGCAACTGGTATTCCTTTGTAATTAGTAGAAGAGACTGCTAATATTTAATAGATTTCTCCTCCATGGATGTATCAAAACCATCCAAGTGAGTGGCCATTACCATGCCATGTGATCAATTTGATACCTTAATTATATGTTGTGTGAAGAAATTCTTTGTTCTTGTTTGTCTTCTAAAAAGCTTTATTGGATGGCCTTTTTGGGGAGGAGAAAAAAAGCTGTGTACTTTCACCATGCCATGGGAAATAATTGTACATATCAGAGTTACTTTTTTCTTTTTGCCTTTTTCAAACTGTATTCTATTTTTTTGAAATGTAGTGGTCAGATGTAGATGTATCATAGATTGGTATGAGAGTACTACAATATGGCAGTTCCTTCTTCTATCTCTATCCTCAAGACCATGACCTCAAAAGCTGAGACCTTACCTGTATTTACATAAAGAACACAGTTTGCCTCAATGTGCATCACTTAGTTTCCAGAGATCTTCTGGAGCCCTTCAGAGTTGCCTTTGATTTTCCAATCAGACCAATCCAGAAAACGGAATCAAGTTAGGAGGATGGAATCAGTATTAAAAATTGCTACAAAAGCCTTTCTCAGGACCAATTGTTGATTTTAGGCATTCTGCAAAAATATCAGGGAGAGTTTGGTCTGTTTATTAAGTACTGTATCTTTAAAATATGATGTGCCTTTAAAACTGCTCAATTTATAGTGAGCTAAGAGCTCCAAAGCAGTTTTGGCACAATGACTCCGTGCACACTCATGGGTTAAGTTGAGACATAGAAATTCACATATCATTTTAAACTACATTGTGTTTAATTTTCATACTCACAACAATGGCATATTTCACAAATCTTTCTGACATTCCTGCACACCTCTGAATTCGGCATTTCATGGTTGTTTTTTTTTTCTGAATGGTGTAAAATATTTTTGAAGTCTTCGGAGCTACAGACTGTCATCTTTTGCAATTTCTGGAATTATGTTATAGACTGTGTAGGCATGATCTTGTGTCACTTTAAAGGCTTGGGCCAAATGTCACCTGGAAGACGCTTGATTCCATCCTACAACATTTCTTCTTTGATCCTATGTAGCAGCTACTTAGAAGAGAATCTTCCATTCAGCAAATGGAAACTATTTCTCCACTAACACCAACTGCTACCATAGCTTAAAAGAGTCATTTCCCCTGACATATACAAGAATAAACCCATTAAGCTGAAAGAATACTTTGTTCTCCTTTTCTGCCAAAAGAATCCGTGGATTGTATACATTATACGTATATACATATGTACACACACTTACCAATTCAGGACAGTTCCACTCAACCGGACAACACCCATTGAAAATACAAATTGCTGCATTTTAAATGCTTAAAGTTTCTAATCACATCTCGGCAAGTAGGCTCCACTACTGCCATTACAAGTTTGGGCTCTATTTTGTTCAATGCTCGGGGCAAAGAAACCGACTGGAACGACTTCGGCTCTGTCAGATGTAAATGCCTTATTCTCTAATGTGTAAATAATGTATATATGGAACATCAGGGGTTAACTTATTACTTGAGCTTTAATGTATTCATATTTTACCACTCCCATTCCTGGCTCCGCCCCTTGTATATAAAAGGAGCCATCCTCCCCATTTTCCTTGCTTCTATCTTGAATATTCAGCGAATATAGAATGCCTATTATGATTAAAGAGAATTATATTTAAACCTATAACTTCTATTATCTTTATTGAGTCTGATCCTGAAAATATTGCAACAAGCTGGTAGCAGAGGATGGTTAATTGACTCAATAAGTAATTAAAAATGTCCAAGAAAGATAGGCCCAACACCAGGGCCTACAGCAAAGAAATAGAAACTGATCAAGAGATGATCAACGAATCCACTAATGCGATTTCGAGAGAATCCGAAGAATACACCACTGAAGAAGAAGAACTGATGAGTGAAAATAACGACCAGGAAGAAATCGAGATAGAAAATAACGAACTCAGGTCAGAAATATTAAAAATACTAAAAAGCCAAAAGAATGATGAAAGCCTCATCGCGGACCTCCAGGAGATGCTGAGGAACAGCGGAGCAGCGAGAGAGAAAAACATCATTAAAGAAAAACCCAAAGATCAAAAAACTGTGAGTGAAATGACTACTGAGAAAATAGTCGTAAAAAAGAAAAGATGTGACCCCGCGCGAAATTTTGAACGGCAGCCATCTTGGTTTCAACGAACTTCAAAAGAGAGTGAAGCAGAGCCAATCAAAACGCTCAGTTCAAAATTTCTGGCGCGAAAAACGCTATCAGACGAAGAAAGTGAAAAAGAAGTCTCAAACTCTTCAGATGAACCAAAATCAGAAAGTGAAGACGATTTAACAAAGTCTCAAGTAGAGTCAGCAATGAAAACACTTTTTGCTGCTTTTGGGCCAAGATTGAAAATTTCTAAGACATCAACGAAGAAGCAAGCAATCAAACCGACAACTCAAGACCTGCACGCTCCCATCCTGACTTCGAAAACGACGACACCCGAGCCCAGAGAGCCATGCCGATTCCGTCCTACACCGCAGACAGAATCGAGTGCCAGCACACACAAGAGAAAGAGAAGAACCGCCGCCATCACCAAAGCCCCAAAAACCGAGCCAGAGACCGACTCATCTGAAGAGGAGCGGATCGAGAGAGCTGAAATGGAGAGAACCTTCCACAACGGCGCCAAAGAAGAAATGAGCAACGCGCATGTGCAAAACTACGTAGACGGCCCCGAAAGACTTGAACTGGCCAGAGAACCGCGCAGACTCGTTACAAGCATCCCAATGCCGTTCTGTAATTTCCTGCACTTGAGAGACCACGGACTGCCTCAGGTTGTAAGTAATGGACAAAATAATGTGGGGAACTTACCCAGTGACTTCCCAAAACTTAGAGTTGATGGCATTAATTTACAAGAGTGGTACCAACAGCTTCAGGTTATTTTTATGAAAGAAAATTTACTATTCTTTATAACTAGTCCTCCAAGAAGACCTTGGACTTTAAAAATAGACTGTTTACATCATAGAGCATTTTTCATAATAATTTCTAGCGTGTCTCCTGCAATGTATCATAGCATCAAACCAAACCTAACTGTATCAGAAATAATTCAATGCATGTTTAATCTATTTCACAGCGATAGCGTAGCCACAACCACAAGAATGTCTAAGGATTTCTTTTCTTCTAGAGTGAAACCAGGGGTTTCTATAAGTGAACATTTGATAAATCTAAACAAAATAAGAGCTGAGCTGCAATTGAGGGGGGAAGTGATTTCAGATCAAACTATGAAAAGTGTTATTATCAATTCACTTGATCCATCATGGGATAGCTTTATGTCACACTTAGATACCATTAATTTGGGATATTTATCAATAGAAAGTCTATCTAACAAATTGATAGCAGAAGACAATTCAAGAAAAAATCGTTCCAGTAACCAAACAGAACACAAATCTTTTAGGAAAGTAGTCTTTCAAGATAAATATAATGAGGCCTTTAGATGCCACAATTGTGGATCCAGGGAACACAGTAGAAGAGACTGTCCCAAAGTCCCAAGGGAGAGACATAGGCCAGAATATAGGAGCAAATACAATTACAGACAATCTTCCACAGATAGACACAAATATAGAAGTCCACCAAACTACAGAGAAAGTAGAGGGGGTAGAGAAAATTCAAAAGAGAGAAAATCTGGGTCACTAAATGGGCTAAATAAACAAGACAGCACCAAAACACAACAAGATGAGAACAATAATTGGCTCATTGATTCTGGTGCAACAAATCACACCACTAATAACAAAAGTATATTATCTTCATTTACAGAAGATAAGTTTGTGATAAAGGTAGCTAATCAAGAAAAGGTTCAAGTATTAGGCAGAGGAAATGTGACCTTGCCTGGTTTAGGGAAAATAGAGGGGGTATTATTAATCCCAGAAATACCTCACAACATACTAAGTGCTATAAAACTAAGCAGAGAATCTGACATCAATATAGTTTTCTCAAAGGGGAAAGCAACTATAGAAAAGAACAAAACAAATGTAGGCACTGTGATGATAAAAGGGGGTCTACCCTATCTGATAACCAAAGAAAGATGGTTACATAACATTGATTCAAATATGGAAGATTGTATTGAAGCAGATGATGAAAATGTCAGTAACAGTGACAATGATGAATGTAAAATAACTCATGATAACAAAAATACACACAATGAGAAGAAACCAAAAATAGGTAAACCAATTCATGATGAGTGTGCTCATATCTTACATAGGAAGTTAGGACATGCAAGCTTTCCTGTAGTACAAAAAATGACTGAACACGCAGAAGGTGTAAAAATAAAAAATTGTGAAAATTATTTAGAATGCTCAGTATGTAAATCCACCAAACTAAAAACCAGTCCTAGACCAAAAAAATCTAACAGATCAACTAACAATATTTTTGATTTGGTACATATGGACTTAGTTGGTCCATTAACTCCATCAATTACCTATAGAAAACGTTACTTCCTAACAATAGTGGATGATTACAGTCGCTATGGTTTTGTTTACACACTAAAGCACAAGGATGAAACCTTTCAGAAATTTAAGGAATTCTACAAACGCATAGAAACACAACATAATATCAGAATAAAACAAATTATGACAGATAGGGGATGTGAATTCATGTCTAAAGAATTCTCCCAATGGTTAAAGGATAGAGGGATGCTACATTTCACGTCCAATCCATTTTCTGCCTTTCAAAATGGGATTGCAGAGAGAAAGAACTCCACACTACAAACCATGATTAGATGCACATTAGAGGATGCTGGTTTAGGCAAACAATTTTGGTCAGAAGCCTTACATTATTCAAATTACACTCAAAATAGAACATGGTCCAGTATTGTGAATAAGACACCATATGAGGTGATGTACAATAGAAAACCTAAATTAGCACACATGCACATATTTGGAGTTACTGCAGACGTGCACATACCTAAACAATTGAGGAGAAAGGGAGAAAACGTATCCAGGAGATTAAGATTCATGGGATACGAAACTGGAACCAAAGGGTACAGATTCATCGATAATAATAACAAATTTATAGTATCCAGAACAGCTGTGTTTCATGAGCAGGCCAATTGGTCTAAGTTGCACCTTAATGAAATTTTTCCTAATAAAAGCAAAGATAATATATCTTGCGAGGAAGGAACAACAGAAAATCAAAATATTAACAAAAGTAAGAACAAAACCAAAACTTGGACAAATAGTCAGCATAAAATAAAGACAGACACATTAACAAAAAAGGAAGCCAGATATTTGCATGACAACCATAGCAAACCTGAAAGAAATATTAGAAATAATAGAAACCAAATACCAAATAAATACAAAGATTATATTATGCATATGGATGGAGAACAAATAACACCTAATACATATGAGGAAGTATTGAAACTTCCCCGTGAAGAAAGAGAAAAATGGGAACTAGCTATGGAAAAAGAAATGAAAAGTTTACAAGGATTAAATGTATTCACACCTGCGATCGCACCTAAGGATAAAACAATTATAGGTACCAGGTGGATTTATAAAATTAAGAATTTAGAAGGAGGTAATACCTTATACAAGGCCAGACTAGTTGCACAAGGTTATGCACAAAAATATCCAGAAGACTATACTGACACATATTCACCCACAGTGAGAACAGAGAGTGTCAAAACAGCTCTTGTAGTAGCATCTGCACTCAATCTAGACGTGTTTCAATATGACATACAGACTGCATACTTACATGCAAAATTAGATAAGGAAATATATGTAAGAGCACCACACAGTCAATACACTAATAAGAACGAAATTTGGTTACTAAATAAGAGTCTGTACGGATTGAAGCAATCTGGCAAAAGATGGTACGATTGTTTGGTAAAAGTACTAAAGACCATGGATTTCAACGCCACCACTGCTGATAACTGTTTCTTTGTAAAAAAGAGTAATGATCATATTGAATTTGTATTAATTTATGTGGATGATATTTTATATATTGGAAAGCATAAAGAGAGCAGGGAAATCTTTGTAAATAAGTTAAACGAACACTTCTCATTGAAATCACTAGGTAGAGTGAATAAATACCTTGGTGTACAAATTAACAAAACAAAAAGGGGATTCAAACTTACTCAAAAAGATAAAATCATTGAACTCCTAAACAAATGTAACTTAAATAATGCCAAAACATGTGACACACCTATGCAAACTGATTTTCTTAGAAACAATGATGAATCTTCCCCTGAGTTTAAAGACAACACATTTTACAGATCAGTTATAGGTTCACTCCTTTATATATCTAATTGGACTAGGCCAGATATTGCATTACCTCTCAATTTATTGTCAAGATATGTTAGCAAACCAACCTTGTATCATTGGGAAGCTGTCAAAAGAATTTTAAGATATCTGAAAAGTACATTAGATTTTTGTTTAATATTGGAACCCAATAATGACAAAGAACCAAAAATTACTTGTTATGCTGATGCAGATTGGGCTGGTGATACATCATGCAGAAAGAGTACCTCTGGTTATGTTTTTCTATTGAACGATTGTCCAGTTTACTGGTATACTGGTAAACAAGAACTGGTAGCCACCTCTACCACAGAAGCAGAATATGTTTGCTTGTCTAAAGCTGCAAATAACCTTGTATGGTTCAATGATTTGATCACAGATGTTTGGAAGAAACCTACTTTACCATTTATTATGCATGAAGATAATAAAGCGGCCATTGAAATTTCTAGATCCGATGCAATTGGACAAAGGTCCAGGCATATTGATATAAAATTTAAGCACGTGAGACAACTATCTCAAGACGGATTCATCAAAGCAATACATTGTGATACTTCTGAACAATTAGCTGACATATTAACAAAACCCTTACCTTCTAAACAACACAAATATTTAACTTCTAAATTATATGTATTATATTGTCCTGAATCTGAATGTAACTGGTGTTGTATAACGAACCGGCATTTAGAGGGGGATTTGTCAGATGTAAATGCCTTATTCTCTAATGTGTAAATAATGTATATATGGAACATCAGGGGTTAACTTATTACTTGAGCTTTAATGTATTCATATTTTACCACTCCCATTCCTGGCTCCGCCCCTTGTATATAAAAGGAGCCATCCTCCCCATTTTCCTTGCTTCTATCTTGAATATTCAGCGAATATAGAATGCCTATTATGATTAAAGAGAATTATATTTAAACCTATAACTTCTATTATCTTTATTGAGTCTGATCCTGAAAATATTGCAACAGGCTCCAATGGATTCCCAGCCAGGGTGTTTGGTTTTGAGGTAAATCCCATACCAAGTCGTAAGGCGCAAGACCGGCAGCTACACAGTATACCCACAGCATCGCATTTTGTATCGGTTTTAAGGAATAAAACGACGGCAAGAGCCCACGAAAGTTTGCGGGCACACATAAAATACACTGAATTAGGATACCCTACGATTCTGCATTAACTGCACTGCAAATACCAGCGGCGGAGCCCCGGCTCCTTTTTTAAAAGACAATCGGCACACAGTCCTACCAAGCGAAGCGGAAGGGCGCCCGCACCTTGCTCGTACCGCCAGGCGCGTGCGCGCTTGCCGGTGTTTGTGTGTGTTGCAGAAACGTTCGGCGGGCGTTCTCCCCTTTGCGCGTGCCTGGATGGGCTTGCCTGGTCCGCGGTGCTCGTGAGAGCTGCAGCAGCGGCAGACAGGCTGGCGGAAGTGTCTCTCGGCAGCAGTGGGCAGCAGAGCCCCGCGGGCTTTGTGCGCCTCCTCCTCCTCCTCCTCCCTCGCCAGCGATTTGTCCCACGCCCACTCTTGCCTCGCCACATCCCGGGAAAACGGCGGGGGGAGATGGCCGGGGCCCTGGACCAGCTGCCAGGCGCCGAGGAGTGGCTCCCCAGCTAGCGCCCTTGGCCAGGGGGTGTAGGGGGGAGGTAAGAAGATGCCACTGCCTGCGAGCCGGAGGAGCCGAGCGAGGCGGCAGAATTGAAGAGCAGATGCAAGAGCGAAGTCGCCAGCGCTCGGCGGGCTTTTCTTCCTCCTCTCGGGCGCTCCTCCATTGAGCATCTGACAGCCAGAGTAGCAGCTGCTGCCGCTTTTTTTTTTTTTTTTTTTTTTTTGCTGCAGGAGCGTCGCCGAATCCCGGGCCGGGGCGGGGAAACTTCCCGCTGTGCGGCGGGGGGAAAGGCGGCTGGCTAGAAACGGCTGCGCAAAGCTCAGCTGCGAGGAAAATGAGGTGAGTCGGCCGAGCCTGAGGCGCGGGTGCTCGAGCTCTCTTTCTTCTCCTCCTCCTCCTCCTCCTCCTCCTCGGGGAAAGGAGGGCTGGCGCTTTCACCTGGCAGCGGGCAGGTGCAAGTAACGCTGGTTCTGCCCTTCAGAGGAGTATGCGCGGAGTGGTGTAAGAGCGGGATTCTTGGGTCTGCCTCTAGCAAGGACACGTGTGCATTGCAGTCTCGAATCCTCCTCGCCTCTGGCCTAGAATTTCCAGAGAGCTTCAATCTAGGCGGAATTGAGCCTTCTGTATCCGCTTCCATGGAGAACATGAATAGAACTGCCAACTCTCTCTCTTTGTAATTAGCCATTGCTCCTGTGCTCTTTAATAGCGGCGGGATCCGCAGCTGTGGGAGACAAAAAGAATCCTTTGTGGCATCCCCGTGGCCAGCAGGGTATGGTGGGGGTGACACCTGCCTCTTGTGAGTTGTCTTATCTAGTTCATTAAAGTCTCAGTAGGGTAAATCTGAAGGCCCTACCAAGTGATGGCTTTTGCGGGTTTGACAGGTTCACACCCTCTCTAGAATTTGACAAGCATTTGCGGATGGCCGGGCTTCTTTCTCTGTGGTATGGCACAAACCTTTACTTAGATTTCCTAATGATTTCTGCAGAGCTGTTGAAAAAGTATGTTTTTTCCCCTGGTCTTTTGCCACCCTGAAAACTTACATCTGTTGTGAATTTCATCTAATCATATATACTTTCATGTTCTCAAAACTAAGGTCCTTCGTGTGCTTAGTACATAACCCAATCCTTTGGAAGATGGGCATTGTTCAGAGTTGGGGAAACATTTTCCCTTCAGGTAATTCAGCTTTACTGTGAGTGCACATAGTGGAAATACATTGGCCTCAAAGAATAGCAACCAAATCATGGCAGCTGGCATTAAGAGGAATGACTTCCAAGTGGGCGTCAGGCTTGGAGCCTGTCCTAGAAATGTAAACCCTGTCATTTTGTGTAGTTTCTTCCCTTCGGTGAAAGAAAGATTATTGGGTCCTTCAGTCTTTCACCAAATGAAGAGATGGATGCAACACTTGTGAGTGGTTTAGCATAGACTATCATGTCTTAAGCTAGGACGACAGATTGCCTGAGTTTATACTAACAATAATTTCATATTTTTTAAAATTAATTCGTTGAACAAACTATAATTACTTGTTCACATATCGTGTTGTAATCAGAAAGATCATATGTCCTGTTTAGCCCAAAATAAAATAACCACATAGCATGCTTTTAGGTAAACAAGTCAGTGCTAACTATCTAATGTTTTTTTTTTTTATTGAGCAGTTGACTAGTTGTGGCAGTTTTACATGGAGGCAACAATTTTGTTGATGGTTCTGTTAGGTGGTCCATGGGGAGGCAGGATTGTAGACATTAGGTTCCTTTACCAACCCCAGTTTGGAACAGCCCAAATAATAGTTGACCAGCAATGGTGGGGATGGAATTGCATGAGGATCACAACAGATTAGCTCTCTATTTGAACTTCTTAGCATATCTCTCTTCCACTTCTTTCAGCTATTGTTTTGATTGCTTTCAAAAAATAAATTCCATGTTCTTCCAGGATGGGGGAAGTACATCACAAACAGCAGAAAAGAGTGGGCTTTTGTAATCCCCACCAAACTGTTATTTTGAACTAATTGCATTAATTGGCCTACAGCAGGTCTAGGCAATAGGAAGCTGTTCCCATCCCATCCTCTCCAGACTTGAAGAGATTCCAGGTGAAAGTGGAGGGCAGGTTCTGAGAGTTGGCTAAACTTACTGATTTATCCATGTGTCAAACCTATCAGGTGGATCAATGTTGTGATTGATAGATGGTTTCCCTCCAGCTGATGATATTAAGAAGCGGGAAGGTGAAAGCAGCCTTCCCTACATGGGAAATGAGAACATTGTCTTCTGACTATAAGCCAGCACAGAGGCAGTTAGAATTAACAGTGGGAAAGACTTTAAAGTTTAGGTTTCTGATGATTCACAGATGGGAGCAAAGCATTAAACTGAGTTGTGGGAAAGAACTCTTTGTGTATGTAATTAATAAAGAGACCTCTCAGTTCTGTATGCATGTGATTTTAGTATTGCTCAGCATACGTAAATTGTTTTATCAATCGGCTGTTACATGGGGAGGGGGAGAGAAAGGAACAATGAAAATAGGCTTTTATACTCCAAATAATGATCAGGGAATGGTTCATGTGGAGAAAACAGAATATATGCATGGCAACAGAGGCAGGGAAAATGTACTGCTTCCTTCTGTTGCCATGAATGTGGGTGTGCCTTTCCTTCATCACTGTTGCCATGCATTAACTGACAGTGCTAAGACTCCTTCCTTTATCTCTTGGAAGGTAATTCATTGAAGTCGTGTATCTGTTTCTCTGCATACTGTAGTGTATGTCCTGCATTTTCCTTTGTATTTGAGAATATGTGTGGTTTTGAGCTAGGGAGAAGAGATTTCTTCATTGTATTTTCTCATTTTATGATGTAAAATAGATACGTAGTTTAAGCTTTATATACTATATATGTCTTGCAGGACCAATTTAGGTAGATGACATTGTTAGGTACCAAGGGAAAAGATATAGGTTCTAGCATTGAACTAAATGATGATCCCTCAAATGCTGCTAATCTTCTGATCTTCTTATTATTTTTCCAATGCTGCTTTCTGGAAATATAAACAGCTACTAGAGCAATCTGTATACAACCTCTTGATGTACTGAATATTTTCTTGAACTATGGGGCAGATTGGGTGCAGCGGAAAAAAAAAAACAAGTCAACATGCAGCAGTGATATACTGACTACCTACAGTATGTTCTCTACTATTGGAAGCAATGATACCGCATAGGAAGAGATGGGACTATTAAGAAAAGATGTGCCACTGAGGATTTCTGGTCCAGGGTCTGTAATGAGGTCTGTAATTAAGATCTTATATATAATGATGGTGGTCTTTATTTGCTTATACATGTGCTTGTTTCTGGATTTATGTTGTTATTTTTCTTGCCAATGGCATAACACTCTGCATTTTTTTCTTAGTGCACAGAGAATAAATGGCACAAAAATCCTGATTGTTATTGTTGGTGTTTTGAGAGTCTGCCACTTGTACAAATGGGTGAACCCAGCATTTCCCCCCTTCTCTGTGCATTATCTAAGCATGTGCGTTTAGGAAAAATTCTGGAATGGAGTTCTTTTTGAAGCTTTGGGTTTGAAATGCAAACTCCATGCAACTGGTATAATTGCCACTGTTTGTGGCACTTCATAATTTATATGGAAGCCTCTTGGGGCAAGATAAAAATGAAATGGCAGGAGAAGGTTTTGGCCTCTGTTGAATTTTGTCTATTGAGGTACCCCTTTAGTTGATTCCCAGGACTATGACTATGATGACTATGATGGGAGCACATTCTGAAATGTCAGAATGTTCTGCAGCTGCTTGCTAGGCACAGGTTATTTATTAGACAGGAACTGGACATTCCAGGAATAAAGGACACTGAAGTATCATTGTGTCTCAGTCCTTCAATGGGATGAATAGATATCATGTGAGTGGATGGTATGTTTTGGCATGATTGACCATCATTACTTACATTGGTATGACAGAGTATGCCAGGGTTTATTAAAAGCTGCAGACAACACCAGAAAATAGTGTACTGATATGGAACTCCATAGACTACATATGTATGTATAATGTGTAAGTCTTGTCTTTTTCTACCTCTGACAGTACATGAGCTACAGTAATTAGACTGCCTCTCAAAGGTCTCATTTTACCCATGTCTTCTAAGGGGTAATGGTCAGCAGAATGCTTAAAAGGTTATTTGGTAGAGAAAGGAAAATATTTATTATTTTCATGAGCATCCACTGAAGACTGGCTTACTTAGTTCATGTTTTTTCTGATCACAAAATAGCTGACCTCTTATATTCGTGCAAGTGAAGGCTTTCTCTTCTTTTTATAGACTCTAAAGCTGGCTCTGTAATGTTGACAGAGGGTTCACAATCTTGGCAAGCCTTGATAGCCAGGCATTGTCTGTAGTTGCCACCAACTGTTTTCCTCTCCTAGATCTCCTGGCATACACAGAGAAGGCAGTGTTTTAACTTCATCCTTACTGAGAATCATACACTGTGTGAAGGCAAAAAGCAAACTGTTTTTCTTTAATATACAGTAAAAGAGGATGGATCTGCACTGAGTTCCTACAGTGCTAAGCCATGATATATTAACAGAATAACAGAGTTGGAAGGGACCTTGGAGGTCTTCGGGTCCAACCCCCTGCTCAAGCAGGAAATCGTATACCCATGATGGTGAACCTATGGCACGCAGAGCCCACTCTGTGGGCACGTGCATGCGCGCAACGGAACCCGGAAGAGCAGCTGGCCGCCGTGCACTGGCCAGTTGCTCTCTTCTGGGTTCTGGCGCTCTGGCGCACGCACATGCGTGTGTTCCAGTTTTTGCACTCTGTGCTGAAAAGGTTGACCATCACTGTCCTATACCATTTTGGACAAAGAGTTGTCCAATCTCTTCTTAAAAGCATCCAGTGTTGGAGAACCCACAATTTTTGGAGGCAAGTCTTTCCGCTGATTAATTATTCTAACTATCAGGATTTTTCTTGGTTCTGAGTTGGTTCTCTCCTTGATTATTTTCCATCTATCGCTTTTTGTCCTGCCTTCATGTGCTTTGAAGAATAGGTTGACCCACTCTTCTTGGTGGCAGCCCCTTAGATATTGGAACGCTGCTATCTAACCCTGCTAGTCCTTCTTTTCATTCAACTAGACATAACCAATTTCTGCAACCATTCTTCATACATTTTAGCCCCCAATCCCCTAATCGTTGTTGCTGTTCTCTGCACTCTTTCTAGAGTCTCAACATCTTTTTTATATCATGTCTCCCAAAACTGGATGCAGTATTGTAAGTGTGATTTTACCAAAACTTTATAAAGCGCTACTAACACTTCACTTGATCTTGATTCTAGCCCTCTGTTAATGCAGCCTAAGACTGTGTTGGCTTTTTTGGCAAATGCAGCACACTGCTGGCTCATATTTAAATGATTGTCCACTAGGATTCCTCTCGCAGTTACTCCTATTGAGCCAGTTACCACCTATTCTATACCTGTGCATTTGGTTTTTCTTGCCTAAATGTAGAACTTTACTTTTCTCATCATTGAACTAAACATATTAAACTATGGTTTATTGAACAAACTACAGTGGCTAGGATTGCACATACACTGTGCCAAAAACCAAATAAAACACATTATAATTTAGGATGCTCTGTGTACCAGGTCTTCAATTTTGATTGGGAGATTCTATTTCAAAGCTCCAAAGACAGAGATTTCTACTTGGATTTTGTATCATATTGTGGATATCTGTTTACAACTTACTACTAAATTAGTGAGTATGCAATTGCAATTTTAGTCTCTAAAGAGAATACTGGATGTGGGACTAGAATAGCAGAGTTGGAGATATATTTGGAGAGGAAGGTAAAATAAAGCAGAATGACATTAAGACAAAGAAACAATATAGTTTCTTTACAAAGAGAATATTGTTATATATTCCTTTCAATATAGCAGAGGGCAAAACATTAAAGTGGTCCAATGAAAGAACTCTATGGTCTATTGGCAGATAATATTATATAGGCAATTTGCTAGCAAGAAAGATTTCCTGTTTATATTCCAACAAAGTATGATTCGGCATGATCTTTGAATTGACTTGCTGTAAATTGCCTTAGAAATCAATTGTAGATTATTATAATTTTAGGATATAAATATTTATAAACCTGGGTGCTTGGTGCTCAACTCTTATACTTCTGATTAATGAACAAAATGCTTTGTCTATCTACTTGCTCTCCAAGTCTACTATCATTAAAAACTACATTCAAACAAAGCAAAAAAAAAAAAAAAAAAACCCCAACGCAGCCTGATGGACCACAAGGGGAAAACCTTAATGAAATATCATTATTAGGCCAATAAATTTCCAAAATAATGAATGTGTTTTTTAATTTTCAAGGTCTCACTCTAGGGAGAATTGTTGGAAACTCAAAAGCTTGTCCACCACCCTTGTAAATCTTGAGTTGACTATTAAAAATGATAACATATTAAACAAGCTGGGATATTTTTGCATCTTGTTTGTGAATGCTAAGCATTTTGTAGTGATTGGGGAGATGGATTGCTTCAATATGCCTTTATCTAAAGTGTTGGTATGTCATCCACTCCTTTAATGGTTTGGGGGCTTAAAAAGATTAAACATAAGTGAAAACTTGAAAAAAAAAACCCTGAATAATAAACATTATATAGTAACTTTAAAAAACAGGAGAATATGCAAACAATTCATAATACAAAAAGAATAAATAATGTGTATAAAGAAGAGCAAAGATCATCGGCAACAGTGGCAAACAAGCAAAATACTTGAGGTAACGGAGGTGCCAAAAAGCTCTGGGAAGAAACATCTTGGCATGGATTTAACTCCCTGCTGTGTAAACAGACAGTTCACTTAAGATTTGGCAACGTGTTTCTGAGTACATATTCAGATATATGCGACTACGGTACGTGAATTAATACTCAGTAGACTCAAACTGTGGCAAACTGCAATGAAGAAAAGCTACCACGTATTGATTCTTAATTGCACATTATTTCCTGGTATTTGTCTTTAATTAAAATAAATATGTTCTTATTTTTTCTTCCCTTTTACTAAACCTGTGCAGAGGCCACCCAATCAGTATTGGAATTAAATCAAGAACTCTAAAATTACTTGGTCAAAGCTGGATCATGTCAAAGGTAGTTCATTTTTACTTAAAAGCTGAATTCATAGTGAAGTTTTTTCGTAGTATGTTTATTCATGTGGAATAAACATACATGTTTGAAACATTTTTACAGTATTAGAAT
Organism: Pituophis catenifer annectens; assembly: GCF_029215685.1. Classification (NCBI taxonomy): domain Eukaryota; kingdom Metazoa; phylum Chordata; class Lepidosauria; order Squamata; family Colubridae; genus Pituophis; species Pituophis catenifer. The sequence continues at coordinate 312,008,402 of NW_027256881.1, forward strand.
GGGATATTCTGGAAAACCAGATCTTTCCTAGGGGAGAAAGAGTTCCAGTTTTTATATAAATTGATTTTTGTGTTCTATTCCTTTAAAACTGTTGGATTTAAAGGAACCAAGCTCTTGGAACTGTACAATTTTTGTGCGTGTGAAGAAACAGAATATGATGAATTTTGCCTTGGTGTTGGGAATACCCATTGCAAAAATTCAGAGATAAATTGAAGGCAAGGGATTTTAAAAGAAGCAACATTACACTTTTCTGAGTACAGTACAGTACAGGAGTTGAATGTCAAGAGTTAAGATGAAAGTGTAAGGAATGAAACAATGATCTTTTCCATAATTTAAATCAGTTGTTAGGTTTTACAAACCAGTTTATAAAATAGTTTTTCAAAATGAGAGGCCGGACAATCATAGTGTAGTGCAAAAGCTAAAGTGCTGGCCTAGAAGCCAGAAAACTGACCTGCCTTATGCATGAAAGCTGGCGGGGTAACTTGGATCAATCATTCTCTCATAGTCCAATCTACCTCACAGGGTTGTTGCAGAGAAATTAGGCTGGAGTATTAAGTATGTTTGCTGCCTGGAGTTGATCAAAACATATAATTTAAAAAGGTTGGATAGGAATCTAATTATAGTAATAAAATAATAATAACCAAGGATCTTAATCAAACCTCAAAAGCTGCTCAATTCAAAGGCACTGATGTGAACCAGTACTTCTCAAACATTTTGGTCTTCTGGCCCCTTTACGTTCTTAAAAATTATTGAGGACCCCAGAGAGCTTTGATTTGTGTGGGTTTTAACTATCAATATTTACTGTATCAGAAATATTAAAATATTAATTTAAAAATATTTATTCCACTTTGCAGACCACTTGAAATCTTCTCAGAGATCCCATCGGTCCCCAGACCACACTTTGAGAACTATTGATGTGATCTAATCACAAGTGACCTCTGGCTCAACAAAGTTAGTCACTTAGTAAATCCTGTACACCTCTGACTTGCCGTTTTATTTTAGACAAATGATGGCTGGTATGATTTTGTTTTCCTCTTTTCGGTGCCGAAAAGGTTCACCATCAATGCTTTAGATGGTAGAAATGGCTAGTGATCTTCTGTGTGACATTAATATTTATTTCTTTATTTTAAGGTAAAAGGCTATGGCAAGCAAAACTGGCTAAACTTCATTCTCCATGATTATGCTGGAGGGTTTTTTAATTTATTTTTATGCTCATAATATGCTTGTTAATTGAATTCACATAACTGATGCAAAGTCTAGTTTTGCCAGTATATGCATCTGAAGGCACAGAAGTTCCAAATTTGTGGTGAAAGATTATCATCTCACTGGAGGGTGGATCCCTTTCCTTTGGCTTTAGAACACTCTCTGTACTGACTTGGTGCTTTCCTGACATGTTTGCATAAAGACTTCTAGGATGCCAAGTCTCCATAACAGTTGGATAGAGACCTTGGTTTTTCAGAAAATGTGATAGGAAGCATTTTGCATGCAATTGTGCTGTTAGGGAGAGAGTAATTGCAATTAGAAAATTTCTAGTTTGTATTGGAAAATCATCTGACTTCTTTCATATACTTGGAGTAATCTCCTGAAAAATTATTAAATATTGAAACTCTGATATTAACTAATATTGCCTATTTATTTTGAATCCTATTTACCACTGATAGTATTGTTGTTACTATTATTAATGGTTTCCTGAGTGTTTTATGCCATGTATTTGTGTTTTGGAATTTGGAAGTGAAGGGCCCAGAATAAAGCTGATGACTAGACACTGAGAACAACAGTAGAAAAAAAAAAACAAAGAATCTAATTAAACATGATTGTGTATCCGCATTCAGAAATATAGCATGATGATAAAAATGGAAAATGATTATCTCTTCAGACTCATTGTTTCTACAGACTGTAGAATGTATCTTTGAAGATGTAACATGTGAAATTCTTTGTTGACAAAGTTGCTAACAATTGCTCTGGATTAGTTACCCAGTGGACATAGCTTTGTGAGATGATTCTGATACTGTCTTTGCATTGCTTTGAGAGTCTCTTAAGAAAGGGGAAGTATATGTAGCAGAAGAGACATCACCTGTGTTGGTACCTGGAAATCTGGATTGCGCCTGTTCTTATTCTATTAGACCTTTTGGTAGCATTCTGTACCATCAGCCATCATGGCTGGAACTCTAGAGTTTCAGGAACTCTAGTGATGTTTGGGTGTAGGAAGCACTTTTCTGCATTACTTCTGCTCCTTCCTAAGCAGAATACAGTGTATGAAGAAGAGGAATAGTAGGGTGCCACAAGGACTAATTCTGTCCCTTATTGTCCTTAACACTTATTTATTTAAAACATATATACAGTTGCCTATTTTATAGGTGGCTCCCAACATCTACATGAAAGTTGTTAATTATTTGAGATAAGGTTATCATCAATATGTGGATAATGCTCACAATACATTGTCACCTTATATAGGGCCAAAGATGCTATGAAAGTCCTTATTTGATGAATAAGGAACAAGGTACAGGTAGTCCTCAACTTATAAAATTTGTTTTGTGACCATTTCAAGTTACAACAGCATTGGAAAAAGTGACATGACTGTTTTTCACATGTCTTTTAGCATCTCCATGATCACATTATCAAAATTCAGATGCTTGACAACTGACTCATATTGTTGAAGGTTGCAGTGTCCCACGGATCATGCTACCATCTTTTGTGACCTTCTGACAAACAAAGTCAATGGGGAAGCCAGATTCACTTAACCATATTACTAACTTAACAACTGCAGTGATTCATTTAACAATTGTGGCAAGAAAGGTCATAAAATGGAGCAAAACTCACTTGGCAAAAGAAATTTTGGGATCAGTTGTGGTCATAAATTGAGGTCTACTTACATGTCAAAACAAGCTTTAATGAAATCCCAGCTGCTGCTGTTGTGTGATGAAAGTGGCTTGATTATGGCTGCAAGGTTAATTCTCAGTGGAGTCTCAGTCCCATTGAAGGAACAGATCTGCATCTCTGAAGTCTTCCTAGTTTTATTGCCCCTGCTTGACAGCAAGTGGAGATAATGACTGGAGAGGAAACTCATCAGAGGTGGTATTCATCCGGTTTGGACCAGTTAGCCCGAACCGGTAGCGGAAATCACAGGTGGGGCTGTCTACCCACCCTGGCTCTATGCCATCCTATTTAGGCACGTTTTTGAGACTGGGCGCATGCATGGAAGGTGCATGCGCGAGCAAAGCACATGCACGGAAGGCAAGGCATATGCATGGAAGGCAGGCGGAAGTGACTTGAAAGCTGTATGTGACCCCAAATGCAAGGCTCAACATGAAGCAGTAGATTTCGTAGCATTACACCAGAGCTCTGTAGCTGATTCTTATCAACAACTAATTGTTGATAAGCTTGCAGGCCCAGTTCAGGGTACTGGTTTTAGGATTTTTTTTCTTACCCACTCTGGTCATCTTGCATATTTATTCCAGGAGAGACTGGAAAGCCTTCCTATTCCTCCTGTGGTCTTTTGGTGGCTTCCCCCATGCTGTGGAACACCTTGGCCACTGGGTTATGGTGCTTTCACTTTGCTCAACTTTCTCAAGCAGTAAAAACTGTTCTGATGGGCTGACATTTTACATTGTCTTTGGTAGTTAATTTTGTGATTTTCTTAACTGCTTGTAGTTATGCTGTATGGAAAACTGTCATGAATATGTTGAAATAGGATGATTTATAGATATCCATGTAAATAATTAAATGCTAAGTAGTATTTCTGATTGTGGAATAAGATTTTTTTCTTCAGTAAAATTAACTACTGAAAAATTCACTTGGGAAAATTTTCTACCTCTGATGGTTGAATATGGGCCAGGAATTCTGAAGTAGTTGGGGAAAGTCTATACTAAGGTAATCATTTCAGATAATATAAACATTATTAAAATAAAGAATTGAGATGGTGTTTGTTGTTTAATTATTACCTGTGATGGATGATTAATATATAAATATATATGTATCCTTGAACTGAATTTTGAAAACTTGAATGCCTTTTAGGTTTTCATACCTGGCAATCCGAAAGAATGTGGCATTTGTCTGTGGATATGTAGATATGTTTGCTAATAAATTATTACAAAAGTTGCCATTGAGAGGCAGCAACAGGCCTTTTAAAGAACATATTCAAAAACCCATGGTAAAGTAATTGTAAAAGAAATGAGAATAAGCCCTTTTTATTGTCAATAAATTGTCTTAGATTTAAAAGAACTGTTATGATCAAGTGGCTATATTTGGTTTGTGAGCTGCACAGAAGTGAGTAGTCCTCTGAAATGGAATTTTCTTTGGTCAGAATTGAACTATATTACTGAGAGCAATAATGAAATTAGCTAATGCTATAACTTTAGTTCTAGAGATTAAAACATTGGTTTGGCATTCAAGTACAGGGATTTTTAAAAGCCAAGAAAATATTTCTCTTACATTGCATTTAATTCCACCTTGTTTCAATAGAGAACTCTTCCTATTGTTGAAAACTGGAGGGGTTTTTGTTTTATTGTCATTTTTTTTTTGACATTGATGGGTAAAATAACTAACTTATTTTATTTTTAATTTATTATATTTATTTGTATCTTAAGGAGGCTGTGGTGTGCCCACTCCTGAAAGGACTATTGCTCAACCTGATGTAGCTAAACAATTTTTGTCCAGTTTCCAATATTCCCTTCTTAGGGAAGATTGTGTAGAGAATGGTTACATGGCAGCTGCAGACCATTTTGGATGAAATGGATAATCTAGATCATGGGTTCCCCAACTCCCAGTCCGTGGTCCAGCACCAGGCTGCGGCATGCTAGAAACTGGACCGCGCAAACAAGCAAAGCTCCATCTGCGGGATGCAGGCAGCATGCAAAACCATGCCCCTCCGGTCCACAGAGAATCTGTTCAAGTCAGGGTTTGGGGCTGAGGTTTCCCTTAGAAACTAGAGAGGCCCCAACTATATTGGCCTTTCGCAAAGCTTTACAAATATATGTACATGGTTTTGGGGCTCAGAATGTATTAAAGGCCCTGTTACTTGGCATTACTATTAGATGATTAATCATCATAGCATTGTGTTTCAATGGACTTGTTATGGCTAAACATAACATGGTTCATTTGATGAACACAGCCAGTGTTGTTATTTTTAAGCTTTTGTGATTAGTAGAAATGGAACTTTTGATACACCTCTGAAATATTTTCAACCTGACTTTTGTTATGAAACAATGTCTGTGCCGGAATAGATTATTATAATTATTGTTCTTCCTGGCATTAAAATCAATCACAGGAAAAGCTAATGCCACATTTCAGCACTGACAGTAAATGATGGTAAATTATCAGGTATTATTTCAAAGTCTTTTTGAGGAAAGTCATATTAATTAAAGTATGAGGGCAGTTATTTTTAATTTTAATTAATTATTTGTACCCTGCTTCTGATGCACATTTTTATATCTGGGCGTGATACATTCAAAACAGTGAGATTTTTCAGTCATGATCCATTATTATTATTATTATTATTATTATTATTATTATTATTATTATTATTATTTTATTTCTATACCGCCCTTCTCCTGCGGGACTCAGGGCAGTGTACAGCCAAGATAAAACTGCATATAAAATTTAAAAACAATTTAAAAAACAATTAAATAATTTCGGCCCAAGATATTAAAAACAACCCAATTAAAACCAAATTCAATTAAAACTGAGAGGATGGGATCAAGCCAGCCCAGTTAGATATAATATACATATCTTTAAAATATACATTCTTTAAAATATATTTGAATAATTTCTTACTATATGGGAATGGGTTGCTAAATAATTGATTTTTTTTTAAATCATATTCTGATATTGTGGAAGGTAAAGTAAGAGATTTACTACAGATAATTTTATTTCTCATCACACAAATAAGATGAATGAGAAAATGTGATATTTGCTGAAACAGAGAAGATGATAAATTTTGCACAGATCATACAGTGGTTTAAATTACTTTCTTACTTTAGTTCCTCCATGAATTTGGAATACAGTACAGATAGTCCTTGAATTACAACCACAATTGAGCCCAAAATTTCTGTTGTTAAGTTTGTTAAGTGAGTTTTGCCCCATTCTTGCCACAGTTGTTAAGTGAATCTGGCTTCCCCATTGACTTTGCTTATCAGAAGGTCGCAAAAGCATGCCCCAAAATATTGCAATGGTCATAAATATTCAGTGTGACTTTTGATCACATGACCCTGGGGATGCTGTAAGAGTTGTATAAAAATGGTCATAAGTCACTTTTTTCAGTGCCATTGTAATTTTGAATAGTCACTAAACGAACTATTGTTTAAAAATGTCACTGGGTACCTATGTCCTTCCAAGCATCATTCTATTGATCAATATAACATCAGGGATCTAGAACACTTGAGAGCCCACCCATCCTCATCAGAGACCTTGTTCTGATGATGAGGTGAAATGGGGAAAGACTTGTTCTTCTCTCATTCATTCACCTGGCTTTTACTTGTTGCTGTTTTCTTTTCTTTTCTTTTTTTTGATATGATTTTATTAAATTTCAAAACCATAAAAAATAAACAAGCAAGAAAAAAAGTAAAGTTTATCATTAAATCCACAAATTACAAAATGTCCAGGAAGAAGAAGAAAAAAGTTTTATGGTATTATGTGCTTGGCTTGGAAAGTCTCTGAATTAAACAAATTGAATTCATAAAATCTTGTGTCACTGCTACTGTCAAGGCAGTGCTGTATATTGAAGTTCAAAGAGTTTCAGCATAACCTCCACTCACACTTTTTTCTAACCAATTATAACAAAAGGCTTGAGATCAATTTCCCATATATTTTCCTTTCTTTCTAGCATTTTCTCACAAGCACAGGACCCACCTTTTTTTTTTTTTGATCAACCAAATATTGATCCATTGTTTGTGACAGGAATTGACTGAGTGGCTTGTTACCTGAGCCTGACATCATGAGAGAGAGTGGCTTACTCAAAGTTACTTAGCTGGCTTTCATGCCTAAGGGGTACTTAGAACTTATAATCTTCTGGTTTCTAGCCTGGTGCCTTAACTACTAGACCAAACAGGCTCTCTCAGTTTTACATGCATAATATATGTATGTAGTGCATTGCATAAAGCACATTGGTATCACTGGGTTTTTTAAAAAATGTGCAACCTCATATTTTTGGTGGGAGAGATGCATTTCCTGTTGCCTCTGGACATGGTTTATAACATGGTAACATCACAGAAGTGATGAGCTTACAGAAGAGCTGTAAGAATAGTTTTGGAAGACAAGAGGAAGAGCCACTGCCTGGAAAGCAGACAGACGAGATTTCTCAGCCCATAGAGAAAAAGCATCCTTCATCACAAATATAAACAAATCAGTGGTGGGTTTCCAAATTTTTTACTACCGGTTCTGTGAGTGTGGCTTGGTGGGCGTGGCTTGTAGGTGTGGCAGGGGAAGGTTACTGCAAAATCTCCACTCCCACCCCATTCCAGGGGGAGGTTACTGCAAAATCCCTATTTCCTCCCGATCAGCTGGGACTTGGGAGGCAGAGAATAGATGGGGGTGGGGCCAGTCAGAATTTTTACTACTGGTTCTCTGAAATACTCAAAATTTCCACTACCGGTTCTCCAGAATTGGTCAGAACCTGCTGAAACCCACCTCTGAAACAAATTTAGTAACTCATCACCTTCTTTAAAGTTAGAAATATCTCTTCATCCCATTTCTCATATCTTATCTATAAACAAATCCTTAGAAGTATTTTCTAATTTCATTCTTAAACACTTCCTTCACTATTTTCATTGTTATATAGTATTATTTTGCAACATTTTAGAGGCTTGTAAATCTTTACCTAAAATTTTTAGTCCTCTCTAGGGTCCATGAAAATGCTTACCTTAGTTTTGTCTCGTAAAAACCAGATAGGATCTATTTCCCATGAGGAGCTGTTTGTACTAATTAATCCTAATATCCTGTTGTAAATTGTTACAATATTCCAGTTTTATTTCGACCCTTTTGCTTGGTATGTTATACATAAATGAATGATAACTTTTATGGGATTTTAACATCCTATTCAAACAAAATAAAAGAACTCAATTCAGTCCAAATATAATACATACAAAGATTAAATCTTTAGATTCCTAAAAGTTTTAGAACAATCTGGCATGACACTGTTTGGCTTTCCCCCCTCCCCCACCCCTTATATTCTCCATGTGAAGAATATCAGTAGAACAGATATTTCTAAACAGTAATTTTTTTTCATGAGGGAAAGTTAATTTAAAAGACTTTAAAAAGTTGTGCTGTTAAACATTTATTTCCTAATATGGAAAGTTATTCTTGGCTTCACTGTCATATCTTTTTAATATTTTGACTTCTTGAAGAAAGAGAAACCACCTATTATTTTAATAGATATGGTAAGTTGATAGGCACATAGTTTCCTAGGATAAGTTTTGATACTTCTAGCCTGGCAAGAGGTGGAAAAATCAGAATTAAAGTGGAAACAACAGATGATAGCATCTTGAAAGAGGAAGTATGTACAGTACATGTATATAGAAAAGAAATGACCCAGGGGTGAAATGCTCCCGGTTCTGACCGGATCTCCCGAACCGGTAGCAATGGAGGCAGGTGGTTCGGAGAACCGGTAGCAAAAATCCCTGCCTCCCCCCATACCCAGCTGAGCCGCACAATCATCAGAGGCTTTTTTTTTAACTTTTAAAAGTATTTTTTCTACAACCCCTTTGGCTGAAAAAATGCTTTTAAAAGTAAAAAAAAAAACGTCTGATGATCGCGCGGCTCAGCTGGGATCCTTAAAGGCTTTTAAAAGTAACCTCTGAAGAGGTTGTAGAAAAAATGCTTTTAAAAGCCACTGATGATCCCAGCTGAGTTGCCTAATTGGCAGAGGCTTTTTTTCTTTTAAATGCCTCTGATGATCCAAGCTGAGTTGCCTGATCGGAAGAGGTTTTTTTTCTTTTAAAAGCCTCTGACGATCCAAACTGAGTTGCCTGATCGTCAGAGGCATTTAAAAGAAAAAAAGCCTCTGCTGATCAGGCGACTCAGCTGGGATCGTCAGAGCCTTTTGAAAGCATTTTTTTACAACCTCTTCACCAAAGAGGTTGTAAAAAAAAATGGTTTTAAAAGTTAAAAAAAAAATTGGCCACGCCCACCCAGTCACATTAACCCCCCCCACCAAGACACACCCACAGAACTGGTAGTAACAAATTTTAGATTTCACCACTGAAATGACCCATTAGAAAATTCTTCATCTCAAAGACCTCCTTGGCCATACAATGCGAGAAAATGGTTTTAGAGTTTCAGTTTAATTTCTTCTTTGACTAGGGCTCATTAAGGCACCCCTATCATAATCATTATGCTTTTTAAGAAATCAGTGGTAGTGGATTTTGTAAAATTGATCATGGTTAAAATCTTAAAATGTCTAAAAAAATAGTGTATGATGATCAAATACTTACAAACTGCAGGTAAACAACTATTACTTCTAATTTTCTTCCAGTGTCTGTCTGGCACTGGTGTAAACCACATGGGTTCTTTTCACTGGAAAGATTCTGGTTGCTGCAAAAGAGATAAGACTTTGACTTAACTTGGTACACTAAACAGATGGCTTTGCACATTCACTGCGTTTAATGATGCCTTTCCTAAAGTTTTTCCAAAACTTTTTACAGCATTTCAGCAAGGATAACAGTTTTATTACCCAAAAGTCATTCTGGATGATACTGTTAATGATACTATTCTGTCATCTAAAGAATAGATTGAGTGAAATAGACATGTCACATAACTATGATGACAAGCCATTTAAAAAAAGCTATTGCCCATGGAAGTGGGTCAAAAGCAGTGATTTAATGTACAACTTGAAAACACCAATCGGAAGTAGGCAGTGAAGCTGGAAATTTCAATTTGTTTTACAGTTTGATGCCCAGCTCACTGATAACAACTTGGCAGTAGTTCCCAGACACTCATCTTATCATAGTTTGAGAAAAATATTGGACTCAAACTTGACTCCAAGGTCTCAGTCACAAGATACAGCATGATTATTACATAAAAACGAACAAGTAAAACAAGGCAAACAAGCACAGTATAGTCTACTACTAAGTTATTTTGCCTAGATGGCATTAAACACGAAGGTTATGGCTCATGAACAGAAAAGAGATCTCAGGTTCTTATTGGTACTCAATCTAAAACTGAATTTTATCAGAGGAAGCAATGGATCATAGTCTGTACATAGGTGGAAGGGTTTCAAACCATAAAGGTACTTTGAAAACCATCCACATGTCTATATTACTGCAAGATATTCTTTTTCATTTTAGATAGGCCATAATTTGTGGATCCACGAGTGCTGTACAGTAGTTAAGCTATTGGTATATCTCTTACTTGTTATTAAATTTCAAAGAAGTAGATTTATTTTTTTGATTAGGAATATTTTGTATCTGTAATAAGCTTTACTTATCTGCCCTAACCCTTTGTCTTTGATTTCCCTGAGTGAGTACTGGAAGTTCTAGACAAGAGGTGTCAAACTCAAGGCCCGCGGGCCAGATCCGGCCCACTGGGTGCTTAAATTTGGCCTGCGGGGCTGGCCTGGCCTGGAAATATCAAAGGACTCACCCACAGTGCCTCTGGCAGCCAAAATGGGGTATGGGGGGCTGCATGCAGTCCCCCCATTCCTAATTTTTGGCCTGGATGGTCTCCTGCAGCACTCTGCTAGCCAAAACGGGGCATAGGGGTGCCACACAAGACCCGCACCCCATTTTGGGGCCTGGATGGCCTCCTGCAGCACTCTGTTGCAGGCCCCCTGTGCCCTGTTTTGGCTGGCAAAGTGCTGCAGAAGGACGTCCAGGCTGAAAACAGGGCACACAGGGCCTCATGCACCTCCCACCCCATTTGGGCAGCAGGGTACTGCAGGAGGCATCTGTCCCATCTGTCCTAGGACACACTATATACCAGAAGAAAACACACACAAACCGCTATCTGCACGCACTCTCACACCACCACCCTGCCCAGATCAACTCTGTAGCCAAGACACTCATTTCCAGAACAAAACGCTTAGCTGACGAACAACACCTAAAAACCGAACTACACACCCTCACTAACGTACTCACATCCAATGGATTCCAAAGAAATAAGATCACCAACCTAATCCAAAAAGAAACCCCCACTAAAATCCAAGACAGAGAACAAGAAAACGGCAAGGCCCTCCTCCCATACATAAAAGGCACCACAGACAGAATAAGCAAAATCCTCCACAAACATAACATCAAGACAGCATTCTGCACAAACCGAAAAATATCCACCATCCTAAGGAACCCCAAAGACAAAATTGAGTTAGAAAATCAAGGAGTATATGAAATCCCATGCACCGCCTGCCCCACCACATACATCGGACAAACCAACAGACGAATAAGTGCACGCATAGAAGAACACAAGAACTCAGTCAGAAAAGAGGAACCAACTTCTTCCCTGGTCCAACACCTTAAAGCCACAGGACATGATATTGACTTTAAAAAGACCAGAACTATCGCCAAAACTGAACACTTTAACAACAGAATAATCAGAGAAGCCATTGAGATAGAAAAACGCCCACACAGCATGAACAAACGAGACGATACCTCCCGCCTACCAGCCATTTGGAAACCCGCCCTTATTGACAAACGAGTCCCTAACACGACGAATGACACCAGACCCACACTCACGAGTGCCACACCTGATGTCACCACCACACATCCACGCAGAAAGCAGACTCAAACCCACACTGATAATGAGCCACGACCAAGGACCAGAAGCCAGACCGCAGCTGCATCATTAGCCACTTTAAACCCCTCCAATCCATACATGAAGCAGACTGACACCCACCATGAAGAGCTCGCACGGCCACAAACACGAAGCCAAACAACAACAACGCAGCTCACCAGCTCAAATCCCCCTGCAACTCAGACTAAGCTGAGCACAACCAAGCCCCCACCCAAACAGAACACAACCCCAGCCAATCAGAGCACAGCCAAGCCCCTAACCAATCAGAACACACCTCCACCCAATCAGAACACAGCCAAGTTCCCACCCAATCAGCTCACACCCCCACTAGCAGTTAAAAGGAAGAGACAGCTGCGATCTCACATTGCTCCTGGAAGCACGAAGCCGAGAACACCAGCCTGAAGATGACGAATGAGACTTCGTCGAAACGTCGCCAAGACACTTCCAATTTTACGTGGGAGAAGACCCGAATAACCAAAGACCTACATACAAACACCCGCGAAAACCTGAGAAAACAAATATATATATATATATATATATATATATCACACACACACACACACATATCACATCTTTGTCTCTCTCTCTTTCACACACACATATATCACATATATCTCACATATATCACACACACATATAAATTTTATATTTCACTGATAAAGAAATAAAGGGAGACTAGTATAGATTTATTTCAAGCCATTTAGCTCTCATCAGCTAGCCATGCCCTTACTTGGATTCGAACTTGGGTTGCCTGCATGTTCGGCAGTTGTATTAACCTCTGAGCCACAAGTTCTCCTCCCTTTATCATCTTGAGCCAGGGGGGAGATTAAGTGTTTTTCTATCGAGGCACTTAGTCTACCCCAGCATGTGGGAGGGAGCATACTGCATCCCTTTCTCCTTTCAGCTCCAATCCAGGAGCCCTCAAGCAGTCGCATTCACGACAAACCATTTTATACCAAATTTATATTTCGCTGATAAAGAAATAAAGGGAGACTAGTATAGATCTATTTCAAGCTATTTAGCTCTCATATATATATATATAACATATTAATGATAATTTCTGATTGTCAAACCATGATTAAGTACCGCTGGGGGATTATAGATGGTATTTGGAAGAAAGATTCTGGAAAATCTGACTATTAGGAAAAATAAATAAATTGTAAAGGTGTATGGTGAGAAAAATAAATCATAGCAAAGAAATATTTAATAGTTGGTTCTAAAACATCATCAAATTTAATTGTGAGATCTCAGATAATATTTCATTATTTATTTATTGTTATCATGTAAAAATATATCCAGGATGCGTGTGTGTGCACACGCACACTTCATGAACTGGTGAGATTTAAACACTACATAAATTCTGTTTACAAACAATTTTGCTATTTTTGACTCATTGGATAAGTGTGTTATTACATAATCTATTCATGCTATGGCATGCTTTAATAATAATGAATGCTGATAAATTATAGTTATACTTTTGTAGGTGATTGACAATACTTAACCTTGAGTCCAGGATTGCTCTTGATCCCGCTGTGAAAATGTGGGATTGAAATTAAAATATAAATGTATGGAATGGTTCATGCATTTGAGCTCTACAACAGGCAGCTTGAATTATTTGATAAGATCACATTTCTTTTAACTTGCTTTATATAGTTTTCCCATAACTAAAACTGAAATTAATTTGACCTGTCAAATTAACTTGGGAACAATCAATATATATTTTTAAAGTCTAATTTTAATTATATTTTATCTATTTTGTCCCTTATGGGCAAGAAGGCAGGATGGTGATGATGATTGATGATGATGATGATTGGGTGGGGGGAGGAGGAGTTGTTTTCACAGGGAGTTAAAATTTGATAAGTCTTTTTTTGTAGCAAACAGCATGTAACAATCTTACATGCTAGCCTGTAGCAACAATTAGGTAAAAAATAGCAAATTGTGTGGGATTTGTTTGTTATTAATTGTCTCTTGGTAAAAAAAGATATTGGTCATCCTGGAGTACCTACTGTTTTCTTTGTTGTGGAACTAGAGATGTGCTATTCCATTTCAGATTGCAAAATGTCATAAGAGTAGCTAATACTCCAAAGAGTATTTATTAATTGCTAAGAATATCATTAATTCATTGTATCAGAAAAAATATTTGAAAATATTTATAAATCATACAAATTGGATATTTGTAGTTGAACCACAGATGACTTTATTGCCTAGTGATAAAACCATAGCTTTTTATATATTATTTTGAAGTAAAATAATAATTAAACTGCAAATGGAGGCTGATACAAGTTGAGTCAAACCTGTAGTATGAAGTGCTGAATATGTAATAGCTGAAAATCCAAGGTGGGAACCAGTTGTTTTTTTTTAAGCTGCAGAGAAATATGATTTTACATGCCAAAACCATTAAGTGAACCCCCAAAATCTGTTAATTTTGAAAAGTTAGAAAAATCAAAAGATCAAGCTGAGGCATATCTGTATAAAAGCTTTGCTCTGCAGCTGACAGTTATATTAAACCATTCTTCTGGTTTGCATTAAACATTCTAATTTGGCTATGTTGTGTCTGAAAGTGTCTGAAGGTTGTAAAGTACAGAGGAAATCACATTGATTGTTACTGGCTTCAAAATGGAAGGTGTAATCAGACAACAAAAGCTTTTAAATGTGCATTGCATGCATTACATGCATGTAAAAAATATTGTCTGCCATTTTGGAGCCAGTAACCATCACTTTAAATGCCATAGGTTGAGTATTTGGAAAACTGATTTGGTGATGAGCCTGGTATGATGTCTGAGAATGTTGGGAAGAAAAAGATAGAAGAAGAAATTGGTGAATGACTAAAAAAATAAAAATAAAAATGAAATAGATGATTCAAAAAGTAGTGATTTTAAGCATAGTTAACTGAAAATGTTTATAGACTTACTAAAACATTTTCTTGAACACAACATTTGATGAAATAGAGCCTTTTTTGGTAATATCTTGAAATAACTCCATGTCATTAATAAAGATTCCTTGGTTGGATTATGTGACAATTAGAAAAATATAAATCAAATTCAAAACTGTAGTGTAGATATTTTTTTAGATGAAGTTCAATGAACATTATCAAAAAATGTGACAGGGTTGCATCCTTAAACCTTTCAATGGGCCAAATTCTGTCACCAGTTGACTTCAAAGGAAGTGAATTTAGGATTGATGGAGATGCTTTGTTTTTTAATATGAATACCAACATCTTTCAAAGCTTTTTGGGTACAGTTGGTATTTTAGAAATATTATTGCACATTGCAATACCTTGACTTTTCTAATGTCTTGCAAATAAATAAGTTTTCTTTTTGCAGATCTCCTGCCTTTTTTTAAAAAAGCCATGCTTTTAATAATGAATGCTGCTCATGTTTGAAAGTTTGTTCCCCTGACTGTATGTTGTCTGCTAAACTAGAATGTTCCACATTGCTCCTTGTATTGTTGCTAGGCAGACAAGCTTTTGCCTGACGCATATTTCAATTCCTAACACTTTCGACTTCCCTCAGTCAGCGCTGCTTTTTTCAAAATGTGACTCTGCTGGTTTGGCCCTTTTCAAGTCACACCAGTTTGTCTGTTCTTATTCTATCACATTTTAAAACATTTCATTTGCTGAACAGTAAACATATGTTAAACATTCACAGTTCCTGTGTCATAATACAATGATCTGGCTAGCATAACATGGTAAGACAATGTCTTGAACCATAGACCCTATTTTATATTACAGTAAAATAGCATGTTATGTGAATCTTGTCAATTAAGCACACATTTTTGTGATTTTTGATAGCCACAGCCTTAAAAAAATTGCACTGGGGAGGCAGGAGCAGAAGGGCGAAGAAGGTCTCTCTATAGCTCCAGCCATTTTAATCTACTCGTGCAGCTTGAACAAATTAATGGAAGATAATGCATGATGTCTGTGGGGTTACCACACATCTGGGATTTCCTGGACAAATCTTTGTTTTAGACATTGAACTCCCTAGAAAACTAAAAATAGCAAAAATATCTGGCATCCCTTCTTTTTAAAGGGCTTGGAGAGCTTTAGAAAGAGCAGGTTCGCTTAGTCGTGAGGGAAAAAACAATGCTGTAGTGATATTCTGATTTTGCTTTCTCTGATCTGGAAGGTTATTACTTTAATGCAACAATATGTTGAGAAGAGGAGTGGCTGCTACTGATTGATGCACCTCATGGCCCCCAGGGTTCATATGGCAAGAGTCAAGCCTGGGCTATGTTGTATCCCTTCAGATACATTGCCTTGAGTTTTGAGTGTGAAAGCTGTTCGTTTGACTAATACTGTAGTGTGCCAGATTTGCAGAAAAGAAATCAGATTTTGCCTATGCTGAAGGGGGATAGAGCAGTCTTCTGTCTAGGTTTGATCTCTACTGTGTTCAGGTATTATCTCCCCAGCATAAGAGGAATCAAGAGCAGCCATGTCTTGGTTAGGTATGCTGGAAATAGAAATGAAGGGACTGTCTTTATACTTACAGTACAACTGGCTGCCAGGTGTGGGGGGGACATTGCATATATGCATGTGCTTCCATGGGAACCAGATGTGTTACCTTCCAACTCAGGTGGAAGCTGCTGTAGACAGATTACCTCCTTATCCTCTCTCTCCCTCCCCCCTCTCTCTCCCTCTTCCCCTCTCTCTCCAAGAGATGGGAGAGTCCAAATATGATAACTCTGTCTGTTATACATTACTTCCAGATTTAGAACCACATCCTTGAATATTAGCTGATGAAGTACAATTGTAGGGATGTTCATATGAGCCATCAATAGCCATCAGATAGTTAACTCCAGAGTGCTGATTTGTGTCTTCCAGCTCAACTCTTGCTAATTTGGCTTCCTGAAAATATTGGATCTGCCTGTTATCAACTGAGACCTCTGGCTCCTCTGGATCAATGTTAAATGCTAAATAATTATGAAAATTCTAGACCAATTTATTTAGAAGGCATCTGGTTACTTAATCCTGGTGGATGCACTGGTTCTCAAACTTGACCCCATAACTATTGGACCGTAGTTCCTATTCTCCCTAAACATCACTCCCAGTTTCAGAGATGAGTGAAACTGAATCTTCTAGTATTGTTTTGCAACAAAATAAACTATTAGGGTGCTGTGAGACTGCAACTCTTCAGGGGCTCACTCTAGTTTTTCCAGCCCTATCTGGAGTTGCCTTTTCATGCAGTTGTATGCAGATTTGAAGCATTTAACATAGTACATTAGGTAGGATTTATTGCCGTTTTTTAAAACATAAAATAGCTATGATAAAAAATAGAATTAAAATCCTATTTCACAGTTTTAGTTTGTGTAACTCCAGTGAATCCTGTTGAAACGACACCTTCTCTGATTCCACATTTTTCTTTTCTGTGAATAAGTGCATTTTTTTTTCATTTTAAAAAAAATGCAAACCCTCCCCCTCCCCACTTCCCAACATAAAACGAGAGATGCTAAGTGTTGCGTGTTTCAGATTTAGTAAGTATGGCATGGATTGGCTTGAATAATAAAGATATCAGCCTGTATTATTAGAGTATGCTGCATTAATCAGACTTGCTGGAATGATCACATGGTATTCTATCGCCTTTCCCTGCGAGCTGCTGCTTGTCAGCAGCTGGTTGAGCTGCAGGCTGCAGGCCAATATCTGCAGCCCCTTTTCTTCCAGAATCTTTACAGCCTGCTGCTCTTGGTGATGCCTGTGGCTTGGGCAACTAAATGTTTCTCCTGAGATTTACCAAGGTTATCTTGCAGACTTCAAGGCCTCTGTCCTGTTTCCTAGGCCATGTATGCATTTGAAGAATTCAGGTAGGCTGTGTTTCATACATCAGCATGCTTGGCTTTTTTTGTTCCTGGAATATTTCCGCTGGGTAATTTCAGATGGCTTTTACGGTTGCAAAAGGCTTCCAAAATTCAAGAGGGATTTTTGCCTTCATCTAAAAATTGCAGCTCTTCCGTACTGTTTGGGAGGTGGGTGTGTCAAAGATGAGATGCAGGTAAACAATAGCTAACTGCATGATGAAGTACATAGATGAGTAATAGCTTCTTAAGCCTTACTGGAATTTTTGTCACTGCTGCTGCCTGAAGCTGCAAGTGTAATCTAGAGTTATAAAAAGATGGTGTTCTGTCAGGAAAAATAAAAAGCATCTTCGCTATCTTTGGTATATGAGAAATGCTTCTCCTCTGTAAAGAATGCAGATGATGAGAGTTAAGGAGCAAAATATGCTTGGATCACATATAGGAATAAACTGGGAAGCTTCTGCACCACATACATGTCTGCTTCTTGTGGTTTCATTGCTGCAGGATTTCATTGATATCACTTAGTAAAAAATAAAATGCTTTAGACACCACTGCAGGGATTTTGTGTAAAAATATAAAGTACTGTATATTTAATAGATAATGGATAAGTAGAAAAAATATAAGAAGTGTTTTCTTTTTGTGATGGCACCTTTGGATAACTATTCAGTCTTTAAAATGTCTATTTAATTATCAAATCTCAATGCTATTCTTAACCTATAACTAAATAATATAGGGATGTATTACACTTTATAATATTTAGTTTTTTAAACTTACTATTTAAGATGTATCTGTTAATTTCTTGATGAAACTTACTGGTAACAATAATGAACATTTCCATGTTGCTTATATTTTATTTGGTTTTGTCATAATGTCATTTTATTATGGCATTATGTAAAAAGCTAACTTGGTGTCTTTTTGCATAAGAGAAGAAGATTGTTTAACTGAACACCAGTCTAAGAGGGAAGGATGGACTTTACTTATAAGGATAGTATGATATTTGATGTCAGATATAATATTGGTGATATCTTTGCTCTTGTCTCACATCATTAGCAGATTATTGATCATTAGCTAATTCTTAATTCCTGAAAGTATGTCATCAGTGTTTGTGGAGTTTAGGATAAAAAACAAGAAACATGTGCTATTTAATAAAAACAGGAAAATTACCATCTTGATAACAGAAGGTTTTTACTAGAAATCAGTGCAGTGCTGTATTGTAACTGCATTGTTATGAGGGTGCTAGCAAACCTTGAAGAGGGCCAATTACTGTCACCAAGTTACACTGCAAATAGAGAAGAGGCACCAACCCTTCTGTATTTTTGTGTTGTCATCATGCACAGATGAAGACCCAGTGATACAAAAGTGGTTTTCATCATGATACTCAGATCAGTCTGTTAGATAAAATAAACTATCTATAGAAGGCAAAACCACATTATTATTTGCTGATAGCCTCAAACAAGGTTAGCATTTACCTAGTTGTCTTGGAGCAAGTAGCATGCCATTTTTTTAAAAATTACAGAGGTTTATTTTAGGGAAACAGTACCTTATTTCTTCAGTATCTACTAGTAGTGTCACCCAGCATCATCCATATCACCCGCTCATCGTTGAGGTGTCCCCATTATTCTGAATTAGTAATAAAATGGAGTTGGTGTCTTTAGAAGGTACTACAAGCAACTAGCATTGATGTCATTATAATCACCAGCTTAGTATTTTTTCATTCATTTGATGTCATGATTATATTTTTTACACTTCTGTAAGAATGTGAAAGTTTTTAAACTACAAAGAATTCTTTATCAGCCAGAATGAAGAATTCCTTCTAACTTGTACAATTACTGATTCAAACTGAACATAATTAAGAATGAAAATGTTATTTACTATTACATAAACAGCATTTTAAATAGGATTGATGTTATTGAAAACAATTTTTACCAAATATTCATGAAGGTGTAATTGAAATAAATGTATATCATTCCTTTACCCTTGCTTCTTTTATTTTTCCATTTTCCTTCTCATTGCAAGTTTTAGAGATCTTTCTTCTGTCCTTGCATGGGGCAGCTTTTTTCAATTTGTTACATTTCAAATGTGTTGGATTATATTTTCCATAACTCTCCACCTCCAAGAGATGAAAAAAATGTGATTTGATTTATGATTTATATGCTGTTTTAACTTTTGATTGGGAGCTTCCCAGAGCTGATTAATGACAGTCAGCCCTATAAATGTTTTTTGTATATTAAATCATATTAAAATTAGAAAATTAGAAAAAAAATGTGGAATTCAGATGAGAATTATATCAAATAAAATGAAAAGCCTAATTATAGTATAATATTTTCTAGTGTTTTTAAGTGGGTGGGAGCCTTTGACAGATAAATCTATGGATATCAAGAGCACTACCATCCTCTTTGGTTACCCTTATGCAGTCGTCCTTTAGTTGAACTGATAGAGTTAAGCATTCAAGGAAAGAAGAATTGGAAATTAGGCTAAGAAACATCCATCCTTCTTCCTTTGACTAGTTCTCATTTTTGTTGATTGGCCTTCAGTTTAACTTTTCCACTTTAACTGGAAAATTAATTGCTTCTTAAGAAAGTAGCTCTTAAGGTGCAAGGTTGAAATCACATAAAACCAAAATATACTGTATAATTGGAGGTGTGTATGATTTCTGAAGATTTAGTGTGTAAACTGTGCCTGTGTGTTTGCGCCTGTCTTCTAGATGCCAAATCTGTTCATTTGAAATGATCCCCTGTATTCCTGTATTCAGGAATGACTATAAGGTCATTTTTTAAAAAAACAGTTGCAGGTGTGGTGGATAGAAATGAAAGTATTGGATTAAAATCAGTAAAGTGGGAATACTTTTATAAATTGAAGGAATCAGTGCCATTATATATGTAAGGTATTACTGTACTGCTTAACAGGTTGATTATAGCGTTAGCTAAATGATGCAGTTTCCTGACTCTTTGGATATTCACAACGTAAAGATTATCCAAAGCATTTGGCTAGCTTCCAAATGAGGTCATTATATCTGTCTACTCTGCAACTTGATGTACACTCTTCAATTTTCCATCTTAATAAGCTAATGGATTTGATTCTGATCTCTGATTTTGTTGTGGGAATCTAACATTTGATGATGTGAAGTCTATGAAATAAGCAACATTGAAAACAGATTGTTTAATGAATCAAATAATTAATACACCATATTTATTTTAAAGCAGATAACATCAGTTCATACCTATGGTTATTGTGCAGATATTAAATTATGGTATCCTCTAATGAATTCTTTCTGCTTCTCCTTTTACATGGTATTGATTCCATCACATTGAAGTTGCTGATTTTGATCATTCAGTGGCCTTTTCTATATAAAATGCAAATGAAACTGGAAATTAATGTACTTGAGATAACAATCACGTAAGTCCAAATAGAGGTCATATCCTTCAAGTCAAATGGCCTGTCTTGCAAAACAGGTTTAGGATTAGGAAAAAACACCACCCTTTCATTTGGGAACTGAATGCCTGAGGTTGAGGGCCAGAAAGTTCTGGCCTTGGTTTCCCCTTTCTCTTGGGCCCCTGTGAGTAATCTCCCACTCCACTCATGAACTCCTCCTATTGCTTTGACACATCTGGAAAATCAGGGAGCTAGAGAAGCCATGGCTAGTCAGGGAAACACTGATGAAAACGGTGCACCAATTTTGGAGTGCATTTTCCCACAAACGCTCTGTCTCTTGGTAACCTTTCCACTGTAACAAATGTTGAATGTTTCCTATTTTCTTTGAAACCAAGATAGTTTCCACCTCATATTCTTTTTTTCCATCCACAATCAGGAGTAGGAATGGAGGATCCTGGGATCACAGAGCTTCCTTGACTAGCCAGGAGTGGACTTTTATCAAAAGTGGTAGTTGCAAGTGAAAAGCTATTGGGTTTACCTCAGTAATGAGTTTCAAACCCCGTCGCTACCAGTTCGCTTGTGGGTGCGTAGAGACATCCGGGCAGGTGGGCGGAGCGTCCTGCCACTACTAGTTCACCCAAACCGGGGTGAACTAGTAGCAACCTACACTGGTTTACTTGTTGCATGATGGCAAATGGTCTCACAAAATTAGAATCCAACTTCTTTGATGGTCTTGTTGAAGTAGTAGAAAGCTATATTCTGAGCATCTGCTACTTCCTTGTACACTGTTTTTTTCCTGAGCAATTGTTGTTTTAATAGGTCACGAGCTGCTTGCTGTTCCCTGAGAAACTGTGCTGTGCTAGGAACAGATCCGTACTGAGTGGTTGTTGATAAAACTCTTCAGTGGATTCCATACATTGTTTGGAATGGTGACATGCCAATTGATGAGTGTGCACAGAATTGTTGTATGCAAGTACTGCTAAAGGGAGAAGTGCCAGCCAGTTATCTTGGCTGTAAGTGCTGTAACGTCTTACATACTATTGCATTACCTGGCTAATTTTCTCTGCCGCTCCTTTAGTAGGAAGGTGGTGGGCTGAAGTGAATCTATACTTTTAAAAACTGGAAAAAAAAGTTCTCCAAAACCCAAAACTGAAATGACTTCCTCTATTTGGTATTTTGTGAATGTCTGTTCCTCTATATCTAAATAGGTAAAGGAAAAAGTTTTCCCTGTCCAATCATGTCCAACTGTAGGGGGCAGTGCTCATCTCTGTTTTTTTAGCCGAGGGAGCCAGTGTTGTCTGAAGACGTTTCTGTGATCATGTGGCTAGTATGACTGTACACCAAGCCACATGAAACTGTTAGTTAGGGTGAATGAAGAGACGGGAAGCCAGGCTCATACAACTAATCTTTATTGTAGATCTGTAACATCCAGCAAAACCCTGCCTGACAGCTAGCCCTTATATTGGGAGCTGTCAGGCGTCTCAACCAATCAGGTTTAAGTATTTTACCCGCTCATTCAGCGGACCTGAGTGAAGCCTATTGCTTGTTCTATGTAACAGAAACACTGTGATCTTCTCACCAAAGTGGTACCTATTTATCTACTCACATTTGCATGCTTTCAAACTGCTAGGTGAGCAGGAGCTGAGGCAGGTAACAGGAGCTCACCCCATTGCATGGTGCTCAGGTCTTGAACCCAGCCTGTCAGCTTTCCAACTGACAAGTGTAGTTCTTTAACTGCTGAGCCATTGTACTCCTCTGTCTAAATATGTTGTCTCAAAAGAGCCATAGTCTGTGGGTTGGGAGTCCCCTACATGCTATAAATGGGACATCTTGGTGAAACAATCTACTATTACCAAAATAGACATATAACCTTGCACTGGTGTAAATCTATGATTAAATCCATTGACCGTATCCCAAGCTGGGTAGGTGTGTTTAAAAGCTGTTGCCCAGAACTGGCTTTGAGTGCCAGCAGACATGGAAAAATGCAACATAGCCTTTTATAGCCACAGAGATTTTGGGCCATCAGTAATCTTCAAGAGTCCTGTGGAGGGTTTTAAAAACTCTTTCATGCACAGCTGTTTCATTGTTATGACAATGCTGCAATACCTCCAACCATAAAGGAAGGGGAACATAAAGGCGTCCATTAGGCCAGAGTTGCCTCCGTCCACTGAAAACCAAGATACAGTACCTTGTTGAGTCCCCAGAGGTTATCCATCTGGGGCAGTGGTGAAATGTAAAATTTGGTTCTGTGGGCATGGCTTGGTGGGGGGTAATGTGACTGGGTGGGCATGGCCAACTTAAAAAAAAAAAAACTTCTAAAACCATTTTTTCTAGAACCTCTTCTGCTGAAGAGGTTGTAAAAAAATGCTTTTAAAAGCCTCTGACGATCCCAGCTGAGTTGCCTGATCGTCAGAGGCTTTTTTTTTTTACTTTTAAAAGCATTTTTCCGACTGAAGAGGTTGCAGAAAAAATGCTTTTAAAAATAAAAAAAGAGCCTCTGATGATTGTGCGGCTCAGCTGGGCATGGGGAGGGGCAGGAATTTTTGCTACCGGTTCTCTGAACTACCCACCACCATTGCTATCGGATCAGGCAATCCGGTCCAAACCAGGAGTATTTCACCCATGATCTGGGGCCTTGCATACAGGTCCTGCAGCTGTTTCCCTCTTGATTCTTGCAATTAGATCTTCAGCTTGTTGTCATTCTCCGTATTGTAATCCTTGCAGGGCTGTGAGGTTGTAAAAGAATAGCATGGGAAGAAGGCTTCTGAACCACAATGTATTCTGGTTTATATGAGAGTGCATTTGGTAGCATATTTCAGGAACCAGGTACATAAATTATATGGAAATCAAAATGAGATTAAAATTGACTCCATCTGCTTTGCCTGGGGGCATGAGACTGAATTTTGCATCAGTTCCAAGTTCTTGTGGTCTGTGCAACCTTGTATAGGAAATTGCCCTTTCTAGCCACTGCCTCTTTTCCTGAAAAGCTGCCTTGATTGCCAGCAGTTCCTTGTTACATATATCCTAGTTTCTGTGTTTGAGAGCATGTGAGAAAAGAAGATGCATGGTAGTAATTCTCCTTCCCCTACTTTCATAGCTTGGAGTAGTATAGCTCTGACATTGGCATCCAAAGCACCGGATTGGGGGGCATCTGGGAGGAGGGATTGGAAGGCAAAGAGTCATTTTAATGCTTGGAATGGCAATTGTTTGTGTGTCATCCAAGCAAATGTCCTTCCTTTCTTTAAGAATTGTGAAAGAGATTTAACTTTGTCTGCAGAATTAGAAATGAGCTTCCTGTAAAAGTGTAGAAGAGCAGGCAGAGCTGCTGGGCGGAGTTAAACTTGTCATTGGTTTAGAGTCCTTGTATCTTCACAAGAGATGCCCCTTCTTGAATTCAATTAAACTTTATCTACTGCCAATTTAGTGCTGATCGTTAGTTGACTAGATTCTTGTATATAGGCTTGAATAAATTGTCCTGATGTCTGACAAAGAATTAGCAAAGCTCAGGAATTGCTGCATTTTTTTCCCCCACAGGAAGTGTGCCCAGATAAAACTGTTATACCACAGCTGGGTCAATCTGCAGCTCTACTGTGGAAGTCCTGTAACACGCATACTAGTCTAACTGCTACAGATCAAATGCATACTTTTCCAACTTGGCAAAAAGCTTATTGTCCCTCAGCCCCTACAAAATATAACTGGAATGCTTAATAGGAGAGGTTACATCTTCAGAATATATTAAAATGTCATCCAAATAAATCGTACTTACACCGTATGTACACCATACACGTACATACACCGTATACGTACATACACCGCAGGCCATGAGTTTGAAACCCCTGCTCTAGAGACACCAAAGAAAATGTAGAAGTTTGTGCCTGATGGTGTTTGTAATCTGGAGAGAGAAAGGAGATTGCCCCTGTTATCAAGTCCACCAATGGGTTGTGAAGTCATAGCCAGGAAGTGCTGAGCACCATGAATACTTGCTGTTATGTAAAAGGGCAAGAATTGTGTGTGAAGGTCAATTGCCAACTGCAAAAGAGTCATATACTGCACAACAGGGCCCACCTTTAAAGATTGGCCATTTACAGTCTTTGTTTCCATCAGTCTTGATAGCTTTACTGTAGGTAATTGCAAATTGTGCAATATCTCTAGATCTATGAAGTTTGGGGGTAGTCCAATTTGAAGATTATTGTGATAGGGTAAGAAAAATATTCTTGCTTACCTTCTTCATCTTGCACCTGCTGGTGGTTTCTAAATTTCTTGATGAAGTTTTGGTAGTTGTCTAATATCAGGTCATTGCTTTGGAGTGACTCATTTTGCTGCTGACCTCTTCAGTAAGTGTAATAAAAAATCAGTCTGGTGTTGGCTGCTGTTAATCAACATTTCACACTGAGCCAGAAATTTGGTATATGGCTCTTCCATATTTCTCTGGTATGCTTCCATGGGAGCACACAAGCATTGGCTGCACCGCTGCTACAGGAATGACTGTAGGCTGCTGGACATTATGCCCAATCTGCTGCAACAACTGTATTACAGCATGTTGTAAATTAATGATCTTCATATCCACCTGCTGTTGGTGTTGTAGTTAGGCTGCTTGCAAGCTGCTGTGGAGTTATAGGTGCAGTGTAGCCAAGCTTGAAAATTTTCCTCCCCTTTATTAGGGAGTATGAGTCTGGCAAGATTGATGTCAGGTTCAAACTCAAAAAATGACAAAGTGAAATCCAATTGAGTCTAATTTTTTATTTACTTACACCTAATATACAGAATTTTGCCAGACTAAAGCTATAACCTTTTGATTGAATATATGTATCCTGAAATATTCTAGTGTGTGGCTACTCTGAACCTCTTTCTCCCTCCCCCGTCTGCTTCAGGATGGCACAGTCTCTTATTTTGGGCTTCTCTCTGGAATGTACTACCCACTCCCTGGGAAATCACAGTGCTCTTGCCAAGACCCCCCCCCCCCACACACACACATACACACTGCTTCTCCAAGTATATATTCTAACACATTGCCTCTGCTTCAAGATTTCCAGCAAAGGAGAGTTCATCAACTCCCAGGGCAGTTTGTACCATTGTCAATCAGCTTGCACTATAAGGATATTCTTTTTGATGTCCGGTTAAAATCTGCATTCTTGAAATTTAAACGTATCTGTTATTTGGCAATGTTATTTGGCAAAAAAGCAAATTTGTTATTGATCAAATTTGTGATTACTGTAGTTAATGTTCTACATGAGACTAGGTAGCTTGAAATGGGATACAGTGAATATTATCAGTATTGAGACGAACATAGTTAACAATTCCATTATGGCAAAATAGGAAATTTATGTTAACTCCTGTTGAGATATGAATGTAACCATTTATTGCACCTTAAAAAATACAGATAGTCCTCAATTTACAATCACAATTGAACCCAAAATTTCTGTTGCAATGTGAGACAGTTGTTAAGTAAATTTTGCTCCATTTTATGTCCTTTCATGCCACAATTAGCAAAAGCAGTAGCACTTAGACTTATATACTTTAGAGCTCTCTAAGTGATTTATATGAAGCATATTGCCCCCAACAATCTGGGTCCTCATTTTACTGACCTTGGAAGGATGGAAAGCTGAGTCAGCTTTGATGCGGTGAAGATTGAACTCCTGACAGGGAGCTGAATTAGTCTGCAATACTGCATTCTAACCACTGTGCCACCACTCTGTTAAGTGAATCACTGCAGTTGTTAACGTAGTAAAAGAGTTGTTTTGAATTGGCTTCCCCATTGACTTTGCTTGTCAGAAGATCGCAAAAAGTGATCACATGACCACGGGACACTGCAGTCATCATAAATATTAGTCAGTTACCAAGAGGCTGAATTTTGAACACTTGACCATGGGGATGCTGCAATGGTCATATGTGTGAAAAGTGATATGTACCATGGAGTGTTTATCCCTGATCGGATTTTTATTTGTGCTGGATTCTGGTTGGTTATTCTGAGCAGCTGTGACCTGATTCACTTCTTGTTCACCAAGTTTCTGATTTCTGCAAGTTTCTGCACATTTTCTGCACATTTTATTTGTCTGTTTGTCTGTCTATATCTATCTATCTATCTATCTATCTATCTATCTATCTATCTATCTATCCATCCATCCATCCATCCATCCATCCATCCATCCATCCATCCATCCATCTAATAAGGAGACCATCTGACTGTCCTTTGGAAGGACAGATACTGAAGCTGAAACTTAAATACTTTGGCCACCAAATGAAAAGAGAGGATCCATTGGAAAAGTCCCTGATGTTGGGAAAGGTTGAGGGCAAAAGGAGAAGGGGACAGCAGAGGATGAGATAGCAGGACAGTGTCATTGATGCAGTGTGCATGAGTTTGGTCAGACTGAGGGAGATAGTGGAGGACAGGGAACCTGGCATGCTATGGTCCATGAGCTTGCAAAAAGACAGACACAACTTAGCAATTGAACAACAAAATTTATCAAATTCCTGGTTTCTCCTACTCAAGGGCAGGATCTTGGTATGGTGCAGGACATGTAGCAGACCATCTTGATTCTGAGGATGCCGGTGAAACATCAGGAAATGTGTGGTCTACACCACAGTGACTAAACCCTGAAGCTCAACGCTGCCCAACAGATACTAACTCTGAAATTTTATATGAAGAAATTTATATTTCTGGAAGTAAAGTCATCCTTCCTACTTAATATTGCCTTCATTCACTTCTTACTGAAGTGAATGAATAAAGTCTTATTGCATACTACCTACACAAGCATATGTGACCCTGATGCTCTTTAACTTGTTTTCAAAACTTCTGTCCTTTATTTTGTTTTCTCTGTCGTTGGTGGCTTTATTATCTTTATTATTGTTGTAGCAAGAGATGCAGTGGCTCAATGGCTTAATGACACTGGAGTGGGTCTCTATTCCAGTGGTTCAAGTCCTAGCACTGCATAGTGGGCTGAGTTCCGATCACTCACCTCAGCTTCTGTCCACCTGACATTTTGAAAGCATGTTCTATGTGAATAGATAAATAGGTACCACTTCAGTGGGTAAATGAGTTGGTGCTCCATGCTGATAGGCAGATTCTTTTTTTAAAAAGTTTTTTATTATTAATACAAATTAAAAACATTGGACATGGTGTGACGTCTCCAGTTTAAACATTTTCGTCAAGTTTTACCTTATAATTCTGGCTGGCTCTGAAGCTTCCCAGTTGTGATGCCCATTTGTGAGGTGGTTCGGGGAAAGGGAGGGGGCCTTGAATGATGCTGCAGGAAGAGTGACTCATCTTTCTTTCTTTCTGGTGCAGTGCCAGCTCACCTTCCTGTGTTCTTTTGTTCCTTCACCTTCCCAAGGTGTATGAGCATGTCCCACAATAGAGTTGGTAAATTGGCAGCCAAATTACTACTCTGCAATAGCTTTTTGGTCTGGCTAAGTAACAGTACCATACAACAACAATAACAACAACAATGTGTCAATGATATTTGTGATACATTTTTAAATGTACAGTTGACCGAGTTTCATATTTAATGACTAAAAGAGATAATATAATAATAAAACCACAATAATAATTATGAATTTATGAATTGTGAAATTATGAAAAACTTTATAAATCTATTTTTGCTTATCCCCAGAAGTTGTGCTTCCATATACCACTGTTAAAACATATGTTCACCTATTTGAAAAAGTGATGGGAAAAATAGTCAGACTATCCTCCACTTTCCTATCATTTGGGAAACCAATCACTCTGTTTGCATCCAACTAATATCGTTTCAAATAATGTAACATTCAGAGAAAGTGTAACAGCAATTTAATTAACAATGTGAGAACTTGTGAAAGCCCTTTGGAATCCAGCTGACTCTATGGAAACTATAATTGATTGTTGAAAGGAGAGTATATAAAAATGTCATATGAATTAACAGCTTTCAGAAATAAGTATTTGCCAATATGATGAATTTTATAGAATCATTGGGCTGGAAGGAACCTTGGAGGTCTTCTAGTCCACCCCCTGCCCACGGCAGGATATTTTAATATTATTACGGACAAAATCCAATCCTTTCTTGAAAATTCCCAGCAATGGTACTAGAACATTCTAAATGTTCTAGATCAGTGGTTTTCAACCTTTTTCCTTTCATGGCATTCAGGGACTCTGGAGGAGAAATGGAAGTGTACCCCAGTCATGAAGACAGTGTTTACAAATACAAACACATTATTTGAAAGACATGAAAGAGTGGGGCATTAATAGGAAATTAATGACAATAGATAATATTTTTCTGGGGACAAATGATAAATTGGTAAAGAAAATACTTATTGGATTATAAAATGGAGGAAGAGCAGGTCAAGGAAACAATGGTGGCGTGGGCAATACATTTTGGGTATAATATACAATTGGAAAAATGGCAAGAATTATGGGAAAAAAACAGGAAAATAACATTGACAATATTCCGTACAAAGAAAAATTATATAAGATGTTCTACAGGTGGCACCTTCCGCCAGCGAGATTGGCAAAAATGTTTAGAAATTTATCACCAAAGTGTTGGAAATGCAACCACAAATTAGGCACATACTATCATATGTAGTGGTTATGTAAAAAAGCACAGAAGTATTGGTGGAAGATTTATTTATGGTTGATGGAAATAACTGGAAAAGAAATAGAATATAAACCAGAACTATTCCTATTGGGAATAATAAATGAGAAATACAGTAAAGGGATAACTTACTTAATAGTACATATTATAACAGCAGCAAGAATGAGTTTTGCCCAAAATTGGAAAAATAAGGAAACTCCTCTAAAAGATGAAGTGATCAAGATTAATGATACATTAATTTTGGAATTGAAAAATAAAGTCGAGTCAGAATACCACAAGATATGGAACAAATTGTATCAATGGTTGGAACAGAAAAGAGGGTCAAAAAACAAGAACTGACTAGAATTCATAAAATGGAGAATTAAAGTTATGTATGTAACTACAATAGAATGATAATGGATAAAACAAATGTATAAGTAATATAGATGCAAGAAGGATGTCTTTAGATATGTAAATACAGAACAGACTAAGGTATATATGATACTTACCTTTTTAGTATGTATGGCAAAAAGAATTCCAGGACGGTTACACAGTGTCCAATGTTTTAATATGTGTGTAATAAAACTTTAATAATAATAATAAAAAAAAGACAGTGTTCTGCTTGCACAGCACTTTCTGTTATTTACTTGTGGCTCACTAATACAGCATAACTGCAGATCTTTTAGCATGGGAGCTGAAAAACTTCGTTCTAGAGCAGGGGTGTCAAACTCAATTTCACTGAGGGCCACATCAGGGTTGTTTTTGACCTCGGGGGGCTGGGGTGGGCGTGGCCATCTTAACATCACTCATGTCAGGGATGCCTGTGCTGGCCCAAGCGCCCTGCCAGCAAAAACAGGCTCCCGAGCCCCATTTTCAGCTGCAACCGCCTTCTTCAACCTTCTGCCAGTGAAAACGGAGCTTGGAAGGCCACTTGGGGCTCTCTGAAGCTCCATTTTCACTGGTAGAGGCACTGTGGGCCGGTCCTTCGCTGTTTTCAGGGCAGCCCCGTGGGTCAGATCTAAGCACTCTATAGGCCAGATCCAGCCTGTGAGCCTTGAGTTGACATCCCTGTTCTAGAGTATCCAACTAGGATCAGACCATAAAACCATCATCTGCTGTCCATCATCTGCTGCTAACTGTTTTCATAAATCTATTCCTTAGAAACATATTTATGCTTGCAGTTTTTTAGGGCATGCAGAAATTATTATTATAGTTGCTGTCAGCATCTTTGTTTTCTCCTGGCTAGAATCTAAATTAAGAAAGGATTTGCATTTGCAAATAAACACTAAATCATAGGACTAAATAAATTTTTCTTGAAATAGAGCAGGTGGCAAGCCTAGCAAGTGAACTGTTGTGTTAAAATGTTGTCAGGTATTCTAATATAAATGAATGTTAAATTTTTAAATATGTTTGAATATGACATTAAACTTCCCTGCCAGTACAGATCTATTCATGCTTCCACGCTAAAACTGATATAGGAAGACATGGAACAATATAATATATAACAGAACAAATAATCAGTGTTGAATTCTTCTGTTAAATTTATCAGTAACAGTCTAAAAGCACTGTCTTTTGTAGGGTGTGTTGGTTTTATTCAGGGTTATTGACATCCTAACTGGAATGCAAGTAGTCCTTGACTTATTAAATGTCCGGTCAGTTATGACAATCTTGGCCATCATAAAATGTTGCGCACGCATTCATAAAACCCATAGTCACATGATCAGATTTCAGGAGGTTTACAACCAGTTGCCAAGCAACCTGTAATCATGTGACCACCATTTGCAATATTTTCTGCTGACTTTCCCAATGGGAAGTAAGTGAATGATTTCTCAACGCAAGGAGAAGGAAAGGAACTAAAATCCTTCACAGGACTACAGGAATAGAGCTGAAATCCTGAAATTTCAGTTCTGTTCCTGCAGCTCCATGAAGGATTTTCCCTCCCTGCATGGAAAGGAGGGGAAATCCTTTCGCAGACTGCAGGAATAGATTCCTGCATGGAATCTATCTACGCCCCATGGAAGGAAATATCTATGGATTTTATTGTGGACTTACCAGACAGTGAGGGCTGCACTGTCATTTGGGTAGTAACTGTAATTTTGGGGATTTCAGCTCTGTTCCTGCAGCCTCTTGAAGGATTTCCTCTCTGTGTAAGGAGGAGAACTGAAATCCTTTGGAAGGAACATTTGAAAGTGAAAGGCTGCTTGCCAGGAGGGTTACAGCGTCACACAGAACTGAACTCTTTCAGCAGGCAGCCCTTTTGTTCTTAAGAGCTGCCTGCCAGGAGGATTTCAGCTTTTCACAGAGGTGAGATCCTTCGGTAGGCAGTTTTTTGGGCCATCCATTTAACAACTCTGGATACCACTTAACTGCAACCAGTAGTGCCAGGATTGCTGTAAGAGCCGTGGTGGCGCAGTGGTTAGAGTGCAGTAGTGCAGGCTATTTCTGCTGACTGCCAACTGACTGCAATTTGGCAGATTGAATTTCAACAGGCTCAAGGTTGACTCAGCCTTCCATCCTTCTGAGGTGGGTAAAATGAGGACCTAGATTGTTGGGGGCAGTATGCTGATTCTGTAAACTGCTTTAGAAAGGCTGTAAAAGCACTGTGAAGCTCTATATAAATCTAAGTGCTATTGCTATTGTAGACTTTTAGCAAAACAATCACGTGTGTGTCTCACTTAATAACCACCTCACTCAGTGATCAAGATTTTAGTCCCAGTTGTCAAAAGTTGAGGAGTATCTGTATCAAAATGTCAAATTTCTAGATCAAATATCTATTATTTGAGGTTGCAGTTCTCCCGCAGCGCACTGAGAAGAGACGTGTCAGGTAAGACCAACGTCTTTTCTGTATATGGTTATGTATATATCATGTGTAAAAGTTTGCATTTGAAGAGTTTTCTTACAAAATGCTTCATATATCAAGAATGGATTATATGGTTCCTTTTCTGTTCAGCATATATATAAGTAAACCTTACATTCTGCAAAAAGATAAAACCATAAAAGTTGCAAAGTCTGCAAGATTTTTTGTTCTCAGCTGCAAGCTTGATTCCCTCCAACCCATTGTTCCATAACAAGTCATAAGTTACAAGTAAAGAAAAAAAGCAAATTGAAACTTCATCCATGTGCACAGTCACTCACGCCCTTGTCACCTCTTGCCTTGACTACTGCAATGCTCTCTACATGGGGCTCCCCTTGAAGAGCACCCGGAGGCTCCAGCTGGTCCGGAATGCAGCAGCGCGTGTAGTGATGGGAGCAACATGGCGCTTCCATGTAACACCGCTCTTGCGCGAGCTGCACTGGCTCCCGGTGGTCTTCCGGGTGCGCTTCAAGGTGTTGGTTATCACCTTTAAAGCGCTCCATGGCATAGGGCCTAGCTATCTGTGAGACCACCTGCTGCTACCGACGACCTCCCATCGACCCGTGCGCTCCCACAGAGAGGGCCTCCTCAGGGTGCCATTAGCCAAACAATGTAGGCTGGTGACCCCCAGGGGGAGGGCCTTCTCGGTGGGGGCTCCCACCCTCTGGAATCAGTTGCCCCCAGAGATAAGGAGAATCCATGACCTCAATGCCTTCCGTCGTTCCCTTAAAACCCATCTTTTCCAGCAAGCCGGGTTGGCTTAAGAAGAAATTTTTAAATTCTTTTAATCAGTCTGTGATTTCTTAACTTTCAGGCCAAAATTTATATATATTTTTAAATGTTTTTTAATATTTGTATTCTATGTTTTTTATCTTGGCTGTACACCGCCCTGAGTCCTCAGGGAGAAGGGCGGTATATAAATTGGAAATTAAATTAAATTAAATTAAATTATCACACACTTAACTTGGAATAAAAGTGTGACAGCTGCTTTTAGATTTTTGTTAAGTAAGTGAATGGTTTATGGGGATTTTTAAACTTTTAACTATTTGCTAGGTTATTGTGTCTTTCATAACTGACATAGACATAACAGTAGTGTCAGTTAAACAATATAATGTATTTACATTTTGAACAAGTCAAAATATATGCAAAAAAGGCATCTTAAAAATCTCAGGTTCGATGAATGTCATTGTGCTGATAAGTACAAGTTTATAGAGTTTAAGGCAATTGCATTTTTGCACACACACAAAGGGTGTTGAACTTTTTCAGAAATATAGAATATTTCAGTTCTGCCAAAATAATATAGCATCACTGCTTCTGCTATAAGAGCAAAGCCTTATCATGCTCTAGTCTAGCACATGAAAAATAAAACCTGTAAGTCTGTCTAAGGACATATGTAGGAGGATATGGGGGCAAAGTACATTGGTTTTTTTAGCAGACTATGGTATTGTTTGAGTCTTTAGGTACTAAAGGATAAATATTTATTTTTATTTTTATTATTTTTATTAATCAAATTTCTATACCGCCCTACTCCCGAAGGACTCAGGGTGGTGAACAGCCAAGATAAAATACAGATAATACAAATATTAAAAATCCCTTAAAATTATTAAATATTTTGGCCGAAACACAGATTAAAACACCCAATTTATAAAATTACGAATTAAAAAATTTAAAAGAGGAGAGTTAGGCCAGGCCAGCCTGCTGAAATAGAAAAGTTTTGAGAGCACGGCGAAACGTGCGCAGGTCCGGGATTCTCCGTATCTCTGGGGGGAGCTCGTTCCAGATGGTAGGTGCCCCCACAGAGAAGGCTCTCCCCCGGGGGCCACCAGTCGACACTGTTTGGCCGACGGCACCCTGAGGAGCCCCTCTCTATGGGAGCGTACTGGTCGGTGAGAGGCTATTGGTAGCAGAAGGCGGTCTCGTAAATACCCCGGTCCAATGCCATGGAGCACTCTAAAGGTGGTAACCAAAACCTTGAAGCGCACCCGGAAGACCACCGAGAGCCAGTGCAGCTCGCGCAGGAGGGGGGTCACATAGGAGCGCCATGTCGCTCCTATAACGACCCGCACGGCCGCATTCTGGACCAGCTGGAGCATCCAGGTGCTCCTCAAGGGGAGCCCCATGTAGAGAGCATTGTAGTAGTCCAAGCGGGAAGTAACGAGAGCATGAGTGACCGTATTTAACGAGTCCCGATCCAGAAAGGGACGCAACTGGCGAATCAGGCGGACCTGATAAAAAGTCCCCCTGGCCACGGCCGTCATGTGCTCTTCTAAAGACAGCCGTGAGTCCAGGAGGACACCCAAGTTGCGAACCCTCTCTGTGGGGGCCAATGACTTGCCCCCAATAGTCAGTGATGGCACCAACTGACTATATCAGGATGTCAGAAACCACAGCCACTCGGTCTTGGATGGGTTGAGCCTGAATCTGTTTCTCCCCATCCAGATCCGCACGGCCTCCAGGCACCGGGACATCACTTCAAGGGCATCATTGGGGTGGTCCGGGGTGGAGATGTACAGCTGAGTATCATCAGCGTACTGATGGTACTTCACCCTGAAACCACGGATGATCTGACCCAGTGGCTTCACATAAATGTTGAACAGAAGGGGCGAGAGGACCGACCCTTGTGGCACCCCACATACAAGGGGCCTCGGGGTCGACCTCTGCCCCCCTGTCAACACAGACTGCGACCAGTCAGAGAGAAAGGAGAACCACTGTAGGACGGTGCAGCATGATACCATGGTCGATGGTATCAAAAGCCGCTGAGAGGTCTAATAGGACCAGGACAGAGGAACAACCCCTGTCCCGAGCCCTCCAGAGATCATCAACCAACGCGACCAATGCCGTTTCCGTGCTGTACCCAGATCTGAAGCCCGACTGGAACGGATCCAGATACGACGATTCATCCAGGTACTGGGGGAGCTGTTGCGCTACCACACTCTCAACAACCTTTGCAACGAAGCGAAGGTTGGAGACTGGACGATAATTTGCCAACACTGCCGGGTCCAGGGAAGGCTTCTTGAGGAGAGGCCTCACCACCGCCTCTTTCAAGGCGGCAGGGAAGACACCCTCACTCAAGGAAGCATTTATAATCCCCTGGAGCCAGCCTCGTGTAACCTCCCGAGAGGCCAGCACCAACCAGGAGGGACACGGGTCCAGTAAACATGTGGCTGCGCTCAGTCTGCCCAGTATCCTGTCCACGTCTTTGGGCGTCACAGAATCAAACTCTTCCCAGATAATACTCACAAGACCTGCCTCTGTCCTCCCCGCTGAATCTACCCAGTCAGAGTCCAGGTGTTCCCGAATCTGAGTGATTTTGTCATACAGATACTGTACAAAATCCTCGGCTCTACCCTCCAAGGGGTCCTCCCGTGCTTCCTGGTGGAGCAGGGAGCGGGTCACCCTAAACAGGGCGGCCGGGCGATTATCTGATGACACAATGAGAATGGCAAAATAGTTATACTTCTCCACTTTTATCGCCACCAGGTAGGTCTTAATATGAGACCTTACCAGTGTTCGGTCAGATTCAGAATGGCTGGCCCTCCAACCACTCTCCAGGCGTTTTTTCCGGCGCTTCATCTCTCTCAGCTCCTCGGTGAACCAAGGAGCCAGGAGAGATCGACACTGGGTCAGAGGCCGGAAAGGCACGACCCGATCCAAAGCTCCAGCGGCCGCCCTATCCCAGGCGGCCACCAGCTCCTCAGTCGAGCCGTGTGCCAGAGCCTCAGGAAATGGCCCAAGTTCTGTCTGGAACCTATCAGGATCCATCAGGCGCCTGGGGCGGTACCACCTCAATGTTCCGCCTCCCTGCGGCGGGGTGCGGCGGTTCGAAGGTCAAAGCGAAGGAGGGAGTGATCTGACCATGACAAGGGCTCGATCACTATATCCCCTATCTCAAGATCACTCAACCACTGACCAGAGACAAAAACCAGGTCTAGCGTGTTTCCCCCCGTGTGAGTAGGGCCATGAACTAACTGGGTCAGGTCCATGGCCGTCATGGAAGCCATGAACTCCCGAGCCACCTCAGACGCCTCACTGACGGATGGCAGGTTAAAATCCCCCATGACCATAAGCCTGGGGGTGTCAACCGCCACCGCGGCTATAACGTTGAGCAGCTCGGGCAGGGCTGCCGTCACATGGCAGGGAGCCAGGTATGGAACCAGCACGCCCATCTGCACCCCATGACCCCACTTCACAAGGAGGGACTCACAACCAGCCGTCTGAGGAACAGTGACCTCCCTCGGACCAAGACCTTCTCTAATGACAACTGCCACCCCCCGCCCCTCCCCTGTGTCCTCGGCTGATGGAATGTGCGGAAACCGGGTGGGCACATCTCAAGAGGGGGACCCTCCTCCTGGCCCAACCAGGTTTCCGTAATACCCGCCAGGTCCGCTCCCCCCTCCTGAACAAGATCACAAATGAGGGGGGCTTTATTTACCACGGACCGGGCGTTGCACAGCATCAGCCGAAGGCCCAGGGCCTGAGGGTCTGTGCAACCTGGGGAACGAGGGGAGCATTGGAGGCCGGAGCGCGCCACCGCTTGGAGCCAGCGGGCGCGCGCTCCCACAACCTGATGTGGCCCCCTGCTCCTGCCATATCTGCTCCTCCCACCCACAGTACTGATGTAATGTCCATCCACAACACAAGCTCTAACCCCCTTCTTGACCCCGGTTCCCGCACCTCTAGTGCCGTGCTCTTCAGCCGGCTCTGGCCTCCTCCCCGACAGGTTCTCCCCCAAACCCACCGAACCCACCCCCCCTCCCAGAAACCTTTAAAACCTTATCTAAAACTTTCCCCCAAAAAACCCACAACCCCCTCCTAGCCGTATGCCACCTCTCGGGATTCCAAAATCCATCATCAAGGTAGGCCCTCAATAGTGAGGAGGGCCAAACCTGCGAGAGGGGAGAGTCTCGCAGCGCAAGCAGGTCAGCAGCCGTAAACATTGCACAAAACAGAGATGGAGAGTCAACTGGTCAGGGCTTCACCAGATCGTCCAATAATACTGGGTCAAAGTAGATCTTCATATCAGGAGCTGGTTCACTGCCCTCTCATGACAGTGAAAGGGGCCAGTGATATCCCCCCACGTCTGGAGGATAATTATTCCAGTCACCCTCTCACAGTGACTGGGGCAGATGACACCGACAATAAAGTCACAATAGTCCATCCTTTCATCTGGCGGATGATAAACAGCCCCCTCTGCACCTGCACACCATTTTGCCCAGTTCTCCTCCAGTTTGGGGTCACACAAGAAGCCAGCAATTTGTAAGGTTATTAAAGACAATGATGATAATCCCACAGGCACAAGTTCTTCCCTGGGGCGAGAGTAGGGATAGCAGACAAAAACCCAGTCCAAGTCCAAGGGTGGGTGGCCATCAAAGGCCAACACCCACCCATACCTGGGGGAAGAAGGGGGGGAGGAGAAGCCACCCGAGGTGACCAATAGAGCCCTGGTCAGCCTCCCGCCTCTCCTGCCCCAAATCTCCCCAAATCCGCAGTCTCAGCTCTGATGACAAAACAAACCCCGGATAATAGGGGTCAAGGCTCAAAAAAGAGCAGATGGTAATCCTGAGGGCAAGGCTGTCCGTATTCCCCCAGCCACCTGCTGCAAGCTCTTTCCTCAGCCGGATGATCCGTGGCTGCCATTGCCTTCCGCCACCGCCACCACCACCACCGCCATCGCCGGCTCACAACCGGCACCCTGGGCTCCCCATGGCGCCTCCAGGACCCCCAAAAAACGTCCGGAGAGCGTCCCAGAGATCCCTGAGGGGCGAGGGGGATGAAGGGCACCTCCAAACCGCCGCCGCTGCACAGCAATGCCGACCGCCACCGAACGCTCCAGCCTCTACAATAAACCCATTATTAGGACAGATTACAAATCCAGAACAATTGATTTAAAATAATGCTTTCACTGGATCCTATACGGTCTTTAAATTCAGTAAGATTGATTGAGTTTTAAGAAAGTTTGTTTTCAACTCCTGATACAGTTTTGTGGGTGTGATTAAAATATTTGCTTGAATAGTTTTTCAAGACTATGTTTGCATATTTAAATTAATCTCAAGTATTCATTAGATATTATTGCCATAAAATATATGTGTACATGCCAATTCCTATATGATTAAATGAATGGATGGTTCTGTTTTCTAAATGCATTATTTTCTCAAGTAATTGTTCATAAGTCTATTCCCTTCCATTTCAGCTGGAAGTGGCAACAACTGAATCCACAATTTTGCATGCATTTGTGTGAAATTATTAACAGTATTACTAGTCATAGCTGTATGCTGAAAAAAACTGCTTCTTCCAACAGCGATTGTCAAGAGCCAAGGAAATCAGGAAATCCAGGCAGTTCAAATAAATATAAAGTTTTATTGCAAGCTTAAACTCTTTACAACAGGGGTGTCAAACTCACAGCGTCATGGCGGCGTCACATGATGTATTGGGACTTTTTCCCCTATCGCTAAACCGGGTGCGGGCATGGCCAGCACGTGACGCATCCAGCCCGCGGGCCACGGGTTTGGCAGCCCTGCTCTACAAGAATCAGAACTATTAACAGTCAAAGCAAATTGGTGTTAGATAAGAGCCAATAGAATTCATGGTGGGTCAGACTTAGATCTCTTGTGGGCATGAAGGCACTCGAGACTGATGATACTTTTGACCCCTCCCTTGGGCTCATCCTACAGCAGTCTTTGTTCAGCATGAAAGAATATCCAAAATAATGAAAAATGGCACAGCAGCTATGATAGTATTTTGCTAATACAGCACTATTGATGTACATGGTGATTTATATGAAAAACCTGTGTCTCAAGAAACTTCTAACCTAAAATTAATAAATTTACTAAGTTTACAAAAGAAAAGCAATGCTAGGACTAATACTACAGGTTCAAAAACTGTACCTATAGCTATGTGTCGGGTGGAAATAACTGTGACTGGATGATTCCCAGGAGAAGAACGAAGTCATCAGTTAAATAAGAAGTTTGACAACAGTTCTTCAGAGCATACAACGTAAGGTACAATTTAGCAGTCAGTGGTGGTTAAAAAAAATCTGTCAAAAGTGTGGATGAAATTTTGGCAAAGAAGAGCTTATTTTTGCTTGCTGGAGTGTTCATAATACAATAACCCATAGCAGATGTGATTTAAACCACAAATGTTTTGCAGATATTTAACCATTGAAAGATTTCTTTAAGGGATAAATAAGTTTATTGAGACATCTTGCCTTCACAAAAAAGGGAAATGAGGACCGTGTACCGTGATCCTAGCGTTTCTGAGATTGTGTGTGTTCTGCAGCAGCAACTGTATAATTGCACAGAGAGCACTATGTATGTGTATATGTGTGTATGGCATCTTCTCTGGTAAGAGCAGTTCAAGCAGAGATACAAGATATAGGCAGAAGTAACTGCAGCTATGAAATGCCCAATTTGTGTCTGCCAGTTTAAGACAATTAAGCTCACTGCTACAGTTCATGGCACTCCTATGTAATCATTGTCATAATTTCCCAAACTGTCGGAACCCAACCTAAAATGGTGTGCAGTTATCCACACCAAAGTTGCCTTAAACTTCTGATTACTTAATCAGTGTTTCTGGTGGGTGACTTACATGACATCGTAAAAATAAAAATGAGCTAGTACCTATCTTCATCCTTTTCTCCTTGTTACACCCTTTTGTTCTGTGAAAGCCCCATGAGAGATAATATAGGAAATTGGCACTTGTAGGGAGTGGAAGAACTAAGGAGCTGAAAGGCAGAAATTAATAAGAAAATGATGCAGCTTGCACAACTAAAATTTTGCAGTTCATGTGGAGTCTGAAGTAAATTAGCTTAGTCATCTGATACCTTCGACAGTGTGGGAACACTGTGGCACTAATCTGGAATTGGTACCAAAAACCTATGTAGTCAATGAAGCATGGTTTCTGCAGAGTTGTAGGAAAGTTAGTAAACATTCCTCCTGTCAACTCTAGCAATGCTGAGATATTCCCTGGATATGTCAGGGTATCAGAATTTTAAGAAGTAACAATAAGAGGTTTCTTGGTTCATTCTCTTCTTGCTTTCCCCAGTCTAGGGGTTTTAAACTAGTAGGGAGACATCTGTTATGAATATTTATTTATTACTTTGGTATCCTCTCGGGTCGTATGCAGTTTGTGCTAGCAGGGGGGCAGAGGTCGACCCCTAGGCCCCTACCTTGTGGGGTTGGTTCTCTCGCCTCTCCTGTTCAACATATATATGAAGCCACTGGGTGAGATCATCCGGGATTCGGGGTGCGGTATCATCAATATGCTGATGATACCCAACTTTTCATCTCCACCCCGCATCACCCCAATGATGCCCTTGACGTGATGTCCCGGTGCTTGGAGGCCGTATGGGTCTGGATGGGGACGAACAGACTTAGACTCAACCCCAACAAGACCGAGTGGCTGTGGTTACCAGCACCCCGTTTTGTCCACTATGTTCCATTGCTATCCCTAGGGGGGGAGGTGTTGACCTCCTCAGAGAAGGTACGCAATTTGGAAGTCCTCCTAGACCCATGGCTTAGCTTGGAAGATCATTTGACTGCTGTAGCCAGGGGAACCTTTGTCCAGGTGCACCTGGTTCACCAATTGTGCCCCTTTCTGGACCAAGAGGCCTTACTCACAGTTGCTCATGCCCTCATCACCTCTCGTTTGGACTACTGAAATGCACTTTACATGGGGCTGCCCTTGAGGAGCACTCGGAGACTTCAACTGGTGCAGAATGCGGCCGCGTGGGTTGTCATGGGGGTACCTCGGTACTCCCATGTCACACCACTCCTTCGCGGTCTGCATTGGCTCCCGGTTGTCTTCCGAGTGCAATTCAAGGTGCTGATGATTACATTTAAAGCCCTACGTGGCCTAGGAGCAGAATACTTGCGAGACCACCTCCTGCCACCGGTAGCCTTCCATCGCCCGGTTCGATCCCACAGAGTTGGCTAGACAATGTCGACTGGTGACCCCTAGGGGGAGAGCCTTCTCTGTGGGAGCTCCTACCCTCTGGAATATGTTACCCTTGGAGCTCCGGATAATCCCCGACCTCCGAACCTTCCGCCAGGCCTTGAAGATCTGGCTCTTCCAACGGGCGGGCCTAGGTTGACTCTAAATTGATTTTGTAGCTTTTTAAATTCTTAAATCTTAAATTTGAATTTGTATTCCCACGTTTAACCTTATTTATTGGATATTCTGCTTTAATTTGTCTTTTAACTTTTGTATTTTCTGTTTCTTATTGTTGTGAGCCACCCTGAGTCCTTTGGGAGAAGGGCGGCATACAAATCCAATCAATCAATCAATCATAAATCAATCAATCAATCAATCAATCAATCAATCAATCAATCCTGCCTCCATCCAAATCAGTTTTCTTGGAACTTACCATATTTTTCAGAGTATAAGATGCACCTTTCCCCCACCCCTAAAAGAGGCTGAAAATTTGGGTGCGTCTTATACTCCAAATGTAGCTTTTTCGAAGATCTCCATGCTTTGCTCTGACTGTCAGCTGTTCTTTAGAAGCTTTTTTTCAGCCCTAACTAGGCGCTAGACAAGTGAAGTGATCTCCCCATGCTTTGCCTACTTTTCTCATTGCTGCTTCCTCTCAGCTGTGCCTTAGAAGTTGTTTTTTATCCCCAAGCAGGGGATAAAAAACCAGCAAACTAACGTGCTGAAGCTGACCAGACTAAGGATGCTAGCCAGATGAATACCTGGTAGGCAGATTTTTTCCCCCCATTTTCCTCCCCAAAAAGTAAGCTGCGTCTTATACTCCAAAAAATACGGTATTTATCATCTTGATGGACCCCATTTCTATTTCCTTGTCTTCCATTTCAGACTATATAAGAACATTAAAGTAGGGACGGGTAAAAAAATTAAGCCAGAGCCAGAATTCCTCAGGCATATGTTCCTTTGTACTTGATGAGTAAAAACTTACAATGTTCTGTATTATGCTATAGATCTGACAGAATGTTCATATTTTACTTTGCTGACATGTTCATGTATTGAAAACTCCAATCTTCTATTCTGGAATTATTTTTTTTTATTTAACATGGGACCTTTTTTTTTTTTTTTTTTTTTTGCAAAAATGCTTGTGAGAAAGATCTGGGCATTCTGGTAGATGATAGGTTAAGAATGAGTCAACAGTGTGCTGCCACTGCCAAGAGAGCCAAAGCAGTTTTTAGCTGCATCAAAGAGATATGTGTAGTCTTGAGATCATGAGAACTGATAGTTTTATTGGTCAGACCACAACAGTTTTGGTCTCCACCATAAAGAAGGATGTTGAAGAACTGGAAA
The DNA here is from genome assembly GCF_029215685.1 of Pituophis catenifer annectens. Taxonomy (NCBI): domain Eukaryota; kingdom Metazoa; phylum Chordata; class Lepidosauria; order Squamata; family Colubridae; genus Pituophis; species Pituophis catenifer. The sequence goes on from NW_027256881.1 coordinate 312,050,942, forward strand.
TAATGCAGAGAAGAGCAACAAATATGATGAAGGGTTTGAAGGCTAAATTCTATAAAGAACATATGTTTAGCCAAAAGAGAAAACTAAAGGGAGATATGGCAGCAATGTTCCAATATTTGATGGGGTTTTATCAGAAAGTGGGTGTGAATTTATTTTCCATGTTGCCTGAGGATCGGACAATAGCTAACAAATTCATGTTATTGTTATTAAAATGAATATTGTGTTTTAAGAGGCATTCCAGTGTTAATCCTAACTAAATATTTTTTTCAGATAAATTATTGAGGAAATTTATATGGGAAAATGGCCAACCAAGGATTTTCACAAATATTATTAGGTATATAGTCTATAAGTTACATTCATTAGAATTAACATCCTTTGTGAACTTTATTGGATGCTCCAAAGAATTTTTTTATATATATTTCCATTAAAGTTCTGGCAATTACCTGGATCAACATATAGTAGAAAGGGGGGTGTTCCATTTTTTTTGGATGGCGTACAGCTAGATATGTTTGGGCCCTGTAGGTGGCAGATTGGATTTTGATTTTTGAAACACATTAATATTTAACTCTGGAAGAATTCTACTTTAAAAATAAGTGGCAAAATGTTTTATAAGGTAAAGGTCCCCCCGCACATGTGTACTAGTCGTTTCCAGCTCTAGGGGCGGTGCTCATCTCCGTTTCTAAGCTGAAGAGCCAGCGCTGTCTGAAGACGTCTCTGTGGTCATGTGGCCGGCATGACTCAATGCCAAAGGCGCATGGAGCACTGTTACCTTTCCACCAAAGGTAGTCCCTATTTTTCTATTTGCATTTTTTATGTGCTTTCGAACTGCTAGGTTGGCAGAAGCTGAGACAAGTAATGGGAGCTCACTCCATTACGCAGCATTAGGGATTCGAACCACTGAACTGCCGACCTTCTGATCAACAAGCTCAGCATCTTAGCCACTGAGCCACCGTGTCCCCTTAAAAATGTTTTATAGGAAACTATTAATGGAATCACTTTAAATCTCTGATTTTGAAATAATTATTTTTACTTTTTTTTTACTTCAAATAGAATTTTGCTACCCTTAACTCACAACAGTGGCATTATACTCAACTCAAGCAATGTCTTGATAGCTCAATATAGATAGTCCTCAAATTATGACTGGTCGCTTAACGATTGTTAGAAGTTACAATGGCCTTGAATAGCATGCTTTTACAGGTAGTCCTTGACTTACAATTGAACCCAGAATTTATGTTGCTAAATGAGAAATTTGTTAAGTGAGTTTTGCCCCATTTTATGACTTTTCTTGTCAAATTTGTTAAGTGAATCGCTGCAGTTGTTAAGTTAGTAACACGGTTGTTAAGTGAATCTGGCTTCCTCATTGACTGTGCTTGTCAGACGATTGCAAAAGGGGATCACATGATTCCAGGACACTGCAACCGTCATAAATATGAGTCAATTGCCAAGCATCTGAATTTTATTCATATGACCATGGGGATGCTGCAATGGTTGTAAGTGTGAAAAACGATCCTAAGTCACTTTTTTCAGTGCCTTTGTAACTTGGAACAGTCACTAATTGAACGGTTATAAGTCAAGGGCTACTTGTACTTCCAATCATTGCAAAATGTTGCATGTACACACAGACACACACAACACCGTCATCATGTGATTGCCATTTGGGCACTTTTGCACTTACAACTGGTTGCTAAGTGTCCTGCAATCATATGATCACTTTTTGAAATCTTCTCTGTTGGTTTCCCCAGGCGGGTCAACACTTTCCACTTGGGTTTCTTAATGCCAGAGTGGAGAAAAACACACACAGCTTCCCAGATTCTTCCCAAGCTACCTGAGGCAGCCCGTGCTCTTTACATTACTGTTGCCTTTCCACTCTGGTGCCTGCTGAAATCCAAGAATACTACCACGCTGTTTCTCCTTTTCTGAATTTCTCTTTGCTCTCAAATTCACCTCTGCTTTGTCTTTTATACAGGCACAAATATTCTCCTTCTCTGCATTCCTACGCAGATCCCTAGAGGAGCAGGCAGCACCAAGTAGATCAACATTGGCTTGGCCAGGAATCTGTGCAGGAATAGGGAGGAAAGTGTTTGTGCATATGAGTTTGAGACTGAGCAAGAAGAGCAGAAGTGGGAGGGGGGAAGGAGACCAGCCAGAGGGCAAAGAGAAAAAGACAGGAGGAAAATAATGTACAGTGGTAGACTACATTTACCTGGTCTTCTTTATTTTCTCTATTGTTCTTTTAATTTCTATTAAAATTCTTCTTATTCATTTTCTGAACTTTGCAAAATATTGCTTATCCAGAAAAAAGACATATATACTTATATATGTATATATGTTGAAGGGTTGAAGATGACCAGGCCAGAAACAATGGCATTGTTTGTGGGTTTGCAGTTTGAAGCTTGTGGAATACAGGTTTAGCCAATAATTCATCAAACATCAGAATAGAGCTGGAAGGGACCTTGGAGGTCTTCTAGTCCAGCCCCCTGCTGAAGCAGAAGATCCTATACCCCATTTCAGAAACCTTTTAAGAGGTTTCTTAAAAACCTCCAGTGATGAAGCACCCACAACATCTGAAGGCAAGCTGTTAATTGCTCAGTCAGCCTTTGCAAAAAGGCCAAAACTTTATTCATGGTATCTAAATGGCCACAAAATAGAGCAGGTAACCACCTTCAAATACGTGGGGGTGGTCATTCAGGCCAATGGTTCAAGAAAAGCACATGGAGAATATGCAGCTGCCTTGGGCCAAAGATCAGTGAGCACCATTCTTAAATTTTTCTGCACAAAGGGAGGATATTATGTCCCTCCCGCAATTAAGCTTTTTCTGGCCAAGTCGCTAGCACAGCTTCTTTATGGGACCTTGCTTGGACTGTCAGTTTCGTGTTTTACACCATTAGAAATAGTTCAATCCAAATTCATTAGATCAATTCTCCAGATGCCATGTTGTGTCTTAAATGTACTCCTGTGCCTGGAGACAGGATTGACAAAAGTCAAAGCAAGAATCTGTATAGCGTCCTTAAATCTCTGGCTAAAGCTTAACTTCTTTCTGCAAGGGCTTGCTCCATTAATCCTCCAAGACAAATTTTCCTCGTCATGGATCAAGGCTGTCAAGTCCAACCTTGCCAAACTAGGCTTCTCCCCAGCTTCAATACTCAAGATGGACTAGCAAGACAAACCTAGCAACAAAGGGTGGAGGACATCGAGAAGCAGGTGGACTTAGGAAAAGCTCTGCTATTTCTGCTCCAGATACCATTAGATGTGTTGTTGCTCCTGCCAGTCTTAGTCAGTTGGAGTCAACAAACCACCAGAAAGCATTTTCGCCCACACGGTGCCATGCGCTTCCACCGGCTGTCCTGTATGGCAAGTATAAAAGGATACCATTGATGGAAAGACTATTCCTGCGACTCAGGAGAGGTGGAAACTGTGGGTAGATGCTAAGATGCTCCTTAGATGTTCCTTTTATACGGAGATTAGAAAAAACATATTCTGCCAATAACTGCTAGGTATCTGACCATTCCGACACTACCTATCTTCAATGGCTGCTTAAGGACGAACAGTCCACAACTACAGCACAGGTGGCCAGTTTCTGTGCAGCAGCCCTGGGGATTCGTTGCAAACATGTGTTTTCTCCACCATAGTGATGTTATATAACAATTGTAGTAAACCCTTTGCACTGCTTAGTCCAGGGGTCGGCAACCTTAAACAGTCAAAGAGCCACAAAGGTCCTAACCAGAAGTCCCCATTCAATTATGGAGCCAACCGGAAGCCCAGTTCCCCCATCATAGTCTCCTCCTAGTGCAGCGCCCTTTTTCCCCTGCTGACCGGAAGTCCAGTTCCCCCACCATAGAATCTCCTTCTAGTGTGGCATCCTTTTTCCTCTACCTGTCCTAACTGAAAGCCCTATCAATTGTGGAGCTGACCAGCAACAGGGAGCCTCAGCAGAGGGATGAAAGAGCCACATGCGGCTCCAGAGCCACGGGTTGCTGAACCCTGGCTTAGTCCTTTCCCTTTTAGCTTTGAACCAACAATTATTATTATTTTATATTAGGTTTTTTAATTGTATATATACGAAATGTTTTTATTTGTTCTGGTCTCTGGTCTAAGACTGTAATAAATTGATTGATTGAATTGCTCAGTTAAACTGGCCGATAACTGACAAAGACAATGCCAGCCAATGAGGACATGCTCTCTCTGCTTCAAACTTGTTTCCTGCCGTCCTTCCCCCCAACGAATTTCCGGTATGTGTTCTGAGTTAACTTTTTCTCCTTTCACAAAATGTAGATCAAATTAATTTCTAGTTTGCTCTTCGTAGCCACCAGACGGTCTCTTGGGACCGCCAGCCCCTTCGCCTGTAAAGAGCCGCCTGTACAGCGCAAAGGCGGCTCGAAAAACCCCATTTCCAGGAGGAAATGTGGGATAGAGCAGGTGAGTGTAGGTAGAGCTCTCCGTAGCCCCCAGGGGTTTTTTTTTTACTCTTGGGGGCGGGCGGAGGAAGCTCCCTATAGCACTCGCCGCCCGCTCCGGGCGTTGGGAGACTTCTGCCTTTTTGCAGAACAAGGCTACGAAGACAAGCTTCTTAAGATATTTAACAGATTAACTAAAGATGATGAGATCTGGATCTGGACCTGTGACCCTAAATTGCAAGTATTAATACTTATTTTACAAAAGATATTCAACAAAGTAAAAAAGACCTTTTAAAATGGCGATTGCCGAAACTGGAGCAGGGAAGCTGAAAAGAGAAAGTCCTTCCGTTTCTTATTAAGTTACAAAATAGCAGAATAAATGCTCCTGGTTACATTTGAAGGGATTTGAGCTGGACCTGTGACCTCGAATTGCAAGTATCTCACTTATTTTATAACAATTATTGAAGAAGGAAAAGGAAAAGGAAAAAAGAATCTTTAAAAAGGGCGACTGCCGAGGCTTGAGAAGGGGCTGAAAGGGAGAGTCCTTCCGTTTCTTATTGAGATACAAAGTAGCTGAATAAATATTTTTGGCTACACTTTAAAATAAAGCTCTACTTTTGTGTTTTTTCTCTTCCTGGAGATTTGATATTGATCTTGCTTGGAAAGAGGTTTTTTTTTTTTTTCTCTGCTGCCTCTCTTTTCTTTTCTTTTTTTTTTTTTTTAAAAAAAATAGTTTGTCTGTGTTGAAACATGGCATTAAAGTCGGACAAACAAGTAATGGGGGGGGATTCCCCCATTAACAAATTACGTGACCAAGTTTTAAAGCTCCAGTCTCAGAAAACCGATTTTAATATAATTGAATTTCTTTTGGAGGAGATTGTAAGAAGGGATGAGATTGTGAATCAGAACTTTGAAAAATTTAAGCAGGAAATTAAAGAATTAGTGCAATTAAAGTTTGATATTTTGAATCGAAAGATTATAAAAATGGCTAATGATCTTGTAGGATTTATGACTAAGTTGGATGAAAATACTAACTTATTAGAGTCTAAAGTGGAAGAAATTGAGGACAATTTGGATAATAAAATACAAAAAATTGAAAATGATTTGACAAACACTCAAGACAATAGCTCAGAAGAAAAATCTAAAATGGAGGTTGAACAAAAGTCTTGTAATGCAGAAAATTTACAACAACGGATTGAAAGAGAGGTCTTAATGATGCATTATAATTTTACAGAATATGCGATCAGACTCAGAGGTTTACAGGAAAATAACAGAGATGATTTAAGGAAAATATCTTCTGAAATTCTGGCTGGGATTTTAAAGGTTCAACCTGAGGAAGTGTTTTGTAGGATTGATAGAGTGTACAGAATAAACTCCTGGATTGCAAAGCAAAGGCAATTGCCTAGAGATGTGGTGATTTATTTTACAGATAAGGAAATTAGGAATAAAATTGTGCAAAATTCCTTCAATTCTACTTTGCAATTGTATGGAAGAAAGATATGGATCTACAAAGAGCTTCCCCCCAAGATGTTAATGGAAAGGAAGAAATTTGGTTTTCTGGTGACTGAGTTAAAATACAGAAATATTCCATTTAGGTGGAATGCCCCAGTTGGCATAATATTGAGATATCAAGGAGAAAGATACCAATTAGATACTGTTGAAAAAGCGGAAGAATTTTATCAAAAAATTTTGAAAATGAACTTAACATCTATAGGCACAATACAGGATAAGCAGAAGGAGTTGGAAATAAAGGGAAAACATCGAATTACAGAGGTTGCGGTAGACAAACTGTCTTTGGATTCTCTTGATACTCCAGCTGGATTATCTACAAATATGAGAGAAGCGGCATCTGATTTCAACGTGATGATCCAACAAGATCAGTTTATAAAGCAGAATGAAAACCGATCAGTTGATATACAACTTGTAGAAAGGAAAACAGGATGGAAATTAAACCCACAAAAAGAAAAGAAAAAAAGAAATAGGTCTCATAAAAACAGAAATTTCTAAACTAAGCAACGGTGAAGCCAGTGATTTTAAAAAAATGAATGAATATGTGAAAAGATAGTGGAGGCGAAGTATTGGTTAATATCATCCTGAGGACAGTGACAGACCTCTGCAATGCCGTAATTTTGGGATGTGAAAAGAGCCTTAATCTGTTGGATTTGAATTATCTATTTTGGATTTCTTTTCTTGTACTGATAAATATATTATAATTATTCTGAGCTACAAGGCAAGAGAGTTACGTTGGGGCATGCAGAAGATCTGGTTGTTACCCATTACGATGATGGGAATTAATAATCCTGATGAAAGCCACAATTACAACTATATGGAATACAATTATAATGTCACTCGGGTGGTTGTTTTTATTTTTATATATATATGAGGATACTCATTACTGATGGGGGCAGATGAAGACTGAAGACTTTGAACAAACTGTTGCATCAGGATGCTACGTTACCCAATTATGGATGGGGGACTCAACAATCTAGTGGAAAGACATCAAAGAAGATTATATGGATTATAAATTTAAAGTTATTGTCTTTTTTTTTTAAATAATGGAATATATGTATATATATATATATATTAGCAGAGTGGGCAGTGGATTGAAGATATTAAGAATTGTTGTGTATGGTAATTTTGTAGGAAAGTGGGTGGAAATATGTTAGTCTACTGATGGATTAGCTTAAGAAAAGGGATGTTTAAGTGATATATTTAGGGTAGTGGAGGAAATGGACAGAGTTGAATAAATGTTAAATTAGGACTTATGTGGAAGGCTGCTTTGAAATGTTATATTAATATACACAAAGAATAAATGTTAAAGTAGGATTTATTATACAGTCTTAAAGTGGAAGGTTGCTTTGAAATGTTGTAACAATACATAGATATAAGTTTTGGGGAGGACAAAAAGGGTAGATTATTGCTAAATTGGGAGTTATAATAATATTATGCTAAACTAGAAGTTATCATACAATGTTATAGCAGACTGCTTTTTTTTTTTTGAAATGTATGGTAAAAGGGGAAAGTAACAATATTAACAATATTTTTAGTAAGTAAGGGTCAGTATATAGAGGAGAGAGTAAGGCGATGGTAAAATATTATGTAATCTGTTATGAATTAGGTTTTTGGTGTGAAGAAGTCACGGGGGGGATGGGTGGCGAGGGGGGGTTAGGGAGGGGGGGGGAAGGAAAAAAGGGGAAAAATTTGTATTTGAAAACTTTTTCAATAAAAAAAAAAAAAATTAATTTCTAGTTTCCTCCTCCTTTCACCACACAGTCTGTTTTAGAACACGCATTTCAGTATATTTATATTTTGCTGCTTTTCAAAACTTCCCTCCTGATACTAGAGGAGCAATTACAATAAAAATTTGATGTTAGAATATATTAACAAATGGATTTAGAAGTCTAAATAGTCTGTTTCTTTATGATACCAGATATTTTTCCAAGAAAAGCTTGTTTTCTCCACAAAACCTCAAATTTCATTTGAAGGTTCTTTGATGATCTGAGCTGTATTAAATGTAAGCTAGAAGGCAGGGGTATGTCGGGCAATTTTTCCAGTGAGAAACCAAATGCCATCAAATGTTGGATTTTTTCATTTATCTCTGAGATAAGGGAAAACAAAAGCTGGTTAGTCAGGAGTGTTGAAGAATTTGGTTCTCTGCTGATTTTCAGAGAATGCTGTAAAATTGAATGGGGCATGGCTCAACATAGCAATAGCAATAGCACATAGACTTATATACCGCTTCATAGTGCTTTACAACCTTCTCTATGTGGTTTACCGATCAGCATATTGCCCCCAACAATCTGGGTCCTCATTTTACTAACCTTGGAAGGATGAGTTAACCTTGAGCCATTCAGAATTGAACTCCTGGAGTGAGCAGTGAGTTAGCCTGTAGTACTGCATTCTAACAAATATACCACCACAGCTCTTCTACCGAAATTATTGGAACGAATAATATTGTTACATACTTGGTTAGCAAATCCTTCCTCATTAAGTGTCTACTGCTTCAATGCAGTACATTACTATATAATATTTTGTTGGCCTTCTGATTGTATCTGAGCTTGGTTGTTTTCCTACAGACTTTTCATTACTAGTCTAGATAATATCATCAATGCACTGGAGAGTGAAGTTTGCAGATTGTTTATATATATATATATATATATTGTAGCTTTCCTTGCCAGTCTTTGTTGTGATATGAGTTCTTTCTTGATTAAAGTATTGTATCTTCCCTTGATTGTTTATTTGATCCTGTTTTCTCTTATCCTGGTATTGGTTGCTGGGAAAGATGTGTTGTGGGATGTTTGATGCCTTCCTTGACTTTTGGTTATATCTTTTAAATGATGTTTATCTCTATGTGTCAGTTGATTTGATCAGAACCACAAATTCTAGAGATTTGATTTAATCGAAAATGTTGACAGTTTCCTAGTTGTTTTAATGTTAAAGAATATTTAAGGCTACCATATCTGTAAAAGTCTGTTGTGTTAAATATTTCTTTATCTCTTCTAGTGGTTATTTTCAGCCCAGATATAGTCAGTGGTGGGATTCAAATTTTTTTACTACCGATTCTGTGGGCGTGGCTTGATGGGCATGGCATGGATTGGTGACCATGGCAGGGGAAGGATACTGTAAAATCTCCATTTCCTTCCCATTCCAGGGAAGGTTACTGCAAAATCCCCATCTCCTTCTGATCAGCTGGGACTCGGGAGGCAGAGAATAGATGGGGGTGGGGCCAGTCAGAGGTGGTATTCTAACTACTCAAAATTTCCACTACCGGTTCTCCAGAACTGGTCAGAACCTGCTGAATACCACCTCTGGGTTATATACACTTGGAATGATTCTTCCATGGGTTGTTACTTTGTTACTTTGTAATGTCAGGGACTAGCGATTCCCAGTGATGCTATGAACTCTTAACCGTTGAGAGTATACATTCCCAGAAAGGTCATCCATGACAGGTAGGTCAAAGATAAAGGATCAGACTAAATACAGTCCATTGGAAAAAGAATATTGTAAAATTCTGTCAAAAAAACCAAATAGTTACTCACAATCAGGACAATGCTAAGTTGATATTTGGAGCATGAGTCCTCCATGTTTGAAGTATCCAGTCAGCTACTGAGAAGAGCAAACAACTATGAGTGTACTATTGCTGCTTACAGTGTAGCTCAATTAAAGTTGGAAGGATATCTACTTATTGATGTACCTAGAGGCAAAGGGAAACCACTGCAGCAAAGATATATTGAATGACAGAACCATAAACCAGAGTATCCTAATGAAATAATGTCTTGTCCATTGGATCCCAGAAGTGACTGAACAGCTAAAGAACAACTTAGAAATCATAGAAATTATTTGGGGAAACTGCTTTGGACCTTAAATGAGCTCAGAATCTCTCTGTTCTTTGTTAAGGTGCACATTTCCTCCCATAATTCCATGAAAGTCTGAATGAAGATGCTTCTAACTTTAATGAAATCAAGTCATTAAAACATTGTGCTTTTAATGTGATTCTTAAAACAATAGAATCGTTTTTTGGCTTTGTTAATTCATACTCTTTACAATTTACAGTTGTATTTGAAGTCTTCCATAACACATGATCATCACCATGGCTTTGATCAATCAGGGTTTTCATTTAGAAAGACAAGAGACAATGTACAGTATATTTCCAACCTTAGTCTTACCCACAAGATGTGCAATTTTCCCTTCCAACAATAAGAACAGTGTAGACAGTTTCTGCACATTTTTGTCTGTAATGTCTAATGTGGGAAAGACCTTGGGAACTACAAAGGGATGCTACAAGGGAATGGTCAGATAAGAGACAGCATAGTTTACAGATGGATAGTGGGCAGGGCAAGACGCTCAGAAGAGATCATGTCTAGTTTCTTGGACTGTATATGAGACTGTGGGGAGGGGCAGCGGTTTTTACCTTTAGACTTGCAAGATTAATGTCAACCTTATTAGGTAGACCAGACAGGAAACATGATCAGATGAGTCAATTCTGCTTTTTTAAAAAGATACATTAACAGAATCTTACAAGTATGAAAGCATATCCCCCACTATCTCCACACAGTTTGTCACAAATGCAATCAGTTTTATTCCAAGTAAGTTTAAGTTATTTTTTGGAAACAAGAATTTCTAATCTAGATGCTACTTTGCAATCCAAGTATATTGTTCCCCACATCTCACCAAATGGAGGTGTACTAATATGTATTCAAGAATAGGGAAATGGTTGATGGTAAATTTATGTTTAAATAATTGTGAATTTTATTACACAATTTCCATGACATCATGAATGGTTAAAGTGAGATGTTTCTCCATAATAACACCAATTTTATAGAATAGACTTTCTTTAAATATTAGATTCTCCTCTACTGTACAGGTCTTCTGGAAAGCAGGAAAAAAGCAATGATCCCTAGGGCTTTAAGTGATCGATTGTCATGCTGCCCATCTTGCCATGTATTTGCTTATATCTAATGGGCAGAATTTTGCCAGACTAAACTAAACTATAACCCTGTACTCAAATGGATATATCCTGAGAGATTCTAGAGCTACCCTGAACCTCCCTTATCTAATTTAGGACTGTGCAGTTTCTTAATTTGTGCTTCTCTCTGGAATGTATTGCCTTTTTTCTCTGTGCTGCTAAAACAACCCTCCACTGCTGCTCCAGGTGCACATTCCATCACAGGAGTTTACTTCTACATAAATGCATTTGAGTTTATTTGCTTAGTGTATATTAACACTATTAAATATTATTCAGGATAATTTATCATTATTGGATTATTTCCAATCTTTCATTAGCACCCAGGATAAGCCATCAGGTATGAGATTTACTTAGTAAACCCCATTGTAAAAAAAAAAAAAAAAAAAAATCTGAAATATTTTGTTAGTTAAATTTATTTCGTAGGGAAAAGCAGCAAAAGGGGTCAGAACTTGCTGTTAGTATTATACTACTATTTGTTTCATCAGAAAAATTAAATATATCTTTTGTAGTTGCCAAGTACAATCCACGCTATAGTTGGAAGACCATGAGTTCTAGTCCTGCCTTAGGCACAAAGCCAGCTGAGTGACTTTTAGGCAGTGACTTTCTCAATTCTAAAAAGTCAAGGGCAAATTCATTTTCATTTTTGAAAATCATGCCAAGAAAAATGTAGGGACAAGTCCAGGGATTTTCTAGGAATCAAGATTAACTTGAAAGTAAACACACATACTCACACATACACAAAGTAGAGTTATGCGCTGACTCAAGTGTTTTAATATAACATGAATTATTGTGTTTTATGAGAAAGGATCTATGTTTCATTATTCAATAGAAATCAAATGTCCTCCTTATACATCATTTCTTTCTTTCTTCATGGCTCCTACTTTTCAGAATTTTGATCACTTACCAGACTTAATTAACACAATGATGACTGAGTGTTTGACTCCTGTCAGCCTAGAGTAAAAATGTCAAGGTTCCAAGTAATACACCCAAAGCAAACATAACTCTGAGGCAAGTAGATTCCTCAAGGAAAAGTTTTATTTGGATATACAGTATCATATTGGCAGAGGCTGGTGGAAACCGACTCTGAATGTTCCTGCAGTTTTCACCTAATTAAAAGTAAAGGTTTTCTCCCTTCCCCAAACAATCAGTCACATGGTCCAGTCAAAGTATCGTCTGGTTGCCTGGTAACTTCACTCCTCTTCTCTTGGACCACCTGTGGGAATGTCCTTGGTTCCCAGGAGAAAGTATTTTGTTTTGGCTACACATCCCAACTATCTCTATTCCCCTCCCCCCATCCCCCATCTCCAGTGTGGCAACATTGAAACATCAAAATGGCCTCGGTCTGGTCAGTTTCAGGGTTGACAAAAAATTAATGCTGATAAGTATTGAGATCTAGCAGAGTTGGCTTTTTCTTGGTACAGCTCTTCAGTCTATGTTCTACGTTGCTTTTCTAAGTAAAAAATGTAGTTTTTGAATCCTTCACAATTGTGAAATAATGACACAAAGTATTTATTGGGAATTTTCACATAGAGACTAGGCAATAAAATGAAGATAACAAAGTGAAGTAATAAAGTGAAGATAACAAAACATTCATAAAGATAATATAATTATTCCACTAATTTCCATCCCCAATAGCAGTGTGTCCAGCATTGTACTATAGAGTTAGTTCCTTAGAAGTGAACTAGAATTATATGATGTATTAAACAATGAAATGATTGCTGTCCGTCATATATATTTTAATGGAAGAAAGGAAGAATTTTCTGCTAAGACAAAAAAAAAAAAGCATATATTCTTTCCTTTGAGAATTTTCTCCATCTGTGATACCGTTTATTATAAACTTTGCAGATTATGGGTTCTATTTTGAGGCAGCCTTTCAATCAGTTTTGAGAGTGGGAAAAGCTGAAGAATTCTACTACTGGCAAATGGTTGCTTCTGATATCACAAAATGTGTGATAATACAAGAAGCAGAGTAAGATGCTATTGGAAGCTCTCTGATCTAATTATAGTGCCCAAGAGAGTAAAACAGAATATATTTCTGCTCAATAGTCATATAAATTTCTTTATTAAATGTCTGGAGGGAATAGATTAATATGCCTGGCAAAGATTTTTCTATTTTGCTTTATGCAGATGATGCTGTCACCTTGTCATTGACTCTGATTGGACTCAGGAGAGCTCTTGAGGCCATAATTGCCAAGAGAAGCAGCTAATTATGAACGGTCATAAAACAAAACAAAAAAAAAATATCAGAATTTCCCCCCACAGGACTAAGATCCATAAATGGCATATAGACATCCATAAACAAGCTAAATACTTCAACTTTATAAGAGTTGTTTTCCAAGCTTCACGAAGAGAAATGTTTTGTTGCAAAATCAACGACAGAATTATTATATGAAGTGTACATAATAGGATCTTATTCCAGCTCTGCTTCCTTGATTTTTTTTTTCTTTTTCAAGTCCTCCAGATGCATTCCTAATGCACTTCCAAAACTAGACTCAGATTGCCCAAAATTGAATCCAATGTTTGGTTAACTATCTTGACTGTCTGGCTGAGGCTTAACTTTGCACCACTTGTGTTGCCTCTACTAATATCCTCTGATAACTTTAGAGTTACACAGTGAAAAACCATCAAAACAAACTGAATTTATATAGCCTTTTACCCATGTATCTTTTGCATCGGTGATCAGAGAAGATGAAAGAGATTATAAAACAAAGGATCTGGAACATAGAACAAGTTTTATCAGCATCTTAAACAATTCCAGACAATTGCTCCAGCAGCTTACTTCTATAGATTTTATTGATCCGAGTTATAGATGGGCATTATTTACACCTCAATTTTCTTAGTCCATGTGATCCAGTAAGATTGAATCAACAATCTCTCCTGCTGTGAATTTTACTTTACTGAAATTAAAGTAAATTTAAATTAGTTTTACTGAACTAATTCTACTTTCCTGAAAATTTTACTGAGATGAGTTTTATATTTATCTTACCTTATAAATAACTCCTAAGATTATCTTTTTAGTTTCAAAAATTTGTTCCCTAGTGACAAGGTCTCATCACAACTTGTGAGACAGGACTGCCTGAAACAAGAAACCTGAATTGAGTTTGGAAGTGTAAATTTATACTGATTACTATTAATGTATTATCATTTTATTTTTTAATAAACAATGTTTTAAGATTTGTTCTGGTCTTTGACTGTAATAAGCATTGACTTGACTTGAACGTTGTAATTATATTCTTGTCTAACATAAAAAAAACTCGGATTTCATTATGGCATTATTCATGGTTTTAGCTAGTTGGGAGTCTTCCAATAATAATCTGGTTTATATGACTTTGTCTCAGTATGGTAACATTATGCCAGTATGTGATCACTAATTTAGCAAACCGTGGTTAAGAATTACATGTGAACCTAGCTATTGTGATTCCAGCAAGGCTCAGATAAAGATCACTAGAAATGAACATTCCTCTTCTAACTTGAAGCTCCTCTACTATGTAGCTACTTGCAGTCTAAGTTGGGTAAGAAAGTAATTACCTACAGTCACTGCTGTCAGAGTGGAAAGAGATTGTCCACTGGTATGCATAGAGATGGAATAAGAAAGGGTGATAAGCTTTGCTGTGACAATTATATTGCAGACCTTGTCTGTGAAGAAATTTATTGGTTTATTAGAAACAATTAAGTTTACCCAACAAGCAAGGCAGAGACTGGCTTTAAGAAGACTCTGGATAATTTTTCCTTCAATTAGCCTGTTGGTTCATTGCTGTGCCTTGACTGTTATCTGGTAGAAGTGATCCATGCAACCCTGATTGGTAGTGGTTAACATTTTTTAATTACCACATTGCTCACGAATGGTAGCACATCATGGGCACAGTGAAAAGTTAGACTTCTTATCCCTGACTACCAGTGCTACTTGAAACACTAAATTGTAACTGATTTTTCAAAACTGTACTGAGGTGGGTAGTTGTGAAAGATTTTGTCGGGGTGATAGGACTACAGTTACTCAAAGATGCTAAGAACTGATAATGCCTCTGCATTAAGATAGTTACTATGAAAATATGAATCTGAAATCCTGATTCAGTTGATGGAGTTTTCGCTATGGGCAGCAGGTTAGTAATGAAAAGATGCATGTAACAAATTAAAGGACTTAAATTAAATTAAATTAAACATGACTCAAAGACAGAGTGCACAAATAACTATTTGAACATAATTCTAACATTTTGAAATTTTACTGGCATTCAGTTCTAAAAAAACAAAAAAAAAATCTAATTGTCTTAGGCTTTCCAGGCACATGAACATGCCTGTACTAAATATACTCTTTGTTTATATATTTTTTATACAGTTTGCTGTGTGAAGCCCCAATATTCCATCTGTATCTCCTAACATAAGAGGCATGAAAGTTTGACAGGCGTCCAAGAACATTGTACATCCAGCTGCCTGGTTTATCTCCTAAATTGCTTTTGCTGCTTATGTTTCGTGTGTGGTAAAATATATGTGAACTGGAGAGAATTCTAGCCAACCTCTCTCCTCCACCACTCCCCATTTTTGTTTTAATTTTAATAATCGCATGATCTTCAAATATTATCATTTGCCTAACTATAATTTGTTGAATCAGCTACAGTTCAAATGTTAGCTATATCTTGCTGTCATGAGAATCGCATATCAAAATGACTAAATTCATACCAGCATGTTAGTTTAACAAACTATGTTTAATATTGGTGTAAATCTAGCATTGTGGTTTAGTGTATAAGGCAGCTATGACTACTAATTTGCTATTGGTATAATCCATCGTTCAGTGCAGTTTTTTTAATTCAGCATATAGCCATAATGGCAAACCTATGGCAAGCATGCCACAGGTGGCACATGTAGCCATATCAGTGGGCACGTGAGCTCAGCTCCGGCATGCATGTGCACACCAGCCAGCTGATTTTCGGGCCTTCTGGGCCCACTGGAAGTAGGGAAACAGGCTGTTTCCTGCCTCCGTAGGGCCTCGGTGTGGTGGGGAAGGCCCGTTTTTCTCTCTCCCCCAGGCTCCAGAGCCTTTCTAGGAGCTTGGGAAGGGCGAAAACGGCCTTCCCCACCCCCCAGAGGCCCTCCAGAGGCTGGAAATGGCCCGTTTGCCAACTTCCAGTCCCATTATGGGTCTGGGCACACGTGCGTGTGATACTCCCCTCCCCGCTCCTGGCATGCGATGGCAGAAAGGTTAGCCATCACTGGCATATAGTGTTAAAGTATGTTGATGCCCTTTAGTTTTTTCAGTAACTGGGAGACTGTGAGTTTTTAGTTCCCCCTCAAAGCCAGCTGATGACTTTGAGGCAAACACTCTTTCTCAGCCCTAGGAAGCAGGCAATGGCAAATCACCTCTGAAACCTTGCCAAAGAGACTTCAGGTACTTGTCCAGGCAGTTGTCAGGATTCACCATTGACTCAAAGATTTTCACACATCGCTTACCTGTTCAAAGTTATCCTTCTTCTAGAATTGTTTTTACTACAAACATACCTCAACTTACAACCATTTGTTTAGCGACTCTTCAAACTTACAATGGCCCTGAAAAAAATTACTTACAACTGATACTTGCATCCCCGTGGTCACGTGATCAAAAATTGGGCACTTGGCAGTGGGCATGTATTCATAACAGTTGAAACATCCCAGGATCATGTGATTGCCATTTGCAACCTTCCCAGCTGACTTCTGACAAAGTGAATGGGGGAAGTCAGATTCATTTAACGACTGCATAATTCACTTAACTGCAATGATTCACTTAATAACCATAGCAAAAAGGTCATAGCAACTACCTTGCTTAGCAACAGACATTCTGGTCCCAATTGTGGTTGTAAGTCAAGGACTAACTATATTGTTTTGCCTAGAGTTTTCTTAAAACATATGATCCATTTTAATTGTCTTATCTTAAATAACACATTGCTTCTAAAGTGAATGCTTTGATTTTTGCAAATGTTGTGCATAGATTTAGTTGCCTGGTTCACATACCATGATATACTAAAATATGGTTTGTTGTTTGTAATATTGTATGTTATATAAATCTAGATAATGTGGTTTATTAACCATGGTTTGTAGTTTAGTGTGTTGTGCAAACCCAGTAAACAATTTATTTGAACTAGGCCGGGTGTTGGCAACCCGTGGCTCGAGAGCTGCATGCTGCTCTTTCATCCCTCTGCTGTGGCTCCTGTTGCCCTGTCACAGCAGAGGGATGAAAAAGCTGTTGCCCTGTTGTGGCGGTGGTGATGGCCAGAGCCTTAGTGTTGGAGCGAAGCACCCGTGCACTTGCCTTTGCGCACCATTGTCACGTACATTTGCTGTTGCTGCTTCTTGCAGCGCCTTGCGCGGCACAGTGAAATTCAGCACGCTTCACAGTGGGGGAGGCGGGGTCCCCTCCTCCTGGAGCCCATTAAGACGTGGAGCCACAACGCGACCCTGCCCCACTCGGCTCGCTTTCGCCTCCCGGATGTCAATTACTTTTCCTGCAGAGCTGCTGGTGTTGTGATGCCCTGCCTCCCTGCCGGCAATCTGGTCTTCAGTGTGCTGCTCCTGGGGTCTTTAGCCTGACATCAGATTCCCTCCACCCAGCACCAATTCAGACAGAGACAGAGGAGGGGAAAGAGATAGGGAAAGAAAAAAACAGATAGAGCAAGAGGGGGGGAAAGAGAGAGAGACAGATAAATATATATATAGAGAGAGAGACAGAGAGGGGGAAAGAGAGGGACGGAGGGAAAGAGAGACAGACAGATACAGAGAAATGGGGAGAGGGAGAGAAGTGGGAGAGAGGCAGAGAGATACAGAGGGGGAGAGGGAGAGACAGACAGAAACACAGAGAGAGATACAGAGAGGGGAGAGGGGAGGGAGAGAGACAGACACAAAGAGTAACAGAGAAAGGGTGGGAGAGAGAGGGGAAGATAGAGAGGGGGGGAGAGAGAGAGAGATGTCAAAAGGGTTTTGTGGTTTCGGTGTTTTTTAACAACTGTTTTCTGCCCTAATGACTGGCTGGTAGGCATGGCTAGGGGGGTCATGTGTGTGGGTGGGAGTGAGTGACAAGTTGGCCATGCCCACCCAGGTTTTGTGGTTCCTGGTGTTTTCTTTTCTGTGGAAAATGGGTCCAAATGGCTCTTTGTGTGTTTAAGGTTGCAGGTCCCTGAACTAGACTTAAATAGATGATGGCATCACACAATACAGATACCAAACCATGGGCCAAGGATTAGGTCTCTTACAATTATTTATTTTCTTTTATCTCTTGTACCCTAGAATTAGAATCTATATTGATTTTTGTTTTATTTTTTGTTATGATTATAAGACTCTTGGGTCTTTTCCTGACATACATGCATTTAGTTTACAAACAGTTTGCATAATTTTTAATAATTTTAGGTTTGTGTTTGGAAATAGTTAGGATTATTTTACTAAACTGTTATAACTTGTGCACAGTTGAAGATATCTATTTCATAGTCAATTGCCTTTTTTTGTTCATGGGAAGAAATTGGTTAACAACTGCGGAATCAGTTGTTAACCAATTGATGATACTGTGAGTCAGAAGAGAAAGGTGTTGGAAACTGTGACTCAGAAAAGTATGAAGTACAGCACAGAAATTAATATGGGTTTATTCTGAAAACAAGAAGCAAGAAGGTAATGTAGG
Organism: Pituophis catenifer annectens; assembly: GCF_029215685.1. Lineage (NCBI taxonomy): Eukaryota > Metazoa > Chordata > Lepidosauria > Squamata > Colubridae > Pituophis > Pituophis catenifer. Next base: position 312,069,435 of record NW_027256881.1, read on the forward strand.
TGTATGCACACATAGTATTTTTGAATGACTAGGTAACAGTTTTTTACTCCAGTGTTATTAAAACATTGTAAATTCTTGCTGGGATTAGTTAAACCTGGCCAAAAAATCCTTTCCTTTCCTTTCCTTTCCTTTCCTTTCCTTTCCTTTCCTTTCCTTTCCTTTCCTTTCCTTTCCTTTCCTTTCCTTTCCTTTCCTTTCCCCTTCCCCTTCCCCTTCCCCTTCCCCTTCCCCTTCCCCTTCCCCTTAACTATAAAAATATTCATGTTAGCATTATATACATTTTAGGAAACATTGATTATTGGGCCATGTGGGAATATTAAATGGAATAGTTACAGATTTCTGTTTTAACCCCTCAACATAACGAGTATCCAAAGAGCAGGTTTTCTCTCTCTGTACCTCAGAAATAAACTCTCACATTAATGTAGAATTTATTCCAAAAAAATTGGGTATGGGATTGCAATTTAAATATATTTTTCTATTCCACTGGTACATTAAAAAGTATGTATACTGAATTGCTACTAATTCAAGAACTGCAGTAAAGTTCATCTCCATCTTGGTATTTTTTTAAAAATAAAATCTTTTAAAAATCAGTATTAGAACTGGCCCAGCTGCATATCTGTTGAACAACCAAACATGGGGAATACTTTTAGAATTTTAGACTTTGTGTCATTAGTATGCAAACATTGGAGTTTTAATTACATATGTTGATATTGAAAGCATACTTCCATGGTATTGCAAGAACGTTGAAAGAATTACAGCAGTTTACTCTTCAGTGCTCAGTAAATTTACTTTTAGTGGAAATATGAATTAATAATTTTAATTTTGGAAACCTTTACACCAGAGACATTCCTGGCTTCATTATTGCTGGCCTTCCTCAAAGTCATTAAAACCATTTCACCACCCAGAGTTTCTCAGTGAGTGAAATGGAGCAGTCTCTAAATTTGATGTTAATTAATAAATAAAATTTTGACAGGTTTTTAAAAAGTAGTGGAGATCTATGCTGTGCTTTGGAGGATTATTTTTATGTTGATACATTATTTTATAGCAATAACAATAGCACTTAGAATTATATACTGCTCCATAGTGCATATGGGCAGAGTTAGCCTGCAATACTGCATTCTCTCTTGCTCTCTCAATCTTTGTCCATTTTATTCTAAGATAGGATAGGTTTTCTTGATACCTATTTTTCCCATTCAAAAACTTAATGCTTCAGTCACTTATGAAATCTGTGCTGGTAATACCTTTATGTTACTAATATTTTTTATCCAAATATAGTACTGGGTATGAGTTCCAGTAAATAATTTGCATCATAATTTAGGCTGTTTTTAGACTGGAATTATATTCAAAAAGAACATAGTTGGGAGTAGAAAAGGTGAAATAACTATAACGTTGTCTTAATTGGTCTAGCACAGGGATGTCAAACTCAATTTCATTGAGGGCCATATCAGGATTGTTTTTGACCTTGGAGGGCCAGGCTGGGCATGGCCATCTTGTGACTCGTGTTGGCGCCTTTGATGGCCTGAATGATCTGCCAGTGAAAACAGGCTTCTGAGCTCTGTTTTCTCCTGTGACGGCCTCCTACAATCCTCTGCCAGCAAAAACAGCTTGGGAGGGCTGTTGCCTGTGGCCATTGCGAGCTCTGTTTTTGCTGGCAGAAGCACCACGGTGATCCTTTGCTGTTTCCAAGGCAGCCGTGTGGGCCAGATCTAAGCACCCTGTGGGCCTGATCTGGCCCCCAGGACTTGAGTTTGACACCCCTGGTCTAGGATGATAGGCAAAATAGGCCCACCGTATTTCTTATTGTGGTTCCACAGTCATCACTTATTTTTATTTGATGTTAAGATTGTTACTCATTTTCCATTTCTCTGTCTATGCCCTATCAATTTTGGAATTAAAATACAGGTAGTTCTCATCTTACGACCACAATTGATCCCAAAATTTAAGTGAGAAATTTGTTAAGTGAGTTTTGCCCCATTTTACGACTTTTCTTGTCGCATTTGTTAGGTGAATCACTGCAGTTTTTAAATTAGTAACATGATTGTTAAATTAATCTGGTTTTCCCATTGACTTTGCTTGTCAGAAAATTGCAAAAGGGGATCACATGACCCCAGGACAATGCAACTGTCATAAATGTGAGCCAGTTGTCAAACATCTGAATGTAAATCACATGACCATGGAGATGCTGCAGCAGTTATAAGTGTGAAAAATGGTCATGTCACTTTTTTCAGTGCTGTTATAACTTCAAACAGTCACTAAATGAATGGTGGTAAATCAAGGACTGCCTGTATTGACATTAGGCTGGGATTAAATCTTCATGGGAGACCTAGAGACAGCTGTGTGGTCAGGTTGAGTGAGACAAATATCTGAAACTTGAAGAAATGAGGGTAGAAGAAGGGTAGTAAAAGAAGGAAAATTAGATTGTGCTATAATCTTAAAATGAGAATTTTGAAGTTAATGCTACATAGAACTTGCTTTCAGGTACAATTTAAACAAAGCAAATGATACAGAGTCTAGGGCTCAGCAACATTTGTGGTACTGGCAAAAAAAGAGACTACCCATAAGGAGTTCTGTAGAGTTTCTCTGAAATCCAAAGGCCTATTTATGGCACATAAATATTGGTAATATGCTTACACATATGTAATGTATACCAGTAATTAACACTTAAATACTTTTAAGCATATTACCTTGGTCATTACAAATACTTTCATTCTGATTTCACCAAATGTGTTCGTACTTTACACCAGAGGTCTTCAAACTTGGCAGCTTTAAGACTTGTGGACTTCAATTCCCAGTATTCTCCAGCCAGCATAGAGAATTCTGGGAGTTGAAGTCCACAAGTCTTAAAGCTGCCAAGTTTGAAGACCTCTGTTTTACACAGTGATTTATAACGAATAATATCGCTATGAAACTATATTTAATTAAGATGGACTTATTTAATAGCTAGCATGCAATAGAATAAATGACAGTGTAACACTGAAGGAAATGCTTGAAACATATGGATGCTTTGCCTTCCCAATTAGGCAATTAGAGGATTCTTCCATTATTCTGAATTAATGTTCTTCAAATAAGCTTTTTTCCTTTTTATCTACTTTTTTTGTTAATAAAAAATAAATAATACTTATTTATTTATACCTATTATAACCTAAGCAAGTCCCTGCTGTTTACAAAATATAAAAAAACATTAACAGTTCCACTATAAGCATTAAAAATATGAATAACAAATTAGGAATTTAAAATTTTTTAAAATGCAGAAGAACAGATATAAGATTCTTTAAAAATGGGAAAATTAGCTATCTAGAACATTCTGTGGAACAGCTCAGTTTTTATCATTGTCCTGAGTGCCATTACGGAGGCTTGGAAGAATAAGAGATTAAATGGATCCTAGCTGGGGAAGAACGAGACAGAGCTTCGTACAGGTCTGATCTGAAGAATTATTTTCCTTTGTCTGTTTTACTAGTATGACTAATCCATCTCCTGAATTGGAAATATATATATAAATTACAAAGTTGGGAAGAGGAAATTTAACATCAGGTGCAAGATGGCTGAAATAATATTGCTTATATAGTGTTCCTCCTGCAGAATAAACCTTTTTTAATCAGTAAATTCAGGACACATTCACTGGGCATTCAGAAGCTTAAAGGCCACAGCATGCAATGTAAGAGATTCTGTGATTGTTAGAAGAACTGAAAGACTTCCCTCAAGCGATAAACGTTGTCTACTTTCCACAGCATAAATGTCAAAATGTTTGCCAGCCTAATTAGAGCAGTAGGTCAGCTACTGCTTTCTGGGGTATAAACCTGGACCATTAGCTACATCAACAGGATAGATTTTGCCAAATCATTTCTTAATGTTCTGATGTTGAAACTCAGAAGGATTATTTCCTTATCTAGTTTCATTAGTAAATGTTAACATGCATGCAAATATGTACACACACATAGTAAACATTTCAAACAGGATTACTCTGCAAAAAATAGCCTAGAATCATAATATGTACCTTAGGAAAATAAAAGTGCTTTTTGCCTTAAAGCAGGTGTAAATCAAAATATATAAGGATTTTAAGCTGAAGTACAAGAATCTATAGAAAATAACTAACCTCAGTTGAAAACCAAACAAGACCAAGTACCACACTGAAATCTATGCTGAAATCCTTACTAAATTAAAAGCATTATAATAAGATTAATGGATTTAATTAATTGTAAAGCAAGATGAAATTAGATTAAAATTTACACTACCTATGATGTATTGTTTGGAAATAATGTTATTTGATACTTACCAATAAATTATGTTATTGTTTTAAAAAACAGAAGCACATGTTAGAAATGAATAGTTCAGGGATTCCTTCATATGATACATTTCCCCTGCTTTACAGAATAAAAATGTTTCAGTACAGATTTCAGTACAATCTATATGTTATTCCCTAACCGGAAATAAGATAATTTCACTCACTATTGGGAAATGAGCAGAAGTCGATTAAAATTGGTGCAAGGCAAGGTGTTTTTCATGCATATTATTCCATTTCACAAGAATACACATTTTCTGCTGCAGATTTACCTGGTAAGGTTCAATGCTTGAGTATTAGAAAATGCTGAACCTTACCACAGAAAGAACTGAAATGGGGAAGCAAGGAAGTAGAAATATTGGAAGAAAAAAGGCAGAAAGATATCCAGCTGCACAAAAGTGTGATTTTAAAAAAGTAGCTTCTCAGTTGGATTTGAAAAAGGCCTGGTAGGCCAGTATTTTCATCTATTAAGCTATTAACTATCCAAGCAGATTTTGTAACATTGGATGGCTTGGCTTGATCTGTATTTTTGTCTTTATAGTGGTGAAGTTAATTTTGTGCAGGCAAAAGAGCAGAAGAGCATCTTTCAGATGATAACAAATCAATTATATATCCTTTTTTGAAGTTCAAGCAGGAAAGTACACAGGAAAGTTATTAGGGCTTAACTCTGAGCTTGATTTATGGAGATAGCTCAGTAATAACATAAGATATCTGTGAAAGTAATTCTTAAAACTATTTCTAGCCATCTTGGTATAAAAAATTGTCATTAGTTGTATTTTGCTGCTGTGTTCTTGTTGGATTGCAGAAATGTAATTAGGTGTACGACAGAAGTGTCAAACTGGATTTCTTCAAGGGACGGATCAGCATTGTACTTCTCTGCAGGCTGGCCGAGGGAAAAGACAGGATGGACACCTCCTGCAGCACCCTGCTGCCAAAACGGGGCACGGGGGGTTGTCCGCGCCCCCCCTGCACCCAATTTTCAGCCTGAACGGCCTCCTGCAGCACTCTGCCAACCAAAACGGGGTGTGGGGGCCCTCTACACCCTGTTTTGGCTGCCAGAGGCAGTGCAGACTAGTCCTTCACTATTTCCAGGCTTTGCCCTTGACATTAGGTGAATTTAGGAAAATGAGCATGTTAACGAAGAAGATTAGATCCTTTAAGTTTTATTTTTAATAGTGTTTTGCAAACTGCAAGGAGCGTGCCACAGCTGATTCATTGTTATGCCTTATCCTTTCAGTTTGTATTCACTAGATCTACAGAATATGTTTTGCTGCTTTTTTGGCTTTTAATTTTCTTCTCAAAATCTTAAACTGCTTAGTTACCTCTTAATTTGGCTTATGCTACAAATTGTCTTCCTAGATTTACCCAGCCTCTCCTCAAAATAGGTGAATTGGGGAATAAATAAATGTGAGAAGCCTTCCTCCTTCCTGATCCAATGGTTTCTTGTTTATTCACTGTGGGTGATCCCTGTGTGAATTGTGTAACCAGCCTGGTTCTTTTCTTCTACCACTTCTATGTTCAACCTCTTTTATTCCTCAGTTGAAATATTTTATATATGTTGTAGAATGTCTCAGACACTTGGAGCTCCAAATTCTTTTGTGTATGTGTGTAAAAAAATTATAAAATATTTTAGACATTTTGGAAGAGGATAAATGCATTTCAACTTAAGTATTGTATCTGTGACATGGTATTTATCCTACATTTATTTATTTGTTAAATTTATTTGCCACCTATTTTGCTCTTGGACTAGTCTAGGCAGCTTGTAACAATAAAAATGAAGAAATGAAGTGTAAACATAACTGTTCCAAAAGTAATGGAACAATAGAATAAACAGTGAAAAAGACATTGATACTAGTGCAATGGACTTTGAAACTCCTTTGTGTATACGAATTGGCAGAATATTTTCCTCCATATGGTCTATAAATTGTTTCATTGCTGCTCAGTATGGGGTTAGGATTCATTATCCACATCAACAATTTACTGAGACTATATTTTCAGCCTCCCACTGAGTTAAACTGTTAGGGTAACACAACACTGCCTAATGGAATATCCAAGTTGCTATGATTGTTCATTCACAGCTGCAGAAGGCCAAAAGCCCTGGAATCTTGATCTTGCTATGTTTTTGGAACTGAGAATTATTATCATGTTAAGCCTTGGGTGAAGTTGTCCCAGAGATAGTTTTATTTACCATACTGTTTTTTGAGGTTGATATATGGAAACAGACTTCAAAATACTTTTGCTTGATTGGTTGGTATCTTTACTTTCTGTCAGAAATATAACAATTCAAAATAAGTGAATTGAACAATTCAACAATAAGTGTTGAACAATTTCATTTGTATTTCTTGCTAGATGGACAGAACGTTTAAGCTCAGTGGGTGGCTTACAATTGTTAGATCCATAGCCATTTTCACTACAGGATCTCTCTTTTTATATTCCTCAGTGACCTCTCCCATATCTCGAAGCTCCAAACTATATTTAACACTTAAGTGGACCAGTTGAAATGATAGTGAAAGAATCTTGTGGGTCAGCTGTCAAGTATGTATTATACACTGCTCTACAAATCCTAGAGTTGTATTTTTGAAAACAGTATATAACTTTATTATTCTGATTTTCTAGATAGTAGGTGGAGAGTTCATGGGTAAATGTGGCCTTCCATACTCATTTTTGCAATCTCTGAAGCCCCAGAATTATATTAACTTAATTCAATGGTAATAGACAATTTCTTCATGGCTTGATTTGCCATTTTTTTAAAAAAAGTATTGCATCCTTTCCTTTAAAAACACACACAATTAAAATAGGACTGAAAGCATTGGGCCTACCTTCAGTGCTGATTTCACTGCAGCACTGCATATAACTACAGTATGTCTGTCAAGATACAAAGTAAAGGAAGTTAATGATTCCTAGTTTAGATTTATAATGCTAAAATTCTCTTACCACAAAGTGTTCTAAATAAAAATAAAAAAAATATTCAATTTGGGGATACTCTGTAGCTTTGGCATGATAATTTGTTTATGTGATAACAAGAGGAAAATAAATCTTGGTGTGGCACACTTCTGAATAGATATACGAAGTATCTTTTTTTAAGTACAGGTCCTCAACTTATGACTGTCGAGCCCAGAATTATGGTTGCAAATAATGGTGGTCATTAAGTGAGTCACTAAGTGACCACATCCAATTTTTGTATCAGTAATTGAACATGGCAGTCATTTAAAAAAGTCCATTTTCCTCAATGAGCAGTTTTTGCTGGCAACTGGAAGTAAATGCTGGAAAACGGTTGAAAATCATGATCACATGACTGCAGGAAGCTGCAAATAAATGCAAGCTGGTTGCCAAGTGCCCAAAATGTGATCACATGACCATGGAGGGCATGGCCATCAGAATCGGATGTAAGTAGCTCAGGAGGGGCGGAGTCTATCCAGGGGTGAAATTTACTTACCTTCGCTACCGGTTCGCCAAAGTGCATGCGCCATTGCATGCGCAAAGCCTTCTGCGCATGCGCAGAGGCTTAAAATGTCGCAAAAAAGCAAGATCATGACATCCACGTGGGTGGGCAGAGCCTCCTGCAGCTGCCGCTACCGATTCGCCCGAGCCAGATAGAATTGGCTGGATTTCACTTCTGGGTCTGTCATAACTTTAAAATGTCACTAAGCAACTAGTCATTAAACAAGGAATGCCTGTATTATTGAGTCCCAGAAGAACAGGAGCAGACACAGGAAGTTTTCCTTTTTTGAATTTTCATGAGTGTACACTAAGATCCAAGGCTTTGGGGGGGGGGGGGAAGACATCAGGTAGTAACTAGCAGTGAAATTTCTATCACTATGGTATGTAGTTGGAAAGTGCAGCCAGGGTGTTCTTTTGTGCACCAGCCAAAGAAGCTTAGCATGAAAGAAAGTGTGATGGTGTGAACGAAGGACCGTCTACTTCAGGTTTTTGTTTCACACGGGGATTGGCATTTCTTCTTGGCGGCTAGAATTATCCCCTTAGGTCACGGGTATCAAACTCGCAGCCTCATGTTGCTGTCATGTGATGTTTCACAATGTTTTTCCCCTATGCGGAGCTAGGGTGGGCGTGGCCTGTGCGTGATGCATCCAGCCCGCAGGCCACCAGTTTAACGCCTCTGCCTTAGGTCTTTCTTCTATTTCCCTGCTCTTAGCGATTGGCAGGTGTTATCTGCTTTGCCTGCTTTCTTTTATGTCCAGGTAGTCCTCGACTTACATCAGTTCATTTAGTAACCGCTTGAAGTTACAGCAGCACTGAAAAACATTACTTATGACCATTTTTCAGACTTAAAGCAGTTTCTGTAGTTTCATGGTCATGTGATCAAAATTCAGATACTTGGCAACTGACTCATAATTTATGACAATTGCAGTGTCCCAAGGTCATGTGATCGCCTTTTGCGACCTTTTAAAGCACAGTCAGTGAGGAAGCCAGATTCACTTAACAACCGTGTGACTAATTTAACACCAGCTGTGTGTTCTGTCCCCGTCCCACACACGCACACAGACAGCCGGGGGTTAAATAAATTGGCAGACAACCAATTCTTCCGATAAGATGCTTGGCAGCAACCCAGTAGCTGCTTGCCAAGAACTTTACTCAATAAACAAAATACCCACAGTCAAGAATTGTCCAGTTCGTAAAATAAATCCAAGGCCGATAATGTTGTTTCCAAAGATGCAATGTGACTCGATAGTAGTTAGTTTTGTCCGTCACAGAGTCTGAATAGCCACCTCACCCCCTTTTATACCCTGTGGGGTGTGGTCCAGTGACTCAGCCTAATCTCTGGCATGCCTTTTCTTCTGTTGCGTGTGCTTACCTCTGCGACACTGCCGAGGATCCAGCCAAGACTCATTACCCTCATCACTGTCCACCTGTGGCTGCATGGACGTGCTTGGCCCCGGCCCTATCTCTTGCCCTTCGGCGGACACCGAAGGCATTGCCAGAGAGGAGGGTCCTGGAGAAGGAGGCCTTGCCAACTCCTCTCCTTCACTCTCGGAGTTCTCTCCTGCCGATGACACAGGCTCAGGTAACGGAGCCACAACACTGTGATCCACTTAACAACTGTGGCAAGAAAGGTCGTAAAATGGGGCAAAATTCACTTAACAAATGTCTCACTTAGCAACATAAATTTGGGGCTCAATTGCAGTTGTAAGTTGAGGACTACCTGTATTGGCTATGTAATACTTTGCCTTGCCATGTCTTATTTCTCCAGTACTCAGAAATCCTTCATGGTGTACTAACTTCAGTGAGTCTTTTTCACTGTCCTTCAGATGCTCTTCTGTTATTTCTGATTATTCAGTCATGTGGCAGGGAGTTGAATTATTTATTATTGCTTTTATTTATTAAACATGAAACTCAGTCAACTGAACATTTAAAAATGTGTCACAAATACAATTGACTGGTGCTAATAGTTGATACGGGTTGCTGCCAGCGTCCTAGGTATCAACCAAGTATCTTCTTAAAATATATGATGTTCCGAGTAGCACAGTTTATTGCGGTTCCACTGGTGTTATTACAGCGGAATAATAAATAATACATTTTATGATGATGATGATGATGATGATGATGATGACAGTATACACAGCAAACGAGATGACCATGCTGGATTTCGTATCCCAAATCACTAGTCGAACACTTCTCAAGCGTTTAGGACTGCGTGATGTATCGGCGGATTATGCGAGCAGATCCCAGTACGGTGGCCTTCTGCAACTGACCAGTGGTGATCTTGTCAGCGCCAATTGTTTTTAAGTGCTTGCCTAGGTCTTTAGGCACAGCACCCAGTGTGCCGAGTACCACTGGAACCACCTGCACTGGTTTATGCCAGAGTCTCTGCAGTTCGATTCTCTGATATCTGGTGACTTTTTCAAGTTGTTTCTCATCGATTCTGCTGTCACCAGGGGGGAGTATTGTTGTTGTTGTTGTTGTTGTTGTTGTTAAATTAAAATGTGTATGCTGCCTAACTCTCAATGACAAGTTAGAATAGATCCAGAGAAGATCAACCAAGATGATAGGGGCCTGGAAGGAATGGTTGGACTCGGAGGCAGGAAAGAATAAAGAAAGATGTGGAGACAACAGTTGCTTTCTTCAAGTATCTGAATGGGAAGGGAAGAACTGTTCTGTTGTTCCAGAAAACAGAATAAGAAACTGGAGGTGTTTAGGGACTAGAGGACCATTTGTTGAGGATGTTGTACTGATGAATTGGACAGGAGTTGGGATTAGACGATCTTCAGAATCCCTTCTAAACTTTATGTTCTATGAAGAGGACTTGTAATATTTATTTTGAGTAAAATAAGAAGAGAAAGTACATGCTGAATCACGTAGTATTTGGTTGTTCAAGTTGACTCAGGTTTACTCAACCTTCCATCCTTTTGAGGTGGGTAAAATGAGGACCCAGACTGTTGGGGGCAATTTGATGACTCTGTTAACTGCTTAGCGAGTGTTGTAAAGCACTATGAAGTGGTATATAAGTCTAAGTGCTATTCCTATAGTATTTAAGAACTTATGTGAAGCTCTTTATTTGCTCCTGTAAATGCTGAAATTGTTAAAGGCTTTTAGTAATAGACCAAATCTGCTTAGAGCTGTTGGACACTTGGAGTCTCAAGGTTGTTGTTTTATAAATAAATATATTTAGCCATATTTTTGAAGAGGATAGTCAGGAACAGGTGCTGACAAAAACAAGCTGAGCTACTAATGATTTAGGAAAGTCCCCTCCATTAAAAAAAAAAAAAAAGCCATTCTTGTAAATTAGATCTCACTGCATGTGAAAGCTCTTTAACCTAGTTCTAAGAGCAGTGCTCATTTTCCTGCTTTGCTGACCTCAGTGATAACAGCAGGAAGAATTTAGAAAACTGTCATGTGCTATAGTGGTGAGACAAAGTTTGTGAACTCTTTAAAACTATATATAATTTGCAAGATCCAGATTAGAACTTCATCTAAATGTTAAGTGACTTTGATTGAACAGTATACTGTATCATGTTCTTATTGAAGATATTGAGCCAACATTCAGTATCTTGATTTGTTATAAAATTTTACATTTAGTAACTAGTAGCAATTATTTAACAGCAATAAATTCAGTCTTATCTTTCCTGTATCTATTGATGAATGTCCCCCATTGGCTTGGAGATTTTCCTCATTCAATCATAGATATTTTGGGTCTGCCTGTATTTGAGACCATGCCATAACATTCTAATTTAATTGGAACATCAAATTCAAATTTCTCCCTTTAAGTGAATTGATTGATGGTAACTGTAAGAGAGATCTTGGAGTCCTAGGGGGCAATCACTTAAATATGAGCCAGCAGTGTACTTCAGCTGCCAAAAAAGCCAATGCAATCCTAGACTGGATTAACAGAGGGATAGAATCAAGAGCATGTGATGTGTTAATATCATTTATAATGCCGTGAGAAGACCACACTTGGAATATTGCATCTAGTTTTGGTTGCCACACTATAAAAAAGATACTGAGACCCTAGAAAGACTGCAGAGAAGAGCAACAGAGATAATTAGGAGGCCAAAGGCCATGCCTAGTTTAATGAAAAGGACTAGGGATGACATGATAGAAGTGTTCCAATATCTAACGGGCTGCCACAAAGAAGAGAGGGTCAATCTATTCTCCAAAGCCATTGAAGTAAGAACAAGAAGCAATGGATGGAAACCAATCAAGGAAAGGAGCAAGCTAGAACTAAGGAGAAATTTTCCAACAGAACGATTGATCAGTGGAACAACTTGCCTCCAGAAGTTGTAGGTGCTACAATACTGAAAGATTTTAAGGAGAGATTGGACAACCATTTGTCTGAAATGGTATAGGGTTTCCTGCTTGAGCAGGGGTTGGACTAGAAGACCTCCAAGCTCCCTTCCAACTCTGTTATATGATTATTCCAGGACTTCATGCCCTTTTTCCAATAAAAACAGTGAATACTATTTCTGTATTTTCAGTAAAAACATGATACAGTACACCTTTTGGGACAGTGTTTGTTTAACCAGAATCCCTTTATTTATTAAGAGGGCTTAGAGAAAACTGATCATGCTGTGAGTCACATTACTGCAGGATTTGTTCTAAATTGCTGCAAAAGGATAGAATGTTGGATGACAACGAGGGAGACCCAGTTTAATGCAAGGATAGACATGTAAACTCACTGATAAGCTTAAACTTATCAGACCAGTCTATTTAGTATAAATGCTTTCTTGAGTTCCTGGAAAAAAGGTGGAATATAAATCTTACAGAAAAACAGTTCAACTGACTGCTATACATAGTAATAATTTTGTAACCTCAGCTCTTGCCATTGTGCCAACTTCTGAACATGAATTTCATATTTTAAGAGTCTCATGTCTTTTTCCAATCCCCTTTTGATCAATCATTTTTTTTTATCAAAAAGCACAACTATAACTTGTTTCCTGTATGTGTGCTTTCTTTTTTGGTAAAGCTTCCTTTTTCCTGTTTAGTTATGACTCTATAAAGTTAAAGCAGTTGGCTTTGTTCAAACTGTTAATGTGTACTTCTCCTTTGCAAATTGAAACTACAATGTAGTATTCGTACTGGACAAATCATTAGTACTCTGATTTTCTCCAAAAACACACTGAATAGTTTCTGTGATGGCAGCAAGGTAAGATTTTGACAAGCCTGCTAAGAATGAGATACCATTTCTTTGAAGAATAATACTCTATATTATGACAAGTAAGAATTCAAATCTGAAATCGTCAGCCCAAAAGTAATTTTAGACTTATTTATCATTACAAGGTGATTTTTTTTCAGTCTTCAGATTGTGGTTGTAGATTAAATCTTATTTGTTAGTTAGTGTGCTTACCTAGTTATCTACGTTTCTCATTTTAATGAATCTTACTGATTTTAAAAAAATGTTTTCTTAAACTGTCTTTATTGTATGATATGAACTGAATGCCATTCTGTTTAAATCCATGAAATTATTTTGCCATGTGCTGTTGAATATGTCATGCAAGTTGCATATAGAATTGCTACAAATTTTGCAACATTACTAATTCAGATAATCAATTCTAAACAGATTTAACTTGCTATTCTAATTAATCAAATATATTTACAGAACTATTTCTTTAATGCTATTTTCCATGTCAGTGTTTATTTGTGGCACTGTGAAAAATAGCAGCTATTCCTTAATGTTATATATTTAAAGTCTTTGCTTTTTTTAAAAAAAATCAGCAAATCACCATTTCTTTACCATACTGTTAAATAGTAAGCAAAAAGATTATCTGGGGAGATGAGAATTATTTGGCCTTTGGGTTATCTAACCTGCAAGGCCTTGAGTTTAGCTCTTTCCTTCCCCTCTCAATAACTGCAGGTGCCTCTGTTGATATGTATACAAATGACATTCTGTCTTAGCTATCTCCTTCTTTCTCCTAAGCAAGAGGATAGAGATATGTTTATATGCTTGTATTGTATTATATTCCAGCTGAAGTCCCTACATATCTGATGCTATCTTGGCTATTTCATATTCACCCTAAATGGAAAGATATATGGTGGCTGAGATTACCATGAGGAACCACTTGAAGTGACTCTTCCCAGAACTCAAGGAAGTTGCTTAGGTAGAATTTGAACCTTGACTCATCCAGATTGCACAAGAAAAAGAAGAAATCAAGACATGGTCTTGATCCTGTTTTCCATTCTGTCTCCACGATATAAATATATGTTTAAAATTAAATGTTCCAGCTACGAAAGAGGCACAGACAGTATAACAAAGCAAAGAGCTTTACTTCTCATATTCCTTGAAATAACAATATATGTTTATAATTTTCTTCACTTTGGGGAAAAAACAATGACGTACCTACCATTGTGACTACCTGGTTCTCTCTTGTAGATAGTAAGTTTAGAATAAGCACTGAGGCTGCGAATTGGAAGAAAGAAGCCCACTCTTTGGAACATTCCTTTGTAAGATTTTGAATCAATGGTTAATTTTCCATGGACTGAATTTGCGTCATGATTGATTTATTGATTATGAGCCATCAAGTTGATGTGAACTCTTAGAGGATATTAAGTTGAATTTACCTAAAAGCATCTGTCCCCAACTTGGCCCTTCAGGTCTTCCAATGGTGCACCTATTAGTGCTGTAATTGAGGACATCCATATTGATGCTGGTTACTCTGATCTTTTCTTCTTTTTTCAGCATAATAGACATCTCCAAATTTCTTGCTGGTTCCTTTAGTGCTGATAGGCAACCCTTAAAAGGCAGAAGCTGTCTATCACTTTAGTATCTTCATTGTTAATTGTGAGACTGGTTGCATTATCCGTTACCATAAGTGAGTTTTTATATTTGGTCCCACTTTTTTCACTGTGCTCTTTTGTTACAAGAGCTTTGTAATCGTTTGCATTTTCAGCTATTAGTCTCATCAGTGTAGTACAGGTTGTTGGTGATTTTCTTCAATTTTTAAAACCCTTCTCACCTTCCTTCAATCCTGCTCTCTTAATATATTTTCCACATGTAAGTTGAATAAATAATAGGAGAGTATACAGCTTTGTCTCATTCCTTTGCCAGCTTGGACCCAATCTATTTTGCCACATTCTGTCCGTACTGTGACTTCCTATCCTGTTTATAGGTTTTGCATGAGAATGAAATACTATTTAGGGCTCAGATGCCCCTCAGTTTTATTTTGCTTTTCTGTGAAATTAAGGATATTGTATGATAGTTTGCACGTTGTCTATGGAGATTCTCAATCATCCAGGTCATGGTTGTCCCAAGGTACTTCTCAAAAGGCAACTTGACTTTTTTGGGGGGGCTTCCTTGAAAATATTTCACTTCTCATCTGAAAAGCTTCTCCAGTTCTGATTGAATGGTGGAGAATAATTCTATTCCCCACCATTCTATTCTATTCCCCATCATTTTTCTATTCCCCACTATTCAGTCAGAACTGAAGAAGCTTCTTGGATGAAAAGTGAAATGTTTTCAAGGGAAAGAAGCCAAGAAAGTCTAGTTGCCTTTGAAAAGCACCTTTGCTGGCTTCCATGTTCTATGAAGTCACCTTTCTTTAGTAGTGGTGTGTATATTGTCATCTTCCAATCTGTTGGCCACTGT
The DNA here is from genome assembly GCF_029215685.1 of Pituophis catenifer annectens. Classification (NCBI taxonomy): domain Eukaryota; kingdom Metazoa; phylum Chordata; class Lepidosauria; order Squamata; family Colubridae; genus Pituophis; species Pituophis catenifer. Next base: position 312,084,749 of record NW_027256881.1, read on the forward strand.
AACATTCTCCAGATTTTCTAGCATGGGTTGATTACAAGTAGTCCTCTACTTACAACCACAATTGCTATCAGAATTTCCATTGCTAAGGAAGGTAGTTGTCAAGTGAGTTTGCACCTGATTTTATGACCTTTCTATCACAGTTGTTAAGCAGATCACTGCAATTGTTAAGTAAATAATTCGATTGTTAAGTGAATCCAGCTTCCCTCATGAACTTTGTTTGTCACACTTTGTTAGTGTGAGGACTGGTAATAAGTCATTTTTTCAGTGCCATCATAGTTTTGAATGGTTGCTAAATGAATGATTGTAGGTTGAAGACAACCTATATAAATCCTTTACTGATTCTTCTTTTATTTTTCCCATAAATTTTCTATGAGTGTTACACCAGCTTCTTTAGCCTTCTGACTTGGTAATAATCAGATCTAACTTTCATCTTCCAGTATTAGAGATTCCTGTAAGTAGGAATCATATTCTAAGATAGGTTGGCATCTCTGCTGTACAAAATTTCAGTACTGTATATTCCTTCCACCTTTGAATCTACTTTGAATAAGTTACTATCAGTCCAGTGATCTTCTTTAGCATATCAGTTTGAGGTTGGAACCTCAAATTTCTATAGTAGCAGTATAAATAAGATGTCAGTGCTTTGCCATTGTAACATGATTCCGTGTCTCTTTTTGTGGCCAATTTCCTGCCATTTTTAAGTCAGGCACCAACAATATAAAATAGAGACACCATAGTTAAATCAAGTCTGTCTGGAGGAGAATCCTGAAACATTAGTTGTCAGAAGTAGTATTGAAATTAATTTTATCTCTATTAGTTGGCTTGTTCATAAGACAGATATGGCCAACGTCTGGTGAGTATAAACTACAGATGTCACACCTGAGTGATTTCAATCGGTCAAATAACCAAGTGACCAGGTCAGATTCATTTATTTATTTTTACTAGGGAAAGTGGACCTTTTTTTCTTTTTCTAATCATGTTATCTCTATTTTAATGATTTTGTGGGGACTGAACCAATCACGATCAGGAAAGAACCTTATAATGCAAGTGGAGATCAATGATTCCAAGTGAAGAACTTACATTAATGATAGCCTTTTTATAGTGAGATATAGCGTATCCTGTGTATGTTACATTACATCCTGTAGTATGTATGTTGGGCATTGTCTTGGTTCAAAAATAAAGTTCAATTTACTTTGAGGTGTAACGTCTCTTAAAAGTCAGCATAAAATGCCTTTTGATTCACTGCACATCTACGTCAATAACCTTTGGATCTCTACATTATAATGCTGAGTATGGGTTCTGTTTTGCAGACTTTTCAGATTTATTTCAGCTATTGAATATGTAATGTATTTACTCATAATGTTCTTTAAAAAGAAGAAAATCACTTTGCACTTTTGTTTTGAATCATGTACTGATACATCTTTTGCCTCTTTCATCGTGCAATTTCCTAATACTTACTTGGTTCTGATGTGAAAATTATTCTAGTGATAGTTCAAATTCCTCAATAACTCAAAAGAATCTTCTACAATCTTTTCAAACCCATTGTCACTCCATGAGCACTTTAGAAACAGTTTGGTGTTAAGTAGCTGTTGTGTAACAGAAAGGTTGTTGAAAGCTGTTCTCTGAAGTGGTTTACTGGTAAGGTTCATCTCAAAATCATTGAAATGTGAAAATTTAAACTTTCAAAAGCTATTTGCAAGAGAGTCTATATTTACACATATTGTATCATTTTAGGAGAGTAGAATTAAACTTTTCATTTAGTACCTTATAGATATTTCCAGGCACAAACTGAAATTCTTTGAAGAGTGTGAGTTTTCAAAATTGTCTAACTATATTTTCAAAAATTAGGGCATGCAAACAGAGTTAACAATGTGTTGAACTTGAAGAAAAACTATACATACGCATTGTGTCAAGTCAAAGCAATTATTTGGGCCTAATAACATTTGGCAGTATCTGGTAGCTTTTGATAAAATTTTGTTCAAGTCAAGCTTGACTCGTGGTGAATTCATGTCCATGTAGCTTTCTTGTCAGTTACACAGATATAGTTTGCCTTATATCTTCTGTGTTTTGTCTTGTTTTTGACCACCTGGTTAGCCAGGTATTCCTAGGAAATCCCATTCAGGTTCTAAATAGGCCGAACACCATCCATTTACTTGGGCAAGTGGCATTAAAAGGCAGATTACCTCTGATATGAGAAGTTATTTTAAAGTTATATTACTTTGCTCTGTAATTAAATTACATTTTCTCAATTCAACCAATCTTGTTTTACATTAAACTTACATTACCGTACATTTTTCCTAAAAATTGCCATAACTAATTTTATTTTAATTAACTGTTTAATATATTAGCTCTTCAGAGTATGTGGATTGCAGCAACAGGCATGTGGCTTCTTATCTCTATCATACTAGGTAACATCGGTCAGTTGTACATCCTGTATAATCTCAGGTTTTTGTTTTTTGTTTTTGTTAAACAGCCATACTAAATGCAGCTTACATTGGCTTTAGCCAAATCATTCTAGTAAAGTCAGAACCATAGGTTTATGATTTCCTGTTGGCTTGAGAGAAAAAAATATTATTGCATTCACATAAGTTAAAAAAAATATCTGGTTAACCAACAGGAATTAGAATTGCTTGTTGTCGTTTATAGTAAAGAAGAAGCTCATTTTTTTCCCATAACTTCCCCAACTGTAGAATGTACTGCTGAACTTTTATGTGACTGGTATGATCTATTTTGCTTATAAGCAAGTATTGTGGTCCAGGTGTGTTTGGACTAATATTACAGATACGTAATTTGGCACTTATCTGTTGCTGTAAATTAGAGAGGAATGGTAAATTGTGTCATCCTCTCCAGTACTGATATCTGCTTGCATATTGTTTAATGTAATTTTTTTCCTTGGCTTTCGTTCTTTCTTTTCTGCTTAAACAAAAATATGAAACTGTATGTCTGTTCAGGGCTGTTTCTCAGAGGCTCTGATGAATGAGACGTTACAGAAAGCTTCGAGAATCCTGCTGGTCTTCTGGGACAGGCTTTTTGTTTCTCTGGAGCAGTGTTTCTCAACCTTAGCAACTTTAAGATGTGTGGATTTCAACACATAAAATTCACTAACCAGTGTGCTGGCTTGGGAATTCTGAGAGTTGAAGTCCACAGACCTTAAAGTTACAAGGTTCAGGGAACACTGCTGTGGAGTATGGTGGAGCAGGGGGAATGAGCAGGGATATTAGAGAGCCAGTTTGTTGTAACAGTTAAAGATACTGCCTTAGAAACCAGGAGATGAAAATGCCAATCCTACTTTAGGCATGAGACAGCCAGCTAGATGACTTTAATCCAGTTGCTCTTCTCAACCAAACCCATCTCACGTGGCTGTTTTTGTGAGGAAAATAAAAGGATGAAGGGGAGTATTATGGATATTTGGTGCCTTGATTCACTTATCAAGTAACAAAGGTGGGTTAAAAATCTAATAAACAAAATAAATACAACACTCTTGGTAGTGGTGATGGTAATATAGATATATGTGCACAACTGGTGAGCTCTCAAAATAACCCTACCAGGTCTCTTGATCTTGCATAAGAAAAACAAATATACAAGTTACTGAGATATTTTTTAAAAAACAGAGTTATTTAATAAAAGGAGAATAAGAAAAAAGTATCAAGTCTCTAAATAACAAAACCAGAACAGTGGAATCTAACAGAGAGCAAGGAAATAATTCTAAAAATTATTCTTGTTTGTACACCTCAGAAGATCATAATTGTAGTCCATTTATTCAGTTAATAGAGCAGCTGTCACCTGAAAGATTGGGAGGAGGGGCTATTATTTCAGCCCTTCCCTTGTATGGCTTTATTTTGGGGGGATGCCTGTTTCTCTCTACTTTTCAGAATCTCTTTCAGTCATTTGCATTTTAAAAAGTTTTAAGGACATCCACTTCTTGATCATCTAAGATCAAAACTTGCTGTATTTCAAGCATTCCAGAAAGGCTGCATGTACAGTCTTAAGCTCTTCCTCAAATTTCAGATATATTGGAAAATTTCATTTGGCTGCAAATGCCAACACCAGCACATCAGAGGAGGCTGCACTGTTATCATATAAACCTAACTAACATTTGCTTCACTGAAGCAAATGAAAAAAAAAGATTTGATGTCATTGTAGAAGAACTTTGTAAGGCTTGAGAGAATATGAAGATACAGAAAAGTCTTTCAGCCTTCTAGCACAATGTATTGTAAAAAGGTGCTTCACATTGTTGACTGTGTTAACTTAATTATTTTCTTTACTGCCTGGCAGAATTTTTCTGTACAGTCTTGAACAGAGAATACTTTTTCCAGTCATGGAACTATCCCAAAGTTATTTATATTTTATGGTAACTGAACCAAAATTTTGCATGCCAAAGTGATATACTGAATTACAACCCTGGGCAAAATACTTTTGTGTTTTGGTGTTATAATTTGGTCTAAAATGATGAGGGTTGAGGTGCAATCCACCAGGAACATCTTCTGCTCAAAATGAATGAGAATTATGATGCTGTGACTCATTTCCTGCCAGATGCAAAAGCAGATCTATAGCTGCTGCCCAAACCATTAGCCCCAGCTCTTCCTTCACCTCCCCTTTGTATGGCATCACATTATTTTGGTACACAATTTCATTGCCTTTCTTCAAATTCACTGGGACTTAGGAAAAATCATTGCTGAATGATATTACATCATGTTATACAAACCCAGACATCTCAAAGCAGCAATATAGGGCAGCTTTTTTGCAGCAATCTTACCATCTACCATAGCGTCTCATTCAGTCCCCAAAGAAATTAGACTGGGTAAGACTGATTGTGCTTCAAGTGTTGTCATGTGTTTTTAAAAACTGCCACTTACTTAAAACAAAAGTTGTAATCCCAGCAGTCACCATTAATCATGCAGTGTACTACAATATGCATGTTGTTAAGTGTCGGTATTTGGGATCGTTTCCAGAAGAATCCCTCACTGTTTCCTTTTTCTACACAATGATGATTCTTGCCAAGTTTGTGATTCAGGAGAAATATGTTCTAAGTACTTGGTTGGCCTCATCCTGAGAATTACACCTACCCATAAGACCATTAGTTGTTTCAAAAGTTGGCTCCTTGATATACTAGAAATCAGAAATCCAGTAATTAGAATAGAAAACTCACAACTGCAAACATAAGCTTCAAGGATATAATTCCTTCTAATTGTCACAGATATCTTCTTCTTCTTCTTCTTCTTTTTTTTTTGGCCATTTCTTTTTTAATTTGATTTATATGCCGCCCTTCTCCGGAGACTCAGGGCGGCTTACAATGCGCTAAGCAATAGCCTTCATCCTTTTGTATATTTATACAAAGTCAGCTTATTGCCCCCACAACTGGGTCCTCAATTTACCTACCTGAAATATTGACACTTTGGGCCCCATTTTGACATTATCACTTAGGGGTGTACTCACTTTTGTTGCCAGTTTAGACATTAATGGCTGTGTGTTGCATTATTTTGAGGGGACAGAACATTTACACTGTTATATAAGCTGTACAATCACTACATTGTAGTCAAGTGTCATTTCTTTAGTGTTGTCACATGAAAAGATATACTTAAATATTTACAAAATGTGAGGGGGTGTACTCCTGTGATATACTGTAATTGATGGTATGACATGTAATGATAGAAGGACTATCATAATTTCATGACAGAATCCTACCATCTATTGTGAGCTTTTAAATAAATATTAGCGTAAGAGTAGAAGCTCCTGAAGCAGTGTGGAAACGGGCTTTTAGGCTTTACCATGAGAGTTTATCAGAGGAGAAATTGAAATGTAAAGAGGCATTCTAGTGTTGTGAGTCTGGTAATAACTTGTATATACAGTCCCGCCTGGGTTGAGTTATAAAAGAAAAGCAAAATGTTTTTTAAAATCTGAAATTAGAACCCAGCAGTACATAATGATATGGCTTATCCATTATAAATTCCATATTTGTAGCACCATAAGAACATGAGTGTCATCTCGAATAACACAGTGACCCATCAGGATGGCATTCTGTGCCCACATTGCCAAACCAGATGCTTTATGGGCACCCCATGATGTTAACCGGAGAGTGATAACCTTTTCTTGCTATTTGAATACAGCAGTCAATATTTAAGGGAGTGGTAAACAGCTCTTTAGACTACTAGCCCCTGATAGCCCAATCTTCCAGGCCCTTTTTAAAATATTCTAAATTGGTAGCCATCACTGTAATTGCACAATGAAATTATACATTGTTTAAAGATATATATTTGTGTGTGTGTGGGTATGTGTCTTTTTTTTTTGGAGGGGGGGATTCTCAAGCTCCATAATATCCTCTTTTAGTTATGTACACAATGTTCCAATAGAGTCACTATGATTTAGCTAAGGGGATTGCAATATTGATGCTTTATTTTAAAATCTCCAAATTGTGCCTCCCCCCCCCCATTACATTCTGAGTTGATATTTTCTTTGACTTATTTACCATGACTCCAGGATACCTTCCCCGATCAGCTGCTCCCAACTGCCAGCAACTTTCAACCCATTCATTAATGTATGAAGTTTGAATTTTTCTGCTGATGTACGGTACATTGCTCTGCGTGGAACTGCATTTGACATCTGGCACTCATTCATTCATATAGTTTGGAGAAATATTTTTGGAGCTCTTCACTGTATATTTTATTTTCCTGTTGTGATAAATTTTTGTAGTGTTGGCAAATTTGGCTACCTCTGTGCTCAAAACAAAACAAAAAAAAAACGTTCTGGCCCAATGTTAAAGTCTCTTCAGTATACATTGCAGAGCATTAATTGTAGTTTTGCTAGATTAGAGTTCCAGTTCTCATACCAACAACTCCACTAGGTTAAATTGTAATTCTACTCACAGTTTTATGTTGATCAATATTTACTTTTCTATTTTTAGAATTATTTTGTGATTGCATTCTTCTATCCTAGAATGCAATCTCTATGTGAAATACACTATAAGAGCACTATAACTTAAGAAGTGCTTTTAATCTTAACTGTAGCACTTTTCATTGTTTTTTAAAACATTCTTAGCCTAAAAAATAGATTAGGAAGGAGGTGATACAACAAGAAAAGAAAAAAAAATTGTCCTTTTATTTCTCTGCTTAGAATTACTGCTAGTAGCTTGATTAACAAGTATCCAGTATTGCTATTTAAGGCACAGACATCAGTAGTGTAATACAAGAAATATTTTTCTTTCACATAAAAAGCTGGGTCTTTTCCATTAAAAATAAAACAAAATGAAGTTTCTGCATAGAAGATTGGCTAAGAATTGTTTTGGTTGGTTTTTTTTAATGTCTATTAAATGTGATAATTTAAATTTTTAAATTACTTTTTTTATATGTGAATAATTAAATGAGGTTAGATTTCTTTGATTTAGCTGATAGCAATTTAAAAAATCCCTCTTCAAACAATTTGTGTGATGGATATACACAAACTGGTATTTGTGCAATAGGACTTCCTGTACTTTTCTTCATTTGTACTGTATCTCCAATATTTCTTTGGTGATCTTTGGGAACTGGAAGGGACAAAAACAATCTAGTTTGCCATTCCATTTGTTCTATTGGCAGGCGAACTCAAATTCTTAAATCTTGTAAGGAGAAGTTCTGCTGTGAACAGTCTTCTTAGCACTTCCCTTGAAACGTACAATGTTTAAGTAAGGATGAATGGCTTGTAAGAAAATTGAGCTTGATTAAGTCCTGGGCTTCAGATAAACTTATGAAACAGAGTTTCTTCTACATTGAGTTCTCTAAAAAAACTATAAGCAGTAGGCAAGATCATTTTCCCCTCTGATAGCACAAACCAGCACAACCAGGCCAGCTTTACAGAAACTCTGAAGGTGTGAAACTGGGTAGGGATCCTATTTTAGCATATAGTATGTATTTTGTATGCATACGGTCATTTTTAAATATTTCATTTTACAGGCTAGAGGGAATGTGTGAATCAGTCCTTTCATTTTCATGTGTTCATAAGTCTGCTTCATGCTTATTTGTTTTAGTCATCATTGGAAAAACAAAAACGAATTTGCATTTAAATATGAAAATATTTGTTTTCCACAGTCAGTGTATTACTCTATGCATTTTATCCAAAACATAAAATGTAGAGACTACAAGATAATGTTCAGATTTCCATTGGTGAAATTTGAATTGAATCATTTCATTTAAAATGCAAATGTCTACCATGTTTCCCCTAAAATAAGGCCCTGTCTTATATTTTTTGAATCCCGAAATAAGCACTTGGCCTTATTTTCAGGGAGGTCTTATTATTTTGGGGTGTGTTGAGCAAGACGAGGCTCCTCTTGCCATCTTACCTGATTTCCAGCTCTGTCTCCCTAACCCTAACCAGAGGAAGTGGTGGGGACCGGCTGCACATGTATTTAAATATGTTTGGGGAGGGCTTATTTTCAGGGAGGGCTTATTTTTTGAAGGGGCTTATTTTAGCGCATGCACTCAAAAGCCCGATTGGGCTTATTATCGGGGGATGTCTTATTTTCAGGGAAACAGGGTAACATTACTACTATTGCACTACTATTTCAGATTATAAAATATATCACAGATTTCGTGCTTCTCTTTGATTTATTGTTTATTTTTATTGATTTATTTTTCAGTGAACAGAGTATATGCCAAGCCCGGGCATCAGTTATGGTTTATGACGATACCAGTAAGAAATGGGTGCCAATAAAGCCTGGACAACAGGGCTTCAGCCGAATCAACATCTATCACAACACGGCCAGCAACACATTTAGAGTAGTTGGAGTTAAACTTCAAGATCAACAAGTGAGTGTTTTTTCAGCCTTTCAACCATACAAGTTCTAAAATAGAATTCTAAGAACAGTGGTTGTTCTGTGTCTTAGAAAAAGGTATATTAGTGTGTGTATGTACATATAAACTTTTTATTTTAAGAGTACATTCTTTCCTCTGTGGTTGAAATACATAATTTATGCTGAGCAAAGGATGCCTTATGCTGAAGTGGGCTGTTGCTCCATTTAACACAGATCTGTCTCAAGTGGTTACAAGAAGTTCTCCAGGGTTTCAGATAATTCCAGCATTACCAAGAGATGCCAGCTTTTATATGTGGGATACTGTATAAATAGCATGTGGTACACTCCAAGCTTTATACTCCCCCCCATTTGTCTGAATTATTTATTTATACATACTGTTCTACTTCAAACCCCTTGCCTTACAAGAAAACTCTCATTAGCATAATAATCTTCTATAGTCATCATTTGCTGTGAAAGTCCCTTTGAACTTTATGGCCTTAATGATTATCAAAAGGCAAGCAAGCTGAAGCTCTCCATATCTTCAGAAACAAGATGTTTCTTATCATCTGGATTTGAATGAGCAGCTTCATTCATCCAGTAGCCCTTCTTAAGATAAGTTCACAGAACTAACTCTAGTCAATAAAGATGATCTAATACAGGGGTGTCAAACTCAAGGCCCGGGGGCCGGATCCAGCCCACGGGGTGCTTAGACCTGGCCTGTGGACCCGCCCTGGAAACAGTGAAGGACCTGCCCGCTGTGCCTCTGCCAGCGAAAACGGAGCTTACGACCCTCCCTGAGCTCCATTTTTGCTGGCAAAGGGCTGCAGGAGGCCGTCGCGGCCAAAAATGGAGCCTTGATGAGTGACCTCGAGCTGGCCACGCCCACCCTGACCATGCCACCAGACACACACACACACACACACACACACACACACACACACACACCATGAGGTCAAACACAACCCTAATGCGGCCCTCAATGAAATTGAGTTTGACACCCCTGATCTAATAGATGCCACATATGTAGGAATTAAAAAGTTAAAATCTCAAATTGGCTGGAAGCCTATTGGTTTATCAGTAGATTAACTTCAATAATGTGGAAACTACCAAACTGGCACACTTTTTTTTTTGCAGAAGTAAATTGGACTACTTCAGTTTCAATTTCTGAGTCATTCAAGGAGAGCTCCATTTTAAAGTATTGCAGTAATCTAAACATGAGGTGGGAATGAATCAAAGTTATATTGGCTTTCTGTTTCCAAAAGGACTGTGTTTGGCTCATCAGTCAAATTGGAAGGTCTCCTAGCCAGTCTTTACTTGATGGTCAAGCAGGAACCAGTGCCTCTTTGAATTTTTGCAGGCAGTCTACAAGAATATCATAATTGATGGCATAAAATGCTGCTTAAATGTACACTAGGACCAAGAGGTATACAGTCCAGCTATATATACCTTGACATAGATGATTCCACCAGAGTAACCAATGTTGTTTCTCTTCCATGTCAAGGCCTGCATAATGATGATCCATTTCTTTTAGGATTTTCTGTAGAAGAAGCCTTGCCATCTTCTCTAAAAAAAAGAAGATTGGAGATTGGGCAGAAGTTCTGTAATATAGCTGAATAGAAGTATGCCTCCTTTATATTAGATGGTTTCTCTCTTTCCATCAGAGTGATATCACTTACCTTCCAGATCCAGCTGAAGGCATTCTACTTAGGAAGGCAGGATTGGCATAAATCCAATCATGCTGCAGAGGATTGTTTTCACTTTCTTGATCTCTACAAGCTCAAAGGGATCCCAGATAATCTTGTTAGACATTACCCTTGTCACCTCGTAAGATTCTGCCCAATTAGTGTCTATTTTCAATGAATGTGAATCATTTTATCTCAAAGAATCCCATACAATTATTGTGGTGGTCAGCATAGAGATCAGCTTCTTTACCCAGGGCTACTATGTGATGTGAGTCTGGAGACATAGGAAAAGCGGTGAAGAAAACACATTCCACTCCTTTTATGCTACTAAATACTCCTAAACTCACTGATTGTCTTCTGCCAATTTTATTATATATCTCTCTCTTTAGCTGCTTCATTTCTTGAAGCTTTGCAAAAAGGGAGGCCTTCAGTCTTCAACTTGGGAAAGTCTGCTTGTATTCAGTCATGTTTAATGTCCTTGTTGAATCCCAGAAAATAGTTACTTGAAGGCTGGAAAAATTCCTAGGTGCCCTCGGAATTGGATTTATGTCTTGGATTTATTAGGTGACTGGGGCAGGCCATTTTAACCATCCCATTGCCCTCACAGGGGTCAGGTGAGGTGACAATGTGCATAATTGACTGGACTGTAGCAAGAGGGCTGATGGCAGTGTCCCCTACTTTCAGGTCACATTACTGCTACACCCTTGCAGAATGTACTTTATTTCCAAACTGTATCTGATTTAGGCATTTGGATCTGAAGAGGAAGCATACCTAGACGGAAAAGAGCAAATTTTATAATATGGTATTATGATACTTAGGAGTCTGAGCTGGAAGGGCAGGGCAAAACAAGGAGTTGTATAGACTCTGGAGCAGGGGTGAAATCCAGCAGGTTCTGACAGGTTCTGGAGAATCAGTAGCGGAAATTTTGAGTAGTTCGGAGAACCGGCAAATATCACCTCTGGCTGGCCCCAGAGTGGAGTGGGAATGGAGATTTTGCAATATCCTTCCCCCAGGAGTGGGATGGGAATGGGGATTTTGCAGTATCTTTCCCCTGCCACACCCACCAAGCCACACCATGCCCACCAAGCCACGCCCACAGAACTGGTAGTAAAAAAATTTGGATTTCACCAGTGCTCTGGAGGCTCACTATTGGTGATTCTGGCAGAATGGTTGAGATAAACCCTAGCTCAGTTATAAATATTTGCTTTACGTGTGGGGGCCCCAAGCTATAATCCCTAGGATCTGCAGCTAAAAGAATCAGATAACAGGTGTTGAGAAAGATTCCTTCATATTTGGGCTCCCAAGAGAACAGACAATACTGGGCTAAATGAAAAGATAGAACAATCTCATTCAAGACATCTTCTTGATTTCTGCCTTTCTGGAAATATATTTGGGGGGAGGAATCAAAATTTATTTCAAAAAGAAAATAAAGTCTTATATAAAGAGAAAAACAAGGTATATAACATTTGACTATAAAACAATGTTAAGATGATACATGGGTTTATGTGTATTGTTTTTCCTGCTAATTCGAATTAGTAGCTGCTAATTCATTATTATCTTAGTAGGTTGTTGTGCTGCCTTCTAGGCTATTTCTCCTTCTGATGCAGCTAATATTAACCCATTCATAAAACCAGATAATAAAATTATGCACTATTATAGTAGTAAAAAAACAATCGTATGAAAATAATGGCATCAGGTTAAAGCGTATGTTCTTAGTGACTGCTCATTTCTTACATTTCAATTTCAGGTAGTGATTAATTATTCAATTGTGAAAGGATTGAAGTACAATCAGGCAACGCCAACATTCCATCAGTGGCGTGACGCACGGCAGGTTTATGGACTGAACTTTGCTAGTAAAGAAGAGGCAACCACATTTTCAAATGCAATGCTATTTGCCCTAAATATCATGAACTCACAGCAAGATGGAGGTAAGACAAATAATTATGATTATCGGTCCACCATCACCACCTCTGTTAGCAAATTATAGCCTGTTACACAGTAGTACAAATATTAGAGTCAGGATACATGACTCATTCAGAGTGCAATATCTGCCCTTTTTTGAAAGCAAATGAAGGCAAAACCTTGGTATTTTTAAAATATGCATTTTTCTGTTTTAAGGCTTGTGTTAAATTTAAGAGAACACTACTGCTAGCAATAGCACATGCTGTTTTCTGTCTCTGCCCCATGGGGGGTGGGGATATGGATGCTCATAAAACAAATATAATCTAGGCACTTTTCATAGCTGAAATTTTACTGTTTTCATTATTATGAAGAAGTGTGATACCTTTCTTTTTCTTGTTTTAATCCAGTGGTGGGATTCAACAGGTTTGGGCCGGTTCAAACCAGTTGTTAAATTTCTGGCTGGCCCTGCCCCTCCCAGCCCCTCCCAGGAGTCCCCACGCACCCCATTTTTGCTCCCAGGAGGCTGCAGGAAGGACTACTAGGCCCAAAACGGGCCCGGGGGGTCAGGGCATCCCCCTCACAGCCTGTTTTTTGCTCCCAGGGAGGTGCAGGAAGCCAAGTGCTGCCTGTCACATCCCCTGGCCACGCCCACCCACCCAGTCATTAGGGCAGAGAACTGGTTGTTAAATTATTTGAATCCCACTACTGTTTTAATCCATCTGTGCGAGATCTATATGAGACATGAATTTGCTATGTGATGTTTAGCTTTGTTTTGTCAATCCCATTAGGTAGACCACACTATGAAATTAATTCCACAGGTTGTCTACAACTACTTTTATTGTGATTGGCTCTAACAGTAGAATCTTGTGCTGCAGATTGTGCTATAGCTCTTCTTCCTTATAATTTAATAAATCAGGAAGGAGTTTGTCTGAGTCACATCTGTTCTGGAATTAAAAATAATATTTTGGCTCCTTTTACTAGGCTAGAACTTCTGCATATCCCCAAGAAAGTTATCTTCCTCACTCTCTATAGGTCCTTATCCTAAAATAAATGTGAACATAAGATTTGGTTGACCATGATGTTTACTTCTGCTTTTCATATGCATACAAGATTTTTCTTCCCACGGCATATAGAATAATTGTTAAGTTAGAATAATGCTTAGCAATTTTTTTCTATTTTCCCCCAAAATCTAGTTGCACTTGCTTTTAGACACATTTTAAGCAAATGCTTGAAATATGAACAAAAAAATGTAAAAATAACAGTGTGTAGAGCTTTCCAGTTTATTTTGTTATCACTAAATAAACATGATTGAGTCTTCTCAAAGATGAAGAAATGTCAATTTGTATTTCCTAAACTCAGATTATTATTTAACAGGTCTGTGTTTGAATTTTATTGTACATTATTGTGATCGTTTTTGAGAAAGAAGTAAGGATGTCAAATTGATGGGATTAGTTACTTAGACTACTTCTGATGTCCTATTTTTAACATTTACTTTCTTCATAAATCAGACTCAGTACTTTATGTTGAGGTGTTTGTGAGGTTTATATAGATCATCTTGAGTGTTTGGCAGTAAACTGCTTATTACACTCAGACACCCATCTGTATGACTACCATGAGTAAATTAATTTGGCAGCATACAAATGTAATTGATTGATTAATTGATCTGCTCAGTGGTGTAGGTTGAAAAAAGGAGGAATTAACACTATATCTGCTCTCACCAGGTTCCATTTGTTTTAGCTGCAGCAGAATATTTTTGAAGCAGTGTATTCTTTGGGAGATCATTGAATACCTGGGGATAGTGCTGGCCATTTTTTTTAACCATTAGAATTATCTTTATCAGTTTTTGGTTTTTTGTTTAGATTCCCTAAGAAAATACTCTCAGTCTTTAATAAATAAGTGTCTTGAACCATTGAATTGAATAGTCATGTTAATTTAATCAATCCATCCCAGCATTTCTCTGCTGAACAATTCCATTGAATTTCTTATTACTCTATACTAGAAGAAGAAACACAAAGTCCATAGTAAAGCCATTTGGAGGGCATGAAAATCCTGAGCTTTTTTTCTTGTTCTTCTGTTCTATCGTGACAGCATAGCTGCTAAAATAGAAGCTAAGCACAAGCTTTGTGACATCAAATGTCTCATCAATAAAGATTAGTCCTCTTTATATAAAGATGGCATTGGTATTGCAGCTTTAACATAAACTTAAGTTTTTTTCTACTGCCCTGACATCAGTGGTGGGTTGGTCCCGGTTCGCACCGGTTCGCAAGAACCGGTAGTAAAAATTTGTAGTAGTTCGGAGAACCAGTAATAACATTGGCTGGCCATGCCCCCGAACCAGTCCCTGGCCCGGTCGCCGCTCACTTACTCTGCCCACCTCATCAGAAGCTTTTTTTTTCTTTTAAAAGCATTTTTTCTACAACCTCTTCGGCTGAAAAAATGCTTTTAAAAGTAAAAAAAAAGCTTCTGATGATCACGTGGCTCAGCTGGGATTGTCAGAGGCTTTTAAAAGCATTTTTTCTACAACCTCTTCAGCCGAAGAAGTTATAGGAAATAAAATGCCTTTAAAAGCCTCTGACAATCCCAGCTGAGCCACGGGATCATCAGAGGCTTTTAAAAGCATTTTTTTCTGCCACCTCTTAAAGTTGTAGAAAAAAATGCTTTTAAAATAAAAATAAAAAGTTGGCCACACCCACCCAGTCACATTACCCCCACCAAGCCACGCCCACAAAATAAGCCATGCCCACTGAACCGGTAGTAAAAAATTTTAGAACCCAGTCTGGGACATGCTTTCCCAGACTGTAAATACAGGTAGTCCTCAACTTATAACAGTTCATTTAGTGACCATTCAAAGTTACACTGGAACTGAAAAGTGATGACCGTTTTTCACACTTACAACTGTTGCAGCATCCCCATGGTCAAGTGATCAAAACTGAGACACTTGGCAACTGACTCTTACATATGATGGTTGCAGTGTCCTAGGGTCATGTGATCACCTTTTGCGACCTTCTGACAAGCAAAGTCAATGGGGAAGCCAGACTCACTTAACAGGCATGTTACTAACTTAACAACTGTAGTGATTCACATAACAATTGTGGCAAGAAAGGTGGTAAAAAAAAACCCACTTAGCAACTGTTTCATTTAGCAATAGAAATCAATTGTCCTAGAAAGTTGAGGATCACCTGTATAAATCCTTTATAGTTGGATTTAGATTACTTTTCTCTGTTGCATCATAGTTTTTATGTAACTATGATGTATTGGGAGGCACATTTATCACATGAAGAGTTGCAGTATAATTCCAAGCCTCTGGTTGTAAACAGGCTTCAAAATTTAAAATAACAGTATGTGAAAAATACAATACATAATTGCTCTACTAAGGGGTGGTTTACTTGGGGGCAGCCCACAGGAAATTTCTCTTAATATGAACATCATTGCTTCTTTTTTTTTTTACTTTAAAAAAAAGCTTTAGTGAAGAGATTTTTGTGCCCCCTATTTGAGCAATATGGCTTTGCTAATTATTTCAAATTGATCCTACCAAACATTGATTCCAAGCATTTTGTTTTATTTAGAAAACATATAAATGATATATATATATATATCAGTGATGGCTAACCTTTTCAGCACTGAGTGCCGAAAGTGCACCTGCACACCCATAATGCATTGCAAGTGTGACCCACCGATATGCGCCCCACCCCTGCACATGTGCATGTGACCCTCTGCGTGTGCCACACTACCACGCATGTGCACGTGTCTCCTGCATGCACCCTGCCCTCCGCGCATGCTCACACATCTCCCTCATGCTCCCCCATGCATGCGTGGCAGAGACCCATAAACCAGCTGACTGGTGGGAGGCGCGCACGAATGTGCGGCAGAGCTGATCTGGGGCGACGGCTCACGTGCCTGCAGAGAGGATTCTGCGTGCCACCTGTGGCACTCGTGCCATAGTTTCGCCATCACTGATATATATGATCTCCACAGGAAGGTGACAAGTTCTGTTATGAGAGTTTCAATTAATTTGTCTTCCATGGAGGAGCAAGGAGCAAATTGGAAGTAATTTTAAAAGGAAGTGAAAAATGGGGACTGAAAGAAGAAAATAGGCAGATAGTAAAAAAAAATTATGATAGGAAAGAGAAACACAAGCAGCAGGAGGAAAAATAAATAAAATTGGAAAATGAAAATGGACAACAGAAAGCAGTGACAGAAAGCACTTTTAATTTTTTTTAAAAAGACCCTCCCTTCCCATCATTTAAAGACAGAATCTTGTTTGATCTCAGGTTTCAATGACATTGGCAGATTTTAACCAGGTCTCCTTTTCATATACAGAAGCAAGTTATATTTTAAACAATTTTATTCCCCCTTATGGTAAAGTACTGTAAGTGCAGACACTTCGACTTGGACTAGAATGCCGGCAAAGATAGGGTTTGATTTTTTCCCCCTCTGTGGTCCATAACAGATTCATCCCCCTTTTACATTTTTAATTTATACTGCTAAATAAGATTTAAAACAACTTGGTAACTGCATTTCTGTTAAAGAAACCAAGTGCTCATGCCAACATATTTACATGTCTGAAAATGAAAACTTGTATCATAGTCATGTTTACAAAATGTAGCAAGATCTTGTGAAGCAAATAACACAACTGGAGATTACAGTATTTTATTTTATATTGCTCAAAGAAAAAAATGCAGTATAAACTCTCTGACATTTTTAAAAACATTGTTTGATCAGGATGCAGCAACATAAAATTAAATGTGTTTCATAATTTCTTAAATATTTCAGATCACTGTAACTGGTTAAATCTTTTTTTTTTTTTTTTTACGAAACAAACCATACGTTTCTTTTTCAACATTTGTTGCTTTTGACCAGTTGAATGAGATCATTTTCTGTCATTGTCTTTTTTCCAAAGTTAGTTTTAGAGAAAGTAAACATATATCAACTTAGCAAAGGACTGATACGATGGACCATTAGGTCTTTTTCTGTTCTGAGTTTTCTGTTTTTAAAATAATAAATATGGCAATAATCTATATATTATAACTACTCCTAATAATATGAGTATACTGTATTTCCTAGCAGCAAAAGCATTAAGAAACTTGCAATAAAAAAGAGGCTACATTGAAAACATTGGTTTTTGGTTTTGAGAATCCAAAGTGATGAACAAGTGATTGAAACTTTTTTTTCTCATACAACCTGTGAAAGTGATCTTTTCCATGCACTTAAATAGGATGAAAGAATCTTTGTAAAATACTAAACACCCTTACTAAAAATTATCATAAACTAAATAGAGTATTTTTGATGCAATTTATTTCATTTCATTTTCTTTATCTTTTTTTCTTCTCTTATTTCTCTCATACTGTCATTGTGGACAGTATTTAATTAGGTAATGTGAGAAATTGCACTGGAATAAAATGAAAAGAAAATTTTAATAGACTATCTTCTCCTTAAACAATCAAGAATTCCATGAATAAAGTTTTAAAAAGTGCATGAACACTAAGGAAACAATGATGAATGTTCCTCTTTAAGATTATTGTGTACAGTATATTGTGTCAAGCAACAATTCTTGCTTGTAAAGCTTTGTTCATGGCTTAGTCTGTGGTGTAACTTCAGACAGTGGTTTATTTAGTGAGCTATATTTGAACAAACAATATAGGAATGCAGCCTAGATTGCAACTAACTGAAATGGTGTTGGATAATCCATCTTGTTTGTTTAACTACAAAAGGAAGACTAAAGTGTAACCCTAAACATACATACATAAAGATAAGCCCAGTGAATCCAGTGATTTATTTCTAAGTAGGCGTGTATAAGATTGAAATATAAAAGCCTTTATAAAATGAGTAATTCATATAAAAGTGCAGCCCTCTATTCATCTATACATAAGCATGTCATACTGAATTTAGTAGGTTATTCCGAGCTTTGTGCATATACAATTGCAGTCTAAATGTACCTAAATGTACTTAGAAAATTTTTTAGACTAAACGGTAGCTCTTGTGATAATTTATGGTATGGTGTTTTATAAAAGGATCTCAAATAGCATGAGATGTTCACTATACAAACATAAACCATGCTGGTTTATCTATAACCTTTCAATTTCATTTTTCAGATTTTGATATTTTATGATATTCTGCCTGCTGGGAAGGAAAGGGGGAGGAGGAAAGAAGATAGAATAGGGAGGAAGGAAGTCTTCCCTGACTCATAGAGCACCTCTTGTGCACCTCCCCTCAACCTCCTTGACCCACATTATTCTCCATGTGCCTTTTCAAACCCACACAGCTCCTCTTGCAATCCCACACATCTTCTCTGACCCATGCTTCTCCCATGTGCCTGCTCTGATCTGTGCAACATCTCTTGAAAGCACCTATGCATCTTTCATGACCCACACTGCTACCATGTCTGTCCTTCCTAAACTGCACAGTACCTTTTGTGCACTCCCTAGCACCCCCAAGCACCCTTCCTGGTCCATACCATCCCCTATGTGTCCTCCCCAACCAGCATAGCATGTCTCACAACCGCTCATGAACCCCACATATTCTTCTTGATCTGCACTGATCCCCCCACCCATCCACTCTTGCAACTTTCTGATGGTTTCTCCAGTGGCTTTCTTGCTGCAAGCTTCTCATAAACAAAATAAATGGGGAAGCTGGCAGGAAGCTGGGAGCGGGAGGGAGGAGGGAGGGAGGGAGGGAGGGAGGGAGGGAGGGAGGAAGGAAGGAAGGAAGGAAGGAAAATTTCTGATACTTCCTGCCAGTTTCCCATTAGGAAAGTCAGTTGCAAAGATGACAAAAAGTCAGAAGTCATACCTGCTCCCACTGCTTTTTTTGTCCACCCATGGACTTTGTGTTTCTCTGTTTAGGTAAGAAAATATCTCTGAAAGGATGAAGCAGTGAATCACTGGTTGTCTAGTTATTATTATTTGATGCAGTCCCTAAACAGAAGTCAAGAAATTAACATCCATAATTTGCATTTGGTATGTCCCATAATGTCCAACGGATTAGCAGCTTGGCAGGTTAGAAAAGTCTATATCTTAGTTAGAGTGAGAGCAAGGGGGAAGAATATGGCCCTCTTGAAAGGCTACCAGATGCCTTCTGGTTAAACATCCTGCAGTGGCTCAACATTCTCCATAGTTGTTCCTTCAACCTCCCTGCTTTGATCTGCTCTGTAATCAGAGAAACAAACACTTTCATTTATCCACCTGCTGTGCTACAATATCTCAACAACTATTATTCTTGCTTCTGCTTCAGGCAAAATGACCCCTATTCCTCTACAAAGGCATACTGTACAGTACTATTTATAGTGAAGACTATGAGATCTGGGCTACAGAAATGGAGATCACTAGGAGATCACTTTACTGTGCCCAGTTTGGTTCTGCATAAACAAACAGTGGTAGAAGTTGCTGGTGCACTGCCTAGAAGCTGTCAGGACCTGGATTGGGAGGAACAGACCCAGATGGAATTCCTCAAAGGCTGGGTGATTTGGGTCTGTGGGCTAAACAGTGCCAAGGTAGCATGATCTTTAGCTCAGAACGTATTCTCCTGCTTAGAGGTGGTTTTGTCATTCAGGCATTCTCCTGGACTTACAACACCTTTTCAAGGAGCAGTTGTTGGGTATGACCAAGGGGGTATTTACACAGATGCATCTGGCTTCATTTTAATTTCACGTACTTGAGTTAGGTGCTGCCTACTCCAAAATGATTCTGAGTGGCTTGAAAATCTTGTGTGTTGTTCCTGGCTCAACCAGCCCTGCTCACAGACTCTCTCATGCACTAATCATCTCCCTGTTGGAATTAGTAGTCCTTGACATACGACCACAATTGAGCTCAAAACAAGACAGTTGTTGTGCCTCATTTTATGACCTTTTTGCCAAAGTTGTTAAACGAATCCGTGCAGTTGTTAAGTTAATCATGCAGTTGTTAAGAGAATCTGGCTTCCCCCCATTGACTTTACTTGTGGGAAGCCAGCTGGGAAGATTACAAATGGTGATCGCATCACCTCAGGACAATGCAACTATTTGCATTGCATACCAGTTGCCAAGCACCTAAATTCTAAATTTGCATGGCCATGGGGATGATGTAAGGGTTGAAAGTGTGAAAAATGGTCATTTTTTTAGTGCCATTTTGAACAGTCACTTAATGAATGGTTGTAAGTTGAGAACTGCCTGTAATATTGTACATGAGGTTGCCCCTGAAAAGCACTTGGAAGTTATAGCTGGTAACTCTGAGGTGGTGTTTTCCATGGATGATCCCATTGCTTTAACTAACATCAACCTAGGTAAAGAAATAAAATATTTTTTTTTCTTCTAATATGATTTACCTTGTATGGAGAAGATTGTCTTACGAATATCTTGTGGTAAGAGTCAGAGCCCAAATATCTCTGTTTAGAAATGTAGCAGGAAAAGAATTACTGTTGTTTATATACATAAAGATTTACCAGCAGTCATTTTGAAAGCACATTTTAAAACACATCTCTTGGGAAAGTTCCTTAATGTTTTCCTGCTTTCACAGAAATCAGTGTCAGCTGGGAGGAGTGGGAGATATGAGGAGCAAAGATACAAATAGAAAATAGATGCTGAATCAGAAAAATAAAGAAAATCAATATTTCTCTCTTCATTTTAGATCAGGGGTGTTCAATCTTGGCAATTTTAAGACCTGTGGACTTTAACTCTCAAAATTCTTCAGCCAGCATGGCTGGCTGGGGAATTCTGGAAATTGAAATCCACAGGTGCTAAAATAGCCAAGATTGGACACCTTGGCTTTAGATTTTTTTTAACCCTAAGCATTTTTGTTTCTTCTAGAAGAATGTGTTATTTTAAACAGTTGTATTCTCACTAAAACCCCTTATATTCTCTCTTCTTGCTTGGTGTACTTGGAACTCCTTTACAGCTCTCCTTTCTGATGTTTCTCCTCATCTAACTGTGCTCTCCCAAATGGAGGGCTCCCAGAATGGAGGGCTCAGAACTGATACTGCTCTTTGCTCCTGTCATTTGAGGACAATATAGAGCTGCTGAGACTAATTTTGCTTCCAAACATCCATTTTCAACTCATAGATGTTAGAGGAAGTGTGTTAATTTGCTCTGTAGCATCATGGATGGGCAGACACAGCTAAGCATTTAGGTAATTCACCAAAAGAGATTCCTTCAAATCTATTCTCAAAGGAGCCCTTGATTCATCAACACTAATTCACAATTTGAAACATCTCTCTTTCTCCTCTTGTTTCTTTTAATCTACTCTATTCTTAGAATGCAAATTTAAATTAGTTTAAATAGTTGTAATTCCTACTGATACAAGAAACTGATAGGAGCGGAATGATTTTTTCAGAATTTAAGAACAGTGCAGTATTCATACTTTGCATATAGAAGATCCAATTCATTTCCCAATTGTAAAAAGATCAGGTAGCAATAACGTGAATTTAATATAGTCTGGATTTATAAGTGCATATTTCAAAAATATAGTGGATTTTGAAATGGATATTAGAAATATCTTAGAATTTAGAGACAACAGTCAATTCATATTCAATTCATATACAATTCCAATTTTATTTTCTCTCCTTTATGAATTATTTGAGGGAGGGAGGGAGGGAGGGTGGGAGAGAGAGAGAGCTTCTAATATCCTAAAAATCCCATTAGCTCAAGTAGAGCACATAGTTTGCATGAAGGGAATTCAGATTTCAGAGCTGCCACCCTATTTTTATTCCTATTATTTAAATTCCCAAGTTATTTTTGCTGTGTTAAGTTCAGTCTCCAATTAAAAGAGAGCAGAATAAAGAAAGACTTCTGCCTTGGGGAATGATGTCAGTGAGAACACACTATATGAAGCAGTGATACCAGCTGGGTTTAAATTGCCACACAATAACTAATCTTTCTTTCCTTCTTAGTTTCTAATTTATTTATTTTTAGATAAAAAACATTTATGAAAAAATAATCTAATTTTTAAATCCCATTTTTTATTATTTTTATAAGTAATTCAAAACAGTGAACATATATTATACTTCTTCCTTTTGTTATTTTGTTATTTATTACAACCTTGTGATATGGGTTAGACTGAGAGAATGACTGACCCAGAGTCACCCAGCCAGTTTTCATGCCTAAAGCAGGACTAGAACTCACAATCTCCTATTCCAGCACCTTAACCCAGGGGTGTCAAATTCGCAGGCCGGATGTGTCACATGCTGGCCATGTCCACCCCCAGTTTAACGAAGGAGAAAAAAGTCATGATAGGTCACGTGACAATGACATGACGCGAGTTTGACACCCCTGCCTTAACTATGACATCAAATAATGTAGTGTGATGTAATGTGACCTTATTCATAACATGAATATACCAAGCAATGAATTAATAGCAAACATCTGTCTTTTATTTGCACTTCAATTGGATGTGTTGACTTTCTAAGACTGTTTCTATGGAATGTTTTTCAGATTTTCTCATCCACCATATTAATTATCTACAGATTAACACAGTTGGAAGGGACCTTGTAGGTCATCTAGTCCAACCCCCTGCTCAAGCAGACCCTACACCATTTCTGACAAATGGCAGTCCAATCTCTTCTTGAAAGCTTCCAGTGATGAAGCTCTCACAACTTCTGAAGACAAGCTGTTGGTTGATTGTTCTCACTGTCAGGTTGAACCTCTCCTTGTTCAGTTTCCATCCATTATTCCTTGTCTGGCCTTCAGGTGCTTTGGGGAATAGCTTGATCCAGTGGTGAAACCTAAAATTTGTTACTACTGGTTCTGTGGACGTGGCTTGGTGTGTGTGGGGTAATGTGACTGGGTGGGCGTGGCCAATTTTTTTTATTTTTAAAACCATTTTTTACATGTAAAACCATGTAAAAAAATGCTTTCAAAAGGCTCTGACGATCCCAGCTGAGTTGCCTGATCGTCAGAGGGTTTTTAAAAAACCCTCAGGCAACTCAGCTGGGATCGTCAGAGCTTGGATTGTCAGAGTTTGGATTGTCAGAGCTTGGATCATCAGAGGCCTCTGATGATCGCGCGGCTCAGCTGGGCATGGGAGGTGGGGGCAGGGATTTTTGCTACCGGTTCTCCGAACTGCCCGCCACCATTGCTACCTACTCGCCCGAGCCGGTCTGAACCGGGAGCATTTCAATCTTGGCTTGATCCCTTCCTCTCTGTGGCAGCCCCTCAAATATTAAAACACTGCTATCATGTCTCCCCTGGTTCTTCTCTTCACTAAACTAGCCATGCCCAGTTCCTGCAACCGTTCATCATATGTTTTAGCCTCCAGTCCCCTAATCATCTTGGTTGCTCTTCTCTGCACTCTTTCCAGAGTCTCAACATCTTTTTTACAGTGTGGTGACCAAAACTGGATGCAGTACTCTAGGTGTGGTCTTACTTACTTAACTAACTAACTAACTAACTAACTAACTAACTAACTAACTAACTAACTGGCAGAGACTAACTAACAAAATAAGAAAGTATCTCAGTTGTTTGATAAACTCTTAAGTGACTTCTACCCTGTGTCAGAGTCTGTCATACTCCATGGTGCATAGAAGATGTTTAAGGATGGAACTTGGTAAGAAGATCTCTGATTCTCACAGCAGGAAAAGCTAGAGAAGAGACAAATGGCAGAAGCCTTCAAGTATAGTAAATTACATGGCCACAGGTTCAAATAGTGGTGGCAGAGGCCCAGTATATAGTACATACAGTATATAGTTCAGATTCCATGTTAAATGAAAAATGTTTTTTGTATATAGGGCTTCCTAATTTGCATATTTAGGAATATTGTAATTGTATGCCTATTTGTATCTATGTCTTTCTGATTCTCTGTAGTATTGCTACTTAATTTCTTAAGAATCTCAGAGTGAGGAGACTTTAATTTGAAACAGTATGAAGCTTGGCTGGTGATATTAGTGCCAATGTCATGGGTATAGGTAAATATAGGAAAATATTATGGATAATATATAGGCATGTTATAAGGCCTGTTTATAGACTTGGATAGAAAAGAGACCAAGTATTTTGCCTTTGACTGCATCTCCACAGAAATTAACAGTAAGAGTTTTTAACATTGTTGGCAATATGGTAGGGATCTTGGAACTTCCAACAGGCACTGACATATCAACAAAGTTCTGCTATGAACAGTTTGAGAAGTCTGAATTTATGCCATTCTTTCTCCCTTGGATAACGTTCTTATATCTCTTTACTCCATTGTCTTCCTCTCTATCATGGCTTATTAGGATATTCAAAGAGAGTTGGTTATAAAGAACTGAATGTAAGAGAACAAATTGAAGCTAAATCTGGATAAGACAGAATTGTCAATTCCAGAGGCTGATTTTTTGAAAATATGCCTGCACTGAATAAGGTTATGTTTCTCTTCAGATTTGGGGATCTGTCTTTAATGCTGAATAGACAAGTTACATTAGGGAAAGGGAGCATTTTCAGCATTGATTGATAAAAAAAATTGTATTCTTTGCTAGAAATAAGAATCCTGGCATTGATTGGGCATATTCAAATAATTTTCTTGATGCATTATTGCAGTTCAATGTTCATAGAATTTTTTTTTTATACGTCTTAGAAGGGAGCACAGGAGTGGTAGCGGGGGTGCTTCCAGAGTATACCATATCACAACTGTGTTTCAAATTGTTGTACTATTTGCCATGTCCTTTCTAGTCTCAATTGAAGGTACTAATTGTCCTATGTAATACCTTACATGAGTGGTTCTCAACCTGTGGCCTCTGAGGGGGAGCACAATGTCACAGAGGGTTTGCAAAGGCTTGAAGAAATGTTGTGATTTAAATCTTAAGCCTTGGGGATCCGTGGCCATGGTCCATGGACACAAAAGGTATTTAAAGGGGAGGGGGGGGTCTGTGGTGAAGAAAAGTTTGAGAACCACTGCCTTACATAGTTTGGGACCAGATTAGATGCAGGACCATCTGCATCCATTCAGTGGCACATGTCTTGCAGATCCTACATAATATCAGCAACTAATTTTGAAACTGAATCCAGATTATGTAATAATTTGGTGCTGAAACTTTCCTCTTTTGTATTACAGTTTAGAAGAGGGCTTAAATATTTTTAATACAGGTCTTCTAGAACTTTTCATAATTTTAGAGTTTTTAATTAGGATTTAATAATTCTATTGAATTATGAATATTTGTGGGTTGAGCAAATATTGGGACTTGACAGCATATACAAATTTAAAAATAAAGAGAAAACAAAGCAGTCTGCCATTGTAGTAATATCATAGTACATGTGAACAAATAAGGATCCTAAAATAAGATCCTGGTAAGTCAGGTGATTAAGAATGTTTTTCAGTATTCTGTTGATGAAAAGTTGTCTATTTTAAAATCGTAGGTGTCAGTAAGACAAACTGATCCGTCATGAGTACATTTTTGGCTATCATTTGATAATCATGTTACTTAATTCAACCAGACTGGAACTTGTGACTTGGTAGTGTAAAGCTTCCTATCCCATTGCTCATAGGTACGGATTTGTTTAGGCTTCTTATTTTTGACATGGGTTTCGTACGATGTACTTATTTATAGAGACAATCCATATATTATATTAGAGTGAAATCATTTTAAAAAAAAAACACCCATGGTGGGCATATTCTAGCTTTGTTTAACAAGTCCTGCTCATTCCATAGGAGACAATTAACACAGACACTTAACTCTTATTGTTTATGTGAATGAGATGCCTGAATCAAACCTACTGTGATTGGATAATTGGTTTAGTCAATACATAAGCTGGGGATAGCTGAGTTTATTCTTAATCATTTATAGCCTGTTTCAGTAGTGAAATGTAAAATTTGTTACTACCGGTTCTGTGGGCATGGCCAACTTTTTTTTTTTTACTTTTAAAACCATTTTTTCTACAACCTCTTCAGCTGAAGAGGTTGTTTAAAAATGCTTTTAAAAGCCTCTGACGATCCCAGCTGACTTGCCTGATCCGCAGAGGCTTTTTTTCCCTTTTAAAAACATTTTTTCTATAACCTCTTCGGCCAAAGAGGTTGTAGAAAAAATGCTTTTAAAAGCCTCTGATGATCCCAGCTGAGCCGCACGATCATCAGAGGCTTTTTTTTTTTTTACTTTTAAAAGCATATTTCTGGCCAAAGAGGTTGTAGAAAAAATGATTTTAAAAATAATTTAAAAAAGCCTCTGATGATTGCGTGGCTCGGCTGGGCAATGGGGGGGGGCAAGGATTTTTGCTACCGGTTTTCCGAACCACCCGCCTCTATCGCTACCAGATCGGGTGATCCAGTCTGAACCGGGAGCATTTCACCCCTGGCCTGTTTCCTCCAAAATAAGATAATCATCCCCTGATAATAAACCCAAACAGGCTTTTGAGAGCATGGCAATAAGGCCAAGCATTTATTTCAGCGTTTAAAAAAATATAAGACAGGGTCTTATTTTCAGGGAAGCACAGTATTAATGTTGCTCCATACAACTTAACAGGAATGTGAGGGAGAGAACTTTTTGTGAGATTAAGCTTTGGAATGTAAAACCAAATGAATGAAGTTATTCCTTAAGGATAAATGTTGGGCCAAATAATCATACTACCAAGTGTATATTTGTATATGTGTCAGGAATGGGGCACCTAGAAGCAAAGGAATCCCCTTATCCAATGTTCAGTCAAGCCTGCGTTAGTAAGGCAGAAATAAAGGGGCTTTTTTTGTCTTCACTTAAAAAATTCCTTAAGAATACCATTCTATTGGGTGCTGCTTTTCAGTTGGGTTGAGGAAACTGGAAGGTTATGACGACTAAAGAGCAATTCTTTCCCTGAAACTCCCAATGGAATTCTTCTTTTCACAGCAGCTGGAATGGATTGTTGAGATCTGGCTTCCTGCCCTCAGACGATAGGCTTAAAATTATGGGGATAGGGTCAGGAATATGGGGCATATTCTCAGGGATCATAAGGAGTGCACAGAAAGTCTTTGAACTACCCAACAGCCTGGTTTTGGTAGAATTACTCTTTCCTGCATCACTAAAATATTTTACCAAAAACGCCCTTGATAAAATGGAATAAGCTAATAAGCTATCCTTCCATCAGTGAAAAGTGGACCCATGCTGAATTCCAAGATAGTGCAATCAATACACTGCCAAAATGGTGGCCACAGAAGGTAATTTACCAGAAGGTAAATGTTTGAGGTTGCTGTCCACCCAGTTTTCTTTCAAATCTCCTAGGTATTCTCTAAGGCTTCAGTGTCTTTTTTTCTGGATAGGTAAGCATACTTCCAAATAAAGTACATGGTTACAGCATCCTATTTTCATTTTTGCCCTGGAATTTTATAATTAAAGCTCCTAACTAGCAGAAAGTATCTTTAAGCAATGTTAGATTGTTATTATTATTATTATTTATTTATTATTTATTTAATTTGTATACCGCCCTTCTCCAACAGGACTCAGGGCAGTGAACAGCCACAATAAAACACAACATATAAAATTTAAAAGCAGTTTAAAATACATTAAATAATTTTGGCCATCAATTTAAAACAACCCAGTTAAAACCAATTACAAATTAAAACCGCAAGGATGGGATCAAGCCAGCCCGGCTAGATGAAATAGATGTGTTTTCAGGGCCCGACGAAAAGTCCGGAGGTCTGGTATCGTGCGTAAACATTGTGTCAGAATGTTTTCATTTCTAATCTCCAGTGATTCCTGTTCTTGTATACTTAACTTTATTTAGAAAAGGTGCGTTATGAATGATTCTGTGTAGATTAATTTTCCACTTTCTTGGTGGATTACGTATAAAATTATGACACAGAGTGACAATTTAAATAGTGGAAGCTAATTGAAGATTGACAGTGATGTAATTTTTTGAATTTCCATGTAGTCTGTCTCGGCAAAATGCAGTTCTTAAATCACCTAATGATTATTGGGGACATCGTTTATTTTGCTGCAGATTAATTGTTATTAATCTATTAAAACTCACCATGGAAATAAGTAACTGGGGAAAAGAGATCTTCTGTTAGTGCCAAGTTCCAAAATCATTAGATTTGTCAGCTGTTCTCAGGTGGATTAATGTTATATTAGTTCCATTCTTTATCAGATTGTTAAAAAAAAAAGCCTAGCACTTATAACCAGGGAAAAGTAACAGATTTGCAAGAAAAATGTATTTAAATCATCTCCGAGCAATTGAATCTGAGTGCTTGTAATAATGCCCTATATAAATGTGTGTGTCAGTGTTGTTATATATTAAAAAAAGAGCTTTTAACGCATGTTGTTTCACCCACTAATTCCACTTCTCAAAACAGGACCTCGGAACTCTACTGTAATTCATGTTGACAAGTGACATGTGATGCCGGTTGATGGGTCTCAAAGACTCATCTCCTGTTTCAGTCCCTCCAAAGTCTGCCTAATCTACGACATATATGGTCGAGGGAGACATGTGTCTGCTTTTTCCTGTCATCACGTCTCTGATTGGAGGATTTTTAGGTCCAAAATATCTCAAGGAGTCTTTAGGGTTATTGGTTGTGTTCCAGGTTTACTCTTCTCTCTCCCTTCCCCTCCTTTCTTTTTTCCCTCACTCGGAACTTTTCTACACAAGGGATTTCTCTTGTTATGCTGGAGACTGATTCTGTGGCTGCTTAGCTGCAAAGTCCTTCTTCCGGATGTGTCATTTGGATACAGTATCCTCTATGCCCAACGCAAAAATCAGTTGGAAGAGTTGTCTTGTCCCTCTTTATGTTGCAACGTGGAAAGTAACCTAATGTTTTAAAAATGCCAGTCCGACGGACTCGGCATGGTCATCTGAAGGGAGTGAGTTGGGCCACTATCAGCTTGAGTGCACACAGTAAGTAACAGTTTCTGTTCATTAAGAGCATAGCCAATTGCTCAAGGCCTTCCCAATATTATCTACTGCTGCATTAAATTGGGGGGGGAGAGAAATGTCGCATTTTGCAAGTGTGCATCTCTGCACGAGTGGGCAGTAGCTTCTTTGCAAAACAAGGGCAACTAAAAGTATCTTGCAGGTTCAGATATCCTGGTCCTCTGCAGAATAAATTTCACATTTTCAGCTTTTTAGATGGTTTAGGTAACCTATATAGAATCATTTTATATGATAATCATAATATTTAGTGAGGAGAGGAACAAAAGAATAGCTAGTAACTATGTTGACTAATAATTGATTATATTTGATTCAGATTCTTCTTGGGCTATTATGTGCATTCTATGGAAGACAGTGGCAAGACAATTTGGTGTGAGGAGAATACAAGTTCAAAGAATAAAAAAAGTAAAAGAATAGAAGAGGAAACAAAAATAGAAATGAAATGGAAAATGGAAAACAAAATAATGTTTCAGGCTTGGATGTCCTGTTAGTTTTCAAAATATCATTATTATTATTATTATTATTATTATTATTATCATCATCATCATCATCATCATAATATTTCTGTGAGTTATTTTTTTAGTGTGCAGCCTGAAAAATAAAAGGATTTTTAAAAACTTTTTGTTCACTGTTCATATGTTACCCTATTTTTCTGCTACTCTAAACTTGGAAGAATGAAGAGTGGCACACAGGCATTATTTCCACAGAGTTTATTTTTGGCTATTTGAGGTTAATTTGGGTTGTAAATTATCCCCAGTACACCCTGTAAGAATAACATGAAAGCATAACGCCTGAAGCAAGCATGACAGAGCTATTTCCCCATGCCTTTTATAAACTTGTTTTGTGTGCCTTGCTTTAAAGTGAACAGGGTTTTTTTTCTTCACCTGATAGCATAAGTTAATAACTGCTTTAACAATACAGAGCTTTTCAGAAAAGTTTTGCTTCTTAAAGAGGGTCTGTCTGTTTTAATGATTCTCTATGGTTTTATGGCACATTGGTCTAGACCCATGATGGCGAACCTATGGCACACGTACCATAGGTAGCACATGGAGCCATATTGGTGGGCATACAAGCTCAGCTGCAGCCAACTGATTTTTGGGCCTTCTGGACCCACCGGAAGTCAGGAAACATGCTGGAGGGCCTCTGGGGGGGGAGGACGTTTTCACCCTCCCCAAGCTCCTAGAAAGACTCTGGAGTGTGGGGAAAGCAAAAAACGGGCCTACTCGGCCCATCGTGTCAAAAGCGGGGGGAGCGCGCGGGGGGGGTCATACATGCATGTAGGGGGGGCAGGGAGCATAGAATTATGGGTGTGGGCACGCGTGTCCGCAACCCCCCACCCCGGACACCCTCCACTTTTGGCATGCGATGACAAAAAAGTTAGCCATCACTGGTCTAGACTGTGAGATTTTATTCTTATTTTTTTGGGATCATCATTCTCAGGTACTGAAATACAGTACCAGCAAAACAGAATGCATTGACATTGGAGAATGGAACATATCATGAGTTATTGCAACCTTCTCTTTCCAATTACAAAATACTGAAGAAGTTGGAGATGATGGAATTCACTGACACACTAACAGCACAATGAAAAAGCATATATGTATAGAATGTTTTGTGTGTGTTAGAGGTTAACTCCAGTTTTCAGCCATATTGACTGTCAGTGGGAGCTGCAGTTCCTACATGTCTAGAAGGACATGTAGGCCAAGGAAGGCAGGTGTAGGCAGTACCAAAGATGGCTATATCTTGGCATGAAGTAGCTGCTCATGTTCCATTGACTCTCATAGTATTCATGAAAATATGTACTATGTACATACTTATTTAAAAGAAAGCAGATTAACAAAACCTTAAAATTCTAAACCTCTTTCCCTTCATGGAAAAAAAATCCCTTGCTACAGGAGAAATTATTTACTTTTCTGGATTAATGTTTTCATTAATAATTTAAAATAATTAATTTAAATTAAATTAATTAATTTGATGAGCGGTGTATGTTATTTTTTCAGTCTTCAAATGAGTATTGTTTTATAACTTGTTTTAAGTTATTGCTGTTAGCATTACAAGAACTTTAAACTATTTCTTTTAAAAAACAAAGTAAGAAACTCAAGAATTAGTTTGTTACCTGTTTTACAGGTTTTTGTGTATTACCTCTATGAAGTAGATAATTAGTATCCCTATTTCATAGATTAAAGTTTGTTTGGGACTATCCATTCAGTCTATGAATAATCTCACATAATCAATAAAATAGTTCTGTCCATATCCTGAATTATTTGTCCTTTTGGAAAAAATTTTTTGCCATTAATTCATGGGATGGGTGGAATCAGCCCT
The DNA here is from genome assembly GCF_029215685.1 of Pituophis catenifer annectens. Classification (NCBI taxonomy): domain Eukaryota; kingdom Metazoa; phylum Chordata; class Lepidosauria; order Squamata; family Colubridae; genus Pituophis; species Pituophis catenifer. The sequence continues at coordinate 312,116,172 of NW_027256881.1, forward strand.
TTTTATCTGATTCTTTGCAGAACTTTGTCACTGAATATTATCAGAACTTCATCTAACATGTAAGCTTCCAGTTTGAAAAGTAAGCAATCCCTTTAGTGTAATCAATTTAATTAAAACACCAGTTGTCTATGTATTTTATTAAATATTCAGGGGTTATTTTTTCCCGCCCCCCCCCGCCCCCTCCGATCTTTGTAAATCAGACAAATTTTGACTTTCCCTACAACAGTAATATTTTCTCTATCATATCCTGTTCAAAAGAAATTTCTGAAAGACTCCATAAAAAAGCCATCAATGCCTATCAGGGTAGGGAAAGTAACAAAGCCATTTCTAAAGCTCCAGGATTCCAGTGAATCACAGAAACACCATGTTTTTCTGCGCTGCAGTCTTAAACTGCTTATATGCCAAACATAGACAAGCTAAAAATGAAACCTGTTCAAGAAATTTCCAAATTTCAACCTCTTTCCCTGCTGTTTAGACTGTTTTACATGAATGTTGATTGTTGGTTTCTAATGCTTGTTTGCCACTCATGGATGGAGGGATGGATGGGGAAGGAGGGAGGGAGGGAGGGAAGGAAGGAAGGAAGGAAGGAAGGAAGGAAGGAAGGAAGGAAGGAAGGAAGGAAGGGGTTAACCTACTTTTCTCTATTACTTGGGCTAGAAAAAGAAAATAGCAGAATTCAAGATAATTTCACCTGGCTTAAAAAGACCCACATCATGCCAGTCTTCCATCAATGAGTTTGTGTTTTTTCTCTCTGGTTTTTTTTTTTTTTTTTGGTCTTGTTCTATTGGTGACATTAAATGGTCATGAAGGGCAACAACCAATGACTAGAAGGGAAGGAGAATCTTGCCAAATGCATAGTAGGCAATTGGAGCAGAAGTGTTTACCCACATTAAAATGAATTATAGCAGGCAGACTGGATAGTACAGCTTGAGGTGACACAAATCAGAAAGTACTTCCAACACATAGCAAGAAAAGTAGGGTGGAAAGGTTTCTTCTTGGTGAATTTGTTATGGATCAAGGATGACACATCTTAAGCACTGATAAAATTTCATTCAAGGATATGAAAAAAGTTCAGAAAGTGCAAATCATATTAATATGATTTAATAGAATCATATGAATATGACTACAAGATCTAACTGTCTACTGAATAATTGTTTCAATGTCAGCAACCTATAGGTATATTTCTAAGTCTGATTAAAAATGAATGTGAGATGAATAATTTTTGAGCTTTTTTGTTTTGAGGGGCACCATTTTGCAGAAATTACTCACTATCTTTATTAAGCTGCCTTTACTGAGAGCAAATGCTTAATGCCAACTATATTTGCATGCTTTACCAATGCACCTCTAAAATAAGAGCAACACATTGGAATAAACTCAGAACACTAGTCAAATGGTGTTCTTTAGCCTTTACTCAAATCTAGTGATGAATAGCTTATCTGAACAAACACAAGACTCTATTATTAGCCAAACATTTTAATTAACCCACAGAGAAGGTAGAACTGAACAAGAAATCTCTTGGCTGGCATTTTCCTAAGTAGTTTGTCTCGACAATTCACACACTAAATTTAAAGACAGCATGTGTGTCCCATAAGAATACGCTAATGTTTTGATAGAGGCAGCCTTGTAGCAATCTTTTCTTATTGATTTCATTCATAGTTGAGAAGACTTGCATGATCAAATGAAATAAAATTGTTAATGTTATCTCAAATGAATAATATTGAACATTATGGTGGGAACATTATACTGATGGATACTGATACTGGATACTGATGGATTATATAAATGGCTGATCAAGCACAGTATTTTCTTCCCGAAAAATGTTTGGTGATTACGTTAGACCCATTCAAACTGAATAGAAATATAATTTTAGAATGACTGTGTCTTATAGGAATCTTGAGAAATATTAAATTAATTTTTAATGATTATAGTATAATGTGTTTAATCACATAATGATTCCAACATGCTGCATGAATTCAACAGGGCTAAATGCATTTTGCTGCTGATTTTCATTTATATTATTTATTTATTTTATTTATTAAATTTATATCCCGCCCTTCTCCCCGAAGGGACTCAGGGCGGTGAACAGCCGAGAATTAAAATGACATACAATATAAAAGTTAAAATAATTAAAAATAAATTAAATTAAACGGCCACCCCAGTTTAAAATCCCTAGCGATACAATTAAAAACTAACCCATAAAACCTATTCAGGCCAGGCCGGCTTGCTGAAATAAAAACGTCTTCAGGGCCTTACGGAAAGTGCGGAGATCCGGAATCAGCCGTATTCCGGGAGGTAGCTCGTTCCAGAGGGCGGGTGCTCCCACAGAGAAGGCTGTCCCCCTGGGGGCCGCCAGCCGACATTGCTTGACCGGCGGCACCCTGAGGAGGCCCTCTCTGTGAGAGCGTATTGGCCGGTGGGAGGTTATCGGTAGCAGAAGGCAGTCTCGTAAATACCCTGGCCCTAAGCCATGGAGCGCTTTAAAGATGAGAACCAACACCTTGAAGTGCACTCGGAAGACCACAAAATAATATAAATGCATTTTGCTGCAGTATCCAACAGTAGTCAGCCAGCACTGATGGATTCCAGTTGCCCTCATACCGTTTTTCTGTTGTGACAGTGTCCTGTGAAAACTTTCATCACATTCGTCACTGACTACACCTTGATTTGCGCTAAAGTCCAAGTGTGAATGTAGAAAATGAATCTTCAGTAACATGTTGCGCTTCATGGTCTTGTATGTTGTAACAAGTTTGTCAACCAGCTGAATGTAGTTTGGTACTCTGTAGTTACCAAGAAATTCTCAACAACATCCTTGAATGCTTTCCAAGCAATATTCTCTGGTCCCACTACAGATCTTTGAACTGCTTGTCACTAATTATGTATTTTGTCTGTGGACCAATAAAAATGCCTTCCTTAATCTTGGCATCAGTTATTCTTTGAAACATCTGTCTCAAATAACAAAAACCTTCACCTTCCTTGTTCATTGCTTTCACGAAACCTTTCATCAGTTTGAATTTTATGTGAAGCAGAGGCAAGAATATCTTTTTTTCCCCGGATCAAAAAATGGTTCATGTGCCATGTTATTCTGTCTTGGAACCAAATTCTTTTGGAGTGGCCATGTCTTTTTAATGCAACGCAACTCTCTTGAATAGTTGTCCCATTTGCATATGTAACTGTAGTACTTGGTATGTCCAAGCTGCATTCCAAGCAGCAGAACCACTACTTTTAGAACTTCACAGATATTCCGGTTGTACTTGTATTAGATGTGCATCAACAGTTCCATGTTTCATATGTTTCTTTCATGTGTGCAGCACAGCCAACAGGTATTGAAGGGTATACATTTCCATTATATAAAAACGGAAGATTTCTATAAATAGGTTAAAATACAAGTTATTTTTAGTAGCCAAAAATCTATAAGATACATCTCAAAGTGTTCAGGAAACTTGTTAGCCAATGTAACTTTCAATATTGTCAATGTTTAAGAATCCGATGTACTCCTTCAATTCCTGAATTCCTTTTTGGTTTGGTGTATGGACCTCAATATTCTATGGAAAACTTGGTGAAGTCCTTGAAATACTAAAATTATAGCCCTATCCTCCCTGCTCCTCCCCAAAAGTGATATTGGAGGTTTAGGAACATAATGATTATACCATGATTTTGTGTTACTTTTTTAAAAAATGTATCTTACTCTAAATAATTGCAGAATGAGATACGTTCCATATATTTATGAAATAAAAGCTGTGATAATGTAGTGGTTAGAATGCAGTATTGCAGGCTAACTCTGCCCACAGCCTGGAGTTCAGTCCTGACCGGCTCAACTTTGATTTAACCTTCCATCCTTTGGTGGTCAGTAAAATGTGGACCCAGATTGTTTAGGGCAATATGCTGACTTTGTAAACTGCTCAGAGCATGCTGCAAATCACTATGGAGTGGTATTTAGGTCTAAATGTTGGTGCTATAAGCAGATATGATGGCTATTGACTAAAGTTTTTCTCAAATGTTTTTTTTAATTTTTGCTAAATTTGTAAATTGTTTTAAGGGTCTTATGACTACTTTTAGGACAGCCACCTGGGAAGAATAAAATAAATCAATGAAATTGCCTGTTTGTATTGCTGAACTGAACACTTCTTCAAGGCAATTTCTCATAGAATTTCCATAGTAGTATTCTGGTAGTTCTCCCCTTATGACCAGTTGCTTAACAACTGCTCAAAGTTATGACAGACCCTACCAAAGTATACTCTCAATCCAGTTCCAAAGTTTGAACAGCCAGAATAGCTACAGAAATAAAATGTGGATCTAAAGTTTTAGAGACATTTTTAAATCAGTCAGCCAACCTAGTTTTGACAAAAAAAACTTGCCTTCAAAAATTAATAATTAACAATTTACAGTACAAAATAACAGAGTTAGAGGAAACATTGGTGGTCTTCTAGTTCAAGCAGGAGATCCTATACTATTCCAGAGAAATGGCTGTCTAATCTTTTCTTAAAAACCCTCAGTAATGGAGCACCCACAATTTCTGGAGGCAAGTTGTTCCATTGATTAATTGTCTCACAATCAGGAAATTTCTCCTTAGTTCTAGATTGGATTTGTCCTTGATAAATTCCCAACATTATCTCTTGTCCTGCCCTCAAGTGCTTTGGAGAATAGATTTGACCCCCTCTTCTCTATGACAGCCCGTCAAATATTGAAAGATTGCTAACATTGTCTCCCCAGTCCTTCTCTTAGTTAGACTAGATATACCAGATTTCTGCAACTGTTCATCGTATATTTCATTCTCCAGCCTCCAATTATCTTTATTGCTCTTCACTGCACTCTTTCTAGGGTCTCAACACCACTTTTGTTTCGTGTGTCTAAAACTGGATGCAATATTCCAACAGTGGTTTTACCAAGGCAATATAAAACAGTACTAACACTTCATATGACCTTGATACTATCTCTTTGTTAATGCAACCTAGGATTAGATTGGCTATTCTGGCAGCTACAGCACATTGCTGGCTCATATTTAAGTTGTCTACTAGGACTCCTGGATCCCTCTCATAGTTACTGCTGTTGAACCCAATGCCACCTAAACCAAGTACACTTGGCTTTTTACTTGGATTGTATTTGGTTTTTCACTTGGATGGCAGTTTAATAACATGTTAGAAGCTTTCCAATTACCAGTGAGCTAGTTGCTATTGTACCTGATTAGGCCATATTTCAGGTCATTTGATAACTAGGTGAGACTGTTGTGTGTTGAAGTTCTTTTGAGTATTCCTTAGAGAGTAGCATTTATTTGGGAGTGAGGTCACTTTGCCACATGATTCCCTTTTTCCACCAGTCTTTCTCTATTAAGAGTATAACTCCATAGGGCTGTATTAAGTTTTGAAAATGTTTCAGAAGAAGAGCTATTGTTTTTTTTTTTTACAAATGTAATATCTCTCTCCTGAATTTTTAGCAAGCTTCTGCACAAGCCTGAAAAAAAAGCCACTAATTTTAATAAATCAATATATCACAATATGATTCTTAAAACACTACCACCTATTTCCTCAAGCTTATACAGAAGCCTGAAAAAATCAGATTATTTTAGTAACAGAAAGGTGCTATAGTTTTTTTTTTACAAATGTAATATCTCTCTCCTGAATTTTTTGCAAGCTTCTGCACAAGCCTGAAAAAAAAGCCACTAATTTTAATAAATCAATATATCACAATATGATTCTTAAAACACTACCACCTATTTCCTCAAGCTTATACAGAAGCCTGAAAAAATCAGATTATTTTAATAACAGAAAGGTGCTATAGTTCGTGTGAGGTCCAAAGTACTTGTGAATTATTTTCAGAATTTCAGAATTATACATTGCATTTGTATGCAAGAGCAGTCCTAAGATTATTTTAGGCAGCTGTTAGGTCCCATACTAATGATGCAATGAAAGGATTTCAGTCCAGAAGCAATTAAAACAATCAGCATACTGCTTGGGATAGCATGCCTCCTTGTCTTCCATGGACCACGGCAGGTGTTGTTGAATGATAAAGATGAGAGCACATATTTAGGAAGAGAAAGAGAAAGAAATCTAAATTAGTAGCAGCAAATATGAAAGATGCTGGTTTTGAAAGGACACTTGATCTGAACTATTTGTATCTCACAAATATAACACCTCTTTTCTTTGCAACCACCTGCACTGTTTGGTGGACATATTAAATAACTGATACAGCAGTTCCCTCCTCTCATTTCCTCTGGGAGAAGGGAACTGCTGTATCAGTTATTTAATACAAAGTGATTCACAAATTGGATCACTATAACGATCTTAGTTTTTTTGTGTATGCCAAAAGTTCGTATGTGTATGTAATAGTTTTGTCCCCTTTGACAGAAAAATTGGAGATAATATTCTTTTAAAGCTACATTTCAATCTCCTGCAAACATGCAAATAATATAATGGTATGAGCATAACTAGCAGTATGGACTTCATAAATGACTAATATAAATGGATCCATAATGTAGAATGGCAGCAAATACATCTGAAGTTAGTCCTCTTGACTTTCTGTGTCAGTTTCTAGTCAGGTAAATGTGCCATGCAACAATTTTATCTTCATTGATCATGTTTCTTATTATGAGATAAAATCTGTTAAATGGGAAATCCAGAATGATAATTGGAAATATTAGAAGCTCTTTTTTGGAAGTATGAAAGAGATATTATAGTAAAGGGCATTTATATATCCACAAGCTTATGCTTCTGCACAGAGAGAGGGGGAGGGAGGGAGGGGGAGAGAGAGAGAGAGAGAGAGAGTCAATCCTGCTGTGCTGCCTCATTTTGGGTGGGGGATAGGTTACAATGCTACAATGACTAAAGACCATTGGGTGTGTATACCAGGAGTATATATTCTCAGCAGGGTTATCCAAGTGAAGGTCATTCCAGCTGCCCAGCCAAAGCAAGCAGAAACCTATATTGAGCAGCAGTGATATAGGAAGATGCTAGAGGCAGATTATTACTTTAGTGAAGATAGCATCAATACTTTGTAAGGAAAAAACAATGGTAAACCATTCCTGTATTTTACCAAAAACCATGTAGATAGAAAATGTAAAATTGTTGATAAAATGCCAGATGATGGGCCTTTCAGGTAGGAAGGCTGTCGACATGCTACTAAAGAAAAAGTGAGGATTTTTTGGAGATCAGAAGATTTTAAAGATACAACTAGATTAAAGCCTTCAGGACATCTAGTTGCTGATGCTGTCATACAGGAAAAGAAAATCCAAAGATGCAAAGTGGGAACATGGAATGTAAGAAGCATTAACATGGGAAAATTGAAATGAAACAACTACAGATAGTTATCATAGGCATAAGCAAATTGAGATGGATTAGAATTGGACACTCAGAATATCACTTTGATTATAACTCAGGACACAAAAAGGAAAGGAAGGGTATTGCTTTTATAGTTAGGAAGGATACAGCAAGAACAGTATTTGACTAAAATATAATCTGTGACTGAATAATATTGATTACACTTTGTGGACATCCCTTTAATATGAAGATAATTTTAGTCTATGCTCCAAACAGCAGTATAGAAGAAGAGATAATGAGTGTTATGATCAAATTCAATTTGAAATCAGTAGTACTTACAAGCAAGATGTGCTACTTATAATTGGAGACTGGAATGCTAATGTTGGAAATTCAAAAGAAGAAACTAGTTAGATTATATGACTTTAGGAAAGTGGGTGACCTGTTCTTCAATTTCTGCCAGTCCAGTGATTTCTTCATAGCTGACACTACTTTCAAACAATCAGAATGACACTTCAGTACATACACAGAGGTACATAAAAATCAAATTGACTGTATTATTTGCTAAAAGGAAATGAAGGAACTCAAGTATAGCATCAAAGACATGGCCAGGTACTGATTGTGGGATACAAACTTCTCATGTGCAAATTCCAAGTAAAGCTAATGAAGAAAGAAAACAGTTTCACACCAGTTTCTCATAAGGACAATGAGATGTTCTGAGAAAAGCAAATTAATATCCACAGGTACAACAACCAGCCTTAGAATTGGTAATGAAGAAATTCAAAAGTGGTGGATAGCTTCTGCCTTTTAGGATCAACCATCAATAATAAAGCAACGATTAGTCAAGAAATATGCTGCAGACTATGACTTTGTAGAGCAGCCATTAAGGCCTTGGAAAAAGTGTTCAGATGATGTCCATAGCTGCAGAGTCAGAATAGTGCAAGCCATGGTATTCCCTTTGATACTCTATGGAAGCAAAAGTTGGACATTGAAGAAGCAGGATAGGAACAGTATTAGTGCTTTTGAAATTTGGTGTTGGGGAAGATCCTGAGTATATAGTGAACAGCCAAGAGAACAAACAAACAAACGGATCTGAACAGCCATCCGGAGTTCTCACTTGAGGCACAAATGGCCAAGCTCAAATTATCCTCCTTCAGACATATTATGCAACGTCCTAGCTCTCTGAAAAGGATTCTAATACTGGGAAAGGTGGAAGGAAAGAGACCTAACACCACCACCACCACCACCCCAGAATTGGTACCAGGCAGCATATAATTGTAATAGGTAATGAAAATAACGATAATGATGAAGAGGTTGTATGCATTCCATATTATGGGAAAGTGAAATGTGTTGATTCATTTAATACCTGTCCTTCGAAAGCTACAGATAAGACAAAGCAGCTGTTCAGGGACCTCCCTTTTAAAAGTACTGCTTTATCATATTCTGCTTTCCTCAGTAGCCATAGAAGTAAAGTATGAAGAAAGGTCAGTCATCTTGTCCTTCTGGGACTCTTAAATGTTTCCCGTAGTGCCCTTTCAGCCATGTTTATTTTTGTTCTCTAGACAGAGTGCTACATTATAAACCTAACATTTAAGCCTTCTGTTACACTCAGAAGGCAGTCTCTGATTAAATAATTAAAGAAAGAGGCCCCCACTCTACTGCTGTAGGAAAGGTATTGATTTCATCCTGTGCAACCTGGCCATTGAGGGATGCTATGTGTTTTATTTGGTCATGAAAAAGTTGTCCTGAAGTTTTATTATGGTTAACAGAGAATGGATTTGCCACTGCTTCTGCCTCTGTCAGTGTGACTGCATCATCCTGTGCCGAATGTCCTGTAGGTGATAGAAACGTTTTACTTCTCTGTTTTGTATTTTTAGTGTCTCTCATATTCAGATTGCAGTTGCAAAGGGAAGAGTGGATGGTATTGTTAATCATCCTCTCTAATTTTATATGCTTGGACTTTACAAGCTTTGAAATGAATCTTCCTTGTCGATAGTCCTGGGAAGATGCTTTTAGTGCCATAATGTGCAAAATGATTATTCTGTCTTTTCTTTTCCAATGGATGATAGCTAAAAACAGGGTTTTTTTAGATGATGTCTAGTAATATCAGGAAATGGAGCAGGAGAGGACTCCTCAAGTGTAGTGAACACTGACTAAAAGTAAGTTTGTCTAATAAGTAGCCATATTATTTGCTTTGGATCTCTGTAACATTTCTTAGCATATTGTATTCTGCATTTGCTGGTGTTGTTAATTAATGATTAAGCTTAATTTTTCTAGGTGAGAAGTTGCCCATTTTTCAAATACATCTTCAGGTATTTTTAGTATATATTATTTAACATTCAGGAAGGAGAAAAACTTAATTTTTGTACATAGATGAATATAAATACACTTCTGCGGTTTTGAGTGGAATTGTTTAATATAAGTACTTAATCCTTCCCATCATATTTCTAAGAGTCCCTTCATTCATAGTCACTGCCCCACTCACTGTAGTATTTCCATTGTAGTATTTACTGCCTGAATGTTAATGAGGAGCCAGCTTCAGAGGCTGAATTTAAAAAGGAACATGCACAACCCTATGGAAGGGGATGAATTGCTGTCTCTTACTGGCTCTTTATTTTTTTAAAAAAATTGTTGAGATGGAGTTCATTTGTTGGTTGGTTGGTTTTCAAAATGTAGTTGATTTAAATCAGAGCTGTCAAACTCTTGGCCCACAGGCCAGATGCGTCACACGCTGGCCATGCCCATGCCCGGTTTAGCAAAGAGGGGGAAAGTCACAATATGTGACGATGTGAGTTTGACACCCCTGATTTAAATGATCATAGAAATTATTGCATCAGTAGTGAATATTTACAAATTTATTATAGTGAAAAGTAGGACTGATTTCTCATTATAATTACTGGTTTGACACCTTACTTTAATTCATTATGTGTATTTTGTTTGAGATTATTGCATTTTTTTCTTTTTCAAAACTTTTTCAGTTTTGTACAGTACTCTTCATAGGCATGATGATCTAAAGTAGCAAATGGAAGAATTTCCTTTTTGCATTTTTTTCTCAAATTATAAGATGCGATTGTCATTTCTGATTATTGCTTTGGGTAACTCAAAACATAAAAAGACAAGTGGAAATCTGTATGATGCAGGTAGGCCTTGTTTAGCAACCACAATTGAGATCAGTAGTTTGGTTGTGTAGCTGAGTGAAACCGTAACTGTACTTTTCATTTTACTGCAGGTTTCTTTTGCTTTACAGATCTGCCAAAGTCATAAATGCGAGGAATGGTCATAAACTTACTTCATCAGGTTTATTATAAACTATGTTACACCATATCTTGTAATTGCTTTAAAAAAAAAGAGCTTTCCACTAAAATTCTTTTCTAAAACTAATTTAGAGAATTTTATTGTTCATTAAATACAGGTAGTCCTCATTTAGTGACTGCAATCCATTCCAGCAGAATGGTAGCTAAGGAACATGGTCGCTAAGCATGCCACATGACTGAAGGAAAAGATGCTGCAAAGACAGATTTAGATAAAATTTTCTCATTTAGATAAAGTTCTCTCACACAGTATCCTGTGCTTGACCCATTTTTCCCCCTTTTTTGCCCCTGGCAAGACAGAGAGATTGCTTAAACAAGCTATTTCTTGTTGCTTTTCTCCACAGCACAGCATATCCCTAAAAATGCTAACTACAAGTTAACAAGCTCAGCTCTGTGACCTTAATTGGTTGATTAGAATCCTCTGGCTAACTGGCAGCTGCTGTCTGAAACTGACCAGGCCTTAAATCAATTTCACACTGCAGGCTTTTGTTGTTGTAAATGTATTGATCAAGAAATATTTTTTTTATTATCGTTTATTACTGTTGGATTTGTGAATAATCACTATCCAAAGAAGTTGCAACATGAGAACTAACTGAATAATTAAGGCTTTCTCTGATCAGATTATTATTGGATAAATTGCTGAGATCTGAGCATTAGATCAAAATATTTGGATTTGTCTCAGCTATGCCTTCCTTATTTGACCCATGTGCTTCAATATTAATTGAGAGAAGTAGGGCTTGGCTTTTTTCCGCTTAGAACAGAATCCTTGTATAGCAGTTAGTATAGTTATGAAAATTGTATTAATTTTAGAGTTTAGGGGATAGGATTGCATAGTAAGTTCTGCTTCCTGACATTTCATGTGGTCATAGGCATCCACGTATATAGTGCAGCAACTAAAGCATGTACGATTTTACATATGCAACTCTGCATGTAGGTTTCACACAAAAAGGAATCCTTTACTATTACATGTTTATTTGATTTGAAATACAATTAGCTATACAATGGTTGCTAGGAGAAAAAATAGCTCGTTTTCATTATCTGTGGCAATATAAATCAATGTTTATTGCTCAGTTATTGACCAAATTATTCAAGAAGTTGCTCACCGAATAGTATCAAAATCTTCTGGGAGATTTTGAAAAAAGTGATTTTATGTAGGATTCCAAGGCACCTTAATTGAGTTAGCTGAGAAATATATACCTGTTGGTGCTTTTGGTTTCCTTGTCAGCTTTCTGGCCACAGTATTCTTGCAGATAAGAGATTTAGGTTGTTGGCAGAGGAGGAAACTTCACTCCTATCTCATCAGGAAGTTGTATTTCTATAACATGGAGGGATTTTCCTCCTCATAGGTTTGTATTGCCCTTTGTACTGTTGGAAGAAATGTCCATCTGGGTTCAGTTCCAAGTGGGAAGAAAGACACTGGAAACATGGAGACTGCTTGGAAAGATGATTTAATGGTGGACAGGACCACATGGTTTGAGGGAGCCAAGGTGGCGCAGTGGTTAGAGTGCAGTACTGCAGCTACTTCAGCTGACTGCTAGTTCAGCAGATCAGCGGATCAAATCTCACCAGCTCAAGGTTGACTCAGCCTTCCATCCTTCTGAGGTGGGTAAAATGAGGAGCCAGATTGTTGGGGGCAATATGCTATTTAGTATACTGTCTTTAGTGTAAGCCGCCCAGAGTCCTCGGAGAGTGGGAGGCATAGAAATATGAATAATAAAAATAAATAATAAAAAAAAATAATAAAAAAAGAGCACATGATTGAGTGAGAGAGAGATTTATACCCTTTCTTGGGCCCAGCTTGGATCTTCCTGTTCCTGTGTAAGAAATGTATTCTGATTGGTTGTCAGTCTCCTATGGGGCTATGCAGGGGTAACTTTGTAGGTTGTCTTGAGTTCCAGGCTTGGTTGAACCTTGCTGGGTGATGCAATCTCCCCAGATGCCATGTGGTGTGTTCTGTTGCTAGATGGGTAGAGGGCTAATCCTAGTATGTCCTTAGGGTGAAGATCTACTGTTTTGTAGATAGGCTGGCCCAGTCTTTTGTCTTGTAGATAACCAAAATATCTGCTGGGGGCAGAGAGCTGGGGCTGAGTTTCTGTCTTAAGATTTCTATTTCACTTTTAGGGGAAATATTCTTCCTTTTTAATATTTCATAAAATACTTCATTCTTCTAGGAGAGGGATGGGTGCTCACTTTCTACAGTACTGACATCTGTCTGATACTGATGGCCAAGATCATTCAGATTACCAGGTTGATGTATTTTTCCCTTTCATCTGAATAAAAATATGTCATCTCTTTGTTGAGTGTTCATCTGGAATTAGAAGGATGAAGGGGAAATTTGAAATTCATACACAAGGTGAGAGTTGCCCATAGTAAACAAGCCTAATTTTGCTAGGATGGCAGAAATGTCTACCGTAGATGAGGTAGTTATGGACCTAAGGTGAAGTCCATATAGGCATCTGCATGGATAATGTCTAGAAGCAAGTTACATATTTTGGGTTGATTCATGAAGGATCTGAATGTTCTGGTGCATGAAATCTCTTGACTTGGTTATTTCAGGATTCCTCTTAAATGTTATAGAAAATTCAAGCCAATTCAACATGCAGCATCCAGATTCTTGCTAGAGTTCTATTATGAATCAGATACATGTCACTTTGTGTAAAAATCTCTTCTTTTTAATATGCCCTTTCTTTTCCAATTAATGATGACTAAATGATGTTTAGATTTAATAAACATTAAGAAGTGGGAGAGAAAAATCCTAACTAAAACAAAGATTGTTTAATAACTAGCTACACTATTTATTTCATTATTCGCTTATTTTATGTGGCCCTTTATCTTTGTTATTCATTAATGTTGATTTATTAGTCATGCTACTTTAAAATCTAGCTTTTTAAAACATATTAAGCATACTTCAATATGAGCCGGTTGATCTTTCAGAGTATTTTAAAACTTTTCCATTTACACACAGAATCAACACCACTTCCTTTGTGCAAAATATATCAGGTAGAACCCTAGTGTTGAGTTTCATTTTCAAAGGAAAAAAAAATCCTTTTTGGGGGATTTTGGAGCAAAGGAGAACATTGAAGAAAATGTTCCTTCTGTTCTTCCCTTACACACCTTTCTTCATCACTAATTATCAACATCACTAATTTGGAGTAAAAATGAAGAAGCAATTAAGCAGACACAATATATGGTAGAGACTATTTCATATTTGTGATACCATAGTGAGGGTAGTTTTCTAAAATGTAGCAAATAGAACAATTCAGCCCTGTTTTGTTTGTGGTTTTATTTTATTATTTGGTTAGAAACAGAGCTTCTGGAAGGGGCAATCATTCTAGAAGTGACAAGAGTCTCTGCACTCGGTTACTGATCAAAAGATCTCCTGCAGATGAAAGGTGAAGAGAGTTGGAATAAGGAGTTGCTGCTGGAGCTGATATATGTTTGTCTGAGCCTGGGCACTGTAGTTTCATAGGGAGGATGAAAGAAGACCAAGGAAAGAGGTGGCATGGGACAGCAAAGCAAAGAACTAGCTCAACTGCCAAAGGAGAGAAGACAAGCAGAGGCAGCTGCAAGCAGTCTGGAAGAAAGAAGAAACAGTCTTGCACAAAGAAAACAAATAAAGAAGCCAAGCCTCACTCCCAGCAGATGAAAAGGAATCTCCAAGAGAGAGTGAAGCAGAACCGGAGCTGCTGTGTGGGGAAAGAGGAATGAAAGTGAAAGTTAAAAGGGGGTCTTAGAAGTAGTTAAAAAGACAGCCATATATTTTGAAGGAGATTGTGTATCAACTTGATTCAGAGGCTGTGTTACAGAGGAGAAAGCTTATTTATAAATAAACCTTTGGGTTAATAAGCATAAGTCTGTAGACCAGCAAGTAGGCATCGATTTAGGGAATATTTAAGTTTACGATATTACATCAGTAACAATTACGGTACTGTAGCTGCAACATAATGGTAGCTCCCTGTAAGGATAAAACACATTTCTACTTATTCTGTTTGTCTCTGTACCATCAAAAAATAAATACATGACAGATTACCAGGGAGCTCAAATCTTTTCAAGAACTTTGAGGATCAAAGGATGATATTAAAGTGTATTTCAAGGAAATAGTTTGTCTAATCAGGAAAAGAATAAAACTATTTTGCTTAATTATCTGTTCAGCCTTGGAGAGTTTCATTTACAAGTGGTTCGTCTCTGATTCTACTATCATTCTTTTGCATATGTCTAATTGCCAGACACTATTCAGAACAAATCTGTGAGCATATTTTAAAATTAGTAGATCAGAAACATTAGGCTGGAAAATGATTAAAACAATTCCCTAGTGTAGGAAGTTAGCACCCACCCCTTTCCTAGACGAATTAAATATTTTAGGAAATATTAAAAAGGCAGAATATTATGTTTCCTTGGATGAGAAATGGAGAAGCATGTTTTAAAGATGAAGCAGCTCCCACCTTCTTGCTCCCCACACCCTTTGTCAATGGGCCAGAGGCAGAAACTCAATTCCCTCCCATCTTTGTCAATGGACCATCATCTGCAACACAATAGGACCCATCTAGGAACAGAACTCACCACATGGCACCTGGGAAGATTACATCAACCAGTAAGGATAGCTATGACCCCCATCCCCTGAGAGCCTTGACAATCAATCAGGATACTCTTTCGGGGCCCCAGGAAGTTCAAAGCCAGAGAGGGCATAAAACCCAGGGACTCGCTGCATCTCGGCCCTTTTCTGTTCAGGAACTCGAACCATAATGGTGATCCTGTCCACCATTAAACCATCTTTCCAAGCAGTCTCCATGTTTCCAGTGTCCTTTTCCCCACTTGGAGCTGAATCCAGAAGGATATTCCTTCCTAACTCTAGACAAGTAGTATCTTGACAAATATTCATTAGCTAAAGGAAAACTCCAAACATAACTTATTTCCGTTGTTGTTGTTCTGAAAGAATGTGCCGAAAATTAACCAAAGGTTACTTAAGCAAAATTTTGGGGTTTTATTGGAAAGCAACTCCCTCAGGGTACTTCAGATATTTCAGTTCTTTCAGGAGTTGTATTGCTTATCAAAATACAGAGAAGATGTCCTACCTTTCTGGACCAGGGCCAGTAAAAATTTAGGATACAGTGTAATAATTAATAATTAATTAGTCTTTATTATTATTATTTTAACCATTAAACTGAACCAAGCTATGTAATCCTGAACAGTTTACCTGGGAAAGCAGTAGATCCCCCCTCTGCTGATATATTCAAGCAGAGGCTAGATAGAGTTTGGAGTTTGTCAGAATGTTTAATTTACATTCTTGCATTGAGGAAAAACGTTTTGTGTAGTGGTCTAAATCAGCAGTCACCAACTGGTGGTCTGTGAGAAAATTTTGGTGGTCCACAGAAAAATTATTTGCATTTTTTATATTGCACTAAATCAGGGGTCCTCAAACTACGGCCCCTGGCAATGAACGTTTGTGTTGCTGTAGAGTCTCCACCCTCGGAGTTTTTTTGTGCAGGTTGGAGGGGGGCAGAAATTCCAATTTGGGGTCTGCTTCAGCCTCCTGGTGTGGGGCTTTGGGCGAAGGCTGGATGGAAGCACCACTGGTTGTGAAGAGCTGGAGGGCCTTGTTCCAGTGGGACTGCATCATGGCCTGGAACTGGCTGATCGTCTCAGCCTGCTGAGCCTCCAGATGCTGGTACCAGGCCTTGCACTCCCACACTCTTCCCTCTGCTTGGAAAGTCTATGCTCGTAGTCCTCAGTGAGGTGCTTCTGCTGAGCCTCCTTCTCGGTCAGATCCAATTTGAACTGAGCCAGCTGTTTTGCCAACTCTGTCTCGTGGTGGCTGCTTAGCTCCAACAACTGCTTCCTGTTGGGGCTCTAAGGAGCCCGGGCGGTCAGGGGAGGAATGGGTGGGAGGGGAGGGGCAAGTAGAGGCTGGCAAGGTGCCCCTCGATCTGAGTGACATTGAGTTGGCCATGCCCACCCAGAAGGTCACAAAAAGTGATCACATGACCCTGGGACATTGCAACCTTCATAAATATGAATCAGTTGCCAAATGTCTGAATTTAATCTCATGATCATGGGCATGCTGCAATGGTTGTAAGTATAAAAAATGGTTATAAGTCCCTTTTTTCAATGCTGTTGTAACTGAACAGTCACTAAATGAACTGTTGTAAGTCGAGTGGTTCTTCCTGCTGCTCATTTGTCTCCCTTTTTTTTTTAAAGAGAAGCTATTGCAACTCATAATTGTATCTCTTCATTTTCATGTACGAGCACATCATTTCACTGTTTTCAGAATTTTGTTAATGATTTTTTTTAAAAGAGCCTTGGTAGTACAGGGGTTTAAGGCACCCTGTTATTAAGCTGGTTATTAAGACCAGCTGCCTGCAATTACTGCAGGGTTCGAATCTCACCAAGGCTCAAGGTTGACTCAGCCTTCCATCCTTTCTAAGGTAGGTGAAATGAGGACCCAGTTTGTGGGAGCAATAAGCTGACTTTGTATAAATATACAAAAGGATGAAGGCTATTGCTGAGCACATTGTAAGCCGCCCTGAGTCTTCAGAGAAGGGCGGCATATAAATCAAATTTAAAAAAAAAAAATGAGTTTGTTTCCACTGCCCTGTGTTTGCCTTTTAAAAAAGAAACTGATGCAGTTTTTCAAATCTATTTTTAATTTTTTTCGTGTAAATTGTAGTCCCTTTTTGTTTTCCTATCTTCTCTTTCTTTCACAGTTCAACTCTTCTGCAAAAGAAAAAATAATTCTCTAAATACTGAAATAGCAAAACTAAGGCATCTTTTTAGAGAAAAAAAATATGAGAGAGGTTTGAAATGAAATAGAAGCAGTTCTTAATACTTTGCTGTCAAATTGTTCCTTCTCCCCAACAAGATTTTATGCATAGGAATGTTTGGGAGTGTTTAGGAGAGGAAAACAAAAATAATATTTGCTTCTGTTTCTCTGGTCTTATTTTTTCCAAAATTCTTTTTTCACTTAAAACCACAAACTAGGTTGAGTTGCATACATTGGGGTGTAACATGTAATTAGTTCCCAAAGCAGGGACTGATTTGTCTCAGACTGATCATATGTATATGAAATCTGTCTGTTGCTAAAAATAATTCCATTCACTGAATTTGTGCACGAATGTTGTGAGAGCACAAATACAAAATTGAAAATCAGATAACATGACCATGCAAAATTCTGTAGCCAGTAGCTGCAAGAATCAGAAAACCTTCTGGTTAATTAAAATTAAGCAATGGTGACAGTTTCAGTTAAACAATTGTTAGAAGCAGGATGAATTGTATCTGTTTACAGTGATTTCAGTTTTATTTTTATTTTGCTTAGGATCACAAGAAAAAAAAACTCATCCTCTGTTCTTCTAGGACAGGGGTGTCAAACTCACATCATCACAGTATCGTCACATGATGTATCAAGACTTTTTTCCCCTGCGCTAAACTGGGTGTGAGCGTGGTCAGCGCATGATGCATCCGGCTCGCAGGCCATGAGTTTGACAACCCTGTTCTAGGACATTTGAAAATAGTATAGTTTGCCAGAATGATTTTGAAGAGTTCTATAATTTTATTAATCTCTTGAATACTGTAGAACTAACTTCTAGAACTAATAGATACTTCTATTATCACGTGCAAAATCCTTGTGATGGTAATTATTCTATGAAGGATGATATTAAAGATGCGTGTACATTCTAAATTCTTAAACATTTATGAATTGGGGCCAAATCTCATCTCTCTCTTGGCAAGCTCAATCTTTGAAATAGTTTTGTGTTACCTCTTGTCTCATTTCAGCCTTTTTTCTTTATTTGCAGACTTTCTTAGCAGCTATTAATAATTCCTACCTGAATAGTACCAAGTTTGGTAATACACTGGAGGAGAGCAGAACTTCTGGCCCTCCAGATACTAGCTTTCCTTTGACCCAGCAAGAAATAGCTCTTCCAGCACTGATCCTCTTATTCAGGTTATTTGGCAGAAGGTTTATAGACATTATTGGAATGGATTAGTTATAGTTGTTCTTTTAGTGGTTTTGATGCCATATTTCATAACATCCCTAGCATGGGATCTGCTATTCCTGCCTCTTTAACTTCATTCCTTTATAGTAGATATGCATGAACTGTCAGAAATTATAATGCAACAAGTTATGGAAGGCCACAAGTTCTTTATTCTTACTATCATCTTCGTGATTTTGAGTCTAGCATAGGCTTCTCCAACAAGTTGCCCCTTCCCCCAATATTATTATATTAGAGCAGATTCAATATACACCTAAGAGATTAAACTAATTTCCACCTATGATTCTGTTCTTAACTTTTTTTTTCATCCTAGTAATTTCACCACTGGTGCAAAGCATAGGGGTACTGTAAGGACAGAATGTGGGTAAAGGCACATGCATCTGTCATTGCAAAAAAACAACATGCATTGTGTCCAAACCAGTCCACCATACTTCTTTGTGTGTATACATGCAAGTATAAAAGTGCCTAATTAAGGCACTTAAAACTTTTATATATGACTCGTTTAATGTCCAATTGGTAAAAATGCAGATATGCAGGCAAAGAATGGAAATTTAACTTTTTCATTTTTCATTGTAGGCCTGATATAAATAGCAATAGCAATAACACTTAGATTTATATACCACTTCACAGTGCTTTACAGCCCTCTCTAAGTGGTTTACAGAGACAGCATATTGCCCCCAACAATCTGGGTTCCTCGTGTATGTCCATTAAAGCTGATAATTGTTTGCAGGAAAAGGGAATTCTTCCTGAGACCAGTACAGATAGTCTTCAACTTATGACCACAACTGAGCCCAATCCTATAACTGTTGCTAAGGGAGTTATTTGTTAAGTGAGTTTGTTCCATTTTGCAAACTTTCTTGCCACAGTTGTTAAACAAATCACCACAGTTAGTAACATGCTTGTTAAGTGAATCTGGCTTCCCCATTGACTTTGCTTATCAGAAGGTTGCAGAAGATGGTCACAGGATCCCAGGACACTACGACCATCATAAATATGAACCAGTTGCCAAGCATCCAAATTTTGATCACATGATTATGGGGAAGCTGAAATGATCGTATGAAAAATGGTCATAAGTCACTTTTTTCAGTGCTGTTGTAACTTTGAATGGTCACTAAACAAATGGTTGTTAGTCAAGGACTACCTAGAGTTCCAGAAGAAGATTTGTTTTGTGTTTGTTTCATTTTGTTTTAGGGCATCTAAGAGCCATGGTGTCACAGTGGTTAGACTGCAGTATTGCAGGCTACTTCTGCTGACTGCCAACTGCCAGTAGTTGGGCAGTTCAATTCTTCGAACTGCCCAACTTCTCAAGGTTGATTTAGCCTTCCAGCTTCCAAGGTTGGTGAAATGAGGACCCAGATTGTTGGGGGCAATATGCTGACCCTATAAACCACTTAGAGAAGGCTGTAAAGCACTGTGAAGCGATATATAAGTCTAAGTGCTATTGCTATCAATCATGTAAATGAATTAAATTCCCTGGTACACCTTCTTCATTATAATGCTAATCATCACACAGAGTGGTTGCTGGTTGAATAATTAAAAACTTGCATGTTAAATGAAAACATTTGCCTGGGAGATGGTGTTTGAAATGTGGCTTAAACAAAATCTATGAAAATTTTGATTCTACTACAATGGCTTCAGGAGTAATATAAAGGCTGGAGTGTGGATTCCAGACATAGAAATTTGTAGCATACTCCTCCTGTCAACCATCTCTCCCCAGTTTTCTTCTCCTGTGCCTCCTAATTTATAATTCTATTCTGAATTAGATTTCCTTTAATACGTTTTGTTTCATAATACTGGTGTTTATGGCAGCACTTCTTTTTGATTGCAAGAGATTCTTCATTTATAAGGAATTTAGTCATCATTATAAATCTTAACAGCAGTAAATCCCAAAGTCCATTGACACTGAAACCAGCCACTGGATGTTAATCACACTTCCTTGAATAACCAGTTTTTCAGATCCTTACTACCATTAACTACATTACATTAATAACCGTGTTATTAAGCTGTTTTACTGTCTTCTAGGTCCCACAACCCAGCGCCAGGTTCAAAATGGACCCTCTCCAGATGAAATTGAAATTCAGAGAAGGTAAGGAACCAAAATCTACAGAAATGCCCAGATTTTCATTTTAAAAATAAACTGAAGCCAAATTGCTGCCTAATATTTAAACTTGCATATCAATTCAGTCATTAGGGAATTTGTTTAGATAATATATTCAAGGTTGACTTAGCCTTCCATCCTTTCTAAGGTAGGTAAAATGAGGACCCGGTTTATGGGGCAATAAAATTATACAAAAGTATGAAGGCTATTGCTTAACACATTGTAAGCCGCCCTGAGTCTCCGGAGAAGGGCGGCATATAAATCAAAAAATAAAAATAAAAAAATATATTTATCTTCATTTGTGAAAAATACATAGTTGCACGTTCAATTATTGAAGCCAGTGGTGAAATGATAGTTAGAATAACCCATACAGTCATCTAGTCCAATGCACTGTTTAGCATTAGTTTTGCTAGAGAATTTCTGGCAGATTACTATCCAATTTTTGATGGAAGATTTCAAGCCCGTATCTGCTCTTCCCACTGAGAACTTCGCAGCCTGCAGGTGCTGGATAGAACCTTGACTGCATTTCTTGTTAACCTTGGATTTTGATGTACAACTGAATATCATCAAATATCAACCTATGTTGACAGATGACCTCTCCCAGGAGCTGCTGTAGATGATAAATAGGAAGAACAAGAGAGTAAAACTCTGGGACACCCACACCAGAGGGCCATAGGACTTTAGCTCTCCACCAGTATGACTTTCAATTGGAATTGTCCCCTAAGGAAGAAGAAGCAAAACAGTATTCCTTCACCCACAAAGGCAAACTGCAAGAAACCAATGAACTGCAGTGTGGCAAGTAACCTCAGAGCCGCACAGTTCTGGGGCTGCTTACCATCTCATAGGCCAGATTGGGCAGATTGGCCAAACAGGCCGAGATGGGGGGAGGGAATTGAGGAGAGGCAATCTCTGACCTTGGAAGAACCGAAGCATTGGGCTTGCAGAGACCAAGTCCAGAATGGCTTGGATTTGGGAGGGGGGTATCCTTGACTAAAATTTAATTAACCATGATAATGGGGAATGCCAGGACTGCTGTCACTAAGCGATGCTGTCATATGACATTGCGCTTTATGATTACATTTCTTAGCAATGGAAATTTTGGTCCCAATTACTGTCATAACTCAAGGTCTACCTGTATCATTTTCTATCCTTAAGTGAAGATGATTTACAGTTAATAGAATTTGAGAAGTTGGCCATAAAGGGATGGCCCACTGAGGGATAAATGAGATTCCATGTAAGATAGCTTAATGTGCTAGCTTGCAACCAAGATGAAATTTTTGGCGTATGGGGAGAATAATGGCTAGCTTGCAACCAAGATGAAATTTTTGGCGTATGGGGAGAATAATGGTTTGCAGTGTTTTTTAAAATTCAAATTGCACTATTTTGCTGAAAGTAATTCTACATAGTTGAGATTTGTCCATCATTTTTACAAGGACTGTTCTTGTATTTTAGAATTCATGCACCTTTAATTATATTTAATATAAAATCCTAACATACAATCTTGGCTGTTTAAGAATCTAATACAAGTACACTAAAAAAATCCATATGTGGAAAACCCTACTACAAAATTTTTAAATGATGATTTTCTGCCATAGTCATATTGCTCTTAAACTAGAAAGACTGATAGCACTCCATGTATGCATTTATTTATTAGAATTATTGTGCCATGCATCTCACAGAAAGCAACACTGGGCAGTTAACACAATGAGAATGTAAATACAAAAACAAATATAAAAAAACAGAAATAACCAGAATTACACAATTGGAGGAGACTTTGAAGGTCATCAAAGACTATAATTTTGTTGCTTGTATCCTTACGATTTATATTGATATTGTTTCCTGATTGCTTATTTGTACCCTATGGCTATCATTAAGTGTTGTACCTTATGATTCTTGATGAATGTATCTTTTCTTTTATGTACACTGAGAGCATATGCACCAAGATAAATTCCTTGTGTGTCCAATCGCACTTGACCAATAAAAAATTCTATTCTATTCTATTCTATTCTATTCTATTCTATTCTATTCTATTCTATTCTATTCTATTCTATTCTATTCTATTCTTCTAATTCAGCCCCCTGCTCAAGCAGAGACTCTTATCATTTCAGACAAACAGCTGTCCAATCTCTTCTTAAAAACCTCTAGTGATGGAAATACCCACAACATCCAAACAACCTAATCAGCCAGATGATAAATTCATACAATTCACAAGATTGCCAATTTTCAACCCCATATCTGAGAGAACAGATATTAAGGGCTTTGCAGAAAGCCAGCCAAATTGGAGCTAATACAATGGTAGGAAGAATAGTATTCCAAATAGCAGGTCCTGCTACAGGGAGCCATGCTTTCTGGGAGTCGTCAGGTCAAACTCTTCAATTGATAGGATGCAGAGCATGACCCTGCTACCAGAACCGATGGGCCAGTTAGAGACAAAAGGTGATCCTAATATGTAGCGATTTAAAATAGCTAATATAGAATTAGCTGTCACTAAACATTTGGTATGTATAGTATCAGTGAAGTTAGCATAACCCTGAATCACTGTCTTATTGAAAACAGTTGAACGCACACTTAACTTTCTTTTCCAATAAATCAAGTTACCACAAGGAGTTGAGGGTGTGATATTGAAAATTGAAGTGTGTTTTTTTATTTTGTGCATCATCAGAGGAACTAAAGGGAGATGACTGTGTCTAGTGCTATGATCCTGCAATACTGATCAAGTATGTCTTGATTATTTGCAGAACTATTTAGCATCAGTGTGTTAAAAGAGCAGTTGTGTTTCTATATTTGCATGTCTAGAGCTCTCAAAGCTTCTCAGCAAATTATTGCTTGCCTTTTTTGGACAATAGCTGAGCACATAGAACTGCCATCCAATCAGTGCTCATTTTCTGTCCTTTCAAGCCAAATTGTATCTGAGCATTCTCCTAATTTCACCAATGTTATGCCATACTAATAATAAATAATAATAATCCCATCTCCTTCTTCATAAATGGAATAAAGATAAATTGCTGCTGTTTCTCATCTCCTACACTTCAGGTTTGGTGGAGGGTTTTTTGGGTTTTTTTGCATTTCTATTTGTGGATGTTTTTGCAGGATTTGGGGAAGGGGAAGGAATTCCAGAAGGTGGGGTGGAGGAAGTGTGAAATATAACCAAGTGTATAAAGAATATTCAACGGTTTCCCACCTGGAATGGTGGCAGACCTCCATTCTTTTCTATCCTCTTAACCATGCCAACACACCACTGCAACAGGAGCCAGGCAATTGGCACACAGCAAAAGAATAATTCCATCTAGTGAGAACATGCATATAGTGCAAACATACACACACTTTCTGAAGTGACTTTTGCTGGGCAGAGATGATACTTTGTCTTCCATTGGCTAAAACAGTCCTTGCAATAAATATAATTATTATTTCATAGACCTGGTGATGAAGTTATGGAATTGATATTGAAGGAACAGTCACGGGCTATTACCATGAGCTCTCATCGCCAGGCTATGGCTATAAACGTAGACTCCATAATATATATCTTCAATAAAAGCAGTTTTCCATTCCATACATGTGTAATGCTTCTTGATGAACCATAACCTCATGTATTATTGAATATACATTGAATCACTACTAATATTGCAGTGGGCAAGTATAATTCAGATTTTTGATTTATCAGGAACAAGCAGGTATGCTGGTATTCCGTAGTGGCGCAGTAGTTAGAATACAGTATTGCAGGCTAATTCTGCTGACTGCCAAGGTTTCAATCCTTACCAGCTCAAGGTTGACTCAGCCTTCCATCCTTCCAGGGTTGGTAAAATGAAGACCCAGTTTGTTGGGGGCAATATGCTAATTCTGTAAAACCACTTAGATGGGGCTGTAAAGCACTGTGAATCGGTGTATAAGTCTAAGTGCTGTTGCTATTGCTATTCAACTAGGGAGGATAATATGTGTGTATGTGGTTTTTTTAATGCCAGTTTTTAATGTCTTGATTGTATATTGTAGACGTTTGGGGGCTTTTTTTTTTAAAGGAAGCTTTGTGTTTGTATTTTGTATTTTAACTATTAAAAATAAAGTAAAAATAGAATTTAAAAAATTCTGGCTTGCCAGGCGAGATACAAATTAGAGATCTGATTTAAAAGAATACTAAACAAATCATGAAAATAAGTGTCTTGCTTTCTTCTTCAGATAACTAATATTTTTTCAGAAATCTAGCTTCGTTTGAGCTGGATCATTGAATAGAAATCAAATGTTCTTTATATAGTCAGGCTATTCTCCAAAGCACCTTAGGGTAGGACAAGAAGCAATGGGTAGAAAGTAATCAAGGAGAGAAGCAACTTAAAACTAAGGAGAAATTTCCTGACAGTTAGAACAATTAATCAGTGGAACAACCTGCCTCCAGAAGTTGTGAATGCTCCAACATTGGACATTTTTAAGAAGATGTTGGATAACCATTTGTCTGAAGTGGTGTAAGGTTTCCTGCCTAAGCAGGGGGTTGGACTAGAAGACCTCCAAGGTCCCTTCCAACTCTGTTATTCTATTCTATTTTTATTATTCAATGACTACACAGAGATATTTTTTTAAAAATCCCTAATTAGACCCTCCTTGTGTTAAGTGGATTCTCAAATGCATTTGGGGAACTAAAGCTGGATTCTTTTTAAACCCTTTTATTATAGGCAAGCGATGGAGCAGCAGCAGCAGCAACGCCAAGAATCCCTGGAAAGAAGAACCTCTACCACAGGCATGTATCATGCTTTTGGAAGTCAAGCGGGACTACTTTTTCCCCTGATTTTCCCTATTAACTTCTGGCTGTTCCTTGTGCTTTTATTGAAAAAGTTCAGCTTCTTGTCTGTTGCTACAATTATTCTGTGGTTTCAGTTACTAAAGTTCATACATAATGCATACAGGGATGTTTTTCCATTGAAATGCAATGCAGTATTAGTGGGTTTTTTTTATTATTATTCTTTCTCATTTTCTTTAAGGTGTTTTTATTGGTAGGAATTAAATCAATTTTGTTTGAAATTACCCAAAGTGCAAATAGAAAGCTCATAATGATTACAGTCTCACATTCTAGCATATCTTTATTAGCATAGAAACATAGCACAAATAACAAGAGAGAGTTCACTTTATACTCCAAGATTCTTAATTCTGTATGTCTGAAAATACTCTTAATTTTATATAGTGTCATCGTGATCGTTCTTTTGTCTTTCTCACAAAACAACAGGTTTTGAAAATTAGTTTTTCTATGACTGTACCAGTCTGCTGCTTCCCACATTGTCCATGCTCCCATACAGTAATTATATAATTTGGGAGATCTTATGGGAAGAATGAAGGTGCATTCACATCTCTATAGAATACCTCTTCAGCATGGGAACTGACTGAGATTAGTCAGCTATTCATTATAGTCCTCACTTACTTGGTTTCCACAATACATTTGTTATTGAAGTATGTGTATAGATGTGACAACTACACAGATACAGTAGCCCAAAAATTGAACAGCATGCAAAAAAACTTTAACTTGGTGCAACATGGTTTGTGGTATGCCTAATCATAATTGTTTGTGAATTACTGCTTCTCTGAACAGAAGGGATCTGTGGTTAAGAGATAATCCACATGGGACATAGAATTCCACCACTGAGATCATATGGGTACTCCAAGTTAGTCTTCCCCTTAGAGGTATCAGGTATGTTGGAAATAGGCCCCAGAATTTCCAACCATTGTGGCCACAGGTAAATAACAGTAGGGAATTTTGGGACCTGGAGCAAAGAAGAGTATGATACGTAAGTTAATGATTGATTTGGCCCAATCAACTTCATCGGGTACTTTAGCAATACTACTGTAAAACAGATGTAGATGTATTGGGAAAAGATCATTTGGATCACCCTGTAAATCAAATGAAGAGGGATACAAGTACAATATAAGGAAGGAAGCACAATATAAAGAAGTGGTATGTGAATGCAACAAATAGAAACAAATGGCAAATAAGAGTATATGGTAGACCCTATGTTAGGGTCTTGAAAGTGGTCTTTAATCAAATTGGTTGTAAGTTTAAAAGTCTGCTAATCACAAGGCAGTTCAGTGCTGTGTCTTCTGTTGGCTCTAAACTAAACAAATTAGCAGCTTTTCTGGCTTCCTCTGAATAACCATGATACCTGTATCTTCACTAATTTTTTTTTAACTATTAAGCATTGGGATCATTTTGATTTATTTTTTGTTTCATTCCCTCTCCCCCTGTCTTCTAACCATGATGCTTTCTGTCATTCCTCAGTGCCAACCCATATTATTCTTTTTCCCTTTTCTGTTCTTTATAGTCTCCACCATTCAGATTAAAGTGTCTTCTTCCCCTTTTCACTGCCAGTCTCCTCCTCCTGACTACAGTAACTACAGTGCTTCTACTTCCACTGGTGCGATTGTTCCTCCTCCTCCTCCTTATGCCAAAGCAGTCTCATCAGCATCTGCTCTCCCTGAATCTGCTGGCAAGGCCTCTTTCAGATCTGCTCATAGGGTCCGGGAATCCCCTCTGCGTAGCCATCAATATTCTCCCTCTGAATTCCCACCATCTCCTGGCCCTTCCTTTCCACCGACTTGGCCAGGTTACAGAACTGTTACACGAAGCACCAAGGAAATATCTTTATCTCCACCTCTTGCCTCTGCTTCCCCTCATCAGTCCATAAGATGTTCTTCCCTGTCATATTCTCCTCAAGCTGCTTCTCCTCCTCTGACCTTTACATCCCCTATACAGAAGGGGCTGATCCTGCAGCCCCATATTCCAATAGTCCTTCCTGTGATCGCTGCCCAGAATGGCAGACTCCAGGGACCTACAGATGCAGTGGTCCAAGATGCCTCAGCAAATGTACCTCAGTCAGGTCTGAATGGCCGACGTGAAGATTGTTTAGTTACACAAATTCCTCTAAGCTCCTCTAGGACGCAGCCAAAGAGAAAAGATCAATCTTTTTTCTCCTATTTAGAAGCAGTGCCTATTTCACATTTACCTGTTGTGACCAGCCCACCTGGATCCTTTATCCAGGCTTTTTCTTGGCCCTCCCAACAGTTGCCTCATTCTCCACACCAGCTCTATCCATCTATGTCACACTTTGTTTCATTACATCCTCATTATGCTGCTTTTTCTGAGATGAATTTGTCCAAGAGGACCCCTTCTTACATGGCTTCATCTACCTTTTCCCACATGAGTAAGTACTTGACTTGAAAATATGTAGATGCATTTCCTTTATTAACATATATGTTTTAAATATATATATATATATCTTTATATAGCAAAACACATAAGTACCAGAGTCTTCAATGATTATAAAGACCTGTTTTCCATTCAGTCTTTTAGTAGCCCTTTAAGGTGCTTATGATGAATTCATGATATAAACTACCATCCAGACAATGCTGTAAATGATGTAATGTAAAATCATAATTAGTTTAGGGCAATCTTTTCTACACTTGTCAGATTCTAAGTTTAGTAATGGCCATACTATTTGAACCTGATGTATGTGAAATATATCTGGATTGGGAAATTACTGGTTTAGTATCCTAATTCCTATTAAATGATCAAAGCGTTTTCAATGAAGGAGCATTGAAAACAGACTCCATGAAGTAATTTTAGTTAAGATGTCATAAAGGTAGATCTGTGATTGGTAGATGAATAATCTGACAAAATTATTGTATTTGTATAATATATATTTGTGTCTGTATCTATAATGTGTTGTATATCAGTGACTGCATGATCTCTGTAGATAAAATAAAATCTGACAACATTGCTAGTGAAGTCATACAAGCAAGCAATCTGGACACTTTAAAGCACAGAAACCAACCTTTTGGTAGCAAAGAGATGCACTTAATTTTTTTTTTTGACTAGGACAATAGCAAGTATAATAAAGAGTTGATCGCAAACATGAACAGAATTTTTCCTTCTTTCCCCAGAATGTGTTTCAAAGGTGTAGGAATCTTTTTGTGTTTCATTATTCCAAGCTTATTTTATGGTATACATTATTGTTTGTTTCTAGTTTCAGAATTATAGGAATCATTGCTACAGTTGTTTGGCAAATGCATTGTTGTAATTCAGTGACCCAACTGGGACCATTTCCAGGCTTCCATTAAAGTTTTTTAGGTGCCACATGCAAGCCTTGTGCTGTAAGTTATTCATGCTTGCACTAAAAAAAGATCAGGCATATCACAATTTAAAAAGGAAGAAAACCCCAGACCCAATCCTGCACACATTTGTGATGTGGCCCTGCTCAGTTTATAAGCTGCCAGCAAGATGTTATATGCAGCTGCTCCTGGCCACCAGAAGGTTCCACATCCCTGATAAAAAATTGCTGTCTGTGCGGATTCTGCTAGAATAGTTTTGAACTTTCATTAGTCAAGCAGTCCTACTCATATTATAGACAACCATTACTGAAATTGGAATGGACACTTTGTGTTGTAGCATTGAAAGACAAATCTAGTATTTGGTTTTCTGAGAACAGAAAGGCAAATGTGAGGTTCTGTAGTTTCTTGTAGTTTTAATGTGACAGCTTAATGCAGTACTGTTAACTCCTGTTTATGAGAGTCTTGGATAGGAAATGAAGAATACTTTACAAATTCAAATACAGCCTTGAATTTAGAAATGGTTTCCAAAATGTAGATTAAAATTACATGTTATTTATATGACAATAAAAAGCTAAACTGAAGCAAGAAGAAATCCTAATAAAATGAAAGCACAGGTAGTTCACTTGGGGAAAATACGTTTATGCAGAAGGGAGAATTGTTGGTTGAATGCCAAAATAGGTAACAATTACTCAAAAAAATCATTTATTTAAAAGAAAACTACTGGAAATGCAATAATCAGAATGGATATTTTTTCATACATTAAGGTCATAAAACTCAAGAGCTCTGGAAGATAATTCAATGTGGAATGAAACATGCTTTAAATACTCATTTTTCTTTCTTGCAGGCTGTTTTTTTGTTAAGCATTACTAAGCCTTACATTATTGCAAAATATACTGAGTGTATGATAACATTTTTATGATGCTTACTGGAAATTACTAATTTCTTTTTTAGATGAACAGCAGCTTAACTATGGAAATATGCTGATTAAAGCCTGATAATTGATTTCAGTTTAATCTTAAAAATA
This sequence comes from Pituophis catenifer annectens, assembly GCF_029215685.1. NCBI lineage: Eukaryota > Metazoa > Chordata > Lepidosauria > Squamata > Colubridae > Pituophis > Pituophis catenifer. Next base: position 312,145,916 of record NW_027256881.1, read on the forward strand.
TTTATAAAATATAATTCTGCACATGGATTACTACCACTGTTGAAGATTGGGGATTTTTTAGTATAAGTTTTTAAAATAGTAGATTTTGCCCAATTCATTATAATAAGGACAGACTTCTGAAATAAGTTTAAAACTCTTAATTTTTTCTTAACTTGATTATTTGTATTGGGTGCTAATTACTGATTATTGGCTTAGTTGTAATAATGGTTTCAAAGGGCTAAATTAATGTAACACCACTTTTATATGAAACACTAAAGTTATGTTACTTTGAAAAAAAGACAAAAAGAAAGAGTGGTGACAGTAGTATAACATAGCATCTAATACCTGAAAATACTTATTCAAAATACAAGGAAAGTGTCAAGTGCCAGGGAAATTAGGAGATTCAGACATCTCCTAAATCATTTATTGTCAGTTTAAGATGCCTACACAAATCTGACCAACTAACAGTCCAAGGAAATGAGCAGGAAATAAGAGTGGTGGGATGGACTTAGATGTCTTGTGGGTGCGCAGGGACTCATGACTTATGACATGTTTGACCTCTCCCTAAGGCTCAGCCTGGTCATCTCCTACAGAAAGAATGTTTAATCAAAAGATAATTATAAAGACCAGGTCAAAATTTATTTATTAGCCTAATTATGAGAAATACTTACTCTAGACTAGAGAGAGGAGGACTTGCAATTAGAGTGATTATTCCTCATTGTTTCTATTAACCTGCCCACTATGTTTGTGTTCTAAAATTGTAACTTTAAAAAGAAAAGTATCACATACTTCGTTACCTGGAAACAATTTTAATCTGGCAACAGGAAGAGCAAAGTATTGCATAAATTGGAAATCATGCAGATTGTATCTAATACTATAGAATAAAATTTTACATATAGATGAGATGACCCCTGTTGGATCAAATCAGAAGTATACTTATCTAATATCTTGCTTCTATGCTGTTTTTAGATGCTCATGGTAAAACACAGAGAAAATGGTTCTGTCTTTAAAAAATATGTTGAATCTAGTTTATTGGGGGGAAAATAGGAACATTATACATATCTTTCTTCTCACCATTATTTTGATGTGGATAATTTAGCCAGTATATATTAAGTATCTGAAAAACAATTTGCCTGAAAGAACAACATTCAAAACTTTTGAATGAACATTCCCTTATGATTAATCAAATTAATCTTGAATTTCAGTGAGGGTTACTAGCTTATGAAAAAGTCCTTGATTAAGACTGGAAAAGAAGTGTGCATGTTTGGTGTTACACCTGAGATATGATTGGACTGCTCAGTTTGTTTTCCTTACCTGTGTAAAGAAATACTAGTTTATATGAAGGTCCACTGCAATTATCACTGATGCTGCTCTGCTTTGGCACTGTGACCATTATAGGAGCAACATATTTGAGTGATGGGGTTCTTTTGAACCCCATCTCTCTATTCTATAGAGAGAATTCTCTATTCTATATAACAAATTTGATGGCAGTGGATTTAATCTCATTTTAGAAAAATTAATTCTATATTCACTTAAATATAAACTGCTAAAATATATAGGAAACTGAAAAAAGTAATTTATTGTAATGGTTAGGGGTAATATTGAATTTTGGCCTTTCCACTTGTTGTCCCATAATCTTTATTTAAAGCAGTAACATGCCAATATCATACTCCTGGATAACAAATAATTGGATCAGCAACAATAATTTTTTTGAGTCATCTGTTTAAACCACCTGTCTGCATAAGAACCATATAGAACTTCTTTGCCTTTGAAAATATGTATTCAACTAAGATTTCATTGTACTTAGCCAAGCATTTCTTTTTGGAGAGATGATGTGGTTTCCAAAAGAATATCAGTAACAGTAAAATAAATAATAATTAGAAACACAATTTGGAAACATTTAAAAGAACTCTTAAAAATGTCACCTGAATTGAGTTATGTTATGTTACTGTTGACAGCTGTACTCCAGAATGTAGCTTCATGTAAAATTTGAGATGAGTTTTTTGGATTAAAAGCCTTGAATAAGAATGTTGAAGCAAAGCCATCATTGTAGCTTTTGCTTTCAAAAATAAAGTCTTGTAGAGAAATTACCGAAACAGAACATGACTGAAAATAATGCCCATATATTGTAGCTATAATTCTCAACTTGAGTTATCATATAATGTTGAATCCCGCCCCCTTTCCCTCTCATATTCAGTTTAATTACTGCAAGGTACGTAGATTTTACTAGACATTATTATGTACACAGATGCATTATTTTTTATTTACTATACATTGCTATTTTTTTTTATAAAATGTTAAGATACATCCCCTTCCTGGTGTAGCATTCCTAAGCCTAAAATAAGGCATCCAACTAGATACTAAATATGATGGAGAGAGATGACAGCTGGTTGTTACAGGCAAGAGGGAAGGCCCAAGTTATTTCCCAACAAGCCTTATGGTTTGTTTCATAGTGATAAAATCACTTGAGAGATTCTGATGATCCTAAAAACTATGTCTCTCATGGCTTTCATTTTGATTGCTATTATTGGTCCAAGCAACTGTCAGTGAAGCGAGCAAACAAGACAATATATTCCAGTTCCTGAATGACAATTCTTTGTTTCAGGTCCTGCTCTACCATCAGGTCACCCCTCTGTTGCCACTGGAATACCCACATCATCTGGTGGACCACCCCCTCCTCCTCCCCCTCCTCCTCCACCTACGGGAACCGCACCTCCTCCTCCTCCCCCATTGCCAGCAGGTGGTGGAGGATATAGCATTGATGACGGATCAATGTCAGGACTAGCAGCGGCTCTGGCTGGTGCCAAACTAAGAAGAGTGCAACGGGTAAGACTCTTGGTTGTGATAGAAGCATTATAAGCTTAAAATTGGGATCTTGAAATTCTAATATATAAAGAAGTAAGAATGGATGTCTTTGATGTTTAGAGTTTTCTGAACAGTTAAATTTTTAATGCTTACGGACTCTACATTGTTGGTTTCTGTCTTAAAAGCCAGAGGATGGATCTGGAGGTTCTAGTCCCAGTGGTGCTTCCAAGAGTGATGCCAATCGAACAAGTAGTGGAGGAGGTGGTCTTATGGAGGAAATGAATAAACTATTGGCAAAAAGGTTAGTGATTGAGATCGTGACAAACAGCACCTCTTTTTTCTTACCCACAATTTCAAAAAGACTAGAAGGGTGGGAAGGAGTTGGTCCACTGCAGGCTAAATCACCCAGTGAAACTACACTTGATATAAGATTAACCAAATTTTCAAAGCAAAAGACCATATCTCTAATTATGACCACCAATGTTGTTTCAGGTAGAAGATGAAGATTTTTAATTTAATTTAATTTTTTTAATTTGATTTATATGCCGCCCTTCTCCGGAGACTCAGGGCGGCTTACAATGCGTTAAGCAATAGCCTTCATACTTCATACAAAGTCAGCTTATTGCCCCCACAAACTGGGTCCTCAATTTACCTACCTTAGAAAGGATGGAAGGCTAAGTCAACCTTGAGCCTGGTGAGATTCGAACTTACAGTAATTGCAGACAGCTGGTGTTAATCACAATGCTATCAGTCTGCTGAGCCACCAGGCCCAGTGAGTTATTTGAGCTATTTGCTAGTCAATGTGAGTTCTTCATTATATATGTCCAATGGCATACGACTCAATGTTTAACCACGTGTTCTGACAGCCACATTGCCACCCTCATGCCATTCTGCTAGACACTAAACAGTTGATTGACACATAGATGTTGAGGCTCAGCTCTGCTCTCAACTAACTCGCAAAAGTATTTTTTTAAAAAAACACAATTGGCTCTCATAAGCCAGTGTGGCCAGCTCCAGCACACTACTGAATACATCCCTTTACTATTTCTACAGAGAATTCCAACTATGTTGGGAGGAATTAACATATCTGAATTTATAAGTTGTAAATATATTTCTAAGGAATTGATTTATAGCCTTTTTCATTCTGTCCTAAGGAGAAAAGCAGCATCTCAGTCAGATAAGCCAGTGGACAAAAAAGAAGAGGAAAGCCAAAATGTAAGTGGAATACTTCTGACTCCGTGGCACTTGAATCACAGAAGTCATTTGCATGTCTATCAGAACTTGTGAAGAGTACCCTTTATCTGCTCTTATATATAATTTAATATTGAAACATTTGATCTGCCTCATCAAGCACTGAAAAATGTTTTAGACATCTCTGTCAGTCCCACTGTTGTCTTTCATGGGGAAAGAGTATGCCTAGCGAGTATCTCTATGAACCCAAGCCCTAGGCGCATCACTACTATTGGATGAACAGATGGAAGTTATAGCAAGAAGGTTCTTTGCCGTGTTCTACTGGTGTATCTGTTGTTACCTTACCTGGAGAGTGAGGATTTCTCAACAAAAACACCTTCTTCATTATTCATACTGTAGAATGATCAACATAGGGCTTCTATTGAAGATATTCAGAACCCACAATTCTTATATTATGCAGCCCTCTCCTGCTTTGGAGACAGTGTTAATCACCAAAAACATATAGTAGTACATGTACATTGCAGACTCTGCACTGTTCCCTCTGAGTTTCCAGAGCAGTTTAAAGTGCTGGTTTGTATGATTTATCACAAAATGCTTACCACTGTCTTCTCCAACTGAATCAACCTGTCCATTATGTTTACTCCAAAGAAAACTTCAGATAATTTGTCATTTTCATGAGAGTGAAGGGGGCCAAGACAAGGGAGCTAGTTTCTCTAGGATATTATGAACTAGTCTGTTCCTAGAAACTAGACTAGCCACATTGCTGATCTCTTGTTAAGTAGTAAAGATGGAGCTAGAAAGCTTTGATGTCATGACATCTTTTCATTACTGTTTAATGGACAGTTTAATTGCTTAAAGTTTGGCTTATTGTGGACATTTCTTTTGTTATATTATTAACCACTACTGGAAGGGGAGGGAAGGAAGGTCGCAGTTGTGAATCATCTCTGATGAGAGCAGAACGAGAGTAGTGCAACCATGATGGATGCATTACTTGGAACCTGACACAAGGATGACACCTCAGACTTGACACCTTGCTCTCCTTGACTTCTCAGCAGCCTTCAATAATATCTACCATGCTATCTTTTTGGACCAGCTATGGGGTCTGGGACTGGGCAGCAGAGTCTTGTGCTGGTTGGGCTCCTTTCTCCAAGGCCAGTCACAATCGGTATTAATTGGAATGAGAGAGCCAGCCCATGACTGCTCTTTTGTGGTGTGCTGCAGGGCTCTGTATTCTCTCCACTCCTTTTTAACACCTACATGAAGCTGCTGGGTGAGATCATATGTCATCATGGTTTGAGATATAATCATATGCTGATGATACTGAACTTTATATCTCTACCCCTAGTGATCCAAGTGATGCTGTCACTGCCCTCTCACAGGGCAGGATGGGGGATAACAGACTTTAGCTGAACCCTGGAAAAGTGGCTTTGGGTGCATGGAGCTTCAAGATCCAGGACTTCAACATCTTTAGTTCTGGATGCAGATGTACTACCTCAGGCAGACCCAGTCTGCAATTTGAGAGTTCTCCTGGACTTGCTGCTTCTGCTTAAAGGCAGGTGGCAACCCCAGCTGGGAGAGTTTTTGCACAACTTTGGGTTATGTGCCAGTTGCAGCCTTTCCTGGCTCACAAGACTCTGTGCTCAGTCATTCAAGACCTGGTTATCTTATGACTCAACTACTACAATGCACTGTACATGGGGCTGTACCTTGAAGAGCATTTGGAAGCTACAACTGATGCAGAGTGCGGCAGCACATTCAGTTTTTGGGGCCCCTAGAGCATCCCATATTACTCTGCTGTTCTATGAGCTGCACTGGCTGCCAGTTTGCTTCCAGTTGCAATTCAAGGTGTTAATTATCATCTTTAAAACCCTACATGGCATGGGTCCAGGCTACTTGAGGAACCATCTCACCCCAATGGAATCTGTGCTGACAGAGGAGGCATGCTGTGTAATGGACCCTTCTGATCCCACCCTCCTGATTTTGTGTGTGTGTGTGTGTGTGTGTGTGTGTGTGTCTGTGTGTGTAATTTTATTGCTTTTAATGTAAACCACCAACAATCACCTCACAGCAAGATGAGTGGTGAACAATTTAATATGGAGAGAAGGAAGGAAGGAATACTTTGAGCACCAGTATTAGATTTTTGCCAACTTCAATAAATTATGATTATGGGATAGTAGGCATAGAAAAGCTGACAATAAAGGGCTTTGTGAATAAATAGCTTTTCCTGGTTAAAGAGAGCCTCCTGTGCCACATAATGAGATTCTGATGCTGTTGTACAGGAATATTATAAATCATATGTACTCCAAACCGTAGTCACAATATTAAGAGAACATTTTGCTTGTTTTTAGGAAGACGCTAGCACTTCTCCTACACCTGTTACACGAGGCCCTGTCCAACAGCAGAATTCCTCAGGTATTAAACTCTTGTACTTGTAATCTTCCTTTGACAATATTTGTATTTGTGATGACATCAAAATTATGCAAAATGGATGTGAAGGAGATTCAGAAATCTTTTAAAAGATCCCTACTCGATAATTGAAAGAGAGTCGGCCTCAGTAATTTGGTGCTTATATTCAGATAACTTGCTAAGCAGTAATGTAGTTGATTTGATTTTTACCTTAAAATATTGTAAGAATCAGTATTTGTGGTTGGCCTGTTGTGGATTATTCAAGCAAGATTAAAATCGGTTTATAACTAGATTTGATTTGCGAGCCTAGCAACAGTAATTTGTGTCTGGTCTAGAAATTAACACATCTTAAGACAAAAACTAAATATCCAACACATATGTCAATATAATATTTTTGAGCACGCCTAAATACCATTGCTTTCCAATCGAATATGCAAAACGACGCAGGATAATATCTTAAGCACCGTGGATTACTTTCTTGCATATTGACTATGAAATTTGTTGCTGAGAAATGGTCAGAATATTATTCTTCATTTGAAGGTCTACTTGATTTTTTAAAAGATATATTGAATGAAACCAGTCACAGTGAATGAAGGTTTTAAATTTTCCGAACAGTTGGATTCAAGATGTGTTTCTCTACAGAACCTGCATACATGAGCAGGAATAAGGACAATCTGCTTTCTTACAACCAACAGTGACAATGTGGGAATTGCTATCCATGGTTGTGTCCCATATCATTCTAGATATGTGGAGAAGGAACCAGCCAAATAAAAGAATAGGACCATGAAAAAACAAAACAATATCAGAGGCCAGGTAAAAGAGAAATACCACTCTCATGGCTCTTTCCATCTGATGCTCTCTTTCCCACAGAATTGCTGGACTCATGAGTTATAGAGAATCTACTGTACATAGGTTTGGATATTAACAAAGGATGGTGAAATAAAGGAATATAACACGAATGATAAACTATATTATTTTTTATTTATTTATTTATTTATTTATTTATTTAATTAAATTTTTATACCGCCCTTCTCCAAAATAGGACTCAGGGCGGTGCACAGCCAAGGTAAAAACAAGACATATATACAAACATGGTGAATCTAAAAAACTATTTAAAATAATTAAATGTTTTGGCCGAATTAAAACCATTTCCAATTTAAAATCAATTTAAAAATTAAAAAATTTGGTCAAGCCAGCCCAGCTTGTTGGAATAAATAGGTTTTTAGGGCCCGACGAAAAATCCGGAGGTCTGTTATTATGCGTAATTCTGGGGGGAGGGTGTTCCAGAGGGTAGGCGCCACCACAGAGAAGGCTCTCCCCCTGGGGGTCGCCAGCCGACATTGCCTGGCGGACGGCACCCTGAGGAGGCCCACTCTGTGTGAGCGTACTGGCCGGTGGGAGGCTATTGGTGGCAGAAGGCGGTCTCGTAAGTACCCCGGCCCTAAGCCATGGAGCGCTTTAAAGGTGGTCACCAACACCTTGAAGCGCACCCGGAAGACCACCGGGAGCCAGTGCAGCTCGCGCAGGAGAGGTGTCACGTGGGAGCGCCTCGTCGCCCCCATGATCCCCCGCGCGGCCGCGTTCTGGACCAGCTGGAGCCTCCGGGTGCACCCCAGGGGGAGCCCCATGTAGAGAGCGTTGCAGTAGTCCAGGCGGGAGGTGACGAGGGCCTGAGTGACTGTGCGTAGGGAGTCCCGATCTAGAAAGGGACGCAACTGGCGTATCAGGCGAACCTGATAAAAAGCCCCCCTGGCCACGGCCGTCAAATGATCTTCCAAGGACAGCCGTGCGTCCAGGAGGACGCCCAAGTTGCGAGCCCTCTCCGTGGGGGCGAGTGATTCACCCCCAATAGTCAGCGATGGCGTCAGCTGGCTATATCGGGACGCCGGAAGCCACAGCCACTCGGTCTTGGAGGGGTTGAGTTGGAGCCTGTTTCTCCCCATCCAGGCCCGCACGGCCTCCAGGCACTGGGACAGCACTTCAAGGGCATCATTGGGGTGGCCTGGGGTGGAGATATACAGCTGGGTGTCATCAGCGTATTGATGGAACTCCACCCCGAAGCCACGGATGATCTCACCCAGCGGCTTTACATAAATGTTGAACAGAAGGGGCGAGAGTACCGACCCTTGTGGCACCCCACAAGCAAGGTGCCTCGGGGTCGACCGCTGCCCCCCTGTCAACACAGATTGCGACCGGTCGGAGAGGTAGGAGGAGAACCACCGCAAAACGGTGCCTCCCACCCCCAACCCCGCCAACCGGTGCAACATGATACCATGGTCGATGGTATCAAAAGCCGCTGAGAGGTCTAACAGGACCAGGATAGAGGAATGACCCCTATCCCGGGCCCTCCAGAGATCATCCACCAATGCGACCAATGCCGTTTCCGTGCTGTGCCCAGGCCGGAAGCCGGACTGGAGCGGGTCTAGATAGACAGCTTCATCCAGGTACCGGGGAAGCTGTTGCGCCACCACACTCTCAACAACCCTCGCAACGAAGCGAAGGTTGGAGACTGGACGATAGTTAGCCAAAACAGCCGGATCCAGAGAGGGCTTCTTGAGGAGGGGCCTCACCACCGCTTCTTTCAAAGCGGCCGGCAGGACCCCCTCACCCAAAGAAGCGTTAACAATCATCTGGAGCCAGCCTCGCGTCACCTCCCGGGAGGCCAGTACCAACCAGGAGGGACACGGGTCCAATAAACATTTATACTTCAGTTAGCAATGTTACTCTGTTGCTAAAAGTTCAAGAATTCATTTCCTCAGTATTAGATGAAAGGATCCTTCCTTAGTGTTCTAGGTTTTTAATGAGAATTCCTGATTTAGCAGATTTATAACTGTTGTTGACCTGGATCTGTTTGTTTGGGTGTATTCCACCAAGTACACCTGCTGCTATTAGAAACACATTAGGTAGTTTAGTATGTTTCTTATAAAAAATATGTCTCCCCTCCCCATACCTCTGCCTAAACTCTTCTTCCACAGTCTTAAGTCCTACAGCCTTCTCTTTGTTTGTCTGTTCTTTGCCTAGATGCTGGCAAGAAACTTTGGGAGAGAAGCAACTCCATGGAAAAACCGGTCACTTCGTTACTCTCTAGGTTAGTTGCAGAACATCATGTATGGATCACCTGCATGTATTGGACCTGTGCATGATGCTTCTGGATGTGATCATGTTGTATCCTCTCATTCCATTGCATAGAAACCCATCAGTGGGGAGAAGTCCTGAATCTAAAGGTCCTGTTCAGTTTCAGCCATCTTTTAGGTACTGAAAAATTGTCCTGACTTCTCTATAGTGTTTTGGCTTATCCTTTGCAGAAACATGTAACTTTTCATGCAACAACTAACCAGCTATATGTCTGGGTGTGACTTGCCATCTTTGTTTGTTTGTTTGCTTTCTGCTGCTTAATAAAATTACATGTCAATGATGCTTACGTTAGGGTTACATAATTGAAATCAGGTAATTGAAATCTATCGTGGATTGTTTTTACGTGGAAATACCATGAATCACGAGACTGAATTCAGCAGAACTCAGTGAGCAAAAACCACTGTTCTTTGTTGGAAAAATAATGTGTAGTTTGGGGAAAAAATGCATTGCTGTTAGTATACTTTGTGACTGTTTTGTTAAAAAAAACCCATTGTCCTAAAATTAAATAAAATATGTTACATAAAGCAATCTAACAGGAGGACAAATGTAGCTATGAGATGTAGAAACTACATAAAGAAAATACATTGTGGAAAGATACAGCATAACTATAGCTCATTCCACCACAGATATATGGGGATGTTACTTTAACATTAGAGAATGTCAATATACTAAACATTACTTGATGTTGAATTATGCTTTTAACTTTTTTTTCAATATTTTATGCAGTGGCCATGGAAGGCCAAATTAAAATCAGAATGCCAATGATGATTGCTTTGTTTTAACTGCTTTCATCCCCATGCACCCCTTCCAAAATGCAGCACTCACAGTGAAAATTATACCCTGACGCATCAGGTTTGCACTAGATGAGAGGCATTTAGTTGTCAACAGCTGTTTCTCTCACCTGTCTAATAACAATATAATAAAGGAGACTATTTCCACATCATGTATTTCCATGCCTGAGCACACACTCACCTCAGCGACTATTCTGTAAAAACTTTAAACACGAATTGAGAAGCATCAAACTACATGCTTCATATTACAGTAATATATTCAATAAAGGTAATAAGTAAAAATATATAATGAAATTTAGTTATGTTCCTTCCCAAAACTAAATGATATATTCATGTACCTCTTAAATTTCAGCCAAATCTGATTATAATTTTAGCATTATAACCATTTGGTTAGTCCAGATGTCGAGTCTGAAATATTTTGCTGGATGTTCTTAGTTCAGCCTCCAGGGTTTGCAAAAAAATATGCGGATACATACACGTATGCTAGAAAAAATATTATAAATTGTACAAAATTGTTTTTATTGCCTTTTCTGCAATTGGAAAAAAAAATAAACTGCAATGGGTGTTAATAAATACTTTATTTCTGATCTATTGCATAGCCTTTGAATATTGACCAAAAAGATGGGACAGAATTATTTGGGTTTGAAAGACTATAAAAGATGGATATTTGCATATAACCTTTTATATACTGTCCAAATCTCATCCACCCTTAAATGCCAATAGTCCATTGATAGTGACATTTCACTTGTAATTTTCCTGTAATAACCATGTAATCATCATTCAGCTTCCCATATTACATCAAACAAAAAGAGGTCATATAAAGTTCTTCTGGTTCCTGATTTATTGCTTGGGTTCACCACATGATGTCCCCATGGCTCAGGCTTTGAAATGAGTTGTGACCAAAATGGCTTGAGTAAAAAGGAGACATTGTTCAGCGATGATAGATTTTTCGGCATATAAATTTACATATATATTAGTGGTAGTGATACTGTAGCTGTCACATGATGGTGATGTTGAAGATGATTAATAGGAAAAATAAGGATAGATTTGCAGAATGAACAGAAATTTTTGAAAGGTTACCCAGCTGTTATCCTGCCAATGAAGCCATTGCAAACACTATTTAGTAAATAATTAACTGCAATAACAGTTTATGAAGTAAAATAGCCATGGAAACTATTTGAATTAGCATTACAGGTAAAAAAAAAAAAGTCTTCCGGTACACAAATATAATTTGGTTTGCTTTCTCCCTTCCCAAGACATTTTCAAAGCTAAAATGATATTTCAGTGATTTATACTGGGTAGGGTTTGAAGCTGCTTTGTTTAGCAAAATTACCTAACCATTAAGTGATACAGAAAACAGAATGTCAAACAATGAACTTTTGTTCAGCTGCATGGTGAACTTCCACCTGCTTTTATATACCATTTTATAAGGAATTATTAACAGCTCAATACTGTGGAACACAGCATGGAATTGTCTCTTATTTTCTTTTGTTCTGTCTGAAGGATGAAGCCAGCGAGCAGCAGTAATGATGTGGCAATGGACACTTTAGATTTTGATCGTATGAAACAAGTGAGTTGGAATGAATACCTTGATGAATATTGATTGAAGAAATGTTTATTAATGGTGTTCAAACCAGGAAAAATGACAATTTTGTTCAGTATTTCTGCTTGCTTAACTGAAAATTCAAGAATGGAGCCTGGAGCTGTTCTACCAACACTAAACTATGTTTCTTCAGAGGGCCATTGGTTTATATAATTCGGACAGAATTGGCTACGAAATATCTGTCTCACAAAGAAATGAATCATTTTCATGACCTCCGAAGGCAATAAAATGAGAAAAGTTGTGGATGTAAAAATTATTTTCTGATTCTCTCAACCTCGTTAATAAACAAACCATTCCTTATTTTTCATTCCTTATTTTTTTTCATTTTATTTGATTTATATACCGCCCTACTCCCGAAGGACTCAGGGCGGTGAACAGGCACAAGATAAAACACATAGAATACAAAAATTTAAGAGAAGAACTAAATCAATTTAGCCCAAGACAAATTTAAAACCCCAGGTTAAGAACAAATTAAAATTTACATTAAAATTTACATTAAAAAGAGAATGGGAGAGGTTAGGCCAGACCAGCCTGGTGAAATAAAAAGGTCTTGAGAGCGCGGCGGAAGGTGCGTAGATCTGGGATCCTCGGTATCTCCAGGGGGAGCTCGTTCCAGATAGTAGGTGCCCCCACAGAGAAGGCTTTCCCCCTGGGGGCCGCCAGCCAACATTGTTTGGCCGACAGCACCTGGAGGAGTCCCTCTCTGTGAGAGCGTACCGGCCGGTGGAAGTCAGCGATGGTGTCAACTGACTATATCGGGACGTCGGAAACCACAGCCACTCAATCTTAGTGCTAAGATTCCTGAAATAACCTACCTGGTTTATATTTAAGTCAGATCCTTGGTATATCTAACTCAGTACTGATACCAGTTCTCCAGATTTCAGGCAAAGAGAGAGCAGGAACTGAATCTGAATTTTTTTGCATGCAAAATATTTGCTAAGATCTGTGTCCCTCTGACCCTAAATTAAATTTACAAAAAGAGAAAGCAGTAACAGGTGCCAGCATGAAATTCAAGATTGTCTTCTATTTTCTGGGTAATGAAGGGCATTTCCCACCCCCAACAATAAAATATATGGTCTCTTTATAAGCCAGGTTTGTCTCAGCTGGCCCTTACTTTCTAATCCAAGAAGTATTAATCTGTTTGTGTGTCGGAAGTATTCATCTGTTTGTAGCATCAGCTTTTGACATATGCATATGGTTATTCATCATGTGGGCAATTCCATGTCACAATAATTCCATAGGAACTCACTTTTCAGTTTGTAATTATGAAATTCAAGTAAGCCTAAGGGTTGCTTAACTTCAGTAGATCATTTTTCTGAATAGTGCATTTTAACTCTATTTGTGTAGTGCAAAAGTAGAAATTCAAATTACATTTACAGGAATATTTGGGAGAATTTTATTTTTACCATTTTAAGGGGCTTGGGCCTTTACAGTGTTGAAGAGCATTTTTCAACTGCCTTCTGTTTTTCTTTCTGTAGGAAATATTGGAGGAAGTTGTAAAAGAATTACACAAAGTAAAAGAAGAGATAATTGATGGTAAGAAGCTAAGAAAGTGTTCATTTCTTTCATTGGCCTGGGCTAAGGGATCAAAATGGAGTCCATTTCCTGTCTTATAAAAATGGTGTTCATCAACAAGGACAAGCACAACTGTTTAATCCATCACACCCTTTCTCAATAAACTGCATTCCAGAGGTTAGGGCAGTTGTGTCTGTCATCCCCAATGAGCAGATTAAGAAGCTTTAACTTTGGTGTTCCTGGGGAGGAAAGCTATGGCAAATCTAGACAGCATACTAAAAAGCAGAGACATCACCCTGCCAACAAAAGTGCGTATAGTCAAGGCCATGGTTTTCCCAGTTGCAAGGTATAGCTGTGAAAGCTGGACCATAAGAAAGGCTGAGCGCCAAAGAATTGAGACCTTTGAACTATGGTGCTGGAGGAGACTCCTGCGAGTCCCTTGGACTGCAAGGCGAACAAACCAGTCAGTCCTAGAGGAGATCAACCCTGATTGCTCTTTAGAAGGCCAGATCCTGAAGATGAGACTCAAATACTTTGGCCACCTAATAAGAAGGAAGGACTCACTGGAGAAGAATCTAATGCTGGGAACGATTGATGGCAAAAGAAGAAGGGGACAACAGAGAATGAGGTGGCTGGATGGAGTCACTGAAGTAGTCGGAGTGAGCTTAAATTGATTCTGGGGGATGGTAGAGGACAGGAAGGCCTGGAGGAACATTGTCCATGGAGTCGCGATGGGTCGGACACAACTTCGCAACTAACAACAACTTTGGTGTATGTGAGAGATGCAAAAGATTGTCCACCCTGTCAGGATTATATCCATTTAACTGCTATTAGGCTCAGATTCCCAGAGAAGTCAGGTAGAAAACACTTGAAGCAGTGTGGGTTTTTTATTCCAGCCTGATCTGAAAATCTTTAATGATATACACACCCAGTAAACATGCTCAGTTAACTTTTACAAAACATGGAAACCAGGCTCCTCTCCTATGTCTATATTTGTTCTTGTAGCAGCTTTAGGTATACTTTAAACCAGAGGCCTTCAAACTTGGCAGCTGTAAGACTTTGGCTAGAGAATTGTGAAGTCCACAAGTCTTAAAGCTGCCAAGTTTGAAGACCTCTGCCTTAAACTCACATTCAATATGGGTTATTGGAGAGGAAAACAGATTCCATTCCAAGATAACACAGAATGAAAGATTGCCTTTCAACTTGTCAACTGGACTCAGGATTTGGCATAAAGAGAAGTAAAAATATATTCTGCCATATTTAAACTGGGCATATCTGTGTAGTTTTCTGTAGCAACATTACAAACATGGTTTGACTTCCAATGCTTTTTTTTTAAAGTTTCTTGACCGTCTCCTGTCCAGGTAAGCCAGGTGTAGTCAAGCTTAGCTTTTGAGATCAACTAAGGTTAGTTAGGTGCCACCATTAATGTTACAGCTTATATAGATGCTTTTCAGAAGTTAGGGAGCTATAAAAGCATAAACCAGAATGGGATGTTACAGGGTTGAAGAACTGCCAGATGTGGATTTGATAAAAAGTGATAGAGGCAATTCTTATTTAAAATAAAACAGTGGTCTGAAAGTAAATTTGCTGTCACTATGTTTTGAGATGTCAGAATACAGGACAGGCTTTCTACTCAACTGGCATATAAAGGTGATACCTCTTTCCTAGTGTGGAAGAAGGGTGGCTTGTCTCACATACTACCTACTTTGCATTGCTACCCTAAGGAAATATATTAGAGTGTTTACCTATTTGATATCTAAATCCGAACTTGAACGTTCGAGACCCATAAGATTGATGTGTAACAGACAGCAAAGAGGAAACTCCGGGCCACCGAGGTGCTTGTGTCCCCTGAGTTTTACCAGGAGCTAATCTGCTCAACCTTATTTTTTCAGTGCTGCTTCTGTATTTGCTGTTTCAGCCAATCCTCATGAAATATTTGATGGAGTTTAAATTAGGCGTGAGATTGTGGTTATCTTGTCTTTTGTAATAAGCCTTGGCTTACATCTTATTTGCTTCCTGTTGTTGTTTTTCAGCCATCAGGCAGGAATTGAGTCGAATCAGCACAACATAATGGCCACAAGACCATCTGGAAGTTGCAAGGGACATGACAAGTGATGGTTCATTTCTAAGTGTACCAAGATCATGCAGAATGGTGAAAGAGGACACCTGACAGCATCTTTTGTTTTTAAAATCCTTTTTATTAGCAGACTCAGCAGACTTTGAAGCTTGCTACTGCCTTGGATTTGCTTCATTTAAAAAAGAAAGAAAAAAGTCTTAAAATCTTTGAAATGGAAAATATTAAAAATTTATCTGGATTTTTAAAATTCATCTGATAATGCACATCAGATTTGGTCAGCCTTTTTGTATTTTGTATTTGCTTATTTAAATGTATGACATTTTTGTTTTTAGTATATTGTAGGTAAGGAAACATGTGATCCATTTGCTTTTATTAGATGACTTCAAAATAATTTTACTGGTAGTCTGCAGTGTAAATGAGAACCTTTTTGCCAACAGAATCTAATTAATGGCATCAGTACTTGAGGCCAGAAGATGCCAGCTGTCAGCCAGGAAGTCCCTGGTCTCAAAGCTACCACAATATTAAAGCGGTACATCAGTGCATCACAGCATCTGTGCTCATACTGGTAATAAATTGTTCATTGTCCATGTGGCATTTGTGGCATTGATTGGCTTTTCTTTCAGTTCATTCTTGCAATAGATTTGGGCTCATAATATATACTTTTCTACTTATTAACAACAGGGATGGCCAATTTGGCAATCTTGACCAGCTATGGCATTCCAAAGGAAATGGCTATGACTATGTTTACACATTGAATGAAGCCATGGTTTATTGAATTGTCCAAATTCACACAAGACATTATACCAAATTAAGGAAATCTTATTATGGTTTCCATATTGTGTAAATCAGGTCTTTATCTGACCTCTGGTGGTGCTACCAGAAATAGAAAATTCACATTTTCATGTTTACATTTCTTGGCTATTGTATGAAATATATCAATTTACAAAATTGATGGCTGCAAATCACTGGACCTAGACTGGAGAATAGAACAACTCCAAAGACAAAATGTCTTTCATCATTTTTAAGCATGTCTTCTGTATATAGTGGTTATATTCAGAATTACTAGTATTCTTCTCCCAAAACAAGTTTGCACTGAATAGATCTCCCCATAACACGTCATCCAATATTTTGTCATAAATACTGTGTGATAATAGCAAACTATTTTACTTTGCTTAGGCTTAAATGTATGTTGGCTTGAGCAAACCACTAGAGTTATGTGGAACCCACACACAAAAATTTGCTAGTATCCTTGAAACTCTTTACTCTTGAAATTATATGGAGGTTTCTCCTCAGCAGGACCCTCAAAAGTCTCCTCAGACTTTCACTCTATGGGAAAGTCATTGACCAAGCCTAACATTTGTGTCCTGAATATATTATTTCTTTACCTGCCTTAGACTATAAAACTTCCATTGCTGATTAGAAAGAAGTAATAATACTGTGCATCTCATGTTGCTTAATAATTTACAACGTGGTTATAATGGGGGGGGTACTAGATAAGAATAAATGGAGCACTGGCTAGGTTTTTTTTAAATAAAGTTTTTTAGTTCCTTTGAAAACTGATTTCTTTTAATGTGGAAGCACCTCAAATTTCACACTTCAGGAGCTATGTGACTGCTGGGGTTGTGTTTTTTGTTTGTTTCTTGGTGGGGGGATGGGGTGAGTTGTCATATCAAGAGTATATAATATAAATTTCAGAATAATGAACCATGCATCTAAGGAAGCAGACTGTAGTCCATGAAAGTTTATGTGATAATAAATACATTCATCTTTAAGGTAACACAGATTTTGTTGGTTTTTTGCTGCACTAGAATAACATGCTTAACCCCTCTGGAAACTAATAACATTTGTAGTAGCCTAAAAAGAAATGAAAAAAAAGGAAAATCAGTTAGGTAAAAATAAGTTATAAATTAGTCTGCCATTTTCCCATCCAAACTAGTATCATTCACCCTGCTTAGAACATTTTCTCAGAGGTCTTTCCAATATTAACTACTGCCCTTTATGTAATTAGGAATACCAAGCACTGAAGCACACAAACTATATTCATTGCTATCACTGTGTTATCTCCACAATTGCACATAACTGTATTAAAAATATGCTTGCCTCAATCCATTTTAGGCTGCAATCCTAACCTATTTACCTTGATGATTGTATTAACTTCTATTGAGATTACTTCTAAGTAGATACATATGGGCTTTCTCTTTAAATAATTTAAAGTCATAAACAGCTGCCTAATATTCAATCGCTTTAAATATACACTGCTGGGTACTTTGTAATCTGCCTGTAGCAGTGTGGAGGTCTGATTTAATTATTGCAACTAATATGCATTGGCAAATCTCTCTGTCTAGATCAGGGATGGGAAACAAATGGCACTTTTATGACTTGTGGACTTCAACTCCCAGAATTCCTGAGAGTTTCTGGGAGTTGAAGTCCTCAAGTCATAAAGGCTCCCACCTCTGGTCTAGGTGGATAATTTTTATATCTCTCAGAACCATTGCTCATCACAATAGTATGAGATGAGGAATTCCCACATACTAGCACATTACTTAAAAGTTAATTACACGGAAATCTTCCATCTTCCCCTACTTGAAAAATTCCCTATCTACCTACAGCAGGGGTATCAAACTCAAGTTGCCACGCCATCATCATGTGCCGTATCAGAACTTTTTTCCCCTTCACTAAAACGGGCATGGGCGTAGCCAGTGCGTGACACATTTGTCCTGCGGGCCGGAAGTTTGACAGTCCTGATCTACAAAGATGGAGAGAGGTCTATTGTATGCAATATCAGACTTCTTAGCCATATACTTTAATTAGTCAAAATATACAGAACTAGCTATTTTACTCTTCTCTACTTTCCAAATCTATAAATTCAGGGTCCTCCATGCTCTGACCGCCTCTGAGTTTTGCATTGCACAGTACTAAAGAAAAAGGTTTTTTGTTAACTTCATTTGCATATTTCTTCATATTTGGATTTAAGACAATCCTTTGTATTCAGAAAGATACATCAGCTACATCTTCCTAAGACACTTCATCCAATGAATCATTCATGTTTGCGAGGGAAAAATTTTCAAGGTACAGAAGTCCAGAAGGAAAAGCTGGAGTTGGAATCTAGGAAGATTTAGAAACCAATTTACACTTTCTTTTAACCCTTGAATAAGGACCGATGTTATCATCAAAAATAAAGTCCCAGAGAACAAGAACCCATGACTGGTGTTGAGGTAGGGTGTCATAATATTCAGCTGCAATTTTCTTTACCTGTAAAGATCAATGGGAACATATTAATCCATAATTTCTTACCTGCAAAATACTTAGTTTAATATCAGAATATACATTATATCTCTCTTGTTATCAGAATGGGTATCCAATGAATACCCATGTATTTTTCAGTATTTGTTTTGGATATAAAGTTAATAACATAAGACTTCAAATTTGTATAGCTGCTAGTTTATTGTCTCTGCAGGTAAATACAGTCACATGTATAGGCAGGGAAATCTTAAACTCAACCCATAACTTTGTGGTGAATTATAGTTTAAAAACTTATGCCACAATATGTTCTTGAATGTTCACAGGACTCAGAAATAATAGTTGTTATATAATTTCAATTCCTATCCAAAATACTACCTGAATTTTATCTGAAGAATAAGTTGAATGATTTGAAGAGTGGAAAGTTTTGTTTTCTTTTTGAAACATTCATGCCTTGACTTTTCTGTCTTTGCAATGGAATCTCTCTACAAAAGTAATTTGCATAACCCAATTTATTATGTTTCCGTTTATTATGAATTTATATTAACAAGTGTGTTGTGATATATGATGAATTGGACATAGAAATGCATTCAAAAAGGCACTCTTGGACACACTGGAAACTCAGTTTACCTGGTTGATGAAATTAGATACGCAGATATATAACATGATTGACCAGGGACTTTGGCAGGGAGCAGATAAAAAATTAAGACAAGATGGAATAGGTGCATTCTAGCTAACATCTACTGAAATTTGTTCAAATTGAAAGTAATTTGCATTTATGGTCATGGAATTCCCCTATATGCTGCCCATAAAGAGATAGGCGCAACTCCTACAATATGCTGACTTTAAGATAACTTGATTAACACGATGGTTTTATCTGTGATGGAGTTTTGTCTGTTTATAAACTGAAGACTCCAATAATACCAACCACAATGGTTATCATAAATAAAATCCAGCTATCATATAATACCAAACAAGATCAAAAGAGTTTATAAAATCCACAAAGCAATAAAAATATCCAATATAAAACTCTTAGAAGGTGAAAGTTTGAGTATAAAAATGATTGTACTCTTAGTTAGATATTACTTCTTAAAACAGGCCAAAGATGGAGCAGTCTGGATCTCTAGGAACAGAGATCATAAGGGAAGGTACCACCAAAACAACAACAACATCAAGCTTTTGCCCTAGTTGATTCCAATACTTGCAATAAAGTGAGATTTATTGGAGCTACTATGTAAGTTTTTAACTTATGGAAAACTGATTCTGCAGATAAACGGCGCAAACCCTGGACTTATCTACTTATCTATCCAAGGATTTGTCTATTATAATAAGCAATCTAAAATTAATCCATTAATCTGCCTTGACAACTAGAATTAGAATAAGTGCTACTAGTCAATATCTGACATATCTGTCAGCTTAATTTCTGAATCTCCTTCAAGTACAAGATTAGAACTGTCTAACTGGGAGGTAGTTTAGTTTAGTTTATTTGATTTGTAGACCGCCCTATTCCCGAAGGACTCAGGGCGGTGAACAGCCAAGCAATAAAATACATAAATACACAAAATTTAAAACCAGATAAAATCAAATTAAATCATTTTGGCCCAGACAGATTAAAACACCCCAATAATTTAAAAACAGATTTACATATTAAAAGAGGGAGGAGATTAGGCCAAGCCCGCTTGATGGAATAAAAAGGTCTTCACAGCGCGGCGGAAGGTGCGCAGATCCGGGATCCTCCGTATCTCTGGGGGGAGCTCATTCCAGATGGTAGGTGCCCCCACAGAGAAGGCTCTCCCCCTAGGAGCCACCAGCCGACACTGTTTGGCTCACGGCACCTGGAGGAGTTCCTCTCTATGAGAGCGTACTGGCCGGTGGGAGGCTATTGGTGGTAGTAGGCGGTCCCGTAAATAACCCGGTCCTAAGCCATGGAGCACTTTAAAGGTGGTAACCAAAACCTTGAAGCACACCCGGAAGACCACCGGGAGCCAGTGCAGCTCGCGCAGGAGAGGTGTCACATGGGAGCGCCATGACGCTCCCATTACCATCCGCGCGGCCGCACTCTGCGCCAGTTGGAGCCTCCGGGTGCTCCTCAAGGGGAGCCCCATGTAGAGAGCATTACAATAGTCCAGGCGGGAGGTGACGAGGGCATGAGTGACCATGCGTAACGCATAACAAGAGAATGAGCATTAATAATCAGATCTTTTCTGGAAAAGGTGTTATTGATGGAGCATTCACAGCTGGAAAAAGACTGCTTTTGCTACCTGTTGCTACCACATTGATCTGCAAAGTCAAACCCGACATAGTGTCAAAGAAGACCTTAAGACTGCATACCTGCTCTTTCACGGGGGGGGGACATCCATCTACAACAGATACTCTTTATCGTATGTCTCCCCAATCATCCAACCTTCTACCATGACTAGATTATATCCAGACAGAAGCCCACCAGGCAAACCTGCACGCCTGATGAATGTGGGAAAATTAAACATACCTGAGTATTTCAGATTTTGCTAATTTACATTTATCTGCTTCCTCATTAGGAAATTCTGAAATTCTATGCATTGAGAAATTGCCAAGGACAGATCTTTTAAATTATCTCATTGCTTCTGCTAGGGAATTGTCACATAAAACAGTGACTTTGAGATGATCTATTCATGACAGTCTCTCCTGTTTCTTCCACCTAAATACCACCTTCCTTGGTGTAAAGATCTTAGCCTAATGTCTGTGGAGATTCTCAATCATCCAGCTCATGGTTGTCCCAAAGATGCTGTTCAAAAGGCAAATGGACTTTCTTGGGTTTTTTTCTTTGAAAACATTTTGCTTCTTATCCAAGAAGCTTCTTCAGTTCTCAGTTCTGGTGAAGTTTCTTGGATGAGAAGTAAAACGTTTTCAAGGAAAACAACCAAGAAAGTTCAGTTGCCTTTTGAACAGCATCTTGGGGGCAACTTAGTCTAATGTGGGTGATGAGATGAGGCATAAATTTAAGACATCAAAACCATAATGTACATGAACGTCTGAACTACAAAAACATGACAACTTTTAACATCACTTCTAAAACCAGCTCTGATATTGGATTACAGGGCATAAAAAACACAAATAGATCCAGTTCCTGTCATAACTCCATAAACTTCAAATACAGACAGAATTCTTAGTGTCATTATTTTTTAAAAAGTATGAAAATATTGTATTATTAAAATTCCAGATTGTATCATAATACAGTATAAATTATTTGTTATACAATAATACCAAGTATATTATTTCAGCATATTCAAAGAATGAAGAATCAGTCAGTTTAAAACGAAGAGACAAGTACTAGAAAAAAGCGGATAAAAATTGTGAGAAAAATGGGAAGATTGAGAGGGAGGACAAAGCTGAAGAATGTAAGCAAACTGGCTTTACAGGGGACTAGAGGTCAGACAAATAAAAGTTAAGGAACGATAAAGATAAAATGATATGGATTTGGAGAAAAGGTGATCAAACAAGAATGAGCAAAATGATTTTTTTTTAAAAAATCAGAAGTCTTCAGCTTCTTTCCCCCTTTCTCTACTCAGGCAATTTACCTGAATAAATTTGAATGGGGAAGTAATACAATTAACAGAGCAGCACAATCCCAAAGTGTTCTCATAGACAAAATGTACACAATTGATAAAAGTTACTACCTACTTACTCATAGTAATATTTTAGATCCATAACATTATTTAGCCCTCTGCTAAATAGGGAAGTAATACAATTTAGCCCTCTGCTAAATAGGGAAGTAATACAATTAACAGAGCAGCACAATCCCAAAGTGTTCTCATAGACAAAATGTACACAATTGATAAAAATTACTACCCACTTACTCATAGTAATATTTTAGATCCATAACATTATTTAGCCCTCTGCTCTATTTTATCCTTTGATGAAAACAGTGGCATCCACAGGGGTGGTTGAAAAAACAGACACATTTGTGGCCATCACAACATGACTGAAGCTGCCTTACACCCATATAGGTCTATGTAATGTGAGCTCATGTACGAAAGGGGTGGGGCTTACACAGAGGTGAAATCCAGCAGGTTCTGACAAGTTCTGGAGAACCGGTAGCGGAAATTTTGAGTAGTTCGGAGAACGGGCAAATACCACCTCTGGCTGGCCCCAGAGTGGGGTGGGAATGGAGATTTTGCAATATCCTTCCCCCAGAAGTGGGAAGGGAATGGAGATTTTTTTTTAAATCAAGTTTTATTGGTCCCCCCCCCCCCAACATTCACCCACATCTTTTTTGAACAGAGTATTGGCTATATCTTATCTTATACAATTTATCAAATTCAAATACATTTTATTCAATTACAATTTTTGCCACAATTTTCTTTTTTCCCTTTTTTAAATCATATCTCAATATTTCTTTGCTTACTTATATAAACAACATCTTCATTCACCCTGAAATTCTAATTTTCCTGCTTATTCATATTTATTCTCTTTTATTCTTTAACAATTCATTCTTTATCTTAATATATTTGTGTTTGTTCAGGGTTGCCTTTCTTCCATTTCATTTTTTTTATTGTATAACAATCTTTCTCCTCCAACCTACCATCTCCCTCTTTTCTTTCTTTCCTACTTTCTCTTCCCCTCCTCTTCTTCTCTTATCTACTTCCCCTCCCCTTCTCCTTCTCCTCCTCTCTTCCCACTCCCTTCCCTCTCTCTCCTTCCTCTTCCCTTCCACCTCTCTTCTCCTCATCTCTCTCTATTGCTGTATTCATCTTCAATTTAATATTTTCTACTATGGAGTCCAGGCAACCCCGATCTTTCATTTATCAAGTATATTTCACAAAATTCCTGTTATCTTTTTAATTATAAACCGTATATTTCATCTTATTCTATTTTTCCCTTTAAATTTTTACCCAAACAATCTTCCAAACCTTTATCTTCTTTACTTTTAACAATATGTTTTTTCTTCTTTACTTCTTGCAAGTATAACACTTAAATCATTTTTTAACATTTCAATTTCATTCAATTTTACATTCAATTTCAGTTTTCCATCATAATTTCAATTAATGCTTATGTTACTTATTTCTCTCCATTTAATGCTTTTTCCAAAATCATTCTTTCTTTCACATTGCACCTACTGGTCTATTTCATTTAACATTTTCACATATAATTTCTACCACTAACATCATTCTCTTTATTAAAAAAAAAATAACATTTTCACTGACTCTTAACCATTTTGCAGTATCCTTCCTCTATCACGCCTACCAAGCCACGCCCTCAGAACCGGTAGTAAAAAAATTTGGATTTCACCCCTGGGTTTAGATTGCAATGCTGTATCTGCCATGATTTAACCATCTCCATGGACGCCATTGTATGGAAGAAAAGTTAATCCTTTCCATTTTACTTAAGGTGTGATAAATAAAATTACTTGTCATTTCATTGGTAAGAAAAAATAGCAAGGCGATGGTTTTACCTTGGACCATTCAGAGAAAGCAAAGGACCACTGCTGCCTCCCTTTCTTCAGATTTTTTAAGGTGATACAATCATTTTTAGCACCAATCAAGTGATGCAGTTTTATCATCTAACTCAGTCTTCCTCAACTCCGGCTCCAGAATTCTTCAGCCAACTGAAGGGCCATTGCTGAGAATATTGATGCCTGAAGCCCATATATCTAAAGGTATTCAGGCCTAAGTAGAATGATCAAAACACACAACATGTTTGCTTTGAAATTATTTATGGTGGCAAGATAATCGCAGATTTATTACTTATTTTTGCCAATCAGAAGGGGAGGTTAAATCAGTTTGACCAATCAGGCTCCTAGCTGATAAGATGGGGACCTTCTGGACCTTTTTTTAAAAAGAAGTACCTGCAGCTTCCAGTAAACCACATGATTGGGGAAGAGGGTAACTTTTAGACATGACTTACACCAAAGAGCAACAGTACAAGTTAAAATCCATTCTTTAAATTCAGTGCATGGACTTCAATCGACCCCTGTTTCTGCTGCACCCAGTTCCATGTTTTTACACACAACAGGCTTTTGTCCTTCAAGTGAAAGGTCAAGTTAATTGGTGATAAAATGTAATCTAATGTTTCCAGTCAGCATACCCTACCTGGAGTGTAACCTAGTTTGTCAGATTTTTGTACTTGTTTTTTTCTGATTGTTGCAGACCAAACCCAATATCCCGAAGCACCACATAAGTTATTAATTTGAGGGGCAGTGAGCCAGACAAAACAATAGTCACCCAGAAAGGAATTCCAAGGTTTTATGAATGTTTAACATCTGACCTCTATTAACTCTTTTCAAATGCAATCAGGCTCTTTGTCTTTCTTCATGGAGAATGAGCACAAACTCTGATTTATATTGGCAAATTAGTTGACTCTTAAAATGGTGGGTATATTTGCATGACAGAGATGGGTTTCAGCAGATTCTGACCAGTTCTGGAGAACCGGTAGCAGAAATTTTGAGTAGTTTGGAGAACCGGTAGTAAAAATTCTGACTGGACCCACCCCCATCTATTCTCTGCCTCCCAAGTCCCAGCTGATCGGGAGGAAATGGGGATTTTGCAGTAACCTTCCCCTGGATTGGGGAGGGAATGGAGATTTTATAGTATCCTTCCCCTGTCACACCCACCAAGCCATGTCCACAGAACCAGTAGTAAAATGTTTTGAAACCCACCACTGTTGCATGATGCCTTGACATAAGCTAGCCACATAAGCAACTTTAACTGTTATGCAACCACTGGTCCTTGTGGGAAGCTGATGTATCAGGCCAATTCAAAGAAGTATATAAATATTCTATGGATAAACCATTATGTATGTTTCATGAATAGAACTACTTGGTCATTCATCACAAACTACTGTATATACTGCTACTCTACCTCCCCAAAAGGAAAACAGCTTCTGGAAGCCAGGAGATGTATTTCAGTTAATGCCACAGGGTGGCTAGACCCAGCTACACCACAAGTACCGTTATTGCAAGCTTTTCTTTGGTAATGCTTTGCCAGGCAATACATAACTGTGTTCAAAGCCCAACCTCTTTTTATTTCAATAGTGGTCATCAGCTTCACTTCTCCCCCCACCCCCATACCTCTGCTGTTTTGTATATAGATCCCGACTCTAGGGGGCAGTGCTCATCCCCATTTCAAAGCTGAAGAGCCAGCACTGTCTGAAGACGTCTCCATGGTCATGTGGCCGGCATGACTAAATGCCAAAGGCACACGGAACGCTGTTACTTTCCCACCAAAGGTGGTCCCTATTTTTCTACTTGCATTTTTTTACGTGCTTTTGAACTGCTAGGTTGGCAGAAGCTAGGACAAGTAAGAGGAGCTCACCCCGTTACGCAGCATTAGGGATTTGAACTGCTAAACTGCCAACTTTTCAATCGACAAGCACAGCATCTTAGCCACTGAGCCACTGCGTCCCTAACTTTTGGGTATGCCCCATCTTTAAACAGGGTAAACAGAATAGAAAGTCATAATCAGGTCACAGCCAAAGAAATTGGTTGAGGGCATTAGTATCCATACCCCAAAGTACAATCTTTTTATGTTTTGGGTCAATTTACAGAAAAATGTGAAGTTTGGGAAGGAATTTAGTAAAGGTTTAGAAGGTTATGCATGCTGCTACATCAGCAGCCCCCAACCTTTCTGCCTTTATAGACTGGCAGTGGTGGCGGCATCAGGGAGGGAGGGAGAGGAGATGGTTTCACGCGCATACCTACCACTTGGGCAAATGGCGTTTCATGCACTCGCAGGGGTTGGGGGTCTCTGTGCTAAATGAAAGATTTGTAGCAGAGTCGTGGGGAGGGGGGAAGCAATAGGTGACACAAATTCATATATATGATTTATCATATCATTATATATTGAGCCCTGGTGGCGCAGCAGACTAAAGCACTGTTATTAACACCAGCTGCCTGCAATTACTGCAAGTTCAAATCTCACCAGGCTCAAGGTTGACTCAGCCTTCCATCTTTTCTAAGGTAGGTAAAATGAGGACCCGGATTGTGGGGGCAATAAGCTGACTTTTATAAATATACAAAATATGACGGCTATTGCTTAATGCATTGTAAGCTGCCCTGAGTCTCTGGAGAATGGCGGCATATAAATCAAATAAAAAAAATTATTATAGATTATAATATATCATATATTTAGGATTTGTTCCCAATGGGCATTCACTATGATTGCTGTGTTATCATTTTGATTTCCTTTCTTCTGAAAGAAATAGGATTCCATATGGAACAACCATTTCCTAATGTGGTTCCTTCCTAAAGCATCCTAAAGCAATGTACTAGCCTTTGTACATTTCATATGAAAAATAGAAGATGTAGAATTTTTATAACACATCGGCTAAAGTGCTGTTGAATAGCTCAGTGCATTGTATGCAGCCAGCATCATTACTGACTAGATCTAGGTGTGCAAATTCAGACATTTGGACCTGTTTTCCAAGTCCTAATTTACTTAATATAGGGTTAATACAAACAAAGTCAGTCTCTAATGACAGATGCAGGTAACACCACCCTGGCTTGCTTAGGCTCTCCACTGACTTTCCAGATAGATGAAGTCCAGCTTCAACCTCAGCTACTAAGGTCAATGATCTGAACTCGGTCAATGAAATTGCAACCTATAGACAGTGGTGGGATTCAATTTTTTTAACAACCGGTTCTGTGGGCGTGGCTTAGTTGGGGGTGTGGCTAGCTGGTCATGTGACTGGGTAGGCATGGCTAGCTGGTCATGTGACCGGGTGGGCGTGCCTATGTGCATAGGGACTACTCAGAGGGCTGAAAAAAGTCATTTCTGACTGATCCTCGCACTTTTGACCGGTCCTCGCACTTATGACCATCCTCACATTTATACTCATTGCGGCATTCTTAACAACCGTGTCAATCATTTCACCAGTACTTCTCTTCACCACGGTGACAAGATAGGGTGCAAAACGTAAAATGTGAGGACAGTCGTAAGTTCAAGGACTGGTCAAAAGTGCGAGGACCGGTCAAAAATAACTTTTTCAGCCCTCTGAGTAGTCCATATGCACATAGGGACTACTCAGAGGGCTGAAAAAAGTGATTTCTGACCGGTCCTCGCACTTTTGACCGGTCATCATTTATCTTCTAGTCCAGAGATCTCCAACCTTGGCAACTTTAAACCTGGCAGACTTCAACTCCCAGAATTCTCCAGCCAGCTATGCTGGCTAGAGAATTCTGGGAGTTGAAGTCCACAAGTCTTAAAGCTGCCAAGTTTGAAGACCTCTGAGCTAGGGCTTTGGGGTCAGCCTTTTGGGGAGGGGGTCCCATTCGGAGAGACCCCCTGCCTCTCAGGAAGCATCAGGCCCAGGCAGAGAAAATTGCCAAGGTTGGAGATCTCTGGACTAGAAGACCTCCAAAGGTCCCTTCCAACTCTGTAATTCTGGTATTGGCAAGCAAGCACAATTAAGCTACTTAAATCCTCCAGAGCAGGGGTCCCCAACGTTTTGGACCTCAGGGACACCAAGTTCATAATTTTAAATTTCGTGGACCACTAATACGAATCCAGCGCGTCACTTGCTGAAACACCTGGACTCCCAGTGACGGGATAGGGTCCTTCAGGCACTCTCCCCCCCTCTTTCTCTCTCTCTCCCCCCTCTCGTTCTCTCTTTCTCTCCCCCCTCTTTCTCTCTCCCCCCTTTCTCTCTCTCCCCCCTTTCTTTCTCTCCCCCTTTCTCTCCCACTCTTTCCCTCTCATTCTCTTTCTCTCTCCCCCTCTTTCTCTCTCTTCCCCTCTCTCTCCCACTCTTTCCCTCTCATTCTTTCTCTCCCCCCTTTCTCTCCCTCTCTCCCCCACTCTCTCATTCTCTCTCCCCCTTTCTCTCCCTCTCTCCCCCCACTCTCTCTCTCATTCTCTTTCTCTCCCCCTTCTCTGTCTCCCCCACTCTTTCTCTCTCCCCCTTTCTCTTTCTCTCCCCCTTTCTCTCATTCTCTTTCTCTCTCCCCCCTCTTTCTCTTTCTCTCTCTCTCCCCCACTCTCTCTCTCTCATTCTCTTGCAGGGGGCCGATCTGGTGTCTGCAACGGAGAGCAAAAAAAAAACACCTCGGTATATTTGCGGTGCAAGGCAGCCCTCGTTTCCTGCCGAGTCGGAGCGGTAAACAGCGTCTGGTTCGGGGAGCAGCCGGATTTTGCTCTCCATTACTCTCTTGGCCCCCTGCAAGCTCTCATCTCTCAAGAAGCCCAACCAAAGTTTCCCGTGCCGCTTCAGGGAGCGCTCCTCGAGAGATGAGAGCTTGCAGGGGGCCAAGAGAGCAATGGAGAGCAAAATCCGGCTGCTCCCCGAACCAGACGCTGTTTACCGCTCTGAGTCCCAAGCAACAGGAGATGAGGGCTGCCTTGTCCCGCAAATATGTCGGATTTTGCTCTCCATTGCAGACACCAGATCGTAATGCCACCTGCAAAAATGTGAAAATTTCCAAATGTAGCCCTGCCCTCTTACAGCTCTCCTGATGTTCAACTGTTGTCTTTCAAGGAGGATACTTGGCCAGCTTCATGCTTGATGTCTCCCACCTTGGCAGCTTTAAGACTTGTGGACTTCAACTCCCAGAATTCTCCACAATTCTCCAGAATGGGCTAGGCGGGAGTTGAAGTCCAAACATTGTAAAAGAGCCACAATTGCCCAGCCCTGGGTTAGGGTAGGCTGACGCCGTGCAGATGGGAGGCAGGGCTGGGCGAGGGGCGGGCAAGCCAGCAATTTAACAAACGGTTCGGTGTGCTGCGGGGCCAATAAATTACAAAAAAACACCAAACCGTTCGTTAAATTGCTGGCTCGCCCCCCCATTTATTGGCAATAAATAGTAGTGCGGAGGGGCGGGGCAAGGGGTGGGGCGAGCCAGCAATTTAACAAAGGGTCCAGCCGAACCCCCTAGAACCGGCAGAATCCCACCACTGCCTATAGATGTCTCAAGGACTTTCATATCTGATACAAGTCAACTTAACAGAAGAATGAATAAAAGTCAGAGAATTGAGATTCAGTAGTAGCAAAATAATTTGCAGGAGGGAACTCGAAAAAAGTTCGAAAGAGTGCAAAGAAGAATACTGTCAACTTGCAAAGCTTTCAAGTTGCCATGAGCAGGAGGGAGGGAGAACTGATAGAGCTGATTGTGATCTGTCCCCGTCCACACACACACACAAACACAGCCAGCCAAGGGTTAAGGAAGCACTTGGCACACACCCAGGTCTTTATCTCCAACTTGGCAGCGATATACACACCGTCTGCCAAGTGATTTTATTTCCACAGGAACAGAAAGATAATATACTCAGCGTACAAGAGTCCAACAGAAAATAATATTCCTCTCCGCAGTTTCGGACGATGCTTTAGTGACTATCCAAGGTTTATTTTTGTTCGTCACAGGGATCACTGGCCACCACCCTCTATTATATAGTCTCTGGGGTGTGGTCCAGTGACTCAGTTCTAATCCCTAGCACGCCTCCTGAGCTGCTGCAATCGTTTATCACGCCTTCGGAGGCGTGCGTCCAGGAATGATGTCTCTCCTTCACTCTCATCCGAGACACCTGTCTCCCTGCTAATCTCCTCTCCCTTGGCCGGCACCTGAGACAGTGCCAGAGGCGAGGGGCCTGGAGAGGGAGGCCTGGCTGACTCCTCTTCCTCATGCTCGGAGCTTTCTTCCTCCGATGGGATAGGCTCAGAGGGCGGGGCCACAACACATTGATTTCCCTAACTGAAGTGCATTCCATACATCCTTCCTGACCGCAATCAGAAGAAGGGTGTTGGATTTCACAGCCAGCCAAAGTGGTTAATTGGAGAATGTGATTTATGACATGGCCAGAGAGGAGGGGAGAGACAGGGTCATAGGGGAACGTAAATCTACATGGGATTAGTTCTAACTGAATCCGAATATTGCCGAAATGGTGCTTCTAATAAATGACTGTATTTCTTTTGAAGTTCGGCTCATGGCTCATGAATTAATTAGGGTATCTTTCGGAAACTTCACAAATACATTGGATTTATTAAGCTGAACCACTATTGTTTATTAGATAACTTCAACCTGCAGTTACTATAATCCACAGAAACACATAGCCAGTTCACTTATTCTATAATGTCAGATACAGAAATATTCTAGATAGCTGTATCAATCCATATGCTTCCTTTTGGGGAGGGGAAGGGTCCTTGATTGCTTTCTTGCAGATGTTTCATTATTCAAATAGGTAACATCATCAGTGCTAGACTAAACTTATGCTTCCTCTTATTTGTCTAATCAAGCATTTTTAAGGAATATCAAATTGCTTATAGCTTATTTTTGAGGATGCTATAAAAAGCCTGGAGCATGGACTAGATAACTAGGCTCTGACATGAGGGTCATGATGCCAAGGATATCACTATGAATTCATACTGTAGCCTCCCCAATGCTGGTAAGTATGATAGGACTTGTAACCCTTTAGTTAGCAGAGCTAAATTGAACAGAAGTGGGGAAAAGATAACATGATATGAAGAATCATAGAAACAAATATTACGCAAGTATGGGTTTTTTTTTCTGTGTAATGAAAATAGTAAGAACGTTTGTGTACATCTGCATATGTGTTTGGGGGGGGGGTGAATGGCATTTGTAACCTTGAAGCAGTGTTTGATGTTTGGTGCTTTATAAAAAAAAATCAAGCTATATTTTTTATTAGAACAATGATTAGATTTCAATGTTTTTTATGTTCTGGAAAAAATTGGTTTGTTTATTCCTATTTATGTAAAAACACTATGAGTGTCTCCCATCAGGCTCTTACTTCTTTAATAGGTTACCAATTTTCTTACAAATATTAAACCTGTATGAATCACTAATTTAAATAGCTTAAATTAAATTAAGTAGCTTTTAACTTTTGTATGTTATTGTATTTTTATCTTAGCTGTTCACCGCCCTGAGTCCCCTGGGAGTAGGGCGGTATATAAATATGATAAAATAAATAAAAATAAAAATAAATAAATAATTTCTTCTGAGCCTCTTGCCTCCAGATGCTGGCTATGCCGTCTCCCCTTGGCAGGGTTTCTTTGCCCTATGTCCCAAGGTCTTTCATTCCATAACAGGAATGCTAATGAAGGGAAGGTTACCAAATGTGTTACCAAAAAACTAGATCAAAGCTAGATTACTCTTTTATCCTATACCATAAATGTGTAAACAAAGATGGAGGAGAAAGTCTGGCAAGGATGTGCCCAAAGACAAGAGTGTATGAAGGGATAGCAATATCACTTAGACTTATATATCACTTTACAGTGCTTTACAGCCCTCTCTAAGTGGTTTACAGAGTCAGCCTATTGTCCCCAACAATTTGGGTCTTCATTTTACCCACCTCAGAAGGCAGGAAGGCTGAGTCAACCTTGAGCCTGGTGGGATTTGAACTGTCAAATTGCAGTCAGTCGGCAGTTAGCAGAAGCGAAGATAGTAGTTCCACTGCATACAAACTGAGCTTTTGCCCACTCCTTGACTGAATAAATAATATTCACATAATCTTTTATTATTGGAATGTTGGAGAAGTTATTTCCCACTGCCTGCCCATGTGTTTAACTTCTTTAATAGCTATCCATATTATAACATGGCTTAAGACTCCCCAAAACTGAAGGTATGGTTAAGGGCGATACGAGTTTTCACAAAATAATCTTTAAAATCAAATGTGTTAAACCAAAATCAGAAACTCACACTAGAAAAAACATGGTTTGTAACAGGCTTTCCAGAGGGATACCCCCCAACTCCCAATACGTCAGAGACATCGTCAATTCCCTCGGCACATGCCAGGTTCCTATCCCACATATTTACCTTTTCTAAAGTCATTTACTTTTAAAATAAAAGGGCTTTTTAACAGGTTCAGTTAAACCAATTTAAATGGAAAGCTGCCATGTTGTAAAGCTAAGCATCCATTTTTAGCATGATCTCTTTAGCCAAATGGGGTGGTAGGGAGCATCCTAAGAACATCAGAAGGATAGTGGGCATTAACTTCACAAGGCCTTTCTGGAGAATGAATGAATGCTTTATAATTTGACAGGCCCACCACAGCAGCGGGGAGGATATCAGAATTTGCAAGATGGTCATTCTGGTGCCACAGTTAGAGAACTGCCCTTCTGTTTATCTCAATCCAAGTGTCTGCAACCATTTGGTGCTTATCCAAGTCTCACAACAACAGTGATCGAAGTTAGAAAGCTAAAATCCACAGATCAGAATATTTGATAATGAAATCAGGGGTGAAATCTACTTACCTTCCTTACCGGTTCAGAAGTGCACGCGCCACGCACATCACGTGCATGCGTAGACCAGGAAGTAATGACCCCCGGGTGGGTGGGCGGAGCTTTGCTCCTCCATTGCTACCAGATCACCAATCCACTGCCCAAGATCATTACCGGACTGGGTGATCTGGTCCGATCCAGGAGCATTTCACCCCTGGTCTACATGCACAGTACACAACAATTCAGGGGTCCTACAGAATACAATACAATGCATTTTTACTTTGTGGAATCCATGCTCCAAGCCCTCATTTATTAGTATATAAGGGCATATGTCATGTGGGGTTTGGGGAGGGAACAACAGGTGCAAGGCACATGCCCTTTAGGCAATGATTTTGTAATTGCACAGTGCTGTAAATTGTGGAAAAATTACATGGGCATTCATTTTTGGTCTAGTAAAACAAGCAAAAATTAATGTTTAATTCTTGAAAGTAGGTACTTTTTAAGAGAGGTTATACAAATAATATTCTAGTGTGGTACATACTGGGAGGTGGGTGGGTGTGGTTGTTTGCAGGGGTTGGAATGCAATATAGGCCAGAGGTGTGCTATTTTCCTTCGGAAGGGTGTGTAAAAATATGTGCAGATGAATCACCAAAAGGTAGAGAATTTATAATTTATAATCCAGTGGAAAAACAAGAACCATTATTTACCATACATCTGATTTCACACTGATAATCAGTATTTTTCATTAATATCTATAATTTTTCCTCTCATTCCCAACCATATTTTGGTGTTAGAAGCTATTTCAACTGTCTTTTACTATTTCATTCTGCATGCTTTAATTCTGTTATTCTTCCTCCCTGTCACATCACATAATAGGGATTTTGAAGAAGTTTAATAAGCAATAGTCACAAACAATTTGAAACATTGAAAGGAAGGAATATCAATGCTTACCATTGGCAGCCTAGATCCAGGAATGCTGGGGAAATCATGGTGTTCCATATGATAGCCAACATTAAAGGTGATCCAGTTGAGGGGTCCATAGTACGAATATGTCTCATATCCTTTCAAAAACATATAATGCTCCGCTATGAAATGCCCAGAAATAGGGTGCAAACCCATGGCCAGGATCGTTCCTGCTATTAAATAAACAATAGGCTTCCAACCCCACAAATAAAAGATTGTAAGGTCAATGGAGAATTGTACCAAGGCATTAAATATCTCCATCTCAGTAATTGCTTTGGGGTTGACATATAGCGGCCTCAAACTGTAAGCAAATGGCTGGATGGCAATCCAGATTAGCTTCCGAAATGGAGTACAGAAGAACCAGCCCTCAAAATCAGTAGGAATGTCCACATCCAAAGCATCTCCGCCAAGGTATCGATGGTGATCAATGTGGTACTTCTTGAAAGAGGCAGAGTAAGGTAATCCAACAGGCAAGTTGGCAAAGACTGCAAACCACCTATTCCACTTAGTCTGCTTGTTGCCAAAGGCAACATTGTGAGAGATGTCATGGATTGCTAGTGTTATAGAGTGGTTGATGCAGCCCCCAAAACCATAAGCCCAGAAGAAAACCCACTTCCAGGCTAAATTTCTCATCAGGTAACAGGCAAGAAGCTGAGTGAGTACCATTCCTGTCACAATCCATTTTAAATGGGGATCTGAACCCATTAGAGACTTGATGGCTGGATATCTGGCTGAGGGAGGAAAGAAAGATGGCATTAAAGGCAGTTGAGAACAGCCTTCCTTTTTTTTTAAAAGGCTCATCTAGCCCAGCAAAGTCATCTCACCATTCCTCCGGCTGTCTGTTCCACATAATTACACCCATGTGACAGAAAGAAGCAAAGAGGTTATACTGTAAATCCACCATGTTTGAAAATCACATGCTCGTCTGATAAAAATCAGAAAACAACAACAAAGGACAAGGCCACCATATCATTTATATGAGGAACTCTTTTATTGCATAGTAACATTCAGTCTTTCTGTTATAGAGTCCATGTCCCAGACAGTCTCCTAGCCAAATAGCTGAATCTAGTCCTGCTTAGTTTCAGCAAAGTTATCACGTGTCTTCAAATCCTTCCTTGGGATCTTCCAACAAGGATCCTGTAATCCGATTATGGTATTCCATTGTTTGGTTCCATTTCCCCATTAATTACATAAGTATTATTAACTTGTCTTAAACTTTGTCACTTTAAATAAGCAATAGTTATTTTAAAAAATAGTTTTAACTTGGATTAAAATGAAATGTAGTTCTAGACCTAAAACCTCAGCTACAATTCTGTAACTAAACACTCTTCCTCTTAGGTTTTAAAAAGAGGCCAAGTTTATTATAAAATAAACTTATAAAGCCAACACTAAAACTTGATGCCAAGAGAATATAGCACATTATAACTCCATAATCCCGGGGCAAAGATTACAAAAGGATGCTATAGAAGAATTTGATAGCAGGAACACTAAAGCCAGCTCAAGGATATACTGTATGGCCCCTTAGTGCCACCTTCCTCGGATGCAAAGAATTACTTTTAGAATCATTTGGAAGAAAGTATTCACTCATGTCTTTGTTCAATGACAGTTCCTTTGGTTTCCCAACTGTCAAAACGGGAAGAGCATAACCAATAAAAATGGCCTCCACTGCTGAATTTCAGCCCTGCCTATCTATGAAAAGAAGAAGTCCTTGATCTCCCAAATCCAAGATCCAAGCTACTGAGACATGTGCCATCTTTAAGGCTATGAAAAAGCCTTAAAGCCCTCATGAACATGTGAACACATTATGAAAATGGATAGCCTATTCAATAACATTAATAATG
This sequence comes from Pituophis catenifer annectens, assembly GCF_029215685.1. NCBI lineage: Eukaryota > Metazoa > Chordata > Lepidosauria > Squamata > Colubridae > Pituophis > Pituophis catenifer. Next base: position 312,181,601 of record NW_027256881.1, read on the forward strand.
GGGTAGGAATTAGGGACTTAAATCTGGTATTGTTGTGAGAGACTGTAATTTTAAGCCCTGGTTCCCTCTAGTGGTGTCTAAGACCAGAGAAAACACACTATTCAAGTACCGTTATGATCTTCCTACCCTGGTTTCTGTCTAGGTTGGTGATAGGTTTCTTATACTGGTGTCTAAGCTTGGCCTTGGGATCCTTTGCCAGGAATGTACAGAAAAACTCTGTTGCTTTGGCTTTATAAGTTTGTCATGAGCCCTACAGGCTACATGGCCAAGCTCTATGAGTTTTCTTGGCAATACACTCAACCAAAATTTCTAATACCAAGGCAGTTAATGCAAGGGAATTTGTAGCTGCCATCTATAGCACCCTTAAGATATATCTGGTCTGTAACTTCCAGAATTTCCAAATGGCATGGCCTATAAATCTAAGAGACATTTTTTTCCTCCAACAGATTTACTTGTTATCCTCATGGGAACAATATAAAAAATTAAGTAATGCAACTGATTTTTTAAAAAATGTGTGTCACTGCCCTTCTTTTGTTGACTTTTGATCAAGTTGGGAGATATTATGATCAAGAAACAGGTGTACGTCATCTTTTTTCAGAGCATTGGCTGCCATCCAACATGGAGCTCCTGGCTGCTCCAGAGTCCCCTTGAAAGCAGCCAGGCACAACTTTTAATGATCCAAGGGCCACTTCAGCCTTTTTTTATTTTTTTTTTTATTTTTAATTTTGATTTATATGCCGCCCTTCTCCGGAGACTCAGGGCGGCTTACAATGCATTAAGCAATAGCCTTCATACTTTTGTATATTTATACAAAGTCAGCTTATTGCCCTCACAAACTGGGTCCTCATTTAACCTACCTTAGAAAGGATGGAACCTCAAGGAGTCAACCTTGAGCCTGGTAAGTTTCGAACCTGCAGAAATTGCAGGCAGCTGTGTTAATAACAGGGTGCATTAAACCACTGTACTACCAAGACTCCTTTGAATAAGATACTGTGGGCCACAAAAAAATACTTACTGTATTTTCTGGACTATAAAATGCTCTGGATTATAAAATGCACCTAGCTTTTGGGGAGGAAAACAAGAAAAAAAAATCTCCCATCACCACCCATCACCGCCTCCACACGTGCCTCATTTTCAGCCTCCACACATCCCATTTTCAGCCCGTTCTAGGTGGTGGGGATTGCCACCACCTGTCACTGCTGAATGGGATGTGTGGAAAATGGGATGCACAGAGGCCGAAAATGAGATGCATGGAAGCCAAAAACGGGATGCACGGAGGTTGAAAATGGGGCGCACGGAGGCAGCAATAGGCGGCAGCAATCCCTGCAGCCTGGAACAGCTGATTGTATTCCGGGAGGCCGATCTAACCGCTAATCAGCTGCTTGTGCTAAATCAGGCTGTGTTGAAGCTGACCAGGTCGTTTGCTGTTTGCTGCAAGGAGGCAAATTGCTGGGAGGCAGAGGCCGGTGAGTAGGGGCCGGGTGGGTGGGGCCGACAGGTAGGTGGGGCTTTGGCAACATTTGCTCTATAAGACACACAGACATTTCCACCCACTTTTTTGGGGGGAGTGTGTCTTACAGTCCGAAAAATACAGTAAATGGTGGGGTGTCCATTTGATTTCTTAAATATTAATGCTTACACTTTAATGTAATTATGTACTTTTTAAAATTTAGCACTTGCAATGATTCTAATCTCTGTCCCTCTCTATTATTTGCCCCTCAAATGGGAGGCTTCATATGATTAAGCCATTCCCAGCTTGTTGATAGAGTTTGTTTGTTAGCTAACGAAAACATATAGAATAAAAGTGTCTATGGAGAGTCTCAGTCATCCATGTCATGGTTGTCCCAAAGGTCCTCAAGAGGCGACTGGACTTTTCGCTTCTCATCTCAGCTGAAGAAGCTACTTGGATGAGAAGCGAAACATATTCAAAGAAAAACCAGAAAATCCAATTGCCTCTTGAAAAAGCACCTTTGGGACATCTAGAAGAAGCATATAGAAAATGACAGACCACTGTGAGAAATTGAAAAGAAAGGATATCCTTCAGTCTAACTTTATATTATTATTATTTATTATTATTTATTGAATTTCTATACCGCCCTACTCCCGAAGGACTCAGGGCGGTGCACAGCCATGAAATAAAACACATAAATATACAAAATTTAAAATCGAATAAAATGGATTAAATAAATTTGGCTGAATTAATACCCATAATTTAAAAATACCCATATTTTAAAATCCATTAAAATTTAGAATTTACACTTAAAAGGGAGAAGATTTAGGCGAGGCCAGCTTGATGAAATAAAAGCGTCTTCAACTCGCGGCGGAAGGTGCGCAGATCCGGAATCCTCCGTATCTCTGGGGGGAGCTCATTCCAGATCGTCGGTGCCCCCACAGAGAAGGCTCTCCCCCTAGGGACCGACAGCCGACATTGTTTGGCCGACGGCACCTGGAGGAGCCCCTCTCTGTGGGAGCGTACTGGTCGGTGGGAGGCTGATGATGGTGGTAGTAGGCGGTCCCGTAAGTAACCAGGTCCCAAGCCATGGAGCGCTTTAAAGGTGGTAACCAGAACCTTGAAGCGCACCCGGAAGACCACCGGGAGCCAGTGCAGCTCGCGCAGGAGAGGTGTTACATGGGAGCTCCATGTTGCTCCCATAACCACCCGCGCGACCGCACTCTGCGCCAGTTGGAGCCTCCGGGTGCACCTCAAGGGGAGCCCCATGTAGAGAGCATTACAATAGTCCAGACGAGAGGTGACGAGGGCATGAGTGACTGTGCGTAACGAGTCCCGATCTAGAAAGGGACGCAACTGGCGAATCAGGCGAACCTGATGAAAAATCCTCCCGGTCACGGCCGTCAAGTGCTCTTCTAAAGACAGCCGTGAGTCCAGGAGGACGCCCAAGTTATGAGCCCTTTCCGTGGGGGCCAATGATTCGCCCCCAATAGCCAGCGATGGCACCAGCTGACTATATCGGGACTCTTGACTATATCAACTGCTTGAAAACTGTCAACCTCCCAAGTAGATCAGACAGGAAACATAACAAGGTGAGCTAATTCTACTTTTTTAAAAAATAAAGCTATATTTATGTAATAACCTTGTAAATCTAACAGTACAAATCTCCACCATCAATTTTATGGCGTGATTAGTTCAGGATTCTTTTCCTTTTATCTGATCATTCCCTAGGCAGCATCTCTCTCCCCCACCACACCTTCCAAGGTCATTATCACATTCCATTAGAGAAACCAATAGCTCACTGTGATCTGTCATCAAACTGTACTTACACAAATTCCCATTTACTTTTAAACATTACTGGCATGTCGCCAATTTCTTTTTCCATTCTCGAATGGCTTCATTCATAACATCAGAGATATCAGAGTCTGTTATCTCGCTATCCCTCCTTTGGACAAATCTAGTTAGGTAAGGTAACCAATAGGCCCTAGATAACAAAAAATGCACACACTTCAAGGATTTTGTTGCTTTCAGAAATGTGACAATTTGCTAAGCAATAAGCACCTCACATTCTCAATCACAACTTTCCAATTAAATGTCCTGTTTCTAAAAGATCCCTTTCTGTCCAAAGTTGAATCGCTTTCCATTGTGGTTTCGGTTGTGACTAAGAACCATATCTACAGTATATACGTTGCAGAAAGCTGTTTTTTAAAGTCTGTTTAACATCCATCATATGTTACAGACAATGTGATGCAACCATATCTGTTCAGATGCAGATGCAAATGCAGATGCAGATGCAAATTAAGACTTAGATGAGACCGTTTTTCAAAATACTTAATGAAATGAAAATAATAGACCTCCATAAATTCAGACTGGAACTCAGCCTATACAGATCATCATCATCATCATTATCATCATCGCCTGGTCAGTGGGCTGTCTTATAAATTGAATGAATGAACAGATAAATAAATAATCTGCTGCTTCAGTTGTTGAACTGCTTTTTTGGATTTATCTGAATTTACCATTTAAACTGTTTTTGTCCTGTGCTAATGCCAGCTTGATTCTAACCTCGCTTAAGGAAATCCTATTCAGACTAAGACATTTTAGCAGCAGCTTCAGAGGTGCGTTTCAGCCAGTTCTGACTAGTTCTCGAGAACCGGTAGTGGAAATTTTGAGTAGTTCAGAGAACCGGTAAATATCACCTCTGCCCCGCCCCCAATCTATTCGCTGCCTCCCAGTCTCCCAGCTGATCGGCTAGAAGGAAAAAATTAGGGCTCGCTTTTCAGCTGGGAGATCGCTTGGCAAAGAAGAAGGGAAAAAAATAAGACACTGTTGCTTTAAACTAAGAAGCCAAGAAGCCTCCCAACTGATCGGCTAGAAGGAAAAACTCAGGGCTCGCTTTTCAGCCGAGAAATCACTTGGCAAAGAAGAAGAAGAAATAATAAAACAAGACGCCATCGCTTTAAATTGACAAGCCAAGAAGCAGCTGCTGGAAGGAGGTTTTTACTTGCAGAAGCAAAGTGACATTCAGCAGTTCGTTTCTGGGTCGCTGAACAACAAACTGGATAAGAGGAGGGATTCTTATATGGTTCTATGTTTTTGAAGTTTGGGGGTTTGCACAACATAGGCTTTGTGTTTCTAAAAAGGTTTGGGCAATTTCCATTGTGAAATGAGTTTCCTGCCTGCTTGTAAATGGAGCTGAACTTCTGATTTCCATTTTATATTGTCTCTAAGCATCTGTAGATGTTTTCTTCTTACAAAGTTTCCTTTTATGCAGCAGGAATGTAGAATGAGCCTTAGGCAGGTTCCTTTGTTAGCAGCTTGATTTTTCCTTGCTTTTCTGGGAGCCTTTTCTTATGAGTAATATTTTATTTGGGGAAATGAAGAGGGGGGAGTTTGATTCCTTCCCAGAGCAGGTTAATGGGGTGGAGAGGGAATGGGGATTTTGAAGTAACCTTCCCCTGTCATGTCCACCAAGCCATGCCCACCAGGCCATGCCACGCCCACCAAGCCACACCCACAGAACTGGTAGTAAAATTTTTTGAAACCCACCGGATACAGCAACACTAGCCTGTTGCTGTATCTGTCCACCTTTCTGCTCCAGGAAAACAGCTTTTCTTCTTGTACGAACATCTTCCTGGAGATAGGCTATATTTGTGTGTAGGTATATATGTGTTTGTGTGGCTATATATAAACATTCTCATATACATGCATACAACTGTATATGCACACACAAAGAGAGAGAGAGAGAGAGAGAGAGAGAGAGAGAGAGAGAGAGAGAGAGAGAGAGAGAGAGAGAGAGAGAGAGTGTTAAGTTAAATTTCTATATACAAGGTTGAACTATCAAATTACAGGTATATACAAGCACAACAAATAGCTTAAGAAAAAATCCTTCTTTTCAGCTGGCACTCCATTTTTTTATGCTTCCCTATCAGCATTAAGGAAATAGCACATGGGTTATCTGGAAGCTACCCCATCCACGTCAGCAGACCAGAAGAACAGTAAACATCTGGAATTATTTTATTTTCAAATGGAGGGGGAAATTACTTATTCCATACAAAGCTTCCAGTAGCAGAGACTCAGGATTTTATGCTGAGGACTAGCACCTTGACTCCAATTTATAAACTGGATTATATGCCAACAGAAAAGGCTAATTCTTGGCTGCAAGGCACCTGCATGAGTATCTGCTTTTGTGAGAAGGTGATTTGACTTCTTGAGTTAATTACAGCCCAACATAATAAATCAATCATTTTTAATCTATTAGTTAAACATTGGGAGGTTTGTCATTGGCTACAAAATTGGGGCAAAGTTGTTTTTCCCAGGGAAGGATGACCTCAGTGTTGAGTGTTTCTCAACCTTGACCATTTTAACAGTGTGGACTTCAGCTTCCAGAATTCCCCAGTTAGGCTGAGAATAGAAATTCTTAAATTCTCCCAATTCTTAAATTTCTATTCTCTTTCACACGTCTTTAAGAGTTCGCACATCTTAAAAGTTGCCAAGGTTGAGAAGTACTGAGCTAAATAATTGCTGAATAGGGAGGCTCACAAAGATGGGTCTTCCTCAAAATCTTGAATGCAGCCTCTCAAAGCCATTTCCAAAGTAATGGAAATGATTAAAATATGGGGCAGGGACAATCACGTTGACCTCATTTATTTCATTTTCAATTAAATTAGACTTAATTGTGGTCCTGGCTTCTTTCTGAATTTTTTTTTACTCTTAACACAACTCTTAACACAAACATTACTCAAATGCTTACTGTGACCAAATCCTCAACAAGAACTGTGCACCCCCCACCCCCAAGATAAGAGAACATGAAATAGTTATCATTTCCCACAATGAACTGAATGGTGGAAAGAAAACTTGCTGCAAAGCGTGGCCTGGATAGCTTATTGCTATAAGACGCACCCGAGTATAAGACGCACCTACCTTTTTTGGCGAGGAAAAGAAGAAAAAGAAATCTCCTTCTGCCGTTGCTTCTGAGAATTTTGCCTAGTTGCAGCAAACAGCAAACAGCCTGCTTTACTTTCATTTTTGTTTTCAGCATAGCTTGATTAGCACAAGGAAAATAATCTGCTCCAGCAATTTACCTCTTTGCAGCAAGCAACAGAGCCCTGTGCAAAACAGCTGAGAGCAAATCAGCTGAGAGTCGGGAGGCTGATCGAATCAACTTGTGCTAATTAGGCTGTGCTGAAGCTGAAAGGAGCTGTTTTTTCTTGCTGTTTGCTTGCAAGGAGGTAAATTGCTGGGAGACAGAGGCCAAAGGGTGGGGGCCAGTGGGTGGGCAGGGCTACATTCAGTGTATAAGACGCATCTAAATTTTCACCTCCTTTTAGGTGGGAAAAAGGTGCGTCTTATACCCTGAAAAATAAGGTAAATATATTCTGCCTCACCCCTTCCTTCTGGAGCAGTTAAGAAAAGGCACACCTTTTCTCCTTCTCCAGACTGTTTTTTTCCAGACACAGAAAAATATACAAAGCTAATTTGATGGTGATGATTATGTTCTTGAGTTCCAGAAGGCTCCCTGTAGCTATCTAAGTTTTATTAGTTACATATCTGTTTTTATATTGTTATATAAGTATCTTATTTATTTATGCCAATAGGTAGTAACAGCAAACTGTAAGCATAGAACAAATTTTTAAAGGTATTTGATAGAAACAATCTTGACTCTATTTGACCCTTTTTTATGACCTTGGAGAGAAAAGCAAGAATTAGTCAATGAAATCTGCCACCGATAGATTGTCAGCCAGTTTATGGGTAGGATTGAAATTGTAAAGATGCAAAACGAGGTGAAGAACTATAAAGGCGCAGAATGACTTGTCCCCTTGTAGGTCCATATACTATCTCTTATATACAAGCCATTTCAAGGACATTTGCGAAGTAGAACTTCTCTGTCAATGGAATACTACCTTAATGACACAGGTAGAAATAGCAAAATTAATATAATCTAGGTTTCCTGCCACAACAAAAGTACCAGATTGGTTTGAAAGCTAAAAGGAGATAAATCATACAGCTAATAAAACAAAATAAAACATTGCTTCTTTCTTTGCCCCAATTTGCCTTAAATGCAATTTCCAATCTGCACTGGAGCTGGAGCTGGACTGGAATCTGCAAGTTTCTAGCTACTTTTGGAATCAAATTCAGCATAAACCAGCAAGACCTATAGCCAGGGATGATGGAAATTTTCATCCAGCACCATGACTTCTTCATTAAGCCACTTTCCCTGCCACTCTGCAATGTTTATTGTACTTCACTTTATGGTAATGGAATGAGAAAGCCAGAAAGGATTGTCGATCCCTCATCTGCCATGCAAGCTCATTCTGAGTGATTTTTAGTGTATAATCTATAAAATGGTACATAGGTTCAGCCACAAGTCCTGGAAAAGCTCTTTTCATCTCTGTGTATCTGGTGAAAGAGATATAGCATAGATAATATACTGAGATTATATTAATGCAATATTTGCTTATCTGAGCTTTTGCCAGCCGCTTACTAAGCACTGCCTCTTCAGTAGGCTGCAGGCAACAAAAGGGCTTGGCCTTGTGAGCTAGTCTCAGCATCAGAGATTCTAGCTTGCACAAAACTGGGCTGTTTCTTGGGGCAAAACTGGGCTTTCGTACTTTTACCAAAATAACCAAAAAGCAAGTAGTACTGTAGGTGTCAGTTTTGGAAGACAATTTTCTTTTTTGCTTCTTAACTGCCACATATTTTAGCTGGAGAAGTTGGCAGGGGGTTCTTGTTGGAGCGGTAGAAAGTTAGTCATAACAACATTCCGTATTCAAGGACTTTTGCCTGCATCTGATGAAGACTGCCTGAAGATTGTATCCAGTTGAGTGTGAAGAGTTGATTGGACAATGTGATGAAATTGTGGGTGTGGGGCAGGGCTGTGAACTGTCAGCTGGGTGTGGAAAACATGGAAGCTTTCAGATTCGGGTTTTCCAGATGTGCCAACATGACATCTCTAATAAATTGGAACTTTGAGGAACTTCAGGCCTCAGAGCTTTATTTCTTTGGGGATGTTCCTTGGAACCCTGACAGTAGGAGGTTAGCACCCACCCCTCTCCTAGGAAAATGAAATATTCTAAGAAATATTAAAAAGGCAGAATATTATATTTTCCCTAAATGAGAAACATGTTTCTAAAGACAAACTCAGAGCCTCAGCTTTCTGCCCCCTTAGCAGATATTTTGGTGCCAACCTATCTACAAGACAAAGAGTGGGCCAGCTTATCTACAACACAAAAGACATGGCCCTCAGGATATGATAGGATTAGCCCTCACTCAAGAGCCAAACCAGGACAAAGCCATTAAGCCATAATAGGAATTACTCAAAGCCCTTTCACTACATCATCACCCAGCAAGATTCAACCAGGCCTGGGACGCAGGCAGATTACAAAGTTAGCTAAGACCCTCGCCCCCTGGGAGTCTGACAGCCAATGGGATACATTTCTTGTACAGGAACAGGAAACTCTAAGGCAGGGCCCAAGAGCGTGTATAAATATATATCTCTCTCCACTCCATATACTCTTTTTGCCCAAGACCTCAAACCACGTGGTCCTGCCCACCATTAAACCATCTTTCCAAGTAGTCTCCATGTTTCCAGTGTCTTTCTTCCCACTTGGAGCTGAACCCAGATGGACATTTCTTCCAACAGTACATTTCTTTGTTTTTCATTACAAAAAAAAATGGCATCTAGATGCATGAGATTGCTGCCTGAGCACCCTATCAAGAAAGCAAACATGAGTTTGTGTAAGAAAGTCCCTTAAGAAAGAGAAAAATACTAATTAACTGCTGCTTGATTCTAAACTATATTGTGCTATTAGGTAGGTCATAACACAGGAATTAAGCATGAACAGCCTGACCCTAGCCTCGGGGTAACTGACTATATGAGGAAGAACAAATCAACCACAAACATACCAACTACTAGTACCAGTAAAAGCTTAATTGTCTTGACAAGCAACATGCCGAGCATGAAATCTGTAGTCTAGCCTCTGGCCATTTAAACTTTGCAAAAAGAAAAGGGAAAAAAAGTATTGAAAAATTCAAAATTGTTGGACCTTGAAAGTTTAGATTTGAGATCTGGGTGGCATAACATAGTTATGTATGGTAAAGATTGCTGGGAGAAATATCTACAACCTCAGATATGCAGATGCTACCACTAATGGCAGAAAGTGAAGAGTAAACCAAAGAGCCTTTTGATGTGGGTGAAAGAGGAGAATGCAAAAGTTGGTTTGAAACTCAACATTAAAAAAACTAAGATCATAACATCCAGTCCTATCACTTCCTGACAAATAGAAGGGGAAGAAATGGAAACAGTGACAGCTTTTATTTTCCTGGGTTCCAAAATGGCAACTGCAGCCATGGAATTAAAAGATGTTTGCTCATTGCAAGGAAAGCTATGGCAAACCTAGACAGCATATTAAAAAACAGAGACATCACCTTGCTGGCAAAGATGCATATAGTCAAAGCTACGATTTTCCCAGTAGCAATGTATGGCTGTGAGAGTTGGACCATAAGGAAGGCTAAAGAATTGATGCTGTTTAATTGTGTTGTGGGAGAAGACTCTTGAGACCCCCTTGGACTGTAAGGAGATCAAATCAGTCAATTCTAAAATAAATCAACCCTGACTGTTCTTTGGAAGGACAGATACTTTATTTGAGGAAGCTCAAGTATTTTGGTGAATTTGGAAAATAAATACGTTAAGGGCTGTACAGTAAAATGGGTGAAAAATTATGTACCAATGGTATGTATGTATGTATGTATGTATATATGTATGTATGTATGTATGTATGTATGTATTTATTTATTTATTTATTGTTTAAATTTATATACCGCCTTACTCCTGAAGGACTCAGGGCGGTGAACAGCCAAAAGATAAAACACACATAATACAAAATTTAAAAACAATATAAAAGTCCATTAAATAATTTGGCCCAAACAATTTAAAACACCCCTATTATTTTAAAACAAATTTAAAATTAACAATTAAAAAGGAGGTTAGGCCAGGCCAGCCTGTTGAAATAAAAAGGGTCTTGAGGGCACGGCAGAAAGTGCGTAAGTCCGGGATCCTCCGTATCTCCGGGGGGAGCTCGTTCCAGATGGCAGGTGCCCCCACAGAGAAGGCTCTCCCCCTGGGGGCCACCAGTCGACACTGTTTGGCCGACGGCACCCTGAGGACCCTCTCTCTATGGGAGCGTACTGGTCGGTGAGAGGCTACTGGTGGCAGAAGGCGGTCTTGTAAGTGCCCTGGTCCTAAGCCATGGAGCGCTCTAAAGGTGGTAACCAAGACCTTGAAGCACACCCAGAAGACCACCGGGAGCCAGTGCAGCTCGCACAGGAGAGGTGTTACATGGGAACGCCATGTCGCTCCCATAATCACCTGCGCGGCTGCATTCTGGACCAGTTGGAGCCTCCGGGTGCTCCTCAAGGGGAGCCCCATGTAGAGAGCATTTCAGTAGTCCAGGAGGGAGGTGACGAGGGCATGAGTTACCGTGCGATCCAGAAAGGGACGCAACTGGCGAATCAGGCAGACCTGATAGAAAGTTCTCCCAACCACAGCCATCAAATGCTCTTCTAAAGACAGCCGTGAATCCAGGAGGACACCCAAGTTGTAAGCCCCCTTTGTGAGGGCCAGCGACTCGCCCCCAATAGTCAGTGATGGCACCAACTGACTATATCGGGACGCCGGAAACCACAGCCACTTGGTCTTGGATGGGTTGCTCCTAGAAGGACGAAGCCGAAGACACCAGCCTGAAGATGACGAATGAGACTTCGTTGAAACAGGTTTTACCTACGTAAACTTAGTTGTTCTACAGCCCTGGGTTCTGTGAAATCTCATTCACAAGTTTCTGGGCCTTTTTTCTGCTGACAAACTACAACTCTGTGTTGCTCTCTGGGAGACTCAGATAGCTATTTCTGCCTCTTAAGGCGTCTTCGGTGAGCCACACCCACTTCTCAATTATCCTCCCTGTAAAGGTATAATGTATCTTTTTTCTTTTTTCGTAGGCTTTTATGTGCATATTCTTTCTAGCCAGAGTTTACCTACGTAAACTTAGTTGTTCTACAGCCCTAGGTTCTGTGAAATCTCATTCACAAGTTGAAATCTCATTCACCTAGGGCTGTAGAACAACTAAGTTTACGTAGGTAAAACCTGGCTAGAAAGAATATGCACATAAAAGCCTACCAAAAAAGAAAAAAGATATATATATATATATATATATATATATATATATATATATATATATATATATATATATATATATATATATATAAATTTATTATAGTAATTTATTATATAATTATATATTTATATATATATATAATTATATAATATTAATTTATTATATAATATATATTAATATATATTATAATATATATATTAAGTATACAGTAAATGAGAAGGTTGATAATTATTTGTAAGCTTATTGTGTAAGGGGAAGGAATATACTAGATTTATTTGAGATCTCTTTTTCAGCACTCAACCAGGGTGGACGATGTATGTTTAATGTTGTTTCTATATATGTTGTGTAGACTTCTTTTTTCTTTTTTCCTCCCCCCCACCCCCCCGTTTGTAATTTTTAGGTTTTTTTAAAATTGAGTTTGTAATTGTTCTTTTTATATGTAATATCCTATCTTTGAAATTAAAAAAAAATTGAAATGGAAAAAAATTAAAATGGTAACCAATATATCCAACACACTTGCCTCCTTCTATTTTTCTCACAACAACAACCCTGTGAAGTAAGTTGGGCTGAGAAAGAGTTAACTGGCCCAAAGTCATCCAGCTGACTTTCATGGCTAAGGAAGGAACTAGAACTCATGGTTTCCTATTTTCTAGCCTGATGCGTAACCACTAAGTCCAGACCAAATTGCCCTATGGAAGATATAAAATAATATAAATAATAAAGCAGGGGTGAAATGCTCCCGGTTCGGACCCGATCAGGCGATCCGGTAGCAATGGTAGAGCAAAGCTCCTCCCACCCACCCGGGTGTCCTGGTTAAAACCAGGAAGTAATGTGTTTTTAGCTTCTGCGCATGCGCAGAAGGTCTGTGCGCGCATGTGATGCTTGCACGCGCAGGGTGTGTGCACTTCCGAACCGGTAAGGAAGGTAAGTAGATTTCACCCCTGTAATAAAGTATATAGGTTAAAATAGACATGTTATCTTTAGTAATCAATAATGGACTTTTGCTGCCCAAACTGAACAAGGCTTTAACGATTTGTTTCTAGATAAGAGACGTGGAAAGAAATAGTTTGTTGAGAAGGTGATAAATTACTAAAATTGTTAATACTTGCTGTGATGAAGGGGGAAATAATTTCTTTCTATATACAGTATATGTTTTCTTTTTCTTTACTATATTTAATTTTTTCTTTTCTATTTTTTTTCTTTTTTCTTTTTTTGGTATTAGTTTTTTATCATTTTAATTGTAAAGTTTAATAAAATTACTATTAAATAGTTTGAATTTGAAGGTCTCATTTATTACTTACCGGAAAGCTATCAACCCTAATGCCAGTTCCCTCTAATGTAGGGAGTAGAGTAACCTTAGATTTCAGGTTGCTTCGCTACTGTTTTTTGAAAACTTAAAATGGACGCAGGTAGTCCCTGACTTACAACCACAGTTGAGGCCAAAATTTCCATTGCTAAGCAAGGCAGTTGTTAAAAGAGCCTCGGTGGTGCAACGGACTAAAGTGCTGTTAAGTGCTAGCACTTAGCTGCCAGCTGCCTGCAATTAGTGCAAGTTCGAATCTCACCAGGCTCAAGGTTGACTCAGCCTTCCATCCTTTCGTGGTAGGTAAATTGAGGACCCAGATTGTGGGGGCAATAAGCCAACTTTGTATAGAAAAACACCGCTTGGGGGGGGGGGGGGCGAAAGCCCTAATAAGCAGGTATATACAAAAAAAGTATGCAGGCTATTGCTATAATGCATTGTAAGCCGCCCTGAGTCTACCGAAAAGGGTGGCATATAAATTGGACTAATAAATAAATAAGTAAATTGAACCCCATTTTACCACAGTTGTTAAGCGAATCAATGCAGTTAAGTGAATCATTCAGTCTATAAGTGAATCTAGCTGTCCCCATTGACTTTGCTTGTTTGGAAGGCTCCTGGAAAGGTTACAAATGGTGATCACCTGACACACACACACACACACACACACACACACACACACACACACACACACACACACACCAGGACAGTGCAACAATCACAAGTACATGCCACCAAGCGCTCAAATGTTGATCATGTGAGCATGGGGCTGCTGCAATGGTCATAAATCTGAAAACCCATCCTAAGTCACTTTTTTCGGTCAGCTCTTGCTAAATTAATGGTTGTAAATCAAGGACCACTTACACTTTGTTTGGCTCTAGAAGGAAGTCAGCAGGCAGACGTCTTGACTTTATTGCCTACAAAACACCCAATTTTATGAGCCCAGATCTATGAACCTAATCCTTGAGCACAGCTCTTCTCATATTCCCACTGTCTAGCCCAGGGGTCAGCAACCTATGGCTCCGGAGCCACGTGTGGCTCTTTGGGCCCTCTGCTGTGGCTCCCTGTCAAGTGATCCCAACACTGGCTGGCCCCACCCCTGGCCCTCCCCTCCCAGTCACTCCTCACCACTCCTCTGAGAAGGTAAGGGCAGCAGCGGGGGATGGAGAAGCAGCCAGGGCAGAGACAGAGAGATACAGAGAGAGAGGGAGGAGGGGAGAGAGGGAGGGATAGGAGAGAGAGATATGTCAAAAGGATTTTGTGGTTCCTGGTGTTTTTTAACAACTGGTTCTCTGCCCTAATGACCGGCTGGGTAGGCGTGGCTGGGGTGTGTGTCATGTGACTGGTGGAAGTGAGTGACATCGAGTTGGCCATGCCCACCCAGGTTTTGTGGCTCCTGGTGTTTTCTTTTCTGTGGGAAATAGGTCCAAATGGGTTTGTTTTTTTTTTTAATTTGATTTATATGCCACCCTTCTCCGGAGACTCAGGGTGGCTTACAATGCGTTAAGCAATAGCCTTCATACTTTTGTATATTTATACGAAGTCAGCTTATTGCCCCCACAAACTGGGTCCTCAATTTACCTACCTTAGAAAGGATGGAAGGCTGAGTAAACCTTGAGCCTGGTAAGATTCGAACTTACAGTAATTGCAGACAGCTGGTGTTAATCACAATGCTATCAGTCTACTGAGCCACCAGGCCCCGGTTCTTTGAGAATTTAAGGTTGCAGACCCCTGGTCTAGCCAAAAGGCCTAAGAATATGGAGTTGCCTTAGCATTAGGTCAACAATAATTAATAATAAATAACATGGAGGATAGCAATAGCAATAGCACTTAGACTTACATACTGCTTCACAGTGCTTTAAGCCCTCTCTAAGCAGTTTACAGAGTCAGCCTATTGTCTCCAACAATCTGGGTCCTCATTTTACCCACCTCAGATGGATGGAAGGCTGAATAAATCTTGAGCCTGGTGAGATTTAAACTGCCAAATTGCAGGCAGGCAGCAGAGGTAGCCTGCAGGACTGCACTCTAACCACTGTGCCACTGAGGCTCATCCCCTAAAACTTCAAGAACTTCAAAATTATCCAGTAAGGAATATGCATATATGCATTCTTTACTTTGTATAGGGCATAAAATACTAGATTTTATAAAAAATACCTTTTATATACGTTCCTGTGAGGAGTTCATTATCAGGCTAGCCATGCTGGGAAGGGAATATAAGAAAACACCCCAAGGGATGGAACAAGGAACATGAGTATTACATAATCATCCAACATGCCCAGCCCTAAGGACTTAGTTTGATCTTCCTTGATCTATCACCCACCAGAGATGGTGGATTAAAACTCCTGCCACCTCCAGTCAACAAGAGAGGATGGGAACAGTGTGTGAGGTACTTGGAGAACTTTTAAATTAGCTTATTTCATGAGTCAAACACAACGGAACCTTCCAGAATTACAAACACTCCGCTACACTTACTTAAGCTTGTAAAAATGAAAAGGGGTTCTGATATAGCCAAGAGAGACAAATGATTGGATACACAATGGGTATAAAGTATGCCTTAAATGCAGTGGTGGGATTCAGCCAGTTCACACCACTTCGGGAGAACCAGTTGTTAACTTTCTGAGCAGTTTGGCAAACTGGTTGTTGGAAGAAATCATTAGGGCAGAGAACCGGTTGTTAAATTATTTGAATCCCACCACTGCTTAAATGCCATGCAGAAATTTAAATTCAAGTCAACCCATTTCAAAATAAGTATATTTGCCTACTAAATAAGGCAGATGGAATTAAAAGGAAACAAGTTGCTCCATAGGAAACAATATGATTTAATGAAGTTGCTTCAGGCAGGAATTTTACACTATACCTTTTAGTACAACTAAAGGAGAACCGACACCATAAACAAAACAGGAGGGTGGTAAGTGAAAGGAATGTATTCCATCCTCCTTCACCCAATAAAAAGAGTCAGGTTTGTGGCCCGTTCAGGAAGGACTTTGATTGCACAGTACATAGTCAACTAACCTGCTATGAAAGCTAAAGGAAGCTCTGGTAATCAGAGGAGGACCAGGGGTCCCTAGCTGAGTGACCATGACTATTCAGCTGGATCATCCCTCCCCACAGAACTGCTGTGCAGTAAAAAGAAAGAGATGGAGAAATGCATAAAAAAATGAGCTTTCCGGAGGAAGAAAACTGGATAAAAATAATATTTATTTTAAAAAGGTAGCAAGCCTCATCGTTGTTTTATCTAGTCCCTTTGGTGTTGCTAAACTAGATCCCACTAACCATCTTACTTGATAGGACCAGGAGTTCAAAATGTTTCAAGAAATTTATTTGTGACAAAAATAATCCAAAAAGAGGGAGAGTAGAATGAGAGAGAAAGGATTAGGTTCATTTTAAACTGGAAAGTAAGGTTTTAATGAAGGGCCAGGGGAGGAAATAAGAAAATGTGGGACATTGGTTTCTTAGATGATAATGTATAAATGCTGTTTTGCTTCTTTCAAATAATAAACCAGCCTTGCTACTTTTGGGGATCCTTCTTTCTAAATCTTGCTCTAAGAACCTCTGACTCCATTGTTACTCCTTTGTATTGGTTTTAAAGGATACAAAGGATAGCTTGACAGGTTTAGTTGTTGTGTTCAACTCTCTACTGTTCAGCATGACTGCAACAAAGAGGAATCATTGTGTTCACTAGACTTCTCTTGCTCACCCCATAGTCCACAAAAAACGTGGGGGAAAGCCTCATATCCCGATCCTTACTAGGACCAATCCTGTTGAAAATTCATTTGTGAAGGAAGCAGAGTCTACATAGGAAACTGGTCTAAAGCCTTAATATCTCTGATCTCGATAACTCGATCACCTCTCCCTCTCCCTCTCTCCCCCACCCTCTCCCTCTCCCCTCCCTCTCCCTCCCTCTCCCTCTCTCCCTCTCCCTCCTTCCCTCCCTCTCCCTCTCTCTCCCCCCCCCCTCTCTCTCTCTCTCACACACACACACACACACACACACACACACACACGAAAAATTATCCTGCGCAACGGCAGCACCTAGCTCATCATAGGATATCAAAGTAAGCAGGTTTGGAGCTGATCAGTAATTGAATTAGGAATCCAGGCTTCTGTATTAGTTGGGAAACTACAAAGGTGTCCTGGAAGGGGACGTGGCAAAGCAGTTCCTCCTTGGCGCTGGGGAAATTGTTAAGGCTCCTGACAGGCACCAGAAGACAAGCTCGACTTCAGAGTTTGCAAGGGGGTGAGGGTGGGGGGGGGGGGAGAGGAAAGAACAAGAAGCAATGGGGAAAAATCCAGCCGCGCTCAAATGTCATCCCAAGCGATAGAACCGACCACCAACTGGGAATAAAGGGCAACTCTTTGCGTTTAAGAGGGGAAAGAAAGGTGGACGAGAGCCTCCACCTTGCCAGGAGAAGCGCCCTTTTTTCGAAACGTTAAGCCAGCGTCTCAAGCCCAACTTACCCAAAATCTCCTTCCTCCGTTGCGTATGGGGCTGGTCAGTGTAAACCCACTCGAAATCCCCACGGGTGACCCGGTTACCCATCCCTACTATCACACTAAGCGGGGTGGCTTCTGGTGCTGAACAGAAAAGCGCGGTCCAGGGAGGCACCTTATATCAACCCGGAGCAGCCTGGAGGCAGACCCCGCCCCACGCTCGTTCGCTTCAACCACCGAGCTTCCCGGGCCGCCCAGCTAATCTGGTTTTGCGAATGGAGTCAGCTCCCCCTTTGCCTTCAGGAGAGCAAAGGGGAGCGGAGGGGCGCCATCCTTTGCCGGCTGGTCGGAGCCTGCCGGCTTCCTTAGGCGCAGGGTGGTGAACTTTCATCGTTTAGAGTCATTGCTCCTGGTCCAAACCAAGCAGGAGGCTCTGGACTTTCTGTTTTTCCTTTGAAGATGTTTAGCTTCTCATGGAAGAAGCTTCTTCAGCTCTGAAAAAAAGCACCTTTGGGACATCCATGACCTGGATGACTGAGAATCTCCATAGACAAGAGAGGCTTGGTAACTGTGAAGTGACTGAGGAGTTAGTAGGAGGTGGCCAGGGAGTGAGCAAGAAGCAGCTGATGGACAACACAAGGTTTGGGAGAAGCAGGACCCCAGAAGAAGGCTAGAGAGAGTGTCCTGCTTGAGTAGGGGTCAGACCCAATGGGTTGTGGTATGCCTTCTAGTGCAGGGGTCTCCAACCTTGACAACTTTAAAACTTGTGGACTTCAAGTTCAACTCAAAACTTGTGGACTTCAAGTCTTAAAGTGGCCAAGGTTGGAGACACCTGTTCTAGTGGTATGGCTTTTGGTTTAAGTGGTTTGTCTGTTAGATCCCAAAATATGAAGCAATTGCATTCTGATGCAAGAAGAATGCAGAAGTGTGCAACAATTAAAACGACTTCTGCAAAATCTTCAGATTAGCATGGTTGTAAATTATAACAACAATGTTATGAAAAGTCCAGAACAGGAGAGGAAGTTGATTTGGGGTCTAGATAGTATAATGATCCTGCAGGAATGCTCCTGAGGAAGATGTCAAAGATATCATCAAAGGGGATGGAAGCTTCATTTATCAGACTGGCTCAGATCAAAGCATGGTGCTCAGCTTCCTGATCCACCAGGAGCTCCAGGAATATCATTGACCATTCAGACCTGCCTGAAGAGTCAGAAAATTACATGCCAAAATTTAAATTCTTGTTTGGATGATAACATTAATAATAATATATTGTGGCAGTGCTTGGAGACAGCAGAAGAGAAGAGAAAGAACTGGAGATGATAGCAAAATACAAAGACCTGCAAATAGAAATAAACCAACTCTGGCAAAAGAAATCAAGTACCAATAGGAATGTCTATGGAGATTCTCAGTCATCCAGGTCATGGTTGTCCTAAAGGTGCTTTTTCAAGAAGCAACTGGACTTTCTGGTTTTTCTTTGAAGACATTTCGCTTCTCGTCCAAGAAGCTTCTTTACCTTTAACATCATTAAAAAATCAACAACTGCCTATCCCAGGTCATTGGGAAGGACTTGATAAGTGGACAAAAATACCAAATCCAGTCTGAACATCTGGCTGACCATGCAATGAATAAAAAAGTATAGTTAAGAGTGTCCCAGTGTGAATTTGGGCTTGAGTGTTTCCTCCAATTGTTCACCTTGAACTGATTTACAGAAGAGATATTATTGAGATTACAAGTATAAAATTGATCAAAGTGTATGCCAAGAATGCTTGCTATGTATATGTGTATAATAAAATTATGTTGAGTTCAATAAAAAAAACTCTGTTGGGCTGGATAGCGAGAGAAATTCACCCAAATTCACACTCTTTTGAGTTTTAAATGATTTTTGCTGAAGTAAGGAGCTCACCACTGAGAAGAAGCATGTTTATTGCTGCCATCATTGAATGCCTTTACAAGAAATAGGTACCCTGGAAAATGGAAAAACAAAAATGTGTACAGAGGTTGAGGGCTACTAAGTGGGAAATCCTAGGAAATTGATTTGCTGACCAGTTCTGGAGAAGCTAGGAAACTGCTTGTCCAATTTGGGATTATTTCTATTGTTAGGGGAAATGAGCTAAATTGGTTAAATGAGGTTACAGGTGACTTTGTCTGGGACAGGGTACAGTCTCCATTTGCCTGTATTTTTTCCACTACACCAGTGCATATACTATCTTGGTCCTGATGTGTTCAGCCCCCAACATTTGATTGAAGTGATGTCAATGTTATGCAGCATTTGAAGGTGGGAATTTCCTGTGATTTACTTATCTATTCACAAAGGCAGTAGGAAACTGGCACTTGCCTTCACAATCAGAGAATTTAGGGCTGGAAGGTTTCTAGTCCAACCAATAGCCAAGGCAAGAGTCCTTGTATCACCTTATACAAATGGTTGTGCAATCTTTTCTTGAAAACCTCCAGTGATGGAGAACCCACAACTTTGGAAGGCAAGCTATTCCACTGATTAATTGTTTGCACTGTCAAGAAATTCTTCCTTATTTTGAGACTGGATCTCCCTCTGATCTCTCTCCATCTGATTCCATCCATTGTGTCTTTTAATCCAGCTACTGTATATTCCTTGTGGAAAATAAACCTGCATATTACTGGGAGAGGGGGGAAAAAGATAAGATAGAAAAGAGACAAAGATCTGAGTGAAAATGGGAAGCAGACGCCATATCAGTATGGTTTGTACTTACTCATTTCCATCCAGGGGTTAGAAGACCTGAAAGATAAAACAGCTAGTGATGGTGCAGGTGGCAACTACATAATGGCTTGGTGACATCACGTGGCAAGAGAAGCCTGCAGTGAGAACACAGCACAAACCTGTGAGCATGAGTCAGGTTTCATAATGCAAATTGAAGGGGACAGAACTTTTTATCATGTGAAAAAAAAGTTTGTTCCTCCAACATATCACCTAGAACATTAATTAATGTTCTGAACTAACTGTTCTGAATTAAATGTTCTGATAACCAGGTGACATTTGATAAATTGCAACAAAATCGCTGTTTCTTCCCCCAGGGTTCACCATCCAAATCTTCATGGTTACTCCAAAGTTAATTAATTTTCCACCTAAGAATCCATCTAATAAACAAAAACGTGAAAACTTGATTCGTTTTGCTTTTTATGGTTTCTTTTTTGAGATCCAGCCAAATGGTTATCTCTGCATAGTTTGCAGATTTGGCTATAGAAATATGAATAATAATTGGAGGAAAGTATCCCAAAGATGCTTTTCAGGAGGCAACTGGACTTTCTTGTTTTTTCTTTTGATGACATTTTGCTTCTCATCCAAGAAGCTTCTTCAGCACTGACAGGATACTGGGGAATGGAAGGATTTATACTCCTTGCAGATAGCTGGCAATCTGCATCCTTTTAGAGCAGGGGTGTCAAACTCAATGCCCAAGGGCTGGATGCGTCACTCGCTGGCCACGCCTACCCCCAGTTTAGTGAAGGGGGAAAAAGTCATGATACATCACGTGACGATGTGACAATGCGAGTTTGACACCCCTGTTTTAGAGGGTCATTGAAACACTTGTGTCCTCAGGGTCTTTTCTGTGTCTTTTTCTCTGGAAATTGCAAACTACAGGAACCAGGAGCACTACTCAGGTGACCCTGAGGACACAGATAAACCTACAAGTGTTTCAATGACCCTCTAAAAGGATGAAAATTACCAGCTGTCTGCAAGGAATATAAATCCTTCCATTACCCACTATCCTGTCAGAGCTGAAGAAGCTTCTTGGATGAGAAACGAAACATCTTCAAAAGAAAAAACAAGAAAGTCCAGTTGTCTCTTGAAAAAGCACCTTTGGGACAACCATGACCTCTAAAAACTCTATTTTACTCTTTAGTAAATAGCAGAAATCAAATCTGCTGTAGTCATCTACAATGACCAGCGCATACTTTGCTCCTCCCAAACTGGCTTGCATTGGTCCAACCAAATCTGCATGTACCGACTGTAGAGCTCTTGTTATCTGCCTTATGCTAGTTTTGCTTACTGAGAATGCCTTGGACTTTGATGATTTACATACTACACAGTCCAAGTATGCTCTAACTCAATAAACAGAGTCTGCATCAGTGATGAAATGCAATTTTTTTTGCTACCAGTTCTGTGGGCGTGGGTTGATGGGCATGTCATGTGACTGAGTGGGCATGGCCAACTTTTTTTTTTTTTTACTTTTTAAAACATTTTTTACTACCTTTTCACCCAACCTGGTAGTAAAAAAATGCTTTAAAAAAGTAAAAAAAAGATTCTGACGATCACAGCTGTGCCGTGCCTATTCGCCTGAACTGATAGTAAAAAGGTTCCGATGATCACATGGCACAGCTGATTGTCAATCAGCTGTGCCGCATGATCTTCAGAACCTTCCTTTAACTTTTTAAAAGCATTTTTTTACTACCTATTCGCTCGAACTGGTAGTAAAAAAATGCTTTAAAAAAGTAAAAAAAGGTTCTGATGATCGCGTGGCACAGCTGTGGTCTTCGGAACCTTTTTTTACTTTTTATAGCATTTTTTTTATTACTGGTTCACCTGAACTGGTAGTTTTTATCACTACTGGTTCGCCCGAACTGGAGCGAACCGGTAGCATTTCACTCCTGGTCTGCATGTGCAGCAAATGCTTCTCTACACTCTCTTGTGGTAGCAGCTGGGCTCTGTACAATTGTCTTGATAATTGCACAATATTGCATGCTGACACACTCACATGCACAGTTCTCAATTTCAGCCAAACCTCCTTTGCAGTTTTTAAATCAGCTACATTCAAGAATTGTTCATCTTCCAAGCATAAAATGATGTAGGCCAGTGTCTTATCATGCTGCCGTTGATCTGCAGCTGCTAATGGTCCCTGAGGTGGATTACTAACAATATCCCAGAGCTCCTTAGCCTTCGGGAAGCACTCCATTTTTGCAGCCCAAATAATATAATTCTTCTGCCCCAATCAGGGCAGAGAGCTCTCCTTTAAATCAACAGCCATCCTGCAAGCCTTCTCAGCCTTGTTCTCTTTTGCTTATAACAAATGAACTCTCACAGCACAGAACAGTTAAGCTAAGCCACGCCCAGGCTCCAAGTTGTCTCATATGGCTCAGTCAACAAATCCTGTGTCTCAGTCACCAAACAGTTCCCATTGGCTGACTTGTTCCTATGGCTATTCTAGTTCATAAATTCTTATACTCTGACAGAAGTTACTGTAACTAAATGGTATATAGCTTCAACAGTTAAGGAACAAGTCAAAAAATACACTGCACTTATCAAATGCTATGATGTATACTTACAAAGGACAGGAATTTGCAAACAAAGGTATACTCACTGACACTCTGGAACTGAAAATTGGACTTTGAAAAAGCAGGATAGGATAAATATTAATACTTTAGACCAAGGATGTCAAACTCAAGGTCTGCAAGTATCCAGTTTTAACTGATATTCTCGCACGCGCACTCACTGTTGCTCTTGCTATTGCTCTCTCCCCCTCCCTCTCCCTCTCCCCCTGCCCCTCTTTTTTTTAATGTATTGGTCTTCAACCCTAATAGCTTTAGTTTATGTCTTTGGCCTGTAAAACTTTGGATAGGATAATATCAAAGGGGTTAATATTATTTCTAATGTTTGTACTATAGGGCAATCTGAACATTTAAATATATCATGACCAATGCAACAAAATGAACTAGATAATTATCTGTAAGAGACAAACATTTTATAATAGTGCTTATGTGCTTTCTCCAGATCACTAACCAATAATTCCCTCTGCTGCTGCATTTCCTTCCTACTCTTTGTTCCTGATTTCCCTGATACTATGTATGCCTTATGTCGATGTGAAATGCATGCAGAATGCAGGTAGACCAGTGTGATTGGGTTTATTCATAGGATATGACCAATACACCAAGCCCATCTGGCAAGAATTTTTGCCTATTGCATGGATTGCTTAACTTCCTAATCACTTTTGGAGAATTTTCCAAGAAAATCGTTATCACTACATAATGTCTGGTTAGCATGAATTTGCAAATTGTATGTTCTCTGGCTGATATGAATACTGTCAAACAGATCCATGGGGCATTATAGATATTACTAAGAACTTGAAGTGCTAGAAAGACCAGGAAACTCTGATCTTGCCTTAAGCATGAAAACTAGCTGGGTGACCTTAGCCATTCCTCTCTGAAAAGCAAAAATCTTTCCAATCAGAGCATATTCAAGTAAGCATATATAATAGTTAATATTCATATTCACCATTCTATTCTTATTAACTTTGATAGCTAACTGACAATACTACCATTGGCTTTTTTGCATCCAGTAATTGTTAAATAACTATAATTAAGTATCTTCAGGGCTTATTCCAATGTATGTTGTTTGAAAGGGTATATGTGTCACATAAATTACTATCTCAGTATAATGGGGGAGGGGCTGTGATCTAAAAGATTATTTCTCCCTTTTCTTCTAAAATGGAAATTGCAAGGCAAAAGTTAGAGGCTATCTTGTCCATTCATTTACGGAAATATCTTGAATGAAAAATGTTAACATATATTTCTAACAATCAAAGTGTGGTTCTTTTTTCACATCCATGATTGCAACTCTTAAGGTACTGGTTCATAATTAAGTCTTGGGTACATTGGTGGACCTTAAATATGCAAATGTATACAATGAAAAAAAACCTCACCCCAGTTCAGGGGTGGAATTCAGCTGGTTCAGACCAGTTTGGGTGAACCAGTTGTTACAATTTTGTGCAGTTCAGAGAACTGGAAATCGCACCATCAGCTGCCCCCGCCCTGCCCAGTCATTCCTCATCTTGCCTGCCTTTGCCCACCATTGCTAGCCTGCCTTCTGCCATGGCCCTGATCTCCCTGGGTGAGTGGCATGCAGGACTGGCCTAGCTAGCTAGGTGACCCCCACTCCTGGGTCAATTCCTGGGCTGGCCAGCCTACCTGCAGCTGCCTCCTCTTTTTTTCGGGGCAAGAAGCCTCCAGCCGCTGCTCTTTGCCAGCATGAACAGCCTCCAGCCGCTGATGCCAGCCCAGTTCTGGCTGGAAAAAGCAGTGGCTGGAGGCTGTTCGCACCGGCAAAGAGGCTGCAGCTTTGGCCATTTTCTGATGTTTTCCAGGCTTGAAAACAGCCCAAAAATGGCCAAAATATGGCCTGAAAAACATCCGGTATTTCCAGCACCCATGAGGAACCCAGGCTTGCAGCAGTTGAAGCTTGTTAAGGAGGACCGTTTCTCCACTGCAGCCATTCGTAACATGTCCTTAGCTACATCCCACGGTGGGGCATGCCGTGGCCGGTTTATGCCATCCAATCAGCTGGGCAGCACAAGTTCAGCAGGGAGCATTGCACCCAGCTTGCGCCTTCCAATGCCAGGCCGTCATGGCCGGTGCCGCCATCACTGCTGATTCTGGCATCGCTGTCACGGTTGTTGCTACCATTGCCACTGATGCCACCGTTCTCACTGCTGCCACACTCGCCTGCTGCATTTCCCGTGCCCCCAGGTATGGTGAGCCCTGGACTGCCACGGCCAGTACTGCCATCGCCACAGATTCTGCCATTGCCACCTTTCTTCGTCCCGCTTACCTTCCTCCTGTGGCTGACCACTGGTGGCAGAGGGAAAGGCAAGCCAGGGCTGAGTCATTCTTTTGGTGGATGCTGATGAATATGCTTTCAACTACATGGAGAAGCATGCAAATGAGGCAAGATGTGTTTGCTTATTTTCTTTGAATATGTGGTTGTATTATCTTGTCTAAATAAGGGAGGCTCTGAAGATATTTGTTTATATGCTGAGGATCAAAATAGCCATCATTGTTTGATTTTGTAAAAAAAAATAATATGGTCTGTGAGTTAATACATGCTACATTGTGAGTTTGGTAAATGCCATGGAGTTCATTTTGTGCCTGATGACTGAAGTTTACAGACTATTTTTCATAATGTTCTAATCCTACCTTTGTTTTAAGAAAGGAATAAGAAAGGAATAATGATAGTAACTGGATAGTAGCTGGATTCAGACATACGGTATTTTCCAATTCTACGCTACAAAACAGCAAGAAAGAGAACAGTTTTCTTTTGCCAAGTAAAACAGATTGTGCCAGGGCTGTATATATTTAATTTGTGAAAGTGTGACATCTAGTGGCAAATGACATAAATATCAACTTATTTCATTATTGGTGGAGAGCCAGGTTTGTCCATGATGCTAAAAATATCAGGAGTCTGGTAGCATCTTTCTTTTTAGAAAATTTGCTAGTTGAAAAAGTACTAATAGACTCCTCCTGATTTTTTTTTTACTAACATTTCAACAGGAATTCTCCTTTCTTCACTAACTATTTATAGCATCCCCACAGAAACCTGGCTACCCCCCACTTTCTTCTCTTTCCCCATTAGATTGGCAGGATCTTAGATAGCAATAGCACCGGTGGTGGATTGCTACCGGTTTTACCTGGATTGGCGAACCAGTATTGGCGGTGGTGGGAGGCTGCGCCCACCCATGCTGGATGCTTCTGCGCATGCACAGAAGCATCGCGCGTGAGAGAGAGAGAGAACGGCGAGCACGAGCGAACCAGTAGCGATGGGTTTTGCAACCCACTACTGAATAGCACTTAGACTTAAACACCACTTCACAATGCTTTACAGCCTTCTGTAAGCAGTTTACAGAGTCAACATTTCCCCCCCAACAATCTGGCTCCTCATTTTGTCTACCTTGGAAGGATGGAAGAGCTGAATCAACTTTGAGCTGGTGACAATCGAACTGCTGGCAGTCAGCAGACTGCCTACAATACTGCATTCTAACCCCTGTGCCACCAATCTAGATCAGACCATGACTAATGTAGCTTTATCCTGCTATTTTCTATAGTAAAAAATATTAGCCAGCTACAATGAATGGAGTATGTATGGTGAAATTGATAATGCATCTTTATTCTGGCAGCTTTTATTATGACAGAAGGGCTGTGTTCTGTAAAGTGTCACATATAAGAAAATGTTCTATGCTGTGTAAAGCACCACTATTGAGTAGTCTGGGGCCAATTAATACCATTATATGTATCTCTTATTTTATCCTGATTTACTTGCCATTACTAAAATCTATTTCTACATAATTTATTTTAGGGATTTATATTTAGGATTGGAGAGACAATTTGGTGTACAGGTTGCCCTCAACTTATAACTGGCCATTTAACAACAGTTTGCAGTCCCAATGGCCTTGCATTTGGTGCTTTAAAGCCCATAAAAGCATCTCCAGTCTTTATAAAAGATCATCCTGGGGACTAGGGGCAGGCTGGTGGAATGTCTGAATTTCTGGCACTTGGCAACCTGTTCACATTTTTGACCAGTTGCCAAGTGATCTGTGATCATATGATCGCCATTTGCAATTTTCTCTGCTGGTTTCTTCAGAAATCAAGGGGGAAGCTGGCAGGGAAAGTTGCCAGTGGAAAGGATTCTGTATTAGAGGTTTATTATCCCCCAGATTTCCCCTCCCCTCCATGCAAGGAGAAGTCGTCTTTCCACACACTGAAAGAATGGACCTCAAATCTAGCAAAAATGCTAGTGAACATCAGAATTTCAGAGTATTTGTATTTGCTAGCATTTTCCCCTCCCCATCGAAAGGTCAGAAAGTTTCAGAGGAAATTGCTACTGAACATCAGCATTTTGAGTTTTTATGCTAGAACACTAGCATTTGCTAGTGTTTTCCCATCTAGAGGAGAGAGGGAAATGCTGGTGAACCCCTGTCTTCTTGTAGTCATTCTCCCTGGTGAAGTGGGGAGAGAGCCCCAGGCTTCGTAAGTGTGGTAGGAAGCCTGGGCCCTCTCTACCGTTGTCCACTTAATGACCTGCATGGTTGCTTAATGATTAGATTGCAGTTCTTGAGTGCACTGGTCATGTGATATCTAATTTAATCCCCATTTCACTAAATTACCAAGATTCTGGCCCAAATTGTGGTCATAAATGGAGGACCACATGCAGTAGTAAAATATGTCAGGTTATAAAGCAGGTGACCATGATTTCTTGTCCTGTCTGGACATTGATCCAGTCATGCTGCTTAGGAAGCAGGCAATGGCAAAACACTTGGTAAATCTTGCCAAGAAAATTGCAGGGACTAGTTAAGACAATCACTAGAAGTCAACACTGACTCAAAGTGATTAAAAAAAATGAAAGTGCTTTTCTAATTTAACCTTTTCTTTTATTAATTATTAATTATTAATCCCAGTGTACTCATCTTTATTCCATTGTTAATCCCAGGGTAATCATCTTTGTTCCATTGTTAATCCCAGTGTAATTATCTTTATTTTTCTCACTGTTAATCTCAGCATAGTCATCTTTTACATTTGTAGATATATTATTAAAAATATTCAAATTATAACAATTGTTATAGGTATTTAAACAATATCCCAATTATTATAACCATCAGTTTTCTCAAGTAGTACCTTCTAACATCTTAATAAAAAATTGATTCATTATGTCCATTGCTATATTTTCTTTTAACATAGTCTATTTTCCATACATTTTAGCTTCAATCCCTATTTCATTTCTAAATATCTGCAACATATTTCTTCTCATATTTGTTAATCTTAATATAGTCATTTTATAAATCCAAGTCCTGGACTTTTTAAATTTCCTTAATATTTCTTTTTCAGTTTAAAAATATCAGATCATATTTAAAGTCCAGTCGAAATTTAAATAGCTCTTCGCACTTTTTCCCCCTTTTATTTATACATCACTTTTTTTCTTTCTCTTTAAAGCGTATTATCCATTCTTTTTGTTTATCTTGCAATTTAAAAAAGAAAGGGAAAAAAAAAGGATCTCTTTATTTCTTTCCAATCCTTTGACCATATTTAATTGTTTAAAGTTTCCAAATAGTTTGTTCAAAAATCAATTTTCAATTGGGTTTTTCTCTCTTCAAAGTTACATTTCAAGATCTTCTTTGCCCCCATGCTCCTTAGCCGCTATTACACATTAGGGGTCTTATAATTGTAAGATGTTTTTCTTGTTGTTATTGAAGCCTGAGTTGGCTGTCCCTCACCCGGCTTTAAAAAGACTCTGTTCCGTTCCTCTCTTCTCTCCAGCTCTACACTTAGGCCGAGTGTCCCAGCTTTGTGGCAGCCGCCGACTCACAGAAAATCCAGATTTTTATTATTAAAAGCTGATATCCATCAGTCACACACTTTTGGCACAAATTTCTTACAGCAATTGCATTGCTGTTTTAAAGCTTAGTAGATAATTACACATCTTTACATAATACTTGTCAGCCGATTTTCAGAATTGTACCTCAGGCTGCAGCTGTTTAATTTAATTTACTAATTGCAGACGAGAAATTGACGAGAGCAGTAAAGTACAAAGTACAAAGAAAATCAATATAAAATGCTATATAGGTGGCACTTAGCCCCTACAAGGTTAGCAAAAATTTACCCAACTGCAAGCCCTAATTGTAGGAAATATGGCTATCATCAGGGCACCTTCTATCATATGTGGTGGACATGCCCTGAAGGGAAGAAATACTGGAAAAAAATTAGAAAATGGATACAAGAAATAATTGAGGATAACATTGATTTGGAGCCCGAAACATTTCTCCTGGGAATACTAAAAAGGACATATGAAAAAAAAAAAAAGAGGTATCTAATTAAACATATTATTACGGCTACCAGAATAATATATGCACAATACTGGAAAGAAAAGGGATTACCACCGGAGGAGCACATAATTAGAAAAGTATTTGAATGCGCTGAGATGAGTAAATTAACGTATGAGTTAAATGATGATGAAAATTCGGAATACTATATAGTATAGGAAGGATGGTATAAGTGGATGGAAGATAAAATAAAAGGAGATGGTGTAACTATTAATAGGAATAAGTGATTTAAGAGACACCATGTAAGTAACCTACATATATGTATATGTATGAACACTGCTTAACTGATATAAGTTGAATTGTAATATTATGTAATTCAATAAAAATGTTAAAAAAAAAACAAAAATATAATTTACTAATTGCAGTTCTCTCAAAGAGGAGCACAGGGATACATAAAACAATTAGAAATACATATTTTATACATAATAATAGTTAAGGCAACCAACCATAAGATAAAAATACTTGTAAAATAAATTTGGTATGTGGCCTATCTTTGAACACCTTAGAAGTGGTTCTCAGAAACTTCCAAAAATAGTTACCAAGTGCAATTTTAATATAACAAAAAAAGGGGGGGATTAATTACCTGACAAAAGTAATCATATTAGCTAAATAAAGGGTAAATGAAATCAATTTTAGATTTTGTTTCCAATCTACTACTTTCTTGAGTCCTCCTGACACTCCAACTCAAAATTAGATCCAATCTTTGACTTGGAAAAGTTAGGTAAACTTACACTGAGCTATGATTTGCTTTAGCCATTGTTGAATAAACAACCTTAGCTGGATTTAGCACACTATTCTAAGTCATGTACCATGATTTACAAAACACGTTGGGCAGCACTCAAGTAAGAAATCACGTTAAGATTTGTGGAATCATAAATTCAAAAATCTAACTGCAACAAGTGCAAATCAGCAAAATAACCAAAAAAAGAGAAAAGCTTAATTTTGCCTAGCTGCGAATGTAGTCAACTTTTCAGTTTTCACATATATTCATAGCAGCAACAGTACATTTTAAACTCAGCTGGATCCATGATAAACACATTAAATCATGACTGGTCATTAAAATCCCATGAAAGCTGCAGTTCCAAACTGACAAATTTGTGTAATACCCGCCTTGATCTCCAGAAAGTACTTTGGAGTGGATGAGAGTGCAAAAGTGTTGATTATATCCTATAAAGCTGTAAGTGACATAGGGCCAAGCTACTTGCAAGCCTCTTTCCCATTGTTCCTGCTTGTCTCACCAGATTTCGCAAAGGAGCATATTTCAGGTCCCCTTCTATCATGTCATCCGGATGAACACAGGCGTTAGGCCTCTTGAATAGCAGCACCTGCCTTACAGAACAGAATCCCTTTGTTCTGTGCTCTGACCCTGACCCTTTTAGCCTGCTGTCAAGATTTGAAGACCTGGCTGCTTCCTCAGGCATTTGGCTCAGGCTTGCTGTTGATACGGTTTTTTCTGCTTGGGATATATTGCTTACCTAGGATACCATGAATCATTGCTTGTAACTATTATTTTAATCCTTGTATATCACCCACATTGTTATGAGATTAGTGGCTATATAAATAATAAAATTGCCTAGGGCAATTTCTTTACATATTCACATCTTTATCAGATTTGCACGTCTAGTATGAAAAGAATGTTCAGAAATAATTTAATGGTGTTCCTTTCAAGTTAATGCATTTTATTTAAGACTGCAGTTTCACTCTTGCAGGCAGTCAAGTAAATCTATCACACAATATTTATTTAAAATCTATTTCATTTTCATCATTCTAAACATGTTTCTTTTATTTCAGATTGAACTTCACATCATGCGGTTTTGTGAGATGATGCGGTAGGAAACGAAATATGAGAAATCATGATTATAAGAATATATGCTGGTCAGTTCAAATTTGATGAGACCTTCTAGTGTAGGGCTAATATGTACATTGTCATGAAATACCTAAAAGAAATAGAACTAACTCAAGAATTACTTGTAATTTTCCCTGCAATCCAACTCTATAATTTAGTTATAATGGAACTGCAATGGTTGATATAGATTCCACTTAGTCAAACAACTTTTAAATTATAGATAGATAGAGATAGATGATAGATAGGTAGGTAGGTAGGTAGATAGAGATAGATTGAGAGAGAGATTATATGGGACTTTTTCTAACTTGAATAGCATTTCAGCATTGAAAAAATTCTATTAACCCCTATGATGAATGTTAAACAAACTGCTAAAAAGATATTTTTAACAGGTGTCATTATGCTGGTACAACAGTGCAAAGGATAGATTTTATATCATATCATTGATGGCTGGATTATGCTAGCAGACATCATAAATCACTGTAAGCAGAAATAACTGAAGTAGAAATGCAATTGTATATAATCTTTAATATGGTTCAAAGTTACACATTTCCTATTAGCACCTTAAAATGAATTTGGATCAAATTAAGATGCTAAATTAAGAAATATAATGCTAAAAAGGAAAGTCTTCAGAAAAATTATTACCAGAGTACTCCAGAATTATAAAAATATAGACCATCAATTTTGTTTACTCTTGAAATAATTAGATCCATATGTTGTGTTAATTTATGATTTCATTATCATCAATGCCTTGGTCCCTGTAACAAGCATTTCAGCTTGGGGTTCATCTTAATGTCACAATGTGAAGATGCTCCACAAACCCCTTGTTGATGTCATGACTGTACAATGTCCTCTTCAAACTGCACTTCGTGTACTTGGGAAGTTGGTTTCCACTTAACATTTTTCTGTGCCCCCCTTCAAAAGTAGCATTTCCACTTTCTTCCAGCACAACCTATCCTCTCTGGTTCTTCTGAAGCATATCACACCAAAGTCAGGGTAGGGATGGGGGGGCTCTCCTGCTCCTCTTAGCTATCTAAAGTAGCTGTGGCATGTATCCATACACCAGAGGTGGGTTTTAGCAGGTTCTGACCAGTTCTGGAGAACCGGTAGTGGAATTTTTGAGTAGTTCGAAGAACTGGTAAATATCACCTCTGACTGGCCCCGCCCCCATCTATCTCTGCCTCCTGAGTCCCAGCTGATCGGAAAGAAATGGGGATTTTGCAGTAACCTTCCGCTGGAGTAAGGAGGGAATGGAGATTTTACAGTATCCTTCCCCTGCCATGCCTACCAAGCCATGCCACGCCCACCAAGCCACACCCATAGAACTGGTAGTAAAAGATTTTGAAATCCACCACTGCCATGCACCCATTCACCCACCTTGATTCCTGACCATTGCTTTGCAGGATTATTTGCTTTCCATTATACCAAAAAGACATGGGAGTGAGTTGGGCTCTCCCCCCAAGGAAAAGTGTAAGCAGTGTTATTCCAAAACTGCAGGCTGCCTTAGTGGGAAAGGAAGCTGGAGAAATGCAGGTCGGCCTCTACTTTATGGAAAGAGTATTGGGAGGATTGAGCCAGAACCAGTATCAAAAAGGGCTCCAATTGAGCAGGAGGAGGAAAGGGAAGAAAAGCAGGGGAAAAGAGTCCTGATCTCACAGGCTGATCACTCCATAGGACTGGAAAACTGGGGTGGGGGGGAACCCACTTTCTTGCAATGGATGCCAGGAAACTAGCTGGGAAGAACAAAGTAAAAGGAGAAACAGGTCTCTTCTCATAAGAGAAGCAGCAGGAAATGACTCCTTTGATGCCAGCCTTGTTATGAAATGGAGTGATAGTTCTGAGGGACAAAAAAAATTCAGCAAAAGAAATATGGTTCTTCTGCTGCCAGTTACTAATACAGTAGAAATTATTTTTCACTCTGCCTTTCTCCTCACTTCATTTCTTATGTAGGAGAACTCCATATTCTGCTTTGTTACCCAGTCAACGTAGTGACTGGAACTCTCTAAATTGGCTCCCATAATGAATGGTTGAACTTTATGTTTCCATAGGTGGTTTGTGAATCAAGTCAGTGGCCAAAAGAAGTAAAGCACTGAAAGGCCAATCAGCAGATGCAGTAAAACGATCATCAGGTATGTCTCCCAAATGTTGAATTTCTGATGATCAAATCACAGTATGTTCAAAGAAAGTGTAGGTTTTTTTCATACTCTTCCATAGCAGTATGAAACTTTCATTCTTTCTCTTGTTCAAAAATATGGGATACAATTCCAAAGAAAATACTTGCTTGTCCAAGGTTTGTTATACTGTCTTTGTAGCTTTCATTGGACAACTTAGATACCTGTAGAACTGGATTCTCTATATCCAAGTTGTAAAGTTAACTGTGTTGTGAAAGAAAAACATGCAAAATGTGTGGGAGTGGGATGTGGGAGGTCTGACTGCGGCAGTCCTAAGGTAAGTGGATGCGGGTTTTGTGGGGCAGTTCCACCCCCCCATCCCTACCCTAGCTTGATTTTTACGCATGCGCCTCATTCACCTCATACAACCACACAGTGGGATGGAGTGGGTGAGATCTTAACTAGGGCTTATTTTGTGGGGTAGGGCTTATATTAGGCATGTATGTAAAATCAAGCTAGGGCTTATTTTTTGATAGGTCTTATTTTTGGGGAAACAGTATTTCTTGCTGCTCATTTCTTGCTTCATGTACAGTTGTTTGCCAAGTTGACAGTTGAATGAATCATAGGTATGCTGAGAGAATCAGTTTACCTTTTTAGTTAATATCTACTGGAAAGCCAATCTCTGTATAAATATTAAGAACTAGAATCAATTTCATCTAAAATACTGTTATCTTAGATAAATATTATCATTTAATAGTTGTAGTCAGAAACAGAAGATTAATCCTTGCAAAGCTATAGTTAAAGCAACATAACAGGGGAGGTTGGCAGTTGATAAAGCATAATCAGGTAACGCAAGGATAATGAAATTAAGGCAGTGTTCATCCCTCTTGAAACATAGTTAGAATAGACTTTCCCAGTTGTCATTGAACAATTACTGCTAAATTAAAGTGTGAAATGTCATAGCAGCAGGAGTGTTACATGAGGCATGTTAGAGCTGTGTGTTCTAAGCTGTAAAACTACTTACAAAGAAATATTTGTGTGATATAGTGTCTTGTGTATACAATTAAGTTCATTCTGACTTCAGAATGTCTCTGGGTATTCACAATAAAACAAGAGAAATAAGAGAACCCTTTTCCATGCTGGAAGTTCCTGAGCCCATTTTAGGTAAATAGTGCCTTTAACATGAGCACAATATTGCATTCTCTCAAATCCAGTGATCTTCATCATGTAGCCACTCATGTTCAAGGATATCTACCCTCACTTCCCTTGCTCAAACACTGTGAGGGTGCTTGAACAAACAGGTCAGTGACTGCTTCTGAAATTCATGAGGTCATCATTTCCTGTACTTTTACCCTGTTAACTAACAGGCTGCCCCTGGCACAACCTTGGATCTAAATCTTCACTGTTATTTTGCTAGCTAGTACAAGAAAAGATGGATATGAAAGTTTTCTCTTCTGAGCTTAACTAGTGTTTGACATGATTAGAGGCGCTTAAATATTGCTCATAACACAGAACAGAAAGAAAAACAGAGCTGTTCCATTGTTTCTGTTGAGGGACCTCTGCTATCTACTCTGTTCTCCTTAACAATCATGCATTCCACTATTTACCAACATTTTATCCCAGCAAGAGGTGGTAAGAACTGGAATTTAAACTTGTTCTCCCCTTTTATCTTACTCATTATGTATTCTGATTATGGGGTTGAAAATTTGAGCTTAGAATTAGAATTATATGATATTACTGCTATTTATAACATACTCTGGAAGAAGATTGTAATTGAAATATCACATTTCTATTTCACAATTCTGGAAGATAGCTAAAAAGGTAGAATCTTCTTGAAGTCAAACTCAGCTCTTGGGGATTTTGCCCATCTAGTTTGCTTTCTTGGTAATATAAGGAATTATTTGCCATCGTCATCTTCTGAGATTTTTTTTTAAAAAAAGCTTACATTCTAGCTTGCAGTTTTGGAGTCACTGTGAGTTGGTCAACCATATAAATTTAACAAGTAAATATTTCCTAGTGATCTGCCATCCTATTAGTAAATTGATATGATCCTTTTCCCTCACTGAAGATCTCTTTAAGTCTTGCTTAACATATAATTCATCCAGTTACCTTAATATTTGCAGGGAAGACTCACAGATTTCAAACAAAAACTTGACACAGAAATTGCACTGAGTTTTTATTGGAAATTAAACGCACACAGTAAAGTGGGCCAAATTAATTTGTTAGATTTTTTTAAAATCCCGTCTTTCTTATTTTATAAGTAACTCAAGTCTGTGAACATCCACAATACTATTCCTATTTTCCCCACAACCTGTGGGGAACCCTGTGAAGTGAGTTGGGCTGAGATTGTGTACTTGGCCAGTCACCCAGCTGGCTTTAATCCCTAGGGCAGGACTAGAACTCAAGAGTTTCCTCATGTCTAGCCTGATGCCTTAACGCTTAACCACTAAGCCAAACTGCTTCTACTAAGATTTCAACAAGAATAACAACAAAAAGTAAAGGTGAAGCACCGAGGAAGGTATTCTTGCTGTAAACGTTTAATGGCAGTTGCACTCAGCGGGATGGGATGCACGCTACAGTAACCATCCCAGTTGCAACATTAATTGCACTTTACCCAAAAGGGGAAAATGACCTTCTGTATGAAAAGCTTGGAAGAAACATGCTCCTACCATGCCGCAACGCATCGAGTAAAGAGTGGGAACTCCGTCAGCTTAGGGGATCCCTAAAACCAAGAGCCCGAATAGCAAAATAGGGAGTTTAAGGAAACCCTGCGCCGGTTCTGCGGGTGGTCGGAGAGGGGACCTCAAGCGCCCCCCATTTTTTCTTTCACGGAAAAAGAAGCCTCCCTCTTCGCGCCACGCGTAAATCGTCGCTAACTGAGCTGCAGTCTATTAAGGAACCGCCGTTTGTTCAGTTCGCACAACACAAGGACCCACAAACTCAGCCACTGTAGAGAGTGGCGCAAACCCGGACTGCGTTTGTTTGGGATCATGAAAAGCGAGATTCAACAGGACTGCGAGAACTCGGCAGAAATAAAATAAAAAATAATTTGGACGTACCAAATTTAAGACCGGGGCAGAAAATCGACAGGGGCGACACTGCATTTTTTTCTCTCGCGTCTACCTAAAACAACAACCAGGAATCTGAAAACGAGCCAACTTTCACCCTTTTAAAGTTCCCAGGTAGGCCGAGGCGACCCGTCTTCCGCCCCCCAGGTAGACCAACCAACCCAGCCACAAAAGCTCTCAGGACCCGAAGAGAAAACAAAACGCCTTCCCGAACCTCCCGACGCAAAAGGCAGCGGAAGAGACCGGCACCCGCCAACACCGACGGGAACTTTCTCTCACGGCTCATTTACAAGAGTGGGCGTGACCACAGGAGCAACGGCTCTCTCTCTCTCTCTCCCTCCCTCCCTCCCTCTAAGAAGCCAGCTAAGTGGAATCGGCGGGGCAGGACTTGATCTGCTCAACTTCGTGGTGATAGGTCACGCTCAGGAAGAAAAGGGGCGGTCCCGAAGTAACCGGCCCGTTTGCCAGTTGGTGAAGCCGGAGAGTTTGCTCGAGGAGAGTTGTCCTTAAACCAAGCCGAGGGTTGCGATTGGCCCAGGGCTAGGAGGGGGCGTGTCTCGGCGGCTACCGCGGCCTCCGCGGGTGTGGATGGCGGGTGAGGAAGAACTAGGGTGTCTGCATCTCTCGGCGGTAGTCTCGCGAGGCGGCGCAAGCGGGATTTGGCGGCGGCTGAGGCTGCTGCCTGCTTGCCTCCCTCCCTCCCGCCTAACGAAGAACTGGTGGTGTTTGTGTGGAAGGGGGAGGAGGCGACGGCGGAAGAGAAGGAAGGAAAGCCAGAGAAGCCTGAGTCCCACCGACGTCGGGAAGAGGAGTGGACCCGAGGCCCTGTGCTAGGCTTGGGCCCGCCGCCGCCGCCAGTGGCGGCTCAGCCACCATGGCCTCAGGAGATACCCTGTACATTGCCACAGATGGCTCGGAAATGCCCGCCGAGATCGTGGAACTGCACGAG
Source organism: Pituophis catenifer annectens (assembly GCF_029215685.1). NCBI lineage: Eukaryota > Metazoa > Chordata > Lepidosauria > Squamata > Colubridae > Pituophis > Pituophis catenifer. The sequence goes on from NW_027256881.1 coordinate 312,218,534, forward strand.
ATCGAAGTGGAGACCATCCCAGTGGAGACTATTGAGACCACTGTGGTGGGCGGCGAGGAGGACGAGGACGATGAAGAGGAGGATGAGTGTTGCGAGGACTGCGGCCCTCATCACCCGCCCCACCGCCGTCACCACCACCACCACCACCATCACCACCACCCGCCCATGATCGCCTTGCAGCCTTTGGTCACCGACGGCGACCCGAGTGGCGGCGGAGTCGGGGCCGGCGGGGGCCAGCTCCACCTGCACCACCACCCGCACCATCAGGAGGTGATCCTAGTGCAGACTCGCGAGGAGGTGGTAGGAGGCGACGACTCGGACGGTTTGCGGGCCGATGACGGCTTCGAGGACCAGATTCTCATTCCGGTGCCGGCTCCGGCCGGCGAGGATGAGTACATCGAGCAGACTCTGGTCACCGTCGCGGCTGCCGGTAGTAAAGGCGGCTCGGGCGGAGGTTCTTCCTCTGGCGGTGGCCGGGTGAAGAAAGGCGGCGGGAGCGGCAAGAAGAGCAGTAAGAAGAGTTATTTGACGGGAGGCGGCGGCGGAGCCGAAGGGGGCGGCGGCGCCAGGAAATGGGAACAGAAGCAGGTGCAGATCAAGACCCTGGAGGGGGAGTTTTCAGTCACCATGTGGGCCTCGGGTAAGTAGAGCGGCTGGGACGAGTCCGGCACGTTGCGGCGGGGACTGGGGAAGGTCTGGGGAGCCCCGGACGGTGCCCGGCAGGCTTCTTCCCCCCGTTTTGTTTTGAAGGGAGGCCATGTTTGGATGTGTGTGATGGGCGCCGCCATGTTCATCTCGCCAGGGCAAGTATGGCGGCTTCCCCCGAAAAGATGGCGGGGTCTGCGCTGCTCCTGCCTGATTGCCCGGCTCCCTCCGGCGGGGGGGAAAAGGGAAAGAAAGATGGCGGCGGCCCCGCCAAGATGGCCGCTGGGACAGGCAGACGGGGGGAGGGGATACAGCGCGCGCGCCCGCCCTCCCTCACTGACTGATTCCTGGACTAGGCCGCAATGGCGTAGTTTCTGCAGTAGGAGGGAGGAGGAGGAGGGAGGTTGGGGGCGGGGCGGGCGCGCGGCGACCTCGGCGGCCCGTTCCTTCGCCTTCCCTGCTCCGTTTCTTTCTCGTTCGCCGGCTCTGGCGCTCTTCCTGCCGCCGTCGCTTCAGCGCGCGCAGCCTTCGCCTCTCCGGCGGTTGCCTTTTCCCCCCCCCCTTCCTTCTGTCCTCGCAGCTGAGTCGGATTTGATTTTATTTAACCGCTGCTTCTGCTCGACATCTCCTGGCGCCCCCTTAAGGCTTTATCCAGCTGTTCCTGGCGAGCTTCCTTCCAATATAGTTCCTCCTTCTTAAGTATTCTCAACGCGCAGGCTTCTTCTTTCAAGGCTTCCTTTGGATTGCCCCTCCTAAACGTCCTTTTTCCTTTCCCATCGACGGTCCTGCCTTCGCGGCGGTTTGCTTCGCAGATTCCTCCTCATTTCCTTTTCCTCCTGGCATCTTCCTTTTTTCTTCTCCCTCCCACTTTCCCTTCCTCAAACCTTTAGATAGGAATTCTTTCTCTGGTTAGAATGAGGAGTAAAGTAAGAGGACGAAGGCCATTGCACCCGGTTCTCTGTGTTGGAAAAGGCAGGCTATATAAAGCTCTCAGCACTGGTAGTGTTAGAACAGTGCCTGGTTTCACTGTATTCTGTTTGAACTCTTCACAGGAAATACAGTTTTTCTTTATGTACTTTATGTGCTTCATGTACTTTGGCTTTAAATAACTAGGGGCTTGAAAGTATCCTAAAATAGGTGCTTCGGTTATTTTTAATATTTGTTATTATTCACCTTGGGAGAAAAGAAGCAAATCCTCTACCTCTGTAGATATTGGTTTTAGATCTTTGACTCCAGAGCTATTAACCGGGACATGTTTTTCACATATGACACAGCAAGAATATATGATTTAATATACTGCTCAAAAAAATAAAGGGAACACAAGCAGATCTGAATGAATGAAATAGCCTTATTAAATACGTTGTTCTTTACATACAGTAGTTTATACACTGCTCAAACAACTAAAGGGAACACAAAACTACTGTATGTAACGAACAAAGTATTTAATAAAGCTATTATATTCATTCAGATCTGCTTGTGTTCCCTTTATTTTTTTGAGCAGTGTAGTTTCAGTCCTGGACCCCAAAAATGGCTTTAAAATCTCCAACAACTTTAGAAGGAACTGCCATCATATAATCAGATGGATATAGTTTACTGCGTGACAATTGTGAAGATCCTGCAGGTTTTTAGAACTTAAATGACACTCTGTAAAAATGCTTTTTAAGTGCATAAAATTAAGGGTAATTTAAAAAAATTGAGTTTTATTGCGATTCTCTACTCATACACTTAGCAGAAACACAAAAAAGAATGCAGCTTATTTATTGCAGGAAATCTATTTTTTGAGCACACTATGACTGCTGGGTTGATTAGAACATCTTATGATATTTTAAGTATTTTTTTAAGATCACTATTTAAAATTCAATGGTTTTGTTTCAGAGATAATACATAGTTTGAAAAGACAAATGTAGTGATTGATGGGTTGATATAATCCCTAGAATAGAATAATTAATGTAATGGTAAAGGAGGGAAAAGTTTCCTTTTTGAAATTCATGGATTTCTGAAGAGACCTATGTCCTTACTAAATTCTGCAAAGGAAACTTTTAATCTCTTTTTACATTAGAAAACTTTTAATCTCTTTTTACATTAGAAAACTTTTAATCTCTTTTTACATTAGAAATTTGGCCCCACCCAGGGGCCAAAAGTCTTTGTGGCTCACATTTCCTTTATGCTCTAGTTTTTGTGTTGCTTAGAAACTAGTAATAGTTTCATCTAAAGCTAGATGAAATTGCTTACTTTTGAAAGCAAAAACTGATAATTCACAAGACAAACTTTCCCATGAAAATACTTGTCTGTTTTATTTGCTTATATATATTTTTTATTTATTTGTATGGCTACCCATTTCAGCAAGTGCCATTGGGTATTGAATACTCTTAAATTGAAAACTTAAGAAGTACAAAAAATAAAAAACACAGCAGCCAAGGAAAATACTATTATATTATTGGTTGTTAGCACAGCCATGAGATGGGACCTTTTACACCCTCAGTGCCCCAAGCTCTGGCACAGAACCAGATCTTTTAATGCTTTGCAAAAGAGATCATTAGGGTCAGGGCTGTTCTAATATCTGGAGGGAGAATGTTCCAAAGGCAAAGGGTCTACAGTAGAAAAGTCACATCTCCTGGGCCCTACCAGCTACCAACAGGGTCTGAATCCTGCCCAAGTGGATGGTTAGAAACAACTAGAAAAAGATGGACCCTCAGTTCATGCGTTTTAATCCATGAAGGGCTTTTAAGGTGACAAGCAGCACCCTGACAACCAATGCAGTACACTGTGTTGTTATATGTGCTTAATTGGTATCATTTACAAGGGCAGCCCCTTGTAGAGTGTGTTGTAGTAATCCAGATGACAAAATTATGACAGTGAACTCAGAGGTTTTGTTGAGTAAGCAGAGATAGAATTGTACTTTTTAAATTTATATTTTATTGTTTTGATGAGAACAAAACACAATGATAACAATGATGGAGATACTATGTAAATATCGTCAAAAGGAAAGAACATAAAAAGTGCTCTAAGAAAAAAGTGAAAAAATACAATAAAATACATATTTTAACAAAAAGTTATTCTATATACTTGACTAATCCAAATGTTCAAATACACACACACATACACACACACACACACACATACATACATACAAACATACATACATACATACATACATGACCATTTTTAACCTACTATATAAATGAGCCCCATTTTTATTATACTTGTCTATACAAAGCCTACGTCCATAAGCAATCTGCTCATAAGTGGCAAATGCAGTCCGGTCTTCAATTCATTAAATAAACTGATCCATACATTAATCTTTCTAATGCTTCTTGTTAAGTATAGGAAATTGTAGAAAAAAAGTTTTAAAGAAAAAAGTTTTAAACAAGTCCAGCAAAGTGCTGTTTTGACAGCCTCTTCTACATAGAGAATAAATTCTGTGTATTATCTTTTTGTTCTAGACAATATAGGAACCTCTAGTTCTTTATTCATTTATTAACATCTGCATATCAAATTGATTTATTGATAACAAATACTTATAAAAACCAATAGATTTTTTTAATTTTAAAGGATTTAACAAGTTATTCTAGTATCTCAGGTATCTCAAAAGCTGAAAATGCTGCTGATATTAACAAAAGCTTAATTGTTAATATTGCCATTAGGTTATATATCTGATAGATGATATTTGTTCCATAACAGTTAACAGTATGTTACAGTTTGTTACAAATTCATCTTCATCATCTGTTGGTCCAAAGTTGATACTCTACTTCCATCCAATTTTTACATCTTCTCCCAAATTTTAAATTTGGGTTTTCCATAAATTCCATAAGTTCAATTTGACATGGGAAAAAGGATCATTTTTTAATTAGACATTATGTTCCAAGATAGAATTATACTGTATGATTAGTTTAAGTTTTCATTCTGTTGAAATCAGTTGGCTAAATTATTACTCAAATCCTGTTGATTTAAATTGGAATTGAGTCTGAATCCAGCCTAATGAGAGATTATCATGATAGAGTTGTACACACAGAAAATGAAATAATGGAAACTAGACACTACTCATTTTAAAAATTAATGATTTATTAAATATAATTGAAATCCCCCCAAATATTGTATAATTTTCACTGTGCAATACTGGACTTCTATTCTACCCTAACTTGCTCTAAATTTGAATCCTAAAATTAATCAAAGAACATTGCACATTACAAATATATCAGTTTGCCTTCTGATCAAATGTATAGGGCCGTGATGGTGAACCTATGGCAAGGGTGCCACAAGTGGCACATGGAGGCATATCGGTGGGCACACGAGCATTGCCCTAGCTCAGCTCCGGAGGGCCTCCAATGGGGTGGGGAAGGCCATTTTCACCCTCTCCAGGCTCCAGGCGAAAAATGGGCCTACCGGGCCCAGCGTGCCATCATGTGCCAAAAGTCAGGGGGGGCACATTTGAATTATAGGTGTGGGCACGCGCATGTGTGACACCCCCCCCCACGCTCCCCCTGCTTTTGGCACATGACTGCAAAAAGGTTAGCCATCACTGGTATAGGGTATTATAAAATGACTATGAACATTTTGGTTTCCATATAAGGTAGACATGGGGGCCTTCAATGTGCAAAAATATTTTCTGACCACACAGTATATAGAAATAGTTAAATCTTACGCACTGCTGTTTCCTAGACATTTTCCCCATTGGATAAAGGGCTTCCCCTGTTTGAAATTATTTTTCCTGCTCCCATTGGAAGAAACTGTAAATGCTATAGTAATTTCTGTATTACTAATTTAATTGCTGTATTATATTTTCAAATAATTACATTGAGTGATTTCATAGAATTCTGTTAATATTCAGAATATATAATCATAATCGCAAAATGTATGCATCTGCCATAGATTTTGCTGCATGCTCCTAAACAGGTCCAAGTATCTGTGCAGCTTTCCTCAATCTTCCAAGTACAGCTCTCATAACTATTAGTCAGCATAGTAATGTGTCTGGAGAATACTTGTAGAAGTCTGGTATATAGAATTATAAAACTAGATATCATGCAGAAAGAATTGAGTTTGTTAAAAATCTAAGAGCAAGTACAATCTGTGATTTTTACTCTGAATTCTTCAAGTCAGTGATTTTGTTTAATTCTATACCTTGCTTATTAAACCATTTTGCAAAATGTCCATTTCACAATTACCAATTTCTGATGTCAGTTAGTTGTTTGATCTGTTTCTCTAAACTCCTTTTTGCAGTTATATGTTACAGACCATTAGTTTAGCAATGTACTGATTGAATACTTCATGCTTTTTTAATGGTGCCATTAAAATAATTGTGCTCAGTTCAGGAACATTGAACTAAATTTTTACTAGTACATAAATACTTTTGATGTACCAAAAAATTATATTACCTTACTATTGAGTATACAGGAATCTTGCTCTGTATTGTCTATTTGGCTATGCTTTTATCTTAATATTGTGACTTAGTTGGGAGTTTTCATGCTCCTATTTTAAGATTATCAAGCTCAGAATAGGAGCACTATACAGCTGTTAGAGTTAGGACAGATTGCTCTGGTTCACCCCTTGATGTTCTGGGCCTTCCAAAAATTTTTATGGTTTTGTTTGTAACACTAAGTTATGATTTTAAAATGATCATTTGTTGAATATGCTCTAGTGACCTGATATACTCGTAGTCCTCATTAAATGACCACAATTGGGACTGGCAATTCTATTGCTGAGCGACATGGCCATTAAGTGGAAGATAGTCGCACCTAACCTGTGATGCAAGTTCTGCCATGGCCATTAAGTGAATCACCCGCAGTCATTAAATGCAATGTCATACAACCACAGCTGGTGATTTCTGCTGGCTTCCTGATTGACTTTGCTTGTTGGAAGCCAGCTTTGAAGGTTGCAAATGGTGATCATGTGATAGCGGGATGCTGCATCCATCATAGGTTCAAGGACTATTCATAAAACTACTTTTTTCAGTGCCAATTGTAAGCTTGAATGGTCACTAAATAGGGCAGACATTAACTGAGGATTGGCTCTTTCAGATGAAATCATAATGGTCATAGGCCAGCATAGACTTAGTATATATTTTTGTGTATGTAAAAAATGCATTTGTCACACTAAGTACATATAAACATGTTTAGGCTTGGTATTATATATATTACAATCATCTCATTGTGTAGGGAGATTCATAAGTAGGTATCAGCTTTGAACCTAAAGATTGAGGGAAGCTGCACAGATACTTGAACCTGCTTGGGATTTTGTTGGATTTTGCTAGAATATATTAACTATTCTGCGATAAACATTGCAGCTTTTGGATAGCCAAATAGTCAAATCAGTTATAATATGTGAATCTCTCAGATGCCATAACTATTTTCTGACTTTCCATACATATATTTCATAAACCCTAAGTGTTATAATTGGATGCCAAATAAATTGCAACATTGTTGGTAACTAGTTAGACTTCCTGTACCATTGCATTTATGTTACTTTACATAAGATCATGGCACTGAAGGTCCTACAGCCAAATTTCTCCACTCCAATTATGCATGTAGAACAGTACATAGATTTGTCATGAAAAAAATATTTATTAAATTTATCTGCTGCCCATCTTGCCATGGGATTACCTGGGTGGATCTTGTAAGATTAAATTTTGTGACATCTGATTGATTGTTGTTTGACCAGCTAACCATTTTAGTAGAAATAGGACTGCTATAACGTATCTTAATTTCAGAGGAATATCTGATAAAATACCCATGATGTTCTGATAGTGAATTACTTAATTGTGGTCAAGTGTTCCATGACAATTAAATGGAAATAAAAATCACTTGAAAACTGCATGAAAAAGAGTGGTTAGCAAAGTAGTAGTCATTTGCAGAGAGGTATGAAAGAGAAGACCATGAATTCAATCTTAGGTTCTGTATTCTTTCATCATTATATTAATAACATTGTTGAAGAGGGGAGGAAATATTGCTAGAAGTATAGATGACTCAAAACAGGTGTGATAGTTTTTTGTATTCAGAAATAAAATTTAACATTTTTAGTGAAGGGCTTAAAGTGTCTGTTTTAATTATTTGTTAACTATTGTGCTTCATACTTTTAGAAAGTATTCGGAAAATCTAAACAAATTCAGAAAAGGGTAATGAGGATTATTGGGGAACTAAATTTTAAGTCCTTGAAGAGAGATTTGAAGTAGCTGAAAAGATTTAGCTTTGTGAAAAGATTGAGAATATGGGAATATGATGCCACTCTTCACATATCTCTGGGGATATCATACAGAGGAAGGCCTGGATCTATTCTTTTATCATTACAGAGAGTAGAACATGGAATAATGGATTTAAGTTACAAGAAGGCAGATAGGTTAAAAAAAAGTTTTTTAAAAATCCTCCTAAAAGCAAGAATAGTTTAATTAATAGTTGAGCAGTTAGCCAGAGAAGCGATTGGCTTCCATTTATTGGATATATTCTAGCAGAAATGTGATAGCCATCTGCCAGAAATTATTTCATTTGAATGCCTGTACTTGATATGGTTGGACAAAGCACAACATATAGGAAATCTATAGGCCACCATCTGCCTATTTGAATTTTACTTCACAACTTAGCTTCCACATAGCATAAAGTTAAACTTAACATCTTTCTTCCAATTTAAATATGTACTTACTTGCTGTGGATTCTCTTTGCTGTTATATCTCCCTACCTCTATTCCTCCTATCTTCTCATTGCAGTGCAGGAATAATCCTTGATCAGCGAGTTTGATATGTCCTAATAGACCAAATTCTCCAACGTGTCAAATGTGATTAATGCCTGCAGCTCTGCCTCAGACTCCAATTTTCTTTGACAATGCCCACACTTCCAAGCTCCAATTAAAAAGTGTAGAGATGTAGGGTTATTGAGATTGGTAGAAGCTTTAGCATACATTCTCCAAGTCTGAGAACTGTTCATAAAAGAAAGTTGGCTTATGTTCTCTTTTTGTGGGCAAAGTTCAAATCTACACAGGAGGATGCAATCTCTGGCAATGAAAGTCATAGCATTGGCCTCATTTCTCAAGGATGGTGAACTATGATTTCCCACGGAGGCACCAATTATCTCCCATGGGTTGAGAACAAGGGAAAGGGTGTGTGTGAATGGTAGGGAGCCCTGAGGAGTCTGATGAGAACAGCTGGGGGACGGATAACTATATCTTGATGGCACTGAGAGCTAGGACTGTAGTGTCTCAGGGGACTTAGCCTTCACTCTTTGGGATGCAGGACAGGAGGAGACCTCTGGCCTTGGGCATCAGAAGGGTTGGATTGTGCAGTGTTTGGGCTTTCACGAGACTGCGTAGGTGAGAATATTATGGTGGAAATGGTCATGGGAAGGTACAGCAAGAAATGGAGAGTGAGCCATTCTCAGGAAACATGAGCCCACAGGTCATCTTTGGCTTATATTGCATTGCTAAGAAAAGCAGTAGTTAAGCAAATTATGTTGTGCTCTAGTTGCTCCTGTTTCTTAATGGGGAAGCTCTACCCATGGTTAGTTATTCCCCAGTAATTTCCTGGGTGGACTGTTGTAATGCATTCTACATAAGGCTACCCTTGAAGTGTATCTGGAAGCTTCAGCTAGCAGAGAATAGGTGGTGCAAGTAGTTATGTGTACTCCTAGAATGGCCCACGTTGTACCTCTGCTCTGCAAGCTTTATTGGTTGCCAGTTTTTGGATCCAATTTAAGGTGGATTTTAAACACTAAATGGTAGTAGGCAAGGTTATTTGAGAGACTGCCTCTTCCCGATACATCTGTCCATCCCATTAGATCCAGCAGAAGAGATATGTTGTGGGTCCCATCCACTAAGGAGTTAACATCTGACAGGAGCCAGGTGATGCGCCTTCTCTACTGTGGCATCCGCCCTGTGGAATATCATCCCCTCCCCAGGTGAGATTGGCCATTTCTCTGCCATCCTTCCAGAAATCCCCCAAAATGTGGCTGTGTCAACAAGCCTGAGTCTTAAAGTGATCTGCTGAGGTGGCTTCACTGTTCATAATATCCAATGCTCTTAGTTTGCCTTTTTAATAATAACTTCAAATGTTTTTAATGGTATGTTTTAATAGTGTTATGATTTTATAATACACTGCCCAGAGTTACATTCTATCAGGTGGGCAGCCATGTAAATATGATTTGTAAATACATATGAACAATTCAGACACATTTACATTAGTATGAGTTCTGTATCTCAATTAATTAGGTTATAAATTTGCCTAGAGAGCAGAACTGAGCTAGGAACAAAGTCTAATCTCCTTATCCATATGAAAATAAAGGAAATGAATTATTTGCACAATCATAATAGAGGGGAAACAGCTGTTTAAAATTAGTGACCTCAGTGACTATCCTGAATAATTCTAAACCAAAGTGAATAACGAAATCCTAATGGGACAAAACAAAGCTGGAAATGAAAATCATAATATATTCTTTGTTGTATTCTACACTGTATTCCATTAAAATCTTCCTCGGTCCATCCTACTGCAAACTATTTTTCTTTCTGAACTGCGGGCGGCATAGGATTGTATTCATGACAGATTTATACAGCTATCAGTCTGCTGCTGGATCTTTCAAGGTAGTAGACAGTCATCTCATTGTTTTGTATGCCACAGTATTATCTATTTACACCAACACATCATGCACACATCAAAATTTTGTGATTTAGTATCCTAGCATGTCTATTAAAAATAACATATAAATTTGGAATTATTTAGTCTTTATTAAGCTACTTGAGTCCTCATTGAAACAATTAAGATTGAAAACTTTTCACCTGATTTAGCAATATAAGCTGCTGATAATTTATTAGTGAAAACTATTCTTTAAATATGTTTATTTGAAGAATAAACAATAAACTTGCAGTTTTGATAGCTAAAATAAAAGGAAGAGAAATTGCCAGAGAAATTTTGCTCAAATATATTTTTAAAAGTTGCTGCAACAGATGTTAAGTTGGCCTAATTATAGTAAGTATGTGTGTGTTGTTTTATTCATATCTTGCCAGACTGGGGTTTTTGGTGTTAATTACATAGCAAGTATTCAGAAATTTTTCAAGTTGAGGAAAATGCTTTATAAATGTATGATTGAATTAAGATAAATAGCAGAGATTATAATATACAGATTATTGTGCTATCTTAAAAAAGCTTTTCTGCAAAAGATGTCTCACTTTAGTTACAGTGCATTTGGAATAATTGTGTCAAATGTTATAGAATAATTCATAACACATGTTTTTAAGGAAATTAGTTTCTAAAAATTAATAATCAATATACTTATATGATTTCTTATACTTATTAAGTGTAAATTCTGTATTTTTGTCTAAAAAGAATAGCTGAATTTGTTTCTTAGTACAAACATTGTCTAAGAAACATTTTCCACACTATCAGTGTCGTCCTTCGTGGATGTTAAATCAAAATTCAGTTTTCTCTAATCATTGCAGATGACAAAAAAGACATTGACCATGAGACTGTGGTGGAAGAACAGATCATTGGCGAGAACTCCCCTCCTGACTACTCTGAATACATGACGGGAAAGAAGCTACCACCTGGAGGAATACCTGGGATTGATCTTTCTGATCCTAAACAATTGGCTGAATTTGCAAGGTTGGTATTATTTTTTCACAAATAATTATTCCTATTTTGAGCAATATGTGATTTTTCTGTTCTCAGTTAAAATCACTGAATTGGATCAATGCAGAGATATAATTTCAATACAAGGGTAATCACTTTGATATTCACAGAAGGTTCAGAATAATTCACAGATGTTAAAAATTAATGTTAGCTGGCTGGACTAGCTGTCCCAGTCTCTAGATTGCACTTCTGGTTGGGTAGACACTTTGTTGTTAGTCTTTGAAAAGTCTCAAATTCTCAGGCTTTTAATTATTTCCTGTAATATATCTGATTTTAATGCCCACCAAGAGATGTTGGTGGTTAGTATTAAAGCAAGCACAACAAATGAGAAACTGCTGTCTAGTTTTTCAATCACTTGCTAAGTAATCATTTCTGCAGTTAATTCTATGTCAGTCCTACTGTCCTCAAAACATTCCTTTTCCAGCAGGCTGGCCTGGTCTAACTTCTCTTTTAAATTGCTTTTAAATTTTAAATTTGTCTCATAAATTGGGGTGTTTTAAATTTGTTTTCTGGGCCAAAGTATTTAATATGTTTTAAATGGTTTTTTAATGTTTGTACTATGTGTATTTTATTTTTTGGCTGTTCACCGCCCTGAGTCCTTCGGGAGTAGGTTGTATATAAATTTAATAATTAATAAATTAAACAACAACAACAACAACAACAACAATAATAATAATAATAATAATAATAATAATAATAATAATAATAATAATATATTGTTCCTCTGGGTATACTTCTGAGTTTTTAACTGAAAAAAAACTTGGCAGCTTTTTCTTATCTCATAGAATCTGAATTGTAAATTGTTAAATTCCTTAATTAAAGCAATTAAAGGCAGTTCATCAAGAAGCAATAGCATTATAGTATAATGATTTATAACAGAAGGTACTTCTGATAACTTATCTGCTATTCAACAATCAATGCTTGTTTTTTTTTCTTGTAAGAATGAAACCAAGAAAAATCAAAGAAGATGATGCACCAAGAACGATAGCATGTCCTCATAAAGTGAGTGAAGCGATTTTGAGCAATTTATTTCAGTAAGAACCTTTTTAATATAGGAGTTTCATAAATGTTTTGCTCATGTTCTGGCCTTTTTTTTTTGCCAATATTTTGCAAATAGTGTAGTTTAAATTTCTCCTAGGACATATTAGAGTCATTGTGAACCTATGATGTGTGTCAAAGGTGACGCACCACAATGTTTTGGGTGACATGCCACCAACACCCGACAACTACTTTCAAAAGCATGCTCCGTTCCTTCCACACTTCCCCCCTCCAAATGCACTTGTTTTACTTGCATTTCATTTTTGTAGTTATTGAATGTTTCTTTGTATAATACATAGCACCATACATGATTTGACTGTCTTTTTTAAAATAAATGAATATGTAAAGAATTGTTTCTTTTTGGGGGGCACTGACACATTAGCAGAGTTATGTAAGGCATTTTCTAAATTTTTGAAATGTCGAACCCAAAAGGTTCATCACTGCTGTATAAAAAATATATAAGTATATAAAAAATTCTAATTCCTGTTTTCAAGAAAGAAGATATTTTTTCCTAGCAATCTCCCTTCATACAGAATTTAGTCATATAGGCAGCAGTGACCATGCTTGGGCTTTGCAGTATACCAAAATCAAACCATATTTTGGTTCAGTATAATTGTAAGCCTAGTCAATGTATACAGATTAAGATGATGATAACTCTGATATTTGGATGCCTTGACAATTAAATAATTTACTTGTGTTGTTTTGAAGGGCTGCACAAAGATGTTCAGGGATAATTCGGCCATGAGGAAGCATCTACATACTCATGGGCCTCGGGTACACGTCTGTGCAGAATGTGGAAAGGCCTTTGTTGAGAGCTCAAAGCTAAAGAGGCACCAATTAGTTCATACTGGAGAAAAACCCTTTCAGGTAACTATTTCAGATATTCTAGATGAGACAATCATGACGTTGTCATGAGAATCTAGTTAGTTTCTCTGGTGTATATTCTGTTTTTGCTTTATTTCTGAAGCTAGATAAATTGATAGATAATATCAGTTGAAAATTTGGAAGGAATTTGTTTAGAGGCTAAATTGCATATTTAGAAGATAATTGGAGAAATATTAAAAGTATATTTTAGTATGTTCTGCCTCCTGACCATTTCTCCTATTAAAGTATGCTTTTTAAAAAATTAATATTTAAATACAAAGAAGCTACTTGAACAACATTTACTTATATACATAGATGATGTTAGCTGGATTATTATAGTAAGATGTTAAAATGTTCATGATAATCTTCATTGGTAATTTACGTTAGTATTTTGTTTCAAATGGTTTAAAATATATCAAATTTCAGTTAATGTTTTTCTAAATAATATCTGTTAATTCCCCCACTTAAATATGGGCCACCACCATGTAGTGAGAGATAGTAGATAGGATGAGGCTGTTACGATTTTTTTAAATATTGCCTACTTTAGGTTGCAAAAAGAAGGAAAGAAATTCTCAATACTTTCTGAATATTTTAATAAATGGAAGTATAAATAAACCATCGGAATTTTTTAGAACATCAGACTGTAGAAAAGTCTTGTACACATGTTTTGACTTAGATGAAATATATCTGAAAAAAGTTCTGGGTAGATTTGTCTTGGGAGTGAATTATACAAAGTAGTACCATCTCAGAGAAAATCTTATAATCTCTCTGCAAAGAGGATATACTTATGTATTTCTTTGCTGTTCAACAGCACAAGTGAACATTTCCAATTTCATGAAACTCACTTATGAATAACAAAGACCCAATTTGGAATTGTACAGAATAGAACATTTATTTCATGTAAATCTAATATTGCAAGTGAAGATCTGTAAACAAGTTGTTAATTTCTTGTGTTTTCTTTTCACCAGTGCACATTTGAAGGCTGTGGCAAACGCTTTTCACTGGACTTCAATTTACGCACACATGTGCGAATTCATACTGGAGATAGGCCCTATGTGTGCCCTTTTGATGGCTGTAATAAGAAGTTTGCTCAATCAACTAATCTGAAATCTCATATCTTAACACATGCTAAGGCCAAAAACAACCAGTGAAACTGCAAGAAGAAAGCTCTTGAACTCAAAACATCTTTTACCTTACAGGAGAATGGTTGAAAATAAATAAGCTTCCCCCTTTGTATATTGTTTCTAGGAAAGAATTTAAAAAAAACACACAAAAAATGAACCTTACATGCCTAAGGGACTTGTTTTTGATAAAGTAGCAAAATAAACTTTAAGGCAGCATTGCTCCAGTGCTCCATTTTGCTCTGTAATTTGGTTTCAAGAGCATGGTGTTTTTGTAAAGTGTGATCCTACCTGGAAGAGACAGACAATTCATGGACTTGCATCAAAGACAGTTCTTTCTACAAACAGTGCTAAAATTGGACTTTTCACATTGTTATAAATATGATGCTCACCTGTTGCTTACAATTTTTTAATTTTGTATTTTCAAAGTGTGCATATTGTACACTTTTTGGGGATATGCTTAGTAATGCTATGTGTGATTTTTTTCTGGAGGTTGATAACTTTGCTTGCAGTAGATTTTCTTTAAAAGAATGGGCAGTTACATGCATACTTCAAAAGTATTTTCCTGTAAAGATTAAAAAAAAGTTATATAGGTTTTGTTTGCTATCTTAAATTTTTTTTGGTTGTATTCTTTGATGTTAACACATTTTGTATAATTGTATCGTATAGCTGTAATGAAATCATGTAGTAACAAATATTAGATGTGATTTAATAGTGTTAATCAACTTAAACCCATTTTAGTCTCTTTTTTTGGGAAAAATACTGCCAGATGCTGATGTTCCGTGTACTTTCTCTTTGCCTGTTCAGTTAAGGAAAGTGGTGCTCAGTTGTAGAATGTATTGTACAGGCACTGACCTTTTAACAACACCTGATATGTACATCTCGTGTAATAGAGTGGGCAACAATAAAACAGTGGTCCTGAAGAATATGGCAGAAAATTATCTGTAAGCACAGCCTATTTTCTTCTGTTGTCCAAAACAAATTATAGTTCTTTAACCTCCCAGAAATTAGAAGATAAATAAAACTCAAGTTACCTTTACTTGTTTATGCATTCAATTAGATTTTTTTATTTTAAAAAAACATAAGTGTGCTTGTCTTTTGCATAGCATTCCATTAAATGAGTATGGAGTTCTGGTTTATCCAGATAATAATGGATTTTCCTGAAGTAAAATTTCAAGTTTTATTGGATTCCTTCCAGGATTACGTAAGCAAACATTTGCTGTGGGATTTCCCATTCCTTTTATTCTACCTTCAACCTCTCAGATAATGCTCCACAGGGTCTCCACCTTCAAGAACAGATCTGATGATTGCAAGAGAAAAAGATTTATGTTTTCAACAGATCATTCTTAGCAGATATTGTGGAATATACTCATATTCCCTGCAATCAGTGAACGATGGGACAGGGTAATTCATGGAATGCTGTTGCTTTAAGGTAAGGTGGTATCAGTTGAATCAATTGTATGGTATGATGCACTGGGCTTCATAATATTGATGTAATTGAGAGATCTCCGATGAAAGCTGGTACTTAGCATTAGAATACTTTGGATTGAATTACATTAGAATAGCTGTGCTATGCAGGGCATGTCTATTGTTAAAAAAACTCCAAATTTATAACCAGCCAACCGAGTTTCTGGGTTAAGGAAATGATACGTTCTTCACATTAAAAAACTTGTTTTGGATAATTTTTCATTGTCTTCCTTTTGTCCATAATTCTGGCAACATTACTGCTTTTGTAGTGGAAAGAATATGGTCATCTAGATGGACATCTCTTCTAATTAATGCTATTACACAGTTGGATCAGGTCAAATGGTTGTACTTGCTCTTGCACATACAAGTATAGAGATGAAATGTCATAACTAAGACATTATCAGTGATAGGTTCAGTCTGTTGCCTAAAATGCTAAAGATGTGTCCAGTACAAACAAAAGCCCCTAATTTTAGAACTTGCATTTCCTGTATGGCAGGGATCTCCAACCCCTGGGCCGCTGCCCACTACCCTGCCCACTGCCCTGGGCCTTGAACCATTTGGAATCAGGCCATGAAAGTGGTGGGAGGTTATGGAACTTTGCTGGATGTTATAATTAAATGTTAATTTTATTGAAAAGTGAATTCTGAATATAATAGATTGTTCTTAAGTAAGATGAGGAAGTAGAAAATATTTTATGTTTGGTACATTCTTTCTGTAGTAATTTTCAAACAGATCTATTTCAATAGGTTTTGTAGGCTTTTTTAATACAGGATTCTGAAAATTTCCAAAGATGAGGATAATGTTGAAAGCTTATTAGAAGTTTTGCTAGAAGGCAAAACTTAAGATGACACCTTGTCCCGTAAAGGAATGCCCTCTGAATGCCCTTCTTTGTAGAAGAAGACTTTACCTGTTAGCTCTATTGGGACCTGAAAAAAAAGGTGGGCCAGATGCTCTGAAACAGCTCCTGGGAGCTGATTGGCATGCCAACAAGAAGGCCACAGCCAAGGAAGTTTCATGACAGTTAGAGAAGCCCCCAGAAAATGGGTAAAGTCCATGGCCAATGGGAAAATAAGGGTAATCAAGTATATGTCTGGTTTCAGAACGAGAAGAATGTACTACAGGAGGTGAGCAAATAGCAGCAATCAAGACACTGATTTTCTAGCACATGAAGATTTGAAGACTCCTCTAATGTTCCCTAATAGATTCAAGAAAGACAGGGGTGTCAAACTTGATTTAATTGAGAGCCGCATCAGGGTTGTATTTGACCTTGGGGGGCCAGGATGGGCATGGTCAGCTTGATGTCACTTGTGTTGGGGGTGCCTGTGGTCGCCAAAGCATTCTGCCAGAGAAAGGCTCCCAAGCTCTGTTTTCGGCTGCGATGGCCTCCTGCAACCCTCTGCCAGTGAGAACTCGGGAGCTTGGGAGGGCCGTATGCAGCCCTCCCAAGCTCCATTTTCGCTGGCAGAGCTGCTATGGGCTGGTCCTTCGCTGTTTACAGGGTGGCCCTGCGGGCCAGATCTAAGCACCCTGCATACCAGATCCGGCCTCCTAGCCTTGTGTGTGACACTCCTGAAGAAAGAGTACTAAGAATAATGAGGCAGCCAGGAAGCTGAGGTCAGTTATGGAAGTGTCTACTTCCAGAGCAGATAGGCAAAACAATAGGAAGTCACATGACAGATGTCCTTTTCACTCCCTCTTAATATGTTTCTCCTAAAATAAGACCTACTCCGAAAATAAGCCCTAGTGAAGGTCATCATCAGCCTGAGGGTGTGTGGCCAGTATCAGAGGTGGTGAAGGCGCGGGGGCCAATGGCGTCCGGCCGCTGCCTGCACAGCTGAGGTGAGTTGATTACCTGTCCAGCAGGTGGGGAAGCAAGCGATCCAGATACACTATGCGGACCGCAGGAAAGTGAAGAGGTGGGCCAGAGCAGACGGGTGGTCAAAGGAGGCCCGTCTTTGCGTGGCAGCACCACCAGCAGCAGACAGAGGCAGGGGCACGGGGGGGCGGGGAAGGCAAGTGATCCGGATGCTCTCCACAGGCCACAGGTAAACCAAGAGATATGAAAATGAGCCTCCCGTGGCCACCCACACATTCCATCTCGGCTTGCCTGTGGGCCGTGCAGTACATCCAGATTACGTGCTTCCCCCCCCGCGCCTTTGCCACTGTTTGCTGCTTGGAAAGGTAATTAACTCACCTGGGCTGCACAGCCCCAGAGTGCTCTGAACAAGAGGCTAGTGGGCTGCAGCTGCTGCCAGACAATGTTGCCCCCTGAACTCTCTCTGCCTTTTGTGCGTGCGCCAGGAAGGTGGGGCACCCAGCAGAGCTGGTCATCCTGAAATCATGTTTCTCAGAAAATAAGCCATAGTGCTTATTTTGGAGCCCAAAGCTATATCCACAACTAGGATCAGTTGACCTGGCACACTTTCAAATGAAATACTATCATTGAATATTGAAACTACAGGGACTCTGCAGGTAGGTAGAGGGATCTGGCAACAAACCTAGAAAGTAATTGATTGGGTGCCTGTTACTGCTTATCTCTTCCATCTCATTAAACAGACTCCCATTGACTTTCTTGAAAGACAACCTGCTTGGTAGTTGTAAGTTTGGCTAGAAGGTTTAGGGGATAGGGACTCATTCAACTATGAGAGACCTATATGTGTTCCACCAGGCAAGGTTTTGGATCTTTTCATGTCCTTGGCTATTTTCCAAATTTCACTTGGGAGACTACGCTTTCCAACTCCTAGTTGGGAGTTCAACCCCACCTACTGAATGCACTTAGGTTGAGCTAAATGAGTTCAGAACTATTAGAATACTTACATTAGGTGCCAAAGGGTCAGTAATAGTTAATCTTACAATGCAGAAGACAGGCAATACAAATATTCCAATACACAATTATATATGTTGCACCAAGCAAGAGACAGCACTGTAAAGTGTGACACTGATCTCTCCTGGGAATACTGCCTTTTGTATGTCCCTTTTATGTTATGTGCTTTATCTCTGATGTTCTGGTGGCAGAACACAAGTTGACATTACCAAAGTAATGTCATCAGCAGAAGCTGGAGCAAATAGTTCCACTCAAGGAGAAAATTATGAGGCTAAGGATTGTGGTGCAAGTTACTTTACTATGTTATGCTAAATTTATACATTGTTCTTCCATTTCCACACATCTTAGTTTCAACTTTTGTTGTTACAATGAGATATACACTAAAGGAAGAGCTAACCCACAATCACATAAAGTCAGTACTTGAGACTGGAGGAAGTTTTCGCTACAGAACAGGAAGAAATCTTAGAGGAAATTGAGTTAACTGTTTCCTTTTGGTGGACAGAAAAATACTTCCCAGTAAGAAATATATTGCTGAAGGCTTTTATACTTGTTTCACATAGAAAAAATGAGTTCGAAACTACAGGTGAAACTCGAAAAATTAGAATATCGTGCAAAAGTTCATTTATTTCAGTAATGCAACTTAAAAGGTGAAACATATATGAGATAGATTCATTACATGCAAAGCGAGATAGTTCAAGCCTTGATTTGTCATAATTTTGATGATCATGGCTTACAGCTCATGAAAACCCCAAATTCATTGCAAAAGAAACTGAATGTTCCCGAAGTGCTGTATCAAAGCACATTAATAGAAAATTATGTGGAAGGGAAAAGTGTAGAAGAAAAAGGTGCACAAGCAGCAGGGATGACCGCAGCCTGGAGAGGATTGTCAGGAAAAGGCCATTCAAAGTGTTGGAGACTTTCACAAGGAGTGGACTGAGGCTGGAGTCAGTACATCAAGAGCCACCACACACAGACGGATCCTGGACATGGGCTTCAAATGTCGTATTCCTCTTGTCAAGCCGCTCCTGAACAACAAACAACGTCAGAAGCGTCTTACCTGGGCTAAAGACAAAAAGAACTGGTCTGTTGCACAGTGGTCCAAAGTCCTCTTCTGATGAGAGCAACTTTTGCATATCATTTGGAAATCAAGGACCCAGAGTCTGGAGGAAGAATGGAGAGGGACACACTGCAAGATGCTTTAAGTCCAGTGTGAAGTTTCCACAGTCTGTGTTGATTTGGGGAGCCATGTCATCTGCTGGTGTTGGTCCACTGTGCTTCATTAAGTCCAGGCTCAATGCATCCCTCTACCAGGAGATTTTGGAGCACTTCATGCTTCCTTCTGCAGACGAGTTTTATGGGGATGCTGACTTCATTTTCCAGCAGGACTTGGCACCTGCCCACCCTGCCAAAAGTACCAAAACCTGGTTCAATGACCATGGGATTACTGAAGAATCTATGGGGCATTTTTTTTTTTTAAATTTGATTTATATGCCGCCCTTCTCCGAAGACTCAGGGCGGCTTACAATGTGCTCAGCAATAGCCTTCATCCTTTTGTATATTTATACAAAGTCAGCTTATTGCCCCCACAAACTGGGTCCTCATTTCACCTACCTTAGAAAGGATGGAAGGCTGAGTCAACCTTGAGCCTTGGCGAGATTCGAACCCTGCAGTAATTGCAGGCAGCTGGTCTTAAGCAGCTTAATAACAGGGTGCCTCAAACCCTTGTACTACCAAGGCATTGCCAAGAGAAAGATGAGAGACATGAGACTGAACAAGAGCGGAAGAGCTGAAAGCCGCTATTGAAGCATCCTGGTCTTCCATAACACCTCAGCAGTGCCAAAGGCTGATAGCATCCATGCCACTCCGCATTGAAGCAGTAATTGATGCAAAAGGGGCCCAAACCAAGTACTGAGTACATATGCGTGCTTATACTTTTCAGAGGTCCGATATTGTTCTATGTACAATCCTTGTTTTATTGATTTCATGTAATATTATAATTTTTTGAGATTGTGAATTTGGGATTTTCATGAGCTGTAAGCCATAATCATTAAAATTATGACAAATCAAGGCTTGAACTATCTCGCTTTGAATGTAATGAGTCTATATATTAGTTTCACCTTTTAAGCTGCATTACTGAAATAAATGAACTTTTGCATGATATTCTAATTTTTCGAGTTTCACCTGTACAAGCAGAGCAGTAGGTTGTGATGTTCCTGTATTTGTAGCTTTGTATAAACTTGAGAAAGCAGGTGGCACTTTCCATTGTGTAAGTATTTTTGCTAAATTGCCTGCCATGTCATGTAAATATTTGACAAGAGAATTTAGAATGTACTGAGTGGGGGATTACATAACCTGGATGTGAGTTACTAATTTGGTTAATGAACAGAAGCCAGTAATTGCAATGCAGTTTTGTCTTGCTCCTAATCAGCAGCATATAGACCAGTAACACAAAAGCAAATCTCTTGAAATCAGTGCCAGTTTATCTACTGATTTTCTGCCACTTTGGTATTGAAATTCTGTATTATTCAGCCCATGCTGTTCCGGAATATTTTGGAGGAAAAGAAGGAATTAAAAGACTGCAAATAATTTTCTGCAACCATTAGATCCACATCTGCTAAATATTTTTAAGATATAAAATCTTTTACTTCCCATAGCATGATGATAGATTGGTGTCTAAACCAGGGGTGAAATGTAAAATTTGTTACATTTCTGTGGGTCTGGCTTGGTGGGGCGAGGGTAATGTGACTGTGTGGGCGTGGCCAACTTTTTTTTTTTTCAACTTTTCAAAGCATTTTTTCTGCAAATGCAAAAAAATGCTTTGAAAAGCCTCTGCCGATCAAGCAACACAGCTGGGATCATCAGCCTTTTTGAAGCATTTTTTAAACCACCTCTTCCTCTGAAGAGGTTGCAGAAAAAAATGCTTTAAAAGTCTCTCTGACGATCCCAGCTGAGTTGTCTGATCATCAGATATTTTTTAAAAAGCCTATCTGACGATCAAGCAACTCAGCTGGGATCATCAGAGAGGCTTTTAAAAAAATGCATTGAAAAGTCTGACGATCAGGCAACTCAGCTGGGATCGTCAGAGAAACTTTTAAAGCATTTTTTTCTGCAACCTCTTCAGAGGAAGAGGTGGTTAAAAGAATGCTATCTCAGCTGTGTTGCCTGATCGGCAGAGGCTTTTCAAAGCATTTTTTAAACCACCTCTTTGGCGGAAGAGGTTGCAGAAAAAAATGCTTTGAAAAGCCTCTGACGATCCCAACTGAGCCGCGCGATCATCAGAGGATTTTTTTTATCTTTTAAAAGCATTTTTTCAGCGGAGGAATTTGTAGAAAAAATGCTTTTAAAAGTTAAAAAAAAGAAAGCCTCTGATGATTGTGTGGCTCAGCTTAGCATGGTGGGGGGGGGGGGAGGGATTTTTTGCTACCGGTTCTCCAAACCACCCACTGCCATTGCTACCGCATCGGGTGATCCGGTCCGAACAGGGAGCATTTCACCCCTGGTTTAAACTCTATCTCAGACAAGGGACCTTTGTAGAAGAACCTTGGGATACCTAGTGGATTGTATTGCCACATGAAGAATGAAGCATATGTACTGTTTCTTTTTTAGTTCTTGATTTACAAAAATGCTTCACCATAAAGGGATCTTGGCTTGGTACCAAGGTGGGCAATCGTTTGCAGGCCAAGGGCAAAATCTAACATTGAAGGGTTAAAAGGTAAAGGTTCCCCTTGCATATATGTGCTAGTAGTTCCCGACTCTAGGGGGCGGTGCTCATCTCCATTTCAAAGCTGAAGAGCCAGCGCTGTCCAAAGATATCTCCATGGTCATGGCTGGCATGACTAAATGCCAAAGGCGCACGGAACGCTGTTACCTTCCCACCAAAGGTGGTCCCTATTTTTCTACTTGCATTTTTCACATGCTTTCGAACTGCTCAGTTGGCAGAAGCTGGGACAAGTAACGGGAGCTCACCCTATTACGTGGCACTAGGGATTTGAACCGCTGAGCTGCCGATAGATGGGGAATTTTCTAGATTTTTGAACTATGCTTATTAGGATTCGTATTACGGTACATGTTTTCCACTTTGCAAAAGCCATAAAAGTTTTTGTAAATTCTTACCAGAGGGGTTTCAGTGCCCATAAGTTGCTTATCCTTGTTTTAGTTTAGGAGATAATAGTTCCACCAAAGAAAGAACTACATTTTTTTTAAAAAAAGATTTATTTTTACAGAATACTGTACAAAAAAAAGATAAGTGTCGTTGCACAACAAACAACTTGGGTTTCACATTCAATTTGAATGTCCCTGCAAGTAGTGCCAAAACATCCACTATACCTGCATGGTATAGAAGCAGCAATCCAGTTTTATAGGTTTCTCCAGCGTAATTATTATTAAAATAATCAGCTAGATTTTTATTAGAAAGAGTCCAAACAGACATATTGCACCTGTCCCAAAAAATATCTTCCACTGCAGTTAGTTAACGGTACATTCTACATATGAGCCTCTGTTCTATATCACGCTGCTAGTTTTTCTACCTGTTTTTCTTCATCTTGTCTATTCAACAGCTATAATAATGGCCTTCAGCTGATGTTTTGGACCCATAACTATGTAGGCTCTGATCCAAAGCTAAATCTGCAAATGGTACCTTTTTTCATTGGGCTTGCACATTCTTCATGGCAGCAATGGAAAAAATAATAGGAAGTACTTCAAAGCATGTGAGAAACATGGTGTTTAAACAATTTATATATTGCAGGGCCAAGTTAATGGTGCAACTGCAATTTATAAGGCTCTTTAATGACCCACTATATGTGCCAAATAGTTGGTTGAATGTCAAGGTGTTCTTAGAGGCAATGACAAATAGTATGAAGTTGTCTTACATCCTGCTTCTTTTAAGTTTCAGTTGAAATGTTACACCGAGTTCTTGCTGCTTGGCAATCTCACATTACATACTGTATTTCTTGAATGGGTAAGTGGCAGAGTTAATCCATGCTTTGCACTTGAGGAATTTCACATCATCTTTTTGCCCAACTCAGTTGAATGAGCACATTTACATTGTTATTGTGGGACACAGTTTGTGAGGAAATTAACCAGAGCAGACATTGTACCCAATCCTATAGTACTGTGCTGAATGGCTTCAATTTGAATTACAACATTAAATTGGTTTAATTTGATTTTCCTCAAATTGATTTGGAAAAATACTCTGCATGTCCAAACTCCCCCTCCAAGGCATCCAATTCAAGTCCATGTGAAAATGTTGGCATATAATTCAAGAAATGTTTTTTTCTGCTCACAACAGCTTTATTATGAGCAGATCTTTAAGTGAGGAGGATATGGATAGAAACAAAACTACCTGTAATTACTAATTAATTAAGCTAATTGGTTAAGCTAATTAAGATTTCTTAATACTTATAGGAAACCCCTACAGACCTCATTACTACAAAAGGAGATGCCAAAATTCTGATTTAGTGTAAAAAAAATTTCTTCACTTAGTGATGTGGAATAGATGTTTGACTGGCCAGACTGTATACCTTGCACACCTTGAGAGATATTATGACTAGGCCAATGATATTTATTGCTGTTCAGAAATCAGCCCAACTGGAGTTTAATCATCCAGATAAGTGTGTATAGTACTGCAACCTTAAACATTTGTCAATAAAACCCAATTAACTTAGTACTATTGCTGATGTCAGTGAGACAATGTTGCAGCATTCTTATTTAAGGATGCTATGAAATAGGCTTAACAGTTTGTCAGGTCTCTTATTCACGAAAGTTTCCAAAACTACCGAACTTGACTTCTGTTTTCATTATTGAATTCTCTAAAACACACTTCTGTTAAATTAATTTAAATATACTTTCATCCTTTCTTATTACATATAGTTCATAATTATGCGCATACACCCCAGTAATGGAGAAATGATAATTTAAGCACATCTATCACCATCACCCTAAAAACAATAGTCTACATTTTGGGTTGTAACAAGGTTTCTAGATATACGCTAGCTTCCAACTCAAAACATAGTAACTAAAATATGTTTAAATATTTACAAGATGCAACTGGATACATTAAAAAAAAATTAAAAGCCAAATGCAAATAGTAACACAGAAAAACAAACCATAATCTAAAAATAGCAGGAAAGCATCTACATGCTGAACAGCATGACTGAGATACTGATCTTATTGCATACTGATCAAATAATAAAGCAGGCTGTTCATACACGGTACTAAAATATTCACAATTAGCAGGAAGAGGCTACAGGCTTCCTGACAAGTACTGCTAATTAACAAGAATGGTAAAAAGTGTAGCTTACATTATCTACAGAATGACTTGCGACAGGCTATTAAAATATAGAATCAAGGAAAGGCTTGTAGTTCTCCAGTTGTTGTTCATCTCCATCAGTTCCCATCAGGAGGACCACTGATCAGATGGTTGTAAATTATAAGCTAAAATTATTTGGAAAAACACAAGCTCCCCTAGGATAAAGTGCAGGAAAATGAAACAGATTTTTTTTTTTTTTACTCTACATTTACCAGGACAATCGGCTCTAAATCGAATATAGTAGTCAGACTGAGCAATAACCAGAACAGAAAATCCATCCAGACCTTTTAATGTGCGTTGAGAGAAGAATGCTGCTGGCCCTAGTCCTACGCTCCCAATAAACATGAAAGGGGCGTAACATCTGTGCATACAAGCCTTCATTATCTGTTCAAAGCTCCATTTCTTCTCTTCTTGTTTGAACAGACTCTGAATAGAAATTTAGCATCAGGGTTGATAGATGTAGTAGCCATTTTGAGTTGTCTGCAATACGTTGAAACTGACTTCAACTAATGACTGCATTGGATTTCCTTAATAATGTGCTGGCTGGCTGGGGATTGTGGGGATTGGAGTCAAGGCTACACCGGAAAAATCCAGCAGATGTGGTTTGAGCACATGTTCAAAGGGCAAATCCTTTTATTGTCCCGAGTTTCTAGAGTCAACTCGGAGTCTTCCTAAAGCTGCTTTTAAGCTGCTTTTATAAATGAGATTTTTAAAAAGATGCTTTATACAGAATGTATACTCTTGGTATCCAAATATTGTTTAAAAAAAAAAAAAGATGACATCTTACATGTAACAGGTACAACTTTATCTTCCAGTCAATTTAAAAACTTGAAGGTTGTTGGATCACTGGACCAGCCTCACATCCACTTAAATCGCCTCTGATCTGGCCATCCTCCGACCTCATATATGTAAGGAATATTGTAACAGTGGCAAATGTTGCAGCATTAACAGGGAAAGCCCGAAGTAAGGTGGATGTAAGACCCTTTGTGAACACCCTTGGGCCTTCAGCCCGGTAGCTTTTTCTAATGCAGTCCAGAATACCCTGGTACCGTACAACGCCTCCGACTCCATCAGCCTGAAGGCGGGACTTGATGACATCCACAGGATACGTAGAGAGCCAGGAGACTATGCCAGACATGCCTCCTGCCAGAAGAAGTTTGGGAACAATGTAATTATCTTCCGCTTCGCACCCCAGATATCTTGTGAGGCAGTCATAGGTTAAAAAGTAGAAACCAAAGCTGGGGGTCTCTCTCAGAAACGTGGAAACCATTCCCTTGTTGATGCCTTTCAGGCCTTCCTTTCGATAGATCTTCACCAAGCAGTCCAAAGAGTTTTTGTAGTTCTTGGACTTCAATTTGTATTCCCCTGTTCCTTGCAGCTGCATCCGTGTCTTAGCCAGTTCCATAGGACAGCAGATCACACACTGAATGGCGCCTGCTGCTGAACCTGCAAGGAACTGATGTACAGGTGTGTCCTTTCCAAGAGCACGGAGAGCATTCCCTTGAACACCAAAGACAAGGGCATTGATGAAGGTGAGGCCCATCATAGGCGATCCAATACCTTTATAAAGTCCAAGAGCCTAGATGGAAAACAAAACAAACAAATAGATGATGAGCAGGAATGTTAAGACTTTTCTCAAGCAACATACAATAAGCTGTTAACATTCTGCAAATGTTTTGTTTTGCACATCAATAGATAGATCTCAATTATCCTTTAGGCATGGCACCCCTAGACTGGGACAGGACAACTTGCCCTACCCCAAAATCACATCCCAAAGATCTGCTCTTTTTTCAGCAGCAAAACAATTGAATATTTGTGAGCAACCCCCCAAATGCCAAAGATATCCCACAATTTCGAAGTCCACACATTTCAATGTGCAGCTACAGTTTTCTAAGGTTCTGCTATTTCTTATCCTTTATCAGGGGTTTCCAAACCCGTTTCCGTCATGCATGCATAAAGGCATCTGCCCCTTCCGACCTCTGGGCCGTCAACCCAGAAAGCTTGAGAAACTCTGGCCCATATTACATTTTTTACACTTGGCAGCTACTTATTTAATATCAGAATATGAACAAAGCATATTTCACCTCCCTAATCTGGATTGGATTCATGTTCTAACAAAACAGAGACCATTAATGATCAGGAGATGAACAACGATTACCTCTAACTGCTGGAGTTATTATCAGTGCAAACTGAACTCCGTTTCTACTGAGCACATCCCTTTAGAAATCAAATGCACATCTTTATACAGCTATGAGGAACCTGATGTTCTTTTCTATATGAATCCTGAAGTTTTCATCTTGCAAATGAGGAACTGAGATTAATAGAAGGAGCAAGAAAAGCATCAATATTGTGTGAGATTTGTTTGGGGGCATAAATGGAAGTAATTCAGTGTTTCCCTCAAGCCTTCTAAAACTTTGAGGCAGAGATGGATACTAATGAAATTAAGCATCGTGCCATAAAACAGGAACACATTCATATGCATGGTCTACAGCAGTGGTGTCAAACTCAAGGTCTGCGGGCTGGATCTGGCCCGTGGCAGCTGCCCTTGAGACAGTGAAGGACCCCGGCTCAGGCCAACCAGGCACTAATCAATAACTTGATGGCCGCCATCAGGGCCTGGACATTGTCTTAGCCGTGCCCTTAGCAGGGCTAAGATGCCAGGGCAGCATCTTAGCCCTGCCCTTAGGCATTTGCCACCTCCTGTGCGCTTGGCCAGGGCCAAGGCATGGCTCTAAGGCTCACCGTGTTGGAGGCCAGATAGCCACCATCCAGTTATAGATCAGTACCATACCCATCACCAGTGCCTCCATGGCCTGTTTGCCAGCCTGGCCTTGCAGGCCATGTGGTTTCCTTTTCCCTGGGACCGTCCTGCATGGGAAAGCCACAGGTGCAGTAAGCAAAGGTACCGGCAGCACTGCCAATCTCTCCCCTTCCCCTCGTTCCTTCCCGAGTGCAGAGGAAGGAACAAGATGGCTTTCCGGGGAGGGAGGGAGGGAGGCAGGCAGGTAGGTACAGTGTTTCCCTAAAAATAAGACCCTATCATATATTTTTTTGAACCCCGAAATAAGTGTTTGGCCTTATTTTCAGGGAGGTCTTATTATTTTGGGGCACGTGGAACAAGATGTGCTCATCTTGCCGTATTACCGGATTTCCAACTCTGCGTTTAAATATTTTTGGGGATGGCTTATTTTTGGGGGGAGGCTTGTTTTAACACATGTCTCAAAAGCCCGATTGGGCTTATCATCAGGGGATGTCTTATTTTCGGGGAAACAGGGTAGGTGGGAATGAGGAGGCAGGAAGTTAGCCGCCCCCCACCCCGGAGCCACATCCACTGCAGCCACACACACCCAGCCCCCCAAGGTCAACCATAAACGTAATGTGGCCCTCAATGAAATCAAGTTTGACACCCGTGGTCTACAGTAATTACTATGCATATCTCTGGATATACTCTAAACTTGTATTGCAGTTGTTACTGCAATATTCCCACACAGCAATACTTCTGTTACAACTAGGTATGAGTGAATTTACATTTATTCACTACCTGCTAGGAGTATCAAACATCCACCCAATTTGCATCATTAAACTAAACTTAAATATGGATGGAACTATGGAAGAATGTCATCTCATGGCTTTGGATGACGGTGAAGCCTGGAAGGCCTTTGGAGATTATCAGCCACAGTAAGATCTGTGCCACTAGTGCTACTGCTGCTGTTATTGTTTTGTGGCTTGTTATGGATTTTACTGTACTATACTATGATATTTTCTAGTGAGGATGAGAGTGCAATATTTTTGTGCAATATTTCAGAATTTATCTCCAGAATTTATCTTTTGAACATGTACATAGCATCCATCTGCTATGCCTTAAAGGAGCCCCGCCTTTTCCCAAGATCATAGTTCTGTGCTTAGTATCTGTTTTGTGATTCTAGGACATAACTGTTTTCAGAAGACACAGGGAGATGTTACATTCACATTTCCACAATAACAAATACCAGTTTGTTATTGTATTCACCTGGATACCGTGTGTCTAACACTGCAATGCTGTATACACTTACCTGAGACTAAGTCCTATTACACTCAGGATGTCTTATTTCCAAATAATCATGTATAAATTGAATCACAGAAATGTAAATAGTTTAAGTGGGGCTTTCTTTTTTTATTTTTTTTCCTTCCCCAAGAAACCCAACATTCCCCATTTAATTAAGCATACTCACTTTCCATTGGCCACTTTTTAAAAAACTTTTGGTCTTTATGTCCTTAAATGTTTTTTTGTATCTTACTAAAGCCCGTCAACTATTGACACTCACTGCTAAAAGTTTAGTTATTAGAAAAAGCAGTTTAAAAGAATGTAGTAAAGTCTTGGTTTTGACTTAACCCAGACAAGACCGAGTGGCTGTGGGTATTGCCTCCTGAAGACTATGTCGACTGTCCATCCTTGGTTCTGGGGGGGGGGAGAAATTGTCCCACTCAGAACGAGCTCGCAATTTGGGTGTCCTCCTAGACTCACAGCTAAGATTAGAGCAACATCTGGCAGCTGTAGCTAGGGGGACCTTTGCACAGGTTTGCCTGGTGCACCAATTGTGACCCTACTTGGATCGGGAGGCTCTCTTCACAGTCATGCCCTTGTCACTTCACGGTTAGATTATTGCAACGTGCTCTACATGGGGCTATCCTTGAAGAGTGTTCGGAGACTACAGCTGGTCCAGAATGCAGCCGCGAGCTGTCGTGGGTGCACCTAGATACACCCACATTACACCAATTCTCCACGAGCTGCACTGGCTTCCTATTGGTCTCCGGGCACAGTTCAAGGTGTCGGTTATTACCTTTAAAGCCCTACATGGCTCACGGCCAGGCTATCTTCGAGACTGCCTTTTATTGCATAGCTCCCAGCAACCAGTAAGATCCCACAGAGTTGGTCTCCTCTGGGTCCTGTCAGCTAAACAATGCCGGCTGGCGGGCCTGCAGCGGAGGGCCTTCTCTATGGCAGCCCCAGCTCTCTGGAACCAGTTACCTCCTGAGATCCGGACTATCCCCACCCTATTGGCCTTCCGGAAAGTGGTGAAAACCTGGCTTTTCCGGCAGGCCTGGGGCCATTGATCTTGCTGTTGCAATCTTGCGAGATCCGGCCATGAATGGTGTGCATGGGCTTTTAATGTTTTTAAAATGTTTTTAAAATGTTTTTTAAATAATTTTCCTATGTTCTTTGTTGTATTATTTTTTGCTGTAAGCCGCCCAGAGTCCCTTGGGAGTTGGGCGGCATAGAAATTCGATAAATTAAAATAATGAAATGAAATGAAATGAAATGAAATTAATCATTTCAGGTTGTGAGAAAGCAGATGGGTGACCACCAACAAGAGAAAACTAAGGTACAAGGAGGGTGAGGTTTAACCATTTACAATCAATCAATCTAAATATAGTAATTATACAATTAAAATGTATCCATCTATGTCTATCTTACAAAAATAAGAATAACACTGATTTGGATTCTATTTAAATCAAGGTGAGCCTGAATGCTTTAACCTATATTACTATTTTTTATTTAATTTTTTTTTAACCTGTTGTAAACAAAAGTCTTGGAGTCTCGGCAATAAATATTGGTATAAGTAATAATTAAATTATATCTAAAATAAAACGAAGCAAAAGTTATGGTAGTTTGGTGAAGTGCTACAACATCTCTGGGGCAATTTGTATATGATCCTTATTATGGGAGAAGGCCATTATTTTTATTTTTATTTTTTTATTGGAAAAGTTTTACAATTACATTTTCTCCCCATTTCCCCCCCCCATCCCTCCCTAACCCTCCCCAACCCCCCCTAACCCACCTCTCCCCCCCGGATTTCCACAGAATATAATCCAAATCAAAATCCCCTTTTTATAAAACTTGAACCCCTCCACCCCCAATATACTTTTTCATCTTCACAAAATTCAAATATTTCTATCTTTATATAATACTTTCAGTTAAAAGCTATTTGATACTTCCTAGTTTGATATTTGTTCTGCACATAATCTATCCACCTTTTCCACTCCCATTCATAAGTCTCTTGTGAGCGATCTTTTAGATATGCTGAAATCTTCGCCATCTCTGCAAAACTGGCCATCTTCAAAGTCCATTCCTCAATGGTGGGCATAGCTTCATTTTTCCAGTATTGACCTATCAGTAATCTCGCTGCTGTTATCATATACAATATCAACTTTGTTTCACCCAATGTAAAACCCTTAACTATACCCAATAAAAACAATTGTGGAGAAATCTGATTTTTTTTTCTTCAAAACATTCTGCATAACCCACCAAATTTTTATCCAAAGGCTGTTTGGATAAAAATTTGGGAGGAGGCCATTCTTGACAGGTGGCCTGGGTACCTTCAAACTATTAGGTGGTTTTGCAGTTCCAGTACTACCAACACAATGTGTTGGGACCACATTCCTTTTATTTAAATAGCTCCTCCTCCTCCTTAAGGGCCTATCATGCACATTCATTCAGGAAGTTACTTACAGATTCTTGCTTTATGATAGACTGGAAACAATGTACAGTCCCACGGTAGAGTGGCTTCTCCATACTTTGAACTTGAAGACGTACCTATAAAATGTAATTAGAAATTACTGACATGGCAAAAAAATCAGCTGATAGTATGATAGTACCTTTGGGTGCATACACATAATGTAGTTGTGTACATGTGTGCAGGCATGATGCCACAATAAATTAAAGAGAACAGAGTTTGTGTTTTGGGAGCCACTCAAATTTATGTTATATCCTATATGGAATGGTCACTTGCTAGGATGTTAAATTATGATCTTCAGTGAGGAAAATCCTCATTTGGCTGTTCAGTTATTGCTTTAATTAGCACACCTGATGTTTCTAAAGACTTAAGTGTTGCTCATCTATAGAACCATGAAATGCTAAGCTCAAAATGTATCAGTCGTAAGTGTAAATGTTCCCCAGCCATAGAATTACATTTTTTTTCTATAGGACCACAGCTGCAAGACTTTTACAAGCTTAGGTTCACAACTTAAATATGCCAAAAGTCTAAATAATCTTAGTACAATGCATTCCAGCAATCTATACACTAGATTTACAGGGTCAAAAAATCCTGTTTGAAAGAACAATCTGGAACCTGGATATTTGAAAATTATTTAAGGATCTCAGACACTAACAATAGTTTAAACCTTAAGAGCATTGCATCTTTAGAGTAAGAGTTCCATTTTTGTCCCTATGTCATTTCTTAATAAAAAATCATTTTTATTAAGATGGTTCCTAGTTTTTCTTCTTATTTTGCAAAGGTGAGTAGCAATCGAATGTTGGCAATTCAAAATACTAAAAAGCATACCAAGAGTGGGCTCAGAAATCATTCCAGTAGCAATACCTAAAACTCATTAACACAAAGCAGTCATAGCTGTATGGGGAAATGAAAAATGGGTTCCTGATTTAAGGAAAGGCTGAAACAGAATTCACAATTTAAGAGGCTTTTGCTTGTTAGCACAGGTATACAAACTTTAAGCACAAAAGGGGACAAAGAAAAACACTAGAGAACAAATTGCAAAAGTTAGACTTTTCTTTAAAAAAAAAATACAGATTATATTTAAAGGCATTACATACCCCACACCCTCCACTCTAGAAACAGTTTAAAAACTAAAAAAAAAAAGGGAAGGTACTTTTTGCTTGTTTATAAAAATTTGAACTAATCATAAATGTTGGAATAAATTAAGACCGAGAGAAACAGAATGTTCACCTGGTCTATACTTACTAGGTAACTCTCCCGTGATGAGGCTTATCTGTCATCTACAACAAAGTAACACTTTTGCTGTTAATGAAGACAGCCCCTAGCTCAAAAAGTAAAGGCAGTTAAGCAACAAAGCAATTGTACACATTACATCAACAAAGTGGGGCAGGAGTCTCCTTTTGAAGAGCTGGTTCCAAAACAGTTCAGCATCTTCCCCATTTTACAAGCCCTACCCTCCCCGTCCCACAAACCCAGCCTGCCTAATTGTTACAACTACTTGAAAGTTATTAAACTTTGCTTTAAATTAGCATTCAAGAGAAAATAGTGCCTAGCTACATTATTCAGCTTCATTAGGAAAAGACTGTCATATTAGGTAAGGCTTAACAAAGATTTAATAAATGTCTTTTCGTAAAATCAGTTGTTTTATTAAAATAAAACAACTAAAGCAATTAAAATAAATTAGATTAAAATAAAGCAATGATACAATCCTGTTCATATTTTCTTGAAAGCTAATCCCTCAGTGGGGTGTGCTTTCAAATACATCTGTCTGCAAAACAGATTCCCCCTCCTCAGTGTGAGTAGCCATATCACTGTTCCTTTAACAACACGGTAGCAAGCTAAGCATTTAAGATAAATGCTTTATAGGTATGTATATTTATAGAAGAAATTATTTATGTTTTCACGTTAAAATTGTGCGAATTATAAAAGTCGGTGATTTGTGATAAATTAAGTAACCTCCCAAATATGATAGAGTTTTCTTACAAAGCAAATGTATTGAACATATTTCCAAGAATGCATATAGCTTGGTCCCCAGGCACAGTTTGAGGGTATGTGATGCAATAATTGTTTTTAAAGTAAGATAGCCAGTGAATATCCACTTAAACATCCCAGAGATACCATCTTTGTGATAAGTGAAATATAAATACACCAAAACAATTAAACTAAAATAAATTTCAATTCAGGAGTGCCAACTCATTCTGTGAACCTGTCCATTATAATATATGCAGGATTAAGTGTAACTCCTAAAACCTACTCGTTCTGATAAGAAACAATGTGAAAAGAAGTTCTGTGCAATTTAATAGAATGAATCCATATCAAAGATTATTTCTTGGCAGGAAATAACTAGAAAATGCATTTATAAGCCAAGAAGCTCCATTTCTCAAGG
Source organism: Pituophis catenifer annectens (assembly GCF_029215685.1). Classification (NCBI taxonomy): domain Eukaryota; kingdom Metazoa; phylum Chordata; class Lepidosauria; order Squamata; family Colubridae; genus Pituophis; species Pituophis catenifer. The sequence goes on from NW_027256881.1 coordinate 312,252,280, forward strand.
CTTATATGGCTAACTATTCCTTTACTTTTTAAGGTTATTTACAGAGTGTTATTCAGCACATTTTCTCTTCAAAAAGGTTACGTAATTCTCATACAAGCCAAAATACTTGGATTTAAGTCCATTTGTTTTAATTTATATTCTTAGCATATAGCTTCACCCTGCACATTCATATTCCAAAATAAACCTTTTAGTGAGGGATTCCCTGAATTAAAAATGCAAATATGTTTGCAACTTGAAATCCTTGTAGTCCCATTATTAGTATCTTATTTCACAGTCCTGTTTTGAATATTATTTGACTTCCTTACAGGCGCAAATATTACCCAAATTCTAATTTTTTTTTTTTTGACAAATAATCTACTACTGAACTTTCCAACTGCAGCCAATATACATCCATGTCTTAAACAAGAAAATAAAAATTGTCATTGAAAACTCACAATAGCTTTTCTTGGATGGGAAGAAGCACATTAAATCAGCAAGACTGTTTCATCATGCAGCAAACAGTCATCTGGTCAATATAATTAACAAATTAATTGCTTCAAACGCAAATAAAATAAGTGTACCAGATAAAGCAGGAACAAGGAAAGTGCATTTAAAATTTTTATTTTAGTACAAATGAGTTATGTACACTCAAGACTATATCTAGGATTTATTAGATGCCATTGAAGTATCATATTAAAAATATGGTTGAAGACATATACCTCAGAACATTTTTTTAAGTGCCTCAAACAAGAGATGACATAATTTGAAACTCTAAATGTTCCATTTCTGTGTTACGTTGAATGCAACATGGGACATTGCCATGTTTTAGTATAACTGGAATCTATTGGAAGGTCTCTAGGAGGTGTTTTACTTAAATGGCCTCAAACATCTAGATCCCTTCCCTATTCTATTGGTAAGGGCAAGTACTGCCTTCAGTCTAATCACATATTCCAAGAAAGCTTGTGAAAAAGTAAACCCACCTTAACTGTATCGAATGGATGTCCTACCAGTACACCAGCAGCACCTGAAATGAACAAGAGAGCACCATGAGACCATGCCATCGAGGCCATTTTGTAAAATAGAGATGCATTAAGGAATTTGCAAAATAGAAACATTAAATACACCTTAGTGCAAGGTACTAATCCATCTACAGCGGGTGGTGAAATAGATCAGACACTGAGAGAAAATAAAAAGGATAGAATAACATTAAAATTGCAAGTCAATAAATAAATAAATAAATACTAACACAATAAGACTAATTAAAAAATAGCAGTAACTAGGGGGCCAACATCCCCACAATTACAACAATAGCACAATTGCACTTGGGTCACATATTCCACCTAAGCTAAGGCCTTGGAGAAAAAAAACTAGGCCTTCAAGGCCTGTTATAAGGACCCCAAGTCAGGGCTGCTCAAACCTTGGGGTGGAGGGGGAGCTATTTCCAGGGGGCAGGCAGCCTTTGTGACAGAGTGAGGCATGCCTCCTGAGTCCCACCAGATGGCACCACTTTAAAGATGGCTCCTGGAACACACCCACTCTGTCAGATGTAACTGGGAGAAAGGCAGTCCCTTAAACAACTGGGCCCTATGGCAGGGGTCTGCAATCTTAAACACTCAAAGAGCCATTCGGACCCGTTTCCCACAGAAAAGAAAAGACTGGGAGCCACAAAACCTGGGTGGGCGCGGCCAACTCAATGTCACTCCCACCCAGTCACATGACCCGCCCCCCCAGCCATTCTAGCTGACAAAAGGCCAGTTGAAAAAATGTACAGGAAATGTTGCCACAGGGTCTGTAAAGCCACAACAGTAGATATCATCCTTGGACAATACAGCTGGGACAAAACAATGTTGTCACTGTCCTTACTATACTTCTAGAAACTACTTCCTGTCTTATCACATAACATCTAGTTCATGTAGTATACCTGAGTTTGCTAAAGACAGGCATGTTTAAAGTTTCATGATTTAACAGCATATCATTGGCAACTTGAAATAATATAAGGTGGTTAAAAGTCAAATAAAGGGGAAAATGCCAAGCAGGGGAAAAGTCATCTCAAGCTCTTCACTAAACAGTTTTATTTATTTATTTATTTATTTTATTGGATTTATATACCGCCCTACTCCCGAAGGACTCAGGGTGGTGAACAGCCACAGAATAAAACACATAAATACAAAAATTTAAAATAGAATAAAAACGAATTAAATAATTTGGCTGAGACAAATTTAAAATACCCAATAATTTAAAAAACAAATTAAAATTTACATTTAAAAGGGGAGAAGATTTAGGCCAGGCCAGCTTGATGAAATAAAAAAAATCTTGAGCGTGCGACGGAAGGTGCGCAGATCTGGGATCCTCTGTATCTCCGGGGGGGAGCTCGTTCCAGATCGTAGGTGCCCCCACAAAGAAGTCACTCCCCCTAGGGGCCGCCAGTCGACATTGTTTGGCCGACGGCACCCAGAGGAGCCCCTCTCTATGGGAGCGTACTGGCCGGTGGGAGGCTATTGGTGGTAGCAGGCTGTCCCGTAGATAACCTGGTCCTAAGCCATGGAGCACTCTAAAGATGATAACCAAAACCTTGAAGCGCACCCAGAAGACCACCGGGAGCCAGTGCAGCTTGCGCAGGAGGTGTTATATGGGAATGCCATGTCGCTCCCATAACCACTGCGTGGCCGCACTCTGCGCCAGTTGGAGCCTCCGAGCGCACCTCAAGGGGAGCCCCATGTGGAGAGCGTTACAATAGTCCAGACGAGAGGTGACGAGGGCATGAGTGACTGTGCATAGGGAGTCCCAATCTAGAAAGGGACGCAACTAAATATTTACTCTCTGGGCAAGCTTAAAGTTCCACTCTTTATAGGGGCGGTGGTGGGATTAATTTTTTTTTTACTATCAGTTCTGTGGGCGTGGTGTGGCTTGGTGGGCATGGCAGGGGAAGGATATTGTAAAATCTCCATTCCCAACCCAGCTGCAAAATCCCCATTTCCTCTCGATCAGCTGGGACTCAGGAGGCAGAGAATAGATGGGGCAGGGCCAGTCAGAGATGGTATTTACCAGTTCTCTGAACTACTCAAAATTTTCGGTACCAGTTCTCCAGAACTGGTCAGAACCTGCTGAATACCACCTCTGATTATCATCACTTAGTTTCAATGGGGAGGAAATCATCTGAAGCAGCACCAGGAAATAGGACAGGATGGCAAAGTTAATGGCTCCAATCTTGGAAACCTTTCAGGAGGACCAAAAGTCCTTTGGCTCCAAGAGAACCAAGGCTGCCTCTGATCTGAATGCCCAAGTTTAGGGCATTCTGCCAGTAGAAACAGCTATGATAGGGACATGTGATCCCTGTCCCATCAATGAAGTTACTTTTTCAATATGTAAAACTACATAATTTGCATACTTGTAAGTTTTGTAGATAAATTCTCTGCATGTTCAGCTAGAAGACTGCTATGTTACTACAGCAGTTAAACCAGCACACAGGTTAATATTTCTGTACAGGCAAAACTGTAAATTTACCCAACACTAATTCAAGTGTGATAAGAAAAAATAGTAGAAGTGGCTTATATGGTACCCCGTTTTCCCAAAAATAAGACATCCCCTGATAATAAGCCCAATCAGGCTTTTGAGCGCATGTGCTAAAATAAGCCTCCCCCTGAAAATAAGCCCGCCCCAAAAATATTTAAATATGGAGCTGGAAATCAGGTAAGACGGCAAGAGGAGCTCCATCTTGCTTCATGTGCCCTAAAATAATAAGACCTCCCCAAAAATAAGGCCAAGCGCTTATTTCAGGGTTCAAAAAAATATAAAACAGGGTGTTATTTTCGGGGAAACACGGTAGTATTCTCAAATGATGGAAAATAAATTACGAAGCATCACCATAGCTCTAATACAAATCCTTTTCCAAAAGGTTACAAATGTCCTATTAAAAATTCAATCCTTTATTTTTATCTTCACAAAATCAGTACTCTGATGCTCTGAGCTAAAGAAAAACCTTTTGTGCCAAATAAAACCTCCCACACTCCTTATCAGGACAAAGGGGGAAAAATCCCACCCCTTTCTCTTTCTTTGCTAGAATAGATCTAAATTACACCTCCTCCTACATTCCTCACCCCTTTATCTTGCTTCTATCTTTTCTTCAGAAGAGCTTATCTTTTCCACCCAAATCTTGAGAGCCTGCTTTGTAGGAGGCAGGACAGATACACCCTGTCTGCAGGGCACTTGTGACTCCTGCATCATGTGAACAATTCCAACACAGGCTAAAAGGAAGGCAATGTCTACAAATCTGGGCTGCTTACACTACAATAAACTGATACATCTGTATGCATTTGTTATAGGAAATGAGGACAAGCCTTGGGGGGGGGGTACATACATATACATAAAAACAATTATCTTTGGGAATAAGGCAGGGTTAAATCCTAAAACAAGTTAGCATTTGAAGTTCTTCTTTTAAAAACACAAATGTGTCCTGCAGCATTAAATATGTTAAAACCTTGCCAAACCATTTTAAAGTTACATTTAAATGACTTAAATGCTGGAGCTGAATTTCTGAAGCACAGCATGCTTGTCTATGTAAGACATAGAGAAGGTAGTAACTAAGGGAAGGATTCGATTGGCTAGAGATTACCAGCATCTCTGAATCAATATAATGCAACCATGGGCTAGAACCAGAAAGCTTCAAGTACAAATTTAAGGCACAAAAATGACTTTGTCTCTTTCAGTCCAACCTACTATTCACTGATTGCTTGCAAGAAAAATTAAAGAAGGGAGTACTATATATGCCACTTTCAACTTTTGGCGGAAAGTCACATAAAAAACAAATAAATAAATATCCTGTGCTAGAAATGAAAACAAGGGCGAGTACACTGGAAAATTTTATTTATATCATCGTGACAACAAAGCAATGTTCTGGGACTTCATCAAAAACAACTATGAGGAAATGAAATTAAATTACCCACATAAGAATTTTCTGAATGTTTTGAACAAATGCCAAAATTCCTGGGAGGCTATGACTAAAACCAGAAAGTTGTCAGAAAAGGAAAAAACAATCTGAAAAAGTTTTTCCCGTGATTTTTAGTTTTTTACACTCCCACACACACACACCCTGCCCCGCCCCCATCTGTAAAATGTAAAAGAGAATCTAGCTGGGAAATGCCAAAAGATCAAAAGATTTACAATTTGCTATGTACTAGGGCTCAGAGTAACATCACCCCACTACAGCTTCAGATAAACTGATTATTAGAAGCTCCTTCTCATGTGATTTCACAATGAAAGGGACCGGAGAAATACTGTACTTTGAATCTGTGTGGAGACAGTACAAATAAAAACCATAGTTTGAAAGGACCTTAAACACTTAATAGGAAAATTAATAATTTCTTTTAAAAAAAATGGTCCCGCAATCACTGGAGAGAGAAGTCTGTTTGGGTCTGCTTTGGTGGAAGCAACTGCAAGAGATTCAAGAATTTTCTCTGTAAGAATTAATTTTTGTCTATTCTTCCCCAGTGGGTATTTATTTAGTTTCCAAGAAATGAAAGTGTATCCCATCTATTAGGGGGAGGGAAATCATGCAAAAAGAGCAATCAGGAGATGGGGGGAAATGAGTTCTGGGCTGCTTTGGCCTTCAAAATATCTCAACTCTCCCCACTCCACAAATGGAGAGTCCAGATACTTGTTTTTAGTGTGACTTTAAATTGCAAGGCTACATCTAGGATTTCGTTCCATTACACTTACAACATATTTTTCTCCCTATCAGACCCTCCTTACGGGTTTGGGCCACGTCCTAAAGCCAAAACCAGTTCCCGGTCTGGAAAAGTTTAACTGGTCGAGGAGAAGATAAATAAAAGAGGACGAGCCGGTTTCCGCTTTAGCACAATAGCCTCGCCGGGCTGTGGTGGCGAGGTCGCCGACCCACCCAAAGCCACCCCGTTTCCGAGCAGCCATTCCCCGATTGCGCAGTATGAAAAGCCAACCCGGCTCAGAAAGGGACAATGGGGGTCAGCAGAGGAGCGGCGACGCACCTCCCCAGGTGCACCGATCCCAACGAACCGAGGACAAAAACGAGGTGAGAAAAACCACCGCTCACGTGGAGGCTTCGGATTGTCTCTTCCTCACCCCTCGCCCCCTTTCCCCCCCCCGCACCCCCGCTTTCTAGGCGGCTGCGCATGAATGCAAGACCTCCGGGCCTCCTTCGGGCGGGTGGGCAGCGCATCTTCACTGCAGTGCGCCAAGCCGCGGAGGGAGAGGTGGCCATCGCCTGCCTACCGCAACTGCCTTTCTCTCTCTCTCTCTCTCTCTCTCTCTCTCTCCACCCGCCGCCCCGGATCTACGCAAACCATTCACCGTCGTGGCATGAACTATGTCAGCCTCGATCACTCCCCATCGCTCGGGGCGCCGCTTCTTACCTCCTACGCAGCCTGCGAGGAAATCCAGCGCCATGATCGCTGTGCCCGACGCGTCCTTTCAAACCTGAACCGTTTCAGATGCGTTTTTGCTCCGGGTTTGGGGGTTTTTTGGTTATTTTTTTGGGGGGGGTGGTTGCGATGCACCTTGTGGCTCCGAGAACCGTAACGCGTTTCCTTACGGAATAAAGGCGGGGGTTGGGCTTCCTCCAAGGCCGAAGGAAGGCAAGCAATCCAGAAGCTCTTGGCGATGGGGAAAGTCGTCCTTTCTTTGGCTCCTCGGCTTCCCTTTGCGTTCTGACAGCGAGCCAGGGAAATCCAGGGCGCCCTTCGAGCCGGCGCGTTCCTCTCTCGATTGTCGCCAAACTGGACCGAGTCGTTTCTATTTCTGACGCCAGCGAGAGGAGGGAGTGGGGGGGGGGAGACCGAGCCTTATGGGGAAAAGGCAGCCTCCAATAGCAGGTCGCTTGCGAGACAACGCCCTTCCAGTGAAGCCCTCCGCTCCGGCCGTTCATTGGACGATCCACTGGGCGGCATCGTGTCACTGGAAGGCAGCGGCTGCAAAAGGCTCGGAGCGGTGGGGAAGGAGGGAGCGCGCCGCCTACTAGAGCCGGGCGAATACCAGCCTCTGCTGTTGTGGCAGCGCATCTGCGCAAAGCCGGGCAGGTGCTGCGGGTTTAAGGCCGCTTTTTGGGAGGCGCGCTGGCTCTTATTCAGTGGAAGGTGCGGGCATCGAGGGTGCGGGGGGCTCCTGCCCAGCAATTCATGCTCGTGGGGGGGGGGGGGGGATGAGAAGATCGTTCGTCCCCTCGAGCCAATGCGGATTGCAAACGAGAAAGTGATCTGGGGCAGCCGGAGGAGGGAGGCAGGAGAAGTTGGGATGAGCGGGAAGGCCAAATCTGCCTGTCTGTGCTCGTTAACCTCAAAAGATAAAGCATGCTTTCGATAGACATGCACAACCTTGCATAATGAAGCGGGTCGGCGATTTTGGTTTTCAGAAACGAAGATGGCCCGGCTGTATTCCTGTGGCATATTGAGCCACGAAGCAATTATTTTTTTTGGGGGGGGGGGGAAATAGAGCTTTAGTTTGTAGTCCAGTGTCGTGGGAACCCAGGATTAATTAAATAAACAATGATTGTTGACCGTGGGTATGTCTGTCATGCAGACGTTGCTTGCCAGTATTACTCAGTGCTTGTCGCCTGTAAATATTTTGGGAGGGTAGCTTTGTTAGTGTCACAATAACATCTGTTACGGTCTACCAGTATTACTCATAGCTCGTCACCTGAATTGTATGCTGCCTATGAATATTTTGGGAGGGAAGCTTTGTTAGTCTCACAAAAAAAAAACACTCAACAGGGAGTATTTTTTTAACCTTGACAATTTTAAGAAGTGTGGACTTCAACTTCCAGAATTCCCCATGTTAACAGGAGAATTCTGGGAATTGAATTCCACACATCTTTAAAGTTGCTGAGGTTGAAAAACACTAGTCTAGGATGTCCCAAAGGTGCTTTTTCAAGAGGCTACTGGGCTTTCTGGGCTTTCTTTCCTTCTTCAGCTCTGCAGTTTCTTGGACGAGAAGTGAAACGTCTTCAAAGAAAAACCAGAAAGCCCAGTTGCCTCTTGAAAAAGCACGTTTGGGACAAGCATGAACTGGATGATTGAGAATCTCCATAGACACTAGTCTGGGCATTTATATCTCGGAGGACCTCTCATGGACTATGAATGTTAACATGCTTGCAAAAAAGGCACAGAAGAGGCTGTACTTCCTGAGAATGCTCAGGAAGATAAATCTATCTCAGCATCTACTTCTGTCCTACTATCGCAGCACCATTGAGAATGTCCTGACATACGGCATTCATGCATGGTATGGGAGCAGCTCTGTAGCAGACAAAAAAGCTCTACAGAGAATCACTAAAACTGCCCAGAATATTATCAGGCTCCAGCTACCAGCCCTGGACGACATCTTCAAATCTCGCTGTTTGAGGAAGTTGCACAACATTCTCAGAGACTCTTCCCATCCTGCTTACAAACTTTTTGGACTGTTGCCTTCTGGCAGAAGATACAGAACAATTAAAACTCGGACCACATGTTTTCTGAATAGTTTTTATCCCAGAGCTATAATTGCACTCAACAATGAACTAAAGGGCCACCATCAGTGAGCTGTTGGACAGCAGCACTTATTTGGTCTGCTGTGTGGATGCTTGGGTGATTTGGGGTGAGGAATTGTGGTGGGTGGGAGTGTATTTGGGGATTGTTATGTGTGTTGGACCTGGTCTTTGGGTGTTAAGTGAATTTAATTGTATGGGTATACTGTGTATACCCATACAATGACAATAAAGTTATTATTATTACTCTCTAGGACAACTTAGAATGCAACAATTCATTGTATAACCTTTTATAGAACACAATGGAGTAGCATAAGCTAAGAGCTGGGTATACAGAAGATACTGTTTCAGAATCATACAAACTACACTTCAGAGTGAATGCAAAGAGTGCATATGTATGACATGCTCAACTGTATCTGGCTCAGTCCATGAGTAAGTATATCCAGTGACCTGATGCCAAATGATCCAGCAAACTAAGGATAGTTTTGATTTGCTTGGAAGCAGCTGTCTTGGCTGATATTCCAGGTGCTTTTGCAATAGCTGGCAGACTGATGTTTCCTTGCCTTTTTAAAAAAGAAACCAATTGTAAAACCAACAAATACCCTTCTGTGGTAGCCTGGTGGGCATCGTGGTCACCAGGAATAGCATGTCACACAGCAGCTTCTCTGCCCATTTTTCATCTCTGCTCTACTCCTAAGTGTCTGCATGAAAAAAAAAGCTGGATAAGAAAGCACTTTTCTTTTATAGTTGCTCATAAATCTTCATAATGAATCCAGAGGCCAGAATAGTGTTGATTTTAAACTAATTTTCCATTTATAAGGAAGTTGAAAGGAGTAGATTTATAAGATAACTTGCTAAAACTTGCAGTTTACGCCCTTTACATTAATCATGCTTTTACTTGGCTTTGTACAGCATACTACATGCAGAAATAAACTAGCAGATAATTTAGATATGACCATGCTATTGACTTTGACAGTTGCTTCCTGAGTCTTTTTCAAATAAACTTATTTAGTTTATGTCATGTGAATAATAGATGCCTTTTTTTCTTTGTCAAAGTAAAATTTGCATTCATCTGTGAAATTTAAATTTAATCCCTTACTTTATTCCAGAGCTGCTCATGATGGAGCTTTATTTATTTATCTTTTCACATGATTTGTGCATGTTTTGCTGCATGAAATGAAAATAAATATAATTTATTTATATAATACTATTGTATAAATTGTACTTATACAACTAATACAGCGTATTGACATTCTTTTCAAAGGCATTGATAATTTCTGAAAGCAATGGGAGAGACCAGGCAAAGGTCTACTCTCTGGCAAGGAGTTAAATATTGTTTTTCTCATTTGTATGTAAAATATCCATCAGAGGTTAACACTGAAATCCCACTTAAAATACACATTAACATCGAAATTCCTCTTAAACTATACATTAATCTCAATGTATTATACGTTTCAATTATATTGATCTTACATTTGTTTCCTCTATGTGGTCACAAACAACACAGTTCTATAATTTACTTGGCTGTTAACTTGTGTAGGAACTTTAACACCTGTGTTACTATATATTGATACTAAAATAATTTTGACTCCTTGTTTTGTACCAGTCTCAGCTTCTGGATCATCTCCAAAGGCCGCTCTGCATGGAACATGTTATGATAGTCTAATAGATGAGGATTGGGAAATGAGTAATGTCATTTTGGCATCCTGGTCAAGATAGACTTTTGCACCCACCCATTCCACTCCATCTCTACCATGACTTCCACCTGCAGTTCCAGAAAAAGCCGAGGGTTGAGGATTTTTAAATATATAAATGTTATTAAATGTTTTAAAGATAAAACTAACAAAACTTAATACTAAATAAAGAACACAGGAAAAAAACAAGACAAAGGTAGAAAAAGAAAAGTTAAAAAGAAATAGAAGCAGCTTCTGATTTTCTTTGCAGCAAATACCCTGTTTCCCCAAAAATAAAACATCCCCTGATAATAAGCCCAATCAGACTTTTGAATGCATGTGCTAAAATAAGCCTCCCCCCCAAATAAGCCCTCCCTGAAAATATTTAAACACAGAGCTGGAAATCAGGTAAGATGGACCTCCCACAAAATAAGGCTTATTTCGGGGTTCAAAAAAATATAAGACAGGGTCTTATTTTCAGGGAAAACATGGTACAAGTATAATTACAAAGTTATCCCTTACTCTACAGTTCCAAAAAAGTTCACCTTTTTTACATTTTTTTTTCCTAATCATCAAAACCACATGTCACAAGCAGGGTGGATTTGATTTAAATCGAGTTGATTTAAATCACAATTTAAATCATGATTTAAATCACTAGTAAAAAGGCTTGATTTAAATCAACTCGATTTAAATCATAATTTTTAAAGAGCAACTGTCATCTCTGCTACTCCTTTGACCCACTGTTGACTCACCGATAGTCCCAGTGTTGCAGAATGTACAGCCTCATGCTACATAACTAAGCTGCATTTCATGCTGAATAAACTAAATTATTTATGTATCTTAAATAGAAAACTATCTTACAATAGATTTTTACCCCAAAAGTTTTTTATTAAAATAAATTCGATAAAAATAAAAAAATGTGATTTAAATAAAAAAAATCCGATTTAAATTAAAAAAAATCAGATTTTTTTGATTTTTTTAAAAAAAATCATTGATTTTTATCCACCCTGGTCACAAGTGCATTTTTTGTTTCATGCAAACAGTTTGTGAGGTGTTTCCAGTCAGCCATAAATGTAAATGTCTTTACCTTAATCAAGGAAGTTAATTTACCCATCTCTGCAAGTTCCATCATCTTCATCAACCATTTTTCTGTTGTAGGTAATGTTGAGCTTTTCCACTATCAAGCATGTAATAATCTGGCTGCAATTGTCATATATAAAAACAAAGTTCCATGTCTTTTTTGTAACTGTCCAGACCCAAAATAAAAGCCTCTGGTTTCAATTGTATAGTAGTCTTTAAAATCTTCTGAATTATTGTATGCATTTATATCCACATTTTTTGTTTTTACACATCCACCAGACCCAAAAAATGTCCCTTCATATTCACATATCCAACATAAATTTAACATACACATGCTAGACAATTTATCTGGTGGCAAATACCAATGGTACATCATTTTATAAAAAAATTCTTTCAAACATAATGTAAATTTCAGCCCTTTCAACTACATATTTTCCCATTGAACCATTTATATATTATAACCAAAATTATTTTAGCCCATTTTGTCATGCACTCTCACTTATTCTTCTGTTCAAGTTTCCACAAAAGTTTATACATTGTAGCAATAATGTTCTTCTGTATTTACAAATTTCTGTTAAAACATTGTCAAAACCATAAAATGTTTTATCCACTTCAAACCTTTTTAATAATTGTACATAGGAATATGATTGGCAAGTATATCCCTCCATTGTCAACTCTTTCCTTGAATTTACTTGGATCGGGAGGCTCTCCTCACAGTCACTCATGCCCTTGTCACCTCACGGTTAGATTATTGCAACACGCTCTACATGGGGCTACCCTTGAAAAGTGTTCGGAGACTACAGTTGGTCCAGAATGCAGCCGTGTGAGCTATCGTGGGTGCACCTAGATACACCAACATTACACCAATTCTCAGCGAGCTGCACTGGCTCCCTATTGGTCTTCGGGCACAATTCAAGGTGTTGGTTATTACCTTTAAAGCCCTACATGGCTCAGGGCCAGGTTATCTTCGAGACCGCCTTCTACCACATAGCTCCCAGCGACCGGTAAGATCCCACAGAGTTGGTCTCCGGATCCCGTCAGCTAAACAATGCCGGCTGTCTCTGTGGCTGTCCCAGCTCTCTGGAACCAGTTACCTCCTGAGGTCCGGACCACTCCCACCCTATTGGCCTTTTGAAAAGCGGTGAAGACCTGGCTTTTCTGGCAGGCCTGGGGCCGTTGATCTCGCTGTTGCGATCTTGTGAGATCCGGCCATGAATGGTGTGAATGGGTTTTAATGTTTTAATTTTTAAATGTTTTTATAATGGTTTTTTTTTTAATGTATTGTAAGCCACCCTGAGTCTCCGGAGAAAGGCGGCATATAAATTGAATTATACAATTATACAACTCCACAAGGTATTTCTTCATTCATCACCATAGACTTTGTCCAATTGGCATCCAAGCCAGAACAGATAGAAGCTCATGAGCTGTTGAGGATGAACAGTAAGGAAAACCTGCCTTATCTACTGTATATTTTCTGAAACTGTCTAGTAACAAAAACAGGAAGCTGGATTAGATGAATGGTCCATCTAATTTGGTAAAGTTAATTCTTGTCTTTATTTATTTATTTATTTTTTAAAATTTGATTTATATGCCACCCTTCTCTGGAGACTCAGGGCAGCTTACAATGCGTTAAGCAATAGCCTTCATACTTTTGTATATTTATACAAAGTCAGCTTGTTGCCCCCACAAACTGGGTCCTCATTTTACCTACCTTAGAAAGGATGGAAGGCTGAGTCAACCTTGAGCCTGGTGAGATTCGAACTTACGGTAATTGCAGACAGCTGGTGTTAATCACAATGCTTTTAGTCTGCTGAGCCACCAGGCCCTGATGGCCATTCTTCATTTTTTAACCTCTGTCTGGCCAATGATGCAATCACTTCTTAGTGAAATACATACTTTATTTATATCTCTTCCAGCAGCTAAAAGCACTGATCCTGTGGATTTGAGCTGAAACTAGTTACAATTTTTTTCTAATAATACAATCTTTGCAACTCTTTCTATGGGGTGGGGATGGGAAGATATGCACATGGTGTATTAACTAAGATATTAATGGGCCATAGAGTACAAACACAAACTAGATGCAGTAGGTTAGAGATGCTTGAAAGGTACATTGGACGCAAGAACTCAAATGACTCTTCAGTCAAAACCAAGAATCTTAGGAGGAACATATATCATGAGACACTTCTATTCATACTTGGCAAGAGGTACAGAAGAAAATGGACCAAATGAGAAGTAACTTTGTTAATCACTAACTTAGAATGGTTAAGTGTTAACTGGACAAAGCTATTGGTTAACTGCATTTTGATACTCTTCTTTCTCAACTTACCTTCTGATTTCAGGCATGATTCCCAGTGCAATTGTCTTACACGGAATTGTTTACGTATATTGGGCATCTACCAAGAGGCTAGGAAAATTTCTCACAGCCAAATGTCAACTACAACATCCATAATTGCATGCTTGTAATTGGGGTTCTAACAAAACTGGAGGGGTAGACTTGCTTAAGGCAATTTGTCTTTTAAAGCAAAGTATCTGAATTACTTGCCTTTTTAGCAATTCACTGCGTGAATCAAGCTATTATGGTTTATAAAATGCAGTTTATAATACAGTATACTGTGTGAATCCATCCAACTGTGCCTTAGAAAATAAACCATAATTGCAAACTATGAGTGAATGCAGTAATCACTAAATCAAGTAATCCATTCATTTGGTTTAGTACTGGCTTCACTGAATGAATATTTCACAGAAAAACGGTATTTCCCAGACTTACTACTGAAATAACTGATGTAGCAGTTTGGATCCCAGGCACCCAGAGAACTCTAAACATGTGCTCAACAGAAGCTCCCTAACAGATTGAGAGAGAGAGAGAGAGAGAGCGCGCGTGCGAGAGAGACAGAGAGAGAGACACACACACACAGACACACAGAGAGACACACAGAGACAGAGAGACACAGAGAGACAGAGACACAGAGAGAGACACACACACACACACAGAAGCGTTTCAACCACAGATTCAGCGAGTCAAGAAGCAGGATTTAACTTTTTAAGTTAAAAGACTTCGTATCCATTATCTGGCCTGGTTCAACTCAGAGTTAACACTTCAATTTGCAGGGCAAAAGGCACCAGAAGAAAGGTCTCTGTCCTTTGTAACAATTGCAGCTGGGTGCTATGACGTTATGAATTCCCCATGTTCCGGGGACAATTTCTAAATTCTGATGATATACCTCTTTCAATTCACCTTCAGAGAGAAGTTCAGAGAGCTGGTGCTGCTGACTTCAGCACCTATTGTTCAAGAACTTCCTCCAGAGTCCTCATTCCTAGAAAAACAGATTTTTCTTCAAGTATTTTTTCCTGGATGAGCAAACACAGCTGACTTGGTGCAGATGGACTTCGTTGCTGGAGCTATTGGAGGTAACAAATAATATGGTGGTATTTTGATGAAGAAAAACAAATGTCCTTTGATATCATGGGCATATCCCAGGATTAGAGTTAAAGAGTTTTGGGACATACAGGAGTGAGAACTTAATCAGGCAAGAAGTTAGCTGAAGATAGTAGCAGATTTGGGATTAGTGTCAACAGTCCTTCTACATTTGATTCTTTAATATGATCATGTATTTCCTTTCTAATCTTACAGACTAGCATTGTTTTCAACACAACCATACATTACTTCAGACATTGTCTTTGTTTTAGGTTTTCACCTTTCTTTTTGAGGCTCTGATCAACTCCATCTGATGTTTATTTTCTTCATTTCCACCCCCTCTTAGCCCTTTACTCTTTTAAATATACGTATTTAATTCACAATTCAATTCTTACTGAATTGAGCAAGATACTTAAACATATTTCTTTTGCAGTGTTTACTAATTTTTTTATTTTGTCAATAATAATTCAAAATCCACCTTCCCTTCCATCCTTATTAAACAACCTATTCTCACTGTGCTCCATTTTAAGTTTCTTTCTTTTAATATACTCAAGTCTACTTCTGTCTAACAAAGTAGGTCACAGCATGCATTTAAACATAGCCACTTTCACTTCTTTAGACAAATATCCATTCCTCTCAATAGGTCACGTATTGTCTAGCATCTTTCTAATAACATTTGCATATTTTAAAATTTCTTCAAGTATTTCCCCATATTGTTTCACTAGCCAGGTGTTTCACTGGCTTCAAAACAGTGGGTGCAACTGAATAATCCAAGCCTGATCCTTTTCATTTGTGTGTAATGCATGCAAGGCACATTTTTTAAAAAAGCAGGGTTTTGACAGCGCGTTATACCTGCCATTTTGAATAGAATAGAATAGAATAGAATAGAATAGAATAGAATAGAATAGAATAGAATAGAAGAGAAGAGAAGAGAAGAGAAGAGAAGAGAAGAGAAGAGAATTCTTTATTGGCCAAGTGTGATTGGACAAGGAATTTGTCTTAGGTGTATATGCTGTCCGTGTACATAAGGATAATAAAATACATTCATCAAGTATAAAAAGATACAACACTTAGTGATAGTCAAGGTTATTAATAAGCGATCAAATCGTACTAGGTAACAAATAAAAACAATATAATTGTTTACAATATAATATACAAGCAACATAGATGCCCTGTATCATTTTACAGTTCTATTTTTTTTTACTGTTTATGTATAACTTGCGAATCATTCACTTCATTTCCCCTCACAATCACTGTTACCTAACTCTTCCACACATTACACTAACAAAGAAAAGTACAATAAACCTTCTCACATTTCTGAATGACCTGCTAAAGACCATTTCCCTTGCTCAAAGAAAGCACAAACTGATTTTTTCATGTTTTGCTCACCGTCTTCTCTCATAACCTTTTTGATTAAAATTCTGCCCCAAACCTCCTCAGCCATACTTAGCAAACTCATCCTTTTGCAGTTTTTCCATTGCATTCCTTTTTGCTATTTTTCCCTATATAGTCTGGAACCATAATGCTATTTCTTTCAGCAGCCTAGGCATAATCGTCACACACATTAAACGAATTGCTTAGGTATAAACAAACTGCATGACTACTTTAGCCTTCTTCCAATTATACCATCTGCATTTCTAGCTTTACTGTTTTTCACTTTTTTATCATTCCCATACTTAATATCTCTTGCACAATATCGTCACCTCAGTTTCATCCCAAATAACTCCATCACATTTATTTTTAATTCTTCATTCTGCTGGAGGCTTCTTTTCATCCGAAAGATTGAACTGCATTTCAATTGACCATTGAAGTTAAAATGAAAGTTGGTTGCCCTCACCATTGTTTATTGGTACAATACATTCATTATACGTTGATGAAACTTGTCCTGATTTGTCCTCGTGAAATCAGGCTGTGTTATAAATAAGGCTGGATTTAATTACTTCTAATGTTTTACCACTATAATTTGTAAAGAAGTTATTGGGGAAAAAATGCATCTGATGCTGTGATTTCTGGAGAGGGTGGCATGTATATCAATGAAGAATTTTACCAATTCTGTAAAAGTAGAAATGTTATTCTGTAAAAGCAGAAATATTCTTGACCAATCTATTCAATGTTCTGGCAGCTACTTTTTAGCCTTTGCTCCACTCTTTGCTCCACTCTTTTGGCTTTCTTTGAGACATTACCAGTTTAGTACTTATTAATGCAGGCTACAGAATGCCATGGTTCAGTGCTCCTGGGACTGCATGATTCAGCAGATAAGAAGAGTCTATGTTTAAAAAATGTGAAAGAGTGAAGAGTCCTGGTGGCGCAGCAGACTAAAGCACTGTTCTTAACATCAGCTGCCTGCAATTACTGCAAGTTCAAATCTTACCAGGCTCAAGGTTGACTCAGCCTTCCATCCTTTCTAAGGTAGGTAAAATGAGGACCCAGATTGTGGGGGCAATAAGCTGACTTTGTATAAATATACAAAAGTATGAAGGCTATTGTTTAAAGCATTGTAAGCCGCCCTGAGTCTCCGGAGAAGGGCGGCATATAAATCAAATAAAAAAAAAAGTGAAAAAGTTAGATTTTTTTTTTACTCTCCCAAGCAAAACCTGTGACTGAACTTTATATATTCACTTTCCTTATTTATGATCAATAAGGCTAAGTCAAGGTGATATTTTAAATATTTATTTTGGAAAGATTTTTTTTTTTTTTTTTGCAAAGCTGAATATGTATATGGGTTATGACTTTACAGTCAAGATGGATCAATGGTGTTGAATCCTACTGAATCCAAAAACTGTTGCCAATATATCCAGAATTCTGTGCCATCCTAAGGGATGCCAGATATCAAAGTCTCATTTGGATTATTCTAGGACAGATTAGAAGTATCTCCTTTTCCATTTTTACTTTATTTCTGGGTGAAATTAGGAAAATATATGTTGAAGTGATAGTGACCCAAGAAATAAAGAGGGAATATTTGATATAGGGCATGCCAGTTTGGTGTAATGCTGTCATGGCAAACCTATGGCATGCACATACGCACCAGCCGGCCAGCTGGTTTTCACACGCACTGGAGTGCCAGAAACCTGAAGACCAGCTGGTCTTCGGGTTTCCGGCGCTCCGGTGCGCATATGTGTGTTCTGGTTTGGGCACTCGGTGCCAAAAAGTTTCATCATCACTGGTCTAGTGGTTAAGGCAGTGATGGCTTACCTTTTTGCCATCACGTGCCAGGAGCTGGGGGGGGAGGGGGGTCACGCGCATGCATGTCCACACCCATAATTCTATGTGCCCTGCCCCCGCGCATGCGTGCGTGACCCCCTCGCTTTCCCCCCGCTCCTGGCATGCAATGGCATGGTGGACCTGGTAGGTCACACTGGAAGTTGACAAATGGGTCATTTCTGGCCTCCGGGGGGTCTCCAGGGGAATGGGAAGGCTGTTTTCGCCCTCCCCAAGCTCCTAGAAAGGCTCTGGAAGCTGGGAAGAGAGAAAAATGGGCCTTCCCACCCCCACCCCCCGAGGCCCTCTGGAGGCAGGAAACAGACTGCTTCCCTATTTCCAGTGGGCCCAGAAGGCCCAAAAATCAGCTGGCTGGCACGCCAGACCTGAGCTCGCGTGCCCACCGATATGGCTATGTGCCACTTGTGGCATGCATGCCATAGGTTTGCCATCACGGGGTTAAGGCATCAGGCTAGAAAATGAAAGACTGTGCATTCTAGGTCCACCTTATGCATGAGAGCCGGCTGGGTGACTTTGGGCCAGTTGTTCTCACTTAGGCCAACCCATCTCACTGGGAGTATGTTTGCTGCCATGGGTTATTTATAAAAAATAACAATGGGATAAAAACTAACTAACTAACTAACTAACTAACTAACTAACTAACTAACTAAAACGCAAATCATTTTTTCTATAAAATGTTTTACAAAACTACATAAAAAAACCAACTCTGGATACATATCAGGAGACAAAAGTCTATTTGTTCAGTTTGAAACAATTTAAACTCAGCATGTTTCCCTAAAAGAGAAAAGTCCCTTATCTTTCCCAGTTCAGAAGTTCTCTCACTTCCCCTTTTGGCTAAATATGGCATTTATTTATTTTTTACATTTTTAGCCCACCTTTATTTACAATAACATTCTAAACCACATTACATTTTCTACCTTATTTGCAACTTACCTAGGGGTGAAATCCAGCAAATTCTGACAGGTTCTGGAAAACCGGTAGCAGAAATTTTGAGTAGTTCAGAGAACTGGCAAATACCACTTCTGACTGGCCCCAGAGTGGGGTGGGAATAGAGATTTTGTAATATCCTTCCCCCAGGAGTGGGAAGGGAATGGGGATTTTGCAGTATCCTTCCCCCTGGAATGGAATGGAAATGGAGGTTTTGCAGTATCCTTTCCCTGCCACGCCCACCAAGCCACACCCACAGAACTGGTAGTAAAAAAATTTGGATTTCATCACTGCTATAGACCATAGGTTCCTTTTTAACTTACTGAAATATACTTGTCTAAATATGCAGAAACCATGCTAGGCAGGATTCATAAACTTCAAACTTAGCCTTTTTAGTCACAGATATTCATAATATTTTTCCTTTATCTTATAGTGACAGAAGACATATATGTTGAAACTAAGTTTGTCTCTGATTAGAATATTTTCATTGGCAATATTCCATTGCCTTAGGATTACCATGGCAAATTAAATTAATTACATAATGTGGAAAGATACTTGTAATGCAAATGAATGTGGAAAGATATTTGTAATGCAAATCAGTCTGCCTTTATATAACATTTTACAAAGCTGTTGAAGCAAGATCAGTCTTAAACCTCAGAGAATAACCCTACTCATTCTCAGTGCAGTCTAAGTCCGATTTAAAGCAACTTACATTTATTGTAAACTGTTTGCAAAAGCAGCGTAGTTGGTGCTGCTGATTCTATCATTGGATGCAGGCAAGAAGACAAAGCTCTATTTTCTATTTGAAACAATTTCCAATTATACCCTGAGCAGATCCGATAGTGGAAGAGAAAGTTTTCTGTGCGCCTAGCAACGTGGCCACATTGTCGCAGAAGAGAATGAATATTTTTACTGCAGATCTTTATTTCAGTGCTCAGCTTTACCATGGGATATTTTGCCAACCGGAGAAATTATAGCCACCTCATATGTGTGTTGGCTACATGTGTATAATTACATTGGAAGGGTGTTTATTAACTGGCTTCCTCTTTCATACTGGGCTAATACTAACACACAACACTAGTGTTTCTTTTTAAAACAATCATTCAAGCTCATAATAAAACAAATATTTCTTAAGATGTCTGGTACTCAGGCTACCACTGGGAAAAACAAGGGCAGAACACGCATGCATAAATTCCCCATATGATGCACGAGCTCCTCCTCTGTAAAGCTTGGAGGTGTTGGAACAGCAGGGCAAAATGAAACAAAAGCAAAGACAAAGAAACCAAGTGTATGAATGCTTATGCAACATGTGATAATGAGTGATTCAGCATGGGCGTAGTCTGGTGGGAAGAGGAAGAATGATTTTCCCATCTATGCCATTCATGTGGCCCCCTGCATGACTGTATCCTTTGATATCTCAGATATCCTTGTATTTAATTTATATTTATTAGAACACAGAATAATAGAGTTGGAAGGGACCTTGGGGGTCTTATATCAGACATTTTAAGAAATCTTTTTTTTAAATTATGGTTACCGTATTTTTCGGACTATAAGACACACCGGAGTATAAGACACACCAAGATTTCGAAGAGGTAAACAAGAAAAAAATGTTTTTGCCCTCCCCGGGCCCCAGGAGCACTCTGCAGGCCTCCCAAACCCTCCGTATGTCCTGTTTTTTGCAAAAATGGGCCCGTTTTTAGCAAAAACAGGCCCTGCAGAGTGTTTGGGAGGCCTGCAGAGTGCTCCTGGGGGCTGGGGAGGGCAAAAATACCCTTAGTTTTGCGAAAAACAGGGCCATTTTTGGCCTCCCAAACTCCCCACACATCATGTTTTTGCCCTCCCCAGCCCCCAGGAGCACTCTGCAGGCCTCCCAAATCCTCTGCAGGCCCCATTTTTGTGAAAAACGGGCCTGTTTTTGGCAAAAACGGGACACGCGGGGCGAAGTTTTGGGAGGCCAAAAATGGCTGTATTCAGTGTATAAGACGCACCAACATTTCCACCCTCTTTTGGGGAGGGGGGAGTGCATTTTATACTCTGAAAAGTACGGTACTTGTTCATTATGAGTGTCTTCATTCATTTTGACTCTAAACAGCTTGCATGATTGCTTTAAAAGGAAGCACTGATATTGTGTGCTATTGGTAGCCTAGTATGGAAGAGGAAGCAGGTTAATAGAGACCACTCCTAAGGCAATTCTGTACATGTAGCCAATCCCCTGCTAAAAGCAGAAGGCCATATACCATTCAGGATAAATGGCAGTCCAGTCTTTTCTTGAAAACCTCCAGTGATGGAGCCCCACAACTTCTGGAGGTGATTAATTGTTCTCTCAGGAAATTTCCTCTTATTTCTAGGTTGGATCTCTCTTTAATACTGTTCCACTCAGTACTTCGTGTCCTGCTCTTAGGTGCTTTGGAGAGTAAGTTCCCCCTTTGTGATAACCCCTCAAGTACTGGAAGACTGCTATCATATCACCCCTAGTCTTCATTAAACTAGACATACCTAGTTCCCTCAATTGTTCATCATATGGCTTAACCTCTGGTCCACCCCACTACCAGGGATAGATTTTCAGTACTGAAAACTCCAATTTTCAATGCTTTTAAATACACAGATAATTCTCCATTCAGTTACGTAAGAACTGAGAACTGTCAACAAAGGTAACCTTTCAAAAATCCAAATCCACTGTGTTTCAAGACTTTCATCCCTTGAATATATTCAGAATGCCATTTTCCCTAGAGAAAATATTATCTTGAAATACAGTAAAAAAAAAAAAAAGTATCAATGTGGAACATACTGAGAAAATATCATGGAAGTCTCCGTTTTTTGTACTCCAAATAAAAATTGCAGTACTGTGGCCAGGAAGTGGGGAAGGAGGAGGAGGATACTTCCCTCCAACTGGGCATCAAAAACTAAAAGGGTGCCCACTGGGACATGTTGTAAGGGTTAAATAGAGCATAAGTTTCTGTTTGAAGAGTGTTCACTGACTTAAAAGCTCACTGAAGGATCAACTGTAAATTATTTTAAAAATGCCAGGAATGCAACAGCTTAGCAGCTCTGAGCTAAATGGCTGCTCTGGGCAATTACTAGAAACTGGAAGGGATGGGACATAGCAGGCCATGCAGCCAATTTAAACTGGGGCTGCTCCTAGAATGGCACATTTGCTCTGAAAGGCTTAAGATGGCTCAAGTTGGAAAGTTTAAGTTTTGAACTGAAGCTGGAAAACACGGACATGGGATATATTTGTAAAGTGCTGGGAGTAAGAAGTAGATGATAGCATTCTTTTTTACAGCCAGGAAGTGGTGATAGGCCTATTCAAGAGATGGGCCAGAGAGAAAGGACAGCTTTGCTCTAAATCAGCCTAACCTGATGCCCCCTAGTTACTATTTATAAGAGGTTCACTGCTTTAGCTATTGGTTATGTTGCCTAAGGATGGCGGTAAATTAGCCCAACTTCTAGAGGCCACCAGTTCAAGAAAGCTACTGTAGACAGATGTCAGGCTAACAGCTCTGATATTCAGAACTGGAAATATTACCATTTCCAGTCCTTGCTATATAACAAGTGACACTGTTAAGGGAGATTGCATTAAATAAATATCTCAACTGCATACTTATAGCACATATAACAGAGTAGCAGAGTTGAAAGGAACCTTGGAGATCTTCTTGTTCAAGCAGGAAACTCTACACCATTTATATCAGTGCACCCCAACCTTTTGGGCACCAGGGACCGATTCAGTGGAGAGAGGTTTTTCCACGGATTGGAGAGGATGTAGTTTTGTGTGTTGCCTGCATCCCGCAGATGGCACTTCGCTTGTTTGCATGGATCGGTTTCTTATACATTGACCATTTGTAGTTATGACAGTGATGAAAAAATATTTTTGCGACCAATCATAGCATTTATAACCTTTAAAGGTGTGTAAAAGAAAGAAAAATTGAAGTAAGTTCATAAACACAGTCATGGTTTCACTTAGCAATTACTTCACTTCATGCCCGAATAATGGATCCCAATTGTGATTGCTAAATGAGGACTACTTGTATTAAGCAGCTGTTGTTTGAAATTGATCAAGAATTAAAAACCACACTTAAGGGAGGTCAGGATGAATATGTGCCTGGTTTAAAAAAAAACACCTTGAATTTTTGGAAGTAGAAAACCTGTCAGAATAATTACAATGATTTTATTCAGGAATTCATTTTTTCCTGTTGAGAAATTATATAGTTAGGGAAATGACAGAACTTGCAAGAACCTATCCTATGCAGCTTGATTTGCGTAATTATTAGTTCAGGTTAGAGTTCCTTCAAAACACTGTGAAATATCTCTGTTTGTTATTTTCTATTTCTTCAGGTTATGTGGTTGAGGGACAGTTATTTTGATCCTCAAATAACTGGTTTATCTGGTCCATTAATTGTCACATTTTGATTATTTGACATTAGGAATTCCCTCTAAGTGTGAATAGGCTAGAGTTAGACATGTATTGCTGATGTAACAAATTTCCTCCACTGTTGTACTTCCCCACATACTCTCCTAAATCTTTGAACAAAAGTTGCAACTGCAAACTGTAAGACTAACTCTCCCCATCCCCACCAATCTGTTTTAACAGGTTGAAGTCTGTTCAGGTTTCAGTTTGTGGTCCTATATTGCAAGCATCATTACCAAAGGATTACAGGAAAGAGGAACCTCACCTCTTCCACTTCTTCTTCCCAGTCTATTCACTCAATTTCTGTGAAACCTTTAATTAGATATATTTCCAAAATGGTGGCCAGCTGGGAGAGGCAAGTATCAAATCACCCATTTCCAGTTAGTCAAGGAAAGTGCTAGTAAACATATACTCTGGGAACAGCTGAGGATTTGAGCTATTTCCATGAATGCATCTTGCTTGACAGATAGAAACATGAAGATGAAAGTATGTTATTGCGCTGGAGAAACTCAAAAAGTACTTCCAAAAGAAGGAATATTATGGAAATCCCGAGCTTTGGCAGAGTGAAAATAAAGTTGTGGGTTGGGTTTCTTTCTAAAATTACATTTGGAAGAACGTTTTAAAAAAGAGAACAGGGACAGTAATGTCTATAGCAAACCACAGTATTGCAAAAATGAAGACATATGTACAACATCATCACACAAATGCTGCCTTTATGTACTTGTATCCCAATGTCTGATGCAAGTATGTAGGTCACAGGATTTGCACAATTACACAGTCATATTTATCATTTGGCTCCCTTCCCCCTGTTTCCACATATTCAAGAACAAGGAATCTTAAGCAATAGGCTCACGTTGACAGATTGATAGCATGGTTAGTGTTAATGCTAGCAAACCTCAGTTTATAGACATGTGGAAAATAGTAGAATGTCTTAACTAGAAATATACTAAATAATCTCTAAACGTTTGTGCTCAATCTACTATCCACTTGCTGAATTTGGATGGACAATTTATGTTCTTTGTTCTAATGATTCTTTATCTTAAGCCAGACATGGATTGAGCAGCTCTTCAAGCAGAGAACATCAAACAAATAACTGTAAAAATGACTACAGTATAAGGAATATTCCACCTGGCATTGAATGCCTTGAATTAAAACCATGTACATATAAAAAAGACAATTGAAAAAATTAGATTCAGAATTTATTTTTCCTCTCTATGATGTTTCTTGTTGCATATATCTAAGATATTATGATAAGAAAGCATCTGTCCTAAAGCCACACTTTATTTATATCTCAACTCTTTCCATGAGAATGTACACAAGAGATCTCCCCTGATTCTATGCCTACCATAGGCGGATAAGGCAGGTTGGGTGAAAAAGGGTGACAAATTA
The DNA here is from genome assembly GCF_029215685.1 of Pituophis catenifer annectens. Taxonomy (NCBI): domain Eukaryota; kingdom Metazoa; phylum Chordata; class Lepidosauria; order Squamata; family Colubridae; genus Pituophis; species Pituophis catenifer. Next base: position 312,276,855 of record NW_027256881.1, read on the forward strand.
TCCTTCACAATTGTGAAGGATGTAGAATTAATATACATTAATTAATTAATGTAGAGATCCTAACAAGGATTTTTAACATCTCCCTGCAAACGGCCAGTGTTCCATCATGTCTGAAAGCATCCACTATCATTCTAGCCCCGAAGAAAACATAATAAACAGCCTGAATGACTACAGACCCATTGCACTAACATCTGTAGTGATGAAGTGCTTCGAGAGACTGGTTCTCCAACACTTTAGGTCATGCCTTCCATCAAACTTCAACCAATATCAGTTCGCCTACAGAGGAAATAGGTCAACAGGCGATGTCATTGCTACTGCCCTTCATACTGCTGTAAGCAGGGATGAAATGCTACCGGTTCACTCCTGTTTGGGCGAACCGGTAATGATAAAAACTACCAGTTCAGGTGAACTGGTAGTAAAAAAATGCTTTAAAAAGTAAAAAAAAAGGTTCCTACGATCACAGCTGTGCCACCTGATTGTTGGAACCTTTTTTTTAACTTTTTTAAAGCATTTTTTTGCTACCGGTTCAGGCGAATAGGTAGTAAAAAAATGCTTTAAAAAAGTAAAAAAAAGGTTTTGATGATTGTGCGGCACAGCTGATTGTCAATCAGCTGGGCTGCACGATCATCGGAACCTTTTTTTTTTACTTTTTTAAAGCATTTTTTAACTATTGGTTCGGGCGAATAGGTAGTTAAAAATGCTTTAAAAAGTTTGTTTAAAAAGGCTGGCCATGCCCACCCAGTCACATGACCCACCAAGCCACGCCCACCAAGCCACGCCCATAGAACCAATAGCAAAAAATTTTGCATTTCACCACTGGTAAAACTGGTAGTGAGTCATCTAGAGAAACCTGAGAACTATGCCAGAATGCTTTTCATAGATTACAGCTTGGCTTTTAACACCATTTTGCTGGACATCCTCATCAAAAAGTTGACTAACTTGAATTTCCCTTCTCTCACCTGTGATTGGATTAAAGACTTTCTGATGAACCGGTTACAGTGAGAGCTGGATCTTTCACATCCTCCTCCCTGAAGCTCAGCACTGGCTCTCCTCAGGGCTGTGTGCTCAGTCCCTACCTGTACTCGTACACATACGACTGCATAACTTCTGATCCATCTAACGTGATAATAAAGTTTACAGATGATATCACCATACTGGGTTTTATTATAGGAGGAGATGAATTAGCATACAGAGAAGAACTCCAGCAGTTATCCACATGGTGCTCAGAAAACAACTTGCATCTAAACACCAGCAAGACGAAGGAGATGGTGTTAGACTTCCGGAAACAGAGAACCTGCCCCACTCTACATAAAGGGGGGATGTTTGGAGAGCGTCTCCTCTTTCAAATTTCTGAGAGTCCACCTTAGCCAAGATCTCACCTGGAAAAATAACATGATCCAGGTGGTCAGGAGGGCTCAAAAGAGACTGCATTTCCTTAGGGTCTTGTGAAAAAATCGGGTGGAACAAAGACCGATGACTTTCTTTTACCGGTCTATGATAGAAAGCATCTTTACATATTGAGTTAGGGTATGGTATGCTGGCTTGACAGCTGCGGACAGAAAGGCATTACAGAGAGTGATGAGCACAGCACACAAAATTATGGGCTGTCCCCTGACACCATGGACAAAATTGCCAAGACCAGCTGCCTCAACGGAGTGAGGAAAATCCTCAAGGATGATTCACACCCTCGTCAGCATTTCTTTACTCTCCTATCATCGGACAGGAGATATAGAAGCATAGCCAGCTGAATGAACAGGCTGAAAAATAGCTTTTATCCATGGGCTGTCAGACTTCTGAATACAACATACAGAACGATTAAAACTCAGACAACACATTTTCTGAATGTGTTTTTATCCCAGAGCTATAATTGCACTCAACAATGAACTAAAGGGCCACCATCAGTGAGCTGTTGACAGTATTGCTTGGTCTGTTGTGTGGATGTTTGGGTGGTTTATGGGTGGGGAATTGTGGTGGATGGGAGTGTGTTTGGGGATTGTTATGTGTGTTGGACCTGGTCTTTGGGTGTTAAGTGAATTTCGTTGTATGGGTACACTGTGTATACACATACAATGACAATAATAAAGTTATTATTTTAACACCACAATTAGGTTTAATATGATAAACTTGCAGGGCCAGCGCAACGTGCAACATGTTCATACCAATGTAATATAATATAATGTTACATACATATACCGTGTTTCCCCAAAAATAAGATCCTGTCTTATATTTTTTGAACCCTAAAATAAGCGCTTGGCCTTATTGCCATTTGTCAAAAGCCCGATTGGGCTTATTATCAGGAGATGTCTTATTTTGGGGGAAACAGGGTAGGTATATGGGAATGTGTTTTAGTTATTACTTATTTGGGTTTAGGGATTCTATTTCTTTCATTTATTGAGTTATTGAGATGTATTTTGTGTTTGGGGGGGGCTGCACCAAGGGAGGCTCTTTCAATTTCATCGTACACATGTTGTGCATTGGCAATAAAGGTTTAATTTGATTTGATTTAATTTTGTGGTCAGGGACAGAATGAATGAGACAATAAGGGGGGAGTTGCAGAAAAGGTTACAGAGTTCTGAGAAAAGGGAAATGTGAAATAGAATCACAAAATAACTCTGCTTTCATTTTGTTTCATATAAGATAAGGCATAGAAAAAGTTGAATAGGCCTTCAAGATTTTGATATGCTACCATTAAGGCACATCCCTTCCATACTGATTTCTTGACCTGACCTTCTTCAGTGTGCTTACAGTAGTTGAATGGAGATATTGCTGAGCACATTGTAAGCCGCCCTGAGTCTCCGGAGAAGGGCGGCATATAAATCAAATTAAAAAAAAAAAAAATAAAGACCTACGTCTTCCTAGTCCACATCCAACACTTCAATCACTACAGTTTTTGAGTATGTTTCATAGTATACACCTACTTAAACTGTTAATGGAAAATAGAAAATTCACTCATGGATTGTATGACTTGTTTGTTTTTCTTCTCCAGTTGTGGCAGCAGCTCAAATTTTTCAGACCCAGAGACTATTTTGAGCCATAGAAATGTCTGATGGTGGCTATATTTGGAGTATGGAAATCTCTTGAGACTGTTTAAAAGCTATATAATTTCTGTCATTCAGGGCATACTAGAAAAGGTCAATTGATATCTAGAACAACAATTTTATCAAGACCAACATGGGCCGTATTTTTTTTCAATTTTTGCCTTCTTTCATTTATAGTTTATGCTTGGGCTGTCTTGTATTATTATTTCTGTTAGCAAACTTGGTACTTCTTGAGGAGAACACAGTATATAGCAAGGAGAAAATATTCCCATGATTCATCAGATTCCTAGGTATGTGAAAGTAGAACATCAAGCACAAACCACAAACCACAAACACCTACACCCTCAGAATAAGCCAATAGGAATAGAGTAGGCTCAATAGTTGCTAGAAGGCATGGTACATTAAGTGTCAACTGAAAAATGAAAATGTACCTAAGACAGAAAAATGAATTAGCTTGCTTCAGCTCTAAGCAGAAGGTTCTGTGCCGATCCAGTTGTTGTTAAACTATAGCTCTCATCGGCTTGATCATTGGCCATTCTGGCTGGTGTTGATAAAAGGTAATAACCATCAACTTAATTTGTTTTAATCCCAGAAATTGAATTAGGAAAGTTGTGGGTGCAAAGTATTCTGCATTCTTCGTTGTGGATCTAGAATATTAATTTCCCGGAGAAATGTTTTGAAAGAAGACCTGGTTATTTAACATTTCTTCATATGCTAAATATTTATAGGACACATATAATCAACATGCAGAATCAAGAGTCACGTCCAAAAGCTTAGATATATTTTTATTTCTCTGACAATGTTTTGCTGAGACTAATCTAATCATAGAACACTGCAGAAAAAAGAGAAAAAAATGCCTGCTAAATAAAAGCAAAGGAATGGCAGCTAAAGAGGAAACAGCTTTACAAAATCCAAAGAAAAAACTGGGAATGGAATAGGAACATTTTGACTGAAATTCTTGATTGCAGGATCTTTTTGTATTTTTTTTAATATTTGAATTTGCTAAATGAACTACCACAAGATGTCTGCCTTCCCACCATTTTTTCATATTTATTAAGCACCAGTATTTACCTCTAGTACAATGCATAGCATTTTTTTGTTTCTTTGTTAAGATTTCCCTTTCCACCAGGAATTCAAGGTGATGTATTGCTTCTCCAATCTGAGGACGTTTACACTTCCCATCCGCATTGTATATTTTTTCCTCCTTTCTCAAGTCAGTTTCAGAGTTATGAATATATATATATATATATTTAATTTGATTTATATGCCGCCCTTCTCCGAAGACTCAGGGCGGCTTACAATGTGCTCAGCAATAGCCTTCATCCTTTTGTATAGTTATACAAAGTCAGCTTATTGCCCCCACAACTGGGTCCTCAATTTACCTACCTTAGAAAGGATGGAAGGCTGAGTCAACCTTGAGCCTTGGCGAGATTCGAACCCTGTAGTAATTGCAGGCAGCTGGTCTTAATAACCAGCTTAATAACAGGGTGCCTTAAACCCCTGTACTACCAATATAAGTTTAATGCATGATAAATTTAAGACAAAGACAATCTTCACAATCTGGCTGCAGTAGCTTTTGTATGAATACTCAACCCCAGGCACATTCTGCAGTGCATTTTGGGGAAGCTCACATCTAATTGTATTTTGCTGTACAAATTGCATTGTTGGTTTGGGTGGGGGAAAGTCTTACCTTTCATAGTCCCATCAAAAAGTATATACAAACAATAATTTCAAAGCAAGAGGGAGGGATTTGGTAAATGTGGAACATGCATGGGATGGCTTGGGAAGCTTTAACATGGTAGCTTGAAGAATGTGGTCTGTCCTCTGTGGGCTTGAACGTATTTAATTATAACACTCCCTAAACAAATTCACATACAATTATCTATTTCAGGTGGTGTTAGTGCTGCAGTAGGTTATCCATTGGATACAATAAAGGTATGTCAGCCAGTTTCTTAAAAGTACTATTTTGTGTATAATCCCTACCACTTGGGAAACTGTGTAGGTTTCTTCTTTGTGACTGAGTTAGCACTTTGTGCAGCTGATGTTTTGCTTAATAAACTATATTTTACAATCCACTGTGGGTGGGTGCACATAGTGTGCCAAGTCAAAAGCAAACAAATCATATAATGGTTTATCTCATTGTGTACACAATTTTTTTTTTCTTTTTCAGGTAAAAGCCCTAGGGTGAGTTAAAGAATTTAGCAGAAGGATTTCCAAAGTTCACCCTCCTAATCCTGTCAGAACCATAGCAGACAGTTACAGCTCTGTTACTTGTGGTTAACTGACCTATACATGATTCTGGGCTTATAAATTGATGCATCACATTGAATTATAAACTTTCTCTGCCCTTCCTACATTTTCACAACATGCTAGGCCAAAATGTGGTTGGCTAATTAAAAATGTTCTTGGCTGACTTGGTGTGTTGCATAAGTACTGCTTGAGCTATAGATCTCTACTATTCTTCTTCAAAAACAAATTTTCTGCGCCTTTAACTAAGATAACATTTTTGTTCTTATTTTTTGTAAACAAAATGTATGTCTCATAAAATGCCCATTTGTGGTATCTCCGTTTATACATTTGATGTGTATTGTGGATTGCTTTACCTTGCTTTGGTAGGTGAGAATTCAGACAGAAGCACACTATCGTGGAATATGGCACTGTATCAGAGATATATATAGAACTGAAAGGGTATGTATATCTAAGAATAATAACTCTATCTTGATCAAAGAATCCGTTTTTTGCTTTATTACCTCTTAAAAAGCCTGACAATATTCCCACAAGGGAAATCTATAGATTTGCATGCAGTTTTTTTTTTTTTTTTAAATTTGATTTATATGCCGCCTTCTCCGGAGATTCAGGGCGGCTTACAGTGCATTAAGCAATAGCCTTCATACTTTTGTATATTTATACAAAGTCAGCTTATTGCCCCCACAAACTGGGTCCTCAATTTACCTACCTTAGAAAGGATGGAAGGCTGAGTCAACCTTGAGCCTTGGCAAGATTCAATCTTACTTTAATTGCAGACAGCTGGTGTTAAATTACAGAGCTCTGTCTGTTGAGCTATCCAGGCTCCAGTTCCAGATAATTTTTTAAAAATAGCAAGCTAAACACATGGAAAGTGTAGGAAACTTTTCCTCTAGACCCCTTTTGACTTCAGTTTCCTTCAACTGCAGCCAGGATGGCCAATGATGAGGCATTGTAGAAGTTGTACAAGGACCCCAAATTTATTAAATGTAATTTCTTACAATGTAATATGTAGCTACATAGAAAGAAGATAACATGCGGCATTGCACTAAAGCCTATTTAGTGCAAATATTTTACCTGGCTGTTTTTTGTGATTTACTGTTTAGCCAACTGAGTGACTTTGGGTCAGTCATTCTCTTTCAGCCCAACACATGTCACAGGTTGATGTAGAGAAAATAGGAGGAGGAATGAGTATTGTGTGTGTTCGCTATCTTGAGTTATTTATAAAAATAATAAAGGTGGAAAAAAAATAATATAATATAACTATGTGTGCCTACAGCTTTTTTTTTTAACCTTGCCTAGCAACAAAAACTCAAACTATTAAGCCATGGGTGTCTAATTTGATTGTGTCACATGATGTATCGTGACATATCACAATGTTTTTGCCTTTGCGGAGCCAGGGTGGGTGTGGCCTGTGTGTGACGCATCCGGCCCATGGGCTGCCAGTTTGACAGGCCTGTATTAGGCTGTACTCAATGAGTTTCTTACAAGGAATCTTATGTTTTTTATTCTTCTATTCTAAAAAGACGTTTCGCTCACTTTTCTGTTCCATTCAGGTGCCAGGTTTCTTCAAAGGCATTTCAATGACGGTTTTAATGGCATCACTGATTTCATCATTTTCATTTGGAATCTACAAAAACATCCTTTATAGTATCTGTAGAATACGATATGGCTCTGCAGACAGAAAACCATCAAAAGTGGATATATCTTTTGCAGGTTGTGTTACTGGAGCTGTCCGGGTAGGTTAAAAAAATAATAATAATGTGGATAAATCTATCTGTGGGCTGATGGAAAAGGATCTGTCACCATCTCCTATTTATCTTCAAATCTTTAGAAGTGAGATGGACAATCTGTGGTCCCACGTTCTGCAGTTTCCAACTATTTAGATGCAGAGAAACTACAAAAGCTGCATTCTAAACCATAAAATACATGTAATATATTAACTTCCCTTAAACTAAAATAAATCAGAAAAATCCTTGCCCTTTTCAGGTATATGATCCAAATTTTTCATTATGAACCTCTCACCACCCCCCCCCCCGAAATATTAAGCTGGTCCTCCCTGCTACTAAAATGTTGCCTATTCCTGTAGACCAGTGTTTCTCAACCTTGGTAGCTTGAAGATGAGTGGATTTCAACTTCCAGAATCCCCCAGCCAGCACCGCTGGCTGGGGGATTCTGAGCATTGAAGTCCACCCATCTTCAAGCTTCCAAGGTTGAGAAACACTGCTCTAGACTGTTACAGAAAATTTTCAGATATGCAAAATGGAAACATGACTGGAATATATATATATATATGTCTTCTTAAGTTTTCGCGGGTGTGTGTATGCAAAAAATTAAAATCTCGGGTGTTTTCCCACGTCATGTTAAATAAGTTAGTTAAAATGTTTAAAATTCTGGTTAAAATCCCAGTTTAAAATCTTCTAAAAATCCTTACAGAGCACTCTGCAAGGTCCTTTAAAACCTTAGCTAAAATCCTACCAGTACCTTAAAACTTTTTCTTTATAGCAATGTTTCGACAGGCTCACAACCCTGTCATCTTCAGGCTCTTATCTAGTTTAGAAGCTGTGGGTGTGTTGCAAGGTCGGAGCTGTCACTTTTCTATGTTTCCTGCTGCAAACTATGTCAGCAGCAGCAAACATAGAAAAGCGACAGCTTCGATCAGTTTTAAGGTACTGGTAGGATTTTAGCTAAGGTTTTAAAGGACCTTGCAGAGTGCTCTGTAAGGATTTTTAGAAGATTTTAAGCTAGGATTTTAACCAGAATTTTAAACATTTTAACAACTTATTTAACATGACGCGGGAAAACACCCGAGATTTTAATTTTTGGCATATACACACCCGCGAAAACTTAAGAAGACATATATATATATATATATATATATATATATATATATATATATATATATATATATATGAATATATTTTGGTCAAAAGGATCAGGTATGATACATGAAGTTGAGCTAGTGTCTTCCAAGTTGTGGGCAGCAAGATCTGATTCTAATATGTATCCTAATTCTAATCTATATTCTAACTCTAACTCTTAATTATATTCTCTAGGTTGTGCTAATATCACCTGCAGAAATAGCCAAAGTAAGATTACAGATCCAGAAAGAACCATATTACTTGATAGGATCATCTCACCCCTTTGACTCCCGACCTAAGTATCAAGGTTCCTTGCATTGTTTGAGGACAATAGTCAAAGAAGAAGGCCTTGCAGGTCTGTACAAAGGATCTTCGGCTCTGTTGGGCAGGGATTGTCATTCATGTGGAGCATATTTTCTCACCTACTCGGTCCTGTGTGATTGGCTTACTCCAACTGGTAAAAACGAACCAGGTATGTGTATTAAATGGGAATAATCTGTTTCAGAAGTTTTAGATGTCTGTCTTGCCTGTTTGGGTCATGATAAATGAATATATATTCATTTCTACCTTGCATTTTTCTTTGTCACCCTGTGGTATACAAACTTTTTAAAGCATCTTTAAGGATACTGGGATGCAGTGGCTCAGTGGCTAAGATGCTGAGCTTGTCAATTGAAAGGTCAGCAGTTCAGTGGTTTGAATCAGTGAATCAGTTCAGTGAGCTCCCGTTACTTGTCCCAGCTTCCGCCAATTTAGCAGTTCGAAAGCACATAAAAAATGCAAGTAGAAAAAATAGGGAACACTTTTGGTGGGAAGATAACAGCGTTCCGTGCACCTCTGGCATTTAGTCATGCCTGCCACATGACCATGGAGATGTCTTCAGACAGTGCTGGCTCTTTGACTTTGAAACAGAGATGAGCACCGCCCGCTAGAGTTGGGAATGACTAGCACATATGTGAAAGGGGAACATTTACCTTTTAAGATCTCTCAGATCTCTGCCAGTGTTTACATGGCCAAATATTTTTGTACTAGGAATGATTCCATAGAGGTGTAGGATGTTCCTCTGCCTGATCCCAGATATTGCAAATTCCCACATCCTACTTCCACAGAGTTAAACAAAGCACTTTCCAAGGATGTCTCTTGGAGAACTTCAGAATCAGAATAGAGCTGGAAGGGACCTTGGAGATCTTTTAGTACAGCCCACCTCAAGCAGAAGATTCTAAACCATTTCAGACAAATGACTGTCCAGTCTCTTCCTAAAAACCTCCAGTGATGAAGCACCAACAATGTCTGAAGGCAAGCTGTTCCTCTGGTTAATTGTCCTCACTGTTAAGAAGTTTCTCCTCAGTTCCAGGTTGCTTCTCTCCTTGATTAGTTTCCATCCACTGTTTCTTGTCCTGCTTTCTGGTGCTTTGGAAAATAAATTGACCCCCTCCTCTTTGTGGCAGCTTCTCAAATATTGGAATAATACTATCATGTCTCCCCTAGACCTTCTTTTCTCTAGATTACCAAACCTAAATCCTGCAACCTTTCTTCATATGTTTTAGTCTCCAGTCCTTTAATCCTTTTAGTTGCTCTTCTTTTTACTTTTTCCAAAGTCTCAACATCTTTTTTGTAATGCGGTGACAAAAACTGGATGCAGTATTCCAGGTGCGGCCTTACTAAGGCTTTATAAAGTGGTACCAATACTTCATGTGATTTTGATTCTATGCCTCTGTTTATATTTAATCCTTCTTCTTTATATTTAATTTTAATCCCATTTTTTTCACGATGCTCCTTGGTTTTTATAAGAGGATGTTGCAGATCCTTTGCATATAAAATAAGGTAAAATAAGCTTAATGATCATTCACATAGATTACACGGGTTGTGTAACATTGTTAAAGTGTTTGTTACAAAATTCTGTTTGTACTCTTATGAAACTGGTTGACAGAGGCTGTGTTCTCTGATGTCATTCACCAGCTTTTCCTGCATAAAGGATTTTTTTAAAAAAAGTTTTGTTCTCTTGAATTTACAGTAACTAATGCTGTGCATTTAAAATTTAAATTATTAAATATGCATATATTTTGCAACGGTTCATAATTTATTGTAAAAATTGACATACCAGTATGACTTTAAATTTCCATATCTACCTGTTACTGAAGCAGCAAGAATTGTGCAAGGATTTTTCAAATTGTGATTTCTTTTCTTTTCTTTTTTTATTGGTGAGCACAAAAGGAAGTTGTATGAAGTGACATATAGATATGGTGGAAGCATGGATGATTTACAAACATAGAAAACTTTGAAGGGGTTTAGTAAATGGTGTAGATATAAACTTAGTTTAGCTGTTTTGGCCTAATATTGTTTACCTGGAAAGGGAATGGGATGAAGGATATGTATATGCTCAATAAGTGAGGGAAGAAGGCCCAAAGGCGCAAAAATTTTGGAATTTACTAAAGAACTGGCTGGAAGAAATTTTGTCAACAAATATAGAAGTCAAATAAGTTATTTCTTACTTGGAATTATAGAAAGAAAATATAAGAAAGATACAAATTATTTATTACTGCATATACTCCCAGCGGCACGAATAGCCTTCGCTCAAAAATGGAAAGAGAAAGATATTCCAACTGAAGAGGAAATATTACTGAAAATTTTTAACTGTGCAGAAATGGACAGACTCACTTTGGAACTCAAGGATAAAAGCGAAACTAAGTACTACAAAATCCGGGAATAATTTTATGATTGGATAGATAACAAGAGGGTAGCCAAGACAAATGTATAGTGTTAGAACAAAAATATAGATGTTATTATAGATAAATGTATGTTTAAGAGCTAAATAAATATACAGAAATAAGGGAAAAAGTATTAATATCATATTATGTTTAAATAATGAACAAAGCTTAAGAACTATATGTTTATATGAGTATAATATTATTGTAAAGTGACGGAAGATGTTTGGAACCAGTGATGTCATATCTATGTCCAATGTTTTTTTAATTCTGTATTATTAATAAAAAACTTTTTAAAAAATAAGTGAGGGAAGAAGGGGTGGAAAAAGTAAAAAAATAAAATAAACATCTTCAAGCAGCAGCCCTCATTGCCCCTCCTTAATTCTGGGGATGATTTCCAAAATCATTTTAGATCTTAAGGAAAGAGCCTACTGTAAAAAAAAATGGATTTGTGTATTACTGTGCAAAGAAGCTCTCATCTATGGAAGTGAAGGGAAGGTACAAGAATTATAGGAGTAACAGCTTTTCTGAGTACGAGGCATAGAAAATGATTATTCATTATGGTAGGGAATTGAGTTAAGATTTCTTTTTTGCTTGCCTTAAGGGTTTTCTTTTGGTTCAACACCCTTGCTTGCTTGAGCAATACAATCAGCTGTCAGAAGAAGAATAAATAATAATTGAAGAGTTGGGTTTAAAATTGCATCGGAAGTATGATGGTGAAGGTGTGGATTCAGGTTGCTTCCCACTATTGTTACTTTTACTAGTAGGGTCGCAGGGTCATTCTGGGTGCTTATAAACCAAGAAAGAAATGAACAAATAGATAAATATTACTGCCCACCCTCTTCCTACCTGTTGCCCTCCAAATAACCAGTTACCAGAATTTATCCAGCCAGCAATCCCAAAACACTGAGAAATGCTGACACTCTGGCTAACAACTTTTTATAGCAGATGACAAAACTGTAATAAAGTTTTATTTAAGGTTAAACTATAACAGTTTGAGCCTTGAAGAAAATCACCAGATTCTCCCCTCATTGAAGTGTGTTGCCTTGCAGGGGGGGAGGGAAACCTCTAATAATCTGGCTCTCACAGTATATTTGAATTTACATTGTAAACAGATTACTCAAATCTGTGACACAATCCTGTAGCTTATTTTAACAGAAGATGATAAAAATCAAAATGAGATGAAGACAGTGAACTTTATTTGGAATTTTTCTGCAAACAACTCAGTCAAATGTAGGTAGTATTTGAAGAGGGAGGAAAACTACTGTCACATACTTGAAAAAGGGGAAGCATGATGATTAATAGAAGTAGAGAACGTGTTGAATGCCTCATCTTGTGTTTCACAATAGGAATGTCAGGCATCTTGGGCATGAATTATGGAAAGCAGGTCAAAAAGACATTATGACATTTTTATTTTAGCTATGCCTTTTATCTGATAGTTCACTTATGGAGGGGTAGTTGTTTTTTTGGTTTAATATATGATACATGGTATGAAGAGTTATGTCAATATAGCAAAGTATCTCAAATTCTTCTTAACATTCAGATTTGATTACAAGTGGTCATTCTATAATGTGTTTAAATATTGTTATTTATATGGTCTATCCCAATATCCAGGATCCAAAGGGGCCACCCAGATGCCCTTGAAAAATGTTTGATAATCTCCATGAATTTGTTTAATTTCTTTTTGGCAGCCATATCAGGATACTATCATCAAATTCTGTAGTCACACATTTCATGTGTGTGTGTTAGATGGAGTTTGATTCGATAATGAGGATTATCAAAGCCATTATCAGGCCTGGAAACCATCTTTTGCCTTGAGCCTTCAGGCCTGCCACATTTAATATTGTGGGAAACTGGGAGGGGGGATTGTATGGAGCACAGGAGATATATAGTCATAATAACACTCCTTTCTCAGAGAGTCAATGACATCTTGCCTTGCACCTAGAGGGGTGTGACTGGGAGGCATCTCCATTGCATTGATTGGACCATGTGATGGGTGTGTGGGTGCAGGGGAAAGGACTTGGACTTTCTTTTGGGTGGGGAAAACTTGGAAGCTTTCAGATTCCGGTTTTCCCAGATGTGTCAATATGACATCTCTAATAAAAGTTGAGGAACTTCAAGCCTCAGAGTCTTCTTTCATTGGAGGTGTTACTTGGAACCCTGAAGATTGAAGGTCTTTTCTTTGCTTGGGAAAAAGACACAGTGGCTCATGTTTTGCCTTAAAGTGATATTTTATGAGGATTATATTAATTTACATAGTGCTTTGTTTACCCAAAGGAAGATGACACTGAGTTTAAGATCATCCTCTCAAAAAAGATAAAAAACAAAAACAAAAACAAAACTTGTCACCCTTCACTTCATTCAGCCAATATAAGAAACCCTCCTATGTTAAGGTGGGAAAATGGCTTTCTTTGAGGTACTTATAGTAGTGTTAATAGAAAGTTTGGGATATTTCTTTTACCAACATTTGGGAGTTTTGGAGTATTAATGATAAGTTACCCTATTTATACTTATGTTTACAGACCTGTGGGCTGTGCTTCTATCTGGAGGCTGTGCTGGTGTTCTTGCTTGGGGTACAGCAACCCCAATGGATGTCATTAAAGCCCGAATGCAAGCAGATGGTGATGGGCAGCGTAAATATACTGGACTAATGCACTGTGTCAGAGACAGCATAAGGGAAGAAGGAGTAAGAGTTCTTTTTAAAGGCCTTGGACTAAACTCGCTTCGTGCATTTCCTACAAATATGATGATATTCTTAACTTATGAAGCCGTTCTTAGGTTTGGGAAACATTTGGAGAAATGAAGATTTTATTTCAGCATTATTCCATAAGTGGTTGCCTATTTTTAAAGCCAATTTATTTAAATATTTTTTTTTCAAAACACTCTTGTGATTATAAATTATCTTTATGTTTGCATATTTCTGAATTGGATGTATGCATTAAAACTTTATTATGCTCTCAATAGCTTTTTTTGGTGTGTGTTTGTATAGAATGAGTGGAATAAATTAGGATGTTTTTGTTTATTTTATGAGCTATAATTACAAACAAGTTAATGAGTTCACATTGCTAGAACTACTGATCTTCTTGCAGGAGCTTCTTGTAGGAGCTGAAGGCCTACTGTAGCTTGTTCCTTTAATCAATCCAAGAGGGTCAGAATTGTATCTCAATCTTGACTGTATTTTTTTAATTGATTAAATATGCTTTTAAAAATGACTCTTTGAAGATTAAAGACACTGTTAAAAATAAGATAACATGTCAATCGTAGTCTGAATCTCACCTAAGTTTAAAAATCATTGGAAGGGGAAGGGGCGAGGGAGGGCTTGTTTACATTTAAACAATGACTGTGTTGCCTACTTCATTATGAGATGATGACAACTAGCTTCCTTGTCAAGGGAATTGTTTCTGAATCCAAATAGTACGTTAATTCTTGACACTATAAAAATTCTTGACACTATAAAACTTGGGTGTTTAAAAAAAAAGTTTTGCACATATTTAATTTTGTGTTATGTGTTGCATTTGTCTTGACTGTGTCTCAATCAAAGAGTAAAGCCATCTTCAGCCATTTACAATTCACTTACAATATCACAATGGTTCCCCCTGCCCTGCCAATCATTTGTCTCCTCTCTTTCTGTAGTGTCAGAAAAGGAAGGAATTCAAATACCCAGGAAAGGCATAAATAAATTCAAATACCCAGGAAAGAAAACTTTTGTATGTCGGATGCTCACCCATTATAAACTCTTGGGCTGAAAATACTCAGAATCGCTCCAACTCAGGAATCCCGTGTTTTTGGACTGACACCTAGAATATAGGTCAATTGGCAAATCTAGAAAGTCAGGTCATGGGGAAAAAAAGCAGAAACTGGGCTTGAAATTCCTTCATAGCATGGGAAACGCTACCGGTAGTGCATTGTTAGTTTACAGATTCAAGTAGGAAAAAAGTAAATCAAAGTAAGAGGTTGTAAAAACAGCATTTAACTGTTTTTACAGATTACAATTGATTAGCATAAGGTTCAAAGGTGGAAAATGGAAGAAAGAAGACCTTCTGGTTTTCTGGATCATCTACAAATGAAGGTCCAACAGGGCTCTTTGAGAAAAATCAGTTTGGTTCTATGGTTGTGACTGTCTTGTATAGAAAGGCTCCCACAAAAATTTCAGCACTTGCTTGGCAAAAGAAGAGTGGTGTTGAAATAATACCCTTGCCACTCCATTCAAAGGATATCTAACAAAAAGGGAAAATTAAGAATGCAACTATGAGAATGCCAGATTTATATTGTAGGATTTAAAAAGAGAATGTTCCTTAAAAGTTCAGGGTGTTGTTTTTTAAAAACATTTTGCCTGAATTTATGACCTTTTTTCCAACTACAATACCTACAATAAGGTCCTTCCAACTCTTTCAAGCCATAGTGTGCACTAGTAAAAAAAATAATTCCCACAACTCCTGATGAAGAGGCAAAACTCTAGCAAGGAAAAATCGGCTATCCCTTTTTTTAAAAAAAAAAATTGCCTTTAGTCTCTCATATACTGTAATCTCAAGAACATCCTTTTCATGTTGTAAAACCCCGTCCTACAGCAATGTTTCTCAACGTTGGCAATTTTAAGATATTTGGTTGGGGAATTATTCTGGGAGTTGAAGTGCCTACTACTTAGTGGTTGAGTGTCAAGGTTGAGAAATGCTGCCCTAGGGCGCTCTGTATCTGTCAATGCTCTTATTAGCATCTACTGCTCCTGAAGGAGAAAGCATTGTAGCCCTGTCAATCTCCTTTTTCATTCTGCTTTGGAGATGTATTCATGATTTACTCCTTTTGTTTTCTGCTTGATTCACTTTTATGATTGTGATTCAACTACAACTGTCTGCCCAAGAAATGTATATAAATCACCTTTGGACCAGTGGTGAAATCCTGCCGATTCTGCCCGGCTCGTGTGAACCAGTAGCGGCAGTGGCGCATGGTTCGGTGAACTGGTAGCGGCGGCAGCGTGAGGCTCTGACCACCCACCCGGAAGTTGTTACTTCCTGGTTTTAACCAGGAAGTAACCCTTTTTTGATCCTCTGTGCATGCACAGAAGGTTTTGCGCAAGTGCAGAGGGCCAAAAATCATATGTGACGATGTCATGCGTATGTGTGCAGCGCGTGCACTTCTGAACCGGTAGGGAAGGTAAGTAGATTTCACCCCTGCTTTGGACCCTGTGCGATAAAAAAAGAGAAGTTGTCTTCTACTTTAAATCTTCTGTTTTCTCTTAACAGTAGACAAAGCTGATTGATATTACCATGCTGCTGTCTTGAATATCACCTGAGATAACAATGCCCCTGCAAGATCCAGCCCGAACACCTGTTCTGCACCCCTATAAAAAGTATTATGTATCTTACTTTCCACATTGTTCTGAAGTTAGGCTATGCAAAGGACATTGTGGGACATAACGTTTCTCCCCAACCCCGGTTCACACTTATCTACCATAACAATTTATATAAGAGGCAGCACCCCAAGGAAACTTTGGAAAGAGATTCCTTATATCTAGAATTAGATTTGCCCAAAGCAGTTAAATTAAGTGATGAATAATTGGTGAGCAGAAAGCATTAGGTTGACAGGACCAATGCTCTGATCTGAGAATAAGGAACTCTCAAAATGGCCCCATCTAATGCTGCATTTTGTTGACCTATTTTTCTAAAAGACACAGCTTTTCTCCTCTTTGTAACAACTCACCCCTGCATGGCTACCGTTTAAACCTTACTTAAAGTGTGCATCTATTCCTTTTAGGTCTTTCTATTCAAACAAATAAGAACATGAACTGCTGTACTATGCAATTTGCTTATTAAAGTTGATACAGAAAATGTGCAGGTGATATAGACATTGTTGTACCTCCAAATACTGAGTTGTAAGAATTTGCGTTGATTTTGTTCCATTCATTGGTAATAAAACAACACAGATGTCTTCAGAAATAGGAAAATCGCAAGGTCATCAGCCAAACAAAACCTACCTAATTTAATTTTCGGTATATACTACATATTTTGGTGATAATCCACAAGATGTTGAATAAAAAGATTCATGCTTTTTCAGGATCTTTTACAAGAATCACTTTGAAACCCTTAACTGGATTCCATGTACATCTTAACTATCTTATTCAATTCAACTTATTCATTTATAAACTGTAAAATTTATTGATACTTACACATTTTTAAGGAATTTGGCATTAGGGAACCATATCAACATTACAATATATTGAGGCCGCCAGGTTGAACAGCATGCATATTTACTATGTATAACAGTTTGCTATTTACAATAACTTACTGTAAGAAGAGACACACTAGCAAATTTAAAGAACTTTACAGCTTTTGATTTATTTGCATGTGTGCATGTGTGTGTATTTGTATGTATGTATGGTGAAATTATGTTCCACAAGATCTTAAAGTTTTATTGTACATCACCTAGGAATTGTCTTTATTACTAAGTCGTTCTACAAAATGATCAAGTATGGTAATTTTCTGTTATTTTTAAGTGGGACTTTTAACAATAGTACTATTGAAGAAAAAGTGAAAAAGAAAATATAAATGCACAAATGTACACTGGATACATTCGTTCCATCTTTCTCCCCACCACTGTATCTTACTCCACCTCCCTCTCCCTCTCTCTCTAATCTCCATTATTTACTCAACATAACTGTGCCAATTTCTTTTTTTTTGCCCCAAAGCAGATGTACAATAAGTAATTGGAATTACTTATTGAAGTAATTCAGTAAGTAATTGAACTTATTTCTCCATATATGCTGCATTAATATGTACCATACCGACTCAAAAGGAAGAGGAATCTGAACTTCAGACAATCTAGACAAACCCACATAAAGAAAGAAAAAAAAGGAAGTGATTAACGTTTCCAAATTCTCTATCTAGTCAGCCTAGGATTGACAATTTCAGCTAAAGCAGCCCTGAAGATTATTTGTGCCGAATACATAGGGGCATCTGATACCCTTATATGTAGTATGTATGTCAAAATCTATAGTTCAGAAAAGTTAAGATGAGGCAAAACGATAAATTTATATTAAGAGAATAACCTCATATAGAAAATTGATTCCACATTTCATATTTTCACATATAACACACATGTCCTCCTCTCTTTCCAGCAAAAAGAACCAAAATAATAAATTTAAATCCAAATCCAGCATGAAAATAAGACTGAAGGGAAAAGAGTTGTTCTGGGAAAAGAAGAGAATTGAGTTTTTGGGTGGTGGAAGGGATGGCGAAAAGGCAAGAGTCAACTGGACAGAAAGACAGAATAGAGTCAAGTACTGTGTTATAAAAAAATTAACAAGAAAAACAGTTTCTCTTGAAGGGGTGAGAGCAATCTTCAGATTAATTTGTCCTGATGTCATTTACATTTCCACCCATTCTCTTGTTCCCAGGGGCTTTTATTTTTGTCAGCAAAACTAAAATCAATCCTAATTCCAATTCACAGCTAATTGGGGAGTGGTGGTATAAAACCAATTCCCAAATCAATGCACATTAATGTATGGATTTTTCAGAGAGATTTAATGCATAAATGCTCTATTTTCCTGAAAAGTATTTTTTTTTCACTCAAGCAGAAAAAGTAAGCTGGAATAAAGAAACATTCTATTATCATACAACCTTTGTTGCATAAAACATATCCTATTACAAAATTAAACAAGAAATAGACTGGATATGAAATTTTTTTTAAAACACAAATAGCTTTTAGAAATGCTGCTAAGGCATAGAAATAATGTGAGCAAATATTTATGGAACAGAGTCTTCCTGAGTTGTAAACATTACAGTCTTATATAATCTCACTTCTGGTACATTGCTTTGCACAAATATATACATATGTTATTTCACAGGATTTGCTGCTATAAAAGAAAAATGTCAAATCACGGGCAGCAGCAGCATAGAACAATTCTATTGACTTCCTTCAAGTTCAAATCAGGATTGTTGTTCCCCGATTCATCAATACAAGTAGAACATTGAATTAAACGTTTTTGGATCAGTAGAGATATCCCATCTGATTCTTCATAATCTTTCCTAGATTACCTCCTTCTTGATAAACTGGGATAATGTGAGATGGATAGTCTCACTACTAAATGCATTGGCAGTTGGCCAAATGACTGTAGCCAACATGTGGTCCTGAATGGGTCTATGTTCCCTCGAAGAGAGGTATGCAGATATCTCAGGGTTCTTTCAGGGCCCAATAGTCTTTGATATCTTTGCAAATTATTTAGATGAGAGAATTGAAAGAATGCTAATGAAATTTGTCAATGAAACAAACTGGGAGAGATTGTTTACACCACAAAAGACAGGCAAAAGATTCAAAAGGGTCTTGAAAAACTTGAACACTGAACCCCCATCCAAAAAATGTTCAATGATGACCAAATGTTAAGGTTCTGAATTTATCTTAGGAGGAAAAGGGATCTGGATGTCTCGATAAACTACAGGTTAAGCAATACGGGACAGCTGCCAAAAGGGCCAATGCACTTTTTGGCTGTGTAAATAGACATATAATGTCAAGATCATGAGAAGTAATAGTACTACTATATGCTGAACTGGTCAGATTGCATCTGGAATACTGCAGTTCTAATTGCCATAACATAAAAAGAATGCTGAGGAACTGGACACAATAAAGAAGAACAACAAATATGGTAAGGAGCACAGAGGCGAAATCCTATGAAGAATTTGGTCTTTTCAGCATAAGGAAAAGAGAGCTAAGGCAAGGCATGACAGCAGTCTACCAATACGTGAAAGAATGTCATGGGGCAAAATGTGTGGATTTATTTTCCACAGAATCTGAGGATAAGAAAAAACCCAGAATGAGTTGTTTTACCAATGAGATCCAAACTGGAAATAAGGAGGAATTTCTTGACTGTAAGAGCTGTTAAGCAGTGGAATAGCCTGCCTCCTGAAGTTTGATGAAGGTACTCCATCACTGGAGATTTTAAAGAAAAGATTGGATACCCTTTGTCCAGGATGGTATGAGGATTCCTGCACTGGGCCAGGGGTTGGACCAGAAGTCCTCCAAGGTTCCTTCCAACCTCTATTATTTTATTTAATAGAAAAACAATGGAATCATTATTACTGTTTCCATCCAAAGCCAAGAATCTATATATAGGATAAGCTACATTCTGAAGATTACTTTTTGTTGAACCATTACACTAGAAATATAGTCATTTGATATAAACAAAGCAAAACAGAAACAATCATATCCTTTGAGATCTAAATTTCACTGATATCATGGAATAGCTTGACATAACTAGAGCATTCAGGATGCTTGGAAACAAAGACAAGAGGAGAACAATTTCTACTCTAGTAAATTTCTTATTGCTCTTAGGAAATAATTGGTTTTTTTGGTTAGAAATACTATGTACCATGATTTGGCAAAAGTCAATTAAAATTTCAATATACTTTGACTATTTCCCAGCTAGATATCATTCAAAGAATAAACTGTTCTGTCTTTCAAGCCATCATATTCTTTTGACTGTAAAACACATGAATACTTCACAATTTTAGAAAGACAGAACCATAATTAGTATAATGAGATGTTTGAAAATATATTGTCTGTAACAAAGAATTTCGAGTAAAGTTAGAGATGAAACAGGAAATCCTACTTGATATAAAAATGTTCCAGAGAGTTGGATTCTTTATTAAGTCAATTTTCTTCCTATCAACATGTTCACTGAAACTAGGTATTTTATGGAAAAACAATCTTCTCCAGGAAATAAATTACCATGCTAACCTATAAAGTCCAAATATTATCTACAATTAATTTCTGTTTCATGTGTCAAGTACAGACACATGGTTTTCTCACATAACCATTAATTGAATATGAATAATTTAATAATTAAAAGCAGTGCTCTTTATGCCTGTACATAATTAAGGCAAAAAAACAACAACGAAGTACAATAACATGTGATCTTTATGTACTGATAAATTAACATGCAGTTGTAGAATTAGTAGTCGAATGCCAGCTTCCGTGGGGTCATGAATTGCTTCACCATTTCATCAGTGATCTGCTTTCGCCTTTGCTGGTGAGCCGCAATCAAGGGCTGAAGAGTTTCAATCAACACCTTCTTGAGTTCTCCTGTCAGCAGGGCTCCACTTGTGTAAGCCTGCCAAAGAATGTCACAGTCAGAGGGAATGGTCATATCCAATAACATCTCCTGCTAATCTCCTGAAAGGTACTGTGCGGACATGGGAAGCACGCTGCCTTTCTTAACTAGAAGTATCATTTTCTCCGAAGGTCTTATACAACATCATAGAAAGGGATACTTTAGGCACAAGATAGTGGATTGGAGGTGCAATTTGATGACTCAGGAGCTCCTTCCAACTCCCTGAATAGTTAGCCAGGGCAGTGTTTTTAGGACTGGGAAGACACAGGATCAATTCAACTTTCAGACATGGAAATTGACTGAATGACTTTGGGCTAATCATTCTCACAACCATTTAGTGTTTGGGATAAAGAGCCGTGGTGGCTCAGTGGTTAGAATGCAGAACTGCAGGCTAGTATGGCTGCCTGCAATTTAGCAATTTGAATCTCACCACTCAAGGTTGACTCAGCCTTTTATCCTTTCGAGGTTGGTAAAATGAGGAGCCAGATTGCTGGAGGCAAGAGGCTGACTCTGTAAAACCGCTAAGAGAGGGCTGTAAAAGCACTGTGAAGCGGTATATAAGTCTAAGTGCTAGTGCTATAAAGAGGAAGAGAGGAGCACCATGTACACCACCTTGAATGCCTTGGAGACAAGGCACAATTTAAATATAAAAAAGTAACTACCTTTTAAATAATTATGCTGTATTCAGAGGAAACAATATTAAATTTATAGATGAAAAATATAAATTTTATATTTTATGAATGAAATGCTTTAAGAAAAAAAATCTTTATAGTTTGGCTCAGGAATCTGGCTCCTTGGGGTACCGAACCATGATAATCATCTCTGAATATTTTTCAAGATGAACAGAACATTTCAAAAAGAAGATGGCAATTACCTGCTTAATTTGTTCTAATCTGTCATCATCCTCAAGGAAGAAGGTGAGGTACATATAAGACACATCTACATCACAATTGCCACCATATTGCCTGTGCTCTTCAACAGTGTCTTTGCCACCAGAGAAGGCATGCTTATTAATCTGGAGCAAGATAGAAGAATATGTACATGCATTAGAAGTGGGGGAAAGCTTTTATATAAAGTAAACTTTATATATAATAAACAGCATCTATAGATTTTTTTCAATATTAATCAACATATTACAGTTAAATCTTATATAAGCTTCAGGTACCATATAGTATGCCGAAATTGCAAAGTAAAGAAGGCCACATCGAATCAAAAACAAATAAGAGCATATTAATCAAAAGTGAGTTACATTTCCACCCACCACCAATATGTTGGGTTCTATTATGGATTTTCCTTTGAATCTTTATGATAATGTTAAAATGATAAAACATAAAATTATGCTAATGATCCAGAAAAAGATAGAATCGAGTGATCTTTGTCAATCTGAAGATTAAACCGTTTATTTCGAACATTTTTGTAACTGAGGAAAAACATATTCAAATATGGCAACAGAAACTAGTGGAAAAAAAACCCAAAGTATTTTAGATATTACACATCTAAGAATTATGTTTTTTCCTATTAAACCTGTTCTGTGATTCATTTTTGTCCGAATATCATATTGGTGTTACTTTGCAAAGGGTCACGTGCAATCTCCTCCAGGGTATGACAATTGCATGTTACGAGATATGCAAAACATGGCTGATGAGGGAAGCCCACGCTCCTTAAAGCCAAGCAGACTGGGATTACACACCTTGATAATTGGTCTAGCAACTGTCAAATGATTTCATGGGGCCATAGAGAGATAGTCAGTCGCAGGATCCTTAGTACATTAAATATTGCTGTTACTTTAGCTTGCAGTGCAAAGACACATGATTAGTGTGAAGTATTTAAGGCTCAGCCTGCTTAAGAATATAGTTTTCAATATTTGCTACAATGTTCTTTGGGGAAAAATTGTGGAAGAAATGTAGAGCTGAAATGAATAGTCTGTGAAGACAAAGCAGCAAGCTGGAATTCAATAGCAACACAACCTGTGTGCAGCACTGGTCTCTTACCTTTGTTTTGATTTGCTTGGGTGTATCAGTAAGAAAGATGGAGGAGTTAGGATCGCTAGCACTCATTTTTGTTTGTGCTCCCTGCAAAGCTGGGAAGAAGACAGAATGCAGTAATGCTGGCTTGGGAAAGCCAATCCGAGGAGCTACATCTCTTGTCATTCTAAAATAGGGATCCTAAAAAAAAGGGGGAAAAAAAACCCAGAACAAAAAGCATCACATCATGAACCTGTTATAATGTACAGTTGCAAGAAAAAGTATGTGAACCCCTTGGGATTATGTGGAGTGCACCGTGAATGTTTACATGTTATGTTCAATTAAACCATGGCAACATCTAATGTTTGTGTAGCATTATTTTAAGCAGACTGTGTTTTTCTATTGTTGTGACTTAGATGAAGTTCAGAGCACATTTTATGACCAATTCATGCAAAACTCCACGTAATCCCAAGGGATTCACATACTTTTTCTTGCAACTGTAAGTCAGGAGAGGAAGAGCACTACAAATGGCACAAAGTGTTGGAAAACTTAAATTTCCTTAAGTTAAATTGTGTAAAAAGGATAGAAGCATGGATTAAAGGCAAGCTGCAGCTAGAGATCTGCAGAATTTATATCTAGCTCTAATAGTTACTCTCACTTTTTGTAATGGATTTGATGGAAGTTGTTTAAAACATCTCTAGTAGTTTTCTTACCTGATCAATTGCACATGGGATCAAACACTGGATATCCTTCCTATTGTTGAAGATCTCTGGAAATGATGAGCTAAAGGATGGAGCTGCTTGAATAGCAGGAAAACTTATTTTTCCTAGGAAAGCACAAAATACTCATTTGTCCAGTAAAACATAATGAAAAATAGATTGGTTAAACACAGAAATTAGATTTCAATGTTATTAGAAATGCTAGTTAGGAGAGGCCTAAAGTTAAATAACTTATTACATGTAAAGAATGTATATAAATATATTTCAGAATTAAACATTTAGCAGGCAACATGCGAGCAAATAAATATTTTAAAATCTTAGATAGTAATTTGAAGCATAACAATTGAAGCTGTTGTGTAAAATAGCTGTTACTTGGTGATGGTGATTTTTACCTGATGTTATGATCTTGGAGCCATTTCAATAACTGAAGTATTATTTTCCTTTTCTGTACACCATATTTTAACTGTCTAAACATTATCTAAGCAGAAATGACAATCTCCCAGGTTCAAGTACAGGACGGAAAAATCTGAGACCATCAAGTTCACAAGAACCCTCACCATTAGTAATGGTGTTTGAAGATGTTGTGAACTGTAGTTCAGCCATATATCTGAAATTCTCCATCTATAGTAGATTACAACTATAACAAATGTATATGTATATGTATACTATGCTTATAAAGCAAAGATGCCTCCAGTGAATTTACTTAAGACATTTTTATTTCATATCCACCCTCACAACCCCCTCCAAAAACTGAGGATAGTTTCTACATTAATTGTATCTCCAGAAAAATACCGTGAAGCATATAAAGCAAAGTTCATCATCTGTGGGATTCTTCATGGTTAAGTGAAATTTGAAACTGCTGTCCCTGGCATTAGTCCAAGATTCAAGCACTGTATTTCACTGTTTTACTTTTTTGAACCAGAACTTCAAGTAAGTTGTTGTTTCCAATATCTTCTATTAATTAATTAACAGAATTCTATCGTAACTCACCTATGCAGTCACTATCTGTAAAACCGAAGATTCCTTTTACTTGGTTGAATGTCACATGCTTTTGAACTTTAACAATATTTTCATAGAAGCCTACGCTTGTCCTGGGAAAAGGGCAGAGAAATCAAAATCTCAAATCACAACACAGAGAAGACTGTGTTATTGAGAATGCTCGTAGTCAATATTGCAATCAGGTATGACAAAACTTGGATGTTTAATATATTGTATTCAGAATTAAGTTTAAATAAAACTTAAGTTACTTTAGCTTTTTCATGAAGCATTTCCAAATTATTTTATTATAGATTTCACTTTACTATAAAGGTGCTTATAAGCTTATACAGATTTATTATATTTCATATTGTATTTAAGCCACAAAGAACTGTCATACTTTTTTCATTCTATTTTTTTTCTTCGGATAAAGGATCACCAACTGATTTCAACAAGCAAAGTTGTTTCAGTTTTCACCCTCCAAAGTTATTAATGACCACAAGATATTAGCAGAACTCATCCTGCTGTGTTCATCAGGTCAATGCAGCCTGGCAAAGGGCAGTCCAGGAATTGGGCCAGGTCAGCTCAAAGAGTTTAATATATTATACCTTCTAAGTTTGCAATCCTAGAATGTTAAAACTCTGTAGAAAACCACAAGATGGTTTTTCAGAGCCTAGCCAAACAATATACACAGCACAATTTAAGAACTTTTTTCTTTGAATAAAATACTGTTTCTTCTAAAGCTGAAAGAATTTCAAGTACTGCTGTAGCTCTATTTATTCCCCTTAATGCAATAAAATGTAAGAATTACATTCCAGTCATGACATTTGAATCTCTTCAAATGACTCGTTAGTATGATAAAGAAATAAAGGGTTATCAAACATACTTTTAACGGCAATAACTCAAAACAGAATTACCATATTTTTTGGAGTATAAGACGCACCTTTTTCCCTCCTAAAAGGGGGTGAAAATTTAGGTGTGTCTTATACACCAAGTATAGTCCCACCCACCCACTGGCCCCCACCCTTTGGCCTCTGCCTCACAGCAGTTACCTCCTTGCAAGCAAACAGCAAAAAAACCCAGCTCTTTTCAGCTTCAGCACAGCCTAATTAGCACAAGTTGATTGGATCGGCCTCCTGACTCTCAGCTGATTTGCTCTCAGCTGTATTGCCAGGGCTCTGCTGCTTGCTGCGAAGTGGTAAATTGTTGGAGCAGATGTTTTTTCCCTTGTGCTAATCAAACTATGCTGAAAACGAAAATGAAAGTAAAGCAGGCTATTTGCTGCCACGAGGCAAAATTGCTCAGAGGCAGAGGGAGATTTCTTTTTCTTCTTTTCCTCACCAAAAAAGGTAGGTGTGTCTTATACTCCGGTACGTCTTATACTCTGAAAAATATGGTATTCTGTAGAAGAATATTCTTTGATGGCTTTTATTTCAAAAAGCTTTTTTAAGCAGTGTTCTTTCTAAAACTGACACATGCCATATTATGTATTAGATTTCCTGAAAGAAAATTGGTTAAAGAAGCACCAGTGAACCGTGTTAAGGTTGCTGGATAGTTTAATATTACCTCAAAATGACTAATTTTGATCATTCAATTATAAAAAACGAGATCCTTACCCCATATAAGAGAAATCAGAAAAGATAAAAGTTTTATTAATGTCAAATCCACAGGCTATTATGTCCTTGATGTTTTCTATAGCATACTGGTAGGCTTTCTCAATGGTCAGATCTTTCCACAAATATTTCTCATCATCAGTCATTTGAATGACTAATGGAACATTAAATGTTTCTTGTAACCACCTAGTAAGAAACAAAACAAGTTTACAAAAAACTAGTGTTTCAAGGTAATTTCTAGTTAAATAATGTGATATGCAAACGACAAGTTAATGAACTTATTTACTATCACTTGGACAAATATTTTCTCAGTCAGCAACATTTATTTGAGTATACTTTTTGTTACATAGATAAACACCTGCCTATGAATATGCTAATAATAATGTGGTAATGCATATATAATTATTTTGCAAGAAAAATACATGTATATGATAAATTGTGGAAGTAGTTTATCTTGTAACTGATATGTATAACAAGCCATGTTGACATCAAAATGATATATGTATCTTTGTATCACAGTGTAAATGATATGACTGCATAATTATTTTATGACATTTGAAGCAAGTACATTAGACATGTCATTTAGGTGATGATGCCATGACAAACAAATATTCATTTTCCTGCCCAGTCCTTTAGATGTTCATGCTTCCTTGGAATGATAGTACCCTCTTCCTGCATAGTAATAGCTTTCATCTTAAAATACAAATCTATTTAGTAATGCCAATTAGTTTATTTCTATGAATACTACTGTACATAACTGAAACATTTTCTCCACATCATATCAATACATTGTACCTTGAGTTCTAATATTTGATTTTATTGTGCTTAATTGTGCATGTAATTTTCCTACAGCAGCAATTATTTTGGACAACTCATGCAATTACAGTACTTAAGTTTGATATTCAGATTTTGGGAATCAAATATTTCATTTTTTCCCCTGCAGCATTAGACATAACTTATGTCTCTAGATACCATATACCATACTTGGGTCATGCTATGACAGATATTAATAAATACTTTGCCCTGCCTGTGTAAAAACAACAAACTGCCTGAACAATCTCAAATAATAATTGTTCCTCTTATCTCCAATCCTTAAATGAAACTTGTTGGTTTCAAACTGATGCATAATTGAGTACCTGGCTGATTTCTGGAATAAGGCAGCACCTGACAGGAATGCTCTTGAACAGTCTTTATGGGAGTCATTGTATTAACTAAGTTTAGGATTAATAGATTTTGAATTCTACAATACTGATACCTTGTAAATCTTTCAAGAACCTCTGGAAATGAGCACTATATAAACTGAAGCCAAAATTGGATGCAAATATTTTTAATGAGCAGAAACATGTATGCATTAAAAATATTTGTATCCAATTTGGGGTGATTTCCCCTTCCCACAAACGTACCTTATATACAGCACAGTTCAGGAGAGTATACTAAAGTTCAAGAATTGTTTCCAGAAGAGACAAAAACAAAGAAATGATACTTCTGTAAACTTTTCTGTATATGATCTCAACCTCCATCTCCTAATTCCAGATCTCAGCAATTAGCATAATGCAAACATCTACCACTGAAATTAATCACATTTAAAATAAGAAAGCATTTAATAATAAAAAAAAAAACTTAGCAGAATTACTTACTTTGTAAACATAAATGGGATAAGGTGTCCAACATGCATTGTCTCAGATGAGGGACCTCTGCCTGTATAAAGGTAAAATGGCTTCTTCTGTTCATAGGCATCAAGAATTTGGTTCATATCTCTGGAAGAAAGTAAGGAAAAATTGTATGCTTTTTAAGGAAATGCCCAGTCAAATAAAAATAAATGAGAGAAACATGAACACATTTTAGTGATTACTTTGTATTTTAAAAAATACTATGCCATAATTTATATCATGTGACAACATTCTAGTTTTGAAATACAAGGAATGTAGAACCATCGTTTCCATTTCATGCTCAAAGTTTTAGTTTACTTTCATAGGGATGCTTGTAGAATAGTACTCAAAATATTAAGATGAATGAAAGAGGCATTTAGAAAGGGTATTTTGTTTGGTTCAAATAAGCTAGTGATAAAGCATACTTACCTATGAGAAAAGAAAATACCTCGCCGTAGAAAATGATGTGGTTTATGACCTGTAATTCTCTCTATTCTATTGATGAGGTCTTTATCAATTTTGCTACTGCCAAATCGAACTGAAAACAACAGAAATAGAGGCTAAAGTCTATACATGATGGTGAATAAATTAATGAACAGTACATCATAGAGCCCCATTCTTTAGAAAATAAATGGGAAAATAACTGAAATGTTTTGAAGATTGTACCACATGTAAATGATGAACACATAAGAGAACTACACTTGATCTCAAATGAAAGGTCAAAAATTCTTGTCGATTTGATTGGTCTCCTGAAATTCCCACTTATGATAGCTGGTCTTGACTTGAAAATTAACTGTACAATAACTGTTTGCTGACAGAACATGTCTACTTATGCAATTAATTAGATTTCAAGATACCTGTTTCAATCTATATTACCTTCATAATTCAGTAAAAATTTCATCCTCATGTCTGAATATACAGTATATCCTAAGATTTATGCTGTAAAATCTACTGAATACAATGCATATTTTGCTTTTTGAAGGATCAGTTAAACTCTACAGCAGCTGTATTATTTGGTTTCAGTCCTTAAATAGTAACATAAAAATGGGCTATTAATATTACTCATCCCCATTCCAGTGACACTGTCACATCCCATGATTTTTAGAATCTAAACATAATCGTGATTTTAAAAATTCTGAACTGAAAAAACATCCCTACACTGCTGCCCATAAAAGTAGGGAATTAAAAAGGAAACTTAATAAAGCTTCTCTGGGAATCTTGAATATTAAAGAAGCATAGAAGTTGAATCAGATCAAGGGTCAATGAATTTTAGCATCTTAACCACGACACGTTCATAAAACCCCACCTGCAGAACTTGAAGCTAGCGCCCCATCTGGCAACCAGGAAAGATAATATTTTATGAAAAGTGCTATTTGAAAATGAAGAACCAATTTTTACAACTTCAAGACTATGGGAAAAATAGGGCAGTGCCTAAAGAGCATCCTTAGAGTCTTTGTAAGTGTGCTGTATTTCAAACAACATTCCCCACCCCCATTGTATTCCGCTTTCTAACTCATTTAATCTTAATTTATATTAATATTTAATGTTTCAATGTTTTTAATATTCTGTACTTTCGCTTTTAGAATGTTGTTAAGCCACTCAGACAGTGACATGGGTGGCATATAAATGTAATAAATAAACAAATATGTTTTTTTAAGGTAATAGAACCCCACACACCTATAAGTTTATCATAGTCCACTCCTTTTGCATTGGATGTCTGCACTGTCCAGGGGTCCACAAAATCATCTTCTTCAACATTGTCTGGGCTGTTACTGACTGGAGTGAAATCTGTTGGAGGAGAATCTGCTTTATATTCCTGACCTGTTGCTGTTTTATAGGTTACTTTTAATGAAAGCAACAACTTAACCGCAGCATCAATTTCATCCTGGGAATAAAATAATAAAAAACCATAACAGCATTCATGTAAATTAAGTTTAGAGACACTGAACCTAGCAACTATATACATATATACATATTCAATGTTTTCAACATTTAGCATGCATAGAAATTACAGTGCAAAGACAAAAATCTGCATGGGAATGAAATAGCTGGTTCTAAAAAAAAAAAAAAAGCAAAAGAAAATTATCAAAACCACAATTACAGCCAAACGATCTGCTTGTGTAATGTTGAGCACGTCATTCAAGGCCTCTATTGCACTTTTTCCACTTGCAAAACAGGTACAAATATTTATCTATTTCATATGGGTACAGTGGAACCAAAAAGGAAAGGTTATTATAAGTATTCCATTTAAGATTGGAACCGAATTGCTTCACTTGTTTATCATGTCTTTCTTCAAAATCCAAGTATTTTTACAGAATGTTTTATTTATATGGCTGCCCGCCTCACAATATGATGCCTAATTCACTATATGGCTTGGGATAGTGCACAAAGATTAAAAATCCAACAGGGAAAAACATTAGTTCAGGATGGTAAATGATTCATTCTAATCCTACAATCACCTCAGTAACAAAATGTGCCTAACCTCCAGGCCTGAAAGTCTGAGAAAACAGGTCTTCAGTGACTCACAAAAGGCTAATAGGCTCGGGGTCATCCAGAATATCTTTGGGGGGGGGAGGGGATACTGTTCCACAAGGCAGGCTATGCTAGAGAGAAGACATGATTTCTAGATCCAATAAGTTGACATTGTTTAATAAAGGTGACCGGGGCATGTCCTTTTTGAAAAATTCTGAGAGGTGAGCAGAAACAGTGCTCACCTCTCTGAGGGAAAAAGGCAGCCCTGCATTGATTTAGGCTTAGCGTTTATCAAGAACAGCTGCTTTTGTAATCACCCAAGAAGAAAACCTGCCCTTGAAACTCTGCTTATCTCTGTTTATCATATCTGTGGAGTCCTTGGTATTCTCTGAGTTTGATTGCTCAGAGAGCACAAAGGACTCCACCGTTCAACCCTAAGATCAGGGGTGAAATCCAATTTTTTTCCCTACCTGTTCTGTGGGCGTGGCAGGGGAAGGAAATTATAAAATCTCCATTCCCATCCCACTCTAGGGGAAGGATACTGCAAAATCCCCATTCCCTCCCCACTCTGGGGCCAGCCAGAGGTGGTATTTTCCGGTTCTCCGAACTACTCAAAATTTCTGCTACCGGTTCTCCAGAACCTGTTAGAACCTGCTGGATTTCACACCTGCTTAAGGTGTATGCATATGTGTGTGTGTATATGTATGCAGTGGTGAAATCTGAACCAGTTTGCTACCAGTTTGCTGGCTGCGCATGCACATGCTGCGTGTGCATGCGCAGTTTGCAACAAATGTGTGCGCATGTGCCGTAGGCACCAAAAGGAGGCTTGGGAAGGCAAGTAGAACAACGGGAAGGGGGAAATCAGCTGTGGTGCGCGATCTTGGGAACCTTTTAAAAAACTTTTTAAAGCATTTTTTACTACCGGTTCGGGTGAATAGGTAGTAAAAAAATGCTTTAAAAAAGTAAATCGTGATCGTCCGAGCCTTTTTTTTACTTTTTTAAAGCATTTTTTTACTACCTATTCACCTGAACTGATAATAAAAAAATGCTTAAAAAGTAAAAAAAAAAAAAAAAAAAAAAAGTTCCGATGATCAACTCATCGTCGGAACTTTTTTAAAAACATTTTTTACTACCGGTTCGGCGAACCAGTAGCATTTTTTACTACTGGTTTGGGTGAACCGGCCCAAACAGGTAGCATTTCACTCCTGTATGTATGTATTTTTATTTATTTTATTTTGATTTATATGCCGCCCTTCTCTGGAGACTCAGGGCGGCTTACAAGGCATTAAGCAATAGCCTTCATACTTTTGTATATTTTATACAAAGTCAGCTTATTGCCCCCACAAACCGGGCCCTCATTTTACCTACCTTAGAAAGGATGGAAGGCTGAGTCAACCTTGAGCCTGGTGAGAATTGAACTCGCAGTAATTGCAGGCAGCTGGAAGCTAAATACTACCTTTAACAGTAGCATTAGTCTGCTGCGCCACTCA
Organism: Pituophis catenifer annectens; assembly: GCF_029215685.1. NCBI lineage: Eukaryota > Metazoa > Chordata > Lepidosauria > Squamata > Colubridae > Pituophis > Pituophis catenifer. The sequence continues at coordinate 312,308,681 of NW_027256881.1, forward strand.
GGCTCCTGTTTCCCCTAAAATAAGACGTCTCCTGATAATAAGCCCAATTGGGCTTTTGAGCGCATGCAATAAAATAAGACCCCCTTGAAAATAAGCCCTCCCCGAAAATATTTAAACGCATGCACAGCCGGTTGCTGCTATTTAGTCTGGTTTCCTTCACGCACCCCAAAATAATACCTCCCCGAAAATAAGACCAAGCGCTTATTTCGGGGTTCAAAAAAATATAAGACAGGGTCTTATTTTCGGGGAAGCATTGTATACACACACACATACACACACACGCCTATTGGAGCATCATATCTGACATGTTATAGTTGGAGCACAAACTGCACAATCCTGAGCCTAAGTTTCCTTTAGGTAGAGTGAATGAAAGTTGGAGGTAGAGTGAGCAAAATAGCTTCCTGTCTGCTACTTAATGAAAAATTTCATTTCCCTCTCCAAATTCCTGATAACATCCAGTCTAAGATTTTTCAACCTGGATTTTATAGAACTGTAGGGTTATACAAGAACCTGAATGGGTTTCTGTGAGACTAAGGTAGAAAAATAACTCTCTGCATGGGTCTGAGAAATATGGGGAGGATTTTTCCTTTAGTCTCTGGTAAGACAAAAGCTTTCCATTTAAAAACTCTTCGCTAGGGAGTAAGTTATTTCCCCTTCACAAAATCTTTGAATTCACTCAGCCTTCTCCTACCACACCATCACAGTGGAACTCATTGATTACTGAGATGTTTACTAATACTAATATATACCTAATTGCTTCAGGCTTGGAAGATTTCATATGCCACAATGGGCAAAGATCCGAAGGGCAGGTAGCAATTCTCAGTTTTCTAAGCAGCTAATTCACAACCTTAAGTTGTACAAGGCAAGACTGTATCCATCTTAGAACAGATAATACATTCATTGGTTACAGCTCTTACAGATTCTGTTAAAACTATTTCATCTAGATTGGAACAGATTTGACTGATTTTATCCATAGAATGTAATGCAGAACATTTACTATGTTCGACTATCCATAGAATGTAATGCAGAACTTTTTTTAACATTAGTAAAAAAATTTTTTTTTTTACTAAATCTACAGTAAAAATTTAGCAATTGAAAATAGGCTAGACAGATATTAAGTAAAGGAAAGCAAACAACAAAAAAATCTTTACACATTGCATTGTCACTGAATAAATCCTATGATGAATTCTAAATTTGTTCTTGCTCATTTTGTCATTTTTACTAGTAATTAACTTGCTGGGGAATAAGAAAAAGGTTTGAGAGACTCAGGGGGCAGACAAGTAAGTCATCTGTTTGTGACAATTTCATCCAAGTACTATTTGTGACTAGATAAGATGAAGCCAAGGATAGAGCTGGATCAGAGAAAATTTCCACTAGTGAAAGCCTTTGATGGTTTTCAATCACTTTCAACAATGTAAAAGAGCACTTTTGCTTACAGAAGAAATGCTCTGGATCTAATACTATATTTTATCAAGAAACTTAAAATTCAATTCTGGTGGCATGATGACAGAACCCCTCCCCCCCCAATCCAATTCAATACTCAATATTTTGTAGTAACACAATTTTATTACAAGGCAATTATTAAAATGTTTATATAGGTGGATTCCACAGAATGAATGAATGAAATACAGACACACACATATACATATAAATAAAAATTTCAACTAACAAAATACTGCTTTACCTTTGGTGCTTTCTTGGATTTCAGTGATCTGACATTTTCTCCTTGTGTAGCTATTTGTTCAAACAGTTCAAGAGGCTTAAGAGAACAAAAGTTTCCATTTGGAATATCTGCCATTTTAAGGAGTGTGGAAAGTCTTGTATTTTTAATTCAAAGTGCGTCGTATAATGTTTTATCCAGAAACTTCAAAACAGCAAGCTTGGAGAATTCTATAAGACAAATAATAAATATTAGTGTCTATTATCTATCTATCTATCTATCTATCATCTATCTATCTATCTATCTATCTATCTATCTATCATCTATCTATCTATCTATTACATAAGAATAATTAGTTTACAGGTAGCCCTTGACTTACGACAATTGGACCTGAAACTTTCATTGCTAAGTAAGGCAATTAAGTCATGCCTGATTTTATGATCTTTTTTGCTACAGCTCTTAAGTGAATCACTGTGGATAAGTGAAGGAAGTGAAACTGGCTTCCTCCAGCCAGTTTGATTTTGCTTGTTGGCTGGGAAAGTCACAAATGGTGATAATGTGTCCTTGGAACACTGCAACAATCCATGCCAGTTGCTAAGCCCTGAATTTTAATCACGTTGGTTGTGGAGGCATTGCAATAATCGTAAGTGCAAGGACTGGTTGTATATTACCTTTTTTCAGTGGTGGTGTAGCTTTGAATAGTTGCCAAAAAAAGGGTTGTAAGTCAAGGGAAATTTGTAGTTATTGATAAGATTAGTAGCACAATTACTAGTAAATGTAATTCTCTTAAAACAATGATACTGTTACTGTAATCAATGTCAGGAAGCCATTACATTTTAAAAACTTGTTTGTCAGCAAGGATAGATATTCCATAGCCTTTTTTGCCCTGCCTTTATCTGAAGCAGCCAATCCTATTTCAGACATCATTTGACATTGATAGCCTATCATATTCGAAATTAATTTGGGTTGTCTGAGTCACATATTCTTGAGCACAAACTAGCGGGGTCAGTGGTCAGGAATAATGGAATCTGAGGATGAAGGTTCATTTTACAAGCTTGTGGGTTGCTTTCTGAATGTTTTGTTACCAGGCTAGGTAACATCTTTAGTGGAATTTAGGGAATGTCCTTTTTACAGAATTTAGGGGATGTTACTTAGCCTGGTAATGAAACATTTAGAAACCAACCCACCAGCTCGTAGAACGAACCTCCACCCTCATCCTACACCCAAGCTATAGATATTCACCACTATTGCATAATGGAATCTATACTCCAATAATACCTGGAGAACAACAGATTTTCTATTTCTGATAAAATATCTTTAGAATGAAGTGGAAACACATTTACTTTTAACTTAGTTTTTGTACATTCTGTATCTAAGCAAAATCAAAATGTCTGTCTATTGATTAAATGGCATTGGTGGGTACAAGATATTAATCCTGTCCCCTGTATCTGCATCATTTGCTCCTGAATTATCAGCTCCAGTAAAGATGTTGAGCCACATAGGAAAAAGAAAGAAGAAAACTCTTGCGATATGGCATTCAATCCATTTTTTACTATTTCATTGTATTTCTCATCATACATCTTATGTTTACATGGAAACTACAATTGCACAATCAAATAATTCCCTACTTTAATATGAGTAAATAACCTTTTCTATAATGCCTTTTAGCTATTTTTTTAACTTTGACACATTGTATAAATTGCCTTTCCTCCAATTCAATGACTACTGTATATTTTTTGAAAAGTACATCAATTTTAACTTTGTGTTATGGCTTTGGTACAGTATCATTGTACTAAATCAATTCAATTGTTGTATCTATCCAATATTGTTATTTAGATTTGAGGACGAGTTCTCCAAGATTTGACCATCAGGGCATACATCATCTTCACATGGCCCCAATTACAACTCCAAATCATCAGTTTACACTAACGAAAAAAGCCATTAGCCACCAGCAGAGTCCTGTCATTTACTTCAACAAACCTGGGCTGAAAATAATCTGCTCTAATAAGAACAGCTTCCCACATTCCCTTTCTGCACCTGGACTGCACCAGTGTCTACCACCATGGAAACACAAGCAAACAAACACATCTTTTAAAAAGGAGAACAAGGAACCAAATCGTACCCTGAATATGAAAATTACATCTGCAAAGATCTCATTAGACAATGTTAGGCAAGGATTCAGTTTCAGTTGAATCTGCAATATGGGCGGAACAAGCGTCGTGGCATCTTTTATAGGGCCATTGTATGCATTTCAACGAGAAAGCTTGAAAAGTCCTTTAAATATTGAAATCTTAATGATCAACCTCCTGGTCAGGGTGGCCTAGTATTCACACAAGGGCTAATTTTCAGGACAGCAAAAAAAGATACGTACAGCGCCTATCACCGAACTCAGAAAGTCAGGCAGAAGAAGCAGGTTTTTCCTTCCAACCCTACATCCAGTTCTTTCTCTCTTTTCCCCTCCTCCAAAGATCTCCCTTTCTTTTCCTCCGATCCCCAGCCGACTTTTCAAGATAGCTAGAGGCCTCCCCGCTCTGCCTCTTTTTACCTGCCTTTTGCCTGCCCCCCCCCCCCCCCTTTTTTTTTTTTTACCTTACCCGTCCGCGGAATCCCCACTTCTTTCAGCGGCTCTCCGGCAGGAGCAACCCCATTGCATCAGCTAGAGCCACAGCTCGTGCGACGCTGATCGTCTTCCGATCAGGAAAGGCGTCCCTAGCCCCGGAACTGAGGACAACGAGGAGGAGAAGAAAAACCGACAGCGCTTCGCCCTGCGAGCTCGACTGCGGGAAGGGTCCGTCAGAGAGGCCAAACTCTCCTTTAAAAAAATAAAATACAGATTGCTCCTACCCAGATTGACGCTCATGAGAGTAAGACAGGAACGTTTGAGAGCCAGTCGAGTTTCCTAGGGGAGGCTTTCTTCGAGGAAAGGATGTGGCCGCGCTGCAAGGCGATCTAAATCTGATGCCAGAGGAGGCTGCTCTCAGGTAGTGTTGCTGTAAAGTGGATCCCCCTTTAGGTCAATGGTTTGAGTGACTAGGGATTTTTTTTTCTTCCCCTTCTTCCTTATTCGCTAAGTCCCCGGCCCACTCAGGATCTGTTTCAATGGCAACGGTTACAGTTGGTAGCAATCAAGCTCCAGAGCGATCTGGAGCTTGATTGTCCTAAGAGAGGAAGTAAACGTACCGAAGCACGTTTTGTAAAAGCCTCTATTTCCTAAACAGCCTGGCCGGAGAGAGGACAGAGCCTCAGACTGATTAGCAGTGGTTTGATTCTGTGTCCCCCCACCTCCACCTGCTAAATTGCCTAGTGTGAAAAGATGCAGGAGCTGGCTTCTCCTTGCCTTCTACTTTCAGCCATGCCAAGTAAAGTTGCTTTTTCAAACATATCATCTACTTTTGGGAAATGTCCTAAGTAGTTCTTGCTTTGCTGTTGGTAATCTTTATTTATTTAGTGCATTCATTTATAACAGAATAACAGAATTGGAAGGGACCTTGGAGGTCTTATAGTCTAACCCTCTGCTCAGGCAGGAAACCCTATACCAGGGGTCAGCAATCTGTGGCTCCGGAGCCTCGTGTGGCTCTTTGGATCCTCTGCTGTGGCTCCCTGTCGGGTGATCCCACCACTGGCTGGCCCCACCCCTCGCCCTCCACTCCCAGTCACTCTTTGCCTGGCCTGAGAAGGTAAGGGTGGCGGCAGGGGATGGAGAAGTGGCCAGGGTAGAGACAGAGAGATACAGTGAGTGGGGGAGAGAGAGTGGGGGGGAGGGGAGGGAGGGGAGAGAGTGATATGTCAAAAGATTTTTGTGGTTCCCAGTGTTTTTTAACAATTGGTTCTCTGCCCTAATGACTGGCTGGGTAGGCGTGGCTAGGGGGGTGTCATGTGACTGGTGGAAGTGAGTGACATCGAGTTGGCCACTCCCACCCAGGTTTGTGGCTCCTGGTGTTTCCTTTTCTGTGGGAAACGGGTCCAAATGGCTCTTTGAGTGCTTAAGGTTGCAGACCCCTGCCCTATACCATTTCAGACAAATGGTCCAATCTCTTCTTAAAAACCTCCAGCGTTGGAGCATTCACAACTTCTTGAGGCAAGTTGTTCCACTGATTAATTGTTCTGTCAGGAAATTTCTCCTGAGTTCTAAGTTGCTTCTTTCCTTGATTAGTTTCCATCCATTGCTTCTTGTCCTGCCTTCAGGTGCTTTGAGAAATAGGTTGACCCTCCCCCCCTTTTTTTGTGGAAGCTGTTAAATATTGGAGCATTGCTATCATGTCACCCCTTTCATTAAACTAGACAACCAATTCCTGCAATTGTTCTTGGTATATTTTAGCCCCCAATCTCCTAGTTGCTCTTCTCTGCACTCTTTGTAATGCTTAATCTATCTCTGAGCTCAAGAAAAAAAAAGTATCACTTTTGCTGTCACCTGTGAGTTCAGCTAAGCATGCTAGTTAACATGATTGTCTTTTTAATATTTAATAATCCAGATTTTTCATTTTCCATGTTTACTTTCATAGTGAACACTTCTAAATCCAAGCTGTTTTTTTTACTATAGGGGTACAAGTAGTATTGTCTCATATATCAAATTGTTAATGTTTCAGTATTCTATTGGGCTAATTGGCTAGCCTTAAATGTATGTTTATTACATAGACTGTTAGACACACTGAATTCACACCTCTATATCTATTGATCTATTGGTTCATTTAACTGAACATGGGCCTCTACTTGCTTTTTATAAAAACAGAAGTGCTGGCTCCATGACAGTTTTTTTAAATTTATCAAATGTGTAAGATTATCTTAGTTGGGCAAAGGCAATATGTCAGCCAAATTAGTATTTTGAGACTGTCATTTTATTGATTATATAGTAACTCCAAGAGCTTCTTCTTGAGCTAGAATTAACCAGCCCTGTATGATCAGGGAGGGAGAGGCTTTTGATTTTTCTGCATTTTTGCAAAGTCAGATGCTGAAATGAGAAGGAGGTGCTGTTTTATACTAGCACTAACTTTATAGAGCAGTCTTTCTCTAGATGTTAGATTGTATTGTATGGTACAAGCTTTCTGGAGATCTGTGAAGACAGAATTTTTCTAGATTATTCTTTTTTGATTAATATTAATTTTCAATGGAGATATATGCATTTTTCATAGGGATTTTTGCTCAGGTTATTTCTTAATCATTAGATTCTTTTATCTCACAATGGATATTTTAATATTTAATAACAGGTATTATAGGTATTGCAACAGCTATTTTAATGTGGATATTAATGCCTAAATGCATTATTACAGATGCTTATACATGTTGTTGCTGTTGATATTTATATTTGATTTTGACTGTAAACTGAGTCCATGAAGATTGGACAGCAAATTACATGAATAATTTAATAATTATTTATTTAATATATTTATTTAATTAGAAAGATTAATTAATTAATTAAAGAAAGAGAGAAAGTTGAACACCTTTCATATGCACTGTCTCCGATGTATTCTTGGCATCACCTGGCAGGACAAAGTTCCAAATAGCGCAGTCTTGGAACGTGCTGGAATTTCTAGCATGTATACACTATTGAAACAGCGATGTCTTCGCTGGCTTGGGCATGTCATGAGAATGGCTGAAGGTTGGATTCTGAAAGATCTCCTGTATGGAGAATTAGTGCAGGGAAAGTGCTTCAGAGGGAGACCACAGCTGCGATATAAGGATATCTGCAAGAGGGATCTAAAGACCCTGGAAATGGACATTAACTACTGGGAAACCTTGACATCCGATCATTCAACTTGGAGGCTAAAGACGCAGCATGGCCTTCTCCAATTCGAAGAGACACTTGTTTGGCAGGCTGAGGCAAAGAGACAGTCCCAGAACCAGCGAAATCTGGGGGCTGGGCAGGGGACAGAATGTATCTGCCCTCAGCGTGGAAGGGATTGCCACTCTTGAATTGGCCTTTTTAGTCACACTAGATACTGTTTTAGGACTTCTTTCCAGAGCACGATACCATAGTCTTTTGAGACTGAAGGATGCCAATGAATGAATGATATTTAATTAATAAATTAATTAAAATACACTAAGAAATTAAAAGTACAAATATTGTTAAACTCTGGAAATAAATTATGATGACTTTTGTAAGTAAGAAAGATATGAAACAGAATTATTTAAAGTGACTATTTGTATTTGTGTTTTCATTACAGAAACTAGTCATTGTTGATGAGAATCCAAAGACGTACCAGTACATTTCAGGGTCCCCCCCCACCCCCCCAGTTCACATAATGAGTTTTTCCCTTGTTGCTTATGATGATTCGGATTCTGAAGCAGAGACTGGGAGATCTGGAGATGTTATTAGCAGTGAAATCAATCTAACAGATTCTGCTGCGGCTGTTGTTCAGCCCAGTGATGACTTAAATATTTCTGAGACAAAAGTCGAATCTGTGGAATACATGGGCAGCTCCAAAAAGAAGATGTCTTATGAAGATACCTTTCAACAGCATCTACAATCTAATGAAAAGACTATAATAACAGCAGTACAACAGCAGTACAACAGAAATTGTACTTTGACAAAAACAAGGACTAGGTATGCCCAGCCATTAAATCCTTTATTGGAACCTAAAATACCTTCTGGAAATGCATATGCTCAGAAGAGGATGCATAATGATGGAGATGTAACTATTCAAAAACTGAGACCATATGTTTCAAAAAAACTGCAAAAGGAAAAAAAGGAATACCAAAAAGAGAGTGTATCTTCTCCAGTTAAATTAAGTACAGCTGAAGATAAAATGACAGTTAAAGTTTCCCACTATATTATGCCATACGTAGGATCAAAATATGCAGTTACTGAAATTCCAAAGAACTTGGTGTTTCAGATGGCTGAGCATAGTGGACCAGTCAATGCAGTTCGCTGGTGTCCTCTGCAGAGGTGGAGCCATATGTTGCTTTCTGCCTCTATGGATAAGACTGTCAAGGTAACGTGTTTCAATATCAATGTCAATCAGGCATAGCCTCATGTGAATGGTGGGCAGTATCTCTCTTGCTTCCAAAGCTGCATTTGGGTTTTTGAGATACTGGAGGACATAGAATCATGAAAGAAATGCATATTTTTAATCCCTCTCCAGATACAGGAAAAACATTTGAGGAGTCAACCTACACCCTTGTTCTGTGGTCAGTGTCATAGCTATTTTGTTAACAGTCAGGACACCATGTCTAGCTTAGTCCTTGACATTTTATGCATTTTTACACAAAACAAATCCCACTGTTTCAAAACAGATAACTTCCATTTGTGTGGATAAGATAGCACTTATCCAGCAGAATCAATTGAGAAACAAGAGTACTCGGAAATAAAGTGAAGACTGTGAGACTTATTAAGAAATTAATAGTTTGGACTTTAAAATCATCTTCTGGCTCACAATGTATTCATTTGTAATCTTCTGTTTGACCTCAGTATGTTTGATGTCAGCTTGAAGGATGCCCAGGTATTTGTAATGACCATCTTCATCCAGACTTTGATTTTATTTCCATAGGCTATCTTGATTCCTTTGGTTTTCTCTATTTTCCTCCATTGATGGTAAAAGTGGCACATTTGTCCAATTCAAACTCCATTGGCTGTATATATGGACAGTGTTGAGCAGTGATTTATTTGAACAGTGTTATTATTATGGTTGGCCGCATGGTCTTCCAGATGTTTAGACTAGATTTGGTGTTTTTATCCCCCTACTAATTATTCTTATTATTTCAGTAATCAAGCCACTTCTTACTTCCTACTTTGTGGTCTAAAAACTTAAATGACAAGAAGCCTTGTTCTAAATAAGAAATAAGTATGTTTCCTAATTTAAATGTGAGAGGCATATATTGCAATAAGTACATGAGAGATATGCTAAAATGGTCTCTTGAATTCCTTTTTAAAAATGCTGATTTGCAACTGGTATTTAGACAATCAGGATTTAAAATTAGAAGGCCAATTTTCTTTCCAGTAAATCAAGGATTGAGAATTATTGGATAAAACCACACATACACATATAATGCATATAATCATATAAATGTTGAAAAACTTCTGGATACTGGAACTTGAGTAATTCCTGTTTAATTGTTTTGTGGAATAACTATTGTAGAGGTTTGTTTATTTTTTAAAAAAGTGATTAGTACTGTTACTTTTGTTCTTACTGTTGTCCTGTAACTTTAAAGCCAGTAGAGGGCACAGTTAGATTAAATATAAATGTTGCAAGTCTAGAATCCTAACTGCAATTTGCTTCTCAGCTTGGTCTGTCATTGCAAAAAGGCTACTTTGTAATAGACGGCAACATACGGTTTAAGGTCATTATTGCATTTAATTTGAGAAGGAATTTTAGTTACTTTAAAGCAATTGCAAGGATCAAAAATATGTTTATTTTTCTGTCTCGTTTTCTAAATGTAGTTTTCCTAAATTCATTTGTACTAATGAAGTTTAGTACAAGTAGTTTTCGAGTTACAACCATAATTGAGTCCAAAATTTATGTTGCTAAATGAAACATTTGTTAAGTGAGTTTGCCCAGTGGTGAAATCCAAATTTTTTTACTACCGGTTCTGTGGGCATGGCTTGGTGGGCGTGGCAGAGGAAGGATACTGCAAAATCTTCATTCCCACCCCACTCCAGGGGAAGGATACTGCAAAATCTCTATTCCCTGCCCACTCCTGGGGGAAGGATATTGCAAAATCTCCATTCCCACTCTGGGGCCAGCCAGAGGTGGTATTTGCCGGTTCTCTGAACTACTCAAAATTTCCGCTACCTGTTTTCCAGAACCTGTCAGAACCTGCTGGATTTTACCCCTGAGTTTGCCCCATTTTATGAATTTTCTTGCCACGGTTGTTAAGTGAATCATTGCATTTGTTAAGTTAGCATGTGGATGCTGCAACGGTTGTAAGTGTGAAAACCGGTCATAAGTCACTTTTTCAAGTGCCATTGTAATCACTGAATAGGGATTGTGTTTGTGTGTATGCAATTATAGGTATGTTGTCTCTACCAACTGTTTTGTTTCGTGTAGCTAATAGAATGAAACAGAATATCTAACCATATTTACTCAGTTGATGTATGTTTAGGGAGAACCGAATTTAACTTCCCACAATATTCATCTTGCTGGACACTATAAAGAAAAAATGCAGAATATAATTATAACAAAATTATTATTAAATATAATAACATCTATTATAAAACTTATTATATTTAATATAATATTATTAAATATTATATGGTGCAGTGCTTAGAATGCAATACTGCAGGCTAAACTCACTGTTCACACCAGGAGTTTGATTCTGAGCGGCTCAAGGTTGACTCAGCCTTCCATCCTTCCAAGGTCAGTAAAATGAGGACCCAGATTATTGGGGGAAATATGGTAACATTGTAAACCGCTTAAAGAGGGCTGTAAAACACTGTGAAACAGTATATAAGTCTTAAGTGCTATTGCTATTACTTACTATTATTGGTTCAAGAAATTGTTTCACGTATTTATTTCATTTATATAATCCTTATCCAGGAGTTATGAATGTTTAGCTATAGTGTCTGCTACTATGTACTGCTGTACAGTAATTTTTATTTCTTTTGATTCTAAGTTCATTTAACCTAAAATTATCAGAAAGTTAGGCTTCTTCCTATTTTTATTCATTATGAAAAATTACGAAGTATGTTTAGAAAAATTGTATATGCGGAAGAAAGCCTCTCTTTCCCGTTCTTTGCATGCAATAAAATTAATGACAGAATAATTCCAAAGGAGATCTCTTTCTAGAAATATGTTCTTTTTATCATTACTCTGAGAATAATGGTTATTCATGTTCAGAAAGCACTTTTCCTTAGAGAAGCATTCTGAGATTGAACAGCATACTGTAAAGAGAAAATATATACAGTATATGATTGAGATCTATTAGTAAATCATGATTTATGAATGAGCTACTTACGATAAAGCACTTTGCATGTGGCAAAGTGCTTGAAAAGAAATTAATAATGCATAGATAGCTCAGGGTTACAGTTTTTATTTTATCATCTGTCTTCTTTTCTGATAGGAGAGAATGTTTGCCACCTTGGCGAATTAATTAAGAAAGGAACTATTTCATGCAGGAAGAAGTACAGATTTTGTTCATTTTGTGGGTAAAGAAGAGAACCCACTTTTTCTATTCTTAATGTGCAATCAAATGTTGAAGCAAAGTCTTCAGGGGAAAAGTAAAAGGGTTCTGAGGTTCTAAAAGTTGCAGCATATAAATTGATCCAGATGTCTGCATAATGAAAAAGGCCTCCAACTTTCTGCCCTGGATGAAGCACTAATATCATGCAGAATTTACATATTCTTGTAAGTCCTTCTTCCTCATCCTGTGCCTTTCAGAGCTGCATCAGAATTGTTCATACACATATGTAGATCTCTGCTTATTTTCAAGCCTTTAGCTGCTTAGAACCTAAAGTGTTGTTGGTCCAAAATTGAAATTATCTGCTTTTTGCACATCAAAGATATATTGTAAATCAAAGTTGTTCTGTTTGAACATACTTTCAGTCCTTATTGTTTCTGGGTGCCTAATTTATGTGTTTTATTTTTTATTTAGGTGATTTCAGACTCTATATTTTATCCAATTGTTACTTGCCCAGAGTCTATTAGGATTGGGATGAGAAATAAATACTGGAAAATAAATCATCAGAATAATTGCTTTGTTTGTGCAATCTTACATAAAAAGCATCCTTCTCTTTATTTAAAAGGCTCATTTCATGTACATATTTAGAGACACTCAGTACAGTGTTGACAGATAATGGTTTGGATTGGAAAGTGGTGTTATTATGAAAGCATATTTTTCAAGTAGTCTTCATTGAAATCAATGGCAGTGAAACAGAAATAGCAATTAGCAATTGCTATTTAGCAGTCTTAGCAATTTTTTAATGAACTGTCTGAAACATTTTGTCTCCGGACATTACAATTTCTATGAAAACGGAAAGTTGTCATTGACAAGCACAGTTCTATATTTTTCATTGTCCCTGATAAAGTTTATAGTAGTACTTAGCACTTAGTATTAAAGATTTGACCTAAATGTTCCCTTTCTAAAGAATCTTATAAATGCTTATGCATTTGCAACTATGTGAGCTTTACGTACAAGTAATGTTACGTACACTTAAAATTAGATAATCTTTTAACATTTAAATAATACTGTTTATATTGTTGATGTCAAAGCCTAAGATGATATGTATAGTGATTCAAAAGAAATCCTTGCACATCTGCTATTAGGAAATGTATACATTGTATATTTCATACTGTGCAATTCCAGTTTTGACATGCCACTTCATGGGTGATATTGTGGTAAAATACAGACAAATAGGGAATTGATTTCCCAAGAGGATTATTTAGGTTAAAACAATTTGCTTGAAACCATGTGGGTACTTGAACCCTTTGGGGTTAATAATGTAATTCTTAACCATCACTTTCCTGGAACTTTACCATAAATTTTAGCATATTAAATTGATTCCATCCTCAATATATCTATATCCATGCCTACAGGAGCTAGACTGCAAATGTCTGGATAACCAGCAATGGGCACCAAAGAATTATATTTTCTGTATTTTTTTTGTCAACTAATATTTTTAGCCATAATAAATGCATTTCATTATCTTGCTTTTCTGCCTAGAACTATGCAAAGTGTAAATGAATAAATGATGGATGGATAGATTTTATGTGGTTGGTCTATCTGAATCTAATGAATCATATTTTGAAGAGTTTCATTTTGGAAACTGTTTGTTTAAAAGGATTCTTAGTTTTAAATAAGTGGTTGGGCTTTAACGGCTGTGGAAAATCCCACTCAGAGTTTAGATCAATTTAGCGAAGTGCAATTACGTTAATATAATTTAATTTAATACATTAAAAATAAGTTCATATTAGAAAGATATTCCTTTATGCTTGTTTGGAAATTGCTTATCATTCCTCCTTTAATTTTCCTCTGAGCTTGTGGTATTCCTTTACAATTTTTGTTGATCATTTCATATAGAGCATATAGAGTGGTGGGTTCTTCCCGGTTCGGACCGGTTCTGCCAAGCCGGTAGCGATATGACGCTATGACGTCACCGAACTGGTTCTGCTCCCCCGCCCTCCCACCCCCCGCGTTATGCTTACCTTTTATTTGGTCCCACCCCCCCATCTATTGCTGCCTCCTGAGTCCCAACTGATGGGCTATAAGGAAAAAAACTGTTTAAACTCTTGCCGTGGGGCTTCAAAGGGCCGCCCTACAGCTGATCAGTGGTAAAAGGCAGTTTGGTGGTAGACCAGTGCCTCCAAAAACAAATGAGTAGACCGGTGCCTGCAAAAATAAATGGGTAGACCAGTGCCTGCAAAAATACATGAGTAGACCAGTGCCTGCAAAAATAAATGGGTAGACCGGTACAGCTCTGCAAGCAGTTAAAAGTCTGGTAGACCAGTACCTCTGCTAAATCCTAAAGAATTGTCACCTGACCATCAAGCCACGCCCACAAAATAAGTCACGCTCACAGAACCGGTAGTAAAAATGTTTAGAACCCACCCCTGATTGAAAGCATTTTTACATGAGAACTTCAGAAACTTTGCACATTTATTTATTGAGATTCAGGAATGATTTATGTGTTACAGAGGCAAATGAGGAGGCTGAGAAAAACACGTATCATTTTTGGACTTCGATCATTGTGCTAGGGACTTAAGCAATCGCTATGGTTTCCTTCAGTCTCATAATTGGCAGAAAGCAAAGTGTAACCTGTAGTCTTTTGTCAGGAAAGAAATTGTGCTAGGTTCATGGTGGATCAGATTAATATTAGCATCGGCAAACCATGTTAAATTTAAAATTGATAATAGATAACTTATGTTCTATGCAAGGTTTCAGCAGACTTACAATTTTAGATATACCATGCTTTGCCTCTGAGTGGAGTGTTTGACTTTGTATCCCCCCAAATAGGCAGAACAAAGAATTAAAAAGGACTAGGCAGAAACAAATTAACATTAAACTTAAATTGATTAAATCTATGGATTTATTTCTATGTGCATTTATAATTCATTTGGCAGTTTTGGTAAGGGATCTGGGGACTGCATGTTTCACTTGGAGATTCAGTTTGTGTTCCTCTGTTAGATCAATTTCTGAGCAATTAAGGCACACTGAACTTGGTGAGACTTGATTTGAGTAGACAGGCAGAGAATGCATTTTTAATCCTACCTTTTAGTAGTTTTTCATGCTATGGTTTTGCTTGCTTGTATTTGCTGAATTTGGTGTACTCTCGAATTGATGACGATGTGGAATGAAAAGCAGTGTATAGACAGTTAAAAATAAATACATCCAATATTTGAAAAACAACCTGAAAAACAGCTGTCAAATTGGCAATTTGTAAGCCTAAAATTAAATGCTATCTTTAACTCATATACCTACAAAAGTCCATTTTCTTTTCATGTCATTTATTATTTCTGTAGAATGACTAATTGCTATAATGTAAAACATTTGATTTCAGCTAATCAATGCTATCTTTTAACCTGATTTCTCAGTGCTGAAGAACCTGAATTTCATCATTCCAAAGGTTATGTGGGGATTTTGTAAGGTAATGTGAAAATGGAAATGAAATCAAAATGTGCATATGTGTGTGTGGGAGAGATAGAGGTAGAGGGACAGCAAGCATGTATAATATTGATTTTTTCCCCCTTCCATCATGTTCTTGTATTGAAAAACTCTGCTGGAAATCTCCCTGGGAATGCTCTTAATCATTGATAGGCAGGTTTGTGGTGCTGGTTTTTCAGTGGAAACTTACTTTTTTTTCTTTTCTTTTTCTTTCTTGTGTCAAAAATCTTTTAAAATAGCTGCTAAAAGGAAGAAGCCAAAGTATAAGAATTTTAATAACCTGCATGAAACTTCTTCCATTTGCTAATCATGGATCATATCAGTGCAACTACGGAATGGTCTTGATAGAAAAGTTCACATTTTGTTTATATTGTGGTATTGAGATCATCAAGGGAAAA
The DNA here is from genome assembly GCF_029215685.1 of Pituophis catenifer annectens. Classification (NCBI taxonomy): domain Eukaryota; kingdom Metazoa; phylum Chordata; class Lepidosauria; order Squamata; family Colubridae; genus Pituophis; species Pituophis catenifer. Next base: position 312,324,269 of record NW_027256881.1, read on the forward strand.
GTTCTACTTTCTGATTTTTTTCTGTTTTAATATCTTTTTGTATGTTTAGTTTTATTCTTTTATATTTATAAATATATACACATCTTGTTAAAATGCCAGTTTTCAGGTGTTAAAATGCCAATTTTGAGATGTAAAAAAATCAGACCAAGATAAATCACTTCAGAATTTTTTCACCTTTTTTAATATATATATAATTTATAAAAATTTATACACACACTGTATACAGTAAAAGCTGTGCAGTTCAATTGAAAAACTTGACAACAAATATTATATTCCTATACGCTGCTTGTTTCAACATTACTGTTGAATGTCTACAACTAATTGCTCACCTCCAGCTAAAAGGCAGATGATAACCTTCCTCTCTTTTTAAATAATTTAGATGTCTATAATTTTTTATTGTTTTTCTAATGATTATGGAATGAGAACCAGTTTGGTGTAGTGGTAAAGGCACCAGGCTAGAAACTGAGAGACTATGAATTCTAGCCCTGCCTTAGAAAGAAGCCAGCTGGGGCCAATCACCTTGTGTCTCAGCCCTAGGAAACTAGCAATGGAAAACCACTTCCGGTAGACCATTTTATATATGTTTTCTTCTACCATTGGCACCTCCCCCCTGCGTGACTAGCTAAAATGTTTCCTGGGACATCTTCCTGGTGTTGGAAATGCGGTTACAGTAATGGAACTTACTTTCATCAATGGTGGACCTGCCCGCAGGTGGTTAAATATTGGAAAAAAATATGGCAGTGGATTTTGGAAATTACACAGATCAATTTGGAATTGAGGCCCGAGACTTTCCTGTTGGGGGCAAAACCTTTGAATGTTAAATCAGGTATATGGTTCTTGTTGATTCATATTATTACTGCAGCAAGATTAGCGTTTGCGCAGGAGTGGAAAAATCAATACTTACCGATGGATTTGAAAATAATATATAAAATTAATGAGTCTGCGGAATCAGATAGATTAACTAGATTGATCAATGGTAAAAAAGATTCAGAATTTTATAACAGTTGGAAATTATGGTACGATTGGGTCCAGAAAAGGTGGGATAGAATAGATATATGATGGCAAGTATGTATGTATAAAGAAATGACTTTATATTTATGGACAATGTACTCACATTACACCATGGTGGCAGAATTGTATATTTCATTTGTGTATTGATGTATAGAATATATTAATAAAATAAAAAAATTAAAAAAAAGAAAACCACTTCCAAAATCTTGCAAAGAAAACTGGATGGACTTGTCCATGCAGTGTTAGGATTCAACATTGTCTCAAAGGCAATAACAACAACAAAATTATTATGGGGATATACATTGTTCTAGTATGTTCGTACTCTCTCTCTTTATTTTATAATTTGACACTGGTATTTCATTGTTCAACCATTGCAGGTTCCCCTATCTTTTTAGAACAGTTCAAACTTTTTATTATTAGCCAAGATATATGTACTGTATGTTTGTGTGTGTGTCCATGTGTGTCTAACCCTGTTTCTGAAAGGCTCAGCTTGGGGAAGGTAGGCTTTATCTATACTGTCTCTGAATTCTGTTGAATCCCATTCTTTGTCTCCCAAGAGGGAACTCAGCGTTAAATCCTAGTTTTGGGGAAAAGTCCTAGATACATACCTGAAAATTTTCTGGAGTAACATACAGATATAATCTGGCAGCAAAGAAATTAAGAGTGATGATACTATAGTTTTTATGACTTTTTTTTTTTTAAAGACAGTAGCATACAATATTTTTACTATTTTTTATAAATATATGGAATCTTAAGCAGATCTGTAGTTTTTAATGGTAGATATAAATTAAATGTCATATTTATCCTTGCTGGAATGCTTGTTCTGAAAACAATAACAAGAAGTTATACATCTGGATTTCTAACTAATATAGCAATTGCATTGTTCTGGAAATATGTGATCCAGTTAGGTTGTCTCTCAGAAGCAAGGCTTAGCATTCAATCTTTAATTGGTAGATTCTGTGAATACATTTTTCGTTTATGTTTACAAAATACATTGTAGCCATAATGATATGCTCAAATAGCCTGCTAGTGTTAGAGGCCAGCTACTGTGATTGTTATGCTTGAGGTGTCAAGTATAAGTTTCAAGCCACACACTTTTATTTCAGATGAAGCTTCGTCTCTTTTAATAAATGATTATTGTCTGAAAGTGGGTAGAACCATCTCCATTTTGCAGATTGCATGAAGATCTGGTCCTCGGTGTATTAGAGTAATGAAATAAATAGAGCTAGATAACTAGTTTCATTTATTGTATTATATAAAAAATAAATACTCTTTACTTCAGAGGAGTCAAAGGATTGCATTACAACAGACACATACGTGTGTGTGCATACACAACTTCTATGAAAGCTGCTAAAGTCTGACGATACTTTTAGGTTTTACGTGTTCCCTGAATAAGAAGAGAACGGCCTCAAACCTTCCCCAACCTCTAGGCTGAGGAAGTTTTAGTTTTATGAATGAAATCAGGTAAGAATGGCTGCTGTTGCAGAAGTTATGTTTTCAGGCTGGCAGATGGGAAATAATGCCTGGGGTAACTTTTTTGCTTTATTTTTATAACATCATACTCCCAGCAGACTCCTGGTAGAGCGCAGCATGAAAACACAAAATTAAACATGCTTAAGATACTAAAAATACATTGTTTATTGGCATCTCCCAACAGCAAGATATATTAAGCCTTTCTTAACAGTTCCATTTTCACTGTCTCTGGAGGCAAGGACCATCACTAAAAAGCATGGACTTTTAGCCCCATCCTCTGAATCTTTTGCCTCATCCTCACATAGGAACTGTGAACTCTTTGCTTCAAACTGTTCTGCTTGTAACAGACCGTTAAGTTTAAGGTGCCTGGATATCAAACCATGCAGGAGTTTATAGGTCAAAAACAATATTTTGAATGGCACCTGGAAGCCAATTGATAGTTCAGATAAATTTCTGTGGTTTACAAACTACAGTGGCCATAGTTAACTAAACTCTAAACCATAAGCAAACTACATCATGGCTTATATTCAATGGTAGACAATCAATACCAGATAAACAGTCTGATATGAAACACTACCCTAATCAATGAAGAAATCATATCCCAACCAGGTGTTACATGTAGTCTACCAGTAAATTGCTCTCTCTCATGCACTAATGATGATGCCTAACCTGGTACAGGTAGTTCTCCCTTAACAACCAGCAACTCCATTGCTAAGTGACACAGTCATTAAGCGAGGCATGTGACTGCACTGGACTGCAACCTCACTTCAATTAAGTGAATCATCCATAGTCATTAAGAGAGATATCATGTGACCATGATTTGTGATTTTATTCCATTGACTGACTGTTGGAAGTCAGCTGTGATGTGCACAAATGGCAATGTGTGACTGTGGATGTTGCAAGAGTCATAGACATCTGAGGGTTGCAAAGCACTCAAATCTTGATGATGAGACCACAGGAATGTCGTGATAATCATAAGTGTGAAGACCGGTCTCAAAGTCACCTTTTCAGCACTGTGGTACCTTCAAAAAGTTGCTAAACAGAGCAATCATTAAGTAATGTCTGTAATGAAACAACCAAGCTCAGAGAATACCCACAATCTAATAATGCAGTATATTAAATAGATCAACTGGATTTGTTTCTGACAAATCGTGTGGAATTGTATTTACCTTAAAGCTGCCATGATGGACATTTATATTTTAATTTTAAACATAAAATTAATCCATACATGCACTGATTTGAAAGAACATAAAAACGTTATAATCTTATTTAGGAATGTGAATTATTGAAGAAAGTTTGTTAGTATCTTGAACATATTTAAATATTAAACATGATTAAACTTTAAAAAGAGACTTTTGGCAGTCCATTGAAAATGAAAACATTAATGAAAAGAAGGAACTATGTAAGTTGCTAAGATAAAAATCTAGCTAGTTAATATTTGCAGATCTTTGATTCATTCTGCACTGGTAAGCCTGACTTGGTGTCTTGAAATCTCTTGGTAGATTATCTAATATATTTGAATATTTAGGAACTGATAGTGTTTGCTTCTATGGTGTACTGCAATTTATTGATTTATCACACTTAGAAACCATCCAACTCCCTCACTGAGTAACTCTGGGTGATGTACAAGTAAAATGTTAAAAACATAAAAACTGAATATAAAAAAATTAAAATTCAAAGTAAAAGCAAGGATGATTAAAATTCAATATTGAATATTAATTAAAAGGTGAGGGAGCGGCTTCAGTAATTATACTGCTAGATTCTCAGACACTCTTGACTTGCTTACAATTCTCTAAAGAGCTAGTATTTTAAAATTAATATAGTAAGGGGTAAGGTATCATACTGTACGATCATGGACTACTGGCAGGGACCATCTAGCTGTTCATGTAAAAATAACATAGATATACCTCTAAGTCATAGGTTGAAACTATATGCTACATGAGACAAGTTCTTTATTAAAGAATATTTCATTTCTTTTTGTTTTTGGAGAGAAATAATGGTTGGAATTAAAACATGTGATTCTTTTCTTATTGAAATGACCTATTGTTTAAGAAAAAAACCTTGGTATTGTGATAATTGAATCACATTCATGTAAGCAAATTTTGTATGTGCTGTGGGTTTAGTCACATTTTTAATGTTAAAGTTGGCTAGGCACAGCTTCATTGAAAATTTGAGCTCAGAATGCCATATTTTCAGGTAAGAAGTATGTCTAATTTTCTAGAGCAAAAAAAATCTTGATTACAGTTTTAATGATAGCTTAAGTGGTGTTTTCAGATGTCTAGCAATCAAGGTCTTGTAGCAGACAACTTGAATTATCCCTGGATCTATTCATGATCACATTAGGATGTTCTAAATGGAAATGTTCCCATATTGCTAGTTAATTAACATTAATTACTAAATACTATACTTAACTGTTGATGTTTCTTGCCTATCAACTTCAGTATTAATATATTTAACCCATTTTTATAGTAACTGACATTAGATAACTCAGAATTAAACACAACAGGCCATAGATACAGGATTTTGGTAAATTACAAAGCAGACATTCCTGAGTCAAATTAGTAAATTTAGGAAAAAATAATACAATAGCCCAGTGATGGTTAACCTTTTCGACACTGAATGCTGAAACTGGAGCACATATACACACACACGTGCCTGAGTGCTGGAACTTAAAAAGGAGCAGCTGACCGGTGCGCATGGGTGCGGTGGCCAGTTGCTCTTCCGGGTTCCATCGCGTGCATGCGCACTGTCTAGATGCTCTCTTCCAGGTTCCGGTGCACATGCTGGCCTTCAAAGATCATTGGCCGGTGCGCATGTGTGTGACGGAATCCGGAAGAGCAGCTGGTTATGGTGTGCGTGCCCACAGAGAGGCCTCTTCATGCCACCTCTGGCACATGTGCCATAGGTTCGTCATCATGGCAATAGCCAATAACATTACAAATAATATCAGTAGCTATTACTATGTTTGAGATATTCTTATTCATGTTTTGTTTTGTATTTAGTTTCTTCCATTGAGTCAGTTTTCAACAATTCTAAATATGAACGTTTCTTCAATCAGACTGTTAAATGGGCATGATTTTCTTTGTTACAGGTAATGTAGTTTTAATTACCATGTTTTTATCTTTAGTTTTAAAATCCTTTTTTTTCTATTTCTATTTCTATTTCTGTATTTTCTTTTTATGCTGACATTTTGTTTAGGAATATTAATGCTGATTATAAACAAATGAAATCTCAAAATTTGATTCCCTCCTCAAGCCAGTGCACAGATTTTGATCATGTTTTATATTGTATAAATTCCAGAGTTCCTAAATTTTGTACTGCTCCCCTCAATTTGATCCTGACATTAGCAGACAGTTTTATAAACTTTTGAAAATAACGTTAGTTTAATCATTTAAAAGTCCTATTTTTCTTTTGTAGCCAATTTGATTTTATAAGATTTGTGTTTTGTGCTGGCACCCCAAAGTGGTATATCATTTATATCATTATTTTATTTTATTACATTTAAATTACCCCATAGCAAAGCTTAAAAGAAGATGGAAAAGAGAGAAGATGCTTTTGAATTATATGCTGTAGTTTGATTCTACAACAATGAATAATAGACTGTTGTGCACTGCAGCTAGATTCAATTGATTATTGTAATTCCCTCACCACCACTCCCCCACCAATCAAAGACCACACAGGCATATGGAAATAATCCTGAAGCTTCAGATGTTACAAACCCCCCCTTTTTTAGAAGTTAGATCTAATTGCTTTTTGAATATTGGTAAAGATAGAGCTCTTTTGAAGAGGTTTTGGTGATCAGCTGTATTAACATTATCTGTTTCCTGATTAATAGTATTTTGTATTGACGCCATTTTTTTAATTTAAATAATTGTTTTTAACTATAATCTTAATTCATGATTGTTTATTTAACCTGGAAGTGGATTATGGTTTTAATTCTATGATTTCGTTGTTAACTACTGGGAGTTCCTATAGAGTATGGTAGTGTATACATTTGATAAATATAATTGGCCTGTATTACTTGATTTATATTCTTACTTATTGTAGAATTAACAATAAAATACTATACGTATTGGTTAAAACTAGGTTCAAATTATCTTACTTTGGACGTTATGCAAAGATCTAGCTCTCTGAAGAAAGCTCTATTGCTGGGAAAGGTGGAAGGAAAGAGAAAAAGAAGATAACCAGCATCTAACTGAATGGCACCCAATAAGGAATTTGCTCTATTTTGAACCAGTTGGATTGATCTCCAAAGATATTGGCATGTAAAACACATTGCAGTAGTCCAACTATTATGGTAATAAGACATGAGTCAGTATAGGAAGATTCTCCATTTCCCTGATGGGTGATCTGAGATTGGGCATAACCCTCTTGGCCACCGTCTTCATCTGCCCATTCAACAGTAGCTTCAAATTCAGGAGGATTCCCAAATTGCAGACCAGTGACTACATGTAGAAGTAACTAAAAGGGGAGAGTGGACTGAATGCTGCAGCAATTACTAGGCCAAACTCTCTCCTCACCACCAGTTGGAATAGTTGATTGAGGAAGAAGCCTATTTCCAATTCCCAACCCTCACAACAGGATGTTGCGGCTGATGACATCAGAGGTTGCTACCGACCTGATAAACCTGGCAGGAGCTACCTGCCAGATTGCTGGTAAATTTCCCAAGTTCCCTCTGAAAACTGTTCTGATCCATCAGGCATCTAAGGCAGGTCATTCTAGTAAATCTCACCACCATGTGCAGATTCCTGATGGCAACCAGTCTTATGTAGACTAGGAAGTGATCTCTATCCAGAATGCAGCATGACCCCTCAGAAGTGAAAACGAGCCAATATTTGTCTGCCTGCAAGATTCAGGCCAGAGATGACCCGGGACAGCCCATGATTGCCATGGAGGTCACAGTCTTATCATCTCCAACCTAGCACTGAGGACATAGAAGTTTAAACTACCCAACTCTAAAAGTGAGGAATTAAGTCAGGTATCTTGAAAAGAAATTGATTGGAGCATTAAGGTGACCAATATACCAGAAGGATACTCAGCTTATCTCTGTGTTCCAGTTTAACATGCAGATATTCACAACCTATCACTTTTGTGTGAGATATCATTTGGTTACTCTTCTGATATAGAATTCTTTGTTAGCTACAAATAAGTTGACTGTTTACTTGAAAATGCAGCACTCTTGAGTTTATGCATGCAAAATATGCAATAACTGGAATTAAAAAATTGTAGACATTATAACAGATGGGTCATAACCTAAAACTGAAATAGAACATAAAATGACTATTAACTTCTGTCATTTTTTCTTTATTAACAGAATAATTTTAACTAAAAACATACTAATTTATTTATATAAAGGATTTTTAAAAGCAATCGGCACATTCCTTAGGAAGATGAAGTAAGTTCATATTTATATAAAAAAAAGCATTTGGAAATGGATGGCAATATTTACACATAACACAGAACAGAAGAAAGATCCAATTTGTAAAATGCCTGGGAATTCAAGTGGTAAATTTAGTAAAGGATAATCTAAATGAGCAAATAAACACTAGCTAGGATTTTTAAATATTGCTAATGATGTTTAGATGTAACTTGTAAAGAGATTTAGCTAATAAAGTTTGGTAAAGTAGAGAAATAGGACGTTGGATTTGGGTTTTTCTTCTGAATAGAATTTGGAATCAGAATTCTGAATAGAATAGGTTTCCCTAGTTTTCAATATTATTTTTTTAAATAGGAAAAAATCCACTGCAGCTGGGACTTAAACATGCTACTCTGACTATGGTGTGGCATGATCTCCCGAATACCTGCTTTAGATACTTTAAAAGTTGTTTTGAATGCATCAGATATTTAGGTAGCTGTCTGTCAGTTGACAAATAGGTCACTGAGTGCTTCAAAAGCTGGTTCAAGCAATGACAAGCTTTACTGAGGAGAGAAATGTGCCTTCTTTCCTATAGGGATTATCTCTGTTAGCAGCCATTAGTTCATTTTTCTTGCTGTTTGGTTTATTCTCCCTGGGTGGATTTAAGACACAGAGAGGAAAAGTATAAGGTTATGTGCATAGTCTACAAATTTGGAGTGGTGTTGATTGTCTCTTGACATCTCTTCAGTGAAAGTTCTAAATATCTTGCAATCAAAGTCAGAGGGACAATCAATTTAGTGCAAATAAGGGCTATAGTGTCTCTACTTCCCCAGGGATATTTCTGCAATAACTCCTGGCTTCTGAAAATCCCTGTCATGAATGCTTCTTAAGAAGTTAAAATTAAAAAATTTGTTAACCCTGGTAGCTGCTCTTGTCTGTTGGGCAAAGACTGTATAGTTTGATCTGTCAGGATTTAAAGATCGAGGGGTGGATTATTCTGCCTTCGTCATGCAGGCTGGACTGTTTTTCAAGTGATTTTCTCTACTTTTTTAATTATTGAAAACTGTTGCCTGGCATGTGCTTTATAGTGATATGGCCATATTAAAAAGGCAGATAGTGAGAGAACTAAAAGCACATTCTGATGGTGTTAAAAATTACTTTGAGGGTGGTCGTTAGAGCAACTGGTTCACTTTCTCCCAGCATGAAAACTGTAATTCCAGATAGCTTTATGAGTAGTGTTACAGCCAATATTGTTAATGAAAAATGTAATGCACAGAGTGATGCTGCTCATTCTACAAGCTGTTTACCATGTTAATAATCACATAGTGCATGTGTGAGATCCTAAATGAACAATTGCTAAATCTACCAAATATTTTAGAAAGTCTGTGTAAGTACAACATATATAAGTAAGTATTTCGATACTTGTAAGTCTCAAAGGCTGGGTCTCAAAGTCTCAAAGGCTGGGTTTGATATGGCTTACAAGCAGTGGTGGGATTCAAATAATTTAACAACTGGTTCTCTCTGTTCTAATGACCGGCTGGGTGGGTGTGGCCATGGTAGATGTTGCCAGGGTGTGTGACAGGCAGCATTCGGCCTCCTGCACCTCGCTGGGAGCAAAAATGAGCCGCGGGGGGGACGACGCACCGCCCAGCTGCTCCCCGTTTTGGGCCTAGTAAGCCTCCCTGCAGTCTCCTGGGAGCAAAAACTGGCTGCGGGGAGCTGCGCCACCCCTCCTGCTTCCCGTTTTGGGCCTAGGAGGCCTCCCTACAGCCTCCTGGGAGCGAAAACAGGCCTCAGGGGGAGCATTGAACCCCCCACCCCATTTTGGGTCTAGGAGGCCTCCCTGAAGCCTCCTGGGAGTGAAAACGGGGCATGTGGGGACTCCTGGAAGGGGAGGCGTGGGACAAGTCAGCAATTTAAATACTGGTTTGCCCGAACCAGACCGAACCAGCTGAATCCCACCACTGCTTGTAAGCCATATCAAACCCAGCCTTTAAAATGAGAGCCTTTAAAAATCCTTTCATGTTATTGTAGTTGGTTGTAAAGTCAGCCAGATGTTTAGACTGGTTTTGTCATTTTTATCCACCTATTGAGTTCTTCCCAAGGACTTGGGATAGGAAGTTGTTGCTTGATAGCATTAAAGGTATTGCAGGTAAGTTGTTCCAAGTGAAGTTGCCTTTTGCAAATGACTGATGATTTTTTCAATTCTGATGGTGTTCAAACTACAATTCTTGTAGTTTTGAATTGCACCCAAGGTATCTCCTATTGTTGGTACTATTTTTGCTTTTTTTTTTTTTGCTATAGTCATCCTATTCTATTTGTATTTTGTGATTTCATCCAGTTCTTTCTCTTCCATTCTGTTGTCTACATCCATCATCCAGACTTTTCTTTCTTATCAACAGTTGTTAAGTCTTGGATGTTATGTGGCAGGTGTTTGTCTGTTTGAATTTTATGTACTAGCCATGTAACAGTTTGCCTTGCCATGTCTCCTTTCTATTTTTCACTTGATCTTTCTTGTAGGCTACTTTAGCCTCTTCGATATTCAGTAAAGCCTTCATGGTGAGATAGCTCTGATGTATCTTCTTCACTGTCCTTCAGATATTCTTTCAATGCCTTTTTTCGTTGTTGTTATTTGTCGCAGTCAGCCAGATATTTAGACTGAATTTAGCTTTTTTATCCACTTATTGAGTCATTTTCCAGAACCTGAAATGATGATAGCATTAATTTATGTACATTTAATATAGCTGCCCATTGGCATAGACTTTGGGTGGGTTACAAATATGAAAGAATCAAATCCATTAAAAATATATAACTCCATACATTAAAACAACCATACAATAACAAATCAAACCAAATCAGAATCCCCACAAGCAGATCAACTCCAGTCCTGAAATCAAAGCCAAGTCTTAAGTTCAGAATCCTAGAAGAGAGACTAACTATCTGTATTTCTGGAGGGATTGGTTGGCAGACAGATATAGTTGACGATAGATGGTTTTTTGGAATCCAGCACCCATGCAATAAAGGGCTTTATAGTAATGACCAACATCTTGAATTGAACATGGAAGCCTACTGACAACCAATCCAGCTCGTGTAGTATTAGTGACATATATATTGGGACATACAGTGACCTATCATATTGGGAGGTGATTTAAAACTGAGTATCATCAATGCATTATTGAATGCTGAATCAACAATTTCATGTAGGAATTAAACAAGAAAGAGGATAATGGCAAACTGTGAGACACTCCACCCTAAGGGACTGTGGATATGATGTCTCTGCCCATCAATACTGTGATGACCCAGGGCACAGCACAGAGATAACACAAACAGCTAGCAGTTCAAACTGCCCCTTTAGTGCTCCAAATCCCCACAAACGTTCTCACATTTTTGGCAAGTCCCTGAGCAGAGTGATAATAAACCCCCACATAAACCTCAAGCAGCCTCTGGCTGCAATTAGTCCAGCCCAGCGCTGTCTGCACCAAGGCTGCATCCCAAATATATTTGGCAAAACAAGAGCAAAGCAAGGAATTCAGGGAGCAAAAGATCCAGATAACTAGTCCAGAACGCCAACAAGGAATGTAAGGATTCTTGGCAAGTCCAAATGTTGGCGTACAACACTTCAGGAATTCAGTGTTTGTTCCCAACAAATGCTCCTCCCCATGGCGTTTCCTTAAGTCTCATTCCCCAGGTGTGCCTGGTGAAGCCGGGCGGGGCACTCTCCTCACGAGTGGCCTACTCTGTTTGTGCTGATCACGCCTTCTCTTCACTCTCCAAACCCTTGCATCAGGAGGGGGTGGTTCTTGCTCCTTGTCTGAGCTCTGTCTCTCCTGTTCATCCTGCCTCTGTTCCTCCCTGCCTTCACGCCTTACTAATTCCAAACAGCCTTGCCTGGACTGACTCTGCCCTTTCCCAGTTTCCTTCAAGGCCAATGGAGCTGCCCTCTCACTCGCTGTCAGTTTTTGTTCAAGCTCATCTTTCATCGCACATTCGGACTCCAACAGGGGCATGACAAGTATCATTGAAACTGACCTGCAGCTGGTTCAGAAGGATGATGATCTCAGTCTGAAAACTGTCTGAATTGAGTCCAGATAATTTGTTTCCTTCAAGATCCTCTGTGACTTGTTGTTTGACCATGAAGGAAAAGTTGGCAATTAGATTATAATTGTCTAGAATGGAGAATCAAGTGATTCTTGAAGATGGGCTTTACTACTGTCTCCTTCAAAGCAGGCAGATCTAGTCCCTCTCTCAGAGACAGATTCCACTGAATGGACTCTTCCCTTGACCATCTTCCAGGCCACCTTAGTAGCTCAGGAGGGTCCAGGAGGGTCCAAGGACCTAACAAACAGGTGGCCAAATTAACATACATCACAGAATCAAAGTCAATCCAGATAACCTCACAAGATTATAACCTGGGAACTTTCTTGGACTTGTGTAGTTGGAATCCTATTACAAACAAAGCAACTTTATTCACCAGAAAGCTGCAGCCCTGCAGATCTGTGTCCCAACTTACCCCCCAACAGGGAAGAGAAATGTTTTTGATACATTAGGGCAGCTGTTCCCTAAAGCTAGAATAACTTTAGGGTAGAATATTCCATAGCAGAATTCAACATTATGAAATAAAGCATTTAAATTCAATGTGGAACATGTATTGTTAAACAGGTTGAATTTTCCTTAGTTTTTCCATTTCATTCTGCCTGTACACTGAATGCTAATATTTATGTCTTCTCTTTTATAATGAAGGAGAATGCTATATTTCTTCCTTGAATTGTCAAGTTTGCTCATTGCATGAAGAAAAGGAAACAAATTACAGATAGTCCTCAACTTAAAACAGTTCATTTAGTGACCATTCTAAGTTATAGCAGCACTGAAAAAAGTCATTTATATCCATTTTTCACACTTATGACCATTCCCACGCTCACATGATCAAAATTCAGACGCCTGGCAACTGGTTCATATTTATGACAGTTGCAGTATCCCAGGGTTGTGTGATCATTTCTTGTAACTTTCTGAAAAGCAAAGTCAAGGGGAAAGTCAGATTCACTTTTTTTTTTTTTTTTTGATTTATATGCCGCCCTTCTCCGGAGACTCAGGGCGGCTTACAATGCGCTAAGCAATAGCCTTCATTCTTTTATATATTTATACAAAGTCAGCTTATTGCCCCCACAACTGGGTCCTCAATTTACCTACCTTAGAAAGGATGGAAGGATGAGTCAACCTTGAGCCTTGGCGAGATTCGAACCTGCAGTAATTGCAGGCAGCTGGTCTTAATAACCAGCTTAATAACAGGGTGCCTTAGACCACTGTACTACCAACACAACAACTGCAGTGATTCACTTAACAACCGTGGCAAGAAAAATCATAAAACAGGGCAAAACTCATTTAACAAATGTCTCACTTAGTAACAGAAATGTTGGGCTCAATTGATCGTAAGTCGGGGACTACCTGTAAGTAGCATTCAGTTTTCTCACCAACTCTGAACTGAAGTTGTTGGAATTGCTGTTTTTAGATTTAGAGAAAGATATTAGTTATTAGTTATTAGGATAATATTTGAGGCACATTTATAAATATTGCTTTGGAGCTTTCCAGCTGTCCAGCTTTTCAGCTGTCAACATGATCAGAAAACAAACATAACTCTGGTGATATGTACTAGCATTGTGATTAGGCAACTATGGTGCACTCTGCAGGACTAGGCTGCAACTGTGGAGCTATCTACCAGTCTTGGAACTCACACAGCAATAATCAACCTAAATATAGACAAGAGGAAAGAGCAGCAGCTAAATCTCTTTTTTTAAAACCAGCAGCATCAAACCTCAAATGTACTTTTATGTAGCTCAAAGTGCAGTTTTAGAATAAGACTAATCACAATGTTTGCACGGAAGGCGCATCCCAGAACTAGGCACATATTGTTGTGATCTCATCAGTCCAAATTATCAATATTGCAGTATATAGCTTTTCAGTGAAGGCCTGCCTTCTTTTTAAAAAATTAAATCCATGAATATTTTGATAAAAAGCCAAAATATTTAAGAAATATAAGATATTTCTCTTATATAGCAGGGCTATCTATATAGGTGATATAGGGGACAATGCCAGTGTCAGCTTTGGAAGCCATTTTAGCACCGGAAGCTTCCACGTTACCATCTTCTTGTGCTTGGGAAAGTAGGAGGGAGGATTTAATAGAGGGATTGTAGTTAAACATAATAGCATTCTTCTTTTTGGTCAAGGTCAGGATGTTACTGCATCTGGAGGAGGAGTGGTTGAAGTGGTGGCTCAAGATGGGACGGATGGTGATTGGGCCATGTGATGGACTGAGGGGTGCAGGGGCTGGATTTGCGATGTTGAATTTCTGAGGGAAAACCCGGAACTCTTAGATTTGGGTTTTCCCAGATGTGCCAGTATACCTACTCTAATAAATTGGAACTTTGAGAAAATGCCTGTCTTGGATTTTTAATTGGAGTTGGGTTGTTCTGGAACGTTGACAGCCAGAAAAGTACTAGGATGGAGTTTTCCAGCATGTTTATCAAAGATATACTCTAAACTTTATTATATAAAACACACTAATTTTGTCCATTTGTCATTAGAGGTTTGGTTTCATATCAAATATGAGCGGACTTGTTTTAGTAGAAATTAAAATACAAAAATTCTGTCACAGCTAAAACTTCAGTGGAGTAGATAATATTTTAATAACTTTTAATAAAAGTTTTAGCTGTAATAGGAAAAGATAATGCAAGCTAAAAAAGACAAATGAAAAAATTGCAAAAGAGAAAAGAAAAAGAACTCTAAAAAGCAACTTCCCATCCTCAGCATGACAAGTATAAACAATTTCATAATCTCTTCACCCTTTTTAAATTACCAAATGTAAATCTCTTCATCCCATAACTCATCTCTTAACTTTAGGCAAATCCAATAAGTAATATCTTCTCTAATCCAGGTGTCAGCAAAAAGTCCAAACAGAGCCTAAAATAACATTAATTAACATATATAAAACTCAATATTCTACATCTCAACTATCAGCTGTAGCAAAACTACGTTTAAAAGGCATAAAATGGTCCCAATATCCTAGTGTAAACAAAAACCAGAAGTGTAACATGACAAAGAGGGACCATTTCCCCTTTATAAAAAAACAAATTCACAAATATCCTTTACTAAGGGGGAAAAAAGTTTAAACATCATGTTAACTGTAAGCAAACCCAACATAGAACCCATTCCATTCCAAATGCTCAACATTCCGAAGAGAACAACCCCAAATAACAACATATCTCACTCCCATTATCATTAGACTAGAGGTGTCAAACTCAAGGCCCACAGGCCAGATCTATCCCGCAGGGTGCTTAGATCTGGCCCACAGGACCGCCCTGTAAACAGCGAGGGACCGGCCCATGGTGCCTCTGCCAGCAATAACAGAGCTCTGTTTTCGCTGGCAGATCACTGCAGGAGGCCATCGCAGCCGAAAACAGAGCCTGGGAGGGATGGCCCTGACATGAGTGATGTCAAGCTGGCCACGCCCACCCAGCCCCCGAGGTCAAACACAACCTTGATGCGGCTCTCAATGAAATCGAGTTTGACATCCCTGCATAGGCCAACAATTAAGAAGCAAGCAATGCCCCATCAAGGAACTATCAAACAAGCTAACAATAAACAACAGTCCAGTCAAGGAATCGTCAAGACCACTTCCACCAATACTGAAAGGGAAAGCCACTAGTAAAATAAGAGCAGACTCCATTGCCTATTAGCACTGATGTTGTTACCTAGTTTGGTAATGAAACAGTTGCAAGAAAACTACTGAGCTGGGAGAGCACCAAGGAACCACATATCCCTTTCAAACAAACATTCCATATCTCAACTCTTAATGATAAACCCACATTTAGCAAAATATAGAGTAAGCCCTTTAATGAGATGCTTGTTTGCTTCTTCCAAAGAAGGAGAAAATGCACCCGCTTGAAGTTTGTTAGGGACATTGTCTATTCATAGTTGATCATTTAAACATCAGAGAGGAGCTTTTAAGTAATTTACAACCTGTCTTTTCCATTTTCTTCAAGCAGCTGTTTTCTGAAAAGGGGATGCCCTCTCACATTGCACCTGGATATGATTTACTCTTTATTAGTCTAGTGAAATGTGGCAGACTCACCCAATCTTTCTAAAAGTGTTATTTCCAAGAGCGTTTACAGCTTCTCTGTAAATAAGATGAAATAAACTATTTTGACAGTAGAACTTACTCAAATATATTCTCAGAGACTATTGTAATTCATTGCCCTGCAGAGCATTTTGTTTTTGAGGACTAATAAAAAGACTATTAAATAAAGGCATGTCTGTTAACATGCCAAAAATGAAGTTACCGTGTGGTGATGAGCTCCTATTGTGGTTACACTGAATCAATATATTTCAACCAACCAAGGCCTATTCGAACATTTATTCTTTGCCCAATGTAGTATTTATGGCTTGTTCCAAATACTACAAACATGTTTTTTGACATAAGGTCTGATTCTGAAATTACCATACTTTGCCATCAATGCTTTGACTTCACCCTCTCCCTACAGCTAACAGAAATTGCTTTAAAATAATAATGCAAGAATGTTGAAATCATGATGATCCATATCAACTCATATCTATTTGGATATTAATTTAATAGTAGTTCTAATTCTGAAGATTAAAATTGCCTGAAAAATTAATTATAGTGTGCAGCTTGAAAACTAAATAACCAAAAGTTTTAAAGCAAAGTAAATGATAGTAATCAGGAATGTTGTTTTCATCATTTTTACTGCCACAGGTTATTAGCATTATGCTTAATACAAAAAAGGAAATCAATATAATGTCTCATAAAGAGACCTATGACAGGATATTAACTTTTCTGATAAATTTTGTAGATACATTTCTTATTAAAATGTGAATACAAAGCTGATAGCTTTTGATTAATAAAAAAACTTGATTATTCTGAATCCAAAAGTATAATTATAGGTTGTAATTTCTAATGTCTAGTCAAATTTTGTGGAAATTAAATCTATCTAATTTTCCCTGGCTATTAAAACAATTATCCTTGTTTTCTTGTATTAATCAGTTCAGCCTTGGCCAAGCTAACTACTTCCAAATTTGTGGAGCCATCTCCAGTCAAAATGTCTGAGATTATGAGATACATTGTTTGATACATTTGGAAAACATTGGATTTTTCTGTTAAGTCAATATAGAAATGTGTCTTTTATGGCAGATTGGCCTCATGGGAATATGCCCTACTCTTTCAAGCATTTTGTTCTGCAAATAAGAAAAAGAGTTAGATGTCAACTTCAAAGAGTACAGTATTGTATTCTTTATACTCACTGAAATAAAGGGCACTCAGTATTTCAGTGCTTTGGAATATGTGTCAGTACAGTACAGTAGACTTTCTCTAACCAACACATGTAAGTGAATGTCCTCATTTTAGACAATTATTTTTTAACCTAAAAGTGCTAGAAACAGAAAAAATCTCTCTGCAGCAGATTGGAAAAGAAGGAATGAATGAACATGTTTATAGATTTACTGAATATGCTGAAGACAACAATTCATATACCTTTCTTAATGCAGAGTACTCTGTGGTCAAATATTTATTAATTTAAAAAGATCTGTGCATTGTAATATTCTGTATTATTAGTATATTTAACGTATTTGGAAGTTCTGTTTGATTTTTTTTTCTTCTATTCAGGTCATGTCTGATTCTTGGAAACTGCCTGGGCAAGTCCCTGCATTTTTCTTGGCAAGGTTTTTCAGAACTGGTTTGCCATTGCCTCCTTCCTAGAGCTGAAAGAAAGCAACTAGCACAAGATCACCCAGCTGGCTTTGTGCTTAAGATGGGACTAGAACTCACAGTCTCCTGGTTCCTACCTTTATGCCTTAACCACCACACCAAACTAGGTCTCTTGTTCAAATTATCTCATTTTGTCATATACTGAAATGTAATTTTTAAAAATTATATAAATAAATAAATAAATATTATTTTATGATGACATTCTGGTTACTCATTGAAAATAGTTCAGCAGAAATCAGTACTGCTTCCTGCTGACCCTAAAATAAGTTATTTAGTTATTTTATATATTTTTAGAAAATATATCTATATCTATATATATATATATATATATTTCAGGTTTGGGATGCTGTGGATGAAGGACGCTGCTTGAAATCATACTTTATCCATACCGGTGCTGTCCGAGCTATTCAGTGGTCTCCCTGTGGAAGAAATGCACTGAGTGGAGGCTTTGATTTTATGCTTCATTTAACAGATATTGAAACAGGTACTAATACTCTTAAGTAGTTAGCACTAAAATGTGGTTAATATATAAAAGAAATGCCAAAAACCTAATAGTATTTGGGGGTTGGAAATACAATACCATCTTCTTACTAACTGGAATATTCTGCTAATTTAAAAAAAAATGCAATTTTGGTAAGGTAATTTGGAGACATTGTCTTCTGTAGGCTAAATTATTGTTAAAATCGTTTTACGGGCAGGGAGTTTTTGATGTGAATAAGCATTCTGTTATGTGAAACTGTTTTATACATTGTAGCTGCAACATGTTTAAGAAGTTCTGATTCTGGTTTAAAGGTAAGAATGCTGATTGCTCTGTGTAATGGTATAGCAGTATTTTTCAACCTTGGCAACCTTAAGATGGCTGGACTTCCTCTCCCTCACATCTTAATATTGAAAAATGCTATGGTAGAGGCTTATAGAGATGATGGGAGAAAGAAAGGAACCAGAGTCAAGTTAGTTATACAAAGGAAACAAGAAATGCAGTGATACAGAAAAGGAGATAGAATGGGGATAGGAAATAAAACACCAAGGTAACAAAGAGGAAAAATATAACAATATTTGAAATACAATGACATAAAGAATAAAGAATAAATTAAATACAGGTAATTCTTGACTTACAACCAGAGAAGAGATGAGAGAAGCAGAGGAATCAAGATGTGCAGTATATCAGTGGCAAGAAAGCCATGATAAAGCAGCATGAAGTGCAGTGATGGGAAGACAGTGGATATAGAAGGATAAGTTTGGAGGATTTGGGGCCTGTAAGGCAGTGGTCCCCAACCCCCGGTCCGCGGACCGGTGCCGGGCCGTGGAGTACCTGGCACCGGGCCGCGCAGCGGCCGGGGGACATGAACGCTGCAGCGCAAAGGCTCCTGGGCCGTGCGCAATGGGCCGTGCGCAAAAGCTCCTGGGCCGTGCCCCCACCCCTGCGCATGCTCAGCGGGCCGCGGCGATAAAAAGGTTGGGGACCACTGCTGTAAGGCATATTGTAGCTCACACCAGATACCCCCATTGGGCTGTACCTGTTCCATTCAACCACATTGTGGTTAAGCAAGATATTAACACACATTATGTCTATCATAATGCTTCATTGTGTGTAAAATTCTTAAAGAACCTGAAAAAGCCTTTGTCCTAGATGTTGAGAACAAGCAAGAAAATTAGAGTTGTGCTTCTTGTAACAGGTTCTCCTTTTAAATTCCACAGTGTTGTCCTTGAAGCTTTGGCTTTCAAAACCATGTTAAAAGATTTTTTTTGTTGGTGTTTGACCAACCTTTACAAAAATATGCTGTTACATGTTGGAGGACTCGATATTTAATTGCTACATCTGTGTGTATGTTTGTGCGTGGGTGTGCGTGCATGAATACACACAACATAAATATCATGATTAGTTTACCGTGAGACTCCCCATCTTCCTTTTTCTTGTTTATCATTAAAGTGCATTTCTCACAAAGATGTCACTAATGCTTTTAGCAAAAACCAGCTTGTTACCAGAAATCAAACTGGGTACATTCTCACTTGAAAAATATGAAGCCAGCTGTTCAGATTAGAACTTAATTATAGTTCATTCACCTATCTTCATTATTCTCCATCAGCACAGAGCTTATTTCATTACTGATTAATTTCATTTAGATATATTTTAATCACATGTTTGTGGGTAACTTTTCCTAGAAAATACTTTTTCATACAGGTTAAGAGGAACTTTTTGAAAACTGGCTTGGAAAAAATCTGGCCTGATTTCTTTGGTGCATTTAGAAGTTTGTAAAACTTTATCACACACATAAACAGCCCTCTGCTTTTTAAAGCCAGTTTTCGCCAACCTAGCACTATATAAAAATGTAGGTTGGTGATTTTGAAAATGCAACACCTCTGGAGATACCTGGTTGGAAAGGCTGATTTATGACCTGTGTTATAACAGCCCAATTTTTCTATGCATTGGGGAATTTATGAAGTTCCTGGTCAAGTAGGGAGAATCTTTGTTCCTCTCCTAATTACTTAAGTGTTTAATTTTCAAGGAGCTACAATCGATCTCTGTTTAATATCTTCCCAGTAATTTGGAAACGAGTACTTGTCTTGCTTAAAGAAGGAATGTGATTCTCAATGATCCAGTAGAGATAATTGAGTCCCTGGAAGAGCAAATTGGCATCAGATGAAGTACAGATAGGTGATGGTTAAGGACAGGTGGATGTCTAAGGTAGCAGTGTTGACTCATAGGGCCGTTTACCACAAGAAGACATTGTGGAAGATATTTTGCTAAGTGTTTTTGAGGACAGGTCCTCATGATGTTGACTTCGTGTCATTCTCACCCCACTGCTGAAACAGTGATATTATTTTCCCCATGTGGACAATGTAGGACATCAGTTTGCTCATTTCCATTTTGCCTGGCAAGCCTATGGCAGAAGTGCTTGCCCTCTCCTCCTATGTATGGCACCTCCATAGCCAGTTCGGCTTTTGCTACAAGAAAGATTGGATACTGTTGTTTTTCTGTTTACACTGGTCTATCACACTCTTGGGAGTTCAGGAGATCTAACACCCAGGAATTGGTTCATGTGGGTGTTACTTGTGTGCTGTGGAGTACACAAAATAGAAGTGGGTGAGATATAGTCGCGCATACACCAATGTGGAATGGAAGTGGGAGAAGGAAGAACTTTTTACGTGACCACAAACAATTCTCAGAGGAAATTAGCTTCAGGAGGGTAAAAGTAAAGTAAGATTTAACAATGCTGAAAGCCCTCTGACTCAGAATTCTCTACTTTGAATTTCAATTCAGCTCTCCCGATCTCTTAAGAAGGCTTTGGGGAATGGGGGTTGTTTGATAGAAATGTATCAGTCTTCTAGCACTCTGACAAAACTATTTACAGGAAGATCAATAGTCCTGATCAGAAGAAACACAGAGTAAATAATCAGACACTAAAGATAAATAAATAATAACAGTTAAAACTTGAACCCCTAACCCCCCTACCATATATTCAGGAGAACAATTGATTGCTGGTATTCCGATTGGTAGATGATGCTGGGCAAAACACAAAAGATTGATGGGGGGATCCTCCAACTGTCCTGAAACTACCTCTTATTAAGCTTGGGAAGGGCAGCCACACTGTGCAGCCTCCTCTGTGAAAGATGTGAGAGGTGAGGTTGAATATTGCTATAGCCCAATTTAAGAATGAAGGGGAAAGCTCATTAGTGTAACCATGGGGAATGGCCAATAGAAATACAGAAAGAATACAAATACAAATAAGAATAAAAATACAGTTGAAAGGAATTACCATCAAATCAAATCCTTCCTTAGTGTAAGAATCCAATTATCCCTTGTAGGTGGCTCTCAGGACTTCATATTAACACATCCAGAGAGGAGAAATTGCCAGTGCTCTCCAGTGATTGATTTCATATCAGATTGTTCTTACTTTTAGAAAGTGCTCTTAATGTTCAATGAAAACCTACTCTGCCATAATTGAAAACCATTATTTCATGCCTTGCACTTTGAGGCAGCAGAGACAGTCACATACCTTATGATATTATTTTGAGTACTTCAAGAGTACTGCCACATTCCTCCTCAGTTGTTCCTCTCAAAGATGAACAGACCAAGCTCCTTTGTCTATCATCACTTCTCTGCATCAAGTGCAGGGTCAAAGTCAGGAAGAGGCCATAGTCCAAAGTAGCTCTGTAATCCAAGAATCATAATGTTAGAAGGGATCTTAGAAGTCATGTAGTCCAACTCTCAATTAGTCTAATCAATATTGCACAATGAGAATCCGTTGATAGTGCTTGAGCAGGCTGGCACTACAGTTTTGAAGAGACTTTTGAACCAAGAACCTAGTCCTCTAAGTTTGTCAAAGTGTCAGAGGCCTCATGATTCAAGGAGATGAGTTGGCATGCTTTATGTCATGGCTTTTCAGTCTGAACAATTAGTGTTTTCATGGTAGTCCTTTATGGATGAGTCAAGACTAAACTATTAATGTAGTTCTAAGTTTTAGTCCTAAACTGCCCTGAAAGTTGATAGGAAAATCTGAGAAACGTACACATAACACAAATATAGAAAGATTACAATAACAACAGTATTGATACAGTCTCACAAGATAGTCAGCGGCCCAGGACTATAATCCTATTCAAAATTATTTAGGGCTAAGCTCCACTGCTGCTTATGCTGAGTTTGAAAATTATACTGAGCCAAATTATACTGTGACCGAACTTCAGGCGCCCAACAACATGGCCACATTTACAGTCATTTGTAGCATCCCACAGTCCCACAGTTACTGTATTTTATACTTACTTCTGCTTTTCAGCAAAACTGCATCCATAACAAAGAACCATTCCGTAGTGGTTGTGGTGCTTGCTTAACAACTGCGGCATTTGCTTAATTACTGCCATAAAAAAGATAATAGAATCAGGTTGGTCACATGACTGGCCTGTTTTATAACTGTTATGACATATGACCACACATGCTTTTTCTTGCTCCTTTTATTCAGAAGCTCAAAGCAGCCACTCCTTTTCTAGTTTTCCTTACAACTTCCTCGGGAGAGAGCTTGGCCTATGAGAACTTGGTTGACCCGGAATCATCCAATGAGTTTTGGTGGTTGAGATTTAACTAGGATCTGAGACTCTTTACTCCTAGTTTGCAGTTTAACATTACACCATACTTGCTTTCCCTGCTTCTATTGTTTATATCCTAATAGTCCTGCAGAATATACAGTCTTCTATTTTGTTCTTCATTACCTTTTTTAGATTAGATTCTTAGCCACACTGCATTGGCCCAAAGAAATGGATGATCGCCCCACTAACTCCTACAGCCAAATTTGTTACATTGATTTATTTTTTTATCCCACTTCCCCCCCCAGAAAACAATTGATCTTTCTTTCTTTCTTTCTTTGAATTTGTCAAACAAAAATGAGAACAAGAATAAAAGAAAAATACAATGACAGGGATGATAGGCATGTTAGTGCACTTATGTACGCCCCCTCTACTGACCATTTAAGTATGAAGTAAGGTCCACGGAAGTCAATTTGTGACTGAAACTATGAAAATGTGTAGCTGAGACAGCTGGATCAGGTAGAGCATTCCAGTCTTTGACAACTCTATTACAGAAATCATATTCATATAGATGGTTGTCTCTGAAAGAAAGAGAAACTGCTTCTCATCACTCCCTAAATGTCCTGATGGAATTGAGACACAAATTGAGGTCTCATGATCCTAGTATTGTAGAGCAGTTTATTCTAGCTAGCTAAGCCATCCAGCTAAGTTTCAGTATATATCCCATCATCCTTATCACATTTGCTAAGTAAATCCCTCCATATAGACACATACATACATGCTGTATAGAGGCAGACAAGAAGAACATTTGAAGCAGCTGCAAAAGTCCTGCAAACAATTGAACTTGCTTAAAGATTAGATAGAAGTGACTCATATACACTCTGTATATTTTACAGGATCTTTTTAAACTGCCTGGGCAGGTCTGTTAATAAGGACAATAGCAATCTTATACCTCTGGAGGGCACCAAAAGGGAATATCTACTCAAGCCAATACTAACTTTTTGTTCTGTATGTTGCATCATGATGATAGAAAACAATAATGGCAAACAAACCCAATTCAATGCTAAACACATTCATTATGTGAAGCAGCTCTTTTTCTGAGATTACTGGCCAGTGCTTGATTATTATTTTGCATAAAGCTTAGTTTTTTTTTTCCTGGAGTATAATATTAATCTTATTGTGTCATTTTTGGAGTGTGTTGTAGATGATATTGCATATTAAAACATAGCCACATCTAAGATCCCGATTTTGTGTTTAAATCTGAAATTTATATGTTGTAGCATTTACATAACAGTGAACATTTTAATTAAACTGCCATCACTTTGTCACAAATAAAACAATACAGCTGCACCTGCAGATTGCTGGGTGGGGTGAAGATAATCATGTTATTTGTATGCCATGAGTGCAGTGTGGTCCATTAGCAAACTGAAATGCCACTCTGGTATGATTTAAAGCACTTTATTTGATGGATGGAAAGTTGCCCAACACTACAGTTACTTTAATGTTCATGAATTAAATGTAATTTAAATTCTTGTCTCCATAAATACATTGGTCTAGTTTTCATGGGGAAATTAGGTTATTTAAAACTAGTCTGCTTGATTTCACATTTTTTCCTCCATCATCATTCAGGTGTCACCTGAGATTGGAAGATGTAAATATTGAAATGAGTAAAATTATCTTACGTTATCCAAAAATTAGAACACCCTCTCCCCTCCCCAATTGTAATTCTTTGGCTTCTGAGTGGATACTAAGTAAACTCCTGAAGTACCAAAAAAGTAGAACAAGAAAATGGAGCTAATATATACATTTAAATTTATGGCTACCACTGAAAGAGCATTTTGAAAAGTATAACTAAGTAATATCTTTTCTTTGAGAAGAATGACTGTCAGGGAGGAAATAGATGGTTTATAGAAGAAAAGCCAGTTTGGAAAACTCAAGAATGAGTTAGCCTTCCTGCTTCCTTACCTCTGATTTGAATGGAATGGAACCTCATCCCCAGGTAAGCCTCATTTCTTGAATTCAAGTGTAACATCTAGCTAGGATCAAAATAATTTAGGAGTTACAAGCAAACAATTAAACCATATGCTTAGGTTTTCAGTATGTAAACTGAGGAGAGATGTAATTGTTGCTCAATATAACCTCATCGAAAAGAAAAAAACATCTATAAATTGGCAGTTAGAATTTAAAGTTGAGAAGCTAGATGTTTTAATAATGCAGATCTATTGACTTTGTACTGAAAACATATGTAATTGCCAGGATAGTGAACAACATACAAGTGAGGCAGCTAACAATCCACAAAGCAAATCACTAGTCAACAGTATAATAATGTACTGGTAGCTATTTATTTTATTTTATATTGCTATGGATAACTCTGCCCTACAAATGGCTTAGTATTTCTTAATCATGGGATGTTTAAAATGTGTGGATTCCCACTCCAAGAATTCTCCAGCAAGAATTAGGGAATTTTTACAAATTAAAATGGTGCGTGGCTACTATCCACTACTTCACCTGGATAGTAATAATCAGCTATCCATTAAAAAAAAGGCAAAAATAAGTTCTGTTCATAGGAGTAACTTCATCAGTTTCATCTTCTGGTAAATGGACGATATATGACTAGGAACACCCAACATGACAGCCATGTTTATGAAACTAATAACTAATCACATGGTTTCCAAATGCCAAACATATTGAAGACCAGAAATAGATTGGAGATTTCAACATTTTTGTCATTACATTCTATGTACTCAGAGCATGGTAGGGCCACAGATGTCAACATAAGTTTTTAGAGTGTTAATCTGCTTGACCAAGAAGGACTGAATAATAGATTGGCAATATTTATAATTAACCTGATCGCACTGCAGGCATCGTATTGCATCTATCTCAAGGAGGCTGATGTGAAAAAACATACTATTGCTTGCCTTCCCTGAACAGGATATGAGATACCATCTCTGTGTTCCTAGTGACTGACTATAAATAAATATGTCTCTGTGTCTGTTTTTATATCTTTATAGTTTAAGATGATCCCATCCTTTTTTATACTTTTTCTGTAACATCATTTTGACAATTCTACAATGTCACCTTTTATTCTGAGGAAAGTAGAAAAGGAACTAAATTGAAGATAGAATGTTTTAAGTTAAAAGAGAAAGGAAATTGGAGTAAACATTAGGGACAAAAGGATGCCACTATTGACAAGACAGAAGGGAATAGCTAAAGTATCCCAGGACATTAGCTATCATTTTTTTAAAAATATCTTTTTAATGTCATATTGTCTAAAATAGAATAGGCAAATGTTTGCTTGCAAATTATACTGTTACCTTATTCAAACATTTGAAACTTATAGGTCGGTTCTCTTAAGTTTTTATCATTCTTTATTTGGGAGTTGAGGATGTGACACAAAAGAGAACAATTAAAAGCAATCTTCATTGAAAAAAAATAGATAAGTCAGCAATATAGGTTGTTTTCTGACTTACAGTTGTCAGGTGAGTTGCACCTCATTTTATGACCCTTTATGACTCTCATTGTTAAGCAAATTACTGCAGTCGTGAAGTGAATCATGTGGTTGTTAAGCAAATCTGGTTTCCCCATTGACTTTGCTTTTCAGAAGCCAGTTGGGAAGGTTACAAATGATAATTACATGACCCCAGGACACTGCAACTGTTATAAATGCAAGCCAGTTGTCAAGTGCCCAAATTTTAATCATGTGACCGTGGGGATGCTACAACAGTTGTAAGTGTCAAAAGTGGTCATAAGCCACTTTTTTTCAGAGCTGTTGTAACTTTGAACTGTCACTAAATGAATGATTGTAAGTAAAGGATTAGCTGTATGTCATAAACCAATACTGTAAAGTAGAGGTTTATTTAAATTAAAACAATGTTCATTTTAAGAAATTGTAAAGGCAGTCTGATTCTGGAGTAAATTTCAGGGGAAAGAGGTATATTTTCTGTGTTGTTTTAGACAACATGAGAGATCCTGGATAAAATGGCCCATAATAGCAAAATTTACTGTGGTGGATATTGAAGGATGTTTTTCTATGGCAGGCAATAAAGCTTTCTGGCAGTACTCTTGCCATTTTATCTTCCTGTATCTTTTTTGAACATGGAAAGAAAAATTAGAATGAAAAGAATTGGGTCTTTTCTTTGCATTCTTCCTTTGGGTGCTGTTACACAATGACTTTAGAGGCAGTAGACAATAGGAATAGAAACTCTTCCTTTGAAAGCATTATCTATGGTTCTGTTTTGAGATTGCTTCGGGCCACAATAGCATTTGAACTTTTATTATAATCCCTGCAAAACATTTTCTGTCCTTAACAAAATAAGTTTCAAACATTCAGGTTTTGCCATATCACAGAATTGCCTAAAATCAAAAGTTCTTAGGAGATACCATTTTCTCCTTCACTAGATGTCACAGGAAGATCAGTATCTTATCCTAATCTGTTCCTGGGCTATATTTAAACACTAGCTGGATATCCCTGCTTCGCTACAAAACTATGTGATGGGGCTTGATAAATTGACATTTAGAGTTTGAAAATTAATGAGTAGTTATGATCGGCCTCTCCTCTCCCATTCTCTCCCTCAGGCTTGCCCCATAGATCCTCTTCTCTCCCTTTCTCTTCCTCAGGCTGGCCTCTCCTGTCCTCTCCTATTCCCTCCTCTCCCTCAGGCTGGCCCCATAGATCCTCTCCTCTCCCCTTCTCTCCTTCAGGCTGGGCCCACAAAAGCCTCTCCTCTCCCTTAGGCTGGCTCCACAGAAGCCACTCTTATCCTATCCCCTTCTCTCCCTTAGGCTGGCCCCATAGACCCTCTCCTTTCCTCTTGTCTCCCTCAGGCTGGCCCCACAGAAGCTTCTCCTGTCCTCTCCTCTCCCCTTCTCTCCCTCAGGCTTGCCCCATAGAAGTCTCTCCCCTTCTCTCCCTCAGGCTGACCCCACAGAAGCCTCTCCTCTCCCTTCTCTCCCTCAGTCTTGCCCCACAGAAACGTCTCCTATCCTATCCTGTTCTCTCCCTCAAGCTTTATAGGCCCTTCTCTCCTTGTGGGTTGCCCCAGAGAAGCCTGTCCTATGCTATCCCATTCTCTCCAGAGTTATTTTCAAGTTGGGAGGGGGAGTAGAACGTCTAATTAGCATCAGAGCGTGTTATAATAATATAGGAAATACTAATGCTCTGATGGTTATTTTGAAAAATCCTTTCTTAGTGAGCACCTAGAAGCCAAGAGGAACATACATGGCAAATTTCAAGTTTGTAGGCTTTACAGTTCTGGAGATTTTGTGATTAATGTGTGGGTGGTTTTCACTTTTATATATAGCATATAGATGTAGCATTTAATTACTGTGGATGTTTCCTGATCCTCAGTCTTCCATTAATTAGTGTTCTCCCTGAGCATTCCCAGTCATTGAAAACTTAGTGATATTGACTGGCAAATATTCCATATTTTCAGGTTAAAGTCTCTGACAGATAATTTTTTTTGGTAATTAGTTTTTGGGTGATTAGGAGAATATAGGCAACTGGAAAGAGGAAACTAAAGCTTTTCAGAGGGATATAAAGCCAAACTTTGATTCTCTTTTTATAATTTAGGCTTTGCCTTTATCTGTTCTCTCATCCTTTTCCATGTATTGTACTTCTTGCAGAAATATATTCGTTTATTTACATTACAATGTTGAAACTTTCTGGATCACACTGTATATATTTCCAACTTATCTCTCTTGACACAAAGGGCATGATTTCACAGCAAATTGTACTTCAGATCACACCAAATTCCATACCTTATTTTGAATGCATGCATTTGGAGAAGATTTGGGTATAATTTCCTGTACTCCAATTCAGTTGAGCTGGACCCAATAGCTTATTAGTCTACTATTCTACTCCAATAATAGCAAATGCTGTTTGGAGGCCCACCAACAAGAAATTAGGTCAGTGACATCTCCCACTAAGGTTCCGTAGCCATTGGTATTTAGAGACAAGCCTATCTCGAATTCTGGATAATATTATTTGCCACAAATTTAATTAATTGTAAGTATTTTTTTGTCTCTGATTACAATTTCTCTTGGTTGTACAGGAAGATTTAATTTGGTGATAGACTCTCCAATTAAGTTGCAAATCCGCTTGAGATCTTAAAAGTAGATATAATGAGTATTTTTGATAGCAAAAATAACCTTTAGCACTGGGGTAGAGTAAACTAAGGGTGGCAAAGATGGAGCAACAATATGAGAGTGGACAAGAAATGTGGAGGGAGGTTAGGAATATTTTTTAAAATGGTAATATGCAAATTTTAGGAATTACATTACTTTTCAACAAGGTAGGAAAAATTGTTAATATTTAGCAGTCATGGTCAGATTTGCCCACTGTTGAGCTAAAGTTGTATAAGATTAATTAGAGGACAGCTATTGATTTTCCTGCAAACCAAGACTCTGCTTAAATGAATGAAATTAATGAAAACATATTTAAAATAGACTTACGTTGAATATTGCTGAGTAGCTGGTTTCTATTGATAAAACAACAGGGATCTTGGCAAGAATGTACCACACCTAGGAGGAAATGGCTTATAATACATCCCTGGTTGAGCATTATAGCATTCGCTCAATCCAGTGAAAAACAACTGCTTTTTGCTCCAGAACATGGCTTTCCCAAGTGAGGACAATTATATTAAATTCTTGGAGCACAATAAAACTGTAAAGGTTCTTGATATCTTTGCACATGTTGGTGAGGAGGATCAGAAACACTGCAATTCTGTTTTCAAAATAAATAATGTTACAGAAAGGACAGGTAAAGATTTTCTGTCTTTTTTTCCAAAACGTACTCATA
Organism: Pituophis catenifer annectens; assembly: GCF_029215685.1. Taxonomy (NCBI): domain Eukaryota; kingdom Metazoa; phylum Chordata; class Lepidosauria; order Squamata; family Colubridae; genus Pituophis; species Pituophis catenifer. The sequence continues at coordinate 312,353,696 of NW_027256881.1, forward strand.
ACTGGAGTTTAAAATCTGTTTTGATAATGAACAAGGATTCAGTGTTTATACCAGATATAATTATTGTGAATAAAAATGTGTGATCTTGTCAGTGCACCTTGAATCACCAGGGAATAGTTTTATCATGTTATGAGCGAACAGGAGGAAGGATTACATCAAATTATTGTATATTGGGAAATGATTTCCATCTTAACCCTGTAAGCAGACTATAGAAAAACAACATTTTGCTATAAACAAGGCATTCATAATACATATTATTCAACAAAATAGGAAAACAATGAAAATACTGTAAATGTATTTGCTTTCTCACTTTAAACTGCATATTAACATCATTAGTTTGATAAATATAATGGATTTGATAACATTCAAATCCACATAGCTGAATTTCCCGGGGCATTAATTTACAGCTCTAGAAGGGTTGTTTACAAAGCCGATTAGTATTAAGCCACAGGATTCTGTAAAGATTACCACATACAATTAAATTTAGAAAAGAATGTATCCATGGGAACAGCCAATGCCTTACTTGAGAGTATATGCAAATCCTCATTTGATTTAAGAGAAAAATTCAGTGTCCCTCCCACACCATCTCTTAAATCAGCACAAAATAGATTTTAATCTATGGAGGTTTGCTGACAAATATATTGCATATTTTATTGTTTTCTTAAAGACCTAACAATCAGAGAAGAGAAGTCCAGTGGTTTCATTTAATGAGATAGCGCCTGACTCTTATGGGAGACATTGCTGAAATGTTGTTCAGTAGTGTACATGATGTTTATTTGCATAATTTACCTTAGTTAATTCTCTCAAATGTACAATATTCCCTTGAACTGCAGTAACACAGTGGAAGACTGGCTAAATCTATTTTCCACAGTACACTCATGTTGTTCTATTTGTGCAGGCTTCAGGTTGAAAAAGGAATGGACATTCACAAGATCCTTCAGGGCAGATCCATGTTTCAATAGCTCCCCCCCCACCACCCCACCTATCTTCTCTGTGTTATAGAATCTCCTTAATATCCTGCTTACACAAATTTTAAAATTATCTTTGGTGCCTCATTTCTCCACCTCTGTCCTTCCGCCCCTCCCCCACACACCAGCCAACAAATTATTCTAAGATGACTATTGCCAGCCTGGCGCCTTCCAACAATTATGTTTGCTGGATGTTGAGGTCTTTAGTCCAACACATGTGAAGGGAACTAGGTAGGGTCACAATATGCTAGTGCTATAATGTTATTTCAAAGAAGCCCATTTTATCTGCAGTGTCTGCAGAGACAATGCAGTACAATAATATATATTTGCAAACTGACACCTTTAAGTAATTTCTCGACTGTAATTTTGATTACAGAGCAGATAATTAAGCTTTCCATAGCCATCCATACGACAGAATCTGTGACAACACTGAACACATTTCATCACTTTTTTTTTTAACTGCGCTACTTCCTAAATTTATTTCTTTGAAATTCTGAATTATTTGTACTTAAGTTTTCTTAGTGGCTCAGGTTTAACTTTGCTATGTGTGAGAGTCTTAATGTTCTTTTGTAGCCAGATCTGCTGTATGATGTCATGTCTCTGTGTCATTTCTTTTAACTTCCAGATTGTCTTTCAAACTTTCAATCTTTGCATTTTTATAACATCTATAATATTATTCCTGACTATGGGTTTTTTTTTAAATAGGTTGTCCAATGATATAATTCTAAGTAAAAAAAAACCTGTCTCCTTTAATGGTAACGTACATTATTTGCAAATGTGATAAATCAACCTTACTGTCTTTTGGACAGCTCTCTTGCTCATTCAGCTGAGTGGGACTCTGGACTTCTGCCTTCAAATTCTTCTCTTATAGCACTTCTCTATATTATCATGTTCTTATTTTATATCTTTTGCTCCTATTTTTTTTTCTAAATTTCTTTCCTTATGTTTAATTTGTATTTTTTTTATGCTGTTCCCCAAACAGTATAGTAAATAAAAAGACCTCCATTCATAAACCTTTCTTCTGTATCAGTACCGTAATTTACATAATATTTCAATATGCAAGTTAACATGGTTTCAGCAACCGAACACCTATATGTAAAGCATACTTTGTACGCTGCCTAGAGTCGCATTTTTTGAGCTTCCTTGATATTTATTCTCCACAATATATCATAGACTACTTTTTTTTTAAATCAGCACTTACATGTCCTAAAAAATTTCATTCATTTCCTCATCTTTAGTAAACAACCTTTCAATTTACAGATTTTTTTTGCCATTTATGCATAACTTACAACTGTTCAGTCAAAGTTCATGTAAAAACCATGCTCTTTTGGGTATTAATTTTTAGATCCTTCTTATTGCATCTTAACACTAGCTAAAATTTGCTGTAAATCATTTGTTTTTAGCCAACAAAAGAGGCATCTACTGCATTAAAAATACACCAAAGTTCCCATCCCTTGTCCCATCATTACAAGCACACATTTATAGATTAATACATTTATTGTACTTCGCAATCAATCTTTATAGAAAAAATGTCATAATTCAATCCTATTCACTTTATCATAAGCCTTCTCTAAATCAACACACATTTTCTCATTTCAGTTTCATCTCAAATCATTTCTTCACTTCTTTTTAATTCCGTTCACTCTGCTGGACATTTTTGGCTAGCCCTTTTCATTTATTTTCAAAAATATATGAAGCTGTACCAAAACTGCTATCAAGTCAAGCTTTACATTATTTGCATTATATGCAAGCCAGGATCTCTAATCTAGAGATTGTCTTGCAGGCCAGTATACTGTTCATTAGATCCTATCAACTTGGAAGTATATGCAGTATATTTACTACCATACTTGCAATTTGGGGGTCCTCCTAGATGCATGACTCCTGGTCAAGGAGCAGGTAGCAGTCATGGCTAGGAGGACCTTTGCACAGATTTGTCTGCTAGTTGTACCTGTTCCTGATTTGGCAGGCTCTATTTACAGTCACTTGTGCCTTGGTCACCTCCAGATTGGAGCATTGCAATGCACTCTACATGGGCTGCCCTTGAAGAGTTCTCAAAAGCTTCAACTGCTAGAGAATGCAGTGGCCCAAACAGTCATGTACTTTCCTAGGGCAGCATATGTTACACCTCTGCTCCATGATCTGCATTAGTTACCAGTTTGTTTCTGGGTCCAATTTTTAGTATTTAAAGTCCTTCATGGCATGGGACCTGATTGTCTGAGGAACCCCCCTCCCTGGTTACATCAGCCTGCCTCATTAGATGCGGCAGAATAAACATGTTGAATAAGCAGAATAAATATTGGCCAGGATCCTTCATTTGATGGGACCCAGGAGACATGCCATTTTTGTTGCAGTGCCTGCCTTATGGAATATTTTTCTTTCTGAAATTAGACTAGCTCCTTTCCTCAGGTCTTGAATATGTTGTCAGGCCTGGAGCTGGCAGGCAACTGGAGACCTGCTCACATGGTTCCATTATTGAGATGGCCATTTGTATCCTCTCTCTCCTATGGCTTATATTTCAATTTTTATGATATTTATTAGTAAGGTTTTTATATTGTATACTTTTTCTTTTTCTTTTTCTTTTTTATTGATTTTTATTTGCCGCCCAGAGTTGCCTTTGGTGAGATGGACAGCTACAAACATTTAGCTAATAAATAAATATTAATCGATAAATGCTGTTGTGCTCTTCAAAGCAGTCCTCAAATCCACCTTCTTTAGGAAGTTTTTGGCTTAAGTTCTTAGTTCTTATGCTTTGATGCAACTTAGTATGTAAGAACACTTCCTTTAGACTGTTTGCATTGACATCGGAATGTGTTTCAAATCTCAGTGTTCCTACAACAATAGAATTATTATCTAAAACTTCTTTTTACTGGTTCCATGCTGATTTGTTGCAAACCAGAACAAAACTGCTATTTTCTTATGCAACATTGCAGTTCTGCAGAACTCTAGAGAGTAGTTGACTTTTCCATGGGTAGAAATCTTCTTTCACTGTGTCTCCTGACCCTGAACTTCAGCTTCCTGATTCTGGAATCTATAGATATAGTTTAGTATCTCTCTCTCGCTGCCCCCAGTTTGTTGCCATGGCAGCATTCTACCATATCTATTGGTATTGCCGGCTACAAAAAATGCTAACAAGTTATCCTTTCACTTTTGCAGCTTGCTAGAGGATTTTAAATTTAAGAAAAAAAGGAAGCTGTGCATCTGAAAATGTTTTCCTCATAATAACCACTCCAATTTTTAAGTATTTTTGACAAATGATCATAGATGTGTACATGACATGAACTCAAAATGAGCATGGGGGCATTAACAATTTTACATGCCTCTTACATGAAGTGAGATGATTTTTTGTTACTTCGGGATTTGTGTTAGTTTAGAGGCCTGGCAGTGGATGAGGAACTTCTGTTGTATATTTTTACCAGTCAGTTGAACGGGAGCACTGTTTAGTTCATGATGTACCCTGCATATCCTTTAAGATCAGACAGAATGATTGCAGATCAGCTTTGAAAAGTTTTGGAGGAACTGAAGAGTAGAAATAATGGTTTTTCTTATTTTCCTTCTGTCAAATTTTAGATTATAAGATCCCCAGAAGACCAAAACAGTCCTGAAATATTTGTAACAAATATCACTATACATTTGTAAAGTGTATAGTGTTTACAAATAAAGAAGTATAGTGTTTACAGAAATAAGAATAGGGGTGACAACATTCAAATAGAGTACCTCCTCTGAAATTCATTCATGTAAAATCCTTCTATATTATTCAAAAGTCTTGTACCAAAGCCTTTAATAAATGCTCTCATATTTATTTTATCATTATAATTTTACATTTGGCTTACAATATGGGAATACTATGTACACTAGTGTAAACTCTTCCAAAAAAAGTCAATCTTGATGTTCCTTCTGTTGTTATTTTAGGAACACAGCTTTTTAGCAGCAAGAATGAATTTCGAATCAGCACCCTGACATTTCATCCTCTTGATCCAAATGTTTTTCTTTGTGGAGGATTCAGTCCAGAAGTTAAAGCCTGGGATATAAGGTCTTCTAAGGTAAAAATAAAATTGAAACGAAAATTATTTGTACTTGCTTTTGATAACTATTCTGGAAATAATAAATGTATGTGGATAATACATTCTCTCTAAAACAAAAACTGAATAAAGAAGAAAAAAGTAGGAGCATGTTTGATAAGTTTGTTTTGTTTTTAATTTCCTTGTCACTTACTGCTGTGCATATTCTGGCAGTTGTGATAGCTATTAAAAAGTAATTTTCACCTGTAGAAACTGATTTATTAGTAAGGCATCATTTGCTGAAATAAGCAGCAATTTGTGAATTTTTGAAACTGTCTGCCAGAGGGGTATTTTTCCTGTTTTTCTGTTCACCTGCAAGAACCTTTAACATTTATTTGTGGATTTCTAATGTTAGAGTCTGGATCTATCATCACGAAGTTTGATATCAAAACACCACTCTGTTTATCTGAGGAAAATTTGATTAAACACAGTGGGACTTACTTCCAAGCAATCATGATAATGATGCACAGTTACAGAACATATAATGCTCAATTTACAGGAAGTACTACACAGAAGGAGAATATGATAATTAACTATTATTTCATATGGTAAAAGTAAGAGGTTGCATATAAAAGGAAACTGACTAATTACCCAATAATAATTGTCTCTCATTATAATACGGTAAAGGGCAGTGATCAGGTTCTCTAGAGAGTAGTCTAAGGCAATTGAATATGATGTAAGTTATTTTAAGAACTAATATTTTGATGCTTTAATATCCATAGAGAGATAATCACAAGAAAGAACATGTCTGCTCTAAGCACATATTTAGAATATTCTAGCATTTGTCAGCCTTACTAAAATCCACACTTCTGGCCCCACTGGATTTTCTACCAATATTCAACTTGGAAGTTTCAAAACCCTTTTTCATATGACTTCTGAGTTTTTCTCTATTAATAATAATTTTACATCCTATTTACATTTAAATCTCTCTTGTCCCAAGTTTTAATATTCTTATAGCATTTTTGATTTAAGGACCTCTTCATCAAAATACTTACAATATGTTTCAATATTTCTGATTTATTATTTACAGCCAGGTTGATTCTAATGTTATGCAACTCAGGTCACTTGGCAAAATATGCACATTGAAACAACTTCTTTGTGACCAGTGATATGTTAGAGGTGGATGGGTAGGGAGATAAGGATATTTTTTGATAGCAAAACAGATTGCAAAACAGGTATTGATATGGGAAGTATAGAATCTAGCAACCTTAGTACAACATGCTAGCTAAAATGGTGATAGTTATGTTGGGCCAAGTATGCCAGGTGTAACTGCATTGAAACCTGCAACATCTGCTAGAGGAGACCCATACTCAGTGGAAGGCTACCCTGACCATCACAGTGTTGAGCATCTTCAGACAATCAGGAAGCTGAACCATAAAACAAATTCAGTGGTCATTGTTTTTCTCCTGCTTTAATTTTAAAATTACTTCCATCCTCAACAGCCATGATAAAGGGGCCCATGACCTTTCCAGGAAACCATAATGTGAATGCTCTGATACTGACTCTCAGCCTGCCACTGTCATACCTCCAGAAAAATCTGCTGCTATCAATGTTCCAATAGCAAATCTTCTTCACAAATTACAAAAACAGCAGCACCTAGACTACTATGCCCAGGCCCATCAGAGTGGAATTGAGACCACTCATAATAATCCTCCTCAATAATGAATATTGAACATTGGATCAGAATCTTTTACACTTGTAAGCCTAGTATTACATTCCTGTTGGACTTCTGTGTGGGTATAGTCCTGAAACTGTGCCATGACATCCCATTGGTCATTTCAAGATTCTGCCCTCAGTGGCCAGAGATTTTTGGTGGCCACATCTCAGAATGAAGGTAGAGCAATATGTTCCTTTATGCCTTGTTTGCTGTCTCTCCAAGGCATTCAGAGGCAGCTAGTTGGAGAACTCCCACCATTGCCAACACCAGAAAGACCTTGGCAAACCTTGGCAACCTCATCACAGAGCTATCTCTGTCAAAGGAAGCATTCTCACCAAGATGGTTCATTTCATTCCTTGTACAGGCTTACCCACTGACAAAAATGTGGCAAGTATCTTTTAAAATAACATATTCCAAATATGTTTCAAGTTTCTTTTTATTCTACATGGGTTACCAGAACACCTGATGTCAGACTGGGGTCCACAATTCACTTCTTGGTTTTGGCAGACACTCTGACAGGTTGACATGCAACTTCATCTTTCTTTGGTTCATTATCCACAATCAGATAAGAAAATATGCTTCACTTCCCATTGTCTTGGATGCATCTTGCATATTTTTATCAAGTTCATGTTCCTTACTCTCTATAATACAGGACATCCCCTTGCTTTTCAGAGGGTCTCTAGGAGATAAAGCAGAAAATAGCTAGATCGTAGTTAAAGGAAGGCAGAACATATATCTGACTGATCATGGGTTTATACTCAGGTTCTGGCCTTCTCAGTGTTGATAGGAGAAGCAAAGGATTTCTTCTCCTTCTTACTGCATCAGTGTGTTGTCATCCAGTATCATTAAGGTAACTAATTCCGTTCTGGGAAGGATCTAATTGCATTTGTAACCACTTAACACATCATTTTGCTGATGAAGTCACTCAGAGTTGCTCAAGTCTGGATTTCACTTGGACAGAGTCTATTGTGGCATCTGGGACCTCTTGCCAGGATATCTGGGATTCATTTTGACCATTATCTTATCTACTGAGAAAGTAAGTGGGATGTTTTTGACAATATCCTTTGCTACTTGTAACCTAAACCTTTGTCCCTCCTGGCTTCTTTGTGTGCCTAGAGGAGGGTATATTCTCTGGATCTGGAAGATTATCAGTACCTCTTTTGGGGAGAGGGTGTTTCTAGCAGCTTCGAGCGAGGTTGTGGTACATTTTCTTCTTAGGAGTCCCTCTCTAGATTCAAGCTTCTTTTTTTAGCAAAGGTTGCGGAGACAATGCCAATGCTTTAAGTTTGGCAAGGTCAGGAAATAAAAGCAGCAGGGATTTCACAAATGTACTTTATTTTTGTGAGCAAAATAATAGAACCTTGGAGATCTGTTGGAGTTTTTCTTTACCACGTTCTTATACTTAACAAAAACAAGATGTTGATTATTGATCAACTGATTATTTTCAGTTTCTTTCTCTCACTTTCCTCTTTCTCAAGATTGAATCACCATTTCCCTCTCTTAATGGTTCATTCTTCCTCCCCAAAGCCAGTTCTTCATTCTTTCCAGGATTAACTGTAGAGTGCCCTAGATGAAATGTTACCCTTATCAGTCAGGATTTAGGATTTTTGGGTGCATTAGTGAATTATATTTGTTAAGATCTGGATGGGAGGTAGTACGTCTGTCCTGGTCCTGTTAAATATATCAGTACCATGAACCCGGGTATCCTTTGGGGCCTGGAATTTGGGGGGCACTCTTTTAAAGTAGTTCCAAACTTTCTTTAATGGCTGGATCCAGTTAGAAATGGTAAAGAAAAAGGAGGTTGATTCAGTGGCTGCTACCTTGTTGGGTGCCACAGGGGGCTGGTTTTCTTCCTCCAACTCTTTAATATCTGCATAAAACTGCTAGGTGAGATCATCTGTCAACTTGGGATGCAGTACCATCACTATCTCCTTGATATCCAACTTTGCATTACTATTTTGGGATGCACTGGTGAGATAGATGAGATCTTATCCCAGCATCTGGAGGCTGTGAAGATCTGGATGGGACAGAACAGCTTAAAACGGAATGCTTGCAAGATGGAGTTACTGTTTTGTCCTTCAGGATGCTTGAGAGCTTCCAGTAGTGAGACTTGTTGGGGAAGCATTTATCCCTCTAGAAGTAGGTCTATGACTTGAGGTTTCTTCTGTCTCCTGTTTGAACAAGGGATATGCATGTAGATTTGCCATGTTTTGATTGAAAACATAATAGATCATCCTTTCACCCTGTACAGTAGATACACGGAATTACCTATATTTAAATTATATTAAATTAAATATAGTTTTGAAATAAAAGAAGCTGTCACTAGTCTATATGTAAACAATAGACATATATATGTATCCATGCAAGCACTCAATTCTTATCATTTCCCTTTTTTCCACTTTTCCAATAATGTCTGTTCTCTGTTGTACTTTATTTAATTCTTGATGGTGTGCAAAGTTCCTTTGCTTGGAATGTTGGTATTTTGGCAAGCAAATAGCAGTGACTGGCTAATCCTTTTTTTTTAATATCTTTGCAAAATTTCAATAGATGGAATTAAAGCAAAATAATAACAGCAAGGGAAGTAATGGCTAGCTCATGCTTTGGATTGATTTATGGTGTTATTAGTTAGGTGAGACTGTTACATTTTATTCTTTTCCAGCCCCGTTGGCCAGCTATAGGACACTGATAGCAGCATGTAGACATATACAGAGCAGAAAGGCTGTGCAGCTTTATGCTTGTCTATTGGCAGAAGACAGCATGGTGGTGCAGTGATTAGAATGCAGTACTGCAGGCTACTTCTGCTGCCTGCCGGCTGCCTTCAATTTGACAGTTCAAATCTCACCAGGCTCAAGGTTGACTCAGCCTTCCATCCTTCCGAGGTAGGTAAAATGAGGACCCAGATTGTTGAGGGCAAGAGGCTGACTCTGTAAACCACTTAGAGAGGGCTGTAAAGCACTGTGAAGCGGTATATAAGTCTGTGCTATTGCTATTCTTCTCTTTTGCTGCACGTCATCCCAGGCATCCTTTGCCAGAGTGCCGAAGAGGACAGAGAAATGCCTCTGTTCCTCAAGCATTGCAGCTGGTCATTAACACAGTTAAGTCACATGTATTGTAGCAAAGTATGAATCAGCTGACATTTTTCATAAAATCCATATACTTAAATACCATTTTTGGGTTTTGCCTTTCCATTAAAAAAAATGGAAGTTGTTTTTTTTTTTTTTTTGCTTTGCTGTAAGTTGGCACAGCCCTCTTTCTTTTCACATACTCCTCCTATGTTTCCATTGTAGCCCAATAACAATTTCTATGAAAATTGCAAAATGCTAAAATAACAAGCTTTTTTCACTTTTCTCCCCTTCTTCCTCTTGAAAGATGTATTTGACTAGTCATAAATCACTAGGCTTAAATTACTGCAGCTCTCTGTGTATGGTATTTCAATATATATCTATTTTCAGATTTCATTATTTTTTTCAGTTACATTGAGCCTGATTGTGCAAACCAAGAGGCACATTTTCCTCTTTTCTTTTTCCATTTCCATATCTTTACAGTCATATCTGGAATGGGAGGAAAAAATGTTCTGCCTGGCATTTCATAATTGGGAGACCATAATGTACTGAATTTACCCTTAATTTGAAAAGTGTTGGCTGATGACCTTCCAGTTGCTTTGCGATGCATATTCAGAGTGCCTGTCCTATAATATATGCATTTTAGGTAGTGGTTTCTCATTTTAAAGGATCCATGAAATATTTTTTTCTTATTTACATGCTAAAGCTTTGATCCTGTTTTTCCTTAAATTGGATTTTAAGCCTTTCTGTTTGTCATGCAAGTCAGAAAAGCTGCTGACAACTCTTTGAGTCTATATGAATTTTTTAAAACCCATCTCTCCTTTTTTTCAGATGAACAAGCAATTTGTCAGTCCTTGGTTTTTGTTTACTTTAATTTACTAGAAAAATCATATTTACCCTGTGATTCCACAAGGATGAATTTGAGAGGTTCATGAGAACACTAAGTTTAATAAAGAGACTATGCCTAGTCCTTATCATAGGTGAAGACATGCTTGAAAGTTTCTGGCTAATTCCTACTGATAATCCTAGAACATGGAATTAAATAATAAAATTCAGAGTTAATGTGGTAACATTTTTCCTTTTTCTTAATGAAAAACTTCATATCAGTTTGATTAAAATGTTAGAATACCTAATTGTGGCCAATTCATATTTCTTGCTAACCTTATCTGGCTTATTGGTCAACATTTGTACTGAGCAGTCTCCTATTTTAAGGACAAAAGCCCAGAAGTTTGTTTTTCAAAATGAAATATACCCATTTGCATTGATTTTGTTGGCCAGTCAGACCATTTTTGTCCAATAATAGTAGATAAAAACGTATTCTGAGACCTCCCTTGTGCCTAATAGTATGATTTATTATCACATACATAAATTCAAATATCCAACTATTCTTTGTCCTGATCATAACTTTTAGGAGAGAGCACATTTACTTTTAAACTACTTGATTTAGATATTAGAGAGAAATTGATTTAATTAAAGATAATAGTATCACTCTGTGCCTCTAGAAAGACTACAAGGAGTTAAAAAAAGATTACAGGCTTACAAATAAAGGCTCCTCCATTTCTTCCATATGGAATATATGCTTGTCAAAGAGAAGACAAGGCAATAATTCAGAGGTAGTGAAGTGATACTGATGGACTCCAGCCACAATCATCAATTTATTTGAAAACAAATTTCCTGACATTTACTGAATTCTCAAGTTTACTTGGGTTTGTTTGTTTTTTTGGATGATGGATGCTCTTCCAAACAATAAATTAGTAGCATAAAATGTTACCCATTATCTGTATTTTCTGAGGAAGATTTGGGGCCTATTGTGGCCTTCTTGTAAATAAAGATGATGCCAAAAGCTGGTGCTTGTCTTTCCAGCATTTTTTTTTAATTCTGAAGAAGCAAAATGCTGCTGTGTTCCTTCCCAATCCCTTGAAGTTGACAGATGAACAGCACAAAAATAGTGCTTTGACTTCAGCTTTTTCATTTGTTCATAACGTTCAAAGTTCCTCAACAGCTTTCATGTGCCTGAATGATCTTTTATGGTTATATGGTTAACAGCTGTGTGATCAGACAGATGTATGAAGGTCTGTTTGCCTTGGAAAGATTAACCAGCACCCATTTTAGCAGAAACCAGGATCAGATAAACAAGAATAATCAAAGAAGAAGAAAAAAACTTCATTCAAAACAACAACAACAATCAGGAAGAAACAGTAATCTAATCAGAGTAGACAAGCTATCACATATAAACAGTCAGCAAACTTTACTTCGCATGCGTTGATGCTAATACCTAGCCTACAGAAAGGGAAGCAAGCTCAAAAAACAGCAAGAACACAACACTTATAAACTTAACAGACATCCATCCTTAGATCCATTAGCAAAGATGTGGGAACCTGTGGGCTACATGTGGGTCTGAGGTATCTTTTCTACAATCCTTGGAATAGAAACATGTTCCTAACATGAAATTTGGCACCAAATAACAATTTGACAAGATTTTTCATAGTTTTCCCGTGAAATAAAGTGTGTCTCTTGTCCCTCAGATGAATAACAGTTATTGTCTTTTATAACAGCATATCCAGAGCTCCTAGAAGGAGAGGTGCATCTATCATCAAGCAACAGAATAATTATTCTTTGTCCTTTAGAGTAACTCTAACTTTGGCTTCATCACTATGATAAACTTCACTTGAATAAATTTGTGTATGCTGCCAGGATTTTTGACTGCCTCATTGTCTTTTCCAGATTGGATGCAGCCAATTAGCCCCAACATGGAATTACATTTCTGTTTATTACATTTAACATTTCAGTAGATATAGTTGCCTTTGAAGTGATTTCACTTATAAATGGTTTTGATATAATAGGAGGCATTTTTCTGGATAAATATTCCATGTGTTTGTTTCATTTAAACATTTTTTTTGGTTGCCATAGGCTATACACATGCTGTAAAGTTAAAAAAGATTGCAACCCATCTTAACTTATTTAAGATTCTTTGGAGAGAGACTTAGTCAGTAATAGAGCTTGCTTTGCACGTAGACCAGGGATCTCAAACGCAAATTGTCTCGAATGCCATATTAATGCCATATTAGTTTGTTAGCCTGAAGGCTGCAACTGTGAAGTTCTATTCTTATATTGATTCAAAATCTCTAGTGAGTCAAACAGGGAGAATTTTTTTATTATTAAACATGTTATTAAACATACACCTATTAAATAAACTATTTTTCACTGCAAAACACTACTTGTGAATAAGAGCTGCATTATAGCCATTTCACTTTGATCATTTGGCTGGCAGTGTTTTCTACTAGCTAAAACACCATCTTATGTACTGTACGTGTTGGTGGGTATATTTCAAGATCATATCTAGAACAACAGAATCCAAGAAACCTGTTCTAGAACTGTCTAAATCTTCTTTGCTTGCTTGTCTCAGCATCATTTATGAGCAGCCAAGGAGGAGGTCCAGGGGTGGCTGTCTCTGTTGGACAAGGAATGGGAAAGATAGTGCCAAGCAAGCAAGATTTGTTTCTTACACAAAGACAGCAGAGAGCCACACCTGGACCTCCTCCTCGGCTGCTGCCTCCTCTTCCCCCTTGGTCAAGCCCTGTCTGCTTTGCCCTACCTGGGCCTCCTTGCTCTTCCAACCCAGAGAGTTGGTACAGTCTTAGTGCTGCTTGCTTGCAAGAAGTCTCAGGGTTTTGCTAATGTAGCCTGGCTTGCCAGGAACTACTTTTCCTGGGAAATCTGCTGAGGTAAATTGAAGTGAGACCCTCTGCTGCTGTTCTTCCAGGAGAATCTCCCATGGCCCCCTCAGAGCCCCAGCCTTTTCATCAGTATAAGTGCCTCCAAAATATTGTGAGTCTCAGAAAATGACTTGCAATCCACGGGCCACGTGATGGAGAGTCTTTATTAGGCAGTTTTTAATTCAGTCCTGGGCCACTCCACAAAAGTCTGGAGAAGAGCATCTGAAATTTTGGAAAAATGTAGCTAAAAGAACCAATCCTCTGTCTGTAAGTTACTTTATGTGTTTCCAAGATTGTGTAACAGCTTGTCCAAAAAATAAAAGAGTAAAAAAAAAGTATGTGTGGCCTATATACTAACAAACAAATCCTCTTCCTTATTATTGGTACCCTTACTCACATAGTGAGTGATGTTTATTTTCGATCTTTTATTTTTGGCCTCTCTTATTCTAGGATTTGCAGTTGCTACCGCTTTGCTTCTTTCCCCCCCTCACCTTTATGTTCTCTCTACAGCTAATTAGCTTCTGTCACTCCACTTGCTTGTCTAGCATTCTCTGCAGTTTCATGCTTTTTCCCATCTGATCTTTCTAACTTCTCTCCTTTCCAAAGATTCCTGTTGCCAAGCAACAATTTCCTGTACAATGTGTTTATTGGAGTGGTCCCTTTCAATCAGAAATCTACAAATTCTTTGTGCAGCTTGAAATCATTCAAAAATTTTGTGGCAGGTTGTTGATATGAGATGTTCCTTCCATCTCATGGAGGGTTGCATCAGGGTTGTGTTTCACCTCGGGGGGGCCGGGATGGGCGTGGCCAGGGTGAGTGTGGCCAGCATGATATCACTCGTGTTGGGGGGCACTTGTGATGGCTCGAGCGCTCTGCCAGTGAAAACAGACTCCTGAGCTCTGTTTTTGGCTGGGATGGCCTTCTGCAACCCTCTGCCAGCGAAAATGGAGCTTGGGAGATCCACAGGCAGCCTTCACAAGCTCCATTTTCACTGGCAAGGTACTGCAGGCCAGTCCTTTGCTGTTTCCAGGATGGTCCTGTGGGCCAGATGAAAACACCCCGCAGGTCAAATCCAGCCCTGGGCCTTGAGTTTGACACCCCTGCTCTAGAGACTTACATAAGTTCATTCATGGTGGTGTTTTTACTACCAAATCTTGCCCCAGTTGTAAACTCATCTGTTTATGTTAGAAATGTGACTTAGTGGAATATAGGGACAATATAGATATACAGATAGTCCTCCACTTATGACCACATTGAGCTCAAAATTTCTGTTGCTAAACTAAACAATTGTTAAGACAATTTTGTCTCATTTTATGACTTTTCTTGCCACAGTTGTTAAGTGAATCATTGCAGTTGTTAAGTTACTAACAAGGTTGTTAAATGAATGGTTTCCCCATTGAGTTTATTTGTCAGAAGGTTGCAAAAGGTGATTACATAACCCCAGGATACTGCAAAAATCATAAATACATGTCAATTGCCAAATTTTGATCATGTGACTATGGGAATGCTGCAATGGTCCTAAGTGTGAAAAATGGTCATAGTCACTTTTTTCAGTGCTGTTGTAACTTTGAACAGTCACTAAATGAACTGTTCTATTTCAAGGACTACCTATATAGATATGACCAGTGGTGGGATTCAAATAATTTAACAACCGGTTCTCTGTCCTAATGACTTCTTCCAACAACCAGTTCACCAAACTGCTCAGAAAGTTGACAACCGGTTCTCCCGAAGTGGTGCAAACTGGCTGAATCCCACCACTGTATATGACATGTCATCTGAATGGCATTAGAAGCTCAATTCTCCCATTTTATACCATATCCATCAGCTAAGAGGCAGTATTTCTTTACATTTCTTTGAGTGGCAGGTTTCATTTACCTAATCATCCTAAAATGGCCTTTTTCTATTTGTCAGAGAAGGGAAGTTGGAAATCACTTGAGAGGGTTATGCTATATTCACTTCCTGACGAAAGAAGATAGAAACATAATGAATTAACCAAAAACATTGTCTTTTTTGAATTTTTAAAACCATAGGTTATAAAAGTCTACAAAGCCACAGTTCAACAAACCTTGGACATCATGTTTCTCCGTGAAGGAAAAGAATTTTTTACCAGCACTGATGCAGTGAGCCAAGATTCAGCTGATCGTACCATCATTGCCTGGGACTTCCAAACTGCTGCAAAGATCTCCAATCAAATTTTTCATGTGAGATAGATATTTACTTTCTTATTTATTATGAGAGTTCCTA
This sequence comes from Pituophis catenifer annectens, assembly GCF_029215685.1. Classification (NCBI taxonomy): domain Eukaryota; kingdom Metazoa; phylum Chordata; class Lepidosauria; order Squamata; family Colubridae; genus Pituophis; species Pituophis catenifer. The sequence continues at coordinate 312,369,401 of NW_027256881.1, forward strand.
TATTTCCATATATGAAAAATTTATCATGAACAGCAATCTGTTTGGGAAGCAGTTGAAAGAACTTTGTTGTGTTTCTAAAATGATCACAGAATAGGATGACTTTAGAAAACTCAAGTACAGCCCAAAGTCAGTTGAACCTCTGTAGAAACAGCATAGTAGTCATGTACTTCAGTTCACTGCATGTTTATTTGGAATGTTTATCTACCCCAAGAAATGTCTTGGAATTGTAATTTTAACAAAGCTGTGATCTTTGATTTAAGACATTATTATTGTGCCAGGAAAGTAAAGCTTTCTTTGTCTCAAACCATCTACCCAAGTATTAAAGATATCTTCAGAGGGCTTTCTCTAAGTCTACATACTATCAGAAGCTAAGCAATTGGTTTTTGGAATGACACCTTTTTTTTTTTTTTTGCATAAACATTTTCTCCTGCTTTGTATCTCAAGTGAAGACCATTTTTGCTGAGTCATTTGCAGACAATTGTATTGTAATCTGCTTCCCACCGCCTTCCCATGATCCTTATTTGAACTGCTTTTCTTTCTGTAGTCCCTGATGGTAGTGTGTGATCTTCAAAAGTTGAACAAGGTCAGAGCTGATTAAAACTTGGCGGAAAAACCATCAGAAATCGTAAAAAAAAAAAAAAAAAAAAAAAAAGAGAGAGAGAGAGAGAGAGAGATTGAGATTTGGGAAATATAAGGCAGAGAGGAAGGAAAGGTTATTTGGGGACTTTCTCACAGAATGGATAATTATTCTTTTGTTGAAGAAAAGTCTTTCACAAATGAAGGCAAATATACATACCCCAGGATAATGTTGCAAGATTAAATCTGGGTCAGTTACTGGGACCAGAGATTTACTTTTCCGAGCTTTTTGACTCATGGTGGAGGGCATCTTCAGGGAACATTTCTCTACTGGAATATGTGCTTTGGGTTATTCTGTGAGTTGTATTAATGGGCTGCCTTCCTATTGGTTGATTGGTGTGTTGATGGCTGGCAATTGGTTGTTTCTTTGTAACCACCAGCTTATCAGGTACTTAGGAGCAGAGGGTTTGGCAGCACAAGGAAACAACAGCCAATCGCCCGCCATAAACACAGCAATCAGCCTATAGGAAGGCACCATATAAATACAATTCACAGAATAGCCCAAAGTACATACTGTATGTCACAGAAGTGAGTACACCGCGTCACATTTTGTAATTTCATGTTGACAACACTGAAGAAATTACACTTGGCTACAATGTAAAGTAGTGAGTATACAGCTTGTATAACAGTGTAAATGTGCTGTCCCCTCAAAATAATGCAACACACAGCCATTAATGTCTAAACTGCTGGCAGATGATGAGAAAGACTGTTTGAGACCTGTTACAATAAAGGCAGACTAGTTAATATTGAACTGGAGAAACAAATATTTTAAAAAAGAATTCTGCATACTAAACCGTTTAAAGATAGTTTTTAATTTTCTTTGATGTATGTAGGCTGTGCCCCCTGTGAGACTTGAGAGATATTTGAGGGTTTAGAGCCCTTCTCCCTGGCATCCAAAACTCATATCCTTCTATTAAAAAAAGAATATACGGCAGTGTTGTATATGCATCATGCCCGCATGATTGCTTCACTCATGCGTGTGCGCACTCTTCTGCGCATGCGCAGATCACCTATGATGATCCAGGTCAGTGGGCGGAGCCTCCTGGTCGTGCGAACCGGTCTAAACCAGGGGCAACCCACCACTGGTATGCATGTATATACTCATTTAGAGAGCCTTATTTCTGTGTCTTGTTGAAGGAAAGATTTGGAGCTTTAGAATAACTAAGGCATTATCTACTGTCAAGCCTAAACATGTGAAGAAGACTTCTTTGAAGATGCTGTCCATTTAATGATTTTAAAAAGAGGTCTTATACATTCCTTAGGGAAGGATACTAATCTCAATTATAGCCGAACCTCTGTATAAAGTCAGTGCAAGTTTAGTCTCTTTTGAAATGCAAAGAATAAAGTCAGTTGGTATCCATTCAGTTTTGAAAAGGAGAAATTCTGCCCAGGTAGAAAGTGGAGTGTATGATTTAATAACACGTTCCTATCACCATCTTCCAAGGTGGCCTTTGTCCAGTTTTGCAGATGTACAGTTCTGTGTAAAAGCTGTTGTAGTTGATTTGGCATTAGCACTTCAAAAGGAAAACAGTTCAGTGAATAAAAAACTGCAGTGTGCTCAGTTTTTGATGTATTTAGAAACTTTTACAAGATGATTTTCTCTGGAGAGGAGAATGGGGTAGTTTAATACTCTCCCCAGAGGAAGTATGAATTTGAGAAAAATATCTCATTTTATAATGCCTTGGTAAGACCATACTTGGACTACTGCATCCAGTTTTGGTCGCCACAGTGTAAAAAAAATGTTGAGCCTGTAGAAAGAGTGCAGAGAAGAGCAACAAAGGTGATTAGGGCACTGGAGGCTAAAACATATAAAAAACGGTTGCTGGAATTAGGTATGTTTAGTTTAATGAAAAGAAGGGGTAGGGGTGACATGATAGCAGTGTTCCAATAACTCAGGAGCTGCTGCAAAGAAGAGGGAGTCAAGCTATTCTCCAAAGCACCTGAGGGAAGAACAAGAAGCAATGGGTGGAAACTAATCAAGGAGAGAAGCAACCTAGAACTAAGGAGAAATTTCCTGACAGTTAGAACAATTAATCAGTGATACAACTTGCCTCCAGAAGTTGTGAATGCTCCAATACTGGAAGTTTTTAAGAAGAGATTGGACAACCATTTGTCTGAAATGGGGGTTGGACTAGAAGATCTCCAAGATCCCTTCCAATTCTTCTATTCCAGCGATGGTAAACCTTTTACCGGCACCGAAAGCCCAAACCGGAACGCACAGGCATTTACATGCATCTGCACACGCCAGTCAGCTGGTCTTCAGGTTTCCGGCACCTGCATGTGTGCCGGTCAGCTGGTCTTCGCACTGGAAACCCAAAGACCAGCTGGCCGGCAGGCACATGTCTGTTTTTCGCCATTTTTTGGGCTGTTTTCAGGTTGTTTTCTGGTGCCTGTGAAGACCAGTTGGCGCAGAAGAGTAGCTGGCAATGGTGCGCGTGCCCCCAGAGAGGGCTCTGTTCTGTTCTGTTCTGTTCTGTTCTGTTCTGTTCTGTTCTGTTCTTCTCCTCTTCTCTTCTCTTCTCTTCTCTTCTCTTCTCTTCTCTTCTCTTCTCTTCTCTTCTCTTCTCTTCTCTTCTCGACTAGACATTTTCTGGCTTCAACAAGTGGTCAAGAAGAAATGAAGCCTGGCACTTTGCATATAAAAAGCAAAGGCTCTGAAGCTCAGTTTTACAACAAACTTTGTTTAGAAACATTTTCCATTCAGATTGGGACAACTCGCTGTGGCCAACTCGCCATAGTCAACTCATTGTGGCACAACTCGCTGTGGGACAATTCAATAAGGGATAACTCAAGAGAGGGACAAATGAATTCCAGTGGGCCTTGTCTTGCTTTAGGTTTGAACCTTCTCAAGTTAGAAGTCTTCAAGTCTCCACGCTCAGGCTCACCCCAGCTTCTCTTGAGTTATCCTGCATTGAATTGTCCCGCAGGAAGTTGGCTGCAGCGAGTCAGCTGGGGCAAGTTGGTCATGGTGAGATGGATGGGGCAAGACTGCTGGCATGTTATCCTAGATCCTTTTCCATTTCTATTGTATTTGCTATTTTCAGGGATTGCTAAATTTTGCTAAAGCATTATTTTCTGTTTTTTCACAAGTCATTTTGTGTGAATTTGTAGCATCCTCAGAATAAACGTATGTGCTGTAGATAACATTAAGTATATCAGTGACCCCTGAAAATTTTCACTTATTTGGGGATGGTGAACAACAAGGGAAGGAGAAATTTCATTAATATTTCTGTTTTATTCTCCAACAGGTTAGTTTTATTTTCCAACAGGTTAGGAATAGAGCCAAAATGAACTTCCTCAGATCATTCCTGACTGAGAAATTTTTGCCCAGTTAATACTGAATACAGTGATATTTTCATACAGATATGTTATTGAGAGAAGTTGAGGCCTTAAAATAAATTAATAGGAGTCAAAGTCATAGTAACTACTTTCTTCATTAATAAGTATTGCTTTGTGTCTCAGATGGTTTACTCTGTTGTGATAAAATGTAGGAGGTTAGTAGAGTTCATAAAATATTATCCACAAGGATTAAGTAAATCTGCAATGGTTCATATGAGCATAAGGAGAGACACACATTTTCAGAAAATGAAATCTATTTTCCAAAACATTTCAATTTATCTTAATTTTCTGTACACTCCGTTATTAGCAATATATGGAAATTCCTAGGTGAGGCAGGTGGAAATAAATTCTTTTTTTTTTTTTTTTTGCAGGGGTAGGGTGGGGGTTCAATTGTTTCAGGTTTGGTTGCAGTAGACAGACTACCTTTTTGTGCTGAGACATTGTTTGTATAAGCATTTTTGCCAGCCTCTAAAGGTTGAAGTTGGCATTATAGTGATGCAGAATATAGTGATGCACTGAATAGGAAAGGGTAAACATTTATTTGAAGGATTTGAGATTTTATTTCAAAAATAAAATAAATACATAAAATTGGAGAATTGATATTAGGACTGTGTAGCACTTTGGAAATAATTCAGAAGAGAGGTTTTGGAACATGTGGGAGCATGAGTGCAGTGCTTGTCACAACTGTGCTTTTTCTTGGAATCATGCAGTTGCTCTCTACAGCTGCCATGTGATCCTGGGGGAAGAATGGCAAGCAAGACCTTATTGTCTATCCCCTCCCTTGCATATTAGGGCATATTTTTTGGATCTGAATCTAAAGCACAATCACAATCTTTCTTGACACCCCTATATCATATTCTAAACCTGTTGTTGGATCACCAATTTTTTTGAAGGTGTTGATTTGGGGAGAATCTTGAGGGCCACAAACAGAGACTGGTATATCATATGACCTGCAAGCATTTTTGTTTGATTCAGAGTCTGTGAACATTTTCTTTCTAATTTTCTTTGCAGGAACGTTTTACCTGCCCCAGTCTTTCAGTTCATCCTAAAGAGCCTGCCTTTGTTGCTCAGACAAATGGCAACTACATGGCTTTATTTTCCAGCCTGCCACCTTATCGAATCAACAAAAAGAAGAGGTTTGAAGGGCACAAGGTATCAATGGGTTTTATTCCTTTTAGGTGCCAAATTATGTTACTGCTTTTCAATAGGGATACAATTAAATAGACTTCAGTTCTACTGTCTGTAGTTTATTTAATGTAGAATTTAAATTGCAGTAAAGCAACTAAAAGCATTATTAGTTAGTAACTAGACAATCCGTGACCCCTTGGGTCATCATTTCAGAGATATTTCCTTACCAGATTCTTCAGTGACTTCAACAATGATAGTATTTCTAACACACTGCCTTGAAAATAGTCATGTTGATCTGTATAGCAAACATATTTTATGACATTTTGTATTATGTCATAAACTGTTTTATGGTCATATTTGTCATAAAAGATTTTAGAAAATTAGCCAAATTTCAATTCCACAGGAATCCTGAGTCCCAGATTTTGGGTTTATTATGAGAGTGAACCCATTTGAGGTTCCTTGGTTTAATAATTGGTGCCTTATAATGCAATATTTCACCCAGTTAAAGGTTACAGAAAGAGAGTTTTAGTGATAGATGATATATATATATATATATATAGAGAGAGAGAGAGAGAGAGAGATGATAGAGAGAGAGAGACAGACAGACAGACAGACAGACACACACACACACACACACAGAGAAAGGCTTGTCTCATATTCAGCAACTATTGTTAACAATGACAAGTCTAAAATGGGGCCATCTTATTAAATACCTAGGGAAGTGATAAGGCCATTATGGTACAAATTGACATGTTTATTATAGTGTAAAATTTCAGGAAGCTATAGATCATATTGTAATTCATTAATGAACATCTTGATTTATTTACTCTTAATTCTTGACTCAAACAGGTTGAAGGATTTGCCGTAGGCTGTGAATTTTCACCCGATGGAACACTTCTTGTGACAGGGAGTTCAGATGGAAAAGTATTTTTCTACAATTATCGCACAGCTCAAATTCTCCGTACCATGACAGCACATAGTCAAGCCTGTGTGAATGCAGCCTACCATCCAGTCCTTCCATCGCTCCTTGCCACCTGTGCCTGGGATGGGATAATCAAGATCTGGCAGTAATAGGAAAGTTAGATAGCCAACTGGCTTTCCAACTTCGTAAATATACTTTTTTTCCTTGTAGTTTCATTTCTTAGAACTTTTATGTTCTGTATAGTGGTACACCAAACGAGTGCTTCTCAACGCCAGCGACTTTATGATGTGTGGACCTCAAATCCCAAAATCCCCCAGGCAGCATGCTTGCTGGGGACTTTTGTGAGTTGGTTAACATATTTAGAGTAGCTAAGACTGAGGAATACAGTATTAAACCAATTTTACTGTAATGTGACTATGTGAGGCAGGAAATATAAAATTCTCCAGTCATGCTACATAAATAATTAATTTGCTTGGTGCCGTTTTTGACTCATACTTTGCCCTTAGCTGTTACCCTTCTCCAAAGAGTTTTTTTTTTATGCTGTTGGAGCTGCAGTATTCTTTTAAACAGCTGTTAAATATATAGCTACTACTAGCTTTCTCCAAGTTTTTGTTGCAGGGAATTAGGACAATATGAGCTAGATTGAAAAAGGAATTAAAGATTAACTGAAGCCCTAAATCTATATGTTCTGCCTGTTTTAATTGGATGTGCAATGCACAAATTTAATGGATAGAAGTAATTAAAAGAAATTCAATATCATTCCAAATTCTTCCGGCTGCCTAGATTTTTTTAATCACTCTTGTGTTACTAAATCATCACTCTTAGATTAAAACTTAACTATTCTTTAGCTTCCGTCACTGCTTTACCCTTGTACTATTACTTAATCCTGCAGGCTTTTCATCCAATTTTAATGGAGTCACACTATGCTAGAACTGGTGTAGAAGGCTTTTCTGAGTAATGTGGTTAGGGGGTCCTTGGTGCTCTCTAAGCTTGCTTGTTTTCTTACAGATGTACTAGCACTGATTATGTTGCCTAATTAGGGTAATGAAACAAGAAAACAAGCAAGCTGAGAGAGCACCAAGGATCCCTCATTTCAACCCCAAGGTACAAATATTTTCCTTTATTGGTAATGTGGTTAGGATCTGATTCTGATATCTTTATGGTCACATGAAGCTCAAAGAGATTTGGATGCTTGAGAATCTCCATAAAGATTTATGACAATATATATGTAGGTTGATACTTGCAATAAAAAAAAATCTCAACGATTTGCTTATATATAATTTTAAATAGTTTTCTTATAAACTATTTTATAACATATAACTATTTACAAACCTAGAAGCAATAGCATTTCTAGCTCCATAGCTATTTCCAGTTTGCTAAGCTCAAGGATATAGTATGCTTCTTTTCCCAAGATCACACTTTTCTTCCTGATTGGGAGCTGATATATTTAATTATAATAACAGAACAGTTTTTGTTGGTGCCTTGCATTAATGTAAAACTTACTCTGAAGGAACACATTAGTTTTCTACAGGATGTAAGAAGAGGAGAGTAAAGAGATTTGTTGCTCCATGGAAAAATATTGCAGGTAGCCCACCAGGGCCACACCTAATAATTATCTTTCACATACGGTAGCCAGGAACAGAATCACTTAAAAAATGTATCTGGTTTTTCTTTGTAAAATACAGAGTGTAATTTTATATTTTGCTAAAATGTTCAAAATAATATACATGTTACATATATAATATAATGTTACATAAAAATTAAAATTTCAAAGTACCCAAAATGTAACTTAAAAGTTTCCTGTTGTAAATATATTTTTCTAAAATACTAACTGTAAAGTACTCATTATCAAACCTCTTTGTATATTTTTATTGACTGAATGTATCTATTGATCAGCTTTCCTGTGCACAGCAAGACAAGCGTTCACTAAGATTACAGTCTTTTATTTTTTAAGTTGTTTTAATTTAACATGCATTTAATAAGTTTCATGAAACATAAATTTTAACAGAATTTTTATAATTCTTGGTCAATGATTGCCTTGTTTGAAGTTACAGTCACACTGAAAAAGTTACTTTATGACTGGTTCCCAAACTGTGACCATCACAATATCTCAATGGTCACTTGATTCCCATTTGTGCACTTTACAGCTGACTTCCAACAAGCAAAGTTAATGAAGAAGCCACCTGTGAAATTGCAAGTTGCAGTAATGAGATGATTCACTTAATGACCATGTCATTTAATGACGAAGTTGCCAGTCCCAATTGTGGTTGTTAAATGAGGACTAACTGTTCTTCCCTAGGAATATTACGTGGAGTTCTGTATTTCTTTTATTTTATTGTTTTAAGGTAATCACTTAGTGTAACACTTATCTCTGAAGAATTGTCAGAGCTACTTATAATTTAATATAAAAGCATAATAATAAAATGCCATTAAAAGAATCTTCTTCCAAAAGCAGCAACTGGGCTAACCTGAAATCTGTGGAGTTATTTTGTAGAGTGAGAGCACTTTCTGTATGCCTTTCAGTCTCAGTGTAGCTATAGTTCGAAATCCAAGAAACCAAAATTGAGATTAGATAAGGAAACCAGTGGTACCCCAAGAAGGTAGGAAAGGGCTGTGTTGTCATAAGTATATCACATCTGGGCTACAAAAATCAACAAACTATAAAGGTTACACAAGCAATCCAAACCCTGAAATACAAGTCTATTTGTATGGAAGGGAGAATACCATCTACATTAATAAATCAATAATCTTTGAACCTAAATTGTAAGATTACTACGTCCAATAGCCAATGATTTCTGTTTTCCTAATAAAGCTACATACAATCTTCTCCTAGGCTTCAAGAGGATCTTCAATTCTCTGGATCAAGTTTTTTTATATAAACTATAATTTATATAAGTATAAGGTGCGGAGGGAGGATTGAAGAGAAAGAAATTGTGAACTTTTAAAAAGTAGTGTACTTGTTCTTGTACTTGTACTTGAACTGATTTATTTATATCCAGAAAAGTACTTTACTAGTGTATAGTACTTCACCAATAATTATGGTTGGTCCTTGACTCACATTTCCTACATAGAAGTTACTGATTTAATTCTCTTGATAGAACACTTCATCACTCTGTATATACAATTCAAGTAAATGCCACTTTGGAATTATTCTAGATCAATCTCATTACCTCAACTTTTTGCAAGTAAGTTTTGGAAAATTCACAGTGTACTTAATAATGTTGCACTTCAGAGGTTGTCAATCTTTTCAGACTATGGGAACCTAGTTAAAAGAAAAATTATTGGAATCGTAGACCAAGAGGAAATGTTCCAATGATAGAATTATTTATTTAGTGTGTGGCAAAAATGTTAAACATCACATCACAATTACATTCTCAATGAGCAAATGTGAAACTGTTTACTCTCTTTACAAATTCAAAGGTAGACTCTTTATCTAGTCAATACATGATGGAGTTGCATACAGAAAGTTTCTGGGGTTTCCCTGATGTTTGGTGCTCAACAGCTTGTTCGTTTTCCTGCAGATGTTTCATTACCCAAATTAAATTTATATTTACCAACAAAGAAATAAAGGGAGATTAGTATAGATCTATTTCAAGCCATTTAGCTCTTGTCAGATAGCCATACCTTCTGAGATTCGAACCCTGGCTGCTTACATATTATGTAGATGTATTGACCTCTAAGCTACAGGCACTCCTTGCTTTGTCGGCTATACGAGGGGAAAGATGGTTTTTTATCAGGGCAACCTGGTCTACCCAAATATGGGACAAAAGTGGAAGCAGTATGCTCCGTCCCATATTTGGTTAGATCAGGTTACCATGATAAAAAACACTTAATTACCCAAATTAGGTAACAGCACTGATGATGTTACCTAGTTTGGGTAATGAAACCTCTGCAAGAAAACAACCAAGATCACCAACGACCTCTCATTTGAGCTACAAATTCTCTACAATTCTACAAATTTTCCCCATTTATGGAGGAGACTACAGTAGTGAACCTGTCATGTTGAGTCCTAGTCTTAGTGAGCATTGACTAGGTTTTATGGGGTAGATTCAGTGGTGGATTGCCCCCGGTTCGCACCGGTTCTATAGAACCGGTAGTCAAACTGGCGGGAGGCTCCGCCCACCGACCCTGACGTCATCAGAACACTTCTGCGCATGCGTGCGGCCCCATGGCAAACTGATAGTAAAGGTAAGTAGAACCCACCCCTGGGTAGATTGAATCCTTTTGGTTCAGCTGTAAAACAGGGAACATTGTGACAGTCTGGAGGAACAGTAGAGGACCATTCTTGTGCCCAGGCTGAAGCAGATAATGATATTCTAATGATAGAAATTGGCAGTAAAGCAAAAAATAAAACTGATTATTGTAAATGCAAAATTAACATTTTGAATGTGCAAAAAACAAAACTTTAATTTCACAATTAACTTGGGAGATTAATGCTTTAACCAAATAGATCAATATTCAATTATTAGGTGTGATTGCATTCCTTGGAAAAAAAAGTTCAATATTTGGAATAATTGATGCTACTTGTAAGCAGAGATCATCTTTTATACTTAGTCTGTTTCTGTGCTGGCTTGTTCTCTTTCAAAGGTATGTTATTGCAAATGGCATAAGATATTTCAGTCTTGACAGGCAATATTTTTTTTAGAAGCTCTAGCCAGAAAATCTGCATAAGGAAATGTGGTTTACAATGTGAAATTAGTTAAAGTGGATCTACGTTGTTTCTTCTTTAATGGTAATTCAGATGCAGTATAGTCAATATAATGATTCTGGACCTGGTTAATTTTTTTTTTTTATTTTAAAGGAGAAAATACACCCTTCCTGTGGCACATAAATCAGATAGATGTTATATCACCAAGGTTTTGACATTTTCCCTGAGGGAAATTTTGTTTGGAAGATTTGGAAAGCACATAAAATTATTTTAGAAATATACTCACTTCAACGTGTACCTTTAAACTGAATTGCATTCATTTGACTTTGACATTTGAATCTAGCTATATGTATACCTTGCAGTGAAATACTAGTATCATTCAGATAAGTAAATATAGCAGCCACGTATACAATCTTTTGCACCCAACAACTGCCACTCAATTTCTGCGCTAGTTCAAAAGAATGTTCCTATTAAAAAGAAATATTCTTACTGCTTATAAAAGGAAACCAATATTTGCTGTGAAACAGTCATCTCACTTCAATATACAGGAGCAATGTGTTCTCTAGACAGCACAACACAGTAAATGCCTTAGAGTTGAGTGGTCTTGCTTTTTGTAAGATTCATGATTTTAAGTGCCTTGTTGGGTACAATCCTGAGTTCTGTTGGCATGTATTACAAATAAGTGACAAGACAGCACTGATTATGCTTAATAGGCGGAGCTGTATTTTTCATGTGGGTCTCACTACCTGACATTATTCTGACTGTAACTGCTGTTCCACCATTGCATATACAGTACTGCAATACAAATGCAGTATATTTTGTGGGTTTTTTTTCCTATAAATGTAAAATAGATCAATGTAACTATTCATTTCCTGTAGTTCAGGTAGGAAAAGGTTTGCAAATAGGCATATCTTTTTCCACAGATGAGTCAGCACCAGCACAACACAACACGAGAAAGATTAATACAGCTGAAAACATTAGTGGATTTAACCATTTGAACAGAGAAACCTGTAGTACTCTTTTTAATTTCTTTTCAGAAAATTTGACATATCCTTGAGGCTATTAACAAAGAGTAGCATACACAACTGACTTTTATGAAATGTTTCAATTAATCATGCAGAGATCACCAAGCTTAAAGTTTTTAATCAACTATTCTGCAATAATATGAGCTTTACCTGCTTTTGCTATGTGATAAATGATTAAATAAGAAATTGGGCATTTTTTGATACACAAAAATGTATCAAGTGCCTTTTATTTGGAATTCATTTGAAATAACCAGGATTTAATTTCAGATTTTAATGTTTGGTGTGCAAATATCTTCATAATTTTGCAAGATTCATACGATTGTCTAATCCTTGCTCACATTCAACACACAATCCACTTGATTTGTCTTCCTTGCAGCTTCAAGCTCTCATATTTACATTTTCTGGTTTTGTGCTTGAGCTTAATTTCTCAATTCTTATGGTATAAGAATTACAATAGCACCAACACCAGCAGCATCGGAGTTTGTTTTGATTTCTTTTGTTTTCACATTTTTCTATACTGCATGCGGTTGTACCAGTGTGAAACTGATGATCCATAGCTGGAAAATATACATAACATAAATATTTATTAGGCCTAGTAAAAAAAATGCATATACGGAAGATATGACAATTTAATTCTGTGAATCTGAAAAATTATGCAGGAAAATCACCATTTGTGCATGCTCATAAAGTAGACAGTAGTGAAATTAAAGGAGAGTGTTTTATTTTTTTTGTATTTTTATATTGTTGATATCTTGCTAAAGCCACTAAGCACTCATCTTCTATCTGTGTAACTTCACAAATACAAATCTCTAGGTTTACTCTAAAGAATCCTCTTGACAGATATTTTTATAGCTTGTGCCTTCCTTGCAGGGTGGGTGTACTAATATTCTTTGTTACTTCGTAGCTGCCTGTTTGCCCTACACCACTGAGCCTATTCTTTGTTCCTGGTTTTTAGGGAAAAAAACCTTTAAAAGCCTGTGGTTAGTGTATGTGGCCAGGGAATCTTTTTTTTAGAGGAGTGAAAACCTCTTCATTTTCTGGTGCCCAATAAGATAGTCCTGATATTTTCTGGTGTTCAATACAGATAGTCCTCTACATGCAAGAGTTCATTTAGTGACTGTTCGAAGTTACAACGGCACTGACAAAAGTGACTTATAACCGTTTTTCACGCTTATGACCATTACAGCAGCCCCCATGGTCACATGATTAAAATTCAGAGACTTAGTAAACTGACTCATATTTATGATTGCTGTTAGTATCCCTGGGTCATGTGATCATCTTTTGTGACCTTCTGACAAACAAAGTCAAGGGGAAGATAGATTCACTTAATAACTGTGTTACTAACTTAACAGCTCCAGTGTTTCACTTAAGAAATGTAGCAAGAAGGGTTGTAAAATGGAGCAACTTAACAAATGTCTCACTTAGCAACAGAAATGTTAGGCTCAGGTGTGGTCATAAGTCAACTACCTATATCTGTATCTACCTTTTGCTGCCTTGTAATGAGGGTCAAACCTGCTCCTCCTCTGAGCTCCTTTGGTTATAAAGTAACTATGCTGATTGGTTACCTTATAGGCTAATTAGGTATCCTTTCTTCCACCACTACTAAAGTGAAGACTTTAAACCAGTTTCAGTCTTTCACACCAGCCCTCTGGGGAGCCAGAAGAGGATTGAAGAGGAAATCCTTGCCCCAACTTTGGACTGGCCAAACACCAAAGGGAAACCAAACCAAAACAAAACTTTAGGAATCTGTACCTCTGGCAAGCTAATAAAAGGTGACGAAAGGCAACCAGATGGAATTGTAACAAAAAAAATAACCTTTATTATAGTTCAAAAAAAAAAAGTTTCCATCAACACAAGTTTAAATTTAAAAAAAACCATAGCACAATTCTAACTCTCAACCTTGCCTTAGGTAACCACATCATCCAGCACCCAGCCACCTCTCACAGAAAGCACCCCAAGCAATTTTGTCAGAACCCCTAGGGGTCATCTGGCTGGCCTTTGATTTAAAAGGTCAGCTGCTCCCCACTAAACATACTAGTCTACGGGTGGAAGGAGACGTGTTGCTTCTGCAGCTCTTACACTTTTCATTCTGTTTCTCTTACTGCATTTAGGACAAAGTGATAACTAGAACTAAATCAGGAAAAGGGTTTTAAGCAGCAAAGAAGGAGGGAGGAACTCACTTCAGTTGACCTGTTGCTAAGCAAGCTAGAAACTCATGCTGAATTTCTAGCTTTCCTTGCTCGGAAGCAGAGATGTACTTCCAGGACTATTTCTAAGTTAATTTGGAAGAAGTCCTTGATTGTGAATGGTCTAAAAGTCTACAGGAAGGAGAATGCTATAGCATACCCGGGATATTAAATATTTAATTGGCTTTATTATGAGAGATCTATTGATTTACCCTCTTCTATCTTAGGTTAGTAACAACTTAGGTAATTGGATGTTAGTATTGCATTGTGACAGTTGTCTTCCAAGGACTGGACAGTTGTCTTCCACACCACAGCGTAGAAGATAACTACACCATACTTTAATATAGTGCACACGTGTAGGAGATGAAGAGCCTGGGAACTGAATCAAAAGGCATCAGTTTGGAGTTATGTTCCCACAAACAATTCAAATTCAAGTCCCCTTGATTTCCGTTGATTTTTATCTAGCACCAACTTACTGTTGACTAGATTCTTAAGTGTAGGCATGAGCAATATATCTTCTTAACAGAAACTTAATGTGTGGCCCTGATTCTTTGAGCCTGATATTAATCTGGTCAACTCGTCTCAAAACTTTTCATTGGACTACAATGGAAAATCCCCCAGGATGGCATCAGATCTGCAAGCTGGAGCAGCAGTTGACAATACCAGGCTCTTCTGCGGTGCCAAGATGCAAAATATGTCAGCTAGGATGCTCCAGTTGGTCCAACTTGTTGTGCATTTTAATTTCCTTTCCAATTAACTCTTTATTTAGATTTTCTCTAGAGCTCTTTAAGTTAACTAGATACATTTAAAGTTCCAAAGATTTAAAGAGATAAGCAATTGAAATATATATCAAGCTACTTTGCTCACCTGTAGGCTTGCCAAACAAAAGTACAGTATTATCATGATAAAGATTTTATAAATAGCATACCACTGGGTTTTGAGCGGAGGCCTACAGAGGAAGAATAATGGAATTTGAAGCTAGAAAAAGGAAGCACTGTCGGATGGGAGACAGGTGGTAAAAATTATCAAGGATTTTTTTTTTCTTCCTGCTGTCATCACTGTTGTCTGCCTTTCACACGCATATATTTTTAATTGTACTGGGAAATAATTGTCTGTAACCTGAAAGGAAACAGCTCAAATTTAAAATGACCCATTTAAAAAAGTAAAATTGGACAGAAAAATATCATGTCTTTATCACCACAGTCTTAGGTAATTTAAGATGACTTTTGATCTGTTCACATTTATTTTTTTTTGTCTTAATAACAAGAGTACATTGCTTTTAATCTGTAAGCTCTCAGTTATAATGATTTGTAACACCTACATCATCATAAGTTTCCTTCTCCCTTCTCCTCAGAATACTTTCTCCCAAAAACTTGAAAGTTATGCAAAGCTTGGTTAATGGTACAGAACACTTTACTAAGCCCTTAAATCTCCTATCTATCTGGAAGAATGTTCTTTGCCAAAACTGAATCTGGCTGTCTGGTATGAACATCTAGAAAGGGTCTTTGAGAACTCCCAATTTAAGAAGCACTCAAGATCTGGAATAGATGGTCCTACACCGTGAAATATTCTGCTGTAGGGATGCTCGACCCCATCCTTTCTTGTATTTTACAAATAACTAGAAACCCAACTATTCCAAAGTGTTTTCTCCCCTAAATACTTGTAATACTTCCATTTGGAGGGGAGGGTGATTTATGCTCAAGCAAGGAACATATGTAACAGCCTTTTTTGTTTTGCTTTTTGGCAGTCAGCATCGAGAAGTGCATTACACTATGTACATGGATCTGTTCTTGAATATCATAGTATATAGTCATTGATATGTCTATCCTCAAATAATTTATCCAATCACTTAAAAACACACTGATAGTCATTGCCTGGCATGTGCATTGAGTTCCAAAAGCTAATGGCTGAATTTGATAAAGAGTAAAAATATCATACATATTTAAATATTTATATGCTACCCTTTATTATGTCAGAATTGTGGGGCAGTGCATAATTATATTACAGTGTAATTCTAAGCCTTCTTAGTAAACTTAACAGACATGGCATAGAAGGGCAAGTTCTCTTGCGATAAGCAATTGGCTAAAGAAAAGAAAACAGTAGGAGTGAATGTCTGTAGAGATTCTCAGTTATCCAGGTATGGTTGCCTCCTGAAAAAAAAAAGGATCCTCTCTGTCCTGGGACTGGTATTTTATAAGTTATCTAGAATTGGTGTGAATAGTGAAATAAGCAAGTTTGCTGCTGACACTAAATTGTTCAAAATAGTAAAAACAAGTTACTGTAAAAGCTTCAAAATATCTCTGCATATTAGAAGACTGGATGTCAAAATGACAGTGTCATTCAACATCAGCAAGTACAAAGTGGTGAAATATTGGTGCCAAACTACTCATACAAACTAATGTTAGTAATGATGACTGATGAGGAAAGAGATCTTGGAGTAATGATAAACCATTCAATAAAGACGTCAGCATCTACTAAAATAAAGGCCAACAATTTGTTAGAGATAACAAAACAGGAATACCAGTCTGATAATGCCCTCAGATAAATTAATGGTGCATCTCATCTGGAATGTTGTGTGTTATTCTGGTCACCGCACTTCAAAAAAGATATAATGAAACTAGAGAAGGTTCAACTAGGATTATCAAGAACTGAAGCAGCTTTCCTATTATAAAAGCCTTCCATCCTTTCGAGGTAGGTAAAATGAGGACCCAGATTGTGGGGGCAATAAACTGACTTTGTATAAAAAAGAACACCGCTGGGGGGGGGAAAGGTATATACAAGTAGGTATATAGTAAGTAAGCAGGTATATACAAAAGTATGAAGGCTATTGCTTAACGCATTGTAAGCCGCCCTGAGTCTCCAGAGAAGGGCAGCATATAAATTGAACCAATAAATAAATAAATAAATAAATAAATAAATAAATAAATAAATAAATAAATAAATAAATAAATAAATAAATAAATAAATAAATAAATAAATAAATGGTTGTCATATTTGGGATTTTTTTTATCTAGAAAGTAAGTGAATGGCAGTCAATATAAATGAGGTGTACAAGATTATGCATGGTGTGGATAAGGTGGACAAGGAGAAGCTATTTTCCTTTTCACAAAATACAGTATTAGAATCAGAGGTCACCCAATGTAACTGAATCCTGGAAGCAACAGATAAAGGTGTTTTCTTTTGCACATGTAATTAAACTTTGGAATTCAATTAACATGAAAAGTGGTGCTGACTAAATGGGCTGATGTGGATGTTCATTCACAATCACATGAGAAAAAGAGTAATAGTAAACAAGGTTCACAATAAAAACATGGCAATATTTTGAATTCAATATAATTTAATGTAATCGGAAAAAAAAGAAAAGAAAAAAAAATAATACAAGTGTATTTCTTCATGAACTAGTGGAACCCCAAGTCTTCAGGAGTTTGCATGGCATCTTTCTCTGGGTTTCCAATATTGGTGCTGAAGAAGTGAATAAATATTAGGATTATTCGGCCATTTTGATCTCCTTTCAAAATATAGTATCGAATTGTCTCTTAATTTCTGGAGATTCTATGCAACACCTGTTTCTTTTTGTAGTGTTTGCATGGCTGCAGCATATGTTCTTTGTTTACCACAACATTAGGTTTTAATGACACCCTTGTAGTAGTATTACAGCTTTCTTTTCCATTCTCCCAGACTTCCCCCAGACTCAAGGTTTTTCAAGATAATAAATGCTTTGGGGTTTCTGTTAATGAAAATAAATCTCACCATGGACAAGCAACCAGGAAAACAAACAGATTGGCTAACCTGGCACCTATGTGAGGGTCTCAATTTTTCATTAATGGTGCAACTCACAGCCAGATATCACTTTTGATTGAGAATGTGTGAATCCAAAACAAAAAGAAAAAGAAAAGAAGAAAGAAAGAAAGAAAGAAAGAAAGAAAGAAAGAAAGAAAGAAAGAAAGAAGATACATTTCAGATAAGAATGTGAAACCTGAGGTTGCTGAGGGAAGGATATCTTTCTAAAAAATAAATTTCAAGACAATATATTGTATTCACTTTATTAAAAGAGTTCAATCTTTCAAGGAGTATCTGGATGTGCTCGCAGTTTATTCAAAGGTGTACCTTCATTTCAAATTCTGCAGCTCCAACAGTTACTTTTTAATGGTGCCAGACAACATGGCAAATCAGTAGTTTGCTTGTTAACCACTGTTTTTGATCATATCTTAGTTTTCTTTGGGGTGGGTAGCCAGCCAAAAGTTCTGAATTTGAATTGGGTGATTACTAATTCAAAGGTAGAGGGGGGAAAAAATGGGAGCAGCAGAAACAGTTTTCTTGGAGCAATCTCATTTTGCAGCCATTCCTTCATCTGCCTGTCCAGAGATTGAAAGGAGTAAGTAACCATAGATAAATGCTCATTTCCAGGCTCAGAAGATATGCCACACCCAAGTTTAGTTGAATAAATCAACAGCAGTGTTTTCCAACAGTAGTAAAACCACTCCTTCTTAAACTTAATTTAATTTATTATTTTACATTTGGAAATCTTGTTAATTTAACCACAGGATGTCTTAGCATATTGCTCCTCACAATGGCACCTTCTCTGTCACTCCTACAAGGTAAATGGACCAAGAAACTGATGGCATACAGGTCAGGACTACTTTTATTCTAACAACTATAGTAATAGAATCTTGAAAATCAGAATGTACTCCCTCCACCCTTTAACTTTGTGTGAACTAGGGAGGGGTTTGTCTGAAACCCCTTTATCGGTTTGTCAGATTATTTTCTTGGCCGGGGCTCAAGCTTATCCAACTGTTGCCTTGGTAATGGCTCTTCCTCCTGTCATTCAAGGCAGGGGTAAAATTCACTTACCTTTGCTACTGGTTCGAAAATGTGAGTGCGTGCACCTCTGCCACGCATGCGCAAGGGTCAAAAACAGGATGTGATGACGTCTGGGTGAGTGGACGGAGCCTCCGCTGCCGGCGTTACTGGTTTGCCCGATCCGGATAGAACCAGCTGAATTACCCTTCCAAGGTTTTTTTTTTTTTAAAGAACCGCCTGAATTTCACCATTAATTCAAGGCCATTCCCTCTATGCCTATAAATACTTACTGTACTTTGGCACCTCCAAGGCTGTATACATTTAACTGCTTCTTGGAGGAGGAGGAGGAGGAGGAGGAGGAGGAGGAGGAGGAGGAGGAGGAGGAGGAAGCAAAGTGCCTGCTTCAAGTATTTTATTTTCAATAAACTTTCTAAGTCCTTATAGTTCAGAGATAGTCTTCCAAGAAAATAAATTGGGGTATTTGACAGCATCCTGGAAGGTTAGAAGGGATGGTGAGGAGCAGTTTACCTTTTCTGACAAGTCACAACTATTATTACAGCCATTTTGTGATAACGTCCATGATATGCCTTTAAAATTTCAAATATGCCCATTGTCTTGAAAAACTGTCAGACCCTTGGTTAAGAACCGTATGTGAAAAAAGTCATGGAGAATTAAATCACTCCAGGATGAGAGATAGAAAAATCTTCACCCCCTAATGTCAGTGACTAAAAGCACAATTCTGCCCTTAAAAATCTCAGAATCAATCTGCATTTAGCACGTGTCTGTCCTTTGTTAGCATATCTTGCAAAATGCTGGCTAGACAATCAACGTTGGCATCATATTCCAAATAACTGATTTTTCGATGGGCTGGATGGCTACATTCCCCCAGCTTAAAATCAGTTTGTGCTACATTGCAGAATCTAAATAATGAGCTGTTATAATTAAGGCTTCAGATAATACAGTATGAACACTGACGGATTTGTTGTGGTGTATAATTTCAGGTTTTGTCTAAATAGTTGTTGCAACAAAGAGATATATTTTGTATATTTTCAGTGAACCCATTTTCCAACTCGCAATGTATCCCACCTTTCATTGTAACTTCTCACTCTTCTGGCAATTTACTTTTTGCATGTCGATGGCTGAATGTCAAACTGTTTCTGACTGATTTAGAAGCCATCCTTGAAAAAGGCATTGTTCCACAATGTTTGTTCCTCAAATGCCTCCTTCTACACAGTCCAAACCAACTGGTATTCATGTTGCTAAAAGCCTTCTCTCCCAGAGATATTCTTTGAACACGATTTAAAGATCAGGGCAGCATAATAAATGTTTTGACTCTCATGGCTTATTATAGTGAGGCCGTATGCCAGTTCCCATTATCAAGCAGGAGAACATGACAGTGGGGGGTAGAAACAAACCAAAAAAGAAAGAAAGAAAAGAAAAAAGAAACTCAATCAGGCAGGCACAGAACAATAACTTACAAGATCTTAGCTAAGGGAGCAATTATTTTTTGCCCTCGATGCACACTTCAAAGCAAACCAAGCATTCTGCTTATAAGAGATGGGGAGGGGTGGGATGTCACTAAAAAGGTGGAAGAATACATTTTGTTGGAGCTGCTAAAAAGCTACATTAGTGCAATAAGAGAGTACAGATTTAGGTTACGGTATATTGGTCTGTGAAAATAAGAATAAATGTTACCCAAATAATGAATCCAGCTCACCCAAAGTGTTAATACCACTTTATAATGCCTTGGTAAGGCCACACTTGGAATACTGCATCCTGTTTTGATCACCACAATATAAAAAAGATGTTAAGACTCTGGAAAGAGTGCAGAGAAGAACAACAAAAATGTTTAGGGGACTGGAGGCTAAAACATACGAAGAACGGTTGCAGGAACTGGGTATGTCTAGTTTAATGAAAAGAAGGACTAGGGGGTGATATGATTCAGTTGTCTTTTGAGATATTCCAAGGTAGTTTTTCACAGAGAATTAATGTATGCATATGTGTGGAGATGTATGTAAATATATATTGTAATCTTGCACCCTTAGTTTAAAATTTCACTGAGCTCAATGAAACTTACTTCTTAAATGGCTATCTATAGGATCAGACCAGGGATGAAATGCTACCAGTTTGCTCTAGTTCCGGCGAACCAGTAGTTAAAAAAAGGTACCGGTTCCTCTGAACTGGTATTTCCAATGATCAGCTGTTCATCGGGGTTTAGCTTTGCTAGAAAGCAGGAAATCCTGCTTTCTAGCAAAGCTAAATCGCGTGCCACAGCTGATCCCCCCCTCACTGTTCTACTTACCTTCCCAAGCCTCCTTTTGGTGCGTACTGAGCATGTGCTTGCATGCACAGAGTGCACATTTGGTGCGCAGTGTGCATGTGCATGCGTGCATTTGGCACGCAGTGCACATGCACGGCCAGTGAACAGGTAGCAAACTGGTTTGGATTTCACCACTGGATCAGACTATTAGTCATACCATGGCTAAGTTTTCTTTAACAAATTAACAAGAGTTGGAAGGGATTTTGAAGGTCTTGTAGTCCAACCCCATGCTCAAGTAGGAAACTCTACCCCATTTCAGACAAATGGTTATCCAATCTCTTCTTAAAAACCTCCAGTTTTGGAGCGCCCACAGCTTCTGGAGGCAAGTTGTTCCACTGATTAATTGTTCTAACTGTCAGGAAATTTCTTCTTAGTTCTCAGTTGGCTCTCTCCTTGATTAGTTTCCATCCATTGCTTCTCGTCCTGCCCTTCAGGTGCTTTGGAGAGTAGGTTGACCCCTCTTCCTTGTGGCAGCCCTTTACATATCGGAACACTGCTACCGTGTCACCCCTAGTCCTTCTTTTCATTAAATTAGACATATCTAATTCCTGCAACCATTCTTCATATATTTTAGCCTTCAGTTCCCTTATCATTTTACTGTTCTTCTTTGCACTCTTTTTAGAGTCTCAACATGATGCAATATTTCAAGTGTGGTCTTACCAAGGCATTATAAAGATCACTTCAGGTGATCTTGATTTTATCCCTCTGTTAGTGCAGCCTAGGATTGTGTTGGCTTTTATGGTGGCTGCAGCACACTGCTGGTTCATATTTAAGTGATTGTCCACTAGGACTTCAAGAGCCCTATCGCAGTTACTACTGTTGGGCCATGTACCTATTCTATACTTGTGTATTTGGTTTTTCTTACCTAAATGTAAAAGGTTACTTTTCTCTACATTGAACTTCATTTTGTTAGACAGGGCCAGTCTTCAAGTCTGTCAAGATCCTTCTGTATCTTGAGCCTATCTTCTAGGGCAGGGGTGTCAAACTCAAGGTGCCTAGATGTGGTTTGAGGGGCCACCTTGGAAACAGCAAAGGACTGGCCCGTGGTGCCTCTGTCAGTGAAAATGGGGCATGGGAGGGGCTGTGCATGGCCACCCCAACCCCCATTTTCACTTGCAGAGGGTTGCAGGAGGCAAGGAAGGAAAAATAAGGAAAGAGGGGAAGGAAGAAGAAAGGAAAATGAAGAGGGAAGGAAAAAGAAGAAAAGGAAAGACGGAAGGAAGGAGATTATAATGAGAGTGATGGAGGGTCTGAGGGAAGTCCTGCCTTAGCACTTGGCCACCATAGGTGCTCCCGACATGAGTGATATTGACCTGGCCATCCCCACCCCAAACACGCCCCCCCCGGCCATCCCCCACCCCTCCAAGGTCAAACACAACCCTGATGCGGCCCTCAATGAAATTGAGTTTGTTCTAGAGCCATGATGACGAACCTATGGCATATCTGTGGGCACGCGAGCGTTGCCCTAGCTTAGCTCCAGCGCACATTCACATGCAGGCCAGCTGATTTTCGGGCCTTCTGGGCCAACTGGAAGTTGGGAAATGGGCTGTTTTCAGCCTCCAGAGGGCCTCTGGTGGGGTTGGGGAAGGCTGTTTTTGCCCTCCCCAGGCTCCTAGAAAGGCTCTGGAGCCTGGGGAGGGCGAAAAAACGGGCCTTCCGGTCCCACTGTGCCATCGCGTGCCAATAGCAGGGAGAGCACAGGGGGTCGCACCCACATGCACGGTGGGGCAAGGTGCACTGAATTATGGGTGTGGGCACATGCACACACGGCACCCCTGCGCTCCCCCTGCTTTTGGCACGCGATGGCAAAAAGGTTAGCCATCACTGTTCTAGAGTATTGGCTATTCATGCCAGCTTGGTGTCATCTGCAGATTTGGTGAGTTGCCCTTCTATCCCCTCATTTAAGTCATTGTTGAGGATAATGAAGAGTATTGGTCTTAAGACAAAACCTTGGAGCACCCCACTGCATACTCTCTTCCATGTAGATACAGTTCCATTAAGTGCGATTGGCCAGTCAGTTACAAGTCCATCTGGGGTGATTACAAAATTACAAAAAAAAAGATGTTAAGACTTTGGAAAAAATGCAAAGAAGAGCAACTAAGATGATTAAGGGCCTGGAGAAAAAACATGTGAAGAACAGTTGCAGAAATTGGGTATGGCCAGTATAGAGAAAAGAAGGACTAGGGCTGACATGATAGCAGTATTCCAGTATTTGAGGGGCTGCTACAAAGAAGAATGCCCTTGTCACCTCACGGTTAGATTATTGCAACGCGCTCTACATGGGGCTACCCTTGAAAAGTATTCGGAGACTACAGTTGGTCCAGAACGCAGCCGCGCGAGCTGTCGTGGGTGCACCTAGGTACACCCACATTACACCAATTCTCCGTGAGCTGCACTGGCTCCCTATTTGTCTCCGGTCACAATTCAAGGTGTTGGTTATTACCTTTAAAACCCTACATGGCTCAGGGCCATGTTATCTTCAAGACTGCCTTCTGCTGCATAGCTCCCAGCGACCAGTAAGATCCCACAGAGTTGGTCTCCTCCGGGTCCCGTCAGCTAAACAATGCCGGCTGGCGGGCCCGCTGGGGAGGGCCTTCTCTGTGGCTGCCCCAGCTCTCTGGAACCAGTTACCTCCTGAGGTCCGGACCATCCCCACCCTATTGGCCTTCCGAAAAGCGGTGAAGACCTGGCTTTTCCGGCAGGCCTGGGGCCATTGATCTCGCTCTTGTGATCTAGCGAGATCCGGCCATGAATGGTGTGAATGAGTTTTTAATGTTTTTAATGTTTTTAATTTTTCAATGTTTTTTAAATTATTTTTTAAAATGTATTGTGAGCCGCCCTGAGTCTTCTGAGAGGGGCGGCATATAAATTTAATTAATTAAATTAATTAAAGAAGGCGTCAACTTATTTTCCAAAGCACCAGAAGGCAAGACAAGAAATAATGGATGGAAACTAATCAAAGAGAGAAGCAAACTGGAATCAAGGAAAAACTTCCTAACAGTGAGAATAATTAACCAATGGAACAGCTTGCCTCCAGAAGTTGTGGATGCTTCATCACTGGAGGTTTTTAAGAAGAGACTGGACAGTCACTTGTCTGAAATGGTATAGGGTCTCCTGCTTGAGCAGGGAGTTGGAGTGGAAGACCTCCAAGGTCCCTTCCAGCTCTATTCTGATTGAAAAGAGATACTGTCTAACCCACATTTTTCTATTTTATCAAGTAGTAGGTTGTGGTCAACTTTATCAAATGCCTTACTGAAGTCCAAGTAAATTATATCCACAACATTTTGCTGGTCCACTAATTTTGTCACTTTGTCAAAGAACGCATGATCTGTTTTTGACAAATCCATGTTGGCTTCGGGTTATGACTTTGTTTGCCTCTAGATGTTTGCAGCTTTGTTGCTTGATAATGATCTTTTCCAGAATCTTTCCAGATATTGATGTCAAGCTGACAGTCTGTAGTTTCCTGGATCCATTTTTTTTTCCTTTTTCCAATTTTCCAATTTCTCTATATTGGTTTTGTCTTGGCCTTCTTACTAATCCCCTGCAATCAATGGTTTTAATATGCTTTAGTGTGCAAGATATGAAATAGCTGCTCTGAGTGTTGGATTCTGGTAGAGCATTTGTTGTTGAGGCTGCTGTGAATTACCCTGTGGAGGCAGGCAACTATTGATGCTGGAAACTGAGGAGAGTAATTAATTGACAACTGCTGTTATTTCTATTTTTAAACTTCAGGGATGCATAGCATTAAACTAAATTTGCTTTGGCAGGAAACATCAAGCCAGTTCAGTTGCTCATACGCATCTGTGATGAGAAGGAATACAGATTGAATTGATCCAGGTTTATGAATGCAATCATTTTTTACTTTTTATTTGGTAAATCAATATGCACTGGAATGTAGTGTGCATGATGAAGAATGTGATCAGATCTTCTGAATTCGTCACTTAAAAACTCAGTCTAGTTCTTTCATCTAGAAGAGCTGATTTATATTATAAGAATTCATCTTTACTGTATTGATGATCCTTATTATAAATGATCCTTATTATAAATTATCATCAAATGTATCTATTGTCAGGGACAGGGCATCAATTATGTGACTGCAGCCATCTTGACTTTTGTGATTTCCCCCTCCCCCACCCATGCTTTGGACCTGAAATTAAGTCTTTGATATGTGACAAGGAACACGTCAAAGATAACATTTACTGTGATCTGGATCTCCTTGAACATTGCTGGGGGAAGATGGTTTATTCTCTTATGTTATAGTTATTTCTTTTCTCAATTAGGAAAAAGAGATAATGGTAACGATTTTGGATGTACCCTGTTTCCCCCCAAATTAAGACATCCCCTGATAATAAGCCCAAATCGGCTTTTGAGCACATGGCAATAAGGCCAAGCTTATTTCACGGTTCAAAACAATATAAGACAGGGTCTTATTTTCGGGGAAACATGGTAAAAGATTCTTTGGGAAACAAATATGGCTGATCCACCTGTAATTTATAATAGTATGAATGCTAATATCAAATGATATTATGATGCCCTAATCTCTATATTGAACACATCATCTTACTATGGAAACTCATAAACATGATATTGTAGCAGTGTTTTTAAAAATACTTACATCAGTAAAATAAGGATTTAAAATCATGTGATCTGAGGAAGCTTAGATTTTTAAAAGTGAAAGCAGAATATTTTTTTCTAATTCTATGAATTAGGGAAAAATAAGAAAAATACTTCGTTTGAAAAGAAAACTGCTAGGTAGGATGTTTATTGATCTGCAGATTTTGATTGGTGGAACTGGAATTGGATAATGTGGAATATAGAATATAACTATAAACAATGGTGCAATCCACCCTTGTTCTCTTAGCAGGGTTGAATAAACAATGACCCTGTAGAAATTGTTTGATTCCAGTGCCCAATATAGTGAAATATTGACTTAATGGACCACTTGGTGGGAAGGAATGTCCATTAAATTTAAATGTATATTAGACTGAAAGTCTTAATTTATGTAATTAATGCAGGTTTTTGTAATTTTATATATAATTTTCATCCATGTCCATTGACTTAGGATGCTCATAATTTCTCAGCTGAAATTATTGTTGACTCTTCCGTGTTTTATTTCTATGTGCTTGATCATTCAACCCACTATAGCACAAACAACACATTATGAAAAGGGTAATACCAGCACACATCAAAAACATCTCAGAAACATCCACACAATATTACCATAGCACAGAAACCAACTAAAGCCCTCCAAAACATCTCAAATGGACCAAAGATCCAGCAATCCAAGAAGAAAACAAACCAAGCTAAATTAAAAAAATCTACAGAATTCTTGGAAGGTTGGCATTCAGACAAATCAAGCATCTATAGACACATATAAATAAACCATACTTACACACTATTCAAAAGAGTATGCTAAGAAGGAAACAAAAAGACCAGAGCACATTTCCAGCAACTAACAGCCAGATAAGCAGGACTTCTAAGAGACAAGAATCAAACAGAAAACAATACCTTAATCAAAGAGGAAATCATACCCTGACAAAATTGGCAGGGCAAATTATGGTATACAAACAGGGACAAACTCCTGAAGTCACTTTTTTTTACTGAAGCTGCTACCTAGTCGGTTAATGAAATGTCTTCAAATAAGCAACCAAGTTCAGAGAACATTCTGAGCTGGGAAGAAGGAGGATAAGATTTATTTATTTATTTATTATATTTTTATACCGCCCTTCTCCCGCAGGACTCAGGGTGGTGTTCAGCCAAAAATAAAACCCACAACTATATGAAAGTTAAAAGACAGTTTAAAAATATTAAATAATTTGGCCGAAAGAGCTAAAATAGACCACCCATTAAAATAGCATTTAGGCCAGCCCTGCTTGGTGAAACAATAGCATTTTGCGGGTGCGGCGAAAGTGCGAAGGTCAGGGATCCTATGAATCTCCAGGAGCAGCTCATTCCAGAGGGCAGGTGCCCCCACAGAGAAGGCTCTCCCCCTGGGGGTGCCAGCCAACATTGTTTGACCGACAGCACCCTGAGGAGTCCCTCTCTGTGGGAGCGTACTGGTCAATGGGAGGCTATTGGTGGCAGAAGGCAGTCTCGTAAGTACCTGGGTCCTAAGCCAAGATAAACTTGTAGGCAGAGTTTCTCTTCAAAGGGTTTGCCATTGAAAGGAAATAGGTATTAGCGGACAGGCAAAACCTATCCCTATACCTTTGTTTGTCTAGGTGAGAAGTTCTTAGCTTTTCCATAAAGCATTTTGCTTTTCGATCCATCATTGCAACAAAATAAGAAGGAAGACTGTTGGAATTTTTCTGTCCGAAGCTCAAAAATACAAAACTAACGATACCTTAAAAACCCAAAGGGTATAATGTGTACTATGTAGTCTTGCATGTTAGAAGGATTTTAGCAAGAAACTCCTTTTTGAAGCCAAATTGCTAGATATTAAAAAAGAGTTTAGCAAGGGAAAGCAGCTACCATAGAAAATTCAAAGTAGCCTAAATAAACTTGTTACAGAATGCCCTGCTTTTCAGAATCCGTTCAGATGGCATTACAGAGAGGATGATTGGAGAAAGACCATCTGGATCAGGAGTGTCAAACTCAAGGCCCGGGACTGGATCCGGCCCATGGGGTGCTTAGATCTGGCCTGTGGGGCCACCCTAGAAACAGCAAAGGACCAGCCCGCGGTATCTCTGCCAGCACAAACGTAGCTCAGGAGAGCCATGTGCGGTCCTCCCAGCTTCCTTTTTCAGCTGCGACGGCCTCCTGCAGCCTTCTGCCAATGAAAATGGAGTGTGTGCCCCCCCAAGCTCTGTTTTCACTAGCAGAGGGCATCAGGAGGCTGTTGCAGCTGAAAATGGAGTTCTGGTGCCCGTTTTCACTGGCAGAGCGCTTGGACCACCACAGACGCCCCAGACATGAGTGACATCAAGCTGGCCATGCCCACCCTGGCCACACCCACCCTGCCCCTGAGGTCAAGCACCACCCTGATGTGGCCCTCAATGAAATTGAGTTTGACACCTCTGATCTGGATCAATTGCATGGATGAGAATGATCATTAGGAAGGGCCTCAATGTAACAAGGGTACATCAGATCTTCTATTCTGAACAGCTCACACAGATTCAGAAAAGCCACAATTCATTCATTAATAAAATTTTTATGCTGCCCATCTCACCAAAGATGATTCTAGGTGGCTTACAGTCTCTCAATAAAAATAGATATAAAACATTGATAATGAATAGAGATCTTAAATTTAACATTCAATTAATCTCCAGGGTGCCACATCCCCATTGGGGCTCCAAAAGCAAGTTGGCAGAGCCATGTCTTCATGCCCTTTCGAAAGGCCAAAAGAATGGACACAGATCTCACCTTGGCAGAACAGGCTCTTCTGGATCTTATAGTTGAAATTCCTTGACCGATGGGGTTTATAGCATGCTCCTTCCGCCGGCATGGGTGGATCAGGTTGGTTCCATTGGGATGAGATGCTTCCTCAGATACACTTCCTTGGATCTATGCCTTATTTGTCTGTTGCAACAAAACTAGCAAACAATTTTATAGTCTTATCATAACACATTGCAAGGAATTATACTGCAAAAGAAGAATATTAAATAAACACATAAGCAAATACACAACGGTGTAGATAAACCTTTACATTCCTTCTACTAAATTCATCAGCTCCAGATGATCTGGAATACCATTATTGCTCATATTGGCTGGGAATGATAGGCTTTCACCCATTAGTGAACATCTAAAGATATCTGGGAAGTTAAGGCTGCTACTAGGAGCCTGATGGTGCAGCAAACTAAACTACTGTTAAAAGTAGCACTTAGCTGCCAGCTGCCTGCAATTACTGCGAGTTCAATTCTCACCAGGCTCAAGGTTGACTCAGCCTTCCATCCTTTCAAGGTAGGTAAAATGAGGACCTGGATTGTGGGGGCAATAAGCTGACTTTGTATAAAATAGAACACCGCTTAGGGGAGGCCAAAAAAACCCTACTAAGCAGGTATATACAAAAGTATGAACACTATTGCTTAATGCATTGTAAGCCGTCCTGAGTCTCCGGAGAAGGGCGGCATATAAATCAAACTAATAAATAAATAATAAATAAATAAATGAATACAAAAGATGAGAGGAAAGTCCTAGCCTCTAATGTACATTCAGCTCTCAGTTGAGACGTGGCCTTGGTCTATTCACTATTCTTCAGCTCAGTCAATCTCATAAAGTTACTATGAGAAAAAAATGAAAAAGACCGAAAGATAAATCTGAAAACGGAACATGATTTTTTTTGGGTGGGGGGAACCACATTAGGGAAGGAGCCCTTGAAAGATACTTTAAAACCAAACAGTTTTTGTAACACTTGATGAAAAGCTGCAAGCCAAACTTTTGGACCATCTCTTTTTCTCTCAAAAGGAGTCTGTGTTCTCCAGTGCCTCTTTAAACTTCCTTCCTTCCTTCCTGATTTTGAGGTGGGTGGACATCTTCATGTCAATCCCAGTTGTGAGTCTACAAAATGAAAGCTGTCACTTACATGGATGCTTTCTGAGTAGAAGCCAAGAGAGCAAATGGAAAAACCCTCAAGGCAGGCTGTCTCCACTAAATGAGGATCTGATGGAAAGGGTACAGAGCACCATCTGTCCTTTAGCAACAATGAACAAGTGGCCATCATTGGAAAACAGCCCATTAAATCTGCTTGCAAATGCCTCCTTACTCCACCTTACTTGGCAACGAATACTTGGTGATTATCAGCTGGTCTAATAAGCAATAAAGCAGAAAGTTCCAATTGTTTCTAAGTAAGTTTAATTGCCGGCATTGTTGCTCAAAATAAATGCTACGATCAAATTACTCGGTCCTTCCTACCATTAATTGGCATTCAAAGACAATGTGTAATGATCCCAATGATTGATTAGAATTTTTTTTTTATTTGATTTATATGCCGCCCTTCTCCGGAGACTCAGGGCGGCTTACAATACGTTAAGCAATAGCCTTCATATTTTTGTATATTTATACAAAGTCAGCTTATTGCCTGCACAATCTGGGTCCTCATTTTACCTACCTTAGAAAGGATGGAAGGCTGAGTCAACCTTGAGCCTGATGAGATTTGAACTTGCAATAATTCCAGGCAGCTGATGTTAATAACAGTGCTTTAGTCTGCTGCGCCATGAATGAGGTGTTCATTTCAGATTTCGGAGGAAACGCAGCTTAAGGTTAAGGCAGGGCAGAGGGGCTGAGATGGCAATGGGAGGTGGGGGGGCAGCCTTTCCAACAAGCAAAGTCAATGGGGGGGGAGCTAGATTCACTTAAGTTAACAACCATGTGAATCACACCTCCCTGCCTAGCCTAACACAACACACACATACATATCCAAGAGACCCTCTCCCCAGGTGAGAGAGACCCAACCCTGACAGAGCCAAGACAGGCAGGGAAGCCAGCAGCACAAACGCTTGGGCAACCCAACCTTTTTTTGGGAGGGGGGGATCTTTGCAAAGAAAAGGAACGCAGATAAGGCAGGTTTAAAGACCCCTCCACTGCAAAGCCAGGAGCATCCCCTGGAAGTCCCAATCATCGGAGATCCTGGCCCCCCACCCCAAACAAGCCAATCTACAGGCTCAGATTCCCACCCCTCCTCTCCCCGTGAGCCACACAAAACGTGCGTTGAGCATCAGAATCCCCAACTCGTGCCTGTTTTGCAAAAGCCCAGTTGGATAGGACCCCCCCCGCACCCACCCTCCCCACTCCCTCCGCCTGTTCCCTGGCGGCGTAAGTGCAGCAGCCCCGGATGGGGAAAGGAGGTGCTGGCCGTGAGGCTGCTTTGCAAAGACGCACCTGTGCTGCGTGGCGCTTCCTGAGCTCTCATCTGTTGGATCTGCCCGGACGCCGTCGCCGCTGCAGCCACTGGAGCCCCTCCGGCGCTGGTGGGGAACTTTTTCAACCTTGGCCCAGCCCCGCGGAGGAAATGCAGCACACATCTCGCCCCCTCTGCTGCCTTTCTGACCTGGCCGGAGCCTGGGAACCCCCGTGGAAAACTCACCGTCTTTGCCCCATGGGTTCCGCACAACGGCCCTCGCAGGTAGACCCAGGGCCCTAGGAAGGTCGTGGGGATACTGGGCCCTACTCCCATGTGTCTGGGGCGGATGGCTTATCCCTCAGTCGAACCGGCTAAGAGGCAACATTCCTCCTCCTGCCAGCCTCGAGTTCAGCTCTGGGCAGCGTCCAGCCAGCCATACCTGGCTTTTCCCTGCAGTGGCCCATGTGGATCCCAGGCAGCGGAACTCAGGCTAGGGAAGGGGTGGGCAATTGTGGCTCTTTTACAACCTGTGGACTTCAACTTCCAGAATTCCTGAGACAGCTTGGCTGTCTCAGGAATTCTGGGAATTGAAGGCCACAGGTTGTAAAAGAGCCACAATTGCCTATCCCTGGCTAGGGTAGGCTGGCGCCGTGTTGGTGGGAGGCGGGGCGGGGCGAGGGGCGGGCGAGCCAGCAATTTAACAAATGATTCGGTGTGTTGCGAGGCCAATAAAATTACAAAAAAACACTGGCTCGCCCGCCCCTCGCCCACCACTATATATTGGCAATAAATAGTGGTGCGGAGGGGCGGGGCAAGGGGCACGGTGAGCCAGCAATTTAACAAACAGTTTGGCCAAACCGCCTAGAACTGGTAGAATCCCACCACTGCGCATACTGCAGGATGTACCAGCTGTCATTTCTGAATAGTCTTCAAGGGCAGCTCTACGTGGAGCAAACTGCAATGATATAATGGTTAAGTGCACCAGGCTACAAATCAGGAGATCACGAGTGCTAGTCAGTAGTGGGTTGCAAATCCCGTCGCTACCGGTTTGGTTGTGGGCGCTTGCGTGCGACGCTTCTGCACAGGCACATAAGCATCCGGGTGGATGGGCAGAGCCTCCTGCTGCCACCGCTATTGGTTCTCCCAACCTGGGGTAAACCAGTAGCAACCCACCACTGGTTCTAATCCTGTTTTAGGCACAAAGTCAGCTAACTGACTTTGGTATTCTGTCTTAGTCCTAGGAAGGAGACATAGTAAACTAGTTCTAAAAACGTTGATAAGAAAATTACAGGGATTTGTCCCAGCCATTTCTAGGAGTCATGACTGACTTGAAGGTACCAATTTCTTATTTTCTTCCAAAGAAGCCAGGAGTGACTGTAATGAGAAATAGGTTCAGTTGGTACATATGGTACATTTATCCAAAGGCTAGGTACAGCTGCTACCTGCTCTTCAAGCAAGACTCATGAGTCCAGATGGAACTCTGAACTGTACCCCAAATGTGTCTGGGGAAGCGCATGACAAAAGCAGCTCTGTGGCATGGCAAGCTCCACCCCTCTGAGGCATTATGTGATATCACAAAACCTACAGAAGCGCAGGGCTTGGATCAAGATGGTGCAACACTTTTGTCAGCCTGATTTCTTTTGTCTCAAGTAAATGCCATTGCCTTTCATCTTAAAGTCCTTTCAATTTATGTCCTTGTGATAGGAGGCTATACTCTTGTTAAATTAAAAAAAAAAGTTTGTTCATTTACATACAGTACAATTTACAATGTATGTAATTGTACATACATTGTACAATTACATACAGGTTTATTCGGCCTTAGACAGAACCATACTTATGATTTATACTCTGGATTAAATTTAAATTGTTCATTGCAAGGTCCAATTTAATTTGGTTTCTATTCCAGGGCCACACATTTTTACCTTTCGCCTTCAATCAAACCCTAATCTACTTTATTATTAATCTCAAATCAGATAGGAATCAGTATATGTTCATTCTCACAGTGATTTCAGCCATATAGTTAGATGGTATGTTCAATATAACAATTTAACTTTCCTAATAGCAAAGCCTCATTTCTTGTATTTGTCCCTTGTATTGCAGAGTACACAAACCCTTTAAGATTACTTATTATTTTCTGGCAACCCTATTAAGGTTCATATTGTAATATATTTAGTTGCCTTTTGGTTTTCTCTCCCTTCATCTTGCAGCATGTATATATTCCCAAATATTACCCATATATTCACACACACAAATATTACATTTTGGATTACCAACTGAGTTTTGATTTCTGCCATGAAATACCTTACAAATCCAGACTGCTGTTTTCACAAAGTGATTTGCAAATTGTAGCCAGTTTGAAAATATATTGATCCAAGAATTAAATATTGACCCGGACAAATTCACAATCAATTCTCATTATAGTAGTCAAGTTCTTTAAGGAAGAGGTTTTCAAAGGCAAAAGGACAAAAAGAAACTGAATCACAGACAAATTGGATAAAATCTATATCTTGATTGAAAAGCAAGATTAGCTGAAACTGTCCTCAAAGGAGGGATGCCAAATTTAGCTTTGACCGGATTGATGCCATAGGAACAGCTTCAGTTGGCAAACTCGGAATGTTTTATAACCATGAACTGAGGCAAATGTTAAATTTAGATTCCCAATCCTGCATGCCTTAAAGCTGAGCTAAATTGCAATTTTGAAATTTTCATAAAACTAGCATTTTATCAGGGAAGGAGAGAGCACTGTTTGTACACATTTGTATACATTTAATAACTTTAGTTGTTACTATTTAATGTGAGATTTTAAATCTTTATCAGAGATATCTATTAGGATTTGATTTATATTTATGATATGCCCTTGTTTAATCTTGGCTTTCTCCCAAGTGATGTGAAAATATGCTTATCAGGGGAAGGCCCTTTCATTGGCAACATCCCAAGGATGAAATGCCTTCCACAGAGAAGTCATAAATATCAGGGCCTCTAACAGGCTGAATTCAGATTTAATCAAAACTGGAGTTGCCCAGTTAAAATCAACTGGGCTTCATTAGTCTGGAAGGCTTTTTTTTAAATAAAACTTTCTGCGACCTTATTCGTTTAAAGTCACACTCTATCCTACTATTTAAATCAGTGGTTCTCAACCTGTGGGTCGTGATCCCTTTGGGGGTCGAATGATTCTTTCACAGGGGTCACCTAAGACCATCGGAAAACATATATTTTCAATGGTTTTACGAATAATTTTATGGTTGGGGGTCACCACAACATGAGGAACTGCATTAAAGGGTCGCGGCATTAGGAAGGTTGAAAACCATTGATTTAAATGAAGGTGACTAATTTATTTATGTAATTTTTTTCATGCCTTTATTATTTTTTTACAAATAACTCAAAGTAGCGAACATATTCCCAACATATCTCCTTCCTCCTATTGTCTTTACAATAACCCTGAGAGGCGGGTTAGATTGAGAGATTGGCCCAAAATCACACAAAAATAATAGTAAACCAATGTATAGCTAAGAGCTTAGCAAACAAAGATGTATCTCCCAGATTTCCTAAAGGCAGAGAGAGGCAGGCCACGTCTGAGGAGATCCCATTCCATGCCACTAAGGACAAAACCTTAAGAGGGGTTCATGCAAAGGAAGACATTCTGTCAGGCAGATTAGCCAGTGTTACGTGGGTTTCATGACATATTTTGTATCTCATTCAGAAGCCTTTGGGCAGCCAATACTTATTTAAAAACAGGTCCTTTTAGAATAGCCTTTTCAAGGATCTATATCAACTAAATCAGTGGCTACAGTCCAAATGTATGGTCTGAACATAGGGCAGCCTTTCTATTTTATTTTAATTAAATTAAATTATCTTGTGAGGTTTCAGCATTGGAAAAAGATGTACGCTGGTACCTGTCCCATAGACTACCTGCGGTTCTCTTGGGGACCATCAGCAGCCTTAGGGCAAAAGCTTAGAAATGACTGGTTTAGAATTAATGGCACTTGGCATTTATAGATTATAGATCAGTTATAGATCAGCTTCTAATTATACCAAGATCTTATCTTGGTCATCTGAACAAATAATAATACCCCTTATATAATGAGTACTAATTGTCTTTCCTTAGA
The DNA here is from genome assembly GCF_029215685.1 of Pituophis catenifer annectens. Classification (NCBI taxonomy): domain Eukaryota; kingdom Metazoa; phylum Chordata; class Lepidosauria; order Squamata; family Colubridae; genus Pituophis; species Pituophis catenifer. Next base: position 312,404,289 of record NW_027256881.1, read on the forward strand.
AAGGTGGAATCTTTTTCCCAATGTTTTTCAGCAGATGACAGAAAGACATTTTGCACAGCTGTTTTTTATCAGTCCTTCCACATTCTTTTATGCTTGATGTCCTGTGCCTGATACAAAAAAGAGGGTTTAATTGCTATTTTGTGTACTTTTAAAATATTTGAAAATGACTCACTTTTTGTCATGCAACTACTGTAGACTATTTCTTTCAGCTTTCCTTGTATGCCATTTACATTAAATCCTTTGATCATATTCACAACTCATCTTGAAAACTTCCTGTTATTTTGTTCTTATTAGACTGCATACTAGATGGTCAGCAGTTGAAAAAAGAAACATGGTTTGTTGACACTCCACATACCTATAATATGCATGATTAATTTACACACTTTATTAAGATATTTTTTTCCACTAAGTCAAGTGTGTTGAATGAACCCATACATGAGGACAGTAAGCTATGATTCATGGTTTAGCATATTCTGTGAATTCAGTCTATAAGGCAACAGATCAATTAAGCAACCCATAGTTTAGTATAATGTCTGAACCCACCACCAGAATGTATCTAATTTGAAACAATGACCCTATCCATAAGCACAAATCAAGGCATTATTAAGGAATGAAGATTATATGCCCATCCTGGTTAATGTGCATATGATCTTTGAGAGTTTGTATTCACAAAAACACAATCTTTTAAACTGTTTTTGATACTTAAAGAGGTCTTAATTAAAAATGAAAGAACAAAACAGAACAGTATCACAGAATCGAAGGTGATGGCTGCAGAATCTACTGTGATCAGAGGTAGTATTCCCTTTAGAAGAATTTGCTTGGAAAGGTTTACAGCAGAGGTCTTCAAACTTGGCCGCTTTAAGACTTGTGGACTTCAACTCCCAGAATTCTCAAGCCAGCATAGCTGGCTGGAGAATTCTGGGAGTTGAAGTCCACAAGACTTAAAGCGGCCAAGTTTGGAGACCCCTGGTTTACAGAATTTGTGTCCTAATTATAACAAACAGAGGGATCTGTTTAGCCTCTCTTGAAAACAGGATGTTGGATTTAAAAAATAGCATTTCGCCTGTCCTTTAAGCAAAAGGGTTCCAACGAACCATTCACCATGAACACAATTCAACAATTAATGTTCTAAAATGTATAATTGAATAATTGATACTCATCCATTTAATTATAAAATTAGCTCTGCCCAATAAATTAAGATAAGGTACAGGAAATGGCCTAAGGCCGACAAGGGATTACAGGGCTGAATAATTACTTGAATCAAGATTTCCTTGAAACCTTAATCCAACTCTCTCTGTTATCTCATACTGAATCTCAACTTTAAAAATAATTTTGAAGAACTTCACCAATTTAATCCAATGCTGTTCATTTTAATCAATGACCATACATTCACGGGTTATAGAAACAAAGGAGATATTTAGTCAAACCTTAGATACTGAAAAATGGAAGCAAAATGGTACATAAGTCCATAGGTAGACCAATAGCTGCAGCAATACATTTCATGGTGACAGGAAAAAACAATTAGTGATGAGTGGCAGATTTTAGGAGGCAGCTGAAGAGCTCTAGATCAGAAACAGATCCTAATGCATCCAATTCTTCAAGAAGAAAATTCCTTCTTAATATTAGAGATTTTGCTCTAGTCAATACTGACAATACTGAGCTCACTTACTCATAAGGTACTCAATATTAAGCTACTTTACTTTACTTTACTTTACTTTTATTTGATTTGTATACCGCCCTACTCCCGAAGGACTCAGGGTGGTGAACAGCCAACGATAAAATACATACATACAAAATTTAAAAAACAGAAATAAAATCGAATTAAATAGTTTGGCCCAGACAGATTAAAACCCCAATCAATTTAAAACAAATTTAAACTTTGAGGAGTAAAAATATTAAAATAGTTTAAAAAAAGGGGAAAAAATTAGGCCAGGCTTGCCATATACTTCCTGTATATGATCCTTTATTGGCTGTCTTTAGGCATCTTCCAGATCAATTGCAATTAAAATGTGCAGAATTCCTAGTCATGATAATTCCTGTTCTGAGTGTGCAATTTTACTATATTATGGAGTTCATAAACAGAACTGCATAATAGAAACTGGTAGGCATCTCCAAGTACTGTGCTGTTGTTGAAAAATTGTAGTAAACAGAGGGCTTCCCATGAACATGGTTGCCTGGTTTATAATTTTGCATTTATTCATCACTTGAGTTCATTATAAACATCATGGGGGGCATTGCTTACCATCAGAGGCCATGAGGCTTGGTCTGATGTAGCATAAGTACCTTATGTTTTGTATATAGCTTAACCATTGAATACACAGTAACAACTTCCTGTCAGAACATCTTTTAATGAGAAAAAAATCAAAACATTTTCACTGGTGCCTTTTATTAAGTAATGCAAAATACAGTACTAGTTGTGACACTCCATGCAGTTGAGACGATATAAATGCAAGCTTACAGAAAAATAAGTGACCAAAGAACCCCTCAATTAATTTTGAGGTAGTGTACAGTGTGGGGAAGTTGAAACACAATGGGACAGACAAACCAAAATATCTGTATCGCTTTGTGCATTCATTTCCCCCCAGTTTTTTTTTCTCTCCTAAATACATATGTATTAAATAACTTTGTGGTTTGTTTTGATTCCATTTCATTTAAAAATAGATTTCTTTATAATATCACATTCTTGTATATCTTGCACTGCACACAATCTACGTTTTAAAATCTTATAGGGTCTGATTTGTCCTTGCAAAAGTTTTTCCCTTCTTTTTCTCCCTTGCTCCCTCTTTCTCTTTTAACCCTTTCCCTCCAAGAATTTAGGCACATGTGGCCTCATGCACAAAAAATAAATAAGAAACTTACTTGAAGGGGACAAAAAATGTCACTCAAAGTGCTTGAGAGTACTAAGGATAATCTAATAAATACCATTTTGTTTATAAAAATATATTAGGTTATAAAAGTGGGCAAAGGGTTAGTATCCAAGATGGAAAAGTCATTACTGTATGTGAAAAGTGTCTTGTAATATTTTTCTTTCCCTTTATCAGGTTTTATCATTTTTCCTGCTTAAAACAGTACCGTGACTGTTCGTATGTGAATGTTTCCTCTCTGTGTCTCTCTATATATACATGCACACATATATATGTATGTGTATATGTATATATATGTATAGACATACATGTATATGTATATACATATACATATATAATATATATATTCTCAGAAACCTACAGGGTACTAGACGTGTCAAATGTCATTATAGTTGCTGTTCTGTCTCATTCTATCTCTTTATTGCAGCTTTGGAAGATGTTTCAATTCAGGAGGGTTCCATACAATTGTGCTTTTGTGAGGCTGTCCTTTCGACTTAAGCCTGTACTTCCAGTCCGTTGAAACTGCTGCTGTTTGCTATGGAGGCTTGAATGGCTTCCTTGCTCGATGGAAGACTGATGGATATCTGAAGCCTCCATAGAACTATGGTTGAGGGACTCAGCTGAACTGTTTGGACTAACATCGACGTATTCTCTTTTCAACACAGGACTCCCATCAATGCTTTTGCTACTGCACACCTGGACTGTGATTCTTTCACTTTTTTTGTCCCTCAGTTCTTTTGTTTTATAAGAGGGCAATTTGTCCTGCTTACAACTGGTACTTATATCAATATTCAGGCCACTGTCTGTCCTCAGGAAGCAAGAGTCCACAAGTCTACTTTGACAAATATCATCTCCCTCTGAGAAGCTATCACCTTTGTAACTAGCATAAATGGGACTTGATCGACTGTCTCCTTTCTTTATAGGACTTCTGTAATACTGCTCTGAAAAGCTGCAGGGAGAAAGTCTGCCACTGTTCCTGTAAGAATATGCACCAATATCTTCCACACTAAGCTGTCTCCACTGTCCAGGTAGATCTTCTTCTGACAAATGGGAGTTTCTGCTTTCACTGCGCATCTTTTGTGATGCTAAAGCTTGTTGAGTTGTTATGGCCGAGAAATGATAAGGCTCGCTTGCATAAGGTGACATAGTCCTAGTGAAAGTAGGGGAATTCTCATTGTCATCTGCCAGCTCCATGTGCTGAATAGATTTAGCCTTGGCAAACCTTGGACTCCCCTGCTCATAACCTGAAGATGGCTTTCTTTCAAACATCTCATCGCGGCTGCTCAGGTAAATGGCTTGCTGGGAGGCTGTCAAAGTGCTAGCTTGGGCATTCTCCTTCTCCTCAGACGTTACACTAAAGCTGGAGTAGGAACTAGAAGTAGGTAGAGAGGTAACATATTCTGGAAAAGCTTCATGAGAGAAGCTGGAATGGAAGCCATCTTCTTCAACTGTGCTGTCAGTGGAATTTTGGGACCTCAAGAACCCAACGCCTTTTACTTGCATGTCTACACTCTGCCTTCTCTCCCGCCTTCTTTCCTCAGGGCAGTAAAGAGCTGTATCACTGCAGTAAATGTCGGACTTGTACTGAGGTCTTTGGCCAAGTTTTCCAATAGATTCCTGGAAGGCAAGATCTCTGCTTGATGGGCTTGACATGTGGGGAGAAAGATTGTTTGGATCAGGCTTTTCCAGGACTTTTGCAATGACACAAGTTGGTATGTTATCGGCAAATGATGTATGACACAGAGGTACTGAGAGGCTGCATCCATGCTTTTCTAGGTGAAGGCTGACACGTTCCTGAAATTCAGCTGGCAGCTGAAATAAATATAGGGAAGGAGAAGAAAAATATATAAAAGGGTTGTCAACAGTAAAGCTTATGATCTAGAAATCCCAGTTACGGTACTGAACCCTATAAATGTGGTTTTTAAAGTGAAAGAAAACAATAATAAATAAAAAGGCTCCTATCATGAATGAATTATTAACTCAGATGTTCGAACATGGCAGATTGCCCTGGTTGACTAAAGGAGTTAGCTATTTGTTGTGTGTTTATGTGTTATATGCTGTCCTGCCTCATAGAGGGAAGATGTTTAACATTCAGATGTTTAAATATATGAATATCTTCCCCTTTGTCACTTTTTGATTGATATCAATACACTAATATACCGTACACACCAATTACTGTTAAATAAGACACATTTGCAAATTAACGATCAATATTAATCTTGAGGATTGCAGGTTGTATTTCCACTTACTTCCACTGCCAAAATAAGCTTGCTCTTGTGACATAAAGTTATTCCTCATTGACATGATTGTGAACAATCATGTCAAGCTAGGTTAAAATAGCCACTTAAGGGGAGAAACAGTGCTGCTTATTCCAACTGGCAGAAGCTGACTGGGCTTGCAATTGAACCTGGTTTTTTAATAAAAAAAATACACAAGTAGCAGGCAAGTCCTGGATGCACAAGAAAGATTGTGTGGCATGGACAGTGCTGTCCTCCATTTGAAACTGAAAAGAAACAGGAAGGAAGCAACCACACACAGCAACCTGAAGTGTTCCTTTCAATTTGCCTAACAAGATGCCCTAAATGTTGGACTCGGTAATGGCTCTGCGCATAAAATCCAAATGGCAAGAATAAGACACTGGTACAGCTGTACTACAATAAAGCCAAATGTAGCTTTCAGGAAAAAGCCTTCATCACAGAACCACAATAAATCAATAGGGCAGAGTTCTATGGTAGCTAGAGCTTCTTCTTGTAAAGAAGCTTTTTGCAAGTGTGATGTGCTAATGGAATTGACTTCTAACGAAATGCATTCATCTGGATAATCAGTCACTGTCAACATAAAGGCAAGTTACAGCACTCAGCAAAGAAAGCAAATTAAAAATATTTTGATATGGCCATACTTTTTTTTTTTACAAGATAACTCAATGTCCCTAATCTTCCCCCAAAGCCCAATCTTATGGTATATGAACATCTGCAGCACAGCAGCATGCATTTCACATGCACTGCAACCATACCCTTCATAGGCTATGAAGCCATGAAAGCAGCTGTTCTCGTTTTCTCAGCTGTAATGAAGAAAGAGATGGTGACAAAACATGCAACCTGAAAGGTAATTTAGGGCCCAGAAGTGCAAAGACTCCCATACTCATTTTTTTGTGAGTCCACAAAACTAAGTCTGCAATCCTACAAATAGTTTTGCTTGGGGGAAAAAAAAACAACACACCACTTTAGATCCCAGTGAAACTTCCAGCCTAGCAAATAGGCATAAAATGGTGCTATAATGCAGTGATTTGGGATTGTTTTCAAAATTAATTTGTGAAGGATGTCTATCCAGGTGATTATGCTAACAGTTAAAAAGCAAATAATATTGACTAGGGATGCACAATTTTATTGATGCAATTTCCCCCCCTCTGATTAGATTCCACAGCTGTACTAAATCTCACTGGTGATGCCTTACTTCAGCAGAGTGGGGAAAAGTAAAATCTCCCTTAAACACGTTTAACTCCTAGTAATTTCATGAATAGGTATATATGGTTTCCTTGGCAACAATATGGTTGTGGGTTTTTTCCCCCTCTTGGGATACTTTTTCCAATTCCCAATTTAGCTTGTCGCTTTGAGATTTCCTTGTGGTGTCTTATCCAGATACTAATCAACTCTTCTTCTTTTTTTCCTTATCAGCCAAGATTGATATTTTTGCACCTCTCCCTCCTCTTATGTTTGTGAAAGATAATGTGTGCTCCTTGAGATAATTGAACCCCATAATTACTGTTGTAAGCTGGGATGGTCATACAGCACATCATCACATGACTAGACCCAATTTCATGACTTTGGGGGGGGCAGTTGTAAAGCGAACATGGAAGTCATAAAGTGAATGCCACACTCACTTAAGCAAATGTTGTGATTGTTAAATGAACCTATTGCTCACTATGGGGCAGTTTTGCCAGAAACCAGAAGTAAAGACTGGTTTCAGGGGAAAAAAGCCATAAACGATGGACTCTCAGGGGGCTGCAAACACTGTAAATCCAGGTGGTTGTAGTGATGTAGAAATGTAGTCATGTCACTGCAGGAAGAGGATATCAGAACTTTGAAACTGGGTTGTAAGTCCTTTTTTTTTGCCGGGGGTGGGGTGGGTGGGGGAGGTGGTCCGTCATAAGTTTGATTGATTGTTAATTGACCAGTCATAGTTGAGGGCTACTTGTATCAGTGTGCAAAACAATACCTTAAATTGTAGATTTTGAGGGGTTTTAGGATTATTAAAGAGTTGCAATAAAACACAAAACTTATAGAGCCTTGGTAGCGCAGCAGACTAAAGCACTGTTAAGTAACACCAGCTGTCTGCAATTATTGCAAGTTCAAATCTCACCAGGCTCAAGGTTGACTCAGCCTCCTATCCTTCTGAGGTAGGTAAAATGAGGACCCGGACTGTGGGGGCAATAAGCTGATTTTGTATAAAAAAGAACACCGCTGGGGGGGGGGGGGCGGGGGGCAGGCGAAAGCCCTACTAAGCAGGTATATACAAAAGTATGAAGGCTATTGCTTAACGCATTGTAAGCAGCCCTGAGTCTCCGGAAAAGGGTGGCATATAAATCGAACCAATAAATAAATAAAACTTAAATTTACAGTACTTATTTAGCAATTTTAAATTCCCCCTACCTATCCAAAAAGGTTGAGAACATTTATCTTGACTAATTAGAAGGTATTTTGGATGCCAGAAGAGGGCACATGGTCATCATATGTGGACTGTGACCAAATGTGTGTTCTAGGAGCTCTACAAAAATTGATAGCTAGGCATATACATGGTTTCTTTTCTTTTAATACAACCTGGGATAGTTATTAACTGTGGGGTCCTTGGTGCTCTCTGAGCTTGGTTGTTTTCTTGAAGATGTTTCATTACCAAACTAGGCAACACCATCAGTTAATAGTTATTAACACAATCCACAGGACCTGTTATTACAATCCTTTAACTAAAATGGAAAATATAAAAAAAAGCAGTGTTGTAGTTTGGAGCGCGCACTTCTGAACTGGTAGGGAAGGTAAATAGATTTCACCCCTGGGCTCAGGCTGGTAGTATAATGGGGGAGTAAAGCTCTTCTATTTTTTTCAGAATGGGAGAATAAGGATTATCAATGAATTTGCTTTGGTACATGAATAAATTAAGTTAAATCTTCAACATTTATTCATCTTTGCAGAGTAAAAGTCAGAGACTGAAGAAAAGATTGAACTAGAGGCTGGATTCTTTATTTTTATAGTGTAACATTTGACACACTTTGCAGTATTATTAGCTCTGCATTAGCTGAAGAAGTTTTGGCGAAACTAAATATGTTTATGATTCCTGATAAAGTGTGACAGTATGTCTTGTCCCTGGACCATCCAAGTGTTGCTTTGTTTTATTTGAAGACTTTACAAATCTGGATGGGAAGGAACAGTCTTAGGCCCAATTCTGACAAGACCAAGTGACTGAATATTCAGGCCTTCTGGTCCTGGGGAGCTTCCCTCTCTCATTTTGGGTGGAGCAGCAAACCCCCATTTGAGAATGGTACACAATCTGGTGTATTCACCATATCCATCTAGTGCATTGGTTGCACTTGCTCCTCAACTTGAAGGCCCTTCAGATGGTCACTCATGTCCTAGTCACCTTATGATTGCAATGTTATAATGCATTCAGCATGACATTGCCCTTGAAAATCACTTAGAAGCTATAACTTCTAAGGAGCTGCGGTGGCACAGTGGTTAGAGTGCAGTACTGCAGGCTACTTATGCTGATCACCGGCTGCCAGCAGTTTGGCAGATCAAATCTCACCAGGCTCAAGGTTGATTCAGCCTTCCATCCTTCCGAGGTCGGGAAACGAGGACCCAGATTGTTGGGGGCAATATGCTGACTCTGTAAACCGCTTAGAGAGTGCTAGAAAGCACTGTGAAGTGGTATATAAGTCTAAGTGCTATTGCTATAATTGTTCCAAAATGGGACAGTGTGGGGAGCAATGACCATGCCTCAATATGCCATGGGAAACCACTGTTCCATGAGCTGCATTGGTTGCCAATTGAGTTTTGGGTACAATTCAAGCTATTGTTTACCACCTGTAAAGCCCTCCAGGGCTAAAAGCCTGGTTATCTGAGAGACTACTGATTAACAATTGTTTCTGCCTGTCCTGTACAATATGGCAGAATGGATGTTTTTCATGTTTCCTCGATTAAATGATGTCATCCAGTGTGCTTTCTCTGTTGCAGTGTTACCCTTTGGGAATAGCATTCACCCCAAGGTCTTTACACACTGATGAATTTCAGTAAGATACTGAAAACCTGGTTATATTCTCTGACTTTAGGACAAGATGGTGAGTGAGCCCTGTGAGTTTTTGTTTGGTATTTAGTTGGTTTTGTTGTATTTAGACTTTCCAGAAACATATCATCCATTTCTTTTTTATTGTTTTTCCCCTTTTAATTATGTATAACGCCCAACGTAATCTGCAGTTGGGCATTCTTTAAATGGATGCAAACAAACAAATAAATAAATAAATTCTATGACTTTTGAAATAAACATGAAATAAACATGACTGAGTCCAATATGAAGAATGCATAGCGTTTTTTTAAAAATCATATCACGAAAGTTTAACGGTAAGGTTTTTATTTATCCTTTACTACTTCTTTCTTTCCCTTTTCAAGTTTAATTAGGATTTTTTTTAAAAAAAAAACCCTGCAATTTAGATTTCAAATGAGCATACTGTGCAAATGTAATTGCTAGGTCTTTAACTGACCTGGTTAAGTAGGTTAGGCAAGCACAGCAATGAGATGTCTGCAGGACCCTCAAAAGGCATCCTGGCTGCTCCATAGCAAAATAAAAGAAAACAAAACAAAACAAAAAGTACTGAAATCCCACGAGGTTGCAAGATCTTGCACAAGAATGCCAAAATCAGAATTATATCTAAGTCTATGCATAGGCATATGTCTGTGCCTCTGCAGATAAACATATACACATGTGCCCAGGCATTTCATATGATGCTTTGACAGGTTCCCAGTTCAAAGACAAAACTGCTAATCTCTAGGAATTGCTGAACTATACTGAACAGATGCTTTCCACATATGACAGGGCTCCAACTTCCAGAATCCAAAATTGCCATAATCATCTAGAGGAGTACAGTTGGGCAAAGCTAGATTTTTAGATAAGTCTAGGAAAGTACTTCATGTCTCCCAAACTTGTGAATTAGATACTTTTGGGAGGGTCACAAGAATAGCTAAATGGATATGCAGATATACAGTATGTTATTGGGTAGAATGTCCTTAAATATTTTGTCGCTGCAGGCAAAATACTGAATTTCCCACCATTTACACTGTTACAGTTGAGTTTGGGATAGTCTCTACTCTAGTAATACTCAGGATATCCTTTTCGGCAGACTTTCTGGTAAGAAAAATCCCATTTAACCATGTAACACTATTAAAAGGGGGTGCAGCTAAGTGATTGGATTGTTTTTATGATTTATAAGCAGCCTAGAATCCATGGAAGTTTGTTTACGACAATATAAGCAAATCAAAATAATATACAGGAGACATGGAGCTTCTTGAACATTCTTCATTCTTGCATTTTGGCCTTGCAGCTATTGGGCTCAAACATGGTTGCATTAATATCCACTCATCCTTAGTATTTTGTCATCCAGTTGTTTCGATTTAGGATCCCACCCAGATTCTCTTCTCCATTCCAGTAAGTGAATGTTACTGTCAAGGCATTATATCTTAGTGACCTTCTCATGATAGTTAGTGAATGTGGACTTGCCCTTGGGTTCCTTGGTTACTTCTCCCTCTGCTGCCTATTTCTGGCCTAGGCACTGCATCAGAGCATCCATCCTGCTGTCTCCATCTCACAGTTCTTGCGAAGAAGAATTAGGCCTCGATAGCAAGCACATTGATGAGTTTTATTGATATATTTATTTATGTTACCTCAGAAAGCTTATGCGCCCTGTCGTAATTCTTGCTACACTGGAGCAGCTGAGCAGCTAAATTGCAATCCTTTCTATAGAGCTCCTGAAAAATAACATAAAATGACATTTAAAATTATTAGTTCTATCACAACATCCAAAAAGCTGCCATAAGAGATCTGAGAAAGAACCGAATAAATTTAAAGTTTCATCCCAATGATGATGTGATAACAAAAGGTTTATTGTATTAGAATCCAGACTCCAGGTGCTTTCACATGAGCCTGGAAGGTTGTATTGGACAATGTCCATGCTCTCAAATGTCTCATTTTAAAGGGACAAACAGTCTCCATGAATTTATTGTCATCCTCCCAAGTAGAATAATAATAAATAGAAGTCAGCCATTGACCAAGACAATCATGGCTATATTACATATAGTTATCCAGTGCAATAAAAACACAATTGAATGTCAATGTAAGCCTGTTATTATTCTATCCAGCAATTTCAATTTTCAAAATGAGTATAACAAAGACATTTCCACAAATCCAATTTCATTCTTTTTCTTTTTATAGATTAAGATTTTTGTTGTCTCTATAAATGCTTATTTTGAAAAAAAAATGAAAGAAACACTGATTAAAATCATGGATACATGATTGCATCACAAAAAATATGGGCAATCTTTAATTCAAAGGGTCCCCTCCCCCCCTATTTACTTATGGTGCTCATAAAACTGAATGGCAACAATCTGGAAAGATGTGGGAATACATATTGACTCCCAGGGATATAGGAAGTATATTTCTGCCCTGCTCAGTATTTCCGTCCTGCATTTAATGTCTATTTAGCTCTTATAGCTACTGAACCTTCTAATTTCACCTAAGACTAAGAAAATTGCCCCAAAGACACCTGAAACACTAATTTAATTGAGTGGCACACTCCAAATATTGAATCCAAATCTTCAAAAATGTCTTATGCAAAATGTCTTCAACCATGATCACATGCAAAGGTGATCATGGTTGAAGATCTATCCACTCACATGAGTTCTTAGTTAGGTCTGTTCAAGAGCAGGCAACTACCCATGTGGCTAGCTCATTTAGAGAAACAGGAATAAAAACATTTTGGAATACTCCAATTTTAACCAATTTGGACTTAAATGAATATGTGAAAGTAGTTGGAGTCTACATTTACTTTTTGAGACTATAGGGAAAAATAATTTTACACTGACCAAGACTAATAGCTACATAGGTTAGTGGCTGGTGGGTTATCACATGTAGGAGAACTACTTCAACCATGATAGATTCAGCCATTGTTTCTCAGAATTGGCAGATATATTTATTAGAGTAATTATCATTCATTTCACCCCTGAAGAAAATGAGAATTTTTTATTTTGGCAATTTGGTGAAAGGGGTGATAATAGCAACCTAGCACCTTAATTGCAACATATTTTCAATTCAATCTGCAGAGCTATTGAGCTATTCAAATGTCACTTGTATGGTGGTTTTTCATATGAAAACTGATTTGGCTGAAAAATAACCATGCACATTAAACACATTTACATTTTTTCCCTTTCTTTAGATACAATGTAAAATGTCAGTATTTACAAAGATCTCAGTTTGGTCCAAGAATGCAATTACTTGGAGGAGCCTAAATTAAATTAAGGAAATACACAAAAGGAACATTTCTGCAGAGAGTTGGAATGAATGGCTGAAAAGGCTACTTCCAATTCTAAGACTTACAGATCCTTCCATCTATAATTATTACTTGCTCCTGATCCCCCCCCAAAAAGTCAGTAACCAATGCAATCCTAAATTGCATTAACAGAGGGGTACAATCAAGTTCAAGTGAGGTACTAATACTACTCTATAAAGCCTTAGTAAGACCAAACTAGAGTACTGCGTCCAGTTTTGGTCACCACACTATAAAAAAGATGTTGAGACTCTAGAAAGAGTGCAGAGAAGAGCAACCAGGATGATTAGGGGACTGGAGACTAAAACATATGAAGAATGGTTACAGGAACTGGGCATGGCTAGTCTAGTGAAGAGAAGAACCAGGGGAGACATGATAGCAGTCTTTCAATATTTGAGGGGCTGCCACAGAGAGGAAGGGGTCAAGCTATTTTCCAAAGCACCTGAAAGCCAGACAATGAATAATGGATGGAAACTGATCAAGGAGAAATTTAATCTGGAGACATTTTCTAACAGTGAGAACAATCAACCAATGGAACAGCTTGCCTTTGGAAGTTGTGGGAGCTTCATCACTTGAGACTTTCAAGAAGAGATTGGACTGCTATTTGTCAGAAATGGTGTAGGGTCTCCTGCTTGGGAGGGGGGGAGTTGGACTAGATGACCTACAAGGTCCCTTCCAACTCTGTTAATCTGTTAAATTCTCCTGAGCAACATGGGAACCCAGATCCAGAGGAAGAAATGGACAAAAGACTCCCTTCTATAAATGCAGGAAATTATCAACATCCCAGCTCGATTATGAGCAAATCTCCATGTTTCCAGCAGTTCTGCCATTCTCCACTTGGTTTAAGTGGCTTCTACAAGTCTCCTAAGCAGGTTCTTTAGGAGTTCAGTGACTGTAGAGAGATGGCAGTATGAAAAACTTTTCTTTTGTGAATTTCCTGATAACCCCTATCATGCATTTAATGCGTAGTAAACCTCATTCAATTCAATGAGTTTTGCTGAGCAGATATGTACAATTGTGCTGTTCAAATGATCTTACTTCACATGCACAAAGCATGACAAGCAAAAATATAAAAAAATATTGAGCCACGTTTGAATCAAGTTTGAGTGTTTCTATGTTGCCCTCAAAGTACAGACTGATGCTGTTTGCTTTAATCAGTGTAGCTCTTAGAATTTTTCCATTCAAAAAAAATCAAAACACTTGGTTTTGCTCTGAAAATATTGTTTATTATTATCACTAAAAATGTTGGGTTGATTTACACATAAAATGGGCTTAAATGGTACTTCCATGAAAAATCTGGAGACAATGTCACCTGATATTTTGATAAAATTCATACCTTGTAGAGCAGGGCTGTCAAACTCGTGTCCTGGATGCATCATGTACTGCTCCCCCTTCCCCCGGGTTTAGCAAAGGGGAAAAGTCCCGATATGTCATGTGATGCCACCGTGATGCCGCGAGTTTGACACCGCTGTTCTAGAATGATTCATATAAGATATAAATAGCATTCTGTCTATCATTTAAACATCATCTCTTTGTTTCTCCTGTATAGCTACAGACCCAACTAATAACTTTAATGTGACTTCCCAGCATGATGACACTGGTGTAGATGTCCCAACTGAGTAAAGACCACCAGCATTAAAACCAGTTATTGGCATATGAATCTTTTTCTCTGAAGCACATTCTTTCAATTTTGGTAGAGCTAGAACAATTATAGGAAGGCAGTTTTTGGCAGAATGTAAGGAAAAAGAATGTAAAGATAAGAGCATTTTGATGATGGATCCATCCAATTATATAAGTGGTAGATGTTCTTTTGCTGTACAACCATATAATGAAGATGGTTCGTCTGAATTCCTCCAATCAATAGAGGGTTGGTCACCATCATGTAAATTACTCCTTGCCACTCAGCAGGTTTATGCTTACAGCGATACTCTTATTTTAATTTTATAGGTTAGATTGAGATTGTCATCTGTTTGTGGAAATAGCTTTCCCTGAAGAAACCAAAATAGTTTGGAAGCCAAGAATAATGAGTTACTTGAGCATAGAACAGTTTCTGTCTGCCTTTAACTATGTGTTCTAATGTACAAAGAATATCCACACAAACAACTTGAGTTGTGCATGAAAGCTCTGGTGAATATCTAAATGAATTCTGCATGAAGGCTCTTGTGGTATTTGCCAAAGCATCCCACTCTAAAAATAAGTGGATTCATGATAATGTATAGCAGCCTAACCCTGGCACCTTTATTGGGTTTGTTGAAACTGCAGTTTCTAGAAGTTGCACCTACCATGACATTGAGAAAATATTGTAAGAAATTAACTGAGAGCCAGCAGTTCTCTGCACAGAGATATCACTTATGCAAAGAACCAGCCATTGCTGTCCTTTAAGTTCAGTCTCCACTGAAATCTGAGAAATGTACACAAAAAAAGCAATGGATTTAACCTGCCATGGTTGTAAGAAGGGAACTATACCCTTACATTGACTAAGGGCGAACAATTGTTTAATAACAAAATGGTTGAAGTTGATGAAATAAGAATTTCGGATTCTCATGCTCAATGATTCTCATTGGTACAGAAGGGCTAGATGACATGGCAGAGAACTTCAAGCCTGAGAAAAGAGCAGCCAAGATATAGGAAGAGGAGGTCCAAAATTTGAATCTTGGAACTCTTTCTCTCTCATTAATACAATTTTGACACATCAAAGAGATTTCAGGCACATCTGAGCTTGGCAACCAAGTGAAATCATGTAAACTTGGAAAACAGAATTACAGATGAATTTTAGTCTAAGGAGCCCTGGCAAATGCAATCCACATTCATCTATGGGTTGCCAGACTAGGGAGTCATTTCACATAGAAGAGAATATATGTAGCGTAAGATTGAACAATCAAGAACTTTGGTGCTCTCAGTCCTTGGTTGTTGAGATTGTTGTTCAGAGAGCCCAAAGGACTCCATGCAAAATTCCTACTATACAGAACAGTGTCTTGCATGTCTGTATCTACTGTTTGATTGTTGATCAAACAGCTAATCAGAGTTTCATGATTTTTCTATTAATCTCTTGGTAGACTATTTTCTTCAAGCAGAAAAGAACTTTGAAGAATCTCTATAAGTATTCCTCGGTGATGAAAAGCTTCTTCTGACATGCCATTTTCTTTTCAGAAAAAAGGATGGAGAAAATATTACAGTATTCAATGTGAGTATAATGAGTTGGTGGGGATCAATGCAAAGTAAGAACTGAACTATATATTACATTGAAAATATGGTGGGTCATTGGAACTAAAGAAATAAGTTACAATCTTCAAAGGGAGAAAAGGATATTGCTGAACAGGAAATGGGATAGAAGATCACTGAAGAACATACACGATTCAGAGTTCTGAGAAACTAAAATGAATGTGTATTGCCTAGACTTTAATTTCATCGGAGCAAGAGCATGGATCAGAATGCAGCAGAATAACTGCCATGAGTTAACAAATCTGCTAACACTTATTACTTCCTGCTAATCAATGTGGAGGTTGCAAGAAAGTGCTACAATTTACATCATTAGGGACATCGAACATCTAGGAAGGAAGGGGGGAAAGGACTGTAAACAGAAAGAAGAATATTGCCAAGGAATAACTGGCTGTGCAAGTTATGTTACATTTGACTTCCTAGATCATAAACTTGATGATCATCATAAGTTTCTTGGCACAAGATGAATTATATCTTAGAAGGTCTGAAAAAAAAAAGTGTTTGCCTAAAACTAATGAGCTTGATCAGGACGGCTTAAATTGAATCCTGTAGGAATTAGAGAAGAAAATATATAGTATCAATATCAGATAATGACTTGTACACTAAAAATAAGGAAGAACATTGAAACGTGTCCTAGTAAACCATTAAATAAAAAATCAGAAAGATTGGCTAATAATATTCATGCATTTTATAGTACATGTTATTTAATAATTTAATATATATGTAACAGAAAGCTCCATGATTGGAATATAGCAATGAAAGGATGCAATTAGTTCAAAGAAGTAAAAGCAGTAAAAAGGAATGGTATGGTAAATAAATGCATCCATGCTTGTATAGAAATTGGAGTGAATGAATTCATTTGGTGATGCTCTAAAAAGCATCTGGGTTAAAATATATGGAGGGATGAATAAAAGAAGTACACTATCACCTGCCTAATCAAGGAAAAGATGGGGATGATGCTTTCCAGGAGCAAATTACTCTTCTTTCAAGAAGACATGGGGTGGTAGTGATGGGGACTTTACTTTTCCTAGCATTTGTTGGATAACGAACTTGGCCAAGCATTGTCTTCTGAGGAAATTATTGGTTTTTTTTGCTAGTGGCTTTCTTCTTCGGAGGGTAGAGAAAGGCACAAATCATTAACTTGATACTAACCAACAAGGAAGGCTTCACTGATGAAATGAAAGTCATGAGAACACTGGGGAAAACATTTAATTAAATATTTGCCAATTAAAATTCTGTATAGAAGAAGGTAACCCATTGTTAAAGTTAACTGATCCCATAAAATTATTTTAAGGGAAAGTTAACCTGAATATTGTCAAACAGAGACTATGATAGTTCTGAATCAGAGGCTGGATGCTTTCAGAATAGCAGAGTCGGAAGAGACCTTGGAGGTCTTCTAATCCAACCCCGTGCTGAAGCAGGAAACCCTATAACATTCCAGACAAGTGGCTCTCCGGTCTCTTTTTAAAAGCCTCAAGTGATGAAGCACCCACAACTTCTGAAGGCAAGCTGTTCCACTGGTTTATTGTTCTCATTGTCTCCTTAGTTCTAGGTTGCTTCTCTCCTTGATTAGTTTCCATCCATTGCTTCTTGCCTTGCCTTCTGGTGCTTTGGAAAATAGGCTGCCCTCTTCTTCTTTGTGGCAGCTCCTCAAATATTGGAACACTGCTATCATGTCACCCCAGTCCTTCTTTTCACTAGACTAAACATACCTAATTCCTGCAACCTTTCCTCATGTGTTTTAGCTCGGACAGAAAAAGTAACATTTAGAACAGTAGACCAGCATATAGCATATAATTAGAATTTAATGAAGATGTCAGTAGTTGCTGGCTCCATTTGATACTGAGATCATTGTCTCATTTGTTAGGGAAAAAAAGCAACATATTTTGCTAAATCTTTAATAATAAAATAAGTGTTCTGTACATAAGTGGAGTACAAATAGTCCTTATCTAGTGACCACAATTTAGAGACCAACAATTTGGTCATTAAGCTAAGAAATTTCTCAGTGAAACTATAACTGTACTTATGATTTTACTTCAGCTTTCCTTTCCTTTAGACTGAAAGACTGAAAAGGTTGTAAATGCAAGAATTGGCTGTAAGGTTACTTTTTCATCATGTTGTAATTGCAAATTGTTGCTAAATGTAGTAGTCCCTAAACAAGGACTATCTGTAGTTAATAGCTGAAGATAACAAAAGAGTACCAACATTACTTGCGACATTATATTTCTATCCTATGTCATAATTTTTACCTTCATTTTTCTATGTACTGTAGTAGAGAAAATACTTACATTATCTTCTGATAATTTATCGATTGTCACCTTGGCTTCTATCAAATGGTTATTGAGGGCTATTATTTCGTGGCTTAATGCTCTTTTTTCTTCTTCATAGTGTTGAGCCTGGGTACAAAACAGTTCAATCAACATTTTCCCCTTCTAAAATGAGCTACTGAGCTGTTTTTTCCCCAAAGAATCATTATATGAAAGGTCTTTTCTCTAATATTTCTCCTTTTTCCTGTTATATTTCTTACTAAGAATCATATAATAGAGACTTGAAAGCTGACATTTCAAAACATCCAGGTTTCATATAAATTGATTCTAGTCATTGTTTTCGGGTACCAGTGTCAGGCATGTACAACTGCACTGTAATATTTATATAGGACCTTCAGAAAAATATTCTGTGCTTTTCTTTATTAGTAGCATGTTTAAGCTTCTAATGTGAGAGCATGTTTATATTCTTATGGTCAATGTTTTCAAGACAGAGATACAATTTAAGGGTAATTGTTTAAGTTTGCTTTTATAGATCCATCACAATTATGTAATATACCTTCCACACTTGACCTCAAAATCTGGCCCTGAATGTTCCCCAATCCTCTAGAGCAGATTTTGAAAACATATAAAGGAGTTGCAGGGTGGAAGAAAGTTAGAAGAAATCCCAGCAGAGGTGTGGAAGTTTGTAGCACAATGTAGATTTCCCATTCCTTCCTCAAAAACCTCTGATATATCATATTTTGGCTAATTCTTCTCAGTGTCCTGAGCAGTTTCCTTATTTGTAAGCTTTCAATTTTGCCAAATTAGGGCAGTGCCTTGCCAGAAGTGTTTATATCTAAAGAATACCAAATATTCTCTCAACAATCATTTAAAGTCCACAGTTCTTGATCTTTGCACTGCAGCCTTCAGGGCTCCATGGGATATTTTTAGTTTGTGAGAAAAACACAGCAGTAGCTCACAGTTTTAGCCTACAGGTGCTGTGAAACAATTACTGAGGCACTTAGGGTGCCATGAACTGAGAAAGTTTGGGAACCTCTGATTTAAAACTTTCTTTAAAAAAAAATCCTATAAAATACAAGCAGCAGTAAGTAGTGTGATATTTTGATATACCTCCTTTGGTGCCAGACTCACGTGGCTAATAATCTAAAAAATAAATGTGAAGCAAGCAGGCTGCAAAACAACAACATCTTTACTGAGAAAAGATGCCCTGAACTATAGTTAAGTAAACCTCTTAAACCTTCTCAGAAAGTCAAAATGCAGCCTAGTTGCTTTGTGACTATATGCCCAAAAAACAAAGTAGGATAGACAGGAGAATCTTGGGGAACTAGAAGGGGTAGTGGGGAGTAGCTTCACTTGCTTACTGTCTTGTAAACACAATTCTTTTGTGGTTGACAATATGCATCATGGTACCCATCACATGAAGAGACAAACTTCCATGACAACTATTTTGTGAGATACTATATGATCTGTCTTTAGCATTGCAAATATACTCATAGGCCTTAAAAGACCACCCAAGCCTCTATTAAATTAAAACATTACAAGACATTGTGTATCAAAGCTGACTGAAATAACTTCTATAAGCATGAGGTACAAAGATTTTGTGCTTCATTCCGGTCAGTTGGTGGAGGGACCCATAGCTAGCCTTATTTTCTTTAAATTCGAGTCAACGTGCAATTATTTGCTGGCAGAAGAGCTTCTTCAATTGGGACATCTGCACTATTTTATCTGCCAATCAATTGGGGTAGTGGCTCAAGGCAATTTTTCTTTCGGTACAGCTGGAGAAACAGATGGGAGCGTCAGATGCATCCTGAGGGTTCTGACAAAAACGTCCACAAATTACATCCAGACAAAATACTCATACAATATTTTTTGCATTTATTTCACAATTTTTAAAGTGTACCTAGGAATACCACTCAATGCAACCTGAATATTGCAAATGTGTATCATAACATGGCAAATTAGAGTGTTTGGGTGGTTTGCCTTGCTCTGCTCCAGGGTGTTTTACCTTACTTTTACCTGCTTTTCTGTCTAGGTTTACAGGTGCTTAAAGGTGTAAACTAAGCCGGGAGTGAACTCTGCATGTCTACTGATAAATAATGAAATGTCACAATTGCAATCAATTAATAATAAATTAGGGTTTCAAATTATGCTTTATTCATAGAACAGGTGTCCCTATTTTCATATTAAATTAAGGCCTAAAGCAACCAACCACTTATGGTTTAGCATAATATGGGAGCCCAGTGGTTCCCCCCCCAAAAAAAATCCTTCTCCTCCTCCTCCTCCTCATCATCATCATCATCTCCCAGCCCCCAATAATACTATTGCTATTATTATTTCATCTCCTTTATGCAGCTTTTTATTTCTCTTTGGAAAGAAATGATGGAAGATAAGCAGAAACACCACCACACATATTCCTTTTAACAACTTCCTTCTCTGCAAAAAAGGATTCCTCAGATATACACATATCTTCACTTTCTTTTTATTGCAAGACTGAAACACATTTCTCCACTGCATTGTATCCCTAGGAATACGACTGTCCACTTTCATCAAGCTCCATGACAAAACAGGGAGTTGGATTTTCTCTGATATGCTAAGCACTGTCCCACATTTGTTCTCTGTTAAATGAGATAGCACAGGAAGTTCCAAAGTCCTGTTTTTAGCTGACAATTTCTTATTTATATTATTATGATGAAATAAAGTAATATCATATTTTATTTTGTCTTTTAATGCCGAATTCTTACAGCATTGAATAAAATCGCCAAATCATTTCAGCGTAACAACCAAGTAAAAAAATCAAGGAAAACACCAGAAGAAAAGTTTGAAGAAAAAACAATGTAAAAGACAATATTTTAAAAGACAACTGTTATGGAGAGGCGATAGGCAAGATCCATCCAGCATCATTATTTTTATTCCTTCTAATTGGTTTAGGTATTCATGGTCCTTTACCTCCCACTTTATTGTATCCTGAAGTAAGAGAAAGGTGCTGCTTTTTGAGGCGAGTGGAGGAGAAAACCACATGCTCACAGCAACGCTGTAATTTTTTTTTCATTTTATGTCTTTTTTTTAGAAGGACTTCTTGCTTTGAGAAAATATTTGTATGCTATTCCTTATTTTGATGTTTATCGTAACTAGCTGAGTAGGAAATGTTTATTTGTATATATGGAACGCAGTGCAAAGGTAAAATGTGATTATAGAAATCAAAATGTGACAGACTGCTTACATGAAGCAACACATAAGTGACTTCAAGACTTTATTTTTGGGCGGATGAGAAATTATGCATCCCCAAATTTAACTGGTGGCAAAAAAACAGGGCAGGTCTCTACTGTTTCCATATGAACTATGTAGCATGTAAGTTGAAATGGCAGCAAATTTAGCTGGTTAACTTATTTCAAATAAGGCAATTCCAGTGGAAGACATAAAAAGAAGGGAAACTAATAAATTATTACATGTGGAAAGAACATGTTTTTTTTTTGTCTGTAAAGAAATAGGTATGTCTTACAGGTCAAGCCCAGGATAATAGTTCAGCATGAATGAACAGTGTCTCTAATATCCTCTGGAAATTAATTTGAAATGCTTGACAAAACTGATGCCACTGGTGAATATCTTTAACAGGCATAAAATGAAAATAATTATGTTAATAAATGCAAAGCAATGTCCAGATAACCATAACAATAACAACAGTAGCTTGGTTTTGTGGCTTCACTTTATAAACAGGATTTGCTTGAATGGAGTTCAGGGATGCAATTTATTAATACACACTTTTCTTATGCAGGCTACATGCAATGTTTCTCATGTACTTTTTTGAATACTACTCTAAAATATACACATTTCTATAAAATTTACTTAAGGATTAAACAATATATTCAATTCCTACACTTGGAGCACGTGGATTAGAAAAACATTATCTGGTCCAACTTCTTTCATATGTGTAGGTTTCTACCTTCACATTGCTTTTTCCTTCCAAATGCTATATTTAAAGATGAACAATAATATCATTTCCCACCCCCTTTTTAAAGAAACCAAGGTAATTTGTATTTAGCACTGATTTGCAAAAAAATGCTTACTTTCAGACTATATATTTAGAATAGAATAGAATAACAGAGTTGGAAGGGACCTTGGAGGTCTTCTAGTCCAACCCCCTGCTATACCATTTCAGACAAATGGTTGTACAATCTCTACTTAAAAACTTCCAGTGTTGGAGAATTCACAACTTCTGGAGGCAAGTTGTTCCATTAGTTAATTGTTCTGTCAGGAATTTTTTTCTTAATTCTAGGTTGCTTCTCTCCTTGATTAGTTTCCATTGCTTCTTGTCGTGACCTCAGGTGCTTTGGAGAATAGCTTGATTCCATCTTTTTCATGGCAACCCCTGATATATTGGAACACTGGTATCATGTCGCCCCAGTCCTTCTTTTCATTAAATTAGACATACCCAATTCCAGCAACCATTCTTTATGTTTTAGCCTCCAGTCCCCTAATCATCTTTTTTGCTCTCTTCTGCACTCTTTCTAGTGTCTCATCATCTTTTTTACATCGTGGCAACCAAAACTGGATGCAGTATTCCAACTGTGACCTTACCAAGGCATTATAAAGTGGTATTAACACTTCTCGTGATCTTGATTCTTTTATGCAGCCTAGAACTGTGTTGGCTTTTTTGGCAGCTGTAGCACACTGCTGGCTCATATTTAAGTGACTGTCCATTTCTGCAATATTTTGTACCATTTCAACAGTTGCATAGAAAAATCTATGGTTGGAAGCATTTCCAATGATTTTCCCCATGGAAGGTTAGGAGGTGTGTTTTTTTTTTTAAAAAAAATTATGCTCATTTTTTTTTTTGTATATTTCTTCCTTCAAAAGGACAAGTACTATCAATTTTCAGCAATTGCAGTCAGGGCAATGCAAAATGTCATCACCGACACCGGGACCACTGTTGTCACCAAAAGGGGATTGTAAAAGTTCAGATACAATTAGATGTATCAATACAAGATGCTTGCTTAGAGGCACATAGAACTGGCTGTGGAAAATTTCTACTCAAGACTTTCTCTTCTAATAAGTCTTAATAAGTGGATCTTAAATGGCATATGATGTGCCATATGAGGCTTGTATAATTGTAGTTCTCAAACCATCTAAACCTTTTTCGTGCTATTAAGATGAGAGAAATCATGTGGTGCAGGTTTTTTTTTTTGTTAGTTAAATCTATTAGCAAGTTCCCATGAAAAATGTGTGAATGATTGCAAATTGAAACATTTCAAACTACTTAAGAAAACATGTTTCTGATCCAACTTTCTTTTGGAGACAGCTCTACTGCGACCTCTAAACTTTGAAGAGCTTTGCACTGTTTTATTTTGCACTACATTCCATTATTTTATGTCATTAATATTCATCTAAGCCAGTGGTTCTCAACCTTCCTAATGCTGCGACCCTTTAATACAGTTCCTCATGTTGTGGTGATCCCCAACCATAAAATTATTCCTAAAACCATTGAAAATATGTGTTTTCCGATGGTCTTGGGCAACCCCTGTGAAAGGGTCGTTCGACCCCCAAAGGGATCGCGACCCACAGGTTGAGAACCACTGATCTAAGCAATCATGATCAAGGGAGATCTAAGGGTTTAAAAATGCACCGGGACCTCCAGGTTGCACATCTCTGTTATATGAAAAGTGAGGAACATGATTAGGAATGGTCATATTCCTAACTTGGCACCCAAAATATGCACAATATGAAAATACAGATGTTCCACTGCACTTAAACCAGGAGAGGATAGTAGCTATTAGTACTGGTAAGACCTCGACATATGATCACAATTGAGCCCAAATTTTCTGTTGTTAAGTGATACATTTGTTAAGTGAATTTTGCCCCATTTTGCAACCTTCCTTCCCACAAATTGTTAAGTGAATCACTGCAGCTGATAAGTTAGTAACCCGTTAGTAAAAGTTGTTAAGTGAATCTGGCTTCCCCATTGACTTCGCTTGTCAGAAGGTTGCAAAAGAAGATGACATGACTTTGGGACACAGCAATGGTTGTAAATTTGAACCGCTTTCCAAGCGTCTGAATTTTGATCACATGGCCACAGGGATGCTTCAAAGTTCATAAGTGTGAAAAACGATCTTAAGTCACTTCTTTTAGTGCCCTTGTAACTTTGAACAATCACTAAATGAACTATTGCAAGTCAAGGACTATCTGTAGTGAGTGAATCACTCAAGTTCTGATTCAATTTATCATTTTTTCTTAAGGGGGTTAGGTCAACTGAATCGCTTTTGAAATATCAGATTGAACTGATAAATAAGTATGGGATACATCAAACTGCCAAATCCATTCAAGGGTATCCGATTGGTTTTGAAGGAGAGATTTGATCATAGCACCTTCAGATCAAATCTTTGAAGCAAAGCTTGAGAGAGTCTTAAGCTAAGTAAAACTTCTGCGACTACGTCAAAGGTATTAGCATGGTAATACCATGTGCCCCTACTATCGTCTGGAATTTCATGATGGCCCTATCCAATATTACCTGGGCCAGTGATGGCTAATCTTTTTGCCATTGTGTGCCAAAAGTGGGGGGAACACAGGGGGGGTCGTGTGCATGCGTGCCTACACCCATAATTCAATGCACCCCACCACCCCACGCATGTGCGCGTGACTTACCCCACTTTTGGCACAGTGGGCCTGGTAGACCTGTTTTTCACTCTCCCCAAGCTTTAGAAGCTTTCTTGGAGTCTGGGGGAGGGTGAAAATGGCCTTCCTCACCCCCCCGGAGGCCCTCCAAAGGCCAGAAACAGCTTGTTTCTCGACTTCCAGTGGGCCCGGAAGGCCCGAAAATCAGCTGACCGGCATGTGCATGTGTGCTGGAGCTGAGCTAGGGCAACACTCGTGTGCCCACCGATATGGCTCTGTGTGCCGCCTGTGGCACGCGTGCCATAGGTTTGCCATCACGGACCTAGGCCCAACTTTAATTTCTGAGATCAGTCAAAAGTAGATGCCACAATTTGTTGAGGCTTATGTGGCTAATAATTTTTGGATATTTCGGGGTAGAACTAATCGCAAAGATAAAGCTGAAGCAACCAGTAACTTAGGATATATGGCATCCTTCATAACGATTGACATACTGTGTAAAAAGAAATATAAATATTATTAGAACTTAGAATCAGTATAGTGCCATACTTAAAGCTCTTTGGTATTTTCAGGAAAAAGCAAATCAAATGTGGGTCTGTATCCTTCCAAAATGGAAAAGTATGAAATTACATGTTTCTTTAATATTTTTCTCATTAAAAATCCTCTCCCTGTGCATAGAATGCAAGATAATTGGGGAACATTCATTGATCTACTCCCTATTGGCTTGTGAAATGGTACAGTCCTAAAATATTTTATTGAAAATTTATATTTTGAATGGTAGTGATTATTACTTAATATATTATTAATTCTCGGTGACATTTAAAATTATTTTCAGTTCAAGTTTATGCATGTTTGCTTAAAAGGAATTCTTACTGGAATAAATGGGATTTCTATACCATAACTGGGGAATTATAAAGTCCCCCTATGCAAGATCGAGCACAGTATAACTTGCAAATTAATCCTCCTATATATACATCAAAAGCAGCAGTGCTTTTACATATGAATCCTTTGAGCTCCTTCTCCAGTCTTTTGTAGTCTATTTGATTATAGCAACTAAAATAACTTCTCCAGTAAATGGTGGTTATTTTTGTATTTGTAATTCTATAGAAAGAGCTCTATTTTCAGTTAGACCAAATGGAGAATGCTATATATGCTTCAAGGCTGTTTTGCTTTTGCAACAACATTTGTAGCTTTTGGCAATCGCAGCTTTAATGGTAATGGATTAACAGAAATCTGAAGGTTCACAGGAATGCCATTAACAGCAAAGTAAAAACAAAGGCAAAGGTGCTGATTTTCCAGTTTAAAAATCAGCCTTGATTTCAGAGCTTTATATGCATCCCACAACTCTTTTAATTTACTTTTACTTTCATCTCCATTAAATATATTCCTAGCCTCTCATTAGCATCCTCTGACAACATGAACGTTCTCAAGAGTACATATCTCTGAAGCAGGGAAAATAGAGCAGTGGCCTTCCAGAAATCAGAGAACGACAAGTACTAGCAGCCCCAAATAGGTGAAGGATGAGCGGTGTGTATGGGTTTTTTTATGGTCTCTTATTGTATATTATTCATATTGTCTTTGTTGTAAGCTGCCCAGAGTCCTCGGAGAGTTGGGCGGCATAGAAATACAAATAATAAATAAATAAATAAATAAATAAATAAATAAATAAATAAATAAATGATAAAAGACATTATGTTCAATAAGATTTGGTGTTTCTGCCCTTGCTCCATGATCCGATACTTACACTGGACAATACAGATGCTATAGCAACCTGTTCATTGCACAACAATATTTCACAGCCAATCTGAGCATGACTTAATAATGTGGTTGACTGGTTCTAAGAGGAATGTATGCAGCAGGGCTGGCCAGAGACAAGATCCCACCCTTCTTTTTTCAAATGCTGATTTGAGCTGTCAGACTACTTCTAAGTGTATACCTGTGATGGGCTCTCCTTGATGACTATAATTGTGGGAAAGATTTTGATTACACCTTAGGAGAAGGTGTAGCAGTAAGAGCTATTTGGTAATGGAACAGACTACCTGTGGAGGTAATGGGGGTTTCCTTTGCAGGGCAGTTAAGCAGAAGCTGGATAGTTATTTATCAGTATGGTGTTGGGTTTGATCAAATGACTTCCAAAGCACTTCCAACTGTACAGGCAATGTATTCAATGGGCCAACTGTTACTTAGCCACCTGGCTAAGTAACAAGCTGTTTCCAATGCTGTTAATCCACTGCATGATCATCAGCCAGAAACTTTCAAACCAAATATTATTTCTTGAGACAGGAAAAACCCCAGATCACATTTGCTTTTGCAATAAGAAGAGCAAAGGTCAGTTGAGGCTTCCAGCTAATTAGTGTTTGTCTTTGCAAATACTGATCTTAGGTGACTGACAGATATCACCATCCCTATACTTTGTATTTTTTTAGCATAAGAAAGCCCATTTTAAAAAAAAATGGTGCACAGATCCCACAATAAATCATAATTACAGAATATGCATTTCTTCTGATTTTTAAAACAGTTTTATCTTCTGATAACTTTAATATTTCTAAGCCTAAAGAAAACACTGACATTATTTTTAATGTGGAAATCAAAGACTCACAGAGAGTTATTCCGTCAGAAGAATTCTAAAGGTAATTTGACATGGATTTCCCCAGGAGACTGTTTAAGAGATTTTGGACTTTCCTGGAACCAAAATGATAAAAAGAAAAGGACAATAACACTAAATACTACCAGTTGGCTACCCTTTGACAGTCCTATTCAAAAAACTGGGGCCTGATACACAGATATTTTCTTCTTGGATTCAATATATGAAAAACAGAGAATCATCAATTTGGAAAGGGCTTGGAGGTCTGCTGGTATAATCCCTATTCAAGTGCAGGAAATACAGAGCAAGGTTGTTCTCAATTGATGGCTATTTAGTCCCTGCTTGAAGGTCTTCAGCAGTGGTGGGTTGCTACCGGTTCGCCCCGGTTCGGGGGAGCCGGTAGCGGCGATGGTGATGTGAGAGCAAACCGGTTCGCTCTGACTATCAGCTGGGCCCTCTTGCCCGCCCCTGCAGTATACCTACCTATATTCATTCGTTTTTAGCCCAGCTGACAGGCGCGGCAGAGCAGATTGCCACGCTTCAGCTGTTCTGAAATGCAATGTGCTTGCATAGAGCGCAAGTTTGCCGTGCGTGCGAGCAAAGCAAGCAAAGCCTGTGTGCGAAGCGAACCGGTGGTAACATCGGTTAAAACCCACCACTGGTCTTCAGCAAGAAAGACCCCAATCAATCATTCCCAATTGCTTCCATGATGAAATGGTTTTTCCTAGTAGAAAGTTTTTCCAATGCCACTCATGCCTAAGTTTTTCAGGAATTATCAAGTCTCCCTCAGCTTTCTCCTCACCAAGCTAAGTATACCTAGTTTTTTCAGTCACGAAAATGCCTACACAGCTTCACTTTTCTCTTTTTTACTCACCCCAATTTGTCTACATCTTCTAAATGTGCAGGAACGGGACCTAATTCAGTATCAATAAAGGAGAATATTTGTAGTTTAGGATTGAAATGAGGGGTCCTTGGTTTTCTCTGAGCTTGGTTGTTTTCTTGCAGACATTTCAGTACTCAAACTACCGTATTTTTTGGAGTATAAAACGCACCGGACTATAAGACGCACCTACCTTTTTTGGTGAGGAAAACAAGAAAAAGAAATCTG
This sequence comes from Pituophis catenifer annectens, assembly GCF_029215685.1. NCBI lineage: Eukaryota > Metazoa > Chordata > Lepidosauria > Squamata > Colubridae > Pituophis > Pituophis catenifer. The sequence continues at coordinate 312,432,517 of NW_027256881.1, forward strand.
CCTCTGCCTCACAGCAATTTTGCCTCATTGAAGCAAACAGCAAACAGCCTGCTTTACTTTCATTTTCGTTTTCAGCATAGCTTGATTAGTACAAGAAAAAAAAATCTGCTCCCAGCAATTTACCTCCTTGCAGCAAGCAGCAGAGGCCCGGGCAGCAATAGGCAATGGCAATCCCTGCAGCCTGACACAGCTGAGAGTCGGGGGCAATCAACTTCTGCTAATTAGGCTGTGCTGAAGCTGAAATGGGCTGTTTCTTCTTGCTGCTTGCTGCAAGGAGGTAAATTGCTGGGAGGCAGAGGTCAAAGACGTAGGGACGTAGAGACTAGTAGGTGGGTAGGGCTACATTCGGTGTATTAGACACACCCAAATTTTCACCCCCTTTTAGGGGGAAAAAAGGTTTGTCTTATACTCCGAAAAATACGGTAGGTAACATCGTCATGATTTTGGAGATTTATCTTTGACTTTCCCTTAAAAGATGAGGTTTGCACTACTGGACCCAATAGCGATGCTGGTTAGCTTAATAACATCACTGATAGGATGAGCTTCTTACCAGCTTCAGTTATTAATTCAAGCAGATGCATCCTTATTTGCAAGAAAGTTATAGGTACTCATGCTTAGGCAGGCTTATTCCAATGTATACTTTGTTGAGTGGACCATGAAGGCAATTCAGAATTTCAGCTGTCTCAGAATGAGGGCATAAGAATGGTCAGCAGGACCTTCTGGGTTTCCAACATTATCTACATGTTGAAGTAGCTTCACTGGCAACTGCCTGGACTAGTCACTGCCTTGGCAAAGGTTTTTGGAAATGGTTTGCCACTGCTTTCTTCCTAGGACTGGGAGAGAGTGACTGACCGACCCAAGGTCATCCACAGAGGACTAGAACCCCCAATCTCCTAGTTCCTAACCTGATGCCCAAACTGGCTCTTCAAAGCTGCCTACTCTTGTATAATCCGTTTTGTAATCTTAGATCATCAGAGCAGCACTTTCTAGAGGCCCTGCCATACATGAATTTCATCCATGACCCATTAATCTTTTTTTATGGCTTTATGGTCAATGAGACATGTCTTCTCTACACAAGAGCAAAGAATAAATGCGATACAAGAGTCATTTGCTTTAAATCCCGAGAAACTACCCAAGGGAGATAACATAACCCTGTCAATCCAAATTTCAGGAGTCAGGCTGGGCTAAGACTACTGAGTCCCTGAGAATATCAGTGCCTGAGAATAGATTGAGGCTTTCCAAATTAAAATCTGTGTAACCAATATCAGCTATGTTTGAATGGAAGCTGAAAGAATCTGAATTTAAAATCTGACTAGACACACTAAGATGCTGAAATAACTTATCAGTGACTGCCTCCTATAAAGATGTATTATGTTATGCTGCTGTGTGGCTGTTATATGGACTCTGCTTCCCACATATCTTAGGTACAGATACAGATTAACAGAGTTGGAAGGGACCTTGTAGATCATATAGTCCAGCCCCCTGCCCAAGTAGGAGACCCTACACCATTTCTGACAAATGGCAGTCCAATCTCTTCTTGAAAGTCTCAAGTGATGAAGCTCCCACAACTTCTGAAGGCAAGCTGTTCCATTGGTTCAGAAAATTCTCACTGTCAGAAAATTTCTCCTTATTTCCAGGTTGAATCTCTCCTTGTTCAGTTTCTATCCATTATTCCTTGTCTGGACTTCGGGTGCTTTGGAAAATAGCTTGACCCCCTTTTTTCTGTGGCAGCCCCTCAAATATTGGAACATTGCTATCATGTCTCCCCTGGTCCTTCTCTTCACTAGACTAGCCAAGCCCAGTTCCTGTAACTGTTCTTCATATTTTTTTAGTCTCCAGTCTCCTGGTTGCTCTTCTCTGCACTTTTTCTTGATATGTGACTTGCTCTTCTATCCCCTGTATGAATTTGGGATGGATGTATATGTTTTTCTGGGTTAGTAGGTAGTACAATGGCAATAGCATTTAGGGTTATATACCGTCCATACATACTATTATATACCACAGCACCTCATAGCACTCTAGGCAGTTTACAACATAAGCATTATTTGCATATTGTACCCAACAATCTGGGTCCTCATTTTACCAATCTCAGAAGGATGGAATGCTAAGTCCACTTCGAGACCCATCAGGATCGAACTCCAGACTGTGGGCAGAGTTTGCCTGCAATACTGCACTTTAACCATTCTGCCACCAGGCTCATTGTGCATCATACACAATGGTTCAAGCTGAGTATGGCTGGTATGGATTTTTTAACGAATCAGATTGCAATTAGAACTAAAGCAAGGCACTTTCCTATTACAGTTTAATATTATATTTGTCTTCCTAGGCTTTTTATGCCACTGTTTTAGTTTCTCTGTGTTTCTCATATACTATAATAATTATCTATTCATCCAACAATACCAGTTTTGCCATGGTGTTGGTATTGAAAAATAAAAATAAAATGCACAACATTCCTTTAGATATTTTCAGTGAATTACTTTCCCCACAGAAAATCCAATTAACAATCTCCCTGGTTCTTAATTAGATGCCACCGAGTAAGGGAAAAGCTGAATTTCTGTAGTGAGAACTCATTATACGCATAACACTGAACCCCTTAAATAGTTCTGTGTTTATCATTTCAGAAGAAAAATATGTCTAGCCAAAAACAGAGGAACTATATTACAGCATATAGAGCAAAGTAATAAATAAACTTAAAAGAATAAAAAAATAAAAACATATAAAACACGCAATCCCCAGAATGTTAGAAGTAAATATTTAATGTCAATAAAGGCTTATCTTCTGAAACGATCTCAAGACATACAGTTCCCATGGTAGCTAGGTCTCTCTAAGATGGAGATTTTGCAAAACTCCCATCACTTTGAAAAGGCTTTGCTCCTGGTAGATTTCCACTCAACAAGGTCATGCTGAACAGTTCCCAGGACTGAGGATCTAAAGAACAGAGGATCTAAAGAACTTGTAGGGGGGCATGACTTGGGAGGCAGAGCAAAGAGAAGCAGCTATGGGAATGGTCAGATAAAAGGTACCGGTAATTGATAAAAGATAAAAGGTAACAGCCTGAAGTAGACATGTGAATGGGGTAAGAGGCTCGGAAGGATCCACCCTAGCTGGGATGACGGGAAGAAATGTACCTTCACACTGCAAGATTGATGTCAACTTTGTAAGGCAAACCAGGCAGAAACATGGCCTGATAACCTAATTCTACCTCATGTAAGGTTATAGTAACAGAATTTTGCACATCTGAAATGAGACTTCTTCTCCATTCACCTTCATAGCCCAAGAAACTAGTAGTGTCCTATCTGAGCCACTTGTCCTGCCCATATTACTACTGGGGGCTAGTTACCTGTTACCTGATCATTCCTTTGGCTGAGTCTCTTCACCCTGACTCCAAGGTCAGTCCTACATACCATTACAGTAAGTCTGTTCCCATTACAGGGAATGGCATGGGAAACATTTCAGAGGGACCCTCCCTAGTTTTCAGGAACCTAAAAAGGAGAAAAAATATTTTCAGTCTTGCAAGATTGATGTCATTTTTGTGAGACAGATTAACAGAATAACGAAGTTGGAAGGCCTAGAAAGCCTCTGGAACCTGGGAAGAGAGAAAAACAGGCCTTCCCCACCCCCTGAGACCTCCGGAGGCAGGAAACAGTCTGTTTCCCTACTTCCGGTGGGCCCAGAAGGTTTGAAAATCAGCTGGCTGGTGTGAGCATGCACGCCGACCAGCTGGCATGCATGCTCACGCCAGCCAACTAGAAAATGCAACTAGAAAATGCAAATTTTCTAGTTGAAAATTATTTTCAACTAGAACCATCCGTTGAGTTGGTACTTAAGCAGAACATGCAGCTGCTGCTAATCCACAGTTAAGATGGTATAGATTTGTTCAGTAAATGAATATGACAGCTACTGAGAATCTGAGTATTCTTGGATTCAATTATAGGAGAAAGGTGAGACATGTAACAATATGCAATTAGAATTGAATTATGATGGCCTACTAAATTTTAAAGCTGCAAGTGTATCAGATTTGAAAGTGATTACAAAGAGGGAAGTGAATAAGGACTCATCCCAGCTTATATACATTCTGTCAGCTTTTGAGTTTGGCTGTTTCAGACATTAGGACAATCCAACTTTGGAAATAAGCAAAAAGTGATAGGGGATTAGGAGTATTGCATCTGAGTTTTTTAAAAAAGAGAATACTGTACAGAGGGCTTGTTTTCACTAATATGTCATAGCCAGTGTAGCATGCAACAAATTTCCCCCTATCCCCCAAGTACCACATTAATACCTGGAACTAAAACAGCCTTTGCCACTGTGGGAGCAGAATGGTACATTGAGCTAGGATATATATCGCCATGGCAAATGAAAGTGTTATTGATTTACAGTCTCACGGGATACTGTTAAGCACGCCTACACACAATAGTTTAAAGAGAATGCTCATCAGCCAAATTGATTATTTTGTAACACCAGACAGGGTATTTAAAAGATGCTATTACTGCTGCAGAGGGTTTTTTTGTACTTCATACTGTTAAGTACTACAACAGTTTTCAAAGAAAACATTTTGATTCTGATATAGCCTGAACATTTTCAAATGCTTGAACCAAAATGTAAATGTTTCTATATTTGCATTTATTATTATTAACACAATGATGTGAAATTACAGCTGCCAGTTTTTTAGCTGGTCTTCATATGCATTCCCCCCCAAGAACCTAGTGTGTCATAATGTATCAGTGTAGCATATATGTGGACCTAAGTAGTTTGTCCATTTGTAGTTCAGAGATGCAGGTTTTCTAAGAACTGTCCAATATTTTTTTTGGTTATTATACCCAGTGTAAAATAATAACTGGGACTACCATGGTGGGTTTATGGCATAATCTTTCAACTTTGATTTTTGGATCTTGATACTTTGTGATCTTCTCCAAATTCTTTGCCTTCCATTTTACAATCATCTGGTATTGCCACATAATTATCCACACTTTCTTCTTTTCCACAACTTTATGATGTGCCAACGCTTTATCAGTTTGCATTTGGAATCCTCATGATATTTTAATTGTGTAATTTTATTTTCAACTACTCTTTCAACTCTATGTTTCCACCAACTTTTCAGTAAAGGCATATGAAAGTTTTTACAGATGTTCAGTGAATCATTTTGGTGACTGTGTTATGCTGTTGTTTATCAGCAGTTTGTGCAACCGTCTTGCATGGGTTGAGAATATGATCTACTGTTTCTTTCCCTCTTTCCACAATCTACACTTTGAATAATTTGATTTTTTGTTAGTTCTTGCATTGTTTGCATTAGTTTGAATAGCTTGCTCTTGAGTAGCCAAAATCAAGCCTTCAGATTATTTTTGTAATGGTCCAGTTGTAAGCCGTTGCCAGCTTTTATCTTTATTCACTTTCCCCTCAATCTTTTGTAGAAATTGACCATATAATGATTTTCCTTGCCATTATTATGTATTATTATTTCAATATCCATTTTTTGTTTCCTTTGAACATTCAGTAAGTTCCATTTTTTTTTTATTTGCATCAATGCTTGTTTTTGGCTGTCTTTCACATAATCAGCCAATGAATGCTTTTCTTTTTTGAGAGTTTGTTTGACCTGAAGTAAACCTCTGCCTCCATTTCTGCAGGGCATCAATATCAATATCATTATCAGGATATTGTAGTGAATAGTAATCAGTTTTCTTGTTTTTGAATCCAAACTGTCCACTTCAGTTTGTGTCCAGTTAATAATTCCAGCGGTGTACTGTATCATGGGAATTGATTACTTTGAAGATGTTGTCTTTGAAGATGTTGAAGATATTGTCTTTGTCTTTGAAGACAAAGTTTTTGTCTTTAGCAATTTTCTCACTCTTTGGATGTATTATTTATCAATCACATCTTTAACATGTCCATATTTGATGTTATCCAACTATAAAATGCCAAGATACATGTAATGTAAGCTTCATGTTTCCTGATGGTTTGGCCATTTGGCATTTCAATTCAGTTTATTGTTCATTATTTTACCCCACTTTATTGCTATTGTAGCACATTTATCTATGCCAAATTGCCTTGCTATATCTGTGCTAAAAATTCTTACAGCCACTAGATTTTGATTTCTGATTTTTCATAAAACTTCAGATCATTCATATGCTATAAAGCAAATGTGAGATTTTTCTCAGCAGTTTTGCTGTTTGGTAGCCAAGATTTGCTTTCTTCAAGATAACTGACAGTGGGATCATAGCAATGACAAATAAGAAGAGTGATAAATAGTTTGTATTAGTTTTTAATCTTGTTTAAAAAAGTTTTAATAAAAATTATATATAATTATAAAACATTTAAGGACATTATAATAAAAATAATATATATTAAGTGAAGTTATGTCAAAAACAATTATATAACTGGTTTTTCTGATTTCTGGAGAGCTGAAAAAGGAATGGCATTTGCTTGGCCTTCAGTAAAGACAAACAGGAATCTGAGTTTGGTTGTAGAGGAATTGAGCTCTTACCTTAACAGGAGGTGAGGGACATGAAACAATTAATCAGATTATAGAAGTTAGAAAGCAGGAGAAAGATAGAACAGCAATCCCATTTTGATCCTGTTGTCCTTAAAAAGGATTGTCAATGATGTCAACTCCTATCTTCAAAACGACACTATAGAGCACTGCACACAAGAACAACTAGACACAAGAACAGTTTTTACCTGAATACCATCGCTCTGCCTAGACCCTGGTCAATCGGTTGGAGAAGAAATGTAACTTAACAGTAATAATTCCCTCAACACTGTCAAACTAGTTATTAAGTCTGCATTACTATTAATTTTCTCATCATTCCTATCACCCATCTCCTCCCACTTATGACTGTAATCTTGTTGCTGGTATCCTTACAATTTATATAGACTGTTTCCTAATATGATTTGATTGCTTATTTGTTCCCTATGACTATCATTAAGTGTTGTACCTTATGATTCTTGACCAACGTATCTTTTATGTACACTGAGAGCATATACACCAAGACAAATTCCTTGTGTGTCCAATCAGACTTGGCCAATATTCTATTCTATTCTATTCTATTCTATTCTATTCTATTCTATTCTATTCTATTCTATTCTATTCTATTCTATTCTATTCTATTCTATTCTAATATATTAAGAGTCTCTTAATATATCCTACAAGAATAAAATAACATTCCTGGAATCCCTGCGGTGTCTGTTTCTTTACCTTGCTTACCTCAAAGGATGGACACTGTTAGTTCTTTGGTCCAATCCAAAAGGGATCTTCTCTTGTGATAACAATTGTGATAATAACAAAATATCAGTTATGTTATGAAGTTTAACACCAATAGACAGAAAAGCTGAACTACAAGTAATAATTATTTTCATCCCTATATTTATCCCTCTTCAGGGATACTATTAAAAACAGTGTTTCTTTATCTGAAATCTTGTGGTTGTCTGAGCATTTTTTTTAATGTTTACACAGTTGCTGTAAAAATGTATTGAATAATCAGTGTTGCACAATTATCCATATTCATAGTTTTTCCACACATTTTACCAGCATATTAATTTTGTATGACATCTATCTTGATAATCAGGGTAACTGTTTGTATAGGCAGGAAAACAAGATCTAGTAAGGTCTAAAGAGCAAATTGTGCACATATTCAAGGTTAGGCAATGGGAAAACTGCAGCAATTGATTTTAACAGCAGCTGTTGTGGCTATTTATATCTCACAGAGAATCAAAAATGTGTCAGAAGTTTGAGTTAGAATGAATTGACTTCCAAACAAATTATATGGACATTTATGTCATAGAGAGATTCTGGCTGAAACCTGAGGATTTCTTGGATACCATCTGACGTCCCTCTTGGCCTTGAGGTTTGCAATGTGAACTGTTTTACTCTGGCTTTTCTTAATTGGGAGATATGGCTAATTTTTCTTCTGGTGTGTTGCTGCTTTATTTATAACCAGAAATGCAAACTGCAGTCCATTTTTGCAGAGGTATATTCTGGTGGGCTTTTAAAAAACTTTTTTCTTTAAGAAAAGATCAGCAACGGAATGCGCATCTATTTTTCTTGTAAGATTTTTGATAAAATTTCATCTAAAATGCATTATTATAAATTATTTAAGAAAAAAGAATGCCCTTGATGGCATAGACAGGGCTTTCCTTATGAACAGGTGACATTCTTAGAGGGTGTTTACAAATCCATTTTTAAGCCCAACCAAAAACATGCACAATACTGTTAAATTACATTTCTTCTCTATCTGATTGACCAGGGATTAACCCTAACCTCATGCCCTCTGAGTAGCAACAGTGAATGCCTTGGCTTCTTTTTGCACCTCATTCCTGGATGAAGGCCAAGGGAGTATCCTCCAGGTGATGGTGGGAGTCTGGCTTCAGGGAACTTTTCCAGGGCTAATCCAGTCCTGATAGCCATTCTTGCACCACCATGTTTCCCTCTTTGGGGTGGGTCCATGCTTGCCTTTGCTCTGCTTGGCCAATATCTCTGTTAGCCCCACTCCCTTGAGTGCAGGGACAGCCATCGTCCTTGTTGAAAGACGACTCACACAACAGCACTGCCAAGCATACATATGCAGCATGTTGTAAACTATCACATTTCTGTTGCCTCCTGACTTCCTGAACCTTTTAGGTTGAAGTTTCGGACAGGTCTATTCATATCAACAAAAGTTCGCAACTCAAAAGTTCATATGTAGGGAAAAGTTCTCAGCATACCCATGTTTCCCTGAAAATAAAACCCTGTCTTATATTTTTTTGAACCTCAAAATAAGTGCTTGGCCTTATTTTCGGGGAGGTCTTATTATTTTGGGGCACATGGAGCAAGATGGGGCTCCTTTTGCTGCCTTACCTGATTTGGCCTGTTGTTCCTCCAGGCCGGACTATCAACACAATAGTTTTAAATTGGGGTATTTAAATTTTTTGGGGGTTTTAAATTTGAGCCAATTTATTTAATTATTTTAAATTTTACATTGTTGTTTTGTCTGTGTTTTTAAATAGGCTGTACACCGCCCTGAGTCCTTCGAGAGAAGGGCGGTATAGAAATAAAATAATAATAATAATAATAATAATAATAATAATAATAATAATAATAATAATAATAATAATAATAATTTACAGCTCTGTCTTCCTAACCCTAACCAGAGGAAATGGCGGGGACCGGCTGAGCATGTGTTTAAATATTTTTGGGGAGGGCTTATTTTTTTTGGGGGGGGGCTTATTTTAGAGCATGCGCTCAAAAGCCCGATTGGGCTTATTATCAGAGGATGTCTTTATTTTGGGGGAAACAGGGTAGACCCAAAGCACATGATATCTCCATTACCCATGCTAACTAGGGAATTCTGGAAGTTGAAGTCCATACATTTTCAAGCTGCCAAGATTGAAAAACACTGCTATGCCTATTCCCATCAAGTACCTTTTCTTTTAAGCAGTAGCCAGAGTTCCTCTATATCCCCCTCATATGTAAATTATCCTTGGTAGCCTTCTAAGATAATAATCAGGTATCTTCATTATTCTTTTTTAAAGATCTTCAATATGGCTAAAATTATTTAAGATTCCCCACTCTCCATTGTCTGAAGCTCCCTAAGGAAATGAGGGGAGGGGGGGAAAGCTCTCTACAAGCATTCTGTCCCAACCGAGTTAGAGAGAAAGAGATTCATTAATATAAATTGTTCTGTTTCAGCTTCCCCTTAATTCAAATAGCTTTTTAAATATGTCAGTTTAAAAATCTACAGCCAAATAAGTATATTAGCTAATTTCTAATGCAAATAGACTTGTTAAAAAGGTAAAGGCCATTATGCAAATTGCTGGCTAAAAGTGTGTATCTGTGGGGAGATTTGGCTTCCAAATTTATTTAATATGTTTCTCAATTCTATTCCAGCATTGCTTCCCCAGAATAACCAATAATTTATATAGCCTTTTGCATTTTTATACTGAAGGTTAGTTATTAAATGGAAGAGAGGAACCAGATGAATGATTTAGATTAATCCTTATGCATCTGTAGTGGAAAGTAGTTAGGAGTTGCAGGAGGGAGAGGCTCTTTCCTAGAGGCAAAGAGAAAGCGGAGCTTGGAGTTTCTGATGGGAAGGAAGAGAGCAAGACTGGAGTCTCCCTAGCAATTCCCAGAGTATATTTACACTTATGGCAGATCATTGCTTTAGTCTGGCAAGATTCTGTTTGTAGGCAAACAACAATACGAAAAGTACTCAAAAGCAATTCCACTTGTCATTCTTGGTTCTTTGCACCTGACAGCATCTTAGACATAAATGTTGTGATGTGTCTTATATGAGCTATTTCTTTGGCCCTGGAAGGCTGTCTTAGAATAGCGTAGAATCTACACAGTACATTCAGTGTACATAACCTCTAGCCCATGGGCTTAATCAGATTTGCAAAGCCAATTGAACTCAAAATAGAATTTACAGTGTTATAATCTTCCCGACAGACAAGCATTGCTAATAAATTAAATTTCTCCTTTGGGAGATCATGTGACCAACTTAGGCATGACTTAAACTATGGACCCTTCATAAATGTTCATCCTACAGTTTCTCCTACAGATTAGATGATATAGATGGCAATAATAAAAACAGAAGCACCCTGTTGGTAGGACAACTTGCTTTAAAACACTTACTTGGAACCTATGTTATTATCATTCCAAACATTTTAATATCTGTGCACTATTTCACTGCTTATTATGATTTTCTCTCCATTACTGTGCTGTGTTTACTGTTCATTTTAATTGTTTTGTTGATATAACTGATTTGTTCAACCCCAGAGAACTATGGTTATTGTTCTTTAGAAATATAATAAATAATTAGATTTCTTTGCGTGCTCATAAGCAAGACACACCAGTGTAGTAGTCATCATTTCTTGCTTAGTCCTAGCAGCTCTTATTCAGAAATGCAGTCTCCCTTAATATGGCAGTATTGATCTATGCTTCTATCTCCTTATTCTCAAAAGCTGACCTCCCATGGATGCTTGGCATCCTCCTCCTTTTCCATCACAGCTAAGTGACAGGGACATGGAAACCATAAAATGGGTATTATGAATTACTTTCACTAATGAGTCACAAGCATGACCAGCTGTTAAACTAGCACTGGAATAAAGATAAAAAGCAAGAAGTGCATTTCTTTCAGCTTATGAGCAAAAGGTCCTTTGTTCTTCAGAAACAAATCCAAGCAACTATCTTCACACCAGCTTGCAAATAAACATAAAGAATTCTACTTGCAGGGCCCAAGGTAGATTGAGGACACACAGCTCATTAATTGCCTTGTATCTCAATTGTGGGTGAACATAGTGATGAAGAATGAACCCATTAAGAGCATTTGGGAGGAGACAAGGTAGAGCTCGTGATCCCAGCAAGGGATACATTATAGAAAGCATAAGATTTTTTTGTGCATTACAGAGTGGAAGAGCTACCAAAGTGGGCAGACATTCTTGGAATTTTGTTTTTTGTTTTGCTTTTACTTTTTTTTTTTTTAACCCATGAGGGCTGCAAGACAGAAGCAATCATGCAATGGCATCCTTGGTGGCACTTCCCAAGAATGACTGAGATTTACTCCAAACCTGATACATCTCATGACATTGTTCATTTCTGGGAACCACTTCATTTTCACTGCTGATTTATTTCTGACTTTGTTCTAAACTCTTGGAAAGTATTTTCTTCAACATGGGTGAGACTGGCCTCAAATCATTCATTCATTCTTTCAATTCATTCATTCAATACATTTATATAACTGCCCAACTCACACACAGTGTCTCACATTAATTTCTCAATTTCTTCATCCCTCTCAAGATTCAGAATCCTGTTCTTGGAGCCTGCCTTTTGTCCCAAAGGTAGTTTTTCAAGAGGCAACTGAACTTTCTGGTTTTTCTTTCAAGACATTTCATTTCTTATACAAGAAGCTTCTTCAGCTCTGACTGGATGGTGGGGAATGGAAGGATATATACTCCTTGAAGACAGCTGGTCATTTGCATTCTTTTAGCGAGTCATTAAGGCCACCTGGATGTTTTATCTATGTCATCAGGGTCACCTTAGTAGTGCAAATGGACATGGAACTTTCTTGGAACTGTTGAAAGGATTGTGTTGTAGACTGGCGAAAGATGATGTCATATTCCTCCCCCTCTGTTGAGAGTGGGCTCTTCAATTTTGACATAGATGGCCTCTTTGACCTCTCTTTCAAATCAGAGGTCCTCTCCATCCAAAATGCAGACTTTGCTGTCTTCAAAGGAATGGCCGTTGTCTTTTAAATGCAGATGGACTGCTGAATCTAGTCCTAATGGGTTTGTTCTCCTATGTTGTGCCATGCATTTATGAAGTGGTTAAAAGAAAAACCAGAAAGTCCAGTTGCCTCTTGAAAAAGCACCTTTGGGACAACCATGAACTGGATGACTAAGAATCTCCATAGAGACATTGGAGCCTGCCTTTTCTTCCACCCACTATAGCCACACACATGGTTTTAATCATGGATCTTGAGAAAATAATGTCCCTACAAAATCACCAACGTACTAACATTTACCTTCAAATGTACAGATATTTTAAATGTAGAGGATAAATAATGGTCATTTTACAAGAAAACTTTGGGAGATTCCAATGCTTCTGTCTACATTTAACATTTTTGTACGATACTTTTCCTCACGTTCCTTTCCATCACAGCAAACTCTCTCTCTTTTTTAAAAAAAGCCACCAAATAAAGGCAAACAAATATACTCATGAAAAAGATGGCTGTGAGAAAGGCACTAGCAATTTACTTTACTGATTGGATCGCAATCTTCACATCCTTCAGCTGAGAAAGCGAAACTGAGAACTGACTGGCTAGCAGTTTTCTCTGCAATTGTGGATCAGCTGTTCTGTGAAGGTCAGGGGCACAGAAACACTGTTGCTATGAAATTGCCCTGGAACAGATGGAGTATGAGTATTTTCTCATTCTACTATACAAGATTTTAAAAAATATATTTTAATCCAATTTTACTTTTTGCGTTTTAATCAGACAATTATGTTACCCAATTTTGGTGTTTTGCTGCTGCATTTCAATGACCCAATTTTGAAGGAAAAAATGAGAAAGGTAGGGTGCCACAGGAAGCCTATGTAATAGTGTTAATTCTGTTTTGGGGGTAGGGAAGGGCTTTTTCGATATTATGGGAGAAATAGATGAGAGAAATATTAGAGAAGATATTTACAAACTGAAACTATGCCATCCAGAATTAAATCCGAATGTACAATGGTTTTAAGCTGTATTATATTAATAGTACTCTTGGGGACCTTCTGCTTTGTGGAAAAGCCACTTCGCTTTCACTTATGTTCTGAATTTATTCTAAGAGTACAGCAACTTAGTAGGTATACTTGAAAGTAATGTGTATTGCTTCTATGCTGACTTTTGCCCTCTTCTCTTCCTTTTAAATGAAGTTATAAGCATGTCAGGGCATGGAACAGCTTTCCTGCAATCTATACTGCACTACTGTATGCATATTGATAGCCCAAATAAAAAATACTTGACCTCACCCATCACAGGCCCTATCACAAGACCCTGACTTGATGTAACCCTGACCAGATCTGATCATCACAAGCCCTTATAAACAGAGGAACATTGACACATTGACATCCCCTAAACTCTGCTGAAGATGTTTCCTAGCCTGGTAATGAAACATTCGGAAACCAACGCACAAGCTTGGAGAATGAATCTCCACCCTCATCCTTCACTCGAGTTACAGATATTCACCACTATCATAAAACAATAATGCCACTGTCCTATGGATATTTACTGAGCACAATATAGCTCTCAAATATGCTAATGCATTTACCTTAAGATAAAGGTAAAGGTTCCCCTTGCACATGCGTGCTAGTCGTTCCCAACTCTAGAGGGCGGTGTTCATCTCTGTTTCAAAGCCGAAGAGCCAGCGCTGTCCGAAGACGTCTCCGTGGTCATGTGGCTGGCATGACTAAATGCCAAAGGCGCAGGGAAAGCTGTTACCTTCCCACCAAAGGTGGTCTCTATTTTTCTACTTGCATTTTTTACGTGCTTTCAAACTGCTAGGTTGGCAAAAGCTGGGACAAGTAACGGGAGCTCATTCTGTTATGCGGCACTAAGGATATATACCTTAACAATGCTGTAAATGTCTGCTCATCCCATTTGAGATCAGTGACCTTAATCTGAGGTAGAATGGGGGGAAATGTTGAATTCTCATAACCAGTTTTTAGTTAAGAATCTTGCTAAATTTCCAAATCAGTTTGAATTTTTTAAAAAAGAATAAATAATTGTGTGCTGTTATCTGCATTTATTCTAATATATGCATTATATAATAATTATATAATCTAATATATATTACATGCATGTTTATAAGTATAATATATTGCATTCAGTTGATTAAAATAGATAATTTTGTATTCGCATTATTTACAGAAACTTTTTCCAAATGTATTTTAATAGTAGAAAACACAACAATATTGAGAAAAATGTGAATTTGAATAATATCTGCATTTTAGATTGAGTGCTTCACTCTCTTTTTGCCCATCTCTATTTTCACATAAATTTGCATAGGACAGAAGTTTAAACATTACTAAAATACCCTAGAATTTGTCACAACAACAGGGAAGTGGTAAGAATGTAAGTATACTATCTGTCCCTTACGAGTATTTGCTGAAAATTTCTCCTCTTTTCTAATCCTTCATTCCAAAGCTCTTTGCCTTCTTGCTTTTAGATGTATTGGGCTATATTATTATTATTATTATTATTATTATTATTATTATTATTATTATTATTATTATTATTATTATTATTATTAACACTTCATCAGGTACCCAATGACATATATCAGGGATTTCCATTACCACACAAAAATGAAAAATAATCACAATAATTTAGATAAACATTTTCCCCCAACTGTCATGTTATCTTAACAAAGAAGGCCATATTGTTAACAATAACTATAATAGGCTCTGCTCTAAAATTAGGAATAACAATGTAACAAAATACAGCTTGAAAATGCAGATTAAAGTGGACAAGAGTTTATCCAGTGACTTGATGAAAGAAAAATTTTGGAATGGTCTTCCAAAATTTATATCTACATTCCAGACAGAGAGGACAGCTGGTTTGAAAGAAGGGTCAAAGAGGCCATTAACGTTAAAATTGAACAGCCCTTTCTTACCCAAGGGGAAGGAATACACCACCATTTATCTCCTGTTTACAACACAGTTCTTTTAGCAGTTCCAAGAAGGTCCCACACCCATGTGCATTATTCAGGTGACCCTGAGGGCACAGATAAACCTCCAAGTGGCCTTAATGACTCTCAGAAAGAGTGCTAACAACCAGATGACTGCGAGGGATATAAATCCTTCCATTCCCCACCATTCAATCAGAGCTGAAGAAACTTCTTGGAGGAGAAGTAAAACTTCTTTAAGGAAAATAAAAAAAAGCCTGGTTTGCCTTTTAAAAAAGCACCTTTGGGACATTTGACAGACTAGTAGGTAGCAGTAAAGATGGCCACCCAGATATGATAGTCCAGGCCTCCTTCTCCAAGGAACCTTTGTCAGATAAACTCAATCCATAAATTTAAAATATAGTTGTTCTTTTTTCCCTTTAGAGTGAAAAAGAAGGACTACATACAGCTGTGTAATTAATCATCAACACTTGTATCATTCAGAATACGAGGCATAATTCAAGCTACCAGTTCTGCCTGAAATTCCTATTTGCTTTTTGTACTTTGTGCAAATACAAATGCAAGATTGTTTTTAAATCAAAGCTTCCTGGCACTCACCCAGAGAGGATAAGTTATGTTTGTAGCAGGTGGCTCATTGATAAATATATACTCAATCTCAGAACAAATATGCATATTTAATCCTTCTTAATGAGATTGTTTCTTTCTGCCTTTTGGTGGACTTCTGCATGTCCTTTTCATGTGGTTTGTATTTGTTTGTGTAAGATCATCATCCCACTTGTGGACTGCTAAATTAAACTGATAACCTGAGGGGATCAAGCTGATAAGAATATTTACATTAGGGAGCATTAGCAAAGAGAATCCCTTTGTGCCATGCTTCCTGTTTCTGCTTGATATAATTTCCTCACAGAAACGTAACACACACGTACTATCACATATGGTGGACATGTGTTAAAGCAAAGAAATATTGGATAAAAATAGATGCATGGTTAGAAAAATATTAAAGCTACATATAGATTATAAGCCAGAAATATTTTTGTTAGGTATAATACCAGAAAAGTATGATAAGCAGAATTTGTATTTAATATTACACATTTTGACAGCAGCAAGGACTGTATTAATGAGCCGAGGTGGCACAGTGGTTAGAGTGCAGTACTGCAGCTACTTCAGCTGACTGCTAGTTCAGCAGATCAGCGGATCAAATCTCACCGGCTCAAGGTTGATTCAGCCTTCCATCCTTCTGAGGTGGGTAAAATGAGGACCCAGATTGTTGGCGGCAATATGATATTTAGTATACTGCCTTTGATGTAAGCCGCCCAGAGTCCTTGGAGAGTGGGCGGCATAGAAATATGACTAATAAATAAATAAATAAAATAAAGTATTTGCACAGTATTGAAAAAATGAGGAAACTCCAAGAGAAGAAGCTGTAATTAAAAAAATATTAGATTGTGCAGAAATGGATGGACTGACATTAAAGATAAAAGAAAAAGAAGATACAGAGTATTTTCAAACATGGGACTTATTTTATAAATGGTTGGATAATAGAGGTAGAAATTAGGAATGGGCTAAATATTATGATGTAAACAAATTGACCCAGGCAATACACTGTTCACAAAGCACTTATGTATGTTAAATGAAAATGTATAAATAAACTGTTAAAAAAAAGAAACCTAACACATGTATGTATACATGTATAAACTATTTTTTCATCCACCTCATATTTGGTTTGGTAGTGGCTGGTCAAATTCACAGGCATAGATAAGTATCTTCTATCACTTTCTGATGGGGTCTTTTATGTAGTGATGTCAAGGATGGAACATGGGTCCTTTAGTACATTGCTTCAAGAAAAAAATAACTGATCCCCACCAAGTCAGTGTTTGTCTTGACTGTATTATTCTACTACTACTACTACTACTACTATTATTATTATTATTATTATTATTATTATTATTATTATTATTATTATTATTATTATTTTCTGGCAATTTCAACGCAAGAGTAGGATAACGCTGCCTGGGATGGCGACATTGGAAAAAATGGAATTGGCAAATGTAACAGCAATGGCCTATTACTACTGAAGACATGTGTGGCACACGATCTGATCATCACCAATACCATCTTCCATCTGCCCACTCGCAAAAAGATTTCCTGGATGTACCCACGCTCCAAGCACTGGTATCTTATTGATTATGTCATTGTGCGGAGGAAAGACAGACAGGAGGGTGTAAGGGTGACCAAGGCCATGCCGAGCACTGACAGGTGGACTCACCATAGACTCATCATCTCTAAATTAAGCTTTCACATCAAGCCAAAGAGACGTCCAAAGGGAAACAAAGCTGTGATGAAACGGATCATTAGTAAACTGAGGAACCCCAATACAGCAGCTTCACTAGCAGAAGATCTTGACAACCAACTCTCAGAGCTGCAATTAGAGGAAAATGCTGAGAAGGACTGGGAACGCTTCCAGGATATTGTGCACTCTTCTGCACTAAAGGTTCTTGGACCCTTACACGGGAAACAGCAAGACTGGTTTGACAACCATAATGAGACAACAATGAAGAGATCAAGGCCCTACTTACTGAAAAGCACTGCCTTCATCATGCTTATCAGAACGACCCATCGTCAACAACTAAGAAAAATGCCTTCAACAACATTTGCAGGAGTGTTGTACAGAGCAAGCTCTCAGGAATGCCGTGCGAGACGCAATCAAAACACAGCTACAGCCTTATTCAGCTCTTTTGGCATGCTGGTTTATTCGCATCCGCATCCGGCTACACACTGTGATTCATAAACATGATTGAAATCGGCACTATGTTACACCAAGAATGGGGCGTTTATATAGCCCATCTTTCCATTAACTCATTAGGACCGCGCCCTTGTTTGTTACTACACCCCTCGTTTAGGGGCGTAGACCGCACCCTTGTTTATTACCACGCCCCTCTTTTAGGGGCGTAATTGGTCTTCAGCGTGTTCTGGAAGGTGCTGCCGCTGTGTCCTCCGGAACGGCCCTAATCCCGTCGCACCCGATACCACCACCCCACACCCCGCATACGGCCGCCTTCACCCAGTGCCACCACCACCAAGTATGTATATGTCCCTCGATGCTTTCAGCATGCGTTAGCGATGTCGAGCAGGTTGCCAGGCTCGACACAAGCTTTGCAAGATGCAGGACTCCTGGTTGAGTGCCAAAGCAGATGAAATTCAGCAGTTTGCTGATAGAAACAATGCTAAACGGTTCTACGAAGCCGTCAGATCCTTGTATGGACCTCAGCCCTCATGGAGCTCCCTTCTACTGGACTCTACTGGATAGTGGACTGTCATTACTGAGAAGACTCTGATTCTACAGCGCTGGGCTGAGCACTTCCAATCTGTACCGAACTGCCCATCTTCCGTCAACAAGAAGGCAATGGACAGAATGTCCCAGGTGGATATCAACCATAGCCTGGATGCCCCACCATCAAAGACTGAAACCCTACAGGCCATCAGCCAGCTGTCCAGTGGCAAGGACCCAGGATCTGATGCGATCCCAGCAGAAATCTATAAGAATGGTGGTGCAATGCTCATTGATAAACTCACTCAGCTGTTCCAATCCTTCTGGAATCAAGGATCCATTCCTCAGGAACTGAAAGATGTGTCCATCATACACCTCTACAAGAGGAAAGGGAATCGACAAGTCTGCAACAATCATAGAGGAATATCATTGCTTTCCATTGCAGGCAAGATCCTTGCACCAGTGTTGCTGAACCGCCTGACTGATCACCTGGAACAGTGTCTATTACCTGAGACACAGTGCAGTTTCCACAAAGAGCGTGGCACTGTGGACATGATCTTCGCAGCCCAATAGCTCCAAGAGAAGTGTCAAAGAGCAGAATCGGGAATTGTACACCATCTTCGTGGATCTCACTAAGGCTTTTGACCAGGGGTGAAATGCTCCTGGTTTGGACTGGATCGCCTGATCCAGTAGCGATGGCGGCAGGTGGTTCGGAGAACCGGTAGCAAAAATCCTTGCGGGCCCCTCCCCGCCATGCCCAGCTGAGTCACACGATCATCAGAGGCTTTTTTTTTTACTTTTAAAAGCATTTTTTCTACAATCTCTTCCGACGAAAAAATGCTTTTAAAAGTAGGAAAAAAAAGCCTCTGATGATCGCGCGGCTCAGCTGGGATCGTCAGAGGCTTTTCAAAGCATTTTTTTCTGCAACCTCTTGGCTGAAGAGGTGGTAAAAAAATGCTTTGAAAAGTCTCGGACGATTCCAGCTGAGTTGCCTGATTGGCAGAGAGGCTTTTCAAAGCATTAGAAAAAATGCATTGAAAAGTTAAAAAAAAAAAAAGTTGGCCAGTCACATTACACCCCCCCCCAAGCCACACCCACAGAACCGGTAGTAACAAATTTTACATTTCACCCCTGCTTTTGACACTGTCAGTCACAAAGGTCTGTGGCACATTATGTCGAAGTTTGGGTGCCCTGACAGATTCATCCTGATGGTACGTCAGTTCCACAATGGATGACAGCTCGAGCTTTGGATGATGGAGAAGCTTCAGAGACCTTTCCCGTTACAAACAGCATCAAACAAGGGTGCGTATTGGCACTGATCCTGTTCAGCATAATGTTTTCAGCCATGCAGTGGTGGTATTCAAATTTTTTCCCTACCGGTTCTGTGGGCGTGCTTGGTGGGCAGGCATTGTGACTGAGGGGCGGCACCTTGCTGTGAGTGACATCTACTTGGCCATGCCCACTCAATCACATGACCCCCACCAAGACATGCCCACAGTAGTAAAAAAAAATTGAATTAATACTATATTTTAATTTAATTTAAAGCAGTACTTTACAAGCCTAGAGCTGATTTTCAAGGGTGCACCCCCACTCCCCTATTCAAACACCGGCCCTGGTTCACATGGCTGTGAAAAAGACTTTTAATTTAAAGCAGTACTTTACAAGCCCAGAGCTGCTTTTCCCTCAGCTGGCTCGCTGGAAGATAAGGCCCATGGTGAGGGGCGGGGCTTAATCCCACCACTACTTTGCATTGGTGGGTCGTATCCAGCCTACACGCCATAGTTTGAGGATGCCTGCCCTACTGCATTTCCAACAAAACCAGTATTGTATTTTATCATCCTTAATCTCTTCAATCAGCTCACCAACTATCATGGATGAAAGAGAAATTAACACAGATTTCCAAGGAGAAATTAGAAGAGATTTCCAAAGCAGAAGCATCAGACTTATATCTTCCACACCAATGTGTGTATTGAAGAACTGATCATTCCTCCAAAAGCGGCTCAAAAACCATTATTATACAGATACAAGGCCAAATGCTCCTGAGAGTTACTGGAAATATCATCTCTTTGCTCCTAGCTGATTTTGAATACTTCCAGTTTCTATTCAAGTAGAAACAATACTATTTTCTTGCTGCTGTTTCAAAAGCGGATGCAGTATTAATGAATTGAGCCATCCCTTGAATTGTCTTGAAGGAACATTTATTTAAAAAGAAATGGCATAGATTTTTTTAAAAAGCGTATCTTCTTAAAAATTTGCAGAGGAATGGAAAGGTATGGATTTAAATGCAATGCATGTGAAACAGAAACAAACTGAATTAATACTTCCTCAATCCACTAAAATGGCAGATTAAGTTTGATGTAGAGGTCTGGGATTGTCTATGTTTCTTAAGAAAGAGGTGGAAAACATGTTTTTGTTAAACCCATTCCAAACTAAATGGAGAGAGATCAGTAACTATCCCTACTATAAACTATAAGGGACATTTGGGCTACAGTTAATATAAGAAATATGTGAATGGCTGATAATTCCTGCCAATGTGACTAGTGATTAGGAAAGATGGGACACTCTATTCAATAGAACGTAGCATTAAGTTTTGGGATTTGGAAAACGCTAGAATACCACTTCTGATTATGGCTGCTTGAATTAGCATTCACATCTCATAGTCCTTGATAGTCTACCTTAATGTAGCAGGGGCTGGAAACCCTCAGTGATTTTCACTGCAGATTTTAAACTTGACTTAAATTTAATCTTTGACTTCCTATATCAGTGTTGGTGAACCTTTTTGGTACTGAGTGCCGAAATGGGAGCGCACACGCATGTGCGTGCAGGAAACCGGAAGAGCAGCTGCCTGGTGCGCATGCGCATGCCGGGAAGATAATCATCTGCTTTCCGGTGCATGTATGTGCACCAGCCATCTGGTCTTCTGGTTTCTGGTGTGCATGTGTGTGTGAAGATCAGCTGGTTGGTGTGCATGCGTGCCAGAAACCGGAAGATCATCTTCCTGGTGCATGCATGTGCACCTGGTGGCTGCTCTTCCGGTTTTTGGTGATCCTGTGTGTGTGAAGACAATCTGGCCGGCGCACTGGAATCCGGAAGAGCAACGGGCGACAGCTCAGGTGCCCAGAGAGATGGCTCTGTGTGCCACTTCCAGCATGCGTGCCATAGGTTCGCCATCACTGTCCTATATTATCATTCCAAGTAGTTAATATAGAGTCAAAGATTATTCTCTATCCTGTTGTATGCTGACCTGCTGACATGGGATAATGTAAAATCTATGAACGAGGAAAGGGAAAATCCAGAGTTGCATTTTCCAATAAGATTTTTTTGGTGTTGTTAAGCAAGAAAACTCTGCATAACAATGAGCCAGTTTGGAAAAAAATATGTGAAAAGAATCAGGCTGTTATCCTTCAACATCATTATGGTTGTGCGTAGACTCGAATATAATTTATTCAGTATGCCTTCTATATAAAAACATCATTTATTTTTACTTTGGATAACAAGCTAATATGTTTCATTTAACCAAGCAAACTACATCTGTTTACATAGGCCTTGGGATTTGTCTCAATTTGTTTGTTTCTTGTTTGTTTTTTTCCCCTTTCATAAGCAGATCCCTCTGCCCCTTTCACAATTCTACAAGCTGAAATTGTTAAGAATTTGAATGAAGAATCTTCGCAATTGCAAAGCATTTCGGAAAGTGCTCTGTTCTCAGATCAAAGAAACATGCTGACTCAGTGAGCAATATTAGGATGCATATTTGCCTGTACATCTGGAAGATCATAAAACTGAGAATCCTGAAAGATTTATTGATTTAGGCAAACGTGTGTGCTGCTGTAATTACTGGACTCTCAATAGGTAAACAAGATATAAACATACAGTAAAATGAAAAAAGAATAAATGAGATTAAACAACTTAAAATGCTTGAAACGTGACAGCTTGCAACAACGCACATTTCTAATTTGCCAAGACAGGCCAAAGGTACACTCCCTTCCACTATAGGACCAACAATAATGTTCTCTGGGGCTAGCAATGTTATTGCTGCATTGTCCAGAGCATGAAGCTAAAGACAAAAGTTTGATGATTGGTGAATAAACAAACCGGACAAAAATAGTCATATAAATTGAGTGGGATGTTTCCAGCCATGGTGCACGCATCCACAGAACTTTCCTTAGGAAAGGAGTTAGGACCTTCCTTTTCAGCCAAACATTTGGAAATGAACCAATAATTATTTTACTTGCTGTTTTCAGTTAAGTATTATTTACATTTAGCTACATTGCTGTAGGATGAGAGGATGAGAGGTGGGCTCCTTTTGCTTTGCACATCCTTGGGATGAAAAAACGGAGTATAAATGGAATCAGTTACAAAGTTAAGATGCCTAAGGAGTCTCAATCTTTGAAGTGAGCTGACCACTCAATTTCAGAGTGACAAATTAATTCCAGTTCTGGATCTTTTCTCTGGTTTTCCCCCCTTGAGATATGTTTTTTGATTGCAATACTACAGAACCATAAAATTCGACAGGTTAGAAAGGGCCATGTTATCCAAGCCCATATGCAATGAATGCATGAATCCATTATTTTGAGAGATAGCTATTCAGCCTCTATTAAACACCTCCACTAAAAGGATGCTCACCATTTCCTATGGTAATCTATTCCATTGTTAGACAGCTCTTGAAAACCATTTGATCTTTTTTTCTGATCTCCAATCAAGATCTAGTTCTTATTAACTAAAATCCATTATTTTCTGTCCTACTTCTAGAACAATTTCTGAACAATTCTGCCTCTGCACATCTCATCAGAAAAAAAAATCCCTCTAGAAATGCTTTCTTCGTTCAGAGCTTGTGTTTGACTACTACCCTAGGACTTCCTCTTATAAGATAGAAATATTTGCTATGAAACAATTACTACTTTCCCCATTTTTTTTGTTTTCTGATTATGTCAATCATATCTTCCCTTCCATTGTATGATACATCTAAAGTCTTACTCTTACAGCCAATATAGGAAAAGACAGAAGAGAGACTGACTAAACTATAAATTAATAATAAAAATATGCTTTTATCCCCCCCCTCCCAATTCTCAGTATTTCACCTTGAGTTACTAGGATTTTTAATTCAGGTGGCAGGGTTCAGAAATAAGATCATGTCTTTGCATGATCTTATATTAGTAAAAATTAGCAAAGGAAAGAACATGCTCGATGTGCAATGGAGTCCAGAAAATAATGTATAATATATGCCTAATCACTACCGAAAGGCATTTTATTATTAAATTTTGCATATTCTAAAATAATTCCAGGTACTCACAGCATCAGCTCTCTCCCCAATGTAAAATCTATATTCCTACAACATATTAAGATTATCTGCTTTTTAAATTTCCTTTTTTCTTAACTTGCAGTATTATGCTTACTATATGAAAAACCAATTATAGAAGCCAACTAGTTTTATAGGGATTATTTAATTTAAAATACTTCTGGGATGTACCACTAGAAGTACATTTCTATCCATATTTTGGTTAATTAAAAGTTTTCTTTTGTCCTATTGGCAAGAAGAACATGTTTCTACTATGCTGATTTTACACATTTCTTAATTAGGCTGCTCAATGAGAAGGTATTTGATTTGAACATCGTATTTTCTTATGGAATCTATGGGGGATTCGTTAGGATAAGATTAAACCTATAGAAATCCAGCTATGTTTACTCTAAGGCTCATAAAGGAAGATCATCTTTTAAAGACAAAGATTTATCTGGAAAATATTCTCAGAGCTGGTGTCTTACAACTAGGCCAAACGCTCACGGATTGGACCGATTGCCCAGTCCAGTAGTGATCTTGGCTGTTGGTTCAGCGATCCGGTAGCAATGGCAGAGCAAAGCTCCGCCCATCCACCTGGGTGTCATTACTTCCTGGTTTTAACCTTTTTTTTTACCTTCTGCGCATGTGCAGGTTTTGCACATGTGCAGAAGGTCTGTGTGCACGTGACACTTCTGAACTAGTAAGGAAGGTAAGTAGATTTCACAATGGGTTTGTTTAACAACTGCAGCATTCAATTAACGACTACAGTGTTCACTTTATGACTGCTGCAAAAAAAAAATTGGATTGGTCATGTGATGACCCACATTACAACTCTCATGACTTATTACTGTAATTGTTAGGATCAATTACGGTCATAAGCCGAGAACTACTTGCCCAATTTTCTGTCCCTCCATTGCAGTGGTGGGATTCAGCCAGTTTGCACCACTTAGGGAGAACCGGTTATTAATTTTCTAAGCAGTTTGGTGAATTGGTTGTTGGAAGAAATCATCAGGGCAGAGAACTGGTTGTTAAATTATTTGAATCCCACCACTGCTCCATTGTATTCCGTAAGATCAGTGACCAGAAGTGGAAGGGTAGAAAGCACTAAGTAATGATAGGACAGCATGCATTTCAACCACGACACAGTTGAGGGGAGACGCATGAAGAAAACATTGCCATTATGAAATAACATCTATGCAACATTTCCCAAGCTATCATCTCAGGCACAACGTAACTTGTCAAATTAGGTGATCATCTTGGATACATCCATAATTCCATGAGTATCAAAACATAAGTGTTCTGTGAAGGCTTGATTCTCCTCTATGGAGCAATGGTAGACTATGCATCATTTCTCTCTCTTTTTAAAGTGGCTTGTGGGAATAATGGTAGGCTACAGTGAAATAATAACGTGAGCAAGTTCATTCATCATCCTAATACCTTTACGGTTTGTCTCATAAACAAAGACACACTTTTTATTGCTCACTAGATAATCCTCGATACTGTTAATGAAAAACATTTTAGCTATTTTTCTAATAACTTCTGAAGAAAATAAACTCTTGTCTTTGATTTATCCCCTTCATGATATGTAGTGCTTGCATTATTTAAGGCTGATCATCTTCATAACTCATACTGGAGACAGCTCATTGAGTAAGTAAACCAACAAATGAACATAGACTGCTGAGTTCCACCAAGTGAAAAATCAAGAAATAGTCTTGTAAATTAAGATGGAGCCTTAAGGACAGCATTCTGCTCTTATGGTAGACCGCCAATGGCTATTGGGCATGCTTTGAAGGAAGTCCAGAAGCAAGACAGGCTGTTCTAGTTCTCTTCCACAGCAACTCAGCACAAGAGATCTGTGATAATGGAGATTACATTCATAGGTAGTCCTCGATTTATGACAATTGAGCCCAAAATTTATCTTGCTAAGTGAGACATTTGTTGTGAGTTTTGCCCCATTTTATGACCTTTCTTGCCGCAGTTGTTACGTGAATCACTGCAGTTGTTAAGTTAGCAACATAGTTGTTAGGTGAATCTGGCTTCCCCATTGATTTTGCTTGTCAGAAGGTCAAAGAAGGTGTTCCCATGACCCCCAAGACCCTGCAACCATCATAAACATGAGTCAGTTGCCAAGTAACTGAATTTTGATCACGTGACTATGGGGATGCTGCAAGTTGTCATAACCATGAAAAACGGTAATAATAATAATAATAATAATAATAATAATAATAATAATAATAATAATAATAATAATAATTTTATTTCTATACCGCCCTTCTCCCGAAGGACTCAGGGCGGTGTATAGCCTATTTAAAAACACAAAACAAAACAATGATTAAAATTTAAAATCATTAAATGATTAGGCTCCAATTAAAATCCCAGAAATTTAAAATACCCCAATTTAAAATTATTATGTTGATAGCCCGGCCTGGCGGAACAGCAGGGTCTTCAGTGCGCAGCGAAACACCCGGAGGTCGGAGATCTTACGTATTTCCGGGGGCAGTTCATTCCACAGGGCTGGGGCTCCCACAGAGAAGGCCCTCCCCCTGGGTGTCACCAGCCGACATAACTTGGCCGATGGCACCCTGAGGAGACCCTCTCTGTGGGAGCGGACTTTTTTCAGCATCACTGTAACTTTGAACGGTCACTAAATGAACAGTTGTAAGTCGAGGACTACCTGTATACAAATATACATACATGAAAGTGTTTCATGACTTGGCTTAATGCTGGACCAGAATCTGCATCACATTGCTGAGTATTTCTTCTTCTTCTAAGGAACAAATTCCTACTTCTCTACCTTTTTATCAGGGGTGGTATTCAGCCGGTTCAGACTGGTTTGCCCGAACCGGTAGCAGAAATCCTGGGTGGATCTGTCCCTCCACCCTGGCTCTATGCTATCCTATTTAGGCACATACATGGAAGGTGCACGTGTGAGCAAAGCACATGCACGGAAGGCCGGGCACATGTGTGGAAGGTGTGTACACATGTGAACTGGGCATGTGCATGCACGAAGTAAGCGTGCGCACGCAGGGCAATCTGGTAGTAACATAATGTGAAACCCACCGCTGCTTTTTTTTTTTTTAATTGAAAAGTTTTACAAAAAGTTTACGTATTTCCCCCCTTCCCTACCCCACCCACCCTCTCCCCTTCCCAACCACCCCCCTCCCCCCTCCTCTTCCCAGAACAAATTACAGGGTATAACCTTCAACAATCATGATCAATCCTAGTCTAAATAATTATAACATTCCACATCGCTTATTCCTTCAATTCCCTAATTACCCCACTAACTTAATTATTTAAAGACACACCAAATATCTATATAGTCATTCATAACCTATCTGCAATTTCTTATTCCGGTATTTATTTTGAATATAATCTATCCATCTTCTCCAGTCTCTTAGGTATCTTTCATTTGAATGATCCTTCAAGTATGCGGAAATTTTTGCCATTTCCGCTAGGTTTATAACTTTCATTGTCCATTCTTGGATTGTAGGTAAATCTTGTTTCTTCCAATATTGTGCCACCAACAGTCTTGCTGCAGTTATTAAATTCAAAATCAATTTAGTCTCTATAACTGTACAATCCGTAACTATACCCAGCAGAAACAGCTGTGGTGTAAATTTCAACCTCTTTTTAAGAATATTTTGTAAAGTCCACCAAATTTTTATCCAAAACGCTTTAACCTTTTTACATGTCCACCAAATATGGAAATAAGTGGCATCCTCACAATTACATCTCCAACATTTTGGTTGTACATTCGGATACATATGAGATAACTTTTTTGGATCTAGATGTCATCTATAAAACATTTTATAAAAGTTCTCCCTTAAATTTTGCGCTTTAGTAAATTTCACATTTGTCACCCATATTTTTTCCCAAGTTTCCATCATTATTGGCTGTTCAAAATTCTGCGCCCATTTTATCATACAATCCTTAACTAGCTCTGTTTCTGAGTCCATCTCTATCAATATATTATACAATCTTTTTATATGCATTGGACTTTGGTCTCTAATTTGTTTAATTAAATTTTCATCACTTTGTATAACACCAATTTTCTGGTCTTTTCTCCATCTGGCTTGTAATTGTACATATTGAAACCAAGTTTGAATTATTTTCTCCTCTTTCAACACATTCACAGGTTTTAATTTTAATATACCTCCCTCCATATTGAGGATATCTATATATGTAATTACATCCTGTCTTATTTTCTATGCTCGTGTTCTCTATTGCGTGCCTGGATACTGTCCATATAGGTATCTTTTCATTTAACTTATATTGATATTTCTTCCAGACACGCAATAAAGCATTTCTCAGTATATGACTCTTAAATGCTCTATCCACCCTTTTTTCATACATTAAATAAGCATGCCAACCATAAACCAAATCATGCCCTTCAATATTCAATATCCTTCCATTTGTTAAATTAATCCAATCACTAAGTGCTGATAAAACAGCTGCTTCATAATACAATTTTAAATTTGGCATTTTCAATCCTCCTCTTTCTCGTGTATCCTGCATTATTTTCAATTTTATCCTTGGTTTCTTACCTTGCCATATGAACTTATTAATACCTTTCTGCCATTCTTCCAGGTTGGCATCCTTTTTTAGTATTGGTATCATTTGAAAGAGGAATAAAAACCTAGGTAAAACATTCATTTTTATAACTGCTATTCTACCTAACAAGGACAGTTGTAATTTTTTCCATTTATCCATTTCAGCTTGTATTTTATCCATCAAAACCTTTGCTGATTCCACTGGATGAGTTAAGGTCATAACCAAATCATCTGCAAATGCCCGTACCTTATATTCATAGTCTCTAACTTTAATTCCCTCTATCTCATCTATATTACGTATTTTGTTTAACAACAATTCTAGAGTTAATATAAATAATAATGGCGATAAAGGACATCCCTGCCTCGTACCTTTTTCAATTTTGAAAGTTTCTGGCAAACTGCCATTAACAATTATCTGAGCTGTCTGTTCCTGATATATTGCTTTAATGGACTGCATAAAGCAATTCCCAAATTGCATCCTATTAACCACTCTCAATAAAAATTGCCAATCCAATCGATCAAAAGCTTTTTCCGCATCCAAAAATATAAGCACCAAAGGGATTTGGTTATTCCTTTCCAAATATTCCAATATGTCAACAATTTGTCTTACATTATTTTTCATTTGTCTACCTTGTATAAAACCAGTTTGGTCAGCATGAATCATTTTTTGCATTACTAACATTAACCTATTTGCCAATATCTTAGCAAATATCTTATAATCTGTATTCAATAATGATATGGGTCTATAGTTCTTGGGATGTGTCAGATCTTGATCTTCTTTTGGAATTAATGAAATAAAAGCTGTTTTCCATGAAGGTGGTACCCCTTCACCCAACTGAATTCTATTAAATAATTCTTTAAGAGGTACAACCATCTCCAATTGTAAATATTTATAATACACAGCTGTTAATCCATCCGTACCAGGAGCCTTGCCAGTTTTTAACTGTTTAATTGCTAAGAGGATCTCCTCCTCTGTTATTAATTGATTCAACCATTCTCTTTGTTCCTCTGTGACTACAGAAATATTCTGTCTATCCAAATATCTCTCTATCTCCGCACCTTGTATTTTATCTGCAGTATACAGTCTTGCATAAAATTCTAAAAATGCCTTTTTAATCATATTTTGGTAATAAACCTCTTTACCTTTGTACTCTATTTTCTCTATGGTACGAGATTTTTGTTTTTTCCTCAACATATATGCCAACCATCTACCTGGTTTATTTGCATTACAAAAAGTATTATGTTTAGCATATTGTAGATAGATGTTAGGAATAAGTAGATCAAGAGAAAATAATAAATCATGAAAGAAAAGCTGTTCATGGCAATTATTAATCTCAATGGAATAGCAATAGCACTTAGATTTATATACCATGTTACAATGGTTTATAGCCCTCTCTAAGCGGTTTTACAGAATCAGCATATTGCCCCCAACAATCTGGGTCCCCATTTAACTGATCTTGGAAGGGTGGAAGGCTGAGTCAACCCTGAGCCTGGTGAGATTTGAACTGCCAAACTGCAGTCAGCCAAAGTAGCCTGCAGTACTGTACTCTAACCACTGCACCACCATGGCTCATACAACCTTTACATTCCCATATTACAATGTGCACATCATGGAGAATGTGGATACCAATAAATATTCTTCTCTATCTCTAAAATCTAGAATCCAGAGATATTCAACGAAGCTAAAGATGGAGACAGGCAAAAAGGAGGTTTCATTCATTCATTCATTCATTCATTCATTCATTCATTCATTCATTCATACACTACTTGTCTGTCAAATTTGATTTCTCAAGATGTGGTAATGGCCACCAATTCATGTGGCTTCTAAAGGAAGGAAACAAAGTCAAGACAGATTATTAAGGGCTCCTAGCAATTGTATGTTGGGAATCAGATGGGAACATAATTTGGAGAATGTTATTACATTCATCTCCTGCGTTTGAGTCTCCAAGAAGTACTTGTTAAGGCACAGTGGGAGGAAAGTACAGGCCCACAGCATTCTTGGTTTGATTCAGTACAGATTTTCTTGGGTTTTCTTGCTTTTAAAGCAAGTATGTCTTGGAATATAAATTATTGGGAAGCAAAAATAGTGAGAGGAATTTTGGTGGAATTTCCAGAAAATAAGGTGAAATAGTCTGTTGAGGAACAAGAATGAAAATCAAAGAAAGAATTTTATAAGAATAGCCAAATTATATTTATCCTCATTGTATCCAGGAAAAATAACTTTCTCCTCTTTAGAGTTAGGCTCCTGCTCTCCCCCCAAAAAATTTTCAAGGGAAGCTTTCCAGCAGTTCCTATGGAGAAGAGTGTTAAATGCAGTTCTCACCATCCATAGTCATGAAACCATTTGAGGAAGGCTGGGTTAAATAGGACTTTGACCTGATCAGTCAGGTTCTTATTACTCAAGAACAAGGCTTGTTACACTCTACTTAAGAAGGAAGTTCTTTCATATCATTTCAAAATTTATACTTTGTCCCAATCTTTGTTAGGTGTGTGGACAATATATGGACAACATGTGACCAATGTGTGTGGACAATAAAGGGAAAAACTTCCCCTTCCCCTTGGGATAATTCTAGGTTAGGACCAATCAAGGCCATGTGAGATCAAGATAAGACAATGCTATTCAACACAAGAAAAATAAGACTGCCCAAGCTGTAGCCTGAGGAAATATTAACGTTTTCCAATTTCTTAATCTAGCCTAAAGCCTGGGATTTCCTAGGGATTCCCATCTAAATACCGAATAAATCAAACCCAGAAGTCAACCAAGATTGGATAGGTTCTACTATCTACACATGGAGGGTTTTCCTGGTTCAAGAGGAAAGTCATTTTTCCTGTTCTATCATCCTGAGTATAGCAAAATTAATGCAGTGCTTACTTTGCCAGTGGATATTCCTTCCTCAGTACAAAATTAAAGACATAAAATATCAGTCCTCTATAAATACAAAATATAAAGCATAAATCTTTGGTTATATGGTTAAATTTCTTAATGCCTGTAGAAAAATCCTCTTATATAAATGCAAAGAATGAAATAAAACTAAATATGCACCCAGTGTACTCTGAAATAAGCAGGTGTTTGACCTAAGTAAATCACAGGGGAATGTCTCAGTACTATTATGCAAGTGTCATGTCCTCCCCTTCTGCCCGTTAAAAGGGTCAGTACATTGATACACTTAAGTTTGCTGTATTGCAGTGAATTCTTCCTATTAATCCTCTAGTCATCTACAGTACATAAAATGTCTTTTTGGAACACCACTCCAGAACATAATCTGAAAATGATCATATTCCAATTAATTGAAATAAGTTTAATTAGCATCACTGCTCTATTGAAAAATCATCCAGGATGATGTTGACTAATGAAAAGGGATGCTGATTGACCAATAGAAAAAAGTTAGCATCTGCTCAGCATAATGAGGATGGACGGCTTAGCAAATCAGTTCAAATGTGTCTCATTAATTCACTGCTTCCCAAACTTTTTTCTTCATTACCCAAAACCACTTATCAGAAAGTCCTTTCTACCCAATAGAGATAAAATGCTTTAAGTCAATTTAAATGTCCCTGTTGTGATTGGGTAATGGATCCACGTGTTGTTACCCAAAGAAAAATCACTTTTAGCAATTTTGAGTAATTTACCTAGACTTGGAAGTCTAGATAAAGTCATTGCACTAATTACTCCATTGTTTACAATTTTGTCTCACAGTGTCAGAGTTTAATAGAAAATAAGCAGACATGAGGCTTGCAAATTGATTTATTTTCAAAATAACTCTGAGGTTTGCTGATAATATAAACTGGCTAGATTCCCCCATCATATTAACCCATAGTTTATTTAACAGAATAAGAAGATTTGGAAGGGACCTTGGAGGTCTTCTAGTCCAATCCCCTGCTCATGCAGGAGACCCTATACTATTCCAGACAAGTGGCTGACCAGTCTCTTTTTAAAAGCCTCCAATGATGAAGCCCCTACAACTTCTAAAGGCAAGCTGTTCCACTGGTTATTTGTTCTCACTGTTAGGAAATTTCTCCTTAGTTCAATGTTGCTTCTCTCCTTGATTAATTTCCATCCATTGTTTCTGGTCTTGCCTTCTGGTGCTTTGGAAAATAAGATGACCCAGTGGTGGGCTGCTGCCGGTTCGGACCGGTTCAAGCAAACCGGTAGTTGCGACCTGCGGATGAGTGTGCCCACCTGCCCTGGCACTATGCTGTCCTATTCAGCCGTGTTTAAGCCATGTGCATGCATGCAAGTGGCATGTGAGCAAAATGCATGCATGGAAGGCTGCATGCATGCACAGAAGGCCACGCGCCAGTGGTGGGTTGTCCCCGGTTCACAAGAACCAGTAGTAAAACCGGTGGGAGGCTCCGCCTTTGACCCAGACATCATCATAGGTGATCTGTGCATGTGGGCGCGATGTGAACCAGTAATAAAGGTAAGTAGAAATCCCCCCGTGCCATGCACATGCGCGGAAGGTGCACATGTGAGCGAAGCAATCGTGCGTGCGCGTGCTCACATTTTCAGTGAATTTTGTGTGAACTGGTTGTTAATTCATGTGCCGCCCACCTCTGAGTTGACCTCCTCTTCTTTGTGGCAGACCCTCAAATACTGGAATACTGCTATCATGTCACACCTAGTCCTTCTTTTCTCTAGATTGGGCCAGACCCAATTCCTGCAAACGTTCTTCATATGTTTTAGTCTTAATCATCTTAGTTGCTCTTTTCTGCACTCTTTCCAGTCTCTACATCTTTTTATATGGTGAACAGAACTGAAGGCGGTATTCTAAATGTGGTCTTATTAAGGCTTTACATATAGTTTGTTGAATAAATCACAATTATCTTGGTACCAATAAAAAGAACATACGTAGCTCAGGGTTGAACTGTGGAGTCCTTGATGCTGTCTGAGCTTGGTTGTTTGCTTGCAAACGTTTCACCACCCGAATAAATAATATAATCAGTGCTGAGTTCATACATGTTAAAAATAATTATGGTTTATCAATCACAATGGCTGAATTCTCAATCATGCAACCCCCTCCTCTTGTGGCTTAGTACAATGGATAAACCTAACTATACTTCAGAATTAAAAAATATTAGCTGCATTCAAATATTGAACTTAGTCATAATGAGATTTATTTGATTTTGGTTTACATATTGTTTGAATCCAAAACCCAGACTTATTACACATGCCATTTTCACGTATTTAATAAAGCATAATTAAAATTTTGTTTAACATAATGTTAGGCACATTCAGTCTAAGAACATTTTTTTTCAGTATTCGAATGGAAAAGAACTCGCTGTTGTTCAACAAAGAGTTCCAGTCTTGGGACCTCTGGGTGGAAACATGGCAGTCTTCAGAAAGCAGCAGGAATGATGCAATGGCTGAGTGATATGCTTGAGTTAACACAGCTTCCTCAGACAACAGAAGCTGCTTGCAAGGAAGCCTGAAGGTGACCTGAGAGTAGAGCACCAGCAGCTGTGGAAGAAGACGCCACACTCAAACCTTGAAGAACGCCTGTTCAAAGACGCTAGGCCTGCCCAATCTAATTTCTAAAGCAAGATTAAATGGAACAAACTTGTGTAGTGCAAAGAGACCTTCAGAGAAGCAAAGCCCCTAAAGCTACCTGGATGAATTTATTTATTTATTTATTTATTTATTTATTTATTTATTTATTTATTTATTTATTTATTTACCTTTGACCTGAGAAAGATTAAATTAAAAAGGAAGCAACTAGTTACAAAGATTTAAAAAAGAATTAAATGCAAAAAGCTTACTAGGATTTTGGAATGAGAATATGTTTTTTAAAAAAACAGATTAAAGGGACATTTAAATTTGGAATATTGCTTCAGTTAAAATATTTTTTGAAATAAACAGAAAATATACAGTATATCTCTGTGAGAAAGAAGAATGTTTAAATTTTTAAGGAAGCTGATGGCTAACTGTGTTAAACAAAGAGTTGAATTGAAATCAAATCAAATATTGCATTTTTATTATAGTCTTTAACCAGCCTTTGCAAGAAAAGGAGTACAGTAAAAAAGAAAAAAAAACAGTTTAACAACAATTTGTTACTGGAAAAGGGAAAAAATAATAGGACAGTGATAAATAGAAAGAGAAGAGAAACGTTAAGCTAAGTACCAGTACTAAAAGGGACTAAAATGTTATGGACAGGGGGGGAAATGCCTCTTTTATTTTTTACTTCCCTTTTATGGAATAAAGATCAATGGTTATTACTAAAGGGAGTAAAAGTTACAGAAAGAAAAATATTATTGATAACTCCAGAAGAATGTATTTCTTTACAACCTACATTCACAGAAGGGGATAATATTTTGTTGTCCAGTAAGATTAATATGTGTATAAAATTGAGATATATTGAAGTAAACACAATGGATGATAAAACAGTAAGTACTTTTGCAGAATACTGACACTTAAATGAACTTTTTGTTGAAAGTAGAAAGAGCCAAAATGATGATTTTTAGGCTAGATGATTGTAAAGTATTGAATAAGGGAGCAAAGGTTATGGTTATGTTTAAGAGGAAGGAAAGACAATAATTTTGATTGTAACTGCTGTAATGAAGGTCAGAACTCACTTCTTTGATTATTTTTTCCCCTTTTTTCTCTTCCTTTGTGGTGTCCTTGGTGTTCTATACTCTAAATAATATATTTATTATTTTTCTTTTATTCAAGTAACACTTCTTAAAAAAATATTTAAAATCCACTGAGCTCCAATTTTGAATAGCCCAAGTTTTGTTTATTTCTGTATTAATTTATTCTTAATATCAAATGTTTGGAAATCAGGACTCATTATTTATCTACAGAAAAAACATACATCTATCACTATTTCCAATCTGTTTTCCTGTTATATCTATCTAAGCTCTAGGAGACGCGGAAATCATGTGATAAAAGTCAGGAAAGATGTGATCTAGTACAAGTATGGCATATGCTTTGCTGGTGTGAGTGAGTGAGTGAGTGAGTGAGTGAGTGAGTGAGTGAATGACTGACTCAATATGCAGTCTTTGAAATATGATGTCTGTATAAGGGATCATATGGTCTTGAAGACAAGGGTTCTATCCTTTCTCCTTTCTATCTCCTTTTTTCCTGGGTCTAGTCTCACCTATAAAAACAAGAAAATGAGATTTCGTGAGACTCATGTGAGGGTATATTGGTACTTCTAATTATAGGTTTCGGATGCCATTTTGAGTGGTCATATCTAGAAAATGTTATAAAATTGTAAGATTTATAGTCTGTCCTAATCCTGGCAAACTCTGAGAATGGTCCAATGAGGTCAACAACAATAATAAACAGCTCAGTACAAATATGCGAAAAATGGTATCATTAATAAACAATCAAGAAATCTCTATAAGCAAGCAACAACAAAACAAGCACAAGGGTAAAATGCTTATTAAATTTTCACCTTGAAAATTTATATTCTCTGCTAATTTTCTAGTGATGGCATTCAAAATTTGATTCCCTCTCTCCTTTCTCCATCTGGTATAGGAGCTAAACAGTATTCCAGCACTTATGACTCAGCAGAGAATATCCTCTTGATACTGCTGAAGAAATCTGGACTATAAATTTGATATTTATAATATCAAAGATGAAATATATCTTAGTGTTGCTTATTTTGGTCTTGTCATATTCAGTATTCCTTAGAACAGCCTTCTTCAAGCTGGTTCCCTCCAGAACATCTAAAGAATCTATCAGCTTCTTAAAGGCTGTCACAGAATTTTCCATGACCTTGGCTATAGGAGTCCTTACATATAAATCAGAGTTTTGAAAATGTTAATTAATGAGGTAGATATAATCAGATAGATTAGTCATAGTTCTCACCTCAGCTATGAAATCAAGTTTCAATACAGTTTCTAATTACATCTCTTTATAAGTGCTCATAATGGTCAGAGGTAGTGTATTGAATTGCATAGGCAACTGACAATCCCTTGTGTGACAGCATAATAATAGCATAATGTGAAAGAGTGATGTGCATATTAAACAACTATAAAAAGTGTCTGGCATTTCTATCTATGATCAATTCATATTTGGATACTGCATGTATACACTGAAAGCCTTCTTTAAATTGGCCCCATCCAGTTGTTTTTGAATGGAAGCTCCCAGAATTCTAAGGTCACATGGGAATATTCCCAAAACATCTGGAGGATGCCAGTTTGTAGGAACAGTGAATTGTGATTATGAAATGAATAAGATTGCCTTGCTTTTGGGTACAGATCCGGGGCGAACTGGTAGCAACCCACCACTGGTAACAGGTATAACCAACAGCTAAATTAAACTTCAAAAGCCTCTGTTAACAGTGTCTTTATTGTATTTCACTTGCACAAAGTACACAATAGCTTCTGGTGTACCATAAGTCACCACAATCATTTTCTCTGACCTGTCCAGGATCAAATATCTTCGATTGGTTCTGATTAATAACGCTTTTCTTTCCTAGCATTTGGAGAGTCATAAATCTCTGTTGTATATATCTCCACAGCATTTGTTATACCAAAAGGTTTCCTGTAAATTGTAACATAACATCCCTTAACATTTGTTTTCTGATTGGGTATGATAAATCCATTCCCCTATTTCTTTTTTTAACTGTAATGAAAGTTGAGTTCATTACAGCATTGTTATCTCGATGGGTTTCTAAGAGTTACCCTCCATTGCACATCAAGAATGTCCTGACAAAATATTCTTTCAGTGTATTTAGGCATTTTATGGTTATAGCTTCCTAACCACTTGGTACTTATGTTTAGTATAACTGAGCTCTGGATAGGAGACAAATGTTGGCACTTTTAAGCATTGCTAAGATATCAACAGTTGAACCTGCACTTGTTCTTAGTCCAGTTTCATTATTTCCCAAGTTCCTTTGGATACGTAAGCAGTCATACACATTAATTCTCAAGATTTCTGAAGAGTAATAGTTCTAATAACTTTAGAAAACCCCCACGTTGAAAAAGGTTGTATTATAAAACTATTTAAGCAAGAACTGATTTGAGTATTTTGTCTGTCTCTCTGTCTGTCCCTCCCTTCCTCCAGACCGTCCCTCCCTATAAATTCTACCAGTAAATGGGATTAAAATGAAATATTGGCATTCATTATTAGTGGGGAATAGATTGTCAATAACTCCTGTAACAATTACATAACCAAGAACAGATTTTTCTTTTAGCATTCTGTTTAGTAGTATTGATCAGAGCTTTTCATTACTGCAA
This sequence comes from Pituophis catenifer annectens, assembly GCF_029215685.1. Classification (NCBI taxonomy): domain Eukaryota; kingdom Metazoa; phylum Chordata; class Lepidosauria; order Squamata; family Colubridae; genus Pituophis; species Pituophis catenifer. The sequence continues at coordinate 312,469,919 of NW_027256881.1, forward strand.
TGTCAAGAGTATTTTACATCCAGGCTGACAGAAAACAATTTAAATTTTCAAAGAACACTCATACTTGAACTTACATTACTTACAAATTGACTTATGCTTTGTGTAGGTGTTCTATCCTTCACTATACAATAATTTCCCTAGCCATCTGCAGCCAGCATGCCTGCTCAGATTTCAATTAAATCCCGCAGGAAGACATCATGCAGGGATCCTTCCCATGGGCTTTTTTTCAGATAGTAAGCTCATAACATGATATAAATTAGGGGCTATTTAAGCAACTAGCATCTCTGGCAGATTGCGTTTCAACTTGCAATTGAACAGATCCAGTGAAAGAGATTTCATAATTACTGTATCTCTAGGCACCAAGTCCCACTGTCAAAGTCATCTTACTTTTAAGGCTTTTCTTATCATTTGATCAGAATCAGATCTTGACTTTATTCTAATGTGACGTCCTATTACAAATTTGAAAAGGACTGTTTTTATTCCCCCAGGTCTCCTCTTCTCATTCGTAATCCTTTCAGTCTCTTTTCATAGGATATAAAGTTTAGCCCCGATTGCTTTTGTTGCTCTTCTTTGAATCTGATTTAATTTCTTTGAATTCTTGTTAACGCGTGGTGCCTATTAATTGATCATTAGGCCCACTCAAGACCAAATAAAGTAGAATGGTTATTTCCTATGACTTGAAAATAGGCAAAACCAACCTGAAGTCTATCAGCAATGTGACAGACTCTGAATATTTCTCAGTTTTTCAGCCACGTTTTCAGCAAACAAAGTTAAGTTAGAAACAGAGTAAAATCAGAAGCTGTTAGTGACACTGGCCTATTCTCACAACCTGATACGTTGATATGGATAACAGCTACTTATAGTAATTGAATAGATGTAAACATTATATTTAGCTCCAAACCAACCCAGTCTTGCAGAGAATTAAATTAGCTCAATTTAGTCAGCCATGATATGGGAACACTGAAGCCCAATTGATTAATTCAGTGTTTCTCAACTATGGCAACTTCAAGATAGGTAGATTTCAACATGGCTGGCTGAGAAATTCTGAGAATTGAAGTCCACCCATCTTAAAGTTGCCAAGGTTGAGAAATATTGGGCTAATCTGTTTTGTTTAATTAGTTTTCCAAAAAGACGACCAAGAGAAAAAAGCTGAAAAGGCAAAGCTTTCCATAGCTTTCTTTCCCCAGTACTCTCTGCCAAGTCTTATCAATAGAGAAGACACTTTGCAAAGATAGATTGCCTGCAGTGGGCTATGCCATGTCCATTAATAGCTAGGAAAAAGGCTAGCAAAGCCTTGCCAATGCATCTTACAAGAGCACCAAAGAAAGCATGGACGGACGTTTTATTCACCCAATGGAAACTATCTGTTTATTTAATAATTTTATATAGTCACCTAGGCACATAGTAAAAGTACAGAAATCCAATACAAAAAAAAATTGAGCTCAACCTCCTAGAAATCACTTATCAACTTTTGATCCAGTTACTTTAGGTACTGCCAGAACTATTGATAAGGAGATTTGAGACTGCTGGAACAACTCCTAGGACAGAAATCTAGGCAAATCTGTGCCCACAACCAACAATAAATAATGATGGCAATTACAGTCTAACATTATCTAACACCCATGTTTCCCCTTTTGCTTCAGGGCATGGTTCTGTCCTGCTAATATTTGGGCTTATAGAATACCAGCTGAGCTTAAAGAGTGGAACCTTGGAAACTCAAACTTCCTTCTTCAGATCTTCACACTTTGGCCCAGTCCCATTTTCTGACAGCGAGTTGATATTTTGCCCTGTCACCATCTATCTCCTAGCTACCCCATAACACTAATGTGTGTGTGTGTGTGTGTGTGTGTGTGTGTGTGTGTGTGTGTGTGTGTGAAGCTAACCTTATGGCTGTGTAGTATAGAGATAGGTGATTTGATGATTCAACCCTTTCCTCCATTCTTGGGAGACAATGAAGGTGTAGCACCCAAAAACAAAAATCAACCAATATAGTGCAGATTCATGGCTACAATATCTTTATTTATTTATATAGAAAATAGAAGATTTCTTGAAGCAGATATTCCTTCTGCTTTAATGCTCAGGGTTTTTTTTCCTTTTTTTGGGGGGGGGGTTCTATTCCTTTACAGCTTAATTGAAATGAACAATTTGACCAGGGATGTTTAGTGGTTTGCCAACACATGCAGAGTCCTTGCACATGAATTGCCTATTCAGAACTTCCTGTAGGTAGAACACCTGGGAACAATATTTCATTCATTATAATATTGGGTCTGGCTGGTATCCAGCTGAACCTTACATAGACTCACAGTTGTCAATGGGACTTAACTAGAAGAACCAGAGCCATTGGTTTCAGAGTTCTGAATAGGCAGGAACATGAGTTTGTACAACCTTATTGATAGAGATGTTTAAAGATCATGATTTCTTTTCTTCTTTTTTTTTTTTAGGCATTAAAGCCATGAGACACTTCACTGAAGAGGTTGGCAATGGATCAAATGCTCTTTGTTTCTGTTATAATGGCACTAAATCAGCACTAAACAGAGTTAATTATAGAAAATGTCTATGAGGATAAATGTCACTGGCGGAAACAGCTGGTACATCTACCTCCCATTCTAGTTTCCCTTCTAATAAAACTCCACAGCAATTCTCCCTTTCTTTTTTATATCATTCCTTTCCCCAATTTTTGATTTTCATCAATGGTTTATGGTTCAGTATTTTATGGCAACACTGAAGAAGCTTTCTTCTTTTTTGGAAAGCAATTCAGGTGTGGACAAGCTGAACAAGATACGCCAAAACTTTGAAAACATAATTCAGAGAGAGGTTTTTTTCATAATACAATAAGGTCATTTTCTTTTATTAAAAAATTAAGATGAGAGGACTTAAAAGAATAATAAAATGTTTAAAAGTGAAATGTAAATGTGAATGATCTTGCACCAAGTAGAAGGAAGTTGAATTAACAAGAAATTAAAAAAAAACTCACAAATACTATCTCCTCTTGTTAAAACCCTTAAGCAGCATTAAACATAGTAATAAATTAAAATGTCTAGGACAGCAAAATGTTTTTTGTAGCTCTAAAGCATTACACAAAGAAAAGAAAAACATGTAAGAAAGAACTAGACATTATTTTAATTTTGAAAACCTACTGCTGTTCAGAATCATGAGAAATAGGAGCACTTGATATTTGCTGACAAAGGTTGATTGGCTTTTAAACACATATAACTATGCAAATGAACAGAAACAGCATGGATATATTTCAAAATGTAAGAGAATATTTAGGTACCTTTAATGATCCTAATCAGTCAGAACATTGTATCTGCTTTTAAGCAGATGAGGAGTGGGAGACCAGAATTATGAGTCAAAGAGAAACCATGAAAGCAATGGAATGAAATAAATTAAATCAAGCTGCCACACAAAATAATAATAAAAGAATTAGAATAAGGCTAGCTCATCATTTGTCCATAGTTTGAGAAGAATAAATAAAATAATAATTTTATTATTGTATGTGTATACACAGTATACCCATACATGTGTGTACGTGTACACAGAGTATACACAGTATACCCATACAACGAAATTCACTTAACACCCAAAGACCAGGTCCAACACACATAACAATCCCCAAACACCCCCTCACCCACCACAAATTCCCCACCCCTAAACCACCCAAACATCCACACAAGAAAGACCAAGTAATGCTGTCCAACAGCATTGTGGCCCTTTAGTTCATTGTTGAGTGCAATTATAGCTCTGGGATCAAAACTATTCAGAACATGTCTGGTCTGAGTTTTAATTGTTCTGTATCTTCTGCCAGAAGGCAACAGTCCAAAAGGTTTGTAAGCAGGATGGGAAGTATCTCTGAGAATGTTATGCAACTTCCTCAAACAGCGAGATTCAAAGATATTGTCCAGGGCTAGAGCCCGATGATATTCTGGGCAGTTTTAATGATTCTCTGTAAAGCTTTTCTGTCTGCTACAAGAGCTGCTTCCGTACCATGCAAGAATACCGTATGTCAGGACCCTCTCAATGGTGCTGCGATAGTAGGACAGAAGTAGATGCTGAGATAGATTTATCTTCCTGAGCATTCACACAATTGACTGGACTCATGCATAGCGTTAAGTTATTCTTCAGGAAGTGGAAATTATAGGACAAGTGGAAACACCTGCCATTCATGGGGGAAAGAAGGAAGAACCAAATTCCAAAATTGTAGAAGTTACTTAATGGAGTAAGCAGACTGAGGGCCTTGGTGCTCTCTGAGCTTGGTTGTTATTATTTTTTTGTAGATGTTTCATTACCAAAGTAAGTTAACATCATCAGTGCTAGAAGGCAGTGGGGGCCTTGCTTTCATTTTATATACTAGTAGCTTGCTGCGTTAATGTTGGTGGGCGTGGTCTTGGTAGTTCCTTGATTAAGCTGTTGTTTACTGTTAGCTTGTTTGTCTAAGTTGGTAGTTCCCTGATTGGGATATTATTTACTTCTTTACTGTAGGTCTAGTGTTAATTTCGGTGTTAATCTCTGTTCATCTGGTGTTGATTGCTGGGGAGGAGGTGTTTTGGTCTTTTTGTTTCCTCTTTGGCTTTTGGATTGCCTCTTTTGGATGGTATACAGTGCTTAAGAGCCGCAGTGGCGCAGTGGTTAGAGTGCAGTACTGCAGGCTACTTCTGCTGATCACTGGCTGCCAGCAGTTTGGCAGATCAAATCTCACCAGGCTCAAGGTTGACTCAGCCTTCCATCCTTCCGAGGTCGGTAAAATGAGGACCCAGATTGTTGAGGCAATATGCTGACTCTGTAAACTGCTTAGAGAGGGCTGTAAAGCACTATGAAGTAGTATATAAGTCTAAATGCTATTGCTATTAATGGTAGGTTGTGCTTACTGTATCTCTATCTGTACACTAAGCACAACAATATAGCTCAGGAAGAAGAAAGCAATACCATAGCACACTTTCCAATTACATACAAATTAATCAGATTCCAATTCATATAACTGGAGGCCCTAAAGAAACAGGAGGTTTCTCCCAAAGATTCCCATACTGAAATGATGCTTGATGGGAATTGTGGGGCTCATATGGGTCAGTTCTGTTCCTCTGCTACCATCACAGGCACACCTAATTGTTATCACCCATGGTAAAGAAACATGATTTTCTTGCTCTCTACTCAGAAGTCACAAAAAGGACTCCACATAATTGCTAATGAATATATACAGGCAGCTTCATTCCTCTATGACAAGGCAGACTTGGCTCAATCGATGTCACTTCTTCGGTGGAGGGGAAGTGACTTCTTATGGTATATCATGTACATACAGTATAGCTCAAGTAATAGTGAAACACAAAACTCTGCATCTGACATGGGAAATGGGGAAGGCTCAAGAGCTTGGAAAGCCCAGGGAGAACAAAGGCTGATCAAGAGATGTAGCAGACAATTAAGGAAGAGATAAACTTGGAAGTAAAGACTTCCTCAGAAATTCAGTCATATTTGATTCCTGTATTTTTCTTTCACAGGATGGTGGCATATTTCTTTGGGGGATAACTTACTGCCAAGTAAGAAAGACGCCCCAATCTAAGAAAGCTGAATTGAAGATCTAGTGAAAATGCCACCCTGTAAGAACTAGGGGAAGCTAGATGTAGAATTAGAATCTTCCGTTCCTTTACTTTAAAAGGAGCAAGCTATGGTGTCTCTGCTAACCTGTGGTTGGATTTATTTTATTTTGTTATCCTATGTTCTACTTTTGTATTCCAGGCTGGAATCAACTGAGAAGTACTCTTTTAGAATTAGTTGTTGAATAATCCTTTTTGTTTTTTCCATTGTCTTATACTACCTTATATCCCTAATTTTGATATACATAATGACAGACTTGACTTCCTTGCACAGAAGAGCGCGCTCGCACGGCCCCAGTGCCAACCGGTAGTAAAGGTAAGTAGAACCCACCCCTGGGATGAACCCTATTGATGTTCAACCAAGTGTAGCTAAATCTTCACTTCCCATTTTCCCACCCAACATGGAGATTGCTGATTGAGAAGGGACCAGAATGTCACAATTCCGTATATAGAAATCCTAGATTTACAACTACAATTGGGGCCGAGATTTCTTTTGTTAAGCGATGTGTTTGTTAAGTGAGTCACATCTGACATTATAATCTTTTTTGCCATGGTTGTTAAGCAAATCGGGCCTGGTGGCTCAGCAGACTGATAGCATTGTGATTTAATACCAGCTGTCTGCAATTACTGTAAGTTCGAATCTCACCAGGCTCAAGGTTGACTCAGCCTTCCATCCTTTCTAAGGTAGGTAAAGTGAGGACCCAGTTTGGGGGGGCAATAAGCTGACTTTGTATAAATATACAAAAGGATGAAGGCTATTGCTTAACGCATTGTAAGCCGCCCTGAGTCTCCGGAGAAGGGCGACATATAAATCAAATTAAAAAAAAAAAAAATCCAGCTTCCTCCATTGACTTGATGTTGAGGTTTTGGAAAAAGTGGAAAGTGGAAACTAAGTTGATTAAGGGTCTAGAGACAAAAACATATGAAGAACGGTTGCAGGAATTGGGGATGGCCATTCTAGAGAAAAGAAGGACTAGACCCAAATTTTGATCATGGGAGTGTGGGGATGCTGTGATGGTTAAATGCAAGGAACAGTTGTAAGTCACTTTTTTAGTGCTGTTGTAACGTCAAATGATTTCTAAAAGAACGGTTGTAAGGTAAGGACTACCTATACAACAATGCATACTGGGGGTCCCCAACCTCTGGGTCGCAGCCCACTACCGGGCCGTGGACTAATTGCCACCGGGTCGTGTGAGTGGCCAGCCAGTGTGTGTGCCTCCACATACATGTACAGCCCCACAGCATGCACAGGCACATATGCTTACCCCTCCCATAAAATCATCCTCTCTTTCCTCCCTCCCCTAGAAACTGAATGTTCTCTATACAGGAAGTTCTCGACTCAGGACCACAATTGAGCCCAAAATTTCTGTTGTTAAGTGAAACATTTGTTAAGTGATTTTGCCCCATTTTATGACATTTCTTGATTCAGTTGTTAAGTGAATCACCACAATTGATAAGTTAGTAACCCAATTGTTAAGTGAATCTGGCTTCCCCATTGTCTTTGCTTGTCAGAAGGTCGCAAAAGATGAGCACATGACCTTGGGACTCTACAACCGTCATAAATATGAACCAGTTGCCAAGCATCTGAATTTTGATCACATGACCATGGGGATGCTGCAAAGGCTGCAATTGTGAAAAACAATCATATTAAATATAGACTAGACACATTCACCATTTTAAGAATGGGTAATGGCATTTAATTAGCCACTATGAGTTGAAATCTTTCTTTCTTGAGGAAAATGCTTTAGGTATGGGCTCATAAGGATAATTTACATCTAGTCTAGGAAGGTGAGATCCTGCCATAAAATGATATATCATAAATATTTCAAGAATTTGTCATGGCAATAAATCTGTCACACCCCCGGATAAGGTAATTCAAAAAGCTGTGATTATATGTCAAATATGGACGCTATAAATTATATAGAATTGCTAATGGCAGGTGGCATATTCAGCATTAATTTACGGGAGAGAACAATCCAGTAAGAAATGGAATCAGAGACTAACAATGCAATTAATGAATAAATTAAAAATGTAATTTCCTCATTACTCACCAGAGCAATATTACAGTATTTAAAACTGTAATAAAACTGGCTTAGAAATACCTTTTCCAATCGTAATAATCACTGTATACACAATAATGTCAAATGTCTAAAAATACACATTTTCATAAAGGCTGCACCTGGAGCCTTCATTCACTTTTAGCTCAAGAGTTTTCAAAGGAAGTCTTTCATGCTTATTAGTTGTAATGTAGTTCTCTTTACAATTCTTAAAACTATTTAGTAGATAGATATTTACTAGAGTGATAGAAATTGCTTGCCTGGTTTTATTCACAATTCACAGGATATCTAAAACAGCTTTCGACCTTGAATAGATGATTTCTCTGGCAAGGGACACATCATTGCTGTAAGTTTCTAGGAGCATTCCATGTCAGTAAAAGATCTGAGACATATACCAATAACTCTAGAAACAACTGACCTTCTCAACCCCATGTAACAACACCTAAAATGTATAAATTACACCAACTGCATAATACAATTATTAAATTTCATACATTTTCTATTTTTATGTTGTCAAAGTAGCTATTAAATGTAGTGATTGTTTTGTGTTAAAGTGTTGGGAGACAAGAATTTAATTGTTTTCCCTTGGATGATTCCATAAAGCCACATTACTAAAATCTGCTATTAATAATGGAGACAGAAACATATAAATACATTATAGGTCTTTTATGTTTTTCTCTGAATACACTACAGCAGTTCTTAATAATCAGTCATTCCTTGCCAGTATCACATCCTTAAACAATATTCCCAAAATTAAAGTGCAGGCCTATTTGGAAGTGTGCGCTTTATTGAATTCAATGGACTAGGCTCTAAACCAGGGTATCAAACTCGCGACCCGTGGGCTGGATGCGTCACATGCTGCCCCCCCACCCCCGGTTTGGCGAAGGGGGAAAAAGTCATGATATATTATGTGATAACAACGTGACGCGGTGGGTTTGACATCCCTGCTCTAAACCATCATAGGGCTGCTCCATTAATTATGAAAAATGTAAAACAACCAACTTTATACAGCAAAAAAAGTTTGAACTTTTCTTAGTTACATTTAATATCCATTGCAATATAAACATTTTCTTACTATTCAGAAAATGCACACAGACATATATCTACAAACCTCTTTTCTAAAGTGTGATCTATTTCAGAATTTTAAATATACCCTAACTTGAGGCTATCTAAGCATTTTGGAGCTACACTCTGACAGGATGGCATGTTGGAGAGGATTATTACTTCCCCAAATTGGGGATATAGTTGTCAAGTATTATATTCTCCCAAAGAAGGTAACAATATAGATGATATACATAGATTTATAGATAGATACAGAAGATATAGATGTAGACAGATGATATAGACAGAGACATTCGCCTTCTGGCTGATAACATATGCAGTGAATGAGTCTCTGTACCGCTTCCAGTTAATTAGTCCTTTAATATTTAGATTGCCCAAATCCAAAGGAACTTTAAAGAAAATTCTAATAGCCATCTGGTAGTCATCCAGGTTTTTGCAGGCCAGATAGGATACACCTAACTTAATATCAAAAAGTTGTATAATAGGAACCAAGGAAGATTAATTAAATTTATTGCATTAAAAATGGTAATTTCTCCTCTCACCAACTGGAAACTGTGAAGAAGAATCTCCTACTTTAAATTATCTGTTTTTTTAATGGTACAGGACTGTATTTTACATCAAGTTTTTATTGACACCTTATGCTTACTAAAAGATTTCAAGAGAAACAGAAAGAACCCCTTCTTTGAACTGTTTGAAAAGCATATGGTAATTTGTAATATTTACAGTATATGCTTTTATTGCAAAAAAGCAATAGAGAAAATCACTGCCATGCCCATTTCTTAGATAGGCAACTATGAGAAAAAAATAGCTGGTAAATCACTTAAGGATACAGTATGACAGAACCTTATGGCAAATTTAGGCATTTGGCACTTGACTTCCAAGTGATGCATTCTATATTCTACTTCAGCTTTTGTCAACCTGTGGATAGTTTGAGCTGCAACTCTTGGAATTGCCTATTTAGCTGGGAATCCTAGCAGTTGTAACTAATATACTACGAAGCTGTCAACCTTGAGAAAGCAACTCTATAAAGCCTTACTATATATATGTGTGCAATAGGAATAATCACATATGCTATCCCTGTTTAGCTTTTGCTTTGTTTACTTTCATCTTTTTACTTTCTGTAAGATTTTAGACAATGAGATGGTTGAGTGAAGTATTAATTCTTTATATTATATAAAGCATCAGAAAATGAAAAATTGTATTGTCTACTACTTTATGCTATGAGGGGCAACATCCTTTAAGATTATTAACAAGAAGTATTTCCCAAATCCTGTTGCTCAAAATTGTTTCATAAGAGACTTGTAAAGAATAAAGCTGGGATTATCAACTTGTAAAATAAGATACAGTTTGAGAAAACAAAATTCTATGCAATGTAGCTAAAACACATCTTCATGTGCTTTAATCTACAGCTTCCCTGTTTTAAAGCTGCAAATGTTTAGTATTATACAGGAATTCTTTTCTATCCATCACTACTGAAACATTGATTCTGTAACTGGAACAAATAAATATGGTCTGCAACAAAACACTACAGTAAATAGCAGGCATTTGGAGAGGCCAGTTGGACATGCCTATTCCCAGAAAATTCCATTCCATTTCAAACTTTAATTTTTATTTACTTTTCTTGTTTTCTCTCTCTCTCAACCTCAGTCACCATATTCTTTGATTGCTGCATGCTAGGTTATCATTGGACTCTTTGGGGACATCTAATTTTCTCCTGTTCAGATTTACCCCTGCAAAACAGTTCCAAGCAGCTGTACAAATTGCCTTGTAAAATGATGCCAGATGAGTTCATTTTTACAGAACAATTAGAAAAATCAAATGATGACATTAAAACTTTCCTAAATTCATCCTCTAACAATGAGGGTTTTCCTTCATTAAACAAGAAAAATTTATTCATGCATTATAGCAGAAAAATCTTACCAAGTTATAAGTTGCAACTATAAGCACACTTATTAGAGAAGATGTCATAATTCAGTATTGTAAGGCTTACTTCTGAGTTACTTAGTCATAATGAAAATATAAGATTCTTCATTTTCCATTTATTCCAGCAACCAAAAAATCATACAGGTCTACTTAATATGCTGTACTTACCATCCTGTATAATTTATCTTCTAGGTCTTGATTAATTCTTTGTAAGGCTAGGTAGTTGTTTTGTATCCTAAAATAAAGAAGAAATAGTGTAATTTACATAATCTTTGCACTTTCACTTTGTACTTTTTAACTCTAGCAGTTGCAACTCAGTTCCTATTTCTTTATATGTGAGATAGGTACTTTATCTGTGATAAATCTGAAAAGCAAGTTGATGAAATGGCCCAGCTAAAACCCGAAAGACACTGAATCAAAACACCACTCAAATACGGAGCTTTCATTGGCCAATCTTGGGCTGAACACTATCTTTGAGTTTAGGCCTACCTCACAGGATAGCTGTAATAGGCAAAAGAGAAAAGGAAGAGAGAAACACTGTATATATATTATTTACCTGAGAGCAAAGTTAAGAATAAACCTGGAAACAATAAGAACCTGACCAAACAACTGTGGGACTTACTGTTTCCTATTCCTCACTGTGGTGCAAATTCAAAGGCTGTTGTGAAATATTGGACAGTCAGTCTAAAATAAGTTGACCTAGATAAAGAATCGTGCCCTGGTGTATTGGCACTTTTCACATTCTTTACCTTCATGGAAATTAAAAGGGGGAAACCATGTCTATCATTACTTTTGATTCCCTGAAAGTAAGAGGAACAAGCATTCTGAGAATGGCTCCTCTCTGATACTGATCAGGTGTCCAGGATGAGGACAGTTTCTCTTTCTATTCTGAGTTCATTGTCATCTGAGGTCATCAAAAACCAGTAGGAGAGACAAGTTCCAGGCCTGTCCACTAGAGAGCTTTTGGCAGAAGTAAGGAAGAAGCAGAAATGTAAAATTTCCCTCCCTGCTCTAAAGCAAAGCAAAGCCATAGTCATTGTTAATAATAGAGCATATCAATTTAGCCATTATCTATCCACTGCAGGATGAAGGCCTCCTCCGTACGTTTCCAATCAATTCAGTCCTGAGTTTTCTTTTGCCAATTGGACATACAATACTTGCTGATGTCGTCGATCCATCTTGTTTTAGGTCTCTTTCGTGGACATTTTTATCAAGCGGGATCCATTCTATGACTTCCTTGATCCACCTGCCATCAATTCTTCGCATTATATGACCAACCCTCTTCCATTTCAATTTTTTTACTCTCTTGATGATATTGTACACTTTCGTTTGTTCTCTAATCCATGTGCAGGTATTTCTATCTTGTCTTGTAATGCTGAGCATGTATCTTTCCATGACTCTTTGCGCCATTCGTAGCTTTCATATTGATTGTGAGGTTAGTGTCCATGTTTCACTGACATATGTTAGAGCAGGTAGCACACACTTATCAAAAACCTTTCTCTTCAGGCATAGGGGGGAGGCCGTTCTGGAAAATTATGCTTAGCTTGCCAAATGCCTGCCAACCACATTTTAACACATCATTCAATTTCCTTTATTGTATCTCCTTCCATTGAGATCCATTGGCCAAGGTATATGTTACGGTCTACTATGTCTAGTTCTTCTCCAGATACAATTTTTTCCCTTTCTTTATTAAACATAACCTGGCTCTTTTTCAGGTTTATTGTTAAGCCAAATGGTTCTCCTGCTTTGTGCAGCTCTTAAGTGTCTTTGTAGCTCTTATGGGTCTTATCAGAAGAGAACAACATCATCTGCAAATCTTAAGTGGTTTAAATAGGTGCCATTGATTTTTATTCCATCTTTTGTCCAGTCTAGTTTGCAAAGTACTTCTTCAAGGCAGGCTGAGAAAAGGACAGATGATATTGTATTGCCTTATTGTACACCTTGTTCTATGTTGATTTCCACTTTAAGATCATTAAGACAAATTACTACCATTGTTTTTTCATATATTAATTGTAGTAAGTTTATCTAAACAGTGTCTACGCCTTGGTTGAGCAATGCCTTAATTATCGCTTGCTGTAATACTGAGTCCAACGCCTTTTCGTAGTCAATGAAAGTCATGCACCCATTGCACAGAGACATGGTGTACTCATTGTGCTATTCAATGACTTCAATCAACCTGGATGTGATCCATTGTGCTGTAACAACTTCTGAACCCTGCCTGCTCCTTTGGCAGTGATTATTTAATGTTCTCAATCTTCTTTTTGCTATTATCTTGGTGAAAACACTGTAGATGACTGAAAGAAGGCTAATTGGGCAATAGTTCTTTAAATAATCTTGGGCCCTTCAGCATTTTTCCATGCATCGGGTATTTTTTTTCTTCTCTGAAGGACCTGAAGTTTTGCTAGTATCTTGTGTAAACTGTGACCACCAGTTTTCAGCATTTCAACCACAGAGCGTATACAAGACAGAAAAGATCAGAAGCAATTTAATTTTGAATATAAATGTTTAAACCCTGACTTTTAAATAGGGATGGAGAACTTTGACGTAAAACCCTGGAGAATTTCTGGCAGTAAAAATACATTTGTTTGGACTTGTTACTACCCATGTTGCAAGTCTGGGTGAAAAATAATATAAAATGTTAATGATTTTATTATGGGAATTGCCAGCATCATATATAAAACTTGCAGTATAGCTAACTTTCAGGCTGCAGGCAATTCCCTAGCATCTTTCTTGAGGCATCTGTGCTGGGTGGGAAGGAACATTTTGGACTGATTTTTTTAAATTTTGAAGTAAGTGTAGTTGAAAGACTGAAGTCTTGCAGAGGTTTAAAGAGCCCATTTTCTTAAATAACCCTTTTGATTTGAAAATGGTCCCTATAAGAAGGTCAAAAGAAACCTACTATGGACAAATGCAGTTAATAAAGGCTCAGATTAATATAAAAGAAACTAGGAAGAATTGCTGTGTGGATCTCCTTTCACAAATCCCTTGACAAATGGGCTGAAAACATTAGATATTTCACCTCTTTCAGTCCTCATTGGATTTTAAGTGTGGCCTCTGCTCACAAGGAAGCAAGAAGGACATGGATTTTAATCAGATTGCTTTAATATTCAGCTGGGTTAATACAGACTGTTAAAAACCCTAATAGGAATTTCTCTGCCATGATTATACGGAGTTAATTTCGATCGAGTTTCTTTGAAACACTTTCCCCATCTCTTTTGGTAGCTGGGCTTAGCTTCCTTTTCTGAAGTAATCATTTAACAGTCTCTCCTTCATTTCCCACAATCTTTCACATGCAGCCGCATACCATGATTTTGAGAATCAATATATTAGAGTACCTACCCTCATAATGTGCTGCAAAGATTCCTATGCATAAAATATGGATAATTTGTCATAAGAGACATTTTTTTCCATTCGCTCTTGGAATTTACAGGTAAAAGATAGAGAAATATAGTATAGCAATAGCACTTAGCAATAGCATTTAGGTTTATATACTGCTTCACTGTGCTTTTACAGCCCTAAGCGGTTTACACAGTCAGCCTCTTGCCCCCAACAATCTGGGTCCTCATTTTACCCGCCTCGGAAGGATGGAAGGCTGAGTCAACTTTGAGCCTGGTAAGATCCGAACTGCCAAATTGCAGGCAGCCAGCAGCCAGCAGTCAGCAGAAGGAGCCTGCGTCACCACAATTCTATCTATGTATAAATGCTTATTAAGGTAACTTGGAGTTTCTTGTAAAAAAATTTGTAGCGCTCTACATGAGGCTACCTTTGAAGAGAATCTGGAAGCTTCAGCTAATGTAAAAAGCAGCTGAGCAGGCAGTTCTTGAGGGCCCTAGGCCGGTCGATGTCAATCTTCTGCAAGCTGCACTGGCTCTCAGGTTGCTTCTGGCTCCAATTCAAGGTGTTGGTTATCACTTTTAAAGCCCTTCATGGCATGGGTCCAGGCTACCTGAGGAAGCAGTTCACCCTGCAGAGGACCTGGAGGCCCCCTTATGGCATCTAATGGGGGCTGGGGCTCGGAAGCAGCTTGTTATCCCGGAAGAATCTCAGGAAGATAGGGTTGGTGGGCGACGGAGGGGTTTTTCCCCGTTGTACGCATACCAACCTCCTTCCTCCTTCCCCCTCCTGGGACTTTGTCTGCCAAATAAAGGGCTTGTTATCCGCCCTGAGTGAAGGAGTCCGCCCTCTTCTCCACCCCGTTTCCCTCCTTCCCCTTCCCTTCTTTTTTCTCTTTCATTGGGACTTACTAGGATACGATCTAGAGCATAAGACTTTGCCAAGGATTTCTCTCTTTGCCCCTGGCGTGACTCACGGACTGACTGACTGATAAACTATCTCCCTCTGACCATGGCTCAGTTAATTGATGCAACTGCTGAGGGGTTCTTTATTACATCAGGACTTTCGCCATTGGGAGAAGTAATTTTCGATCTATGACCCTTCGAGGGTCCCGCCGTGAGAGGGCGAACTGGACGCTGTTCCCATTGGCTGAAATTGTCAGAACCCTCCTACTGTCGTGGGAGGACAGTAGAGATACCAATGGTACATCAATGAACAATATGGCCCCATGATACATCTTGAGACCCCTGATTAAGTTCCCTTCCTCCATCGCTGCACTTGGAGATGTACACAACTGCGGATCTTATTGCGCTGCGAGATTCCCCCCTCTTGCAGATGTGGCCCTCATCCTTATCGAGGGCCCACCTCAATGACGGGCTTTGGGACCCAGAGAGGTGGCATGTGAAAACTAGGGGGTTGAGGGCTTTTTTATCAAATTTTTTAGTTAAATTTTTAAGGGGGCTCAGGGAGGGGGGAGGGTCAAATTAGAACTCAGGTTGTGGGTTTGGGGGAAAACCCACAAGGGGGAGGGTCGGGGTCAGGTCTGGCCGCGAAGCACAGTGGGGGTGGGTGGGCCTGGGATAGAGGGGGGGGGTTAGAGCTCATCCGGATAGTGTTTTGAATATCAATACTGTGGGTGGGAGGGGTAGATATGGCGGGAGCAGGGGGCCATATCGTGTTAGGGGAGCACGCACTCGCTGTTTACGAGCGATGGTGTGCTCCGGCCCCCAAAGTTCCACCCGTTTCCCAGGTTGCACAGACCCTCAGGGCCCTGGCCTTCGGCTGATGCTGTGCAATGCCAGGTCCGTAGTAAATAAAGCCCCCCTCATTTGTGATCTTATTCAGGAGGGGGGTGCAGACCTGGCAGGTGTTACCGAGACCTGGTTGGGCCAGGAGGGGGGGTTCCCCTCGTTGAAATGTGCCCTCCAGGTTTCCTTGCTTTCCATCAGCCGAGGTCACAAGGGAGGGGCGGGGGGGTAGTGGTCATCATCATCTGAAACCGAGGGAGGCCACTGTCCCTCAGACAACCGGCTGTGAATCCCTCCTTGTGAAATGGGGCCACGGGGTTCAGATGGGTTTGCTGATCACGTACCTGGCTCCCTGCCACGTGGCAGCAGCCCTGCCCGAGCTACTTAATGTCATTGCCGCGGTGGCGGTTGATACCCCCAGGCTTATGGTCATGGGGGATTTCAACCTACCGTCCGTGGGCGAGGCATCTGAGGTGGCTCGGGAGTTCATGGCTTCCATGACAGCTATGGACCTGACCCAGTTAATTCATGCCCTACCCATACAGGGGGAAACACGCTGGATCTGGTTTTTGTCTCTGGACAGTGGTTGAGTGATCTCGAGATAGGGGATATAGTCACCGAGCCCTTGTCATGGTCTGATCACTCTCTCCTTCGTCTCGACCTTCGAACCGCTGCACCCCGCCGCAAGGAGGCGGAGCCGGTAAAATGGTTCCGCCCCAGGCGCCTGATGGAACCTGATAGGTTCCAGATGGGGCTTGGGCCATTCCCTGAGGCTCTGGCACACACCTCGACTGGAGACCTAGTGGCCGCCTGGGATAGGGCGGCCGCTGGAGCTCTGGACCAGGTCATGCCCGGGCCTCTGACCCGGCGCCGATCTCATTTAGCTCTTTGGTTCACTGAGGAGCTGAGGGAGTTGAAGCGCCAGAAAAGATGCCTAGAGAATAGTTGGAGGGCCAGCCGTTCTGAATCTGACCGGACACTGGTAAGATCTCATATTAGGAATTACCTAGTGGCGATAAAAGCAGCGAAATGTAGCTATTTTGCTGCTCTTATTGCGTCATCAGATAATCGCCCGGCCGCCCTGTTTAGGGTGACCCGCTCCCTACTCCACCAGGAAGTGCGGGAGGACCCCTTGGAGGGTAGGGCCGAGGATTTTGTTCAATATCTGTATGACAAAATCACTCAGATTCGGGAAGATCTGGACTCCGACTGGGTAGTCTCAGGGGGAGGGACCGGGGCAGGTCTTGAGAATGTTATCTGGGATGAGTTTGATCCTGTGACCCCTGAGGACGTGGACAGGATTCTGGGTAGACTGAACGCGACCACTTGTTTATTGGACCCGTGTCCCTCCTGGTTAGTGCTGGCTTCTCGGGAGGTGACACGAGGCTGGTTCCAGGGGATTATAAATGCTTCGTTGGGTGAGGGTGTCTTTCCTGCCGCCTTGAAAGAGGCGGTGGTGAGGCCTCTCCTCAAGAAGCCTTCCCTGGACCCGGCAATGTTGGTAAATTATCGTCCGGTCTCCAACCTTCGTTATGTGGCGAAGGTTGTTGAGAGTGTGGTCGCGCAACAGCTCCCCCAGCACCTGGATGAAACGACGTATCTGGATCCGTTCCAGTCGGGCTTCAGGCCCGGATACAGCACGGAAACGGCATTGGTCACGTTGGTTGATGATCTCTGGAGGGCTCGGGACAGGGGGTGCTCCTCTGTCCTGGTCCTGTTAGATCTCTCAGTGGCTTTTGATACCATCGACCATGGTATCATGCTGCACCGGTTGGAAGAGTTATGGGTGGGAGGCATGGTGTTGCGGTGGTTCTCCTCCTTCCTCTCTGACTGGTCGCAGTCTGTGTTGACAGGGGGACAGAGGTCGACCCCGAGGCCCCTCATACGTGGGGTGCCACAAGGGTCGGTCCTCTCGCCTCTCCTGTTCAACATTTATGTGAAGCTGCTGGGCGAGATCATCCGTGGTTTCGGGGTGGAGTACCATCAGTACGCTGATGACACCCAGCTCTACATCTCCACCCCGGATCACCCCAACAATGCCCTTGAAGTGATGTCCCGGTGCCTGGAGGCCGTACGGATCTGGATGGGGAGGAACAGGCTCAGGGTCAACCCATCCAAGACCAAGTGGCTGTGGTTTCCGATGTCCCTATATAGTCAGTTGACGCCATCACTGACTATTGGGGGTGAATCACTGGCCCCCACGGAGAGGGCTTGCAACTTGGGCGTCCTCCTGGATTCACGGCTGTCTTTAGAAGAGCACTTGACGGCCATGACCGGGAGGATTTTTTATCAGGTTCGCCTGATTCGCCAGTTGCGTCCCTTTCTGGATCGGGACTCGTTACGCACGGTCACTCATGCCCTCGTCACCTCCCGCCTGGACTATTGTAATGCTCTCTACATGGGGCTCCCCTTGAGGAGCACCCGGAGGCTCCAACTGGCGCAGAGTGTGGCCGTGCGGGTGGTAATGGGAGCGACATGGCGCTCCCATGTGACACCTCTCCTGCGCGAGCTGCACTGGCTCCCGGTGGTCTTCCGGGTGCGCTTCAAGGTTTTGGTTACCACCTTTAAAGTGGTCCATGGCTTAGGACCTGGTTATCTACGGGACCGCCTACTACCACCAATAGCCTCCCACCGGCCAGTATGCTCTCATAGAGAGGGACTCCTCCGGGTGCCGTCAGCCAAACAGTGTCGGCTGGCGACCCCTAGGGGGAGAGCCTTCTCTGTGGGGGCACCTACCATCTGGAATGAGCTCCCCCCAGAGATACGGAGGATCCCGGATCTGCGCACCTTCCGCCGCGCTGTGAAGACTTTTTTATTCCATGAAGCGGGCTTGGCCTAATCTCCTCCTTCTTTTAATATGTAAATTTTAAATCTGTTTTTAAATTATTGGGGTGTTTTAATTTGTCTGGGCCAAAATGATTTAATTTGATTTTATCTGGTTTTTAAATTTTTATATTTATGTATTTTATTGTTTGGCTGTTCACCGCCCTGAGTCCTTCGGGAGTAGGGCGGTATACAAATCAAATAAACTAAACTAAACTAAACTAACCCTGCTGGAGTTAACCCGCTCTGCTGATGCGGGTAGAAGGGCTATGCTGTGGATTCCATCCGTGATAGAATTTTGGTTCCTGTCCTTTGGAACATCATCCCCTGGAGATGAGAACCTCATCCACCCTTTTGGCCTTCTGAAAAATCATGAAGACTAGCCTGAGACCCAATGGGAATCTGGCAGTTTGGAAGTGGCCAATGGAGTAGATAAAGAGGCTAATGGAGTAGACAAAAACCCACCTCCTCCCAGTGCATACTTTGCTCTCTTTCTCTCCATAACCGTCTCAGATTTTCGGTTATTTTAGTTGAATTTTCAATGTATTTATTGTTTTAATGTTTTATAGTGCATTTTAATTGAATATCTGTAAGCCATCTAGAGTTGCCTCTGGTGAGATGGTCAGCATACAAGTATAAATAAATCAAAAAATCAATAAATTAAATAAAACCAGCAAAGTTGCAACTAGAATTGGAAGTAAATTTTATTGAATTCAGTGAGACTTTGCAGGAGAAGGAGAGGCAGAACTTGGAGGCAGAGTCAAAAGAGGAATCAGACTAGAGTCTCTATGTAGCCATAAATGGACTAAGTCCATTTCTTCTTGAATTCCATTGACCTTTATCTAAAGTCAAAATACTGCTAACCATTAATTGAGTAGATTCCTTTGCACAGGCATGTTTAGCAATAAATCAACTTAATTGGAACTTCATGTGTGGTCCTGATCTTTAGCACCCAACAGTCTCATTCCTTTACACACATAGAGTACATACAACCATGTTGTTAATCTGAAACAAATAATTGAAACATTATACCTACTTCTTACTTCTGATATTCAATCATTCATTCACCATGGCAAATGGTGAAAAAAGGACCATCTTTAATTGTTTATTGAGGAATAAGAAGAGCAGGATCAGATGCAAGATCTTTTTAGTCCTGCATTTAGTTCTATTAGTGGTCAACCAATAATCCACAGCCTAGAAAGGAAAAAATAACTTCCTTTTGTCTATGTAGAATTCCTTATCAATTAGCTTTGTGCGATGACTCTAAGATCCAACATTATTAGAGAGAAAAGAAAGAGAAAAAGAATCCCTATTTAATCGCTCTATCTCATGAATAAGTTTTCATATCTTGATTCTATCTCACCTTACTTGTTCCACCTCCCCACAATTTTAAATGTTGTAACTTTTCATCATAGGGAAGGTGCGGCAATCCTTTGATCATTTTATTAGTTCAGTGCTGAGATTTAATTAATGCCAACATTGAATTCCTTTCTAATTTTTAATGAGTGTCAACATTCTTCACATTTCTGATATTTCACGAAAATAATACGTGCAATTTTTTTTTTGTAATGTCAATGAATTCAGACACAAACCGTCTCAGTTTTTCGGTCACTTTTTCTAGTTCTTCCTGAGCGCGTCTCAGTTCTACTTCAAGATATTGACGTGTAGAATCAAATTCAGTTTCAAGCATTTCCAGTTTGTGAGTTGTGTAAGAAAGACGCTTACAGAGTTCCCCCTTCTGTTCCTGTAACGTGCTAGAAAGACAAAGAGTGCAACAGATTAACACCCCTTACAGACAGCCTAGTGACAGACATGAATTATACAATTTACATAATGTAACAAATATTAGAAGTTTATTCTTATTCCTTGGTATTCAATTAGAGCTGTCATTCTCTGGAGCAAAATTTCAGAAAATGAAAATCATTACCAATGTTTTGGTTTACTATGACTACCTACAGTATAATTCTCCAGTGTGTGAGCGTTAGATTTCTAGTGAATTAGCCTTTTAACTGAGAACTATTAATTGGAGATATAAATACATGGAACTAAGATCTTTTGCACAAATCAAACAAAAATGATGGGGCCAAGTAGAAGTTCCTGCTATGGGTTCAGAGTTCAAGATTTCAAGATTTCAAAGGCAAATCCACCAATTGGATACCATAGTCCATTGGTTATTAGTACTGGTTGTTCTGTTTTATTGCTTGGTCACTATTTTATGTTTTGTATTCTGTATTTATATATAGATGTGTAGATGTTTAATGTTGTATGGGTTTGGGAACTTGTTGGTTTCCTATTTGCCTTTATTTTATATGCCATCTAGTCATGCTGAGTTTGGCAGCCTTATGAATCTTGTAAACAAATAAATAGTAGCTCCATGCTACTTAGGATTGTGAGGAATAATAGAAAGTGGGAGAGATTATCTACTTTTGGAACATTCTTTATTTCCTATGCTGCTATAAAGAATCATCCAATCCCTCTTTTTAACCTCTCCACTTTTTTTTTTTTTTTTTTTTTAGGTAAGTGAAAAGGAAACCAAAAAATTGTCTCACTTTTATATATGGTACAAGTAGTCTTCAACTTACGGCTACAATTGAGCCCAAAATTTCTGCTGCTAAGCGAGACAGTTGTTAAGTCATTTTATGATCTTTCTTACCATAGTTGTTAAGTGAGTCACTGCAGTTGTTAAGTTACTAACGGTGTCAGGTTTCCAAGTGATAAAACCCATTCAAAAAAGAAATATGCAAAGTCCATCTCCCAAAACAAATTTAGAATAGAGTAGAATAACAGAGTTGGAAGGGATTTGGAGGTCTTCTAGTCCACCCCCCTGCCCAGGCAGGAAACCCTACACCGCTTCAGACAAATGGTTATTCAACATCTTCTTAAAAATTTCCAGTGTTGGGGCATTCACAACTTCTGCAGGCAAGTTGTTCCACTGATTAATTGTTCTAACTGTCAGGAAATTTCTCCTTAGTTCTAAGTTGCTTCTCTCCTTGATTAGTTTCCACCCATTGCTTCTTGTTTTACCCTCAGGTGCTTTGGAGAATAGTTTGACTCCCTCTTCTTTGTGGCAATCCCTGAGATATTGGAACACTGCTATCATGTCTCCCCTAGTCCTTCTCTTCATTAAACTAGACATACTCAGTTCCTGCAACCGTTCTTCATATATTTTAGCCTCCAGTCCCCTAATTTCTTTTATTTAGGAAGACATCAAACTGGAAAAGTCTGTTATAATTCCGGATCTGACACAAACCAGAATTACACCACATAATATTGTAAATTGGAAACATCCCACAAGTCACATTCCCCAATGAAAGCAAAATCAACATTGCCTGATGTCTTCAAACTCTACCTCCAGCTCTCAGCAAGGATAGCCTCTGTTCCCATGGGAAAGAAAGTCACCTAGCCAAAACAATCCTCACTATCTATTCCAGTAGTGGGTTTCAATTTTGTTCGCTACCAATTTGCTCGTGGGTGCGTGTATGCGCCGCTTCTACACATGCGCAGAGACGTCCGGGCGGGTGGGCAGAGCTTCCCGCTGCCATTGCTACCGGTTCGCGAACTATTAGCAACCCACCACTGATCTATTCCCTCCTCCCAACCTTAAGAATGTGGCGAGCCCGAAAAACCTCTCTTACATAAGTAAAGAGAAAGAGAAGGAATAAATGAGTATAATATAGGGCTAACTGAAATGGCTACACACGTCAACTTTCAGGTTCGACAAACAGGGTTGCTAGATGAATCTGGCTTCCCCATTGACTTTGCTTGTCAAAGGGTTGCAAAAGGTGATTCACAGGATTCTGGGACACTGCAACCATCATAAATATGATTCAGTTGCAAGCCTCTGAATTTTGATCACGTGACCATGGAGATGCTACAGTGGTCATGTGTGAAAAATGGACACAAGTCACTTTTTTCAGTGCCGTTGTATCTTTGAACGGTCACTAAACAAACTGTTGTAAATTAAGAATTACCTACACCAGGATACTAACAAACCTTTCTGTTAATGGAATTCAATAATAGGATAGGATAGGGAAGAAAAGGATTTAAGGACATATTTCTAAGAGAATGTGGTAACTCTTAGTACATTTTTGGTAAAGTGTCTTACAAACACTGAATGAATTAGCTCAGTTACAGTTATTAAAATAATGTAGTTCATAATGTGTTCAAACTAGAATGTATTATTTTAATAAAAACTATTTATAATTACAAAATATGATTTGGAGGGGGGGAGAGAAATCACTCCGAACCAAAAAACGGTACATAGAAACAGAATCTTTTCTATATATCCCTTTTGTAAATTGAACTGTGTGCACTGAAGTATGTTATGTCAGTTCTGGGTGAAGCCTGCAGGCTGAATCTATGAATGCATAATACAATTATTTGTGAGAAAGTACATGAACAACTTAGAAATGTTGAATGACAAATTGTATGTCTTTGACAACAGTGGTTTTACATATTCTAGGTATTTGCTCATACCCCATACCCCAGCCCATAAATAGAAATAGTATTACGCCTATAAAGTTTATTATTAAGGCTTCTTTGTATTAAAAGTCCTCAAATATAAGAGCACTGGGGGTTAGTTTAGTGTTCAGGTGAGCCCTGTCTTTTCAGCAGCAGCTGAAAAGCAGATGCCTAAAAGGAGTCAAGTAAGTAGGACAATAGCACAGTAGTTCCTTCTCACTGTTTTTCATCAGTGACAACAGGGATTGGCTTCAGATCCTTAAGCAACAGGTTCGCTGCCCCGTTGCTGGGTGGGCGTGGCCATGGTGGGTGTGGCCTAGTTGGCCGCCTGTACCACGGCCGGGGGGGGGCGCTTTTCGCCCTCCCCAGGCTCGGAGGCTTTCTCCGAGCCTCCGGGAGGATGAAAACTGCTTCCCCCAGAGTCTGGAGGCCTCCGGAGGCTGGAAACAGGCCCATTTCCAGACTTCCGGAACTTCCGGGAGGCCCGTTTTTTGCCCTTCCCAGGCTCCAGAGGCTTTTCTCGAGCCTCCGGAAGGGCGAAAACAGCTTCCCCTGAACCCCAGAGATCCTTGGCTAGAGGATCGCATGAACCCTGCTGAATCCCCAGAAGCCCACCTCTGAATGACAGGAATGCAAAGAAAAACTAATAGCCATTGAAACTTCAATTAGTATGCGTAATTCTCTTTTGAACTTTCTAAGTTAGTGGCCATTACTCTCTCTTCTACAATCTTAAATAAGTGCATTGGGTGAACAAATGTTTTGGTTTTGCTGGACTCAAAACTCCTATCATTCAGTTTCATTCATTCTATTTTTATTAAATATTTAAAATGACCCAATAGCTGAAGGTCTGTGTAATTTACAATAAACTACATTAAACAATGCAATTTGAATAAAAACATATACAATGAAATCAGATAATGAGCAAGATGTAACTCCATTTGAATTACATAGCAGCAAGGTTGTAACTGTGTAACTCCCGTATTATTTTACATGCCAAACAACTACAGGTAGTCCTCGACTTACGACAACAATTGAGCCCAAAATTTCTGTTGTCGAGACATTTGTTAAGTGAGTTTTGCTCCATTTTACAACCTTTCTTGCCACAGTTGTTAAGTCAATCTCAGCAATGGGTAAGTCAACCTGGTTGTTAAATGAATCTGGCTTCTCCATTGACTCTGCTTGTCAGAAAGTTACAAAAAATGATCACATGACAGCAATGGTCATAAGGATGAACCAGATGCCAAGCACCTCTATTTTGATCATGTGACCACGGAGGTGCTACAAAAGTTGTAGCTGTCAAAAACGGGCATAAGTCACTTTTTTCAGTGCCATTGTAAATGAACCATTGTAAGTCAAGGACTACCTGTACACAACATTATTTTTGTAAGAATCAGCTTTTTTAATTGCACAGATTTCTGTATATCTGAGTAACATTCTGTTCTGTACTAAAACTGGGTCTTTTATGATATAAATAGCATTAAAAAAAAGCACTATCCACTAAACACTGCAGACCTTGTCTAATGCCAACCTTAGCTGTTTTAACATTTGGAAAGGAAAACTGGATTTCATAAAAACACCCCCGATTCCCTTCTCCTTCTTTCCGATAGAGAGAGGTTCAAACTGTAAACAGCACTATCCCTGAAAAACAGTGTTTCACATTTCATTATAAATCCAGTTTTCACCCCAAGGTTATTATTGCCAGAAATGGTAAATGAAATTGTTTCACAGCCAAAATCACATCATTTCTTGGAAATTAGAATCCAGCTGATAACGTTGAATGTGTTCCACAGTTGGAAGAAGCAAGATTGGGAACAATTGCTTCCCAAAGCCTATAATTAAATTTATACATTGCATTAGGAGCCGTGGTGGCACAGTGGTTAGCATGCAGTACTGTAGGCTACTTCTGCTGATTGCCGACTGCCAGCAATTCGGCACTCCGAGTCCCACCAGGCTCAAAGCTGACTCGGTCTTCCATTCTTCCAGGGTGGGTAAAATGAGGACCCAGATTTTGTGGGGCAATATGCTGACCCTTAAAGCGCTTAGAGATTGCTATAAAGCACTGTGAAGTGGTATATAAATCTATTGCTATTATGTCATGCTTTACTTAACCATAATTGGTTGGCTAAGCCACAATTGGATTAGTTCACACAATACTCTATACCATTAACCATGCTTTTATTGGACTGATTCACTGAATAAAACTAAATCCAACATTACGGCCTTAGAAAATAATTGCTAGTTAAAATAGACATTGTAGCACATGCCAATGAACTTAAGATTTCCTTTTGAGTAAATGTGTATGGGATTTTACTGCACAAAAGCTAAATTACCAATATGGCAGTTGATTGCTTCATACATACAAATGGGATTTAAAACAAAATACTTTATTGTGGATTGGCTCCAAGTTAGATTTCCATTCACTCTGTTCAATGGATCTGTGTTTTTTCTTTCTTTCCTTGAATCAAGCAGCATTTGATAACAACTAAGTGTAATCGGTGTTCAATGGCGTATGTTTGGGGGAAGGAAGAGAAGGGTAAAGCTTTTACCTGTAACATTTTCAAATAATTTTACTTTTATAAGCATTGTTATGACAGAATGTAACCACTGCCTTAAAAAAAAAATCAGCTGATGGTTGGGAGAAGGTCAAAAGAAGGAAATGCTGTTTATCTACCTCTTCAAACACCCATTTCTCTCTGCCTGTATTTGTAAGACAGACTGAACAAAAAAAGACATTTTGTCTTCTTCTACTCATTCATGTCTGATTCTTGGAGACTACCTGGACAGGTTACTGTAGGTTTTTTGGTAAGAGTTTTTAGAGGAGGTTTGCCATTGCCTCCTTTCTAGGGCTGAAAGAAAGTGACCAGTCCAAGGTCACTGAAGTGGCTTTGTGCCAAAGGCATGACTAGAATGCCTGTTCTTCTACCAAGTAATCCATTTTAGTCAAATATGTTTTCCAAACCCAGCCCATGGTATATATGCATAATGTGAACTCAGTTAATTGCATTAATTGAGTAAACCAGTGTTCAATTAACCAGAGGTAATGATTATAACTTCTGGAGTACCTTTCACTATTCCTAGAATTTCTCACTGGTTCATGTGACTGGACTAGAAAGGAGATTTACCCATACTCATAAGTAGCTTCACAGAGAGACTTCTGGTGCACCTGTTTAGGGATGTGAAAATGTTCCATTATGGAAAACTGTGACCCTTGAATGGGCAATATTAAAGATTGGATTGCACTTCAATTTTTTTGGAATAATTAACTTCAAGCAAAATAGCTTGTTCAAAATCAGTTCTATTTCTGAACACCAGAACAACCCTATTTGAGGGAAATGCCCCATGATTAAATATTAGGCTCATGGCAACACCCATTACCTCCTGTTTATCTTATGGGATTTATTTGTTGCCTCAAAGTTGTTGTATCTGATATTTGACATTGGATATTGGGTGACAGCTAGTTAAGAAATAGGTTCTCTCACTCAACTAAAAGATTAGTTTATGTGGCTAAGGGGGGATAGTCTGCCCATCTCTACTTCTAAAAATATTGGCATCTCATTAGCTTTGATCCCTGGATGGAAATAGCTCAAGTTGCTAGCAATTATTGTTTTCTTTTTTGCAAAATCTCTGCAGTAAGTGGAACAAGCCAAGCACATTTGACTTGTGGTGCAGTGGACGGGAAACACCAGGGAACATAATTCAGAGCAGCAGAAATGAAGTCATCATCTCCCTATTGGGAGAGCCTTTTTGCTTTGGCAAGTAGATGAGATGATATTGCTGTGCATGGCAGATGAGCATTAAGAGAGCCAAAGAATGAGAATAATTATGAAACTTAGTCAAGGTTTTCCTTTCCCCCTCCTTTTTTGGATGGAATTACTATTTCATGTTAGCAGTTTCAACAGTAACACAATTTGTGGGACTGCTTGTAGTTTTAATTTAAAGTGAGCAGTTCTCAATCTAGCAGCTGAGGTCTTTTCAAAATCACAATGAACTTTCCCAGTTGAACCTGTGCAATAGAACTATGCTTCATTGAGCCATGAAGGATTATTTTAATATATATAATCACAGAAACAAGATTACTATATGCACAGAGATGGGAAAAAAAATGATCATCACCCACTATGAAGGAACAGTTGGTAAAACTGACAGAATTTGCTGAGATGGACAAACTGACTTCTTTGATTAAAGACAGGACAATACATTTACTGGTGACTGGAAACTCCTTATGGACTTTTTGTGTAAAAATGAACTTGTGATTTATGGTTTTGATAATTACACAGGATAATTATAGAAAGAAGAGAGTTATGGTGCGACTTTAGAGAAAGAGGTTAAAATATAATTGTACTTAATTGCTGTAAAGAATTATTGGAAGCCACTTTAGATCTTTGTACTTTATATCTTTCTCCTTTTTTAAAAATCTTTTTTTCTTATTGCACTTTTTCTTTTATTTCCCTCTTTCCTTTTCCTTTTATTTATTTTAAAAGGTAAAGGTAAAGGTCCTCCTTGCACATACGTTCTAGCTGCTCCCGACTCTAGGGGGCGGTGCTCATCTCCGTTACAAAGCTGAAGAGCCAGCGCTGTCCGAAGACGTCTCCGTGGTCATGTGGCCAGCATGATTAAATGGCAAAGCCACATGGAACACTGTTACCTTCTCACCAAAGGTTGTCCCTATTTTTCTACTTGCATTTTTTACCTGCTTTCGAACTGGTAGGTTGGCAGAAACTGGGACAAGTAACGGGAGCTCACTTCGTTACAAAGCACTAGGGATTCAAACCACTGAACTGCTGACCTTTCAATATTAATTCTTAATATTGCTGATAAAGCTTTCAATGACAAGGATATATGTATGCATGCATGTATGTATGTATGTATTTCTCTTTAGCCAGGTTCTACCTACGTAAACCAAGATATTATGCAGCCCTAGTTCAGTTAAATCACAATTTACTAGTTTCTGGGCTTTTTTTCTTCTGGCAGCCAGCAGACCCTTTTCTGCCCTTTTTCTGCCCTTTTTCTGCTGGCTGCCAGAAGAAAAAAGCCCAGAGACTAGTGAATTGTGATTTCACTGAACTAGGGCTGCATAATACCTTGGTTTACATAGGTAGAACCTGGCTAAAGAGAAATACACATAAAACCTACGAAAAAGAAACACACACACACACACACACACACACACACACACACACAAAGAGTATTGGCCATAATAGCTCCTAGTTCTCTTTTAAAGACATATAAGTAGTTGATCAACACCACATCTAATTTAGATGGGTTAAATGAACTTTTGGTCCATATTCTGATCTAACAACCCAATAAATTTATAGGTCACTCTAAATGTTTCAATTTGGAATGCATACATATTTGCATTTTATACACATTTGCAGAACTGTTCATTGCTATATTTTCTTATGTATTCATTGATACACAATTGATACATGATTCATTTAAAAATTGACTCTGGTATTTTGATCTCAACATATTGAAAGAAAGAAAAAGCAAAGAAAACAGTTATGACTTACGTAAATAATATTTTGCAACAAAAAGGTAGAAATTCAGATTCAATAGATCTTTTGTGGAAGCTAGAAACCACCTACATTTTAATATACATTAAATTAGAATCTCTAGAATGGCATTCACTGTTTAGCATCAAAAGCAGAATTGTTATAACTCTAAAAAAAACCCACCTCATTCTGAACAGTTACTTTCAAGCATTCAGATGTCTTGAATTTGTCATGTACATGCATTCTTTTTCAGGACTAGGGACAGCTCCATGCAGAATAACCCACACCAAATAACTATCTTTAATACACATAATGTTTGAGCAAAATACTCAATGTTCACAAGGAAATATTAGAGATGAACGAATGAAATTGTATTGGAAACAATTATTTTCAGTACAGTATTCAGTTTGCAAATTTCTAGATCCAACATACATTTAAGTTTCAGGAATATCTCAATGCCCAATCAGGTGAGGCAACCCGGTGATCAATTCTTTGAAATTATAGTACCATATATCTCCTAAAGAGACTGAACAAGAAATCACTAATGGGTTCCCCTAATTCTGGAAATAAGTTGCTATTTTGATGACCTTTATAAAGAAAAAAAACCAGAACATTTGTATTATGTGTGGATATCATGATTCACTTACCACTTATTAAATGCTGCCAAGTACAAAGAACAAACTGCTGCCATTAAATTGCATTCCAGCTTCATGGACTGGTTTTGAAATGAATAAAATCATCATGAATGGAATTTATTGTGAAATAATTTGCTGCATTACATTCAGCAGGCTATTTCACTCACTATTCATGAAGACTTAGGGTCAGATTATTCTTGAGAGCAGCACAGCAAGAAGAATGTTCATACGTAAATGAATTATTGCCTTCCTTCTCATTCTGGAAGTAAAAAAAAGGATTTATACAGCGGAGAAAAAAAATTGGGTGGGGATAGATACGAAAGTACTTGGCAAGTATCTGAAGTTTCACAGAAAGTCAAGACATGTTCTCTCTCATATCAAAGTTCAGAATATGATATACCGTAACAATCTTAAATTAAAGGAAGGTAGATTTGGACTGAATGTCACAGAAAAACAATTCAACAGAAGAACTACTTGTGGGATTGGGTGGTAACACCCCTTGTTTGGTAGTGTTCAAACAAAGGTTGGGGGTGATGGATCTTTCACTGATAGGAGGTATGAACTTGATGGTCCACTGACCCCATTCCACTGCATGATTCTATGTCTATTCCCAAATCATCAGTCTTGGGATTTTTGCAGGATTGGTCATTTTTTAATGAAATAACCATGTGCCAGAATTCCAAGGGCACTTATGCTACATAAATATTTTATAGAAGGAACAGACCCTACATATGGAGCTGGCATACAGAGACAACAAAACATTTCCCTAGCTATTTATCATCCCCTGAATTTCATGCAATATCAGTGCTGTGACAGAGCACAGATGTCAAAACTCTGAAAGGTAAGCCAACAATGACCTCATTGTCCAAGAAAATGAGGTTATTGATGGCAAACCAGTATCATATTACGTTCTGTGTTTTCTCTTAGGGCCAGGTAGAAATGCAATGGAAACAGTAGTTTCTACTCTCCCTCCCCTGCCATCTCCTCAGCCCTAAATGAGAAGGTATAACTATTTCCAAGAGACTCTAATCTTCTGATTTCCAATGACCATCTGGGAAGGCAACAGGCTGATAGATCTAGATGTACTAATAGATATTTCTTAATTGTTTTGCAACAACAATGAAACAGGTTCTTGCCTGGATGTACCCCCAAGATTTTTGCATGACCATAATTCATTTCTGATCTCACTCTACCTTTAAATTTGTGAGTGCGTAAACAGGATCAGGATTTTTTTTTTAAAAAAAATTGAGACACAGTATTTTTTAATCACTACTATATAAAGATACATATAAAAAGTAACTTTGAATGGAGTGTGAATGTTAATTTTTAAAAGGTATTAAAACAAGCAATAAAAACCGTTGGGCCAAATTTGGGACTTGGGTGTTGTCTTGAAACTGCCAACTTCTGCTTAGAATAAGCAATATCCAGTCTTTAGCTTTTATAAAAGGAACAGTAGATAAAAACGATCCTAACACAATAAGAGTTCAAAGTAATTCTGAACTGATGGAAAAGATAGAACACACCGGCCAAAGAGTAAGGATTGCTTGAAGTGTGTAGGTGACCCTGCCCTTCTACCTGGTGTTGCATTGTACCCCAGTGAGAAAATGATCAGATGTTCACTGTGCCTTTCCTCAACTCTATGAAATTCCTGCTGATAATGAACAATGTCCCTACTTTCCTTTCTTGTATGGTTTTTTTTTTTTTTTTGTCTCTAAACCACATTTAGACCAGACTAGCCTTGAAATCTTCAAAGACTTCTTCAGGAAGAAAACTGTGCTTTATAAAGCAGGAAATATGATTAATCTATAGCAATAGCAGCAGCAGTAGCCTGAATATTTAAAGTTTTAAAGCATAAAATCTTTGTTAAAAGGCCAGGGAGAGCTAAAGGAATTTCCAGTGGTGTGTTAAAGACTAAGTGAGCCACTTGGCAGAAGACATTTTCAATTTGGGGAAATGCCTGAAAATAATTGCTGTCGTGGTGGATGCAAATCTTGCATGCATAAATATGGCTACTCCAGCATTAGATGGCATCAAACAACAAAAGGCGATTGTTTAGAAAAATGCTGTATGTATTAATGAGCATTAGATATTCATCGTGGTATCTCCTATACTTGATCATACTGTAGCTAGTTGATTATCAAACACAGTACATAGATAGGGAATGAAGAAAAAGCAGTTCATAAATAATATATCTTGCTGCCCAGAGGAAATCAGCAATAAATAGGACTGTTCCAAGACATTTGTTGCTTGAATGCCTTGGCCATTTTCCTACATACAGGAATCCCAATATAGATCAGCCTGTGGCTGTTCAAATAAACATGGCAAGCCAGCTGGGATGGAATGCAGTGAGGAGAGGGATTCCCAGGAGGGAGGGGGTGCTATCCAGAGGAGTAAAGGGCAATTTAAGTGTGAGAGAAAGAGGGTAAAGACAGCCCCTCCCTAATAGTTCACAGAGTATATTGCAAATGCAGATAATAGAATTCTGTCTGGCAAGATTTTGTCTATAGGTGTAAAGTAATAAATAACTCTGCTTTGGCCACTTAATGACAAGGAAGGACTCACTGGAGAAGAGCCTAATGCTGGGAATGATTGAGGGCAAAAGAAGAAGAGGAAGGCAGAGAATGAGGTGGCTGGATGGAGTCACTGAAGCAGTCGGCGTGAGCTTAAATGGACTCCGAGGGATGGTAGAGGACAGGAAGGCCTGGAGGAAAGTTGTCCATGGGGTCATGATGGGTCGGACACAACTTCGCAACTAACAACAATAAAGACCTCAGCATGGAAGAATTGCTATATGTCATTATTGGTTTTGGGCCTGACACCAGCTTAAGGAGATTGCCCCATGTAGTTCATAGGATATAGCCAGCTCTGATCTGAAATGGTATGTAGGAAGGAACTTGGGGCAAAGAGATACTGCCTAGGGAACAGTCAGATAACAGAGAAATAGTCTGCTGCAGGATAGTGGGCAGAGAAAGAAGCTAAGAAGGGACCTTTCCTAGTTTCTCAGGCTGTAAATGAGACAGCAGGAGATGTGTATGTTCAGACTTGTAAGATTCTATTAATAAAGCCTTACAATAAAATAGAATTATCTCATTTGGTCATGTTTCCTGTCTGGTCTACCTGGGAAGGCTGACATATCCCTCCCATTAATAGTTCCTGCTTCATTCTGCCTAATTGCCTGACCTTATTCTTTATCTCACCTGCAAAGATGGAAAATAGTTAAGAGATATTTGCCAGCCTTCTGTTCAAATTAGATTAATCTGATTTACAGCTCTTTTGAATGGAAGAAAATGAAGAGTGTTTATATCTCAGTCATGCAATGGTTCATCTTCAGATATATTTGGAGTTTATATTAGGAAAAAATAATAATTAGGTCACCTTCTGTTTCTAGGTAGACTTTGTCAATTTCCACTGCTTCCAGTGGCAATGGAATGCAACCTTGACCGGTGAAATGGAAGAAGGGAGAGAAAAGAGAAGTATGCATGGAAATTATTTTGAAGGCAACAAGAGTACTAAGGTATTTTTGTATCTTAGCCTGAACAACAGTGCCCAGACCTGTTCACAGGCAACTTTAGGCAGAAAGGACTTTGAAATCCACATTGAATAAGAAGACACATATAAATGATTCTAAACTAATAGCTTTATTTCTATTAATGAAACCCAGGGAAGACATTTTGGTAAATTCTCAATTATTCACAACTCTCCTCCCCTTATGAAGCCTAAAAAACCAAGAGATTATTGTCTTAAGAGTCTTCCTCAAAAAAGGAAAAAAGAAGATGAGACCTGTTTCAGAATATATGGCATGAGAATGTTCCAGGATCAAGAAGGGATGCAGGGTAACTAAAGAACCAGAGTTTTCTATAAGGCTAAACCCAGTAGTGGGTTTCAATTTCGGCCGCTACTGGTTTGCTCATGGGTGCGCATGCGCACCGCTTCTGCGCATGTGCAGAGACATCCAAGCGGGTGGGCGGAGCCTCCCACCGCCACTACCAGTTTACCCGATCTGGGGTGAACTGGTAGCAACCCACCACTGGCTAAACCGCCATTTTAGATGGGTTTGCTGATTGTTCCTATACTCTGGCTATACTCTGGTAATACACTGAATCCAACTACTTTTCTCTAAAATTTACAGTCCTTCATTTTTCATTTTGCTGTGGCATGTTTCCTAATAAATTTTCAAACAGATATTTCTCTTCTTATTAGCATTTGGGATTGCTTTAATCTTGTAGCTTGCTACAGACAGCCAATGTAAACTGTTTTCTAGCTGCTGGGCTTAAACTGTCTTTGACTTTTCGTCTTTTAATTAATTGAAGTGACATTTTCCTCTTTTTGACCTCAGGCTTAAATCTCTGGTTAAGAGGTGGAAAAGGCTGTGGCAGGAGCAATACCAGTGGCCAGAATTCACCAAAGACCTCAGAAAATGACCCTGAAACCATCCAGTAATAGGGAAAGTAAACAGGAACGAACATTTTTGCAATCCTATATTCCTGTATATCTGTTTCAGTGCATATACATTGGAATATAAATATGAATATATAGATAAAAATCTTACATGATGCCTTTGTCAAATTAGGTTTAGCAACTCCAAAGGAATCAATCTTGGAGATCTCCCTGACAATAAATATGTATATGTGACACTTTGTATACGTGCATTTATTTATGTCTGTCTGTCTGAAGCCTAGCTCCAAAAGAAGATCAAGGGCAGGATAAGAAAATTGATAAAGGTTGAATAAGTATTGATTAAAATTAATTGCTTATAAGATAAATGACCCCCACATAGGAATCTCTTTTTATATAAATCAAGAAATATTTCTCTTCTATAGAAATCAGTTTCACAAAGAGAAATATGTAAGTGTGCATACAACCTGTAGTCTAGCAGAAACTACAGAAAAGGAGGAAAAATATATAGGATGGGAATGAGGGAAAGAAAAAGGTGCGAAGAGAAAGAAGAGAAACTGGATGAAGATACAGAAATGGGGCAATTTAGCAGCAAAGGAATGAAGAAAGATAAGTCCTGATTAAGTTTTCAAAAAGGGTTAAAATTCAGCCATCAAAGCAGGCCCTCTATATAAATGACTAATCTTCAAAAGCTTCCATGATTTTCACCAGCCATTTTTATTTCACACCCTATCTATTTGTCTCATCAAATTTGGGATCACTGGACAACTCCCTAATGCCTAATTATATACAACAATAAATGTTTGCCATATTTACGATCAAGTGAATACGGCAAATATTCTTTGTTTGTGTGTATGTATGTGCCACAACAAACTATCCATGGATCTGCACTTCTTCTTTTTTATTATTATTTTTATTATTTTTAATTTCTTCAAATCCAATTTTAAATCCAGTTGTGAAATTTTCTTTCTTGGGCTTTGGTACTCTAACCTCCTCTTTGTTCTTCTCTCTCCATTAACTTTTCCAAGTGCCAATTAGCTGCTCATTTCCACTCCGAGACACCTTTTAAAGTTGTTAATTTTTTTCTTTTTTACCTGTGAGTTGGCTAATCACTCACCCATTGTCTCCTGCACAAAAAACTTAGTCCGGTTGCCCCAGCTTCAGAGTGGTCATTTTTCAATGGCCACCACTCCCGCCGCCGGTTTGAAGAGCAGCCTCCAACCTTTCAAGGAACTTGCCTGTTCCTCTTGGTCGTCTGAGGCACCTCTCCTTCTTCACCATCCTAAAGGACAGTTCTGGTCTGAAGACCCCCCTGACAGCGGTTTGTCCAGCTGGATTTTCGCAGAGCTTGTTGGAACCCGCTATTTTTCCAGCCGGTCTCACCGCAACACTTTCGGTTTCTCGGATCTGGACTTCTAAGTTTGACAGCCATTTCTCCTTGTCTGAACTGGGGATATATTGAGAAACAGCCAAAAGAATAAAATGGATTGAAGGTTCCAGTCCAAATTGCAATTCAGCCTTTAAACATTTGGGCAAACTTAGACAAATCAGTATGCTCTAATTGGGGGGGGAAGTATTACAAGGTGGCAGCTCAGAAATTGGTGAAAGCTATTAAAACTTCAGGTAGTCAGAAAGTGGTGAACCTCCACAGTAGAAATGAGAATTACAAATCAGCCAGTCTGACATCAATACCTGGAAAGATTCAGGAATGATGCTGTTTTAAGAACCTTGAAAACAATACAGTGATTACTAGAAGTATTTGACAGTAGCTTTTCATGACACTCTGATTAGGAAGCCAGTTATTTATAAGATGCATGGTATGCTTATTATGTGGATCCACAGCTGACTTGGAAACCGTTTGGTGAGAGATCATCAAATAGAACTGAATTATCAAGTGAGATGCAGTATTGTCTGGGATGCTACACATCCTCTTCATGACCTATTTTCCTTGTTACCTTTTGGGAGGAGGCTTTGTGGTATCTGAAGCAGAACAACCAGATTCTGTGTATATGTATGTGTATAGGAATACATATATATGAATGTATGTATATATATAGTATGTGTATATGTGTATGTATGTGTATAGGAATACATATACTTTCTTTTGAGAGCAGGCAACAGAATTTTATTTTTAATGTGGACCAGTGTGTTCACAGTAAAAAAAGAGAATCAAGATTATCTTATCTTATCTTATCTTATCTTATCTTATCTTATCTTATCTTATCTTATCTTATCTTACCTTACCTTACCTTACCTTACCTTACCTTACCTTACCTTACCTTACCTTACCTTATCTTACACCTTACACCTTATCTTAAACTTTACCATATCCATCATTTCATACTTGGCCAAGTATTCTTCAACATTTTCATAATTAATGCCTTTGATGAAGAAATGGAAGAAATGCTTATCAAATCTACAGATGATGCAGAACTGGGAGAAGAGTTAATATTCTAAAAGGCAGAAATAAAGTTTAAACTAATCTTGACAGTTTAGGGACGTGATCTGAAAAATAACACAATGAAATTAATAGAGACAAATTCAAAGTTAATCACTTAGGGGGAAAATCAATTTGAAAGATACAGCAGGGGATGCCAGACTAAGTATATGAGAAAAATATATTGTAATTGAAGTGAATATGTATCACTAGCAGGACATTGTTGCTGAAAAGGCAAATGTAATTTTAGATTGCATAAATTATCTAACTTAGACTGCAGAAAGCCAGATGACCTGTGTGCTAGCAAACTGTTAAAGAGTACTATATTTCTTTGCTGTCAATTAATAGTCATCTAGATTTTTACAACTTAGTTATGATAGAAAAATGAATAAAAGACAACTTTCCATATCAAAGGGTGAGTTTCATTTCATTCTATATTGTTCAATATGTGCTTGAATACTGCCTCTAGTATTAGGCTCTCAATGTTGAGAAAGATTCACAGAAATTAGAACATAGGCTAAGAAGATCAAACATAATAAGCAGGGGATTAGAAACCAAGTTTTACTGAGAAAACTGGCATGATAAACTTTCAGAAAATATGACAAAATGATAATACAATAGACATTTAAAGTGAGTGAAGGGATGTCCCCAAAAGAAGTTAAGGCTTTTTCTCTATGGTACCAGAATGAAGAGGCACAAAATTATGGTTTTAATTGAGAGAAAGGATGATTTCAGTATAATACTAGAAAAAAGTTCCAAGGAATAAGAATAATTTGATGGTGAAATTCATTCCAAGGCAGATGGTGAACTTCATTTACTGAATGCATCAAAGGTCGGACGGTTATCTATTGGGGCTGCTTTAATTTGAATTCCTGCTTTGTGATGGGAGTTGGGTTCATTGGTCTACATGCCCGTTTTCAAACTTAAGTCACAGGAAACACTGATTTTGACCGGTGTAATTTCTTCAGGATCTCAGGAAGACATTTTTTATCTGTACCTGCAGATACTGGAGATTGCAATTTAGACATTCTGCATGTGAAGTGTAATGTTCAGCCATTCCACTTTAGCCACTCTCCTGAGATTGTGCTGAAAGATGATCCACAATGTTGATTTTGCTCACCTGGTTTGAGATTTCCAATGACCCTTTGTGGGGTATATATGTGTCACTTACAAATGAATCCCAAGGCAAATGAATGAAGCAGGAAAAAGTATTGAAATATCAAGACACTCCTTTAATCAGATAAAATTTCATTGCTGAGTTGATCTGGAATCTTTCAAATACTGTGCTAATTTTTATTAACAAGATTCCTGATTTTGCTGAAGACACTTTCTTGAGGGTTATATATTTAAGAGAGGTAAAAGTGAAGGCCAGAGGAAGATAAATGATTGTTCTGATTAGAAACTGCAGGAGGATAGCTGCCAAATTAAATAATGACTAAGGGAATCTAAAGTAGACTGGACACTTAAGGAAGACTTGAATTGTCATATTTTAGCCGCTTGGGCTTCTGTAGCACGTGTTTCAATTCAAATTAAATTTGACAGGCTACAAAACAGTTAGGGGGAGCTTGGATAACTGGTTTAATGGACAAAATTTAGAAAGAGAAGAAGTCTTCCACCTTGACTCTGGGAAGCAGGTTGACGCTTGTTTATTGATGATACCCAATTAGATATCTCTATGCTGACCAAGTGATGTTGTCAAGCTGGTTTTGCAATCTCTGGAAGCTGTAAGGGCTAAGATGGGGAGGATCAGAGACAATTGCAACCCTAACAAGACTAAGTGGCTGATATTTGGAGGATTTCCTAAATCTGTGGCTTTAATAAGCTTGCTTCTGAATGGGATGGCATTTCCCAGACAGAGCTGATGGGTGATTATAGACTATTTCTATTTTCTTGAGTCCTGCTTGAAGAGCACTTATAACTAAAAGATCCGCTTTGTGTACCAACTACCTCTTTTTAGATTAGAAGGCCATATTCACTGTCACTCATTTTTTAGTCGCCTATTGTCATTACTGCAATGGATTTTACATGGGACTGCCTTAAAAACTACTTGGAAAATATAATTTACTGAGATACATGCTCAGGGCTTTGGGAATTCCAATGACCAATGTTGGAAGAAAGATACAACACTGAGTATATCAGATTGGGAATTTAAACTTGGAGATTCTGAAGCAATGGCAAAATTAACAGCAAATGCCCACAACAGAAGTTTAACCAAATTCAAGCAAGAATGTTTTCCATATAGACAGTATATCATGTAGCAAGCCATATATAAACACAATATAGTTTTAAGGGAGTCTAAATATTTATAAACACTGTAAATTGATCAGAATATAAAAAAATGGGTGAAGTTAGAAATTAAATATCTATCTACATTTTGCAAGCAGCTCCCCCCCTCCCCCCTTTTTTAAATTAGTGGTGAAATTCAAATTTTTTAACTATTGGTTCTGTGGCTTGGTGGGCATGGTATGGCTTGGTGGGTGTGACAGGGGAAGGATACTGCAAAATCTCCATTCCCACCTCACTCTGGGGCCAGCCAGAGGTGGTATTTGCCAGTTCTCCAAAGTACTCAAAATTTCTGCTACCGGTTCTCCAGAACTTGTCAGAATCTGCTGGATTTCACCCCTGTTTTAATACTTATAAATAACAAGGAAGGGAAGAATGTAATATTAAGTATTAGTCTCAAAGACTGAAACTTTTCTCATAAAATAACTCAGTGCTTTTTCCCATTTATCACTGCCGTATTTAGCATTAACTGTACAATTTAAGCAACACTATATTCATTACATTTTAGAAATCACATTTAACACTGGTGTACGCTTTTCCTCCTCTTCTTTAAAAGTTTAATTGACCTAATTTATCACAGTGTTAACAATTTCTAGTTGTATAAATACCACCATACCTAGTTATCATTGGTATTCTATAATATATTCTTTGCATTTTATAATGCAATAAAATAATTAATTTGAAAAAAAAAAGATTACTTGGAAAGCTGTAGCTGGTCCAGAATGTAGTAATGAGATACCGGTAGTTATGGGTGTGACTCTATATCTATGTAGAACCTCTACTTCAATAGCTGCACTGACTCTCAGTTTCCCTCCGGGTTCAATTCAAGGTGATGGTTACTGCCTATAAAGCCCAGCATGGCAGAGGACTGTTCTATTTATGGAACCACCTTTCTCCA
The DNA here is from genome assembly GCF_029215685.1 of Pituophis catenifer annectens. Taxonomy (NCBI): domain Eukaryota; kingdom Metazoa; phylum Chordata; class Lepidosauria; order Squamata; family Colubridae; genus Pituophis; species Pituophis catenifer. Next base: position 312,509,051 of record NW_027256881.1, read on the forward strand.
AACACTTCTGCTCCTCCCACAAGAGGTATACTTGGCCTTTTTATTACACAATGTCATCTAATGAGACCCAACAAGCATGCTTCCTCTGCAAAGGCATCCACCATCTGCCTTATGGAATGATATACTCCCTTTAGATTCAGTCCCTGGTAATCTTTAGGGCTTGAAGAGCTGGCTCCTTCTCTATGTAGTCTGTTAGCTGAGCCAATTTTGGTGTTCCTGGCTGTATATTACTGAAATACTCCATGCTAAGCCCAGATTGCCTTCTTCTATTCTAAAGTATGCCCCCAAAGAGCTGTAGAACCCTCGCAATAAAAGTAAGAGGTAAATTTACAGCTTTCAAGAATACTAATGACTATTATAAAGATAAATGGAGAAGTTATCTGAAAAAGGTTCAGTTCACAAAAGGGAAAAGCATTCTAGAATTGGTCATTTTAGAATCAATCATAATTCTTACTTCTTTTAACAGAAGCATAACTATTGAAATTAGAGCTTCACAGTAAGTATAATTTAAATTTTAAAAAAGCCATCAACTAGCTTCACAGTATAATGGCTAAATTCCAGGAACCATTATATTAAGATATTCCTGTTCAATGTTACAAATGTTCTATCCAACTTGCTTCTGGGCACTCAAAAATCTTATGTGAAGTGAACCATTATCTGCAGGGGTCAGACATAGGACTTGAGGCCAGCAAAAAGTTGCCAACCCAATTCAGAAGTCATTACGTAAAGGTAAAAGTTCCCCTGCACATACATGCTAGTTGTTTCTGGCTCTAGGGGGCGGTGCTCATCTCTGTTTCAAAGCTGAAGAGCCAGCGCTGTCCGAAGATGTCACCGTGATCATGTGGCCAGCATGATTCAATGCCGAAGGCGCACAGAATACAGTTACCTTCTCACCAAAGGTGGTCCCTATTTTTCTACTTGCATTTTTTACGTGCTTTCAAACTGCTAGATTGGCTGAAGCTGGGACAAGTAACGGGAGCTCACTCCGTTATGTGGCACCAGGGATTTGAACCACTGAACTAATGACCTTCTGATCAACAAGCTCAGTGTCTTAGCCACTGAGACACCACGTCCCTTTTTCAGAAGTCATTACAGAACCTTTAAAAAAAACTATTTTGATTGTAAGAATAGTTAGACTATATGGCCATGAAACTGATGGTGCAGGTAAACAAATTGGGCTTATTTTCAAAATACTGTCTCCTTTATCAAAGCATTAAGAAAATGACTGGCAAGGGAGATAGGGAATGAAAAAAAAAAGCAATAGCAGAAAGTTATAAAAAAACATTAACTTCATAAAATATCACTCTTTAATTACCTGTCCCAGAGGCTAGGTGAAGATTTTGCGAGCCTGCCCTGGAGTATTCTAGGCTGCCATAGGCAGGTAGGCACCCAGGAATTTCGTACCCTGCAGCATGAATAAAGGATAAACCATGGCTAGGAATTCGTCAAAACAACATCTCTGTGATAACCTAACAAAAATCCTGCAAACAAGCAGCTAATGTATATAAACATATGTATTGAGCTAGTTAAAATTAGGTCCCTGAAAAATATTCAGTGTATGATGGACACGTCAACAAATCTCTTCAAACAACTACCGCTTCATAGGTCAACAAGCAGACAACTGGAAAGAAATTAAACTAAGCATGAAACTGAGAACTAATGGATTATCACCTTCTAACTGAAGATCTTCCCACAAAGTGGATTCTACCATCAATCTAGCTAGTTAATTCTGCTGTCAAACAATGCCTCGGATGTTTTTTCTTATTGTTCATCTGAAACTAGGAGCATTTGCTACAAGCCAAGAGTTCATCAAATAAGTCCTCTTGCTGCATTGGGTTTGCCCAATTTTCTGTGTTGCTTATTTGATCATTGTTGCTATTTTATCAACTTTTAAGGCCACTCAGAGTCATTCTGATTTGAGTGGCCTTGCAAATTGAATGAATTAAAATGAAACTGAATATGTTCTTTGATGTCATGATGCAAACTTTATTCCTTTTATACCTTTGTATCGATTGGCCTTCTGCAGATGCTCATGGCTAAAATTAATTGCACTGCACCTCTAGGTCTGCTCACCAGCCAACCAAGTATTTGTCCTCTTTTATGTGAGTCCACTCCATTTGTCTACATCTGCCTTTCCCAGCTTAGCACTTTCAGAAAGTGTTTGATTAAAATGCCCAAAATCTATAATCTTTTCTACTGTATCTGCAAAACATCAGATTGTAGAAGAGTGGTGTGTATCATACAGTACTGAACACCTCATATGGGTCTTTAATTTTCAGTGCAGAAATGATGACTAAGCAAGTAAGAAACATAACTGTTTGAATCGACTCTTAAAATATGTTGCATGTGAGATTAAAATATATCAATTTGTATGCCTCCTGAAAAGAGTTTGTCATTAAGGTAAAGGTTCCCCTTGCACGTATGTACTAGTTGTTCCCAACTCTAGGGGGCGGTGCTCATTTCCGTTTCAAAGCCAAAGAGCCAGTGCTGTCAGAAGACGTCTCCGTGGTCATGTGGCCGGCATGACTAAATGCCAAAGGCACACGGAACACTGTTATGTTCCCACCAAAGGTGGTCCCTATTTTTCTACTTGCATTTTTACATGCTTTTGAACTGCTAGGTTGGCACAAGTTGGGGCAAGTAACGAGAGCTCACCGCGCTAGGGATTTGAACCGCCCAATTGCCAACCTTTCTGATCGACAAGTTCAGCGTCTTAGTCTTAAAAAGGAAAGGATCATCTTAAAATTGCAACTTGGACATCCTAAAGCTATTATTTTACACCAAGTGTTTATGTTTTCCCCCCCCAAGAGATCAAGTAATTTAATTGGATTCTGTGCATCAATCGGTAAATGTGGGAAAGGAAATGATATCTGGGTTCCTTTTTCCTCCCTTCGCAATTGTAACAATTTGTAAGGAGACCTTCAAGACAGAGACATGAGTGGATCAAGACCACTGCTCCAAAGAAAGGCTGAGGGCATCTTATTTTAAACTGGATCTGGACTTAGATTCTGCATCTCATAAATTGGGCACATCTGGCAGCAGAAGCAGAATGACATGTGAAGCATTGGAAATTTATTGGAGTGAACACAACTGGAACTAAACTTGAAGAAACAAATATACAGACCATGATTAAGACACAGCTAAAGCAGATTGAGTGCCTGACCAAAGGACAACAGGTAAGCAGGCTAAGCAACAGGAACTGCCACGGAATAAGGCACAGCTGTGCAGCACTAGTTTTCAGTCATTTTAATTTTAACTACCTATTTTGTGGAATTTCTTGTATTTCTGCTAAAATAAGCAGATGGCTTTTTAAAAAAAGAATATCTAGCACTCATGATGTTCCTTGGTTTGGGGAATGAAATGTCTGCAAGAAAACAACCAAGCTCAGAGAGCATCAAGGACCCCTCAAAAGAATATCTGCACAGAATAGGAAAATAGAGCCCAATATTTTTTAATGATTAATGTATCCTATTTCTTTTTATGTTTGACTTTTATATTCATGGCTCTGCAGCCCTTCCCCCACCCCCAATATTGTGCATGATGCATAAAACAAATACCCTTCTATTACCACATGCCAGAATAAACCTGCCAGCACTGTCTTACAACAGAGGTAAAAACCACTGGAATATTTCCCAGGCACAATAGGTCTGTATAATTACAAACCACACTACCAATGTTTACTGAAATAAAGTGACATTTCCTCATGTTCATAACTAAGTAAGGCCTTGCTATGATGGCCTATAATCAGGTACGGGGTTGGCTTAAGACATTTTGTTGTCGGAAGTCAAAATCAAGATAGTGTCTTCCCTTAATTCCATTTACAAATTAAACTGAAAGTTGAACCTCAGTAAGAATGTAAATTTAGTTCTGGCAATGGAAGAAACAGGTTATGTGACTTTGGATAGCTTCTTAAACCTCACTGCTGCTGCCATCTTGTAGCATCTGCTGCCCAAGATTCATGATGTGAAATGGTAGGGCTAGAACTGGTTCCTGCCTTACTTCAGGCTCTACTGGCAAGTAAAGGATTCTACTTTCAGACCAAAATAGAAGGATATTCCCATACAGGGAAAGGAAATCCATTACAATGTGAATAGGAATGGGCATTCTTTAATTAATTAATACACAGGTAAGCAGAACTGAACAAATGTTTTTAAATAGAATATTAGTTAGTTAGTTAGTTAACTTTATTGTCATTGCACCTCGTACAATGAAATTAAATGCCATCTTCAGCGTACATCATACATAAGAAAACTATAAAAATAAAACAAAAACACACATCCTTCACTTTCTATACAATTGAATTAAAAACCCCTGATACTGCATTAATATTACACTATACAGTAGAATTCAATATAGTTACTGCTCTGGGATAGAAGCTGTTTTTCAGCCTATTGGTCCTTGTTTTTATTGTCCTATACCATCTGCCAGATGGTTATAGTTCAAAAAAAAGGGGTACCCAGGATGAAATGGATCTTTAAGAATGTTTTGAACTTTCTTAAGGCAGCGGGAGCTGTAAAGCTCTTCCAAGGAGGGGAGAGGGCAACCAATGATCTTCTAGGCAATGATGTTAACCCTCTGAAGCGCTGTCCTGTCTGCCAATGTGCAATTAGCAAACCATATATAAGTGCAGTAAGTTAAAATACTCTCTATAGTGCAGCGGTAGAAGGTCACCAGCAATTTTTCATTCAGTTGTTGTTTCATGAGAAGTCTCAGGTAATATAATCTCTGCTGGGTCCTTCTGACCACTGCTGCAATGTGAGCACCCCAGATCAGGTCCTCTTTTATGATAACACCCAAAAACATAAAATGAACGTTGGCTCACCTGAACGTTCCTTTTCGGGGTGATGCGAAGCAATTCTTCATTGGGATATGCCTTTCTAGTTAATTAGTTTTTACTCTCTGTTTTGTAAATAGTGTACATAGTTAGTATCCACCGTGTCCTGATCTTTTCAAGGACGTCATTAGATATTAGATTTTTTAATTGTTTAATGGGTTTTAGTCGTAAGGTTCTTAATTTTTGGCCAAAGGGTATAATTCTTTTAAATTTTTAAATTTTGTATTGGATGTTTTTTACTTGGCTGTGCACCGCCCTGAGTCCACTAGGAGAAGGGCGGTATACAAATTTAAATAAAATAAAAATAAAATAAAATAAAATAAAAGACAGTGGGACTCGCCAGGTGTTTTGTCTGCTCCTAGTGGCCACGATAAAAAGCTGTATTGTGCTGACCCGGCTCTAGAGGACCTTCTAAAAACACTAACTATGTACACTATTTACAAAACAGAGAGTAAAAACTAATTAACTAGAAAGGCATATCCCAATGAAGAATTGCGCAGCATCGCCATGGAAAACTGGCCACTTGCTCCACTTGGTCTCCATTGATAACCAAGGGCTGGATGTCTATTCCTTCTGTAGTCCACTATAAGCGCCTTGGTCTTATTGGTGTTAAGGACCAAGTTATTGTCTCCACACCACAAAAGCAACCAGTCCACCTCATCTCAATAGGCAGACTCATCCCCCACCCCCACCCCCGGAGATGAGTCCCACCACTTATACATTTCTTTATGATGACTTGAGTGCCTTGTTAAACAGGTTACACAGGTGCTGTCCATGATGAACATTACAAAGCAGGGTCCCCAACCCCCGGGCCGCAGCCCTCTACCAGGCCATCGCTAGTTCCAGAAGTGGGCTGTGGGAGCAGTAGGCCGGTGTGTACATGCCTGCATCTCTACTCATGAGGGCTGGCACACACACAGCTCTACTCACACAAGTGGTGGGCTGGTGCATCTTGATTTACACAAGCCAGTGCACACACGCACCAGCCCACCGCTTGCATTCCCCCCCACCAAGTCATAAAGGTTGGGAACCACTGTTATAAAGGATTATTCTGTAAGTGCATATCCACTCAGTCATTCTATTTCTCATGTTTTTGCATCTTCAAATAATGGACATCATCAGAGAACATCTAATAGCCACTAAACAGAGGATTGTGCCATGTGCAATTAAACTGAACTCATTTTTCAACAACTGCTATTTTGGGGTTTTCCATCTCTCAACATGGAGACCCAGACAGAGAAAACTAGGCTGAAGAGACCATGTTTGAACAGCAGGATTTAATTTTTATTCCATACCTAACCCTATTATTTCCCTACCATCTATAATATATCAAATAGTCTTTGTTATGCTAACAGACCAGCACAAGACATAAGGAAATAATACTATTCTTTACATATAACTTGATTCTCTTTTAAGTAGATTCTTTTATTTCTATGCTACACTATCAGTACACTATAGAATAAAAATCTGCTAGTCTGTAAGCAATCCCTGCTTCTTAACTGCATGTCATACATTCATATTTTGCCCTTTTTTTTGCATTTGGATGTATTGAAAGGTTTCAAAATTGTTGCCTGAAGTATTGCAGAGAATTAAGATACCCACGTTTTGCCCACTGACTTCAATGAGAAAAATTAACTTGATTCTTTGAGGGCATGGGAATGACTTAAGACACCTAAATTGGCCCTTATGCCTAACCCACATCTCCTAATACAGAGATAAAAGCTATACAAATCATTGAAAAAATGCCAGCTGTGCAATAAATGTGAGGAGAATCAGAATCAGCAATAATAATAATAATAATAATAATAATAATAATAATAATAATAATAATAATAATAATAATAATAATAATAATTTTATTTATATACCGCCCTCCTCCTGAAGGACTCAGGGCGGTGTACAGCCAAAATTAAAACATAAATATACAATATCATAGTTAAAATTAATTAAAATCATTAAATAGTTTTGGCCGAATTTTAAAACCCAAAGTTAAAACCCAATTTAAAATCATTCAATTAGACAGCCCCGCCTGTGGGAGCAGTAGGGTCTTGAGGGCACAGCGAAAGACCCGGAGATCAGAGATGTTACAAATATCCGGGGGCAATTCATTCCAAAGGGCAGGGGCTCCGACAGAGAAGGCTCTCCTCCTGGGTGTCGCCAGCCGGCATAACTTGGCTGACGGCACCCTGAGGAGTCCCTTTCTGTGGGAGCAAACTGGTCGGTGGGAGGCTGTTGGTGGCAGAAGGCGGTCCCGTAGATATCCTGGTCCTATGCCATGGAGCGCTTTAAAGGTGGTAACCAACACCTTGAATTGCACTCGGAAGACCACTGGGAGCCAGTGCAGCTCACGCAGGAGAGGTGTTACATGGGCGTAACGAGGTGCGCCCATAACCACCCACACGGCCGCATTCAGCAAGAGGGCTGATGGACCATTATGATTAAACCTTGCCCCTTTTCTAAATGGGTGTGACATCAACACATGCACAAAAAGGTTAGGGCAGCATCCCCAACCTTTCTGGCTTGGAGGGGGGGAGAAGGAATTGTTTTATTTGAATGGCAGGCCCGCAAACTTGCATACGCAGCTCAGAGGTGGGTTTCAGCAGGTTCTGACCAGTTCTGGAGAACCGATAAAGGAAATTTTGAGTAGTTCAGAGAACCAGTAGTAAAAATTCTGACCGGCCCCACTCCCATCTATTCTCTGCCTCCCAAGTCCCAGCTGATCGGGAGGAAATGGGGATTTTGCAGTAACCTTCCCCTGGAGTGGGGAGGGAATGGAGATTTTACAGTATCCTTCCCCTGGATTGGTGAGGGAATGGAGATTTTACAGTATCCTTCCCCTGCCACGCCCAGCAAGTCACACCCACCAAGCCATGCCACCGCTCACACTAATTGACCTTCATGGTCAAGCACAAGTGTCCACTGCTTGTGCAAGTGGAGCTGAGCATGCACCCCTCACACTTGCACAGCCGGGTTCTGAATGGGCCACAGCCCGTTGGTGAGCCAGGGCCTGGGAATTGGGGACCCTGGGGTTAGGGTTTGCTTCACAACAGGCTGACTACCAACTTGTCAATTTTGGTACATACCCACATGTGATACTACTGTTGAGGATTTTCCTGTGACATACTTACTTTCTTACTCTTGACATAATAAATTAAAAATATGCATCATATCCTGCTCTCAGACTCAATGAAATTTTTTAAAGTCTTCAAAATCCACAATTAAATGCATAGCATAATTTTAAGCCCTGATTTTGATTGATAGCTAATATTTTCCTGCGTTCCTTCTTCATATGCTTTTGACATACATTGCTAGCAAGACTCACATAACTTCTCCTAAGACCTAAGTGAAGAAAAAAAATGTTTAAAAAATCTCCCCAAAGGGATTTAATAACTTCCTGTCAGAGATAATCAGTGTTCACTGTGGCTACATTAATCCAATTCAGAAATGTAAGGTTGAGAGATAATGAGCAATTATATGACTTATTTATTTGCCTCATATATTAGAAATATGAAAATGAAGCTAGTGACATTCCAAAATTACAGTGAAAACCTTTTTATCTTTGATAAAAGGAGGAAAGATTCTGACACATTCCAGTATTAATTCTTATCTGATGAAAGTGTGTTCATTGAAAAACCAACAGGAAATATAGCTATACTTTGATGAGCCCATTTTTTGCCTTTGTAAACACAGACATCGATTCAATATATGCATCTATTCTTTTTAAAAAGACTATTTTTATTACTTTGTCTGATGTCTTTCCTGCCAGGAACAACAAAAAATGGTTTATTTCTATAGATAGCTCTGCCAACTGCTGAATATTCTATATTAAAGAAAAGAAATAAGGAAGCTTTTTATTGTGCTGTGGTTGATAATATAATTGATTTTGCTTTTTATCTTCCTATTTCATTACTGACTCTCTATAATTTTTTAATATATACTGTGGTGTAGATTAGAATTTTCCCAGTGCTTGGTAAAAGTAAAGGAAGTTGAGAGCTGCATGAACCTTTGGCAGTCCCTCAGTTATGATAAAGATACAGATCAGGCCTTAGGCCATAACAGTCCTCCCCCCCCCACTTTATTTGGCTAGAAAGGCTGTGAGAAATTGCAGGACCACTGGCTTCTATCCGGGCTGAAAGGACTTCAGTTACCGGTCTCTATACCTTACAAAGTCAAAAGTTTATAACCTGAACAGGCCTGGGAAGAGGTTGGAACCTAACAATAACAAGTTGGAGCTAGGATGTGAAAGTCCAAGAATATGGAGTGAGGGCAAATATGGGGAGGCAGGAGGGTTTCAGATTGGACTGAACTTCTGGAGAGGATTTATTGTTTTTGTCAGCTAGTGTTACCAGCCCATCTTCAGGGCCCCGCTGGCCAAATGCTTTGGCCAGGAATAGATGAAATTCTATTTGCCTATGGGGATTTTCAGTCATCCAGGTCTTGGTTGTCCCAAAGGTACTTTTTCAAAAGGCAACTGGACTTTTTTGTTTTCCCTTGAAGACATTTTGCTTCTCATCCGAGAAGCTCCTTCAGTTCTGACTGAATGGTGGGGAACAGAAGTATTTATATTCCTTGCAGTCATCTGGTTGTTAGCATTCTCTCTGAGAGTCGTTGAGGTCACCTGGGGGATTATCTGTGCCATTAGGGTCATCTAAATCAGAGTGCAAATGGGTGTGGAACTTTTGTGGAACTGCTGAAAGAACTGTGTTCAGGTGACCCTGTGGGGTCTTTTGCCTCCGTGTCCTAAATTACTTCAACAACAAGGTGTAATAGTTAGGGCAACAACCTAGAAACAAGGAGACACTAAGTTTTAGTCCCACTTTAGGCCCCTAGCTAGATTGGTGACCTTGAGCCAGTCACTTGCTCTCATCCCTAACAAGTACAATAGGCAATGGCAAACCTCTTCTGAAATCTTGCAAAGAAAACAACAGGGTCTTGTCCAGGCAGTCACCAAAAGTCAACACTGACTTGAAGGCACACACACAAAATAATAAAAACAAATTAACAACAATCTTCCTGCAGTTCTGGAAGATGAGAAGAAATTGAAGCAATCTAAGGCATCATTAAACATGCTTTAATCTCACTCAAAAATGCTAATTCATCTAATGTTTTATTAGTTTAAAATATTATTTTCACAGATTCAAACAGAGATGAAAATATTCATCAGCATAAAAAAAGCTTCTAATTATGACAACCAAGTTTTATTACTTATACTAATAAGAATTATAACAGTGAGCACATCAACAATTAATTAATATTTGAATCTTGCTTTCACTGTTCAAAAGCTTTCACATGTATAATCTTGTAAGAAAATCAGTAATCCTTTATCCCATAATGAAGCTGGCAATAGGTGGTGGGAGAGACACTGAGACATAGCAGCTTGCTAATGAGAATGCATGGAATACTTTGTCAAAAGGGTTGTTAAAATCAAGATACATTAGATCTATAATTCTCCCATAATTTAATAAAGTAGCTAATTCAATTAAAAAAATGAGATAAATTTAGGTGGCAAGCTTGATTTTTACAAATCCATCCTGATGCCTGATAGATGAATGTACTGTTTTCAAGGTGCTTACAAACAGATTGTTTTTCAATCTATTCTAGAATCTTCCTGGGTATTAATGAGAGGTTAATCAGATTTGTAGCTCCATGAATCCTTCTTTCTTTTGTTTTGTTTTTGGAGATGAGACATAGGACAAAATGTCTCATCTCCGAAAATAAAAATGTCTCATCTCCAGTCACCTGACTTTCATTCATTCTCCAGGGTTTCTAGAAGATGAAGGATTGAGATTTGGCCAATCCATCAATAAGATCTTTCAGTACCCTATGAGGCATTATCTGGCCCTGGAGATTTAAACTTATTTAATTTCAATAAGTATTCCTTAACAATATATTGAATAATAAGCTTGGGATAAGGAGAGCAGTGGCTCACATAGTTAGGAGGCTGGATTAGCCTGCATTCAAAGCCCAGTGCCATGGTATGTCGGGATGAGCTCCCATCATTTGCTTCAGCTCCTGCTCATCTAGCAGTTCAAAAGCATGCAAACTTGAGTAGATAAATAGGTACCATTTTGGTGGCCTAATTAACAGGGTCATGAAAAGAGCCCCCAACTGGGTGTACTCTGGGCAATGGTGATGTCACCAGCTAATCCGTTCACCATCGAAGCACCTCAGATATGGACTGGAAAAATGCAGATGAACCACAGGTGGCAGTACACAGAGGTATGAAAATAATATACCGTAGATATTTTGAATTTTGTTAACCTCAGTGCTTCCGGCCTGGAAATAGCAGCAGCTCAAGATAGTGTCCTAGTCCCACCTGGTCCTCACAATTGCTCAGAAGTTTTAATGAAGACTCAGTCAATTAGGTACATCTATTTCTTTTCTGCCTTTTATTTTGAACATATCTGAAAAATATCTTTTCATTCACTACTCCCAATTTATTCTAAACTTTATGTCTTCTGACATCATCTTTACAGTTATGGGCTACCTTATGTACTCTTCCTTGATCTTTTTGTTTTCTATTTGCAGCCTTCATTATTTTTAGTGTGCAATTTGTACAATCACATTGGACTCTTTTAGCTGTCTTTACTTTACTCGCTGGAATTCTTTATGACTGTACTTTTAGTATCTCCCAACATCATAATCTCCTTTTCCTAACTGCTTCTCCCACCATGGAGGTTTATTTATCATTACTCTATGTTTCAAACCACTTATAGCTAATTTGATCCTACGTACCAAACATAGGAAAATGAGCATTTGCCTGTTGGAGAGTCAGGGTTACACAATGTTCAAGCAATTAAGATCTCTGGTGTTAAAGAGTTTTTGAAATACACTAGTTGTAAAAAATCTCTAAAATAATTTAGGGCTCCAATAGAAAAAAAATATTAGTATCTCAGGGTTGATGATGTTATGTAATTTGGTAATGAAATGTCTGCAAGAAAACAACCAAGCTCAGACAGCACCAAAGACCTCACAATATTAGAGCTATCAGATATGGACTGCAAAAATACAGAGGAACCACAGGTATCAGCACAGAGATATAAAAATAATAATTTACAGTACACATTTCAAATTTTGTTGCTCAAATTGACTAGCCTAATAAATAGCTAATATGAAATCCCTTTGTCTTCCTAAAACAGGCTAAATTTCTTGTTGATGGATTTTATAATAAAGCAAGTGCAGTGCTTAGGTATTGTTATAGCTCAGCCTACATAACTTGATATATTCCAAATATATTGTTCTTCTACATGCGTATCATATATCATCACATTTCAACAGACATCAGTAATACTTTAAAGGCATTCAACACTCTCTTTTCTATGTCAGATGCTTAACTTTAAATGTTAATAGATAACTTGTTCTACAATATCCTCCCCCAAACACGAGTTGAAATTATGTGCAGTGATTACACTGCATATACTAATATAATGCTAATTATTCCTTTTGCAATTACTGTACCTGCGACATTTTCTGGAATGCAGGTAGATAACAATACAAAGTTGATGGTTCAGATCCAATATTTAGGAGCTGCCAAATTGTTCCTGGGGAATAACTGTAGTATGGGCATGGATTGCCTACTCTTCTCTAGATAATATATTGCAAGAGAAAAAAATTGAACTGGTTATATCAAGGACATTCTGATTGATTGTGCCCAACAATTGAAGACCCAAGCAAATAAATTAATACAATGATCCCAAATGGAAAGATTATTTGGTCAGAACAGGGGTGTCAAACTCACGTTGTCATGGCATCATCACGTGACATATCGTGACTTTTTCCCCTTTCGCTAAACTGGGCATGGGCATGGCCAGTGCGTGACGTATCTGGCCCATGGGCCGCGAGTTTGACATCCCTGGGTCAGAAAATAGCATTGTCTTATTCTTGATAGCAATAATGGCTTATGAGGAAATTAAATGGAATACATCAATATATCAAAACACATTTTGCAGATAAATCTGGTGAAGGTTTTAGAATTTAAATATTACTAAGCAATGTTCAGAGTTATTGTTTTAATTTCTAAAAATATAGAAGAGCTTTAAAAATGTACCAGGTGTGAGCAATCACTGTATAATTATTCCATTCTGAGATACTTGAATTACCTTTACTCTCGTTCTTTAAACTATTGTCAAACATGTCTCTGTTTCACAATTTTTTTTAAAAAAAAATCTGTATATCCAGATGAGACTTCATGCCACCTGGGTGGCTCTCATCATGTGTTCATTGATTCTTTCTTTTCAAGCTTATAGAAAGCTCTGCAGTAAGAGGGAAAGTCTCAATGCATTTAAAATTTGGTGGGCAGGGAAGCTTTAGTCTGTATTTTTTTTTAAAAAAACTTAAAATGACTGCCTTAATGTGAAACTCACATCTAAATGTATGTAACTGTCACACAAGGATGGGCCAGCTTTTCTCATGTGTTAGGAAGCTCTTTGAAAGATGGGAACAATTAAAAACTGGTTCACTGCAATCTGAAGAAAAGTTGACAGTTCTGAAGGTTAGGATTGCATGAGAAGGAAACAATGGCTTATCCATTTACTGACGGCAAGATATTTCAAACTGGCTTCTAAATGGGCTATTAGGGAGCTGAGATCACCTTATTTGGCATGATGGATTATCTTTGCATAGGGTTCAATACAAGGAACGTATTGAACCTTTTTGAACGTATTCTTCCTTTTTGGCCCTTCAGCAACTTTTTATATCAAGTGTGCTCTCCTTCTGGACTATGTGAATGATGCAGTTATTCCTATGTCAGATTGATATCGGAAGGTGCCAGCTGGAGACAGCTGCTCCTGGAATTGGGAGCTATTACATAGTGTTATATAGTATCCCTTAGGCTCCATTCTATCTCCTAGTTTTCAATATCTAAATGAAATGCTGGGGGATATTGCTGGGAAATTTAAAGCTATATATGCTATCAATAGACTGATGACTTCCAAATCTATAATATCTGCAAGCAATGGCGTGCCTGCCTGCAGTTGGTAATGAATAAATTAAACCTGAATTGAGGCGAGATAGATATGCCTCATCATGTTCAGGTTACAATTCCAGAGAATTTACAGTATCCTTCCCCTGGAGTGGGGAGGGAATGGAGATTTTACAGTATCATTCCTCTGCCACACCCACCAAGCCAAGCCCACCAAGCCACGCCCACAGAACCGGTAATAAAAAAAAATGAATCCCACCACTAATGTGTATGTATACACTTAACAGGTTAATTAACAAAGTTAAACTTCAGTGGCGTGTGTGTGTGTGTGTGTGTGTGTGTGTGTGTGTGTCTGTCTGTCTGTCTGTCTGTCTGTCTGTCTGTCTACTACAGCTCATTTCCTCAGGTTACTCAAAAAAGGTGCTACCATGCTCTTCATATTTGTCTACCATAAAGTAACAGGGCTGTCCTCCAACAATGTTTGTTATTTCTAAGAAAGTATAATCTCATTCAGAATAAGGAAATTTATCAATCTCCATTCCCTCCCCACTCCAGGGGAAGGTTACTGCAAAATCCCCATTTCCTCCCGATTAGCTGGGACTTCGGGAGGCAGAGAATAGATGCGGGCGGGGCCAGTCAGAATTTTTACTACCAGTTCTCCGATCTACTCAAAATTTCCGCTACCAGTTCTCCAGAATTGGTCAGAACCTGCTGAAACCCACCTCTGATACACTTGTGTGTGTGTTTGTGTGGTGTGTATTAGATGAATCACAGGTCAACTGGTTACATATAAATACAGAAGCTTATAAATCTTAGACCTATTCACAAGAGGAGAAAGCTATTATTGTCGTAACATATTTGTCAGGCATCAAGCTAAAAAACAGGAAACTATGAGTTCTTGTCAGCCTAGAAGTCAGCTGGATAACAATAGCCAATTATTTTCTCTCAGCCCTAAAAAGGAAGGAATGTCAAACCACTTCTGAAAAACCTGGCCAAGAAAATTGCAGGGACTTGCTCAGGTAGTCTCTGGGAATTGGACAACATTGAACAGAAGAAAAAAAAATAAGTGGAAGGAGGGGAGTAAATCTACTTTCTCCATGCACATTAATTTATTTATAGCATGCACAATTAGAGCTTTTTTATAATGGGTAATTGCTAAGGGCAAAGAAATATAGACAAAATTGGTCTATTCCTTGCATGAAAGAAATTTGCTCTTGTAAATTTCTTTGTTTTCAGATGGCTTCTACACCTAATATCACAACCCACCAATATAATACACCTTCTTCAGGATATTCCTCTGACTCTTTAGAATGGACTCCGGTATAGTGCAAAGATTTTGGGTTGGGGTTGGGGGAAGAGTATGCGATGGATGAAAAGGAACTTTGCCTAATTTTTATTTCTATTAGAATGGTTGCTTATATTACATCCACCAAAAAAAAAGACAAAAGAAATTACTAATCTCTATAATATTTGCACGTTATGGAAGAATTCCAATTTGGAAATAATTACCATAATAGAAATTCCATGCAGCTCACTAGAGTGAGGAAAATTGGGACTTGGGTGGTCACATGGCTGCTGTTTTATAACTGCTAACGACCATCTGGCAACCCTGAGGTTTCTCTTCTCCATTTTTACAATTTTGTATAGAAAACATCCAGACCTCAGACACCTTCAAAGAGAGAACTATCCTCTAAAGTAGGAATCACATTGCATTCTTTTATTTATTTATTGGTTCGATTTATATGCCGCCCTTCTCTGGAGACTCAGGGCGGCTTACAATGCGTTAAGCAATAGCCTTCATACTTTTGTATATACCTGCTTGGTAGGGCTTTCGGGCCCCCCAAGCGGTGTTCTTTTTTATTCAAAGTCATCTTACTGCCCCCACAATCTGGGTCCTCATTTTACCTACCTCGAAAGGATGGAAGGCTGAGTCAACCTTGAGCCTGGTGAGATTTGAACTTGCAGTAATTGCAGGCAGCTGGTGTTACTTAACAGCACTTTAGTCTGCTGCGCCACCAAGGCTCTTGATATGATCGTCAATCACTGCCCAAACCATCTTGACAAACAAAATGGAGAATAAAATTTTAAAAAATGGTAACAAAAAGTAGTTTTCCTTTACCTTTTAATATTGGTTTATGGTTCTTTCTGACATGTATTTTTAAAAAGGCAGCAAATGTGCTGCAAAATTCTTCCTAGGTTGGTATCAGGTTGCTTTCTGTAGTTTAGCATATGTTTTCCTCTCAGAGAGCTTGATGGAAATGGAAGATGTAAACCCATAGGATTCAGAACAGGCTGATGCCTTGTTCTGATTGTGTAAACAATGAGCAGATGACTTTACTTCTTTGGTGAAAAAATATGCAGTGAAGTTGCCTATCCCCTGTTCATTCAGATCTGACAAATTAAATGGATGACCATTCAATTCCTAAATATACAAAGCATTGCAGAGTGATGCTGATAGATGTAGAACAAGACTGTCCTGAAACAAAAGGCTTCAGTGTGGAATTCTCATTCTTCCAGCCCTGACATTCCACTAACACTCTCATTCTATTGGCCCTTTCTCAGCCACTTTTGATTCTCTAAATAGGCACATGCTGGAAATGCAGAAAAAATTATTCCTGCTATCTATAAATAGTCCTGGGAAAACTCCAATGGGAACTACTTCCAGTCAATATGGCCAATACTCAGTGGATACACACACACACATGCCTATCTGTCTGTCTGTCTGTCTGTCTGTCTGTGTACATACATACACACACACATATACTGTATACAGACACACACACATTTAAAGTTTCTGAAATCAGAAGCAGAAAATACCTTGTTACATAGGGCAGAAGCATGAAATTAATGTAAACAGTTCTAATTGGAGGGCTTGGACTAGAAGAGCATCAAGGTCCCTTCCAACTTTATTTTGCTAATTCTTTCTACCTTTTAAATGGGAAGAATCATTAAGAAGAGTGCATCAACCAAATAAAATTAAAACATCAATAAAATGTAGGATATCAGAGGAGACGTTTCCTTCTGTGCTTTAGTGAAGTACCCAGCAGTTCCTGTTTTTTTTGAACAAAAAGCAACTCAATGCACAAAAGGCCAAAGGTGATTTCCTTTGTCCAGTATCTCCACTGCATAGACTTTATCTATGTTGAATTTAGTGCTGAAATTTCACCAGGCTCAAATTATCATATTTTTGGATGTATTCTGGCTCTCTCAATAAGTATATACTGCTGGGAAGGTGGAACAAAAGAGAACAGAAGAATCAGCATCAAGGTGGATTGGTTTAATTGCAATGGCAATGTTGGAAGGTCTGAAGGGCCAGGCTGCAGATAGAGCATTCCCCAGGGAAGATTTATCTGTGTGACCTCTAAGAGCAGACACTCACTTGATGGCACAAAATCCACCCATCTATCCCTTGGCAAATTAATCCAGATTGTATGAATATACTGTGGAAAAGTTAGCACCTCTTCAATGAGTAAGAATGAAACTAAAAGGTTTATCAGGGAGAAGGAAAAAGAGAAAGGAACAAATGCATAGGCTTTTATTAAATGTAGCTCCAACAGCATCCACACCTAACTAAGTAAGATCATTGTGAAACATCATCAACAATCTTTTGTTAGCAGACCATGATAAAGCTACATGCTGATGCTAATCCAAGGTTGTATGGTGTTCAGCTGATAGCTCTTAGCTTTTTCATTGTTTCCCAATAGCTGGCAGAAATATGTAGCACTTGAGGGAAATTGTCCTCTGCTTCTGACAAGACAGATGTAATATCTATGCTCCTCTAACGTGCCCCTTAAGTATATTAGAAACATGTAAAAGCTAAAGAAACTAAATGATCCAAGCTCAAATACCTATTCCAGAGAATAGGCTATGAATGCAGATGAATAATAGAAACTGTATCATTTGCCATAGGACTAGGCTGATTCAACACAAAACTGTATTACAAAAATACAACTTTGGTTTCTGTTAACAGGACTGCGTAGAACTGATACCCATTTCTTTAAAATTGAAGGGATATATTTAGGAGATAACTCAGACAGGGTTAAACATCTTGGTAAACTCCAGGTAATCTGATAATCACTGCTCTGAACTGGACCATACTGGCCAGAGCAGAAGAAACTTGAAGTCCAAATCATTAAAAATGTACTAGGTTACTTCTCCTTGATATTAGGGAATTGAAAGAGATTTTTGTGGCTGCCCATGATATAGAGTTTGTATTCATACAAATTCTAAGTATGACCACATTAGCTAAAGACTTGGCAACTGTATTTGCATAAGGTATTACAGTTTGGTTAGTATTAATGTAGCAATGTATTTGATGCTTAGCTGTCATTAAAAAAAAACCCTTCCTCCTTTGATTAATTTGTGGTTCAAAGTATTGTGTGAACCCAGAAAATATTTTCATTTGGTCATCAGATTAATCATGTTGGGCAAGTGTAAGCATAGCCTTTTAGGGACAATATTCTTTTAACAATATAGTAAGCGCACTACTATATTAGTAGAAGTGGAACATTAGCAGAATTCCTAATGTTCTACTTCTACCTATTTTAGTTCATGCCAGATTACTAGTTCAGCTCTAAGATGGTGCAAGCACAGTTGTAATTCTGCTTGTATTCTGGTTGCCACAGCTCAAAAAGTATATAATGACTTGCAGGAAGCATATAAGAGGAGGAATCACAACTCAAGACGGTGAACATACCTAAAACTCCTTCCTTACTCCTATTTTCCTCACAACAACCTTGCAAGGTATATTGGGCTGAGAGAGAGTGACTGGCGCAAAATCACCCAATTGGCTTTTGTGCCTAGGGTGGGACTAGAACTCACAGTCCCCTGGTTTCTACCCTCGTGCTTTAGTCATTAAAATCTTGAACTCCTTAATATTTCACACATTGCAAGGTCCCCCAATCTCCCAAATTTGAATTCAAAATGGATCACCTCTCTGGTGACATCAGGTCATTAGATTTGTCCTTTGGCACATGTTGCCCATGGAACTAAGGACAAATATATCCTCTTCCCCCAAAAGCTTTCTCATCTTCTGTCCCTCTTCTAATAGAGAAACTAGAAAATGAACTCCTTCAAATAAGAATGGCTTTTAAATCAGGTCAGAAGCTGTTTTATGCAACTATATGTCTTCTTTTCTGCACCAATATTTAGGAAAGTATCTTCTCCTGGGCATGAAATAAACGTGGCAATTTCCACATGAGCAGAGTCAAAGACAGTCACTCCAATTCATAACATTACTCAGCACCACCTAGGGACTGTTTATACCACAGCTCCCACTTCTGACTCTTAAATGAGAGTGATGTTTTTGTGGCATTTAAGCCGGCAGAGTCTGTTCCTTCTTTCTCATTACTATTGAATCAGGTTCTTATTTGTCATACACCGTTCAGTTAATTGACCCATAGACTCACTGAGTAGACTGAACTTGGACTTTCACTGGCATGGGGAAAATATTCTTGACATTGCACATAGCTCATGACAATTATAAAACAAACACTGGCAGTACAATTCTTAGACAATGAGAATCACTCTCCATTTTCTCCTTCAAGATGATGGGCGCAAAATATTTTATGTTGCTCAAATAAATTTTCTTTGATAAATTAAAAACTGGGAATATAAACCATGTTCTCTTAGGCCTTTAAACTTTTAAACAATTGAATTTTAGATTCATTATATATATTTAATGAAATTTAGCAGTTTAACAGTAACAGAGTTGGAAGGGACCTTGGAGGTCATTTAGTCCAACCCCTTGCTCACCTGTACTAGGGATTCGAACCGCTGACCTTTATGATTGACAAGCTCAGTGTCTTAGCCACTGAGCCACCTAGTCAGAAATATCTCGTATTATTTGATGAATATTGGAAATTGAATTTTTTTTATTGTTCTTCCCTTATCATGTTAATGTTTCATTGCTGAAAATCAACTAAACAATAGAAACTTAGTATATTACAATAATATTCTTTATCAGGCTGTCAGAACTTAAGAAGAAATATTTAGGGAGTTTTTTCAATGGTGCATAGGCAATTTCTGCAAGAATTAGAATGTCATAGTTGCTACCATGCATATTACTTAAGGTCCCATTTCCATCATTTACAGGCATGAACACTTTTAAATGTATTCCTCTTCTTTTTTCTCTAGAACTTTTCTTGTGTTAAAAAACCAAACAAAGATAAGAAGCATCCCCTCTAAACCAGTTTTCCATGCTCAAGTGGTTTTCTATTCAAATCATTACTTGGTTTGACAGCGCTTTTCAGAAATTCCTTTTCAAAGAATTGACTAGGGCTCCTTCTGCAGAATGATAGCTGCTGCTCAACAGGACAAGTTTAATTTAACAACACTTCATACAACAAGGAATTTCTTGCTTCTCACCTGCTTTTTTTTAAACATTGGTGTGAATAAGTGACAAACAATTGTTCAACATACTTTGCAAAGCTTTATAAACAATACCTCCGGTGTACAACTAATTATTTCTGTAAGTCTTGGAAATTAAAGTAATTAATGTAATGTACTTCAGTATGGGTATGTTCCTCTGGGAACTGAATTTGACTACAATATCTTTTTATACATACATAGAGTGGCACATTTTCTGTAGTCCATGCAGTTGTGCAGTTTCCAATTCAGATTCAACATTCACAGGTCAATTCATCCATACTAAAAAGACTCTATATTTAAAATTTCCAAGTGTACCTGGATTGCTGAATTCATGAAAGAGACTGGAAATTTATCCGATAATCCATTGGCATGGAACATCACTGTCAAACAACTGTTAAAACATAGGTAAACAATTTATGGACTATGAATTACATTAACCCTCCAGCTCAATTTTTGTGTTGCTCAGAACCTTTCAAAATCATATCACTCATCCATTTATATTCTGCCTTTCCTCCAGCAGCTCAGGACAAGGTTTAGCCTAAGATCTCTCACTCTCTCTGGCAAATGTCACTTGTCAGCTACCATACACAATACTTGACCGGACAGATCAATGGTCCAAATCAATGAAAAGCAATTTAATCTGACAACAGGGGCTTTAACTTTATTAGAATAAAAAAGAAGAGATATAGATGTAGATATATGGTGTTGTGAATGAAAATGCATGGTTGCAATAAAAAAGCAAAAAGTAATGACTCACTGTAACATATTATAAATAATCACAAAGTTGATCTCTATCCAAGGGGAAAAAAATCAATTACTGTACTTTATAAAACAATAAACAGACACAAAGCATGTATCTCAACACCGTCGCCCCAACAAATATGCAGGAACACATGAACTTATACAGGTTTTTGGGAAAGAGGAAAAGGGAAAGTGAGTAGATTAACTGGATAAAATTCCATGAAATGCAATCAATTCCAAAATTCTGAAAATAAATATGTGGCTGACTTCTGAACCCTTCCAATGGGACATGATTTGCAAAGCTGTATGTAGTTTTAAAACAGTAGTGTCAGCTTCTTACACCGGAATTATTAGTAAAGTCATTTAACTCTAGATGCTCATTACCTGATCTTTATTTATGTTCCTGTCTCTGAACATGGAGCTTTCTTAAATGGGCTTAAATGTGTATTAAATGTGTATTAAAGATGGATGGAGCTGCACTAAAGAAACCAGCAGGGAGAAACTTAGATAGTGTTATAAGGTTTATAAAACAAGAAAAGTCTAGAACAGTGTCAATTTCATACAGAGACATTGAAGAGAACGCCAAGCTGAACTAAAACTGAATTTGCAAGAAAATGGTTATAATTTGAAGAATGAGGGAGAAATGACACTTTTCAGGGCTTAATCAGAATTTCTGTCTCATCCCTCCATGTAAGACTATAGTATTCCTGTCTCTTTCTCCCTTCTCTTTCATGGCTGTTACATTCACCTTCATACTTAAATCTTGACTACAATCTTTATGGGTAGGGGCAAAGTCCATATTGACTGATGGATTGATTGGCCATGTTTGCTCATCTCACCTTGCCCTGAATATTACATATTAATCATATGGAATGTGCGGGCAAGGACAAATGTATTCATGGTTGAAGCACATGGTAAATACAGCATTGAGTGAGAACCATTTTTCTTAAATCCAATTCATTATTTCTACTGATGCTCACATTATCCTTCTCTCCTTCCTTAAACCCCTTCCTTAAACTCCTTCAACATAATCTGAACAGCTGGTGGAGCTGGACAGAGGCAGAGGAATTAAAGAAAAAGCTTCCAAGGTGCACATTTAGATTTTAAGTTCCTTGGGGTAGTTCCTATAATGCCATACACACTTATAATCAGTGGTGGGATTCAAAATTTTTTACTACCAGTTCTGTGGGCGTGGCTTGGTGGGCATGGCAGGGGAAGGATACTGTAAAATCACCATTCCCACCCCACTCCAGGGGAAGGATACTGTAAAATCTCCATTCCCTCCCCACCCCACTAACCTGCTTTCCAGCTCCATTCTCCTGTGCAGGGCAGCAAAAGAAGACCCAGCCAATCAGCTGCAACTCAATCAGCTGGGTCTCGGAGGCAGCGAATAGATCAGGGGCAGGGCCAACCAAAGGTGGCATTTGCCGGTTTTCCGAACTACTCAAAATTTCTTCTACCGGTTTGCCAGAACCAGTCAGAACTGGCTGAATACCACCTCTGCTTATAATGCTGGAATGCTTTAAACAAATAAAATGGATGAAAATATTGTGGACTGTTCCTGTCTAAGATTTCAGCTTGGTCAGCTTGTCAAAATGTCACCATTTCATTCCTCATCACATACCAGATTTCAGTGTTATTCAATTCTAACCATCGTCTTATGTTCACTGAACTTCACTGAGTTCTTAACAAATGGTCCCACCCCAATGGCCCCTTCCCAGAATGTCTACTTCTGTATACTGTGAGATTTATCATACCTCTTGCTACCTTTCTCTTGGTGTTTGGGCTCAGTAAGGATGTAGAATAAGTTTGCCTTTATTACAAGCCACACTACGCTTTGTAGTTCCCTGCTGCAAAGCTGGATTCCTTACGAAAGAAACACTTAATCCATAACTACTGCCAAGATTATTACTTCAGACCGCTTCTGGTATTATATGCATGCTTCAGCCAAATGATAATAATGAACACCTACATCTGCTGTTTTTAAAGTGACCAGTTAAATCATGCACTTAGTTCTTGTACATTGGAATCAATGGGATTACAGTGTGCTGGCCTTTGGCTGCCTTTGTTCACAGTGCTGCATTGCAAAGTTGCACCAATGACAAACCAGTAAGAATAAACGGTAAGAATGGGGTAATCATATCGTCCCCAGATCATCATGATGTTTACTGTCCAAACAATTGCTGCAATGCAGCAGCAAATTACATGAGCAGAGCAATGCATGGACAAGGGCAATGCCTGCTGCCTCTCTGTGCACTTGCTAAGACTGTGACGTTTTAGGAGGAGACTAGATATAAGCCCCAGAACACCAGGCTGACAGTATTTTGTTTTTTAAAAAATTTCTAATACAGTTTGTTGGGTATACTCTGGACACAAACACAGTGTTAACCGTGCCAGACAACATGCCACAATATGGTTTACATAGCTAAGGCTTATTGAATAGAATTTGCTGGGATTAAATAGCATTTGAGTCATAAATCAGGCTTTATAAACTTCAGTGGCTAGGTTCATACAATATTTAAAAGTAAAAGCAAGCAAGCTTCCATATGGTTTGGTGTGCTATGGGAATTCTGCCAATAACATGACAAAAAGAACCAAAAGGAGAAAATGAAAAAGCATGAAAATTTTTAGAAACACAAGGCTGCCGTGTTGGATAGGTTCATTGAGACTTACAAGGAGCCAATCATATGATAATGGTAGATGTTAGCATCGTAAGAATCATGTGATAATGGTCCACAAATTATGTGGGCAGTGGTACTTTATTGCTCATATGATCCAGCAAATGGAGATTTGAAAATATTGCATAGATCATGGTTCCCCTTATTGCAATGAGTTTATGGGCATGTATTTGCAAGGTAGAGGATGGAAGGATATGAGGGTCATGAACTCTAAACGCGCATGCTCGAAGATGGCGGTGCTGGGTGAGCTCCCGATCTGATGATGGGGGCTATTTGGCCTTTTCGAGGGGTGTAGGGGCGCTAAATCCTCCTGCGACCCCGAGCCCCAGTGAGGAGAGCCCCTGCCCAACCTGGGGAGGATTTTTGCTCCCCTTGTGACATCATGGTTGGAGCGAGGGGCTAGCGGTTTGGGAGAGGTCCTGAAGGGTGCTTGGGACGCCGAGGACGCCGCGGAGCGTCCTCGGCGTCCCAAATTAAAAAAATTTTAAGGGGACCCGGGAGGGAGGGGGGGGGGGTTGTAAATGCGGACCTGGGGGGGTCCAGATAGCAACCGAGCGGGATGATGGGTCGATTAGTTGCAGCAGGAGGGTCACGAAAGGAAATTCAACCGGGAAGCAGGGGGATGACAGGAAGGGCTGTGAAATTGAAATAATGAGTGGGAGGGGCAGGTATGACGGACGCAGGGGGCCATATCAAGTGTCAGGGGTGCGCATACGCTGTTTACGAGCGATTGCGCACTCCGGCCCCCGATGCGTGACTCGTGTCCTGGGTTGTGTAGAGTCTCAGGCCCTGGGTCCGCGGCTGATGTTGTGTAATGCCAGGTCGGTGGTTAATAAAGCCCCCCTCATTTGTGACCTTATTTCGGAGGGGGGTGCGGACCTGGCAGGTATCACGGAGACCTGGTTGGGCCAGGAGGGGGGGTCCCCCTCGTTGAGATGTGCCCGCCAGGTTTCCGTGCATTTCATCAGCCAAGGGCCCAGGGGAGGGGTGGGGGAGTGGCGGTGATTATTAGGGAAAGTCTTTGTCCGAGGGAGACCACTGTTCCTCAGATAGCCGGATGTGAGTCCCTCTGTGTAAAGTGGGGCCGTGGGGTGCAGATGGGTTTGCTGACTACGTACCTGGCTCCCTGCCACGTGGCAGCGACCCTGCCCGAGCTACTCGACGTCATTGCCGGGGTGGCGGTTGATACCCCCAGACTTATTGTCATGGGGGATTTCAACCTTCCATCCGCGGGTGAGGCGTCAGAGGTGGCTCGGGAGTTCATGGCTTCCATGACGGCCATGGACCTGACCCAGTTAGTTCAAGGCCCCACTCACATAGGGGGACACACTCTGGACCTGATTTTTGTCTCTGGTCAGTGGTTGAATGATCTTGGTAGAGGGGACCTAGATATTAAACCCTTGTCATGGACAGATCATTCGCTCCTCCAACTAGACTTTCCTACCGCCGCCCCCCGCCGCAGGGAGACGGAGCCAACTAGATGGTTCCGTCCCAGGCGCCTGATGGAACCCGAAAGGTTCCTGACGGAGCTTGGGCCGTGTCCTGAGACCCTAGCACACGACTCGACTGAAGAGCTGGTGGCCGCCTGGGAAAGGGCGGCCGCTGGAGCTTTGGACCGCGTCGTGCCTTTGCGGCCTCTGACCCGATGCCGATCTCAACTGGCTCCTTGGTTTTCTGAGGAGCTGAGAGAGATGAAGCGTCGGAAAAGACGCCTAGAGAGCATTTGGAGGACTAGCCAATCCGATTCCGACCGGACACAGGTGAGGTCTTATATCAAGACCTACCTAGTGGCGATAAAAGCGGCAAAGTCTAACCACTTTTCCGCTCTTATCGCATCTGCAGAGAACCGCCCAGCCGCCTTGTTTAGGGTGACCCACTCCCTCCTCCGGGGGGGAGTGCGGGAAGATCCCTTGCAGGGTCGCGCTGAGGATTTTGTGCAATTCCTGCACGATAAAGTCGCTCGGATTCGGGATGGCTTGGACTCCGACTGGATGAGTCCACGGGAGGAGACGAGGGCAGGTCTTGAGAATGTTATCTGGGAGGAGTTTGATCCTGTGACTCCCGAGGATGTGGACAGGGTTCTGGGTAAGATTAGTGCCGCCACGTGTTTATTGGACCCGTGTCCCTCCTGGTTGGTGCTGGCCTCCCGGGAGGTTACACGAGGCTGGCTCCAGGGGATTATAAGTGCTTCTCTGAGTGAGGGTGCCTTTCCTGCCGCCTTGAAAGAGGCGGTAGTGAGGCCCCTCCTCAAGAAGCCTTCCCTGGACCCGGCTGAATTAGCCAACTATCGTCCAGTCTCCAACCTTCGTTTTGTGGCGAAGGTTGTTGAGAGCGTGGTGGCACGACAACTTCCCCGGCACCTGGATGAAGCTATCTATCTAGACCCGTACCAGTCGGGCTTCAGGCAGGGGTACAGCACTGAAACGGCATTGGTCGCGTTGGTGGATGATCTCTGGAGGGCTCGGGACAGGGGCTGCTCCTCTGTCCTAGTCCTATTAGACCTCTCGGCGGCTTTTGATACCATCGACCATGGTATCATGCTGCAGCGGTTGAGGGGGTTAGGAATAGGGGGCACCGTTTTGCGGTGGTTCTCCTCCTTCCTCTCCGACCGCTCGCAGTTTGTGTTGGCAGGGGGACAGAGGTCGACCTCGAGGCATCTCGCATGGGGAGTGCCACAAGGGTCGGTCCTCTCGCCTCTCCTGTTCAACATTTATGTGAAGCCGCTGGGTGAGATCATCCGTGGTTTCGGGGTGAAGTGTCATCTGTACGCTGACGATACTCAGATGTACATCTCCACCCCAGACCACCCCAACGATGCCCTTGATGTGATGTCCCGCTGCCTGGAGGCCGTGCGGGCCTGGATGGGGAGGAACAGGCTCAGACTCAACCCCTCCAAGACCGAGTGGCTGTGGCTTCCGGCGCCCCGATATGGTCAGCAGGTGCCATCGCTGACTATTGGGGGTGAATCTTTGCCCCCCACAGAGAGGGCTCGCAATCTGGGTGTCCTCCTGGATGCACGGCTGTCTTTAGAAGAGCATATGACGGCCGTGGCCAGGGGGGCCTTTTATCAGGTTCGCCTGATTCGCCAGTTGCAGCCCTTTCTGGATCGGGACGCCTTGCGCACGGTCACTCACGCCCTTGTCACCTCCCGGTTGGACTATTGTAATGCTCTCTACATGGGGCTCCCCTTGAAGAGCACTCGGAGGCTCCAACTGGTCCAGAATGCGGCCGCGCGGGTGGTTATGGGTGCAACCCGTTGTGCCCATGTGACACCCCTCCTGCGCGAGCTGCACTGGCTCCCAGTGGTCTTCCGGGTGCGATTCAAGGTGTTGGTTACCACCTTTAAAGCGCTCCGTGGCATAGGACCCGGGTACCTTCGAGACCGACTTCTGCCACCAATAGCCTCCCACCGACCAGTTCGCTCCCACAGAGAGGGTCTCCTCCGGGTGCCATCAGCCAAGTTATGTCGGCTGGCGACACCCAGGGGGAGGGCCTTCTCTGTGGGAGCTCCAGCCCTGTGGAATGAATTGCCCCCCGAAATACGAAAGATTTCCGACCTCCGGGTGTTTCGCTGCGCTCTGAAGACCCTGTTGTTCCGCCAGGCAGGGCTATTAACATAATGTTTTAAATTGGGGTATTTTAAATTTCTGGGATTTTAATTGGAGCCTAATTATTTAATGATTTTAAATTTTAATTGTTGTCGTGTTTTTTGTGTTTTTAAATAGGCTGTACACCGCCCTGAGTCCTTCGGGAGAAGGGCGGTATAGAAATAAAATTATTATTATTATTATTATTATTAACTAGGGATTCTATTGGAAAACCCCTGGTAACTGGAACTAAACTAGAAAAAAATACATCTTGCTATTACTATTGTTGGTAGAACAGTCTCCACAGTTAGACAGCAAAACAATATTTCAGGCAGTCAGTTTCCATTGTATCTTCAAATCAAGAAGTCTTTGACTCTGATTTGGCTTATTAGTCCAGCATGCTATTCCTGCCACCCAGTGATCTGTCTATTTAAGTAGTTTTTCCCATTTCAAATTCCATAGATGTTTCTTTAGTTGATAAGTAGAAGCTAAGAAAAGATCAATCTAACAAGTTCTCATAACTTTCCCATAGGGAAAGGGTGCTGCTGCAGAGCTGGCAAGAAGGAAGAAGGTGGAGACTTAAGGAGAAGTCCTGGAACCAGAAGGAAAAGGAGATGGAGGTGGATGAGCACATCAAGAGGGTCTAGAAAAAGTTGGCTGTTAAAGAGTTGTTGTTTCGAAGACCCCAGGACAAGAGTAAAGTAGAGTAGAGTAGAGTAGAGTAGAGTAGAGTAGAGTAGAGTAGAGTAGAATAGAATAGAATAGAATAGAATAGAATAGAATAGAATAGAATAGAATAGAATAGAATTTTTTATTGGCCAAGCATACACTCTCAGTGTACATAAAAGAAAAGATATGTTCATCAAGAATCATAAGGTACAACACGTAATGATAGTCATGGGGCACAAATAAGCAACCAGGAAACAATATCAATATAAATCGTAAGGATACAAGCAACAAAGTTACAGTCATACAGTCATAAGTGGAAGGAAATGGGTGATGGGAATGATGAGAAGATTAATAGTAGTGCAGATTTAGTAACTAGGTTGACAGTGTTGAGGGAATTATTTGTTTAGCAGAGTGATGGCATTCGGGAAAAAACTGTTCTTGTGTCTAGTTGTTCTGGTATGCAGTGCTCTATAGCGTCGTTTTGAGGGTAGGAGTTGAAACAGTTTATGTCCAGGATGTGAGGGGTCTGTAAATATTTTCACAGCCCTCTTTTTGACTCGTGCAGTATACAGGTCCTAAATGGAAGGCAGGTTGGTAGCAATTGTTTTTTCTGCAGTTCTAATTATCCTCTGAAGTCTGTGTCTGCCTTGTTGGGTTGCAGAATCCAAAAGTTTGTGATTGGGACAGGTCTGAAGACCCTCAGATGGAAAAGGACTGCCATGGGGCAAATCTACTCCATGCAAAGAGCTTTCATGGGAAACTGAAGACAGAGGAGAAACTACATCCTGCTAACCAGAGAAAAGCACCAGAGAGAGAATGCCAGCTAGTGTAATTACTCCCTACTTATCTCCATGTAGGAGGACATAGGAATAGCAATATTTGAATTTAGCTAACACATAACAGGTAGAGTTTACCAGGAGCAGAAAGCTTTACTTTGCCTGTTGAGAAAGAGTTTGAGAAAGAGTTTGAGAAAGAGTTCACTTTAAAATGTCTGAGTAGTTGCTTCTACTGTAACTCAAGCTGCTACCGATTGCTTTTTATCGCTGGTCTCTGTTTTAGGAGGAAGAAGAAATGCTTCCTGGAATGGAAACTAAAGGCTTATGTTGCTATGCTTGCTGAATAAAAAATATATATAAAAAAAAAGGGAGGGGGAAAATCATAAGCTGGGTCTGAGATCAAAACCCCAAGAATTCCAGAAAAAACTATGGCAAATTGATTAAAACCACACTTTAAAATGTGAAACAAAATTAAACAATTACACAATTAAAATATTGATATATTTAAAGGCAAAATGTAAAAAGTTGGTCTGTATAAAGGCAAATATTTTAAAGAAGCGCCCAAACATCCTTCAATTGCTGCCTTCTGAATGCTGAGGAAGGAGGATACTTTTTGGGCTGATATGGTCACTTGACAAACTTCCCAATTTCCGGATGTGTCTGATTTGCAAAGTTGTCTGTTTGAGCAGAAAGTTTACCAGGACAATAAAGGGTAGTTCACAGACTTCAAGGTGTTCTGCCCCAGCTACGGACCACAAAGAACGCAGCACACACAAAGTCCGTACAAACCTTAGTTTCAGTGGTGGGATTCTGCCGGTTCTAGGCAGTTTGGCCGAACCGTTTGTTAAATTGCTGGCTTGCCCCACCCCTTGCCTCGCCCCTCCGCACCACTATTTATTGCCAATAAATAGTGGTGGGCGAGGGGTGGGCGAGCCAGCAATTTAACAAACGGTTCGGTGTTTTTTTGTAATTTTACTGGCCTTGCAGCTGCCGGGGGGCTTCAAAGGGCCGCCCTACAGCTGATCAGTGTTAAAAGAAAACAAATGAGTAGACTGATGCCTGCAAAAATAAATGGGTAGACCCAATGGTGGGATTCTACTTCGGTAGAACCGGTTGTTAAGTAGTTAAGTAGTTACGCCAGTGGTTGCCAAAGTGGGCGGTACCATGCCTTAGGGGGGCGGTAAGAGGCAAGGGGGGTGGCAGGGGGCGCTAGAGGCAAAAGATGGCGACGGGGGAGCTAAGTGGCAAGGAGAGTGGCCCCCACCCTTTGGCCTGTGCAGTTACCTCCTTGCAAGCAAACAGCAAGAAAAAACAGCCCCTTTCAGCGTCAGCATAGGTTAATTAGCACAAGTTGATTAGATCGGCCTCCCGACTCTCAGCTGATTTGCTCTCAGCTGTTTTGCACAGGGTTCTGTTGCTAGCTGCAAAGAGTGCTGGAGCAGATTTTTTTTCTTCTACCTATGCTGAAAAAACGAAACTGAAAGTAAAGCAGGCGCTTTGCTGCAATGTGACAAACTGAGGCAGAGAGAGATTTCTTTTTCTTTTTCCTCACCAAAAAAGGTAGGTGCAAACAATAGGAAATTTAGGGCAAAAAAGGAGAGTTCAAGATTTTAAAATACAAAAGAAAAAAAGCTCTATTTAACTAGGGAATTGTAATAATTGAGATACTATTAATTGTATATTTTGTTGAAAGCAGAAATGGTTAAGTTGTGGTTTGGAGGAATATATGGGGGAAATTATTTGGTTTATTATTATTGGTAAATATAATTAATTGATTTGTAAGAAATTGGATTGCATGCAAATAATTGGAATATTCATGTTCATATTGATTAATATACAAAAAAGATAGTTATATAACTAATTGATTTATATTAAAATGTTGAATTTTAATATTACTTAATACTTAATATTAATATTACAACTGTAATATTACAAAATTAACCAATGTGAGGATGGATATAAAAATAGATGACAATGGAAAGGGGTATAATATAGAATAGAAGGGAAAAATTGAATTTGATTAAGATTAGAGATGAAGATGAAAGGTAATATTGGTTTTTTACAAAAATAGATGAGGAATAAATATGGCAAAAAGGAAATATAGAAATTGTAAATTTAATTGAAATGACTAAACACTGTTTAAATTTATGAACCGGCCAAATACTCTGTTCAAAGAAAATACATTGTATGTTTGAATGTGTGTTTCTAATTATTGTTATTTATTCATATTTGTTCTCTTTTATTCTTTAAAGTTTAACAATTCATTCTTTATCTTAATATCTTTATATTTGTTTGGGGTTGGCTTTCTTCCCTTTCATCTTTTTTATTGTACAACAATCTTTCTCCTCAAACCTACCACCTCTCTCTTTTCTTTCCTTCTTACTTTCTCTTCCCACCCTCTTCTTCTCCTCCCTATTTCCTCTTCCTTTCTCCTTCTCCTCCTCTCTTCCTCCCTCTCTTACCCTCACTCCTACTCTAATTTCCCTTCCTTCCTTCATCCCTCTCTATTGCTGTATCCTTTTATGCATATGGACTACTCAGAGGGCTGAAAAAATTATTTCTGAGTGGTCCTCGCACTTTTGACCAGTCCTCGAACTTACAACAGTCCTCACATTTTACGTTTTGCGCCCTATCTTGTCACTGTGGTGAAGAGAAGTAGTGGTGAAATGACTGACACGGTTGTTAAGAATGCCGCAACGGGCATAAATGTGAGGATGGTCATAAGTGCGATGACCGGTCAAAAGTGCAAGGACCAGTCAGAGATGACTTTTTTCAGCCCTCTGAGTAGTCCCTATGCACATAGCCACGCCCACCCGGTCACATGACCAGCTAGCCATGCCCACCCGGTCACATGACCAGCTAGACATGCCCATCCAGTCACATGACCACCAAGCCACACCCCCAACTAAGCCATGCCCACAGAACCCGTTGTTAAAAAAATTGAATTCCACCACTGCTTAGTTTACTAATTAAGGACTACTAATGAGCTTTCTTAGTAGTTGTTCAAACACAAGCACAGTTTAAATCAGTCTTTTCTGAACAAGGGCTGTTAATTTAACTTCATTAACAGCTGACAAGAGTCCAAGGAATAATAACTCAATTCTGAGGCACAGTCTTTCAGATAACCGTAAGCTTACTGTGGTTGGCAGAATGCCCAGAAGCAATTTGCAGGAAAAATGACAAGAGAGAAGCAAGAGCCGATCAGATGTTTCTGGAGTCAATACGCAAAGGAATATGAACGAAGTTGTTTTCTGCAAATTGCCTCAGTCGTTGTCATTCCTTAAATAGGTTAGGGGAGTGGTCAATTAGCCCCAAGCCTTACTCTCGAGGAGACCTCCTCCTGAGGAGACATTCCTGCCTTTTGGCAGCTCTGTGTGCTTGTGCATTGAGAAGAGGCTCCTCCACTTCTTCCTGTTCACTTATGGGAGCTTCTGGAGGTTCTGAAGGCCCTGGTTGAATCCCCGCCTCTGACACCAAATCTTCTCCAGCCTTCTCATTGTCTGACTCGGGTGCCAGCTGCACAGGCTGCTGGCGAATCACCACACTAGCCTTCTTGCTGCTGGAATCAGCTACCAGTTGCACAGGCCTCTGGCGGGCCACAACACAAGGTATGCTATTGTGGCTTGAAAAAACAATGTATCACAAGTTACACTGACATCTTTTTTCATAAATAATAACAGAACTAAATGCAATCCAGGATTATCATTATTGCTCCATCATGGCACCTCAGGAGGAGACCTGAAGCTATGGCTGCTTACCTCCCCTAATTGGAGGTAGGTAATAGCAAGACTACCCCTTTGAGACTAAGTAAAAGTGAGGAGATGGCCTAATCCTAAATGATTGAATTTATCATGTGAATAAACTGGATGATCAACAGACTAATAAAAATAAATCCTTTAAAAAACAACAACTGGACAGAACCGGTCACAAGTCTGAAATGAGTGGCTATACAGTATGTATGTATATGTGTGTGTTTGCGTATGTATGTATGTATGTATGTATGTATGTATGTACCATTTCCCCCAAAATAAGACATCCCCTGATAATAAGCCCAGTTGGGCTTTTTGAGCGCATGGCAGTAAGGCCAAGCACTTATTTCAGGGTTCAAAAAAATATAAGACAGGGTCTTATTTTCGGGGAAACACAATATATATGTATTATGCATATGTGTGTGTGTATATATGTGTGTACCAGACACACTCTCTCAGCCCAATCTACCTTACAGGGTTATTGTTATAAGGAAGAAAGTATTGAACGTGTTTTCTGCCTAATTTTTTTTTTTTTGCTTTGATTTATATGTCGCCCTTCTCCGGAGACTCAGGGCGGCTTACAATGCATTAAGCAATAGCCTTCATTCTTTTGTATATTTTATACAAAGTCAGCTTATTGCCCCCACAAACTGGGTCCTCATTTCACCTACCTTAGAAAGGATGGAAGGCTGAGTCAACCTTGAGCCTTGGAGAGATTCGAACCAGCAGAAATTGCAGGCAGCTGTGTTAATGACAGGGTGCACTAAACCACTGTACTATCAATTATTTGCAAAAATAATAAAGGAGGGATATAAACAAACAAACAACTTTGCCAATTCCCTGTTCTTGCTGCCTGTCAAGATACTGAAATGGTAGACAGCTTTTGCTTTTTAGGATAAATGATTGACAAGGAAAAAGCAGTCAAGAAATGAACTGCAGACTAGTGCTTGGTAGAGTAGGCATAATGGCTTTAGATAAGATATTCGGATGCTGTGATTTATCTATGCCTACAAAGTTCTGAATTATGCAAGCCATGGTATTCCCTATGATATACTGTGGCAGTTTTTCTCAATCTTGGCAACTTTCAGAGATGTGGACTTCAGCTCCCAGAATTGAAGTTGAAGCCCATACCTCTTAAAGTTGCCAAGGTTGAGAAACACTGCTCTGTGGAAATGAAAGCAGGACAGAACGATGCTTTGAAATTTTGGTGGTGTGGAAAACTTCAGAGAATACCATGGACAGCCAAGAGAACAAATCAATGGATCAAATCAACTCTCTTAAATGAGCAGGCTCAAATTATCCTACTTTAGACACATTATGCAAAGACCTATTTCTCTGGTGAGGAGCTTGTTGCTGGGAAAGGAAGAAGGAGGTTCACTAACAAGATGAACAGACTCCGTTACAGTAGTGATGGGTACACTGTTGAAAGACCTGAAGGACCAGGTTACGGGGATATCATCATGAAGAAAATCTAGCAATGTGATTGCTAAGAGTTGACACTGACTGGGTGACACATAATCAACCAATTAATTAATCAATTAATCAATCACAGAATTTTGAAAACCTGACATAGTTTCTCTCTGCTTCTAATTACAGTATACAGCATCAAGGTGGCTTATTTTGAGTTTATTTCTCATGATACACTCTTTCCAGGATTATGCTATCATATTACTTTTATCTCCTAATTTCTCTTAATGATTCTGCTAACAATTCTTGCATTCCTTGATTAAATTTAGCTCTGCATTCCTCGACAGAAGTTTTGTCTTAAAAATATATCTGCTCGTGGATTTACAATGTTTGCTAAATATACAAAAGCAGGTATGCCTTCCTTCTAGTAAGTACATTTAGAAAGGGCTCTTTATATGTGTTATGATGAGGATGAAGACTATAATATTGTGTTGTATATGCCAATCTTTTAGCTATGATGAAAGCAATCTTATTTCAATTTAGCACATTCAATGAATATGTAATGGGAGATCTGAGTGATTTTAGAACTCTTTTCTTCCAATACTCTTAATATTCTTTGGATCTATTTCACATAAATTATATTTTTAGTTGCCAGCAAACTGGCAAAGTTTGGCAAACTAAGGCAAGCTCATACCTTTGATGACATTCAGAAATGTTGGAGGTAGCTGCAACTATTTGTATAATTGCAAAGGCTAGAAAGCATGCAGTTGTAATTGCAAA
The DNA here is from genome assembly GCF_029215685.1 of Pituophis catenifer annectens. Taxonomy (NCBI): domain Eukaryota; kingdom Metazoa; phylum Chordata; class Lepidosauria; order Squamata; family Colubridae; genus Pituophis; species Pituophis catenifer. Next base: position 312,543,561 of record NW_027256881.1, read on the forward strand.
AATAGTTTCTGGCTAGATGTGAATAGATTCAAAGTCTGAACATTTTTCTGGAATCCAAACAAATGCTTTGTGCAGTGAAATTTTCTATTTCTGCAATATTGAAATCTTTTGACCACAGTTTTGAAAACATTGTTGCTCACCCAAAAGAACAATCCATACTCCTTATACTTGAAACAATTATTTGTCACTGTTAGAAATGAATCATTAAAGTGATGAAACTATAAGCAGAACTTCCATCTGTCTTCGTGTAAATTCAGACTCAACATTCAGCACACAAAACAACTCTTGACATAGGGCTGCCACTCCTACCCTACTCCTCAAATTGGGCCATATTATTGTATTTCTTTCCAATAATAAGGTCCAATTTGTTCTTTGCCCAGCTAGCCACCTGATTTGTAAAGAAGATCATGATGACCAACTATGCTTTGTTCTTATAGCGCATTTGATGGTTGTGATGGAAGCCCATTCAGATCCTATCATATTTGAAGGGATGGTCCTTTTTTCCCTGAGACTAACTCAGCAACTGCTAGGTGAGTTGGTGTAACCATATGGTGTATGTGGCAGAATTGGCAGAATTATGGGCTACAAGAAATTTCCCAGGTTACTTCCATTTGTGGTAACATTTCTATTATGATTTTCATAACACTGTTCTTCGGATATATGTTGATATTCAGATGACAGACACTCATTCCTGTGTTATTTATCAACTTGATTATTATAGTTTGCTCTATATGGGGCTGTCCTTCAAGACCACCTAGAAACTTCAGCTGGTCCAGAATACAGTGGACCCTTAGTAAGTGCTCACTGGCCAATCTTGGTACTACCATGTTACACCTCTGCCGCAGGAACTGTATTGATTGTCAGTGTATTTCTGAGTACAAGGTAAGGTGCTGGTCATTACATTTAAAACCTATATATCTTGGGGTCTGGGTATCTAAGAAGCTGAACAGCCTGTGTCCATCCAATCCAGATGGCCAGAGAGCACTTATTAAGGGACTCCATTTCTAGGAGGTGTGTTAGGAGACACTCCAATGCCTAGCATTTGTCAGAAGCAGCTCCCCTTCTATATACACTCTGACATGCACACATACACAAATGCTGCTTGATAATAATTGTTATAATTTTGTTATTGAGGTTATATAATGATATTTTATTGCCATTTTAATATGTGTAAACCACTTAGAGACTGTGAAGATTGAGATGGTAAGTATATCAGAAATCTAATCTAATCTAATCTAATCTAATCTAATCTAATCTAATCTAATCTAATCTAATCATTTCTAGTAGCAATACAAAAACGTATCTAATTATATTTCCAGGAAATGAAGTCAATTGATTCAATTCTTTTTAAAAAAGAACATTGAGATATACAAATCATTCTTTTCCTGGACAATGACAGTCTTCATTTGTTCAGTTCTGTCCCTACGTAACTGAACATATATATATATATATACATATACATATACATATACATATACATATACATATACATATACATATACATATATATATATATATATATATATATATATATATATATATATATATCTCAACATATGCTACTACTGCAACGCTCTCTACATGGGGCTCCCCCTGGGGTGCACCCGGAGGCTCCAGCTGGTCCAGAACGTGGCCGTGCGGGGGATTATGGGGGCAACGAGGCACTCCCATGTGACACCTCTCCTGCGCGAGCTGCACTGGCTCCCGGTGGTCTTCCGGGTGCGCTTCAAGGTGTTGGTGACCACCTTTAAAGTGCTCCATGGCTTAGGACCGGGATATTTACGAGACCGCCTTCTGCCACCAATAGCCTCCCACCGGCCAGTACGCTCACACAGAGTGGGCCTCCTCAGGGTGCCGTCCGCCAGACAATGTCGGCTGGCGACCCCCAGGGGGAGATCTTCTCTGTGGCGGCGCCCACCCTCTGGAACAACCTCCCCCCAGAGATACGTACAATAACAGACCTCCGGATTTTTCGTCGGGCCCTGAAGACCTATTTATTTCAACTAGCTGGGCTGGCTTGAGTTAAATTTTAAATTGATTTTAAATTGGATTGTTTTAATTTACGGCCAAAATATTTAATTATTTTAAACTGTTTTTAAATTTTGTATGTCCTGTTTTTTACTTTGGCTGTTCACCGCCCTGAGTCCTATTTGGAGAAGGGCGGTATAGAAATTGAAACAAATAAATAAATAAAATAAATAAATATGCCATATTTTTTGGAGTATAAGATGCATTTCCCCCCTCTAAAAGTGGGTGAAAATTGTGGTGCATCTTATACACCGAATGTTGCACCAGCCTTGAGGATGGGGGAAGGGAGTTGGTGCAAAGGCAACCAGCAGCTGATTGGCAGTATTCTAGGAGGCTGATCCAACCCCAATCAGAGGGGTGGGATTCAACCAGTTCGGCTGAACCGTTTGTTAAAGTGTGGTGAATCGGTTGATCCCACCACTGCCTGCCCTGTTTGTCAAGCAGTTCGCCGAGGACACCCTGCTGCCACTTGCCGCGCCGCCACCGCCTGCCATTCTGCTGCCTGCCACCCTGCTGCCCCGCCACCAGTCCTGCCGCCTCACCACTGCCTGCCGCCCTGCCACCACCTGCCGCCCCCCAACTGCCACTGGGCCTGCCACCCCACCACCGCCTGCCGCCCTGCTACTGGGCCTGCTGCTCCATCACTGGGCCTGCCACCCTGCCACCATCTGCCACCCTGTTGCCCACTGGGCCTGCTGCACTGCCGCTGGACCTGCTGCTCCACTGTTACCTGCTCGTTGAGCAGTTCGCTGAGGATGCCCTGCCGCCAATTGCTGCGCCGTTGCTGCCTGCCACCCCACCGCTTGCTGCCCTGCTGCCCACAGGGCCTGCCGCACTGCCATTGGGCCTGCTGCTCCACCTCCGAGCCTGCCGCCTTGCCTCACCATTGCCTGCCACCCCACTGCCACCCTGTCGCCTCACCAGGCCTGCCATACCACCATCACCTGCCGCCCCGCCGGGCCTGCTGTACTGCCTGGACTGCATGGACGGTGAGCCCAGAGACACAGAGAGAGTTATGGCTTGGCTTCCAGCACCAGAGAGGGTGGGAAGGGTTAGGGTAGTGTCATTGGGGCACACGTGGCGAGATGGGGCTCCTCTTGCCATCCATTTTCCCCCTATCACTGGGCATGGCAAAGCTTCCTGATCCACTGCAGCCATCGATGCAATTTGGGAGTGGCAGACTGTGTTTTATTAGCATGGACAGGCATGCTAGAGCCTGCCTGTTTTTCTTTGTAAAGATAACATGGCTAGATTTTTTTTTTCAGGAGGAAAAGAATAACCAATGACCTAAAATTCTCAGCTTGCTATTGTTAGTTTAGGGTGGGGGCGTAATGAGCTAGTGTGGCATGTACTGTATATGGTATACCGGTTTATTTGCGAACCGGTGAACTGAATGAAGTTCTCCTGCATTCTCATTTTTAATATATAGTTCTCAGAATCTAAGCTAGTTTCTGATCATGAGAAAAATCAAACACTTAATCTGTCTAATGCCCTCAAAGTAATTTTAGATTGCAATTCAGCATTTCAAAACAGTATGATCAGTTTCTGGAAATTAAATGACACACCTAGAAAGATCCAGTCTGGAAAGGACTGTATGAATCACTGTTTTAGAATAAGATTTTAAATGTTCAACTTCATAGAAACAATTAAACTGTCTCAAGAAATCATTGATCGTTTATCAACAGTGTTTGGTTTGTATTCTTTATAAAAGCGATGACCTGAGACAACAGTAATTAGGATCTTCTTGCTCCATATCCATTTCCAGTTTTAATGGGAGATATCTTCAAGAATATTTTAGACATGGCAACTGTCTGCCTCTAGCTATACATGCCATTTCTCCAATTATCATTTTTCTCATTATTTCACTCACTATTATGCTATATAGAATTTGCAATGCAATGACTTCCTCTTCACAGTCTTAAGGTACTTAGCTAGTTCAGAGCAATTAGTTCTCTAGTCTTTCCAATCTTTAGACAAATACTATTCTCTCCATTGTGATAATACATAAACAAAGTCTACTGAATACCTAAACTGTTCTCTCTTTCCATTCCGCTTTGGTCTCTTATCATTCAGAAGTTAATAAAGAGAAGAAAAGACATGTCATTTAGTCCTAGACTAGAACAGGCATTGAGACAATATAATGCTACTCCCAAAGCTATTGTATTTCACTTGACTAATATTAAGGTTACCATTTCCTTGCTAAAGAGTTACTATTTAATTGTTTTAATCTAAGGCATTCAGGACTGTATTATTCTGTATCCTGCTTAGAATTGCCACAATACAAGCAAGCTATTTGCTTCACACCTTTAAGTGCAGTAAAATCAAAGGCCTAAGAACAGGATGAACAGGCAGAAAAATCATTGCTTCTTTTTATTTATTGAAAATTTCATTCATTCATTCATTAACTCACTCACTCACTCACTCACTCACTCACTCACTCACTCACTCACTCACTTACTCATTTATACTTTTTTAAAAATGAAGCCTGCTTTGAGCTTCCTTAAGGATAGAAAAGCACAAATGATAGAATATGGTAATCAGGGTAATCAGGCAAAAGTTCTAAAGGTGACAATTGAAGGTATATTCATGGACCCCATACTTGGATAATCAAAGTTACTGATGCAATTTTATAAGAATTATTCGTATATAGATGCTCAGCATCCAGCATTGTGATGTTAAGGTACAAGGTGATTTAAAATAATCATAACTCTATCAGGACATCCCATGTTATGGCTCTTTAAAACATGATTTACTACAAACACCATAATGACTGGTTACATACAACTTGTAAACAATAAACCATGGTTTATAAATTACTAGAAATATATTAAATTATGTATATAGAAAATAGATAAGAAGGAACTTTGGAATATTCCAAATAGCTATATATGGGCCGATTTTGGAACACTTCACATAACACATCATTGAGTTGTGGTATTTGTTACCATAAGACAAAATGAGATGACTATGGTAATTAAGGCTACACAGGGAAAAATGGGGCTTAGGTAATCAATAAAATATGCTAGTCTCAAGCCACTTAGAGCAGTGTTTCTCAACCTTGGTAGCTTGAAGATGGGTGGACTTCAACTCCCAGAATCCCCCAGCCAGCAGCGCTGGCTTGGGGATTCTGGGAGTTGAAGTCCACCCATCTTCAAGCTACCAAGGTTGAGAAACACTGACTTAGAGCATTATACAGACAATTGGTAAAGCTTTGAAGTGTATCTAAAGGTACTTTTTAAAGAGGCAACTGGACTTTCTGTTTTTTCTTTGAAGACGTTTCGCTTCTCATCTAAGAAGCTTCTTCAGCCAGAAACTCCAGTTGCCTCTTGAAAAAACCCCTTTGGGACAACCATGACCTGGATGACTGAGCATCTCCATAGACACTTTGAAGTATACCTTTCAGGCCAGCGATAGTCAATAAAGCTCCTGAAACACAATGTAGAAAGAACCGAGATTTGATCATCCCTAAAGCTACTGCATTGCTTTATTTTCCATTGCCTGACTTTGCTGAATTTGCATCAAGGATGCCTCACACAGTGCGGATCACAATAGTCCAACATGGAAACTAACAGAGCATGCACTGCCATAGTAAGATGAGTATCTGAGGGGAAAAAAGCAGATCTGACAAAACCCCATCAGCTGTGAAAAGCAGTTTCAAACTATAGCATTTATTTGAGATGACAGAATAAGAGGCCTACAATGACACTCAGGTCTTGCCCTTTGACATGATTTTCAGATGGATTCTTGAGAATCACATACCATCTCTTAGTCCATTCTCCCAGATCCTTTCCCCTGTCTAATATTACAGCAATTTAATCTTATTAGAATCAAATTTTAGGCAACTCAATATTAACTAGACCTAGACTTAGCTCTACCCAATCTGAACCAAATAAGATATACACCTGGGTACTAACTCCATGTATATGATACTGCAACCCATTACATTTAAAAAATTCTCCTAATAGGTGCAGGGAGGTGGTGGCTCAGTGGCTAAGATGCTGAGCTTGTTGATTGAAAGGTCGGCAGTTCAGCGGTTCGAATCCCTAGTGCCGTGTAACGGGGTGAGCTCCCGTTACTTGTCCTAGCTTCGGCCAACCTAGCATGTAAAAAATACAAGTAGAAAAATAGGGACTACCTTTGGTGGGAAGGTAACAGCGTTCTGTGCGCCTTTGGTGTTTAGTCATGCCGGCCACATGACATGGGAGACATCTTCGGCTTTGAAACGGAGATGAAACCTAGAGTTGGGAACAACTAGCACATATGTGTGAGGGGAACCTTTACCTTATACCTTATACACAAGGTTAGCTCTTTTTGGAAACCCAGAAACATAGAATTCCAGAACTATGGAAACATTATCCATTGCTATTAAGTGGTCTGAGGCTTCAATCTGAACTGGGATCATGCCAAAGACCAGAGCCTCTGCATCAACACTATCAATGAACAGAATTGAACCCCACTGATAGATAGATGTCTATGGAGATTCTGTCATCCAGGTCATGATTATCCCTATTGCTTTTTCAAGAAGCAATTGGACTTTGTTTTTCCTTGAAGATGTTTCATTTTTCATCCAAGAAGCTTCTTGGGTGAAGATCTGAAGCTTCTTGGATCCAAACTGAAGAAGCTTCTTGGATAAGAAGTGAAACATCTTCAAATAAAAACTAAGTCCAGTTGTCTTTTGAAAAAGCATCTTTGGGATCCACTGGTAGATCGAACAACAAGAAGCAGGATGGATGGAAAGGCCCACTGTTGATCACCAAAAGGAGATAATCACAAACAGTGATGAGTTCATTCTCCATATTGTACTGAGGCATAAACTCAGCTTGATATTGATTCCCATATCTGCTCAAGCACTTCTTTCTCAGTTAACTTCCCTAAAAATAGGAAATTAGAATTTGTCCAGTAATTAGAAGGAACAGAGGAATAAAGAGATTTGAGCAGGAGCTACCGACTAGTAACTTTAAAATCAGTGAAGCCCTGTTTGCTTTAAAGAGTGAAATAATCATCTCCCAGCAGGTTAAAGTAGATCAGTTAACACATAAGAGATTAATTTGAGAAATGAAGAACCCTTCCAGTTTTGCCAATGAAACATGCTTGAAACAACCCAAAGGAGGCATTGCTCCAAGCATAAATCTGTAAACCAAGTTGAAGGGCTTTAATCTGACTGATTTTAGAAAGAAAAAAAAACACATTATACTCTACACAGCATTGAACAGATGGCTCTGCTTGGGAAAGAAGACAGTATGGATTTACTAGACTGTGCAAAACTTCAAATACATCTATTGGATGATTCTCAGTCATGGTTATATGTGAGGCAAGAAACAAAACACCCTTACCATAGCCTTATGAAATTCCAAGCAAAATGCAGTAAAGCATTTATGACGAGCAGAGGAATGAATATGCCTCCGGCAACTCTCAAGTCTCTGTTTTTCCTTTGCAGCTCATCTGAATACCAGAATAAGACACGAGGGCTAGATCTTATTGCTTGAATACAATTTGCAAGGAAACACAAGTAAAAGGCTGCAATTGTTATCTAGCTAAATGCTAGAGGAAGTCAATGCTGTACCAGATCAACCCTGGTCTAACCAGAATGGCTCGTGTGCCTTTTTGAGCCTATTTTGAGGATATTAAACATCCTCATTGTCATCTTGCCAAGTGGCTCACGCAGTTATAGAATGAAGTTAGTTTTAGATTATTAGCCTTTTTAAAATGACATATCAACCCCCTATTGACCTGAAAGTTAGCTGAACTAGAACCTGAAAGAGATAATTCAAGTAGAAACTGGCATATTTCTCATTCCTTGCTCGGGACCGTTACATAATGTTATACAATGTAATTAAAACAGCTTTGCTAGGATGAGGTATCACTGCACTGATGACGTTACCTAGTTTGATAATGAAATGTCTGTAAGAATACAGCCAAGCTCTGAAAGCGCCAAGGAGCCCATGAGATGCCACTATTTACTGGTATAGTTTAGTTAGTATGCAGCAAGTCCCAGGATCAATCCCTGGCATGACATCTAGTACCAATATGATAACATGGTCAATATGATAACATGAAAGATGAGGACTGGACTACAGCAGGATATAAGTCTGCCAGTCAGTGGTATTGAACCCTAATGTGATTTATTAGAATTTAGATTAGTGAATTATGTGAATCCGGCCACTGCCTTGCAAATTCTAATTTATGACTAGGCATATTATGTAAAGGCAGTCAACTGTTCCTTATTTAATAAACCAAGTCCAAGCAAACTATGGAGTAATGTGAATCAGAAAGTAGCCAAGATACTTCAACATAGGTTACTTTGGGTGGTATATGAAAAAGCTGCATGGAATCAACAGTTTGGGTATACTATATAATATATGTAGGAAAATAACTTTGTATATCAAAGAATGGTTTGGCATCAAGATTAGATGTTTAGCATATAGCTAGATCAGGGGTATCAAACTCAATTTCATTGAGGGCTACATCAGGGTTGTGTTTAACCTCGGGGGGGCAGAGTGGGCGTGGCCAGCTTGATGTCACTCATGTCAGGGACGCCTGTGGTGGCCTGAGTGATCTGCCAGTGAAAGCGAGCTCCCAATCTCCGTTTTTGGCTGGGAAGGGCTCCTGCAACCCTCTGCAGCGAAAATGCATGTGGCCCTCCCGAGCTCTGTTTTTGCTGGCAGAGGGTTGCAGGAGGCCATCCCAGCTGAAAACGGAGATTGGGAGCCCATTTTCACTGGCAGAGGCACCACAGGCCAGTTCTTCGTTGTTTCCAGGGCAGCCCCACAGGCCAGTTCTAAGAACCCTGCAGGCCGGATCTGGCCCCCGGGCCTTGAGTTTGACACCCCGGAGCTAGATGAAACTGAGCTAAACATTTAGCCCATCCAACACAGTAACTCTTCAGATGGCCTGCAGCTTTCTTTTACTAAAGATACTAAGGTTTGAATCAAACATGGTTTGCATGTTATCTATACCTGAGCCTGCACAGTATTTATGAAAAAATAAAATAGTAGTCTTGAAATGAATTCTAATATATACATACACGCTGTAGGAAGCTTACAAGACTATGTAGAAAACACATAAATTATAAAACAGCATTAACAGTAAATGGTAAAAACTATAATCCTAACAATGCCTGAGTAAAATTAGTATTCAGCTTCCATGTAAATTAGCTAAGAAGAGGAAAATCATTTTTTTTAAATTTATCCAGTGGCACTTTATTCCATGCAATGGGGATCTCCTGAGGAAAAAAACACCCAGAACATATTTTTGATACGAAATATATCCATAGTATAACTTGCAAATGTTATCCTAGTGAGTACAAGAGCAAGTAACTGCAAAGAAGAATGCAGGGAATTTGGGACTAAGCTACATCAGGGGGGGGTTTATACATCAACACAAATTGAACTTGGAAAGCAATGTAGCTTTTTCAAATGTTCATAATCTAGCACTTCTAGATTGCCACTGGCTGCAGATTGCACTACATTAAGGGCCTGAAACAATTTCCAGACCATCATCAAGATCTTCAGGAGACATTACCAACTTCCGTGTAGGAATCCAATTCCAATTCTATACCTTAAGACAATAAAGAATAGGTTTGAACCTTCTTCTGCATGATATTCCTTCAGCTGCTCATGTTGTGTATCCACCTTTAGTCACTTTTTTCTCAAAAATAAACCCCACTAGTTTACTCATCTCTTCTCATTTAAGATATAAATTTTCCAGTCCTTTATCATCCATCTACTCTTTCTTGGAACATTTCTTAAAATATGTTCTTGGAACTGGACATAGTACACTGGATAGAATATAATCGATGTGAAGTATAGTGGAATCATTTTTTCCTCATGAATTTATTTATTCATCTAATTTATACAGCTGCCCATCTCATGAAAAGCAATTCTGGGTAGTGAACAACGATTATATTGAAAATGATATTTTTGTGCTGGCTAAAATTGCATTTGTCTTTTTGGGAGCCACATTGACCTGCTGATTCATATTCAGTTGGGAACAGCTATAATGCAAAAGTCATTTTCACATGTGCTATAATCAAATGAGCTCTCCTCATCCTATCCCTAATATTTGGTTTCATTCGACACTTGGTTTTAGCCAAAAGGTTGAGAAGCAACTGATACCATTTCACATTTTCTTTCTTTGTTTATTTAATAATGTATTTATTTATTTTATTCTTCTTAATTATTTATTTAATTTGTTCTGGGGGTTTTTTCAGTCTATTTCATCAACCAATGAAGAGTAGTTTGAATTTTATTTCTGCCTTCTATTGTACTGTCTATCCTACTTAGTTTGGTGGGAAAATGGAAAATATCTGCCATCAAATTTGCAAATCTGGTAAGCTTTTCAATATTTTACCCCCTGCCCTTCCCACCAAATCATCTTCTTAAAAGATTCCTCTGTCTGAACCAGAATTTTCTATTTTGGTTCTGGTCTGGTCTCTGTCATAGAAATCATGTTGAGATAATTCATTCAGCTACGTAGTAAATAGTCAAATTTCTTTTAGGTCCTTTACAATTTGGATGTAGCTTCCAGAGAGCAGGAATCGGGTCTTTATTCTAACATGAAATCAAGTTTGTGTGTATAAACTAAAGCAAATCCCTCCTGAAAAAAGAAGAAACAAGTCTCAATCCTGGAAAGAAAGCTTGTGAAATCTCATGTAACTACTGAAGGACTGGCCCTTGGTAGAAGAGTGCCAATATTATTGCTGTTATTCGAAGTCTTTGCTAATCTACTGCAAACCATCTGAAGATAGACTAATAAATACTAATAAATATGAATACAACAAACCCAGGCGTAATTTAAAAGGCAGGCATAATTAAATCCCGTACCTCCTAACAAGTACATTAATTTAATGCTTCACTTTTTTCTAACACTTCTCAAAAAAAAAAAAATCTGGTTACAATTTTCATTCTATTTTACAATGTTCATTCTATCTTCATTTTAGTGGTCCAGGGAGATAATTGGCAAACCTATCGTCTCCATTTTATTTCCCCAAAGACTGAGAATTGTCTATCCATTCCAGAATTTGAAGCCTGTAGCTCATTTTACGTTCCACCTTCAAAAATTCCTTTCTGAGCCTCTAAATCTCCTCTACTCTTTCCCACATTGATCTTGGCTTGCTAAGCATGCTTTGCTGATTCATCATCCCACAGAAATTCCACTTTCCCCTCACTTTTGCAATACATATACAACAATCAATTTGTATGATTGAATAGGAATCCCATCAATGCTGATACACATTTAACATTGCCAAAAAGTTTTTTTTCCCCTTAGTGAGACAGGTATTTCAACTTGTCTCAGTGAAAAATGTGTTTTATGGCTTCTGTTCGTGGGGAATCTGCTGTCCTAAAGCTACAGGTGGGCCCCTGAAAACTTCTTTGTTCTGCTCCTTTTATGTTTTTTCCTAAAAAGAAAAAGAGATGCAACAATGCCTCTGCCAGCGAAAACGGAGCTCGGGAGGGCTGCGTGCATCCCTTCTGAGCTCCATTTTCACTGGCAGAGGGTTGCAGGAGGCCATTGCAGCCCAAAATAAAGCTTGAGGACCTGTTTTCACTGGCAGAGCGCTTGGGCCACCACAGGCGCCCCCGACACGAGTGACGTTGAGCTGGCCATGCTCATCCCAACTTCCCGTGGTCAAACACAACCCTGAAATCGAGTTTGGCACCCCTGCCCTACACCAAAAGAACAAGGGTTTATCATTGGCTTCATTTCCACTGGCTTGATATATATTTATTCCTGTCCTGTCCTGTCCTGTCCTGTCCTGTCCTGTCCTGTCCTGTCCTGTCCTGTCCTGTCCTGTCCTCTTCTCTCCTCTCCTCTCCTGTTTGTCTGTCTGTCTTTGGGTGTAATCCTACCAATTTTCTTTTTTTCCTCTTCTTTTCAGCTGTTTTTCTTGGAGGACCAACTTTGAAAATAGGTCAATTGACTGAGTTTTTAAAAGACAAGCCTAAGTGGAGTTAAACCTTATGTGTGATTACATCTATTTTGGATTATGTTTGACCTCCTACAGGTTAGCTAATTAATTTTTTTCTCGTGTTCCCACAATAGACCATCCCTGTCACTGACCCAGTTAAACCTACTGTGGGAGCAGAGCCCCTGTGTACTAAGCCTAGGCATCTAGATGTTTACACTTCTGGGTCAACACAGGATACTTGATAATTCTCTTTGTCTTTGCAGAACACCAAACAACCCATTGTGCACCTCACTAATCCAATATCCTTAATAGTCAGCCTTTTTTGAACATTCTTGTGGTGTCAACTAAACATGAAAAATAATCTTGCCTTGAACTGGTCTATTTTAAAGTCATTAGCAATGTATTTAATATTCTTTAATACTCTTGATTTGTTAATAAGGAATATTCCAAATTTTATTCCAGTCTCCTTGCACATAATTTAGGTCAACCTTAGTGATATTCTTTCACTGTTTATTAAAAAGTACTGAAAATTTAGAATTATCTAAAGGTTGTTCAGATGCTGATAATAATTTGGATTTTTAAAACATTGCAAATCTATCTTGACTAAACTGTGAAATCAAGATGGATTGAACCAACCAAGCTGACTATACAGGGCCGAAATATAAATCCAGCATATATTGCGCCAGTCAAGAGTAAATTCTTACAACAATATTCCTCTGCATGTGGGCTGCTGGCCTTTAGCCACTCTAAAGCAACACTAGGTGATGAATAAATCAGTCTACAGTATGACAATCAGGGAACAAATGTGCCTTTGGCTGGATCATTCCTAGAGCATATTAATTTGAGAATACCTCTGCATGGGTTTGCCTAAGTATAGCTCTTGTTCATTTTAGATAAGCCAAAAGGACAGAGGCTGTCATTTGAAGAAAATATTGGCAAAGTCATTTGGGGACAAGGGACAGTGTGGTGACTCATCCAGAATATACTTGTGTATGCAGCATGAAAGCATAAGGAGAAAGATGATACAGGGACAGCCTGTCAAATCACAAAGAACTGAACCAGGGACCCCCTTTCCCACTTTAGTTATTATGATCTCACAAATGACGGGAACGCACAACTTGAGAAACGCTGACTGTCCTCCAGCAATGTGCTGTGCTTTTAAATCTCTTGTGGAAGAACTGCCAGTATCTACGGCGATGGCAATAATGCTTTACAAGGCAGATTACAGTCCATGGACTAAACCTATTAAAGGGTTCTTCTTCAAAGGAGACTGCAACCATAGCTATGGAGTTAAATGAATAACTTTTTGTTTTATATTAGGACTTGCATTGGCCTTTAATTGAGGCTTGTCAGCACAATTTGCTAGCTTCGAGTAATTGCTGAGCTATTTTCTCCCCAAGAGATTGTTTTTTATATGCATATGTTCTAATTCTGGTTTATGAATAAGAATGTTCTAAGAATGGAAATACTCATCTTTCCCAAAAGTGGGTGATTCAAAAGAAAAGAAAAAGGAGGAGGGAGGGGGACTGAATGAATACGGCTTAAAGAAATACAGGTCTGCTGCGCCAGTCCGCTTGCAGCAAATTCATGTTAAGAGGAGAGAGATTCAGCTTTAATAATAGTTACACATTGTAAGCTTAAGAAAGGTGGTGCAAGGAAGAAGATAATGTGAATGTGGGTGGCACATTACTACATTCAGTGGTGGCAGTGGTGAAATCCAATTTTTTTTTACTACCGGTTCTGGGGCGTGGCTTTGGGGGTGTGGCGTGACTTGGTGGGCATGGCTTGGTGGCATGGCAGGGGAAGGATATTGCAAAATCTCCATTCCCACCCCATTCTGGGGCCAGCCAGAGGTGGTATTTGCCGATTCGCTGAACTACTCAAAATTTCTGTTACTGGTTCTCTGAACTGCTCAAAATTTCCGCTGCCAGTTCTCCAGAACCTGTCAGAACCTACTGGATTTCACCCCTGAGTGGGGGGATCTTTTTTTCCCAGTATTTGGTTGCTTGCAATTTTAGAAAGCAAAATTGTATTCTTGGAATCTAAGCGTACCTAGGTTATTCAGACATAGGTTCTGTAAGTGCTGCTGCTTATGAATATAAGAGCTGGTAAAGTGTCAGACCATTTACAATTTTTAACTCTTCATGTTCAATTTAGTAAAAAAAAAGAGAGAGAGAGAGAGAGAGAAACTGTTTTTCAAAGGAAAAGAATATGTTAGGAAAATTCTCATGGGTGAGATTCCTATATTAATTACTAGGTGGCTGAAAAGAGTGCAGATGTGTTCATGTCTTTTTTTTTTTTATTATTGTGCTATAATTACTCCAAAGTATGGATCTCTAGCTTCCCAAGCTTTAGTTAAATCGCAATAGAAGATACTTTCTGGATTTTGGGGATTTGGTGGGGTTGGAAGCATGGACAGCCAAGGGGGCTTCAGACTACTGGAAAAAGAAAGCATTACCCATATTGCCTTTTGCCATTTTTAGTAATACAGAAAGCTCTATATTTTATATACTGTAGAGTATATATATATCCTGTTATTTCCAGGAGAAATTGGCACTGAAAAAATCTGACTGTTTTTTCATGTTCTATCTAATCCCCCATTTAGAACACTGATTTTTTTTTTTTTGCGTAAGAATAAAAAAATAAAACCGTGCAGAAACTGAACTCTGTCCAGTATTTGACCTGCAAGATTAAACTTTGTGAGTCTAAGCATTTTGATAGTACTTTGTTAACTGGACTGTCTCCTAATCCATTTACACACTCAATTTAACTGGTCATTTTCTATTAAAGGTACTGATCAAGCCATGTGAAAGTGCTCCTCTTCGTGTGTGTGTGTGTGTGTGTGTGTGTGTGCGTATAGCTACCTAAACCCTAGGATCTTCTTTAATGGCCAAATGTCACTTCCGATTGAAATCTTTTAGGCTAGTCTTCTTAATTTAAAACATTTTCAACTGTGTTTTAGCATTAATATTTTGTGATGTTTTTATTATTTACAACCTGGGTTCTACAGTTGCAGTTATGAGTAAAGTAGTCAGACAACTAATGTTATGAGCCTGCTAAATACAGTAGAATAAATATGCCAACTATGCAGAACTGCTTATTATTAATAAAGACCAAGGGAGCCCATTATCTGACAAGATTATCTTGAGATACTGCTTATTACTCTAAGACATGCAATGGTTTGTTTAGGGATTAGATAGGTTTGCAAATGGGGAAGGGACCAAGAATTAACCATGGTTTATTTTATGACAGTAAATCATAGGTGAAACTGTGGTTTGTATGATGTACCAGGAGGTGCATATAATTCGTTTATGGTTTATTTTGGTTTGTTTTTAAGCAATCTGCAAAGGGGCAACGTGCAATTACCTAAAAGGAAAACATATGATGAATTAGCCAAATAATCCATGGTTATCTTGTGAATCTGCAACACCAAATATCATCTCTTTCTGTTTCTGCATATAATACTTTAATGATGTTTTAACACAACCAGTTAGAGCGCCTGAATATGGTATCCTCCACATCCACTGCATTCATACAAACCAACTGGACTAACAGATTAAATTTACTTCAGTGCTCATGATGGGACAATAACTTCTACCACATCTGAAAACAGCAAGCTAATTTTGAAAGGTAGAGCAAGCTGATTGGAACTCATGGTTCTGTCTTCTCCACAGCATATTTTTGTTGCCATGTATCTGCCAAGATCTGTCATCTAAGGTAGCTATTTAACTCTCCTTGTTGATAGGGATGGCTTTGCAGTTTGTGTTTTGTGTTTGAAGGCCATTTTTCTCCTAAATCTTTAAATGGTGATCTTGCTCATAGACTCAAG
This sequence comes from Pituophis catenifer annectens, assembly GCF_029215685.1. Classification (NCBI taxonomy): domain Eukaryota; kingdom Metazoa; phylum Chordata; class Lepidosauria; order Squamata; family Colubridae; genus Pituophis; species Pituophis catenifer. The sequence goes on from NW_027256881.1 coordinate 312,559,325, forward strand.
CAGAAATCTTTGAATTGCAGTTGAATGTGTGGTTTGAAGCAGTTTGTACTTCAATTTTAAACTGAGATTTAAGTTCACAGATTGGGTGGTCCTGCTTTTTAGTCTTTCTTAACCAATTATTATAATGAAATGTCTATTTTCAAGTCCCTAATCCCCATCAGCCAAGTATCAATTGTCATAAAAACAGCCCTGACTTCTGCAGTCATTTCCTTCCTTCCTTCCTTCCTTCCTTCCTTCCTTCCTTCCTTCCTTCCTTCCTTCCTTCCTTCCTATCTATCTATCTATCTATCTATCTATCTATCTATCTATCTATCATCTATCTATCTATCATCTATCTATTTTGTTGACAACCAACTGTTTTGGGAGACTTATAAAAATACTTGTGGAGTTCTTTCTACTAGGAATCACATTTAATTCTATGTCTGTCATATTTTATCTGCTTTCTCGCTTTTCTTGTACCATCTATTTTATCACTTTGGGAATACTTAACTTGCTTAACGCATTGTAAGCCGCCCTGAGTCTCCGGAGAAGGGAGGCATATAAATCAAATAAAAAAAAAATACTATGGCATTTTATGATTAAGCTAATCAATTTATCTGCTCTGAGTGGAGTGTAAGCAGAAAAGCATATTACACACAAACATATCCTAGAAGCTGAGGATTAAAACTATACATGCAGAGCCTTTGTTCCTACTGAACTATGTAGCTTAATTAGTGTTTTCCCAAATGACCCTAACAATGTTTAGTCTGGAATTATATATTTAGTATTCTTTATATGGAAAGCAAAAAGGACCCCATGTTGAATAAAATATACATTTTAGCTGGTATTATTTTTGCAAATGAAATTCTGAGGATGCAAAAGGCAATTACATGTTAATATCTTAATAAATGATAACTACGTGTTAACTGGGTTGGTTAGAATAAGCCATTCAAACAAAAAACCCGAAGAAAAAATATCAAAGCAAAGAGATGTGCATCTGATATAAACATTGTATTTTAGCAGTTTAAATGGAAAAAGAATGAATTCTGATTCTGAAGCCTGCAAAGAAGTAATTGGCTTTCCTTGCTAGTTATCAGAGCTTTGATGAAAGATGCTTTGCAGAAATAAATCGGATTCGTGCACATTAAATGGTTTATGGATTCGAGCCTCCACAGCTCAAATACAGAGTAAGTTTAACAAGCTAACAGAGATAGGAGAAACAAACTATAATGAAAGAGATATTGATTGGGGGGGAAAAGAAATTTCTGTTCAAAATATACTTGTTAACTAAATATAAAGTTGCTGTCAAAAATCCTGAATGGAGGATGGAGGAAGATCTGTTTGTAAGTCTGGACTTCACTATGATCATAAATTAAGCTCTCATAAAATGTATAGTGGATCCAGACTCTATACTTTATTTTACTGAACTACACTTGACCTAGTTAGACACTCTGAGTGACTGGTGAAGTTGGGTGATTTTACTTGGATTTGGTGTCAGGATATTACACTCTTGTGAAGATGCCAAATACTAGTACCCTATTAATATGTACTATTGTGGTCATATGGCAACAAAAGGCATATGACATCAGCACTCTATCTCTTATAGATTGTTGACAATTTAAATTTTCTATAATGTTACAATACTGCTCTTCTGGGATATTATGGGATATTAAAATGACTCCATTGAGAAGGTGCTTTTTGCATTTACCATATGGCCCAAATGAATCATATATCAAAGGAATAATGAAAGATTTGTGGAGTTTAAAAATTAAAATTCTTTAAAAGTTTTCTTAGGACTTTGATTTTTATGTATAAATCATATTTCTTATGTCAGTAGAAAATTGCACAGGACTAAGAAAGTTGTTGTGATTCAGGATGCCCTTTGATACTTTAATTCAGTTTCAAATGGCCTGAGTAATGAGGCAGGAGGCAGATAATATAGTGTAGACTTGCATTTTGTGAAGAGGTATGGAATAGGGTCACTTTATCTTAAAATAGAAACGATTGTAGATCAAGATTAACAACCAGAGGCACGAGAGTTAAGGCCAAGTCAGACTACCTTATTGCCAATATAAAATTGGGTTTTTTTCTGCCTAAGTAAATACTAAGTAAATGACTGTTGATGCATACTTCCTATCTTCTATAATCCAAAATGATGCCTCTAAAAATGGACATCAGCAAATGGAATGTCTATAAATCAAATTGTCTATATTATTGCTAAAAATAGTGGAAGAACTCAATTATTCCATTAAAGATAAAGTCAGATGTTGACTATGGAACAGATCATGAACTGCTTATGGACAAGTACTAGGTTAAGCTAAATAAGAAGAAAGCCAGTCAGTTTATATGAGCATATACCAAATATTTTTGAGGAGAACATCAAGAGTTGCTTTGAAGTCCACAACCTCATTGATAGAGAACCAAAGAAATTATGGGATGATCTTAAGAGGTTGTTAGGGATGAATGTAAAAATAAATAGCCAAGAATGAAGAAATGAAAGAAAGCAAACTGGATATCAGAACAAACCATGGAAATTGCTAAGAAGAAAAGAGAAGCCAAACCCAAGAAATACAACTGTTGGAAGAGACAAGAAGCAGTATTACAATAACATCTGTAAAAACATTGACATGAAAAAACAAAGAAAGTCTTTTAAAATATATCTGAACTTGGAGGTTCCAACCTTAGAATTTGTATGCTAAAGAACACCAATGGACTGATACAGTAAGTGATTCAAAGCAGATCAAACTAAGATGAGTATATTGAAATTCTGTATCATGAGATGTCAACATCCAAGATACCTGAGAAGATATTACCTACTAAGAAGAAGTACATCATTACCAAGTTGGAAGGCCATAGGAACAAATTGAAAACTCATAGAAATAGGGCAAAATAAGGCAAGACGTTGCCTCTTGAAAAAGCACCTTTGGGACAACCATGACCTGGATGACTAAGAATCTCTATAGACATATGGCAAGAAGAATTAATGATGGTTCTATGTCACCAAATCTGAGGAACAATTTGGTGGCCAACGGTTTGGAAAAGCTCAATCTACATTCCAAAATAAGAAAGAGAGGTTTAACAGAATGTATAATTTATTGAACCAGATCTTTAATGTCACATGATAGCTAAATAATGCTTAGGTTAGAGTCCTACTTGGAAGAAGAGATGCCAGATGTTCCAGCCAGCTTTAGAAAAGGCTGAGGAACCTGAGACATTATTTCAGATGCAGGATGGATAATTGAGAAAGCTGAAGAATATTAAAACAACAACAACCATGTGCTTAATTAATTATTTAAAGGCCTTTGATATTGATCACATCAAGCAGTTGAATGTGTGCCAGAATATCTAAAGGTCCTCATGAGAAACTATATACAGGCCAGGAAGTCACAACATGTACAAATAGACATGGCAAAACAGACTGATTTTGGGTTGACAAATGAGTCTAACAATAAAATAAAAGATAAAGGCAGCCTTGAGTCAAGCTTGATTCCCGATAACTGCAGAGACACAACTACACATTTGTTTTTGGAGATGGTACAGAACTTGTTTGGCATTCCGGTCTGTCAGGACAGTTTTCAACTTCTCAGTCTATGTTGTACCTCTGGTATTTGCTATTGGCCTTTTATCCATCCAATTTCTCCTGGCACTTGAAAAAGTTGGCATTCCTGCATTTCCTGTGTGGATCTAATTATATTATAAAATGTTGTGTTTTTATTAATATGCAGAAGAAACTGTTGTGAAGTAAAGCCTCACCAACTCATCATTCTAGTATATTGGCTGAGAATGTTTGACTGCCTAAAGAACAAAGCAGTATTCCGATTTCTATGAAGGAAGAGAAAGGTGTCATGTGAAATAGAATTGAAGAAATGTAGCTCAAAGGGAATGCGGTGGCTCAGTGGCTAAGATGCTGAGCTTGTTGATCGAAAGGTCAAGCAGTTCAGCGGTGCTGCATAACAGGGTGAGCTCCCGTTACTTGTCCCAGCTTCTGCCAACCTAGCAGTTCGAAAGCACGCAAAAAATGCAAGTAGAAAAAATAGGGACCCCCTTTGGTGGGAAGGTAACAGTGTCCCGTGCGTCTTTGATGTTTAATCATGTCGGCCACATGACCATGGAGACGTCTTCGGACAGCACTGGCTCTTCGGCTTTGAAACGGAGATGAGCACTGCCCCCTAGAGTTGGGAACGACTAGCACATATGTGCGAATGGAACCTTTACCTTTACTTTAATGTAGCTCAGTAACTGAAAGAAAAGGACCCAAAGGAAAGGGAAGGAATGTGGGAAGGCTGCTTGAGAAAAACAACAGAGGAAACACGATCTGAGCAAAAGATTTCTGAGAAAATTCACACAACTTAAGTAGTGAAATACTAAAATTGATTAAGTCCGGACACAGCTTCTACATTCCTATCCCATCGTACAAAGTTTTTTTTTATTGCTTTATTAGCATGAATGTAAACATCTCAAAAGTCAAGTTGTAGAGTTAGAACATTAAAGGTATCAAGAGAAGGATTCTTACTGCAATTCACTTGCAGGCTACACAGTTTACATATAGGAGTGAATTAAGATAGGCCACCTTCTATTCCATCAGGAAGTTGCATGAGCCACTTTTTTTTTAATCACTTCCAGCAGTATGTTTCCAGGGATGGGCTTCAAAAATTATAGCAAGGGGTTCTCTGCCCAGTTGCTGGGTGGGCGTGGCTATGGTGGGTGTGGCCTAGTCTGCCTCCTGAACCATGGCGGCTCCAGAGGCTTTCCTCGAGCCTCTGGGAGGCAAAAATGGTCTCCCCAGACTCAGGAGGCCGGAAATGGGCTCATTTCCAGCCTTCCCGAACTGCCAGTAGGCTCGTTTTTTGCGCTCCCCAAAGCCTCCGTGCGTGACCTGCAGTTACCTGCATACAAAATGGGCCACATGGGGACTACTGGGAGGGGTGGGGTGCGGTGGGCAGGGGTAGGATTTGGGGGTTCTCTGAACTGCACAGAATCATAGCTAGAGGTTCTCCCAAACCCCTGAGAACCCCCAGCAGCCCAGCCCTGTATGTTTCTGTCATGGCAAATGATGACCATGCTACAGACTCTGAACAACCACAGTCTGCATATACAGTGGGGGGTTTAATTTAGGTTTGGTTATTTAATAAAGGCATTTACCAAAACTTTATAAGCAATGAATCAGAGACTGAAATACCTGAAATGCCACATTTCATACCTTTCAATGGCATTTTGAGCATTTTTTCCATACCAAGCCTTGTTGAACATAGCTAGTTGTGATATTGCTTGTACCAGCATTTGCACAGTAACATCAAGAATTACAAAACAAGGGGTTTTTTTTAATTCCTCTTCAGCTGTTTGCAAACCAGTATTATTTCTACACTCTTAAACATGGCTTTAAAATGGCATTGCACTGAACAAGATGCCAACTTTCCAACTATACTTTATAACTATGTCTTAAGCTGATATTTGACCTACAGTTTAGACATTAGCAGTTGATAATTAGTTTCAATGCTAATTTCTGGAGGTCAAGCAGATGTTTTAAAAGCACAAAAGCAGGGTAGGCTATGTGTGATATACATACATACATACATACATACATACATACATACATACATGTGTGTGTGTGTGTGTATGTGTATATATGGTGAGAGACTTATATAGATCTATTTCTGGCTCGTTAGCCATCATCAGTAAGCCACACCCACATCTCATGTATCCTCCTTGTAAAGGTACAATATCTCTTTTCTTACTCTTACTCTTCTCACACATAAATCCTACGAAGAGTAAGAAAATAGACATTGTACCTTTACAGGGAGGATACATGAGATGTGGGTGTGGCTTACTGATGATGGCTAATGAGCCAGAAATAGATCTATATGAGTCTCTCACCTGGCAGCAAGAACTTGCTGGCTGCCAGGAAGGAAAAAAAGCCCAGAATCGAGTGGATGTGACTCCATTGAGCTAGGGCTGCAGAAAAACCTTGGTTACGTAGGAAAAACCTGGCTAAAAGAAAAAACACACATAAATCCTACGAAGATTTAACACTTAATCAAATTGCAACCTTGACTGGTCAATAGAATATTCTAGCTTTGCAGTGTCATCATATAGTATCATGCCAACATGTTAAAATTTTAGTGGCTGACCATTTCTCTCTATCTTTAAGTACAGCTTGTTTTGCAGAACCAGGTAATTTAATTGGCACTGGTTTTTATTATAATGCCTTGACTTGGCTAGGAAAGAAAACTGTCAGTGCCTTTGAATTATCAATGGAGCTGCATTCTGCGTCCTAAAATGGTTTATTATTGCAGATCTTGGTATGAAATATTTAGACGTTTCATAGTTGCTGCTGCTCTTATATTCTATCTGGATTTGAGCAGGTGGAACAGATGTGGTCTTCAGGTCATATAAAACATGGGTCTGTGAAGGTAACTATGCACAGATAGAAAGCTCAGAAAAATAGTATTCACTACATTTTTTTTCTGTCTGCAGGCAAAATCTGTTTCTGACTTTCTTCAACTTTCTATTTTTCTCTTTCCTTCATCTCCTCCTAACTCTGATAGACAAAAACCAAGTGTGAGAAGGTCTGGTATTAAAATAATATTCAGTACACGTACTGCTAAAACCATGGTGTACTTGTTTTCTTTGGACTCAGCTACCTGATCTCAATCTCCTTGTGTTCTATGCGATTACCTGCATTTTTACGGTCGTGATAGCCACAGACTAGAATTGTGATTGCACATATGATGGGAAATGTCCAAGCGTGAGAAACCACTGGAAGTATCAAGTATCAATATGTTCAGTATTCCTGGAAGATAATAGTTTTCTTGGCACAGTTGTTAAGTGAATCACTGTAGTTGATAAGTTAGTAACCTAGTTGTTAAGTGAATGTGGCTTCCCCATTGACTTTGCTTGTGAGAAGGTCACAAAAGGGGATCACATGACCTTGGGACACAGCAGCAGTCATAAATATAAACCAGTTGCCAAGCATCTGAATTTTGATCACATGATCATGGGGATACTGCAAAGGCCATAACTGTGCAAACAGTCATAAGTCACATTTAAGCACCATTGTAACTTTGAACGGTCACTAAACAAACTGTTGTAAGTCGAGGACTACCTGTACTTAAGTTCTTACTGACTGAAGATGACTGCAAGGAATATAAATCCTTCCATTCTCTACCATTCTATCAGAACTGAAGAATCTTCTTGGATGAGAAGTGAAACGTCTTCAAGGAAAAAACAAGAAAGTCCAGTTGCCTTTTGAAAAAGCAACTGGATGATCTAATTCTCACAGTACTGTCGAATGCCTATATATATTTACCCATGTTGTATGGCAGAAGTATTATTATTATCCTTCTTATCTTCTTTACTACCTCTTCTTATTGGTATGATGATGATGATGACTGTGTTACTTTGCTTATACACTGAGAGCTTCTGCACAGGAGACAAATTTCTTATGTGTCTAATCACTTGGCCAAATAAAGTATGCTATGCTGTGCTATGCTACTCTATGCTACTCTACGCTACTCTCTTCTCAATAGAAATAATTTTGCTATTGCCGATCATAAACCACATATATATTGTCCAGTCCCAGCAGAATTATTCCTTAAATATACTTTTAAGAAAAACAGAATCCTTAAAGGGGAAGATTCCAGAGGCAATCCCTTGCCTTCAGGACTGATGAGGATTACAATAAAAAAATGCTGGGGTGATTCCTATTGGGCTGGTGGACTTGTAACCAATTAACAATGGAGCAAATCCATATGGAGCAGATCTTCTGTCTGCTCTGTTGCTGAAACTTGTCAAAATTACAACAAAGCCTCTAACCAGAAGCCATGACAGATTGAGAATAGTCTTCATAAGTTTCTTCCAGATCAGATATGGCACTTTTACAAATATTTCCAAATGAGAATTGTCTAAAAGTTCCCAAATATCTAACAGGCATAACCAAACATAACTGGACTTTAAATATATTCTACTACAATTACTAACTCTACCTCATCTGGGAATTCTAATACGTCATCGCCTTAGAAATTAAATATACTGTATGATTACAGGATTTAACCTCTTACAATATATCTGTTACATGATTAATAGTATACAGTCTGCACTAACTAAATTTTATAGCACCAAATAATACAGGGACAGGTAAATTGAAGGGTTTTCCATACAACAATGTGATCCCGTATGGACAGTTTAGTTACTCTTTGACTTGCAACTAAAAACAAACTATTTATTGCTACTAATTTTCAATTTTTTTGTGTTGGCCAGAATAACAAGTTGGAAAAGCAATGGAGAGCATGGGTTCTTGCATACTTTTAACCGGTTTATTATAGGAAGCATACCGTATGTACTTTCTTTTATATAATGAAGCATTGTGTGTGCATTTCTTCTTTCCCTTCACATTGCACCTGTAAACTGGGAAGCAACAGGGTAGATTGTACATATTCCTCTGTAAGTCATATGACCAGGAGGGAGAAGAGAAAAGGGCTCAGAGTGGAACAATCGGCAATATTCTGGCCACTATCCAACTGCCTCTTTTATTGAGAGAATTTTTTAAATGTCCATTTTCTCTCTCTCTCTCTCTCTCTCTCTCTTTTTAGTTATTGTTCTGATGGGCTGGCAGATCAAAAAACGTACAGATAGACAAAAGTCTGAGGCTTCTTCACATAATTCCCTTCAAATATTTCTTCTGGTGTGGGGTTGTAAAGACTAAAAAAACAAAAGTAAGTGCAAGTTGTTTTTCATCCCCACAAACACAGGTAGTCCTCGATGTACGACGACAATGGAGCCCAAAATGTATGTTGTTAAGTGAGAATTTGTTAAGGGAGTTTTTGTCCCATTTTACGACAGTTGTTAAGTGAATCACTGCAGTTGCTAAGTTAGTTAAGTGAACCTGCCTTCCCCGTTGACTTTGCTTGTCAGAAAGGGGATCGCAAAAAGGGGATCGCAAAAAGGGGATCATGTGATCCCAGGATGCTGCGATGGTCATAAATATGAGTCAGTTGACAAGCGTCTAAATTTTGATCATGTGATCATGGGGAGACTGCAAAGGTTGTAACCAGTGGTGGGTTTCAACATTTTTTACTACCGGTTCTGTGGGCGTGGCTTGGTGGGCGTGGCAGGGGAAGGATACTGTAAAATCTCCATTCCCACCCCACTTCAGGGGAAGGTTATTTCAAAATCCCCATTACCTCCCAATCAGCTGGGACTTGGGAGGCAGAGAATAGATGGGGGGAGGTCCAGTCAGAATTTTTACTACCGGTTCTCCGAACTACTCAAAATTTCCGCTACCAGTTCTCCAGAACTGGTCAGAACCTGCTGAAACCCACCTCTGGTTGTAACTGTGAAAAATGGTCATAAGTCACTTTTTTCAGTGCCATTGTAACTTCAAATGGTCAGTAATGAACTGTTATAAGTCGAGAACTACCAGTATTCACCTCACTTCACAAACACCTCACTGCATTAACAATGCATCTGAATGGCACAAAACAATCTGCAAAAAGTACTGGCCCTATTATTCTGTCATGGGATTCACAGGATTAGGTGTTCAGGTTTGCAAAATGAAACCTGTCTGAGTAGCAGATACATCTCATATGTTTTACATGTGCTAGCAGTTTATTGTAACTTACCACAGTTTGAATGTTATTTATTTATTTGAAACATTAATCTGCCATTTATCGAATAGCTCCAAGAAAGTAAAAGAAAATATGAACAATATGTCATTAATGTTTTTTTAAATAAATTAAACTACATCATAATGTTAATGTTAACCTAATGAAAAGGCTAGAGAATTTCTAAACACTTCTGAAAATTAAAAAAAAAAAAGAAACTAAACTGTTTAGCTAGAGCTTGAAGGGATTGTAACCTATGAAGACAGTCAATAACTTGGTCATTACCTTACAAAAAAGTCATTTTTTGCTGTAACGAAGTATAAAAGGGATGCTTACAGAAGAGTTTTAACAAAATAATACTGCCTATGCATGGATCATGACCATCTGCAGTAAAGGAAAAGAAAAGCAAGCAATAGAATATCATCATGACGTAATCTGAGTCAGATGTCGCAATACAACTTTAGCATCTCTATGATGACATCACTTCATACGTGCTATTACGTTTCTATCATTGTGATTTATTATGGATGCTGTTGCTTCAGACTGAAAAAGACTACAATATGCTTTTGGAGCACACATGAACACTGATGTGTAGTAGTATCTCTCTTCAACTGCTTAAAATAAATGCATCTTTTCTCAGGATCACATGCTAACTCTGCTGTTGAGTGTGTTCCTTGGAAAAGACATATTTCGATGGTTTAAAGCAGTGGTGTCAAACTCAAGGCCCGTGGGGTGCTTAGATCTTGCCCGTGAAGAAACAGTGCATGGGTGGCCCAGGGTACCTCTGCCAGCAAAAAGGAAGTGGTGAGGGCCGCATGCGGCCTTCACGAGCTTTGTTTTCTGTGGCAGAGGGCTGCAAGAGGCTGTCACAGCCAAAAACAGAACCCAGGAGGGCCATATTCAGCCTTCCCAGTCTCCGTTTTCCCTGGTAGAATGCTAGCAAAACAAACCACTAGCAAAAGTGGAATTTGATCACATAAGTGATGTTGAGCTGGCTACACCAACCCCGGCCCTCAATGAAATCGAGTTTGACACCTGGTTTAAAGGGTTACAAGCAGGTGCTATGTAGGTTTAAGGTTTAAGGTTTATTTGGATTTATATACCACCCTTCTCCCAAAGGACTCAGGGCGGTGAACAGCCAAAGATAAAACACATACAATATAAAATTAAAAAAAAAAACAATTTAAAACATATTAAACAAATTTGGCCCATACTAATTAAAACACCCCTTTTTTAAAAGCAAATTAAAATTAAACCATTAAAAAGAGTTAGGCCAGCCCAGCCTGTTGGAATAAAAAAGTCTTGAGGGCACGGCGGAAAGTGCGTAAATCCGGGATCCTCCATATCTCCAGGGGGAGCTCGTTCCAAAGGGCAGATGCCCTCACAGAGAAGGCTCTCCCCCTGGGGGCCGCCAGTTGACACTGTTTGACCGATGGCACCCTGAGGAGCCCCTCTCTGTGGGAGTGTACTGGCCGGTGAGAGGCTACCGGTGGCAGAAGGCGGTCTCGTACACACCCATACATTGGAACCCAAAGGATCATTTCTGAAGCATTGAAGCATTGTCTATCATGACTGTTCTTTAAAGTTTAGGGCACATGTCTTAATCAACCTAATGCTTTTCAGATAGTGTATGTTGGACTATAATTCCCATCTCTAAAAGGTAGCTTTTTATATGGACATTCCCTGGCTTTCAACTCTCCCAATTTATTTTAATGGATTGTTTTTACTCTGGCTTTCACTGTGAAATGTTTTTTTGGGTTTAGAATTTGAAAAGCCACAGAGAATGAGAATTGAGAAATAATTAGAAGTGGTATAAAATGCTTCAAATAAACAAACTCTAGTGTGGCCATGATGGCTGGAGATTATTTATTCATTCAAAATATTTTTCAAGTACTTGTCTAATTACAAAGTACCCAACATTAAAAAACAAGATAATTAAAAATGGAATTAAATATACAACCGATATTTCAGCCAACAACCAATCATAAGCACAAGCTTAATACACTTCGGGTGATAAAATAGTCCATAAAACAAGAGCACTACCCTAAAGACCCATCCTTCTACAGATATCAGCCTTGTTTTCAAAACCAGTGGCAACACAGAAGGCAGCATCTCTGTCTATCTATTTTTACAGCCCAGGCATGCTGGTCGGGGGAATTCAGGGAGTTGAAATACATACATCATAAGTTAAAAACACTGATCTAGAGCATAGGTGTCAAACTTGATCGCCTCACGAGCTGGATGGTAATGTATCAAAACGTTTTTTGCCTCTGCGGAGCTGGGGTGGGTCTGGCCTGCGTGTGACGTATCCAGCCTGTGAGTGCCAATTTGACAAGCCTGAGCTAGAGTGTACACAGTGAAGAAGTTTGTGATAGTACTGAGATTGAACACAGAGGCTTCTTCATGAAAATGTTCTATAGTTAGAATATGATTCTAACAATAGTGTAGTTCAGTGGTGGGTTTCAAAAAATTTTACTACCAGTTCTGTGGGTATTGCTTGGTGGGTGTGGCATGGCTTGGTGGGCATGGCTTGGTGAGCATGACAGGGGAAGAATACTGCAAAATCTCCATTCCTGCCTCACTCCAGGGGAAGGATACTGCAAAATCCCCATTTCCTCCCAATCAGTTGGGAATTGGGAGGCAGAAAATCAATGGGGCGGGGCCAGTCAGAATTTTTACTACCAGTTCTCCGAACTACTCAATATTTCTGCTACCGGTTCTCCAGAACTGGTCAGAACCTGCTGAAACCCACCTCTAGTGTAATTGTATAGTGTACATACATATAGTGTATGTACAGGTAGTCCTCAATTTACTACCATAATTGAGCCCAGAATTACAAAGTTGTAACAGTCATTAACTGTGACTGTGACTGATTTTACAATCCATTTTGAAGTGAATGTCACAGTTGTTAAGCAAATGCCACAGTCATTTAGCAAACCTGTTTTTCCCATTCGGCAAAATATAGTCATGTGACTGCAGGACACTGCAAACGTCTGTATATGGAAGCCAAACTGCCAAATACCCATAATGTGAATCATGTGACTATGGTACGTGTTTGTGTGTGATCATTGTATCTTTGAAATCGGGTTGTAAGTAGTTCTGGGGAGGTCAGTCATAACTTTGAAAGGTTACTAAGCAACTGGTCATTAAACAAGAACTACCTGTACCTACTTTTTTATGGCAATAAAATTCTCTTTCTGTGTTCATTATGAATGGACATCTAATGCACTTTTAAAATGGACAACATTTGCATGCCATCAAAGAGAGGAAGTTTTCAGCCACATACAAAACGGCAGATTTGCTTTCAGCAAGTTACCCAGGTGATCCAATTACATAAATACTTCAAAAAAAATAACACAAACAGCTAAGTTGCAGGTTTAGATTTGGTACAAAGATTTATTAGGTGCAAAATTCACTCAGACTTCAATGAATTTAAAGCAAAGTTCCTTTACTATGGCGACTTTCATCTCACAGTATGGCTTAACTATATTTCTTTTAAGAAGAAGCTTTAGGATAGATGGAAGATTTGGGAAGGAAGAATAATGCAATAAATTTAAAAGTTAAACTACACCTTTCATTTCTGCACTTTCTAGAGGATGTTTGTATTCCCAGGTACAAAATTAATTTAGTTAAATGAAATATAACATGCTTTTTTTGGGTTCTGTAGAATATATGAACTTTCTGATATGCTGACTGTGGACCACATAGCAATGATCTGCTAATGAAGTAGTACTTATTCTGATTCACGTTCACCTATCAGACCCAACATAGTTGGCATATATTTTGTATTTATTTGTACATTATGCAGTATGCCTTTCCAATCGTCTCAAAGGAAATGCATAAAACATTAGGCATGTATTGCCTATCAAATGGTAGTCAACCTCTGATGAGGTACTGTCATCCTTATTTTTACACAAACATTTCAATTTTATTTTAGATGACAGACGGTTACTTTTAATCATATGAAGTCATGTTACCACCTGACTCCTAATTTTAAATAATATTGTTTTCCATAAAAAAGCATACAGCAATGTCTATTTGATCTCACTTCAATCTTGCACAGCTCTGTACCTATTTCTATGCAGACACAAAGCACCCGCTTATGCAATCAAAAAGAGATGATCTTATCTCAGAGAGAGAAAAGAATTTTGATTCAAGCGTAACATCTAACATCTTGTAACTTCAAGAACATTCCTTAACTTTGACAGGGGTCCTGATTTGAAAGGGGTTGTTTTCCTAGATGCTTGGGTTTTGGATAACTTTTCTGAATATTTTCAACATGCTGAGTTTTGTTATAGGTTCAAAGTTCTGGCTCAATTCTTCAACTTTTGAGATTCTTCTTTGTTGAAAGGATATTGCTAAGGAGTCTGTGATGATAAAGTTAAGAAATGTTTTTCTTTGTGCTCCTATCCACATTAACCAGATTTGCCAACTGAAATGCTGCCACAGAAAAACAATAACATAATAGTTGTTATTCTTAGAAAAACATCAGTGTAAAAATCTTGTTTTACTAAAAATGGTGCATATATGAAAAAGTCACTTCTAGTAACATAATTGGCTTTTTAACGAATCTCCCAAAAGGAAGCAAAACAAGAAGTAGATGGAAGGAACAACTATCTATGCATCCCAATCTTTGGTTTCCATTCTCATTCTTTTTCAAAACCTACCTTTCCCTCTCTTTTTTTTTTTTCAAATGGAAAAAGTGCATTGCCTTCTTCTCATATTGGTTGGTGGAAGAGGAGGAAATAACTAATGAGGAGAAAGTTGAGCAGTGCAATGTTACAAGAAACAGCATAAACTAGGGAACTGAAGACCCAACCTTTCTCTGAAAGTCTTAAAGCAACTTCTGCTCCATTTGCATACAAATGGTCCCAGGTTTCAGAGGAACTGTTGGCCATCTCAAAATTTGAGTTAGGCGGAAGTTATCATCTACCCCTACAGGCCACTATTTTATTAAAACATCTTGGGACCTCCATGGAACAAAAATGTAGCTTAAACTAAGAATGGTTAATACAATATATTTGCCAAAGTACAGGTAATCCTTGACTTACAACCATTTGTTTAGTGACCATTTGAAGTTACAATGGCACTGAGAAAAGTGACTTTGGACCATTGTTCACCCTTACGACAGTTGTTGCATCCCCAGGGTCACATGATCAAAATAATCTTTTGTGACTTTCTGACAAGCAAAATCAATAAGAAAGTCAGATTCACTTTACAACCAGGTTACTAACTCAACAATTGCAGTGATTCACTTAACAACTGTCACAAAATGGGGACAGAGCACACTTAACAATTGTCTCATTTAGCAACAGAAATTTTAGGCTCAATTGTGGTCACACTGTGGACTACCTGTGCTCCAATTTGATGAAGTTATTAGAGTAGAATGTCTGTGGCCTGCTAAAAAATATTTTTGACCTTCAAAATATGAGTGGGAACAAACCTCTTTTTAACAATGGGGACAGATGAGCTTTTAAAAAGAAAAAAAAAGCTAATTAAGCTTTTCATATATTTAAAACACCTATTCATATATTTAACTACCCTTCTAAAATAGATCCAGGTACCTGAAACACAGCTCTCAGTTTACAATGCACTTGAGCCCACAGAAGCAATGCATTCCTCTTAAGAGAACGAATTAGGATTAGGATCTGAAAAATAAGTTCCATTTCTTACTCACTGTTCCTTGATTGTCTTGGGGTCTTCCTCAGCCCGAACTACAGTACTTATGCAGGCATTTGTCCGGACACAATAGGGAAGAAAGCACTCATTTTGCTTTGTGGTTCTTGAAGGATGAGTTGGTCTTGGTAGTATTTACATACTATGATATAGATGGGCAACTTTTACCCTAAAACTGCATACATCTAATATTTGGCCTTTGGAGCTGAAAATGAATGACCATTATGAGCCAACTGACAAGAAGTAGATCACTAGTAGCTTCCTGTTATTTATCAGGAAACAAAGTAATCTGGTTTCCCAATCCTAATGGCAAAATTGGACTCTGGGAGGAAAGAGAATGAAAGAGGAAGAGAAATGACATATGTGTGTGTGTGCGAGTATTGTTGTGGAGGTATGCAAGTAACACGAATCTTCTATCAGACAACTTATAAGATCCTTGGTACCAAAAAGACTGCTAAACTATGCACTATTCCAATGAATTACATGAAGAATGCGAAATTATTACGTTAGAAAAAAAGAAGAGTCCTTTTCCCTGTGATTTATTTTTTAACTTTTTCCCTTTTTTATAATCAACTGAAATCCTCACTCAGGTGAAATCCTCACTCAAATTCAGAACTGGTCTACTGAAATCAATGAAGTTTAAATCAGACATGATTAATTGAAGTCAGAGTAATTTCAATAGGGCTACTTAAAGACTACATTGACTTATACATTACATTATAATTTATTGAATAAACCAAAATTGGCTGGGTTCCCACAATATGCTAAGCCATTTTACAAATAATGCATTCCCACACTGCATAAGGAAAAAAACCCTAACTAACCAACCAATCACAGGCATCTACATTTAACTAAAACTGACTTGTTTTAACAAGTCAAAACTGGTTTTGTGTAAAAAGAAAAATTCATGTCTTCTCTATAGTATCATAGAATCACAGGTCAGGAAGAGACTTTGGAGGTCTTCTAGTCACAAAGGCTTTCTGTGGCCTTTCTTGCCACAGTTGTTAAGTGAATAACACGGTTGTTCAGTGAATCTGGCTTTTCCATTCACTTTGCTTGTCAGAAGGTTACAAAACGCCGGGGCACTGCAACCGTCATAAATATGAGTCAGTTGCCAAGTCTCTGAATTTTAATCACGTGACCATGAGGATGTTGCAACAGTCGTAAGTGTGAAAAAAATGATCATGCCGCTTTTTTCAGTGCCATTGTAACTTTGAACAGTCACTAAATGAATTCTTGTAAATCAAGGATTACCTGTATCCAGGAATGCAACATAGCTGGAAAGAAAAAGCTGAAATCTAAGCACCTTAATTCAGGCATTGTTTTGCCAATACTAATCTATTTTAATCTATAACTATTTTCTGGATATCCCCCTCCCCCCCCTTAAAAAGTTTGTTTTACAGGGTTTATTTTAGATGAGTATATTACAGACTCGAACGTTGGATCATAAGAAAGGCTGAGCGCTAAAGAATTGAGGCCTTTGAACTATGGTGCTGGAGAAGATTCCTGCGAGCCCCTTAGACTGCAAGGTGATCAAACCGGTCAGTCCTAGAGGAGATGAACCCTGACTGCTCTTTAGAAGGCCAGATCCTGAAGATGAGACTCAAATACTTTGGCCACCTAATGAGAAGGAAGGATTCACTGGAGAAGAGCCTAATGCTGGGAAAGATTGAGGGCAAAAGAAGAAGTGGACAGCAGAGAATGAGGTGGCTGGATGGAGTCACTGAAGCAGTAGGGGTGAGCTTAAATGGACTCCAGAGGATGGTAGAGGACAGGAAGGCCTGGAGGAACATTGTCCATGGGGTTGCGATGGGTCGGAAACAACTTCGCAACTAACAACAAAATTACAGGCTCAAAGGACTGCTTCTGGCTAAGAATGCTTGTTATATAGAACTATGCTAAGGATCTCAGAATTTGGGCACGAAGATTGTTCCTGTTCCCATGAAATCTAAGAATCAAGGCCTTCCCTGACATTTTACGGAGATGTGCAGATTCTTCGGCAGAGTGGAGCCTGACTATCTCATCTTGCAATTCCATAAATATTTATCTATCTTACTCAGTCCAATATGAATTACTTTTGAGTGCTAGGAGAATGCTGTTGCAAACAATGTTTACTTCTGAAGTGATTACTCCTTGGGGGGGGGGAAATGTCATTTACACTGCCCTCTCTTGTTTTCTTAATTGCCTTGACTTATTAAAGACTAAACCATGAAATCCTCACACTCAATGAATGATTACTGATCAGGTAGGGATAAACATTTAACTAATTTACTAAAAAAATATTTTAAAAAAGTAGTAACAGTTTGTGATGCTGAATCAGAACAAAAAAAAAAGCAGTTCAGTATAAGAGTTAAAGGCAGGGCTATACAAATGCTTTGAAAGAGGAGCTTCAGAATCCCCTAGCATTTATCTGAGATTGGTTTGCTTAAACATTAAAGTAGATGCATCATTTTCTAGGCTCATGCAAGCATTTCAGAAAAAGTTCCCATTAGTCTCCGCTCATGTGGGGAGGAAAAATCAAGTGTCCATGCATCCATGTACAAGTGCAAGGAACAGCTTCGGAAGCAGCTTCACCAGCCGTTAAAAGGTGAGACAGCTTTAATGATTCAAAAGGAAGTGCTCCCACCAGACCAAAGAGAAAAATCTTTACAAAAACCGTTTGGAGTTATGCTGATAATTAACCTTATCAACCAACATTGGGGGGGGAGCCACTGCTGTGATTGGACTCCTGTTATTGAATATTTAAATATATATTAGTGCAAGGCAAAAAGAAATATTGTGCCCCTTTTTACAATTCTCATTCAATTTGAGGAAAAAGAACTTGCTTTAGACTTTTGAGAAGATAAATTTGAGATTATTTTTCATAAAGGGTACATGGTATTCTTGCACCGATATAATTACAAGGTAGCCAAAAGAAAATGTGCAACTATCCTGCCTTGACTGGACCATTCTCTCTCCA
Source organism: Pituophis catenifer annectens (assembly GCF_029215685.1). Taxonomy (NCBI): domain Eukaryota; kingdom Metazoa; phylum Chordata; class Lepidosauria; order Squamata; family Colubridae; genus Pituophis; species Pituophis catenifer. The sequence continues at coordinate 312,577,538 of NW_027256881.1, forward strand.
GTGGGCGGCAACCTGCCTGGCTTCCCACTTCAGTTAAATCCCAGGGGAAGATACTGGTGAGATCTCCTTGCATTGTGCTATTCAGGAACAGTGTTGCAGTCACTGCTAGGGAGAAGTCCTGATTTTGGGAAATGGCTGGAGAATTATCTCTTTCCTCTGGAGAAATCATCTACCAGATTTCTCAAATTACTTTTTTGGCAGAAAATTAGATAGATAGATAGATAGATAGATAGATAGATAGATAGATAGATAGATAGATGATAGATGATAGATAGATAGATAGATAGATAGATAGATAGATAGATAGATAGAGACAGACAGACAGACAGACAGACAGACAGACAAAGAGATAGATAGATAGATAGATAGATAGATAGATAGATAGATAGAGATAAATAGAGATAGACAGACAGACAGACAAAGAGATAGAGATAGAGATAGATAGAGAGATAGAGAGAGAGAGAGAGAGAGAGAGAGAGATGACAGATTTTCTTGTTATCCTAGGGTAGGGAATCACTCTTGCATGAGAGAGCAAGAGTATAGTACGTAGCTATAACCTTACTTTTCTGATTATTTTCAAACAAAGGACACAAGTAGATGGAAAACGAGAGGAAAAACAAGAAGGCGAAGGATGCCTACATGATTCCTACTGAAACAGCTGTCACATTTCCTTTAAAATGCTCCATACAAGAATCTTTCATCTTTGTGCGATGTCCTCCAACAGACAGAAAAGCCACATGTGTGAATTTAAACAATAGCACTTCTCATTTTTAGCATTAGCATGCTTTTGCTGACAATCTAGCTGGAAATGAGAAAGTGCTAAGTGTTATAAATGGAAGCTCATTGCTAAAACAAACAAAATGCTAATCCAAACACCATCATAAGCCTAGGATGTATCCATGCCCCCTCTATTTGGTGAGGCAGGGCCAAAGGCAAAGTATTCTCAGCAGGGATTTGAAAAGTTAGCTGGAAAGCCAAGTGAGGTGAATGTCTTTGTATATCCAGAAGCAGACTGCCAACTCGTGTTTGAGAGGAGCAATTCCCAGCAGAACTTATGTGCAATCAAGATAACACCCAAAAAAACCCAAGTGCAGGATTTTAAGGACATGTAGTACATTGATTTTCACATTTCGTAATAACTACAGCAAAATTACATCGACACAGGATATAAAAAAAAAAGGGATCTGTGTCTTTGTCGGTTACACCTATGTGAAGATCCATCTTCTTTGTGGAATAACAGAGTTGAACCCCTCTCCCAAAAAAAGTGTTCCTGAAGATTAATTAAGGACAGCAAACTCTAGGGAATGTCGTTTCATCTCTTCATCAATCTGGCTTGCATCAAGCAAAGCTCTCTCATAGTGTTAGCATATTGTTAAAGCCTATTTTCTTTTCACTCCCTTCTATCCGCCAAAAGAGCATATTTGTGTTCCCATCATAAATTACTGGGATCTGAAAAAACATACAAGTACTGGAGATCTAGGCCTTCCTGTAATTTATATTTTTATAGACTGTTTTTTAACAAAATCTCTACAAAAATCATGACTATGGAGATAAGAATCTATTCACTTCAGAAACATTTCTAGCTTAGGAATTATGATTTAAATCCTTTGCAATGACATACTGGTCTCTTTGCCTTGAGAGACATCATTTAGCTCATTCTTTTCAAATCCGTTCCTTTTTCATAATTCAGTGGTGGACCACCTACAATAATTCACTCAAAAATATTGACAAAGTTGTTCTTGGTATAAGTAATTAACATTTAGGGACATCCTGACAAATCATACTGCAATATATTTACTGATTCCCTCAAAGTCCTCTAATGAATATTCACCAAGACATTTTCCATCATCCTGAGAAATTCCAATCTTCAATTCCTATGACTCAAAAGAATAATGAATGAACTTCACATTCAACTACTCTAAAACACTTTGAATGTTCCAGTGATGGCATTTTCCCACAATCACATTAAAAATAAACCAGACCATGTTTTTTCAAGTTAAATTCTAAGAAACAGAATCATTCACATTTATTCAAGAACTCAGCTCTTAGTTGACTTTGGTTGTCTTTTGTTTAGAAGATTTGCCAGTTTAATGGAAAACCTTTTAATACTGAGAAATCCAAAACCGTTGGACATGCTGCCTACAATGCTAAAAATTGGAAGGAATAAAGCTAATAAACCAGACTCCTAGAAAATAACCCTCAATGTTTATTATTTAAACAAAATAAATTATTTTTAGGTTCAAAATTCCACTTTGCTGCTCACATCACAAAACTAGTTTACACCAATATAAATCCGGTAGTGTTCAGTGGGGCTTCTTCTCCAGTAAACATAGACTGAATTGCTTATATATATTTAAAACACTTTGCTAGAGCTGACAACAATTTAACAAGGTCTTATGGCCTTTATCTAAGGTGAATTAGTTACTTGAAGACATACAAGAAATTTCCAAAGCAGACTTAGCAGTCAAGACATGAACTGGAAAAACGTGTCCTCTTCCAATTGTCATCTCCTCCTTGACTTAAAGGAGGGAGTGACATCCAGAAGAAACTTCCACAAGCAGACAGCGTTTTGAACACAGAGAAAGCAACATTTTTTTTAAAAAAAAAAGAGATTGCCATTACTCAAGCGACATAAAACATAAAATCAAATATTAGTGCTGCAACATTTACACCGAAATGAACATTAGTAATTAGATGATTTGATGCAAAGGTTTTTTTAAAAGATGAATGAATATAATAGCTTCACCCCACCCCCCCACCCCACCCCCACCCCCACGGCCCATCCCTTTTCTGGGCATTATTGATCTGGCTTTTCTCACTGAACATGGGGGGGACAGCAGGCTCTTGCAGTCAAACTGAGAAGTGGTGGTGGTGGCTACTGCATTTCTTTAAGCAAGTGTTCCTCACCACTTGGAACAGAAACATTTCAGCCTGCAGAGAGGCAGAGATGCTCCTTTCGCAATTACCACGTTTGCAGAAACACATTCAATAAAAACAAATGAAGTAGCACCTCACTCGTTCCCTGCATGCCATTTGCTCCTCTGGTACACCAAAGCAGGAGGTGCAGCCCACGACAGAGAGCACCAATGCTTAGAAACAGCGAAGGGCTCTCTCATACACCCAAGACTGTTTGCCTTAAAAGAAAGAAATGTGTGTGTGTGTATGTCGAGGGGGGGGAGAGAGAGAGATATTTGGCTTACCTTATTTTCTCCATCTCTGCCGCAGAGGCCTATAAGAAATCAAACAAGGAGCAAGTGAATGGCAAGGGAGCGCAGCTTGCCCAGGGCAGGTTAATGCATAGTTCAGGCTAGATACCCCAAGGACTTGCTGCCGGCCAGTGACTCCCAAGCCCACTGCGAACCGAGGCTAGGTCTTGGGGTGAGCATTAACACGAGCACACACGCACACACGCACACACACACGGGCTGAGAGCCTGAAACTCCAGCAGAACGCAGCAGGCTGCAGAAAAGACGCTTGGGCACCCAGGAGGCCTGAGCAAGCATGGGATGACTCAATGTGGAGCGGCGAGGCAGAGGCAGGCAGAGAGGGAACGGGCTGCCAGTAACAGGTTACTGTGCCGCTCGGATGCCAGGAGAGAGAAACTTGAAATCGCAGGGGCAGAGCCCAGCAGCAGCAGCAGCAGCAGCGGGAGGGGGGAGAAGGAGAAGGAGAAGGAGGAGGAGGAGAAAGGGAAGGACGGAGGGAGGGACGCGGTAGAGCGATTTGAGGCTGCCGGCTGGAACCATCCAACGGTTTAAGCTTCGCTTGGAAACCGGAGATGTTTGGCACGGGCTCTGCGGGCGGACGGGGGCGCGCGCGCGAGTGAGCGAGCGCGTGTCTTTTTTTCCTCGTCACGTTTCCAAAGATCTCGACAGATGGGAGCCTTGAAAGTCGGGCGGAGAGTTTCAATGATCAGAGGTTCTTCCCCCCCCCCTCCCTCGCCGCCTCAATCACACACACTCCTCCTCCAAGCGCCCCCCCCCAAGCCGTCCGCCCCCGTAATTCAGTGCCTTTTAAAATTAACAGCTCTCTGCATCTCTTTCTACACGCTCTCCCTCCCCCCCCTCTTCTTTTCCTTCTCTACCGCTTTCTTTTCCTCTTGCAGCAGCGGCACCGCGCTGCACCAGCCGCCTCCCAGCCCGGGCTGGGATCACACACCTCGGGGAAAGTTTCAGGGCGAGCCGTTAGCCTGAGCCTCCCCCTCTCCTTCTTCTTCCTCTTCTCCGGCTTGCAGCCCACGGACATGGCCAGGAGGAAGCCTCTCTTCACCCACCGGTTCCGCCCGTTCCCCGCAGAGCCGGGGAGGAGAGAGAGCGCCAGGCACACGCAACCCTTTCGCTTCATGTTTTCGCAGCCGGCAGCTGCCGGCTCTCTCTGCCTCCCGCAGCCTGCTCCTAACCTGCCGCTTTCCAGGTGTGCTGGACCAGAACTCCCAACAGCCCCGACCGGCGCAGGCCACGCTCGGCCGGGGATGATGGGAGATGTAGTCCGGGACGCCGGGTGTACGGAACCGGGACATCGGGAAGCCTCGCCGTTAACCCGTTGCTTCCCGGTGAAGCCACGGCTAGAGCGAGGCTCTGGTCTGCAGCGAGGTGAAGTGTCGCTTTATCCACCTGCCTCTTCCCGTCGCCGGATTCTTAGGACAATGACACCCAGGACCTTTTCTCCCCGGTTTTGTGGGTTAGAGAGTAACCTCACAAAGCAAGCTTATCATCACACATTTTCTAAAAGTACCTGGCCTCCCCCCCCCACCAACAAGCTTCGTTCCAAAAAGTAAAAAGATCCCTTACTTTTTAGGTGCTCTGATTGTATATACCTTAGCCTGTGCAACAGAAAGTGCTTAGAATACTTAGAAAGCTAAGAGGAAATAAAGTAGGAAATGAACTTCCATATGGCAACGTTTTGTTGTTGTTGTTTTCCAGTCAGAACAGATCCCCAAATCATTCCTGTTTCTCTAGGATCCATTCACTTCACAGTTTCTATATTATGTGATATCGGTCTCTCCCCCCCCCAAACACCCCCCCCCCCCACAAACCATTGTTGCCTTGGCAGTTCTAGTGAAGTGCATGGAGAATCTATTGATTCACCTCCCCCATTTTCTCATATTGTTTGGTGTGCAAGAATAAACACCCTATCCAAATGTCACATCAATAGGTGTGCCTGATTACCCTAAATCTCAAGAGTAACAGTTGGCATATGTGCTGTGCAACTGGAATGCTCTGCCCCCCACCACCACCGCATCCCTATGGCCTTGTGTTTCCCAAGCAACTCGCATAGGCTGGTGCAACTTCCTGAATCAGCCCACGTCTCCCATGTTTTACACAAACATAGGAGATCAAATTCAGGTACCCATCTGCATCAGTGCACATTCCTATGTCTGTGCATGCTTCATACAGCTGCGAGGAAAGAACAAAAAGGAAGATAAGAGGCGTGTAGATAACAGAAACATTCTTTTTGGCAAGTATTTTATCAGTGATGTCAAGGAAATATACAACGCACATGGTGGTGGACCCACTGTTTGATGAATGGGCCTTACTGGAAGGGGAGCAATCTTCAAAGGAAATCTAGCATAGTAATCTAACCTAGCAACATGTATAACTAATAGGCCTGCACAGGTTGGCAGACATTTGCCTCATCGGTGTTCAGTAACGACATGATGTGCCTTATTGGATTCTTGTAGCTGAGAGAGACCTCTGCAAATGTGCTGACCATACACAAATTCCTCCCTGTTGGAAGGGAGGTGTGAGAAGCAACACAAATTAATTCATTCGGCAGCTTGGCCCTGCTTTTCCGAAGCAGCTTCAAAGGGTTGCTTGGTGAGAAGCATTAGTGATGCAAAGCATCCTTTCTAACTTTGTACTCTCCTAATAATTAGTATACTGCCTCCCTGCCCTATGCAACCCCTCTTGGGATTTGCTTCTAGACTACTGAACTAGTGAGCAGGCAGGAATGCAACTAGAACTGGCCACAAATGGCTTTTAAAAACTCTTCGCCAAATTTGCAGGTAGAAAAATGTCCAAATTTTACTAAGAGAAGAAGAAAATGCCTTAAATGCCTTTTTAAAAAATCACTTTCTTAGGAAATGCAGCCTTCTTAATAGTGCTACTTAGACTTAGAATAACTTTATTGTCACTTTAAATGTACACTAATGGGCATATATTAAAATGAAATTATCCAGAGGGTCAACGTCATTGCCCAGAGGATCATTGGTTGCCCTCTCCCCTCTTTGGAAGAGCTTTATAGCTCCCGCTGCCTTAAGAAAGTTCAAAACATTCTTAAAGATCCATCTCATCCAGGGCACCCTTTTTTTTTGAACTATAACCATCTGGCAGATGGTATAGGTCAGAGGACAATAAAAACAAGGACAAATAGGCTGAAAAACAGCTTCTGTCTCAGGGCAATAACCATATTGAATTCTATGGTATAGTGCAATATCGGGTTTTCAATTTTAATTATATAGAATGTAAAGGATGTATGTTTGTGTTTTTATTTTTATAATTATAATGTACATTGAAGACAGCATTTAATTTTGTTGTACCATGTGCAATGACAATAAACTAAACTAAACTAAACTAAACTAAACTAAACTAAATTTCGTTGCATATAGCTCTCAAAGGGTCACCACCTTCAATATACACTACATAAATGTGACAAAAAAATTATGCATGTACCCACTTACCCACATATATTCTATGACACAGAGAAACAACACAGTCTAGTTCGGCTGTATATATGTACATGGTGAGAAAAACAAATCTTGCCAGTAGCACTACCATTGAAAAAAACCCATTGAAAGGAATGACATCTACCCTTCATATCAAATGAAAGTGTAGTTAGACAGAGAGGCTGCTGAATACTGAAGAGATGACTATGCAGCAATAGATATTTACACATACCCCTTGATCATGTAAAAATGTATTATTGAAATTCCCATTTTTCCCTGGAAGAAATTTCTAAAGCAAATTCTCTTTCATCCTAATAAATAAGAGGTGGAGAGGAAGTGGATAACCACAGGAATAATTCTCTGCCTGACACAAGGCAACTAGGGAGAAACAGATTGAAGAATAGAATTGACACTAAGATGTAACCAGACACTTTTCAAATTGATCAGCTACAACATAATATAGCACAATACAGTAAGGTTAGGACTCAACAACTTAGCACCTCCAAAAGTGTTGGCTACAGCTCCCAATAACTTAGCAATCAGAAAGGTCACAGAGCAACAACATAAGGCTGCATGCTACCCATCCTTGGAATAACTAGTTTCTGCATAAGGTGAGTCACAGTACTGGTCTTATTCAGGAAAAACCAATAGAAGGGAATATATGCAGTTCAGATCGAGTTGTGGAGTCCTTGGGACTGTCTAAACTTGATTGCTGCTTGCAAACATTTCGTTACCTGACTTGGTAACATTTGCTAAAAGAGAATGGGGTTTTCTCTCTGTTTATAGTCTATTCTCAATCTAGCAGTAAACAATAGCCTAATTAAGGAACTACCAAGCAGAAAACAACACTGACAGGACAAGCTAATGTACATAAACAGAGAGCAAATCCCACTCCCTTCTAGCATTGAAATTGTTACCTAGTCGGGTAATGAAATGTCTACAAGTGAACAACCAAGCTCAAAGAGCCCCAAAGACTCCATATTTTTTTTAGGAAAGCCTAATTTCTAAATGGGGATAATATTACACACAAGGAATATTCCATGCATTAGTCAAATCCACAATCTGTAAGTATTATACAGCAATGCTGCATAATACTGCCATTTTTTCAAGTTAGTGTATGTGTGTGTGTCCATGTGTGTGTCTGTGTATGTGTGAAAAATGGTTTGAAATGAATATTCAACTTCCAAAAAGCTCTTCCATTTCCATTGGTTTTAGCTTTTGCAAAGACGTCTTCATCAGATTTTATTGTGCTCCAACACATTATTCCACAAGGAACCTAGATAATAGCATAGAAGCTTGGACATAAAGTTGCTTGTGAACAAAAGCTATCAGGTGCAAATCTTAACATGACAATACTGGATAGTATAGATCTACTGTAAAGTATAGATCTTAAGTAACTCAGACAATAGCTCTGAGTGGCTAAACCTATTGATGGAGGAGCGAACCAAGCTTTGTTATTGTCTAATAGCTCATAAGGGTACATTTAATGGATCAACTCTTGTTCTTGGAGGTTTGAAAGTTTTTTGAGATCACTAATTTATTTTTCTTATAGAAAGAGGTGATATGATGGAATTGAATCCTATCTTGGATGACCCATCTGTAAATAAAACCCTCTCAAAAACTCAAATTTTATCTCTACACATCAAATACGCCTATTTCAATTTGCTTTTCTATTGTAAGATAGGATATTTGGTAAATTGTGATAAATTTGGTAAATTTGGTTAATTGCAATTAGGAAAATTTATGTTTCAAAGTTCAATGAACAATAGTGTTCAGTAGAAGACCTTTGGTCAGTCTAATTCTCTCAATCTCACATGGTCCTTGTGAGAATAAACGAGGTACTGAAATCATAACTTCTGGAATTTATATAGGACCTCCTATTGCTCAGTAATGAATAATAATAGAACCAAAAGTTGTGTAATTTGTCCCTCTGAAAGCAGATCTTGAGGTTTCAAGTGTGAAGTCCAGAAAAATTTAACACCTAAAGCTCTCCAGTTTGAAAACCAAAACATGAATACTTAGATATAATGAACAGCTTTTTATAAATTGTTACCTGAGTACTTCAGTTACAAACTGGCTCACACATGTCTATTCATCATTCAATTCTAGTAGTAGAGACTGGAGGGGGTAAAATGAGATTTTTATATCCATTCAAATGATTCCCCCCCCCATTTCATCAATCTATACAATAAGTAGTTGAGTACTCCACTGATGTGGGTGGGGCAATTTTGTGTTTAGCACTATTACGCCTCCATGGAAGGTTTGGCATAAGAGCTTGTACGTGAAGTAGGAAAATTTGAAGCTGAGGCAACATATATATTCAATTACCATAATTGGTTTAGGAAAAGAAGATGATATTTTTAAAAATAATCTTCTAAAGTAAACACTTTGTATTTTTGCGTTTCAGAGAGTGAAAATCATCTAGGGTGGACATCTAGAGTTACCTGGAAGCCAAGAGCCATTTCTAGATGAATTTTCTACAATGCTTCAGATATATGTTGTCCACAGAACCAGTTCCACATTTGCATTCACATCACTCGGTTACTTAAACATTTAGACTTAACAGAAGGATAGATGGATGGATGAGCTGGCTTCATTAAAAAGCATGTTACAGAAATATTGTGATGATTCATTTACAGATGAAAGTCTACCATGAATGTGCAAATCAGCCCTGATTTTCACAGAGATAGATAATAAGATTTAATATACAAGAATCTGATTTTACAGATTTGGCTTTTCTAATTTCTCAACTATATAGTATTCCTAGGTAGTTTTGTGTTTAGACACTGAGTAGGTACTGATCTGCTTAGCTTCAGCAAAGTATGTTTTCAGACTATTCTCTGGGAATTATTTCAGAGCACACATTTTGCACAACATAGCTGTAGTGTATATCATGTCTGCATAATATGAAGAAATCCATATTTTAATATTTCAAGCCCTAGAGCCATACAGCAATTCTGCACAACATGATGTGTTTTACTATACCAAACTCAGGCCACCAGGGTCATCATAATCTTAGCTTTGCTACTGGCCTGGGATAAAAAAAGCAGATAAGCACAGTGATGCAATTAAGGCAATGTTTTAGGGCAGCAGTCAAGGGTCTCATTTAAACAAATACATTAGAGAGCCACCAAATGCAGCAAGGTTGGTCCATCCATCGTATTTTGAAAGAACTGGAAGCCCATATAAGATGTAATGGTAGAGCCAGTTTGGTCTAGTGGTTAAGGCACCAGGCTAGACAACAAGAGAGCAAGTTCCCGCCTTAGCCATAAAAGCCAGCTGGTCCGAACCAGGAGCATTTCACCCCCGGTTAAAAGAGTCCATCTATGTTAGAATTGAACAACCCTCCCAGAAGGGGAGGAATAAGACACTTCCTATCTGGTGTCTACAACACAGACCAGCAATTCTAAGAAGATTTCACAACCATTTGCATTCTGATTCAGGGTATCCTGAGGGCATAGATAAATGCCCCAAGTGGACTCAATAGCTTCCAGAGAGAGTGCTAACAACTAGCTGACTGCAAAGAAATATAATCATCCCATCTCCCCTCCTATCATCCTATCAGAACCTTCCATCCATTCCTCCCACCCCCACAATCCAGTCTCAACTGTCAGTACCTGTCCTTCCATTCCCTCACCATCACAACTGATGAAGTTTCTTGGACTAGGAGGCAAAAAAATCTTCCTGAAGGGAAAAAACAACAACCCAGTTGCCTTTTTAAAAAGCACCTTTGAGACAACTATGACCTGGGAGATTGAGAATCTCTATCGACATTTTGGAGGAGGAAGGTGTGTTGGATATGTCCGCTGAATTAGGTTACTTGTAAAAATAATAATGGTGGGATGCAAACAAACGAACAAAGGTATGTGGGAATGTAATGGTATATGGGAAAGACCTTGGGAGATATGGCAAAGAGATCAATCATGAAGAAACAGTGTTGCCTGCAACTGGATAGTGGGTGGGACAAAAGTGTCATAAGAGACCCTCCTTAGTTTCTCAGGTTGTAAAAAAGGCAGGTGAGGGAGAAGTGTATTTTCAGACTTGGAAGTTTGATGATGGCTTTACGGAGCAGACCAGATGGGAAACATGGCCAAAGAATTAATTCTACTTTATTGTAAAACTGCATTGGCAGAATCTTATAAGTTTAACAGTACATCCTGCCCCCGGGTCTCTGTTACAGTCTGAGAAACTGGGAAGGGTCTCTTCTGAACTTTTTGTGCAGTTCAGTATCCAGCTGTGGTCTATGCTGACTCATATCTTTGTTTTTTTCCCCATCTTTTGTCACCCTGCAGTAGAATCCTTATGACTGGCTTCTTAATTCATAAATGTCAAAAGAATAATATACAATTTCATTATCAGAGAAAACCAGAACTTAGGGTAATTTGGTGAAATGGGCAACTGTACAAATCATATAAGTAACAATAGCACTTTGACATATCCATAGTGCTTTTACAGCACTATCTAAGCAGTTTAGAATGTGAGCAAATTACCCCTCCCCAACAAACTGGATCCTCATTTTACCAAGTTGGATGGAAGACTGAGTCATTTTTGAGTCTTGTCAGGATTGAACTCCAAGCTGTGGGCAGAGTTAGCTTGCAATACTGCATTCTAACCACTGCGCCACCAGGGGTTAAATAAATCCTCCATGTATATATTTAAAATATTAATCTATGTAGATCTTCAATTAATTTTGTTTGTCGAACAAAAAGGTTTTATTTAATTGGATTAAATAATGGGGAACAATACAATACAATGCCACACTTTTTGAAATGATTCATTTGTGGCAAACTCAGCTGAGTTTGATTTTACAAGATACAAATTATTTATGAATAACATTGGCTGATGAAGTAACAGAATGACAGAAGATTACACAATCAAAGAATTAGTACATAGTTCTACTTGGTATTAAGTTTAAACTATAAATAACATCTGCAGGTGTGCAATATAACGTAGAGATATTACATTTATACTATGAATATGGGCTATTTTTAATTGCATTGTGCCATTTAGGCATAAAGGTTTCTATTCAGACATCTGGTGTATTTATTTTTCAGGCAGAGCAAATCTGGACATCTTGAATTTGTCCTTTTACAATTTCCTATATCCTTGAGATATGACCTTTCATCTTTTGTTGTCATTCTGATTTATCAAAGTGTCACTAGGTTTTAAGAAATGGGAAGATTGGCAAGCACTGTGCAAATGGGATTTTACAAAACTGACAAGAGGACAGAGTTGGCCTATTAAGCAAGACTACAAATATGGCATGTCCTTGCATAGACAGACTCTCCAAAGGTTTGTTTCTAAGGATGCTGAACTGAAGAGCTACAGTTATAGCTGTCCATAAGTAATAATGGCTAAACAAAGGAAGTTATATTAAAATGTCTGCATTATTAAAAAAAGAAAAAAGAATAGACTAGTTTTGTGAAAAAAGCTGGAGAAATATGGCCCAGAAATTGATATCTGAGCCGTAACCATAGTAGGATTACTTTAAAAATAAAGGTAGGAATGAAATATTACTAATGTAGCTGCAGCAGCTACTTTTTGGAATGAGGCATTTTCCCCTCTCCCTCCAAAGGTCAGGGTGGCTCTAACCCTTCTGATGTTTTGGGAGCCTTGAAGACTAGGCTGTTTGCCCAGCTCAGTCCCTTCTGAGTAGCATTGTCTGTGTTTTAATTGCTGTCTATTTTTACCACCTTTTTTTCCCCTTTTTTTTCCTGTGTGGTGGCTCAGTGGCTAAGATGCTGAGCTTGTCGATCAGAAAGGTCGGCAGTTCGGCAGTTTGAATACCTAGCACTGCGTAACGAAGTGAGCTCCCATTACTTGTTCCAGCCAACCTAGCAGTTCGAAAGCACAAAAATGCAAGTAGAAAAATAGGGACCACCTTTGGTGGGAAGGTAACAGTGTTCCATGTGCCTTTGGCATTTAGTCATGCCGGCCACATGACCATGGAGACGTCTTTGGACAGCGCTGGCTCCTTGGCTTAGAAACGGAGATGAGCACCACCCCCTAGAGTCGGGAACGACTAGCACATATGTGTGAGGGGAACCTTTACCTTTACCTTTTTCTCCTCTGTGTTTATTGTTAAGCTGTTTTATTGCTATTTTTTCCTGTGTTTTTACTTTGTGAACTTCCCAGAGTATCCTGAAATTAGGCAGTGTACAAATTTAATAAATGATAAAAATACATAAAACATGAATTAAGTAGAGAGCCAGTTTGGTTTAGTGTTTAAGGCAAGAGGCTAGTAACTGGGAGACTGAATTCTAGTCCTGTTTTCACAAATATTTCAGAAAGTTTTCCTTCTGTAAGTTCAGATTACTCTAGTGAACCAAACAAAATTGTGGTTTAACCTTAGCATTTGAGTTGATACCTAGGCTCAGTTACATCCATCATGAGCTCATGATGATGAAAGCTTTCATTTTGAATAAATGTCTTGTTTGCCACAACATGGAACAATTTGAACTATTCCTCACACTTGTTGGGGATACATTTGGGGATATTTATGGCTGAGTTCCTTAAACAATTTCTAGGGAGTAAGACTCATTGAACACTGTAGGCTGATTCCCCCCTGGGTAGTAACTTGGATAGGATTGTGCTGCAGACTGTAAATGATGAATATAGTCAATAATATCCCTTAAACAGTCTCTATATTCTGCTTTTTGTCTAAGAATAAATGAGGATTTGAATCAGCAAGGACTATCAATCCTCAATAAAGCATTAATATAAAGGCATGATTTGCTAGATACACAGCACAACCTAATTTTATGTTCTTTCTATCCCCAAAATTCATGTCACTTCTTCTAATCAAAATATTGCACGGGTGTCAAACTTGTCACGTCACGTTGCTGTCACATGAGGTTTTGTGACATTTTTCCCATTTGTGGAGCAGGGGTGGGTGTGGCCTGTGCATGACGCATCTGGTCTGTGAGCCGCCAGTTTGATACCCCTGAAATATTGGATGGAATGAATCAATATTGAGGGGATTGCTATCAGACATACAGAATTTCACCAGAAAACCCTTTTACTATTTTTAAATTATTTTTATTTCCCTTCCCTTCATTTCTTTTTTTTTAAAAATTATTATTATTATTTTCAAAACTCTAAGTTCTGCTGAATATGGTATCACCATGAATGCAGCTCAAGTTAAAGGCTACATTGGGCCTGACTTATATTTCTGTCATCAAAGGGTTATAAAAGAAATCTCTTTACATCTCCCCTCATCCCCTACCCTGATTCAGGCTGTTCTGAGGCTTAGCATTTCTCTCTCCAGGTCATTCTCTGTAAACGTAAGAGTCAATTCTAACCCCCACACAAAATGTGTAGCTGTTAAGATTGCAAAGCAGATATTGAAATACGACTCTAGAGATTTCTTGTCAAAAGCAACCTGTATTTATTAAAATGATTGTTGGCTCCTCACAGGTGTCATATCTTCCCCTCCTCCCTGTTACTTTCCCTCCTTCCTGCACATACTCCCATAAAGGAGGAGGGGGGAGGCAAAGCCAAAGGAACACTCAGTGAATATGTGATGCTATTTTTAGAGAGGGGTTTCATCCAATTGCAGTTCAGTAGACTAGTTGTCAAGGCAAGCACGAGAAGATGGTTAAGGTTGAAGTTGTCAATGATTCAGCAGCACCGGCTGTTGCCAATGCTGCTTGCTCTGCTCTGAAGAGTATGTGCATTTGTACAAATCCATGTGATGTAAGGGCCAGAAAGATGAGCTCTTGAAAAAAAAGAACCATGCTCATCAGGAAACCTTGTACCGGTTCTGGGTTAAATCAGAATGATAAACGTTTTACCTGCGATTTAAATCTCTGGCAGTTCAATGCCACCCTGCATAGAAAAATTGACATATGAGGAATTAGGGTTTTGGCAGCAGGGCACGGAGAAAGGGGAATGCAGGTGAGCACAGAGTTTACTTTGGAGCAAGGGTGACAATGATATCATTGGTAGGAGCCCTGGAATAAATGTCAAAAGACTGCAGCAATGAAAATAACAATTGCTGTTTGACTACTATTTTTCATACGTTAGCACAACGGAAGAGAGGAAAGAGGCAAAAGAAATCAAACTAAGGCTACAGAGACCTTTTAAAAAAGAAAATGCAATTTGCACTTTATGCTGCGGCTTTCAGGCGGTTACACTTTCTGTTAAGGTTTGCATTTCTAATCACAAGCTAACATTTCAATTGGCCAAAGTTCATTGGCTAAATTCAATATATGTTACCGGTTAAATGAACATACTAACTAGCAGGCACCACTGAGCTCGATGGAGGCAACTCCAGTCACCAGATAAATGCTGTGATCCCCCCACACCTAATTAGACCTTAGTTTCTGTTGCTTTTTCCTTTTTAACTTCAGTGTTAGCCTGAACATAAAAATGGTGAAAAGTCCAAATTTTTGTTTATTTATAAAATGTATGGGCTGCAAATCTTACCTCAGGGTAGCTCTGGGCGGCTTACAATCATAAAAAAATAAAAACTGTACAAAGATAAAAGCATAAATAAACTACTACATACAGCCAAATACAAAGACCCAATTAAAAGATGGGGAGAGCAGGAACAGGATAGGAGGGAAGTGGGATCAGTTGTTAATCGATCAATCACTTCCACTGTGATGCTACCCCATTGGAGCCCAAGCCAACTGGCAGAGCCAGGTCTTTAGGCTCTTACAAAAGGTCAGGAGGGTTGGGGCCAACCTCACTCTGAGGGGCAAAATGTTCCAGAGGGCAGGTGCAACAGCCTTCTCCTGGAACCCACCAGCCAGAATACTCAGGCCGAAGGGAGCCCACAGCATGCCTTCTCTGCCAGCATGGATGGGACTGACAAATCTTAATGTGGTGAGATGGTCCCTCAAGTTTAGGATTAGGAACATAAGTTAAAATAGAGAAGAAAATGGTGAGCACCTGTCTACCTTAGACGAGTTCAAATCACCAGGACCAGATGTATTATACCCCAAGGTTCTGAAGGAACTGGCAGATGTGATCGCAGAACCACTGAACCTATATCTTTCAAAGATCCTGGAGCACCGGGGAACTGTCAGAGGACTGGAAAAGAGCTGGAGTAGTTCCCATATTCAAAAAAGGGAAAAAAAATAGATCCAGGAAACTACAGACCCATCAGCCTGACCTCAATACCAGGGAAGATTCTGGAAAAGATAATCAAGCAACGAATCAGCAAACACTTAGAAGCAAACAAAGTAATAACCAAAAGTCAACATGGGTTTGTCAAAAACAGATCATGCCAGACTAATCTTATTGCATTCTTTGACAAAGTGACAAAACTAGTGGACCAGAAGAATGCTGTCAATATAATTTACTTGGACTTCAGTAAGACATTTGACAAAGTAGACCATAACCTACTACTTGATAAAATAGAAAAATGTGGGTTAGACAGCACCATCATCAGATGGATTTGTAACTGGCTGATCAACCACACTCAACATGTAATCCTCAATGGAACTGCATCTACATGGAGGGAAGTATGCAGTGGGGTACCCCAGGGCTCTGTTTTAGGCCCAGAACTCTTCAACATATTCATCAATGATTTGGACAAGGGGATAGATGGGGAACTCATCAAATTTGCAGACGACACCAAGCTAGCAGGAATAGTCAACACTTCAGAAGATAGGCTTAAGATACAGAAGGATCTTGACAGACTTGAACATTGGGCGCCATCTAACAAAATGAAATTCAATGGTGAAAAAAGTAAGGTTCTACATTTAGGCAAGAAAAACAAAATCCACAGGTACAGTATATGTGGTACCTTGCTTAATAGTGGTGACTGTGAGAGGGATCTTGGAGTCCTAGTGGTCAATCACTTAAATATCAGCTAGCAATGTGCTGCAGCTGCCAAAAAAGCCAACACAGTTCAAGCTGCATAAACAGACGGATAGAATCAAGATCACGTGAAGTGCTAATACCACTTTATAATGCCTTGGTAAGGCCACACTTGGAATACTTGGTCGCCACGATATAAAAAAGTTGTGAGACTCTAGAAAGAGCGCAGAGAAGAGTAACAAAGATGACTAGGGGACTGGAGTCTAAAACATATAAAGAACAGTTGCTGGAATTGGATATGTCTAATCTTATGAAAAGAAGGAACACTGTGTTCCGATATCTCAGGGGTTGCCCCAAAGAAGAGGGAGTCAAGCTATTCTCCAAAGCACCTGAGGGCAAGACAAGGAGCAATGGGTGGAAACTAATCAAGGAGAGAAGCAACTTAAAAGTAAGGAAAAATTTCCTGACAGTTAGAACAATTAATCAGTGGAACAACTTGGTTCCAGAAGTTGTAAATGCTCCAACACTGGAAGTTTTTAAGAAGAGATTAGATAATCATTTGTCTGAAGTGGTGTAGGGTTTCCTACCTAAGCAGTGGGTTGGACTAGAAGACCTCCAAGGTCCCTTCCAACTCTGTTATTCTAAGTAGCCTGGATCCATGCCATGAAGGGCTTTAAAGGTGATTACCAACATCTTGAATTGTAATCTGGAAGCAGACCGGCAACCAATGCAAGTTGTGGAGCAGTGGTGTTACATGGGTCATTCTTGGTGCCCCAAGAACTACCGTGCTGCACCGGTTGTGGCTTCCAAATGCAAAAATATCACAATTTTTCAATGCAGAGTGGCATTGTACTTCCAGAGATTTAAATAACTAGTTAAAATTTTATAATTGCTTATTTTATGATTACTAAAACCAAAAACAGCAGGTGACTCTACTCATATGTTCAGCAGCCAAATGTACAATCCACTAATAAGATGTCAAGTGATATGGACATGTATTTGAACCATATGGGTGAACTCTATGAGGAAAAGCCATCCTTCTTTGTTAGAAACACTCCCATGTTGAGCCTGAATAAGACTTCCTAAAAGCCTCTATACCAGTGTTTCTCAATCTTGGTAGCTTGAAGATGGGTGGACTTCAACTCCCAGAATCCCCCAGCCAGCAGCACCCATCTTCAAGCTACCAAGGTTGAGAAACACTGCTCTATACCAATCTGCTACCAGTCAGTGTCAGCATCTGCCACAATCTCTTGTCACCAGTCAATAATGAACTACGTGGATATTCTTCCAGGATATGGCTTTCTTATTTTTCCAATGTAGGGTGGATATAATGTAAAAACATAATGTTGTAGTGACACCCTTATTTTTGCAAATGAAGTCAAAGAATTCATGCTCAACCATTGTCCAGTTTCCCTGAAGAATCGTAAACAAATTTATTATGCCGTACAGGAAAACCAGCTCAGAAGCCTTCTCCATAGCTATGTGATTTTAGGGTGTATTTAGAATGTTTTTTTCTCCCTTCCATTCAATTGTGTGATATTCTTAGAGGCAGCCTGGATAAGTCTTTTTCAGAAATGATTTGCCATTGCTTCCCTCCTAGGGCTGAGAGAAAGTGACTGGCCTGAGGTTATTTACTTCGCTTTGTGCCCAAGATGGGACAAATTCCTGGTTTCTAGCCTGACGCCTTAACCACCCAACCAAATTGGGTCTCATTCAGAATGTATTTAAACTAAATATAAAGAAAAAAGTTAAAATCTAATAATCTAATCTAATCTAATCTAATCTAATCTTTCTTATTTAAAAAAAAGCCCTCAAAGCAGTTATTTGAGTCAAAAACACACTCTTAGTATCTAAGACATTTCAAAAAGAAGCACACATCAATCTTGGAACCTCAAAATTGAAACTGATGAATGGCTTTCAAGCATAATATATACTCATGAAATAAATTATACTTATAAAAGGCCAAGAAAAGAAAGCATTAAGTGATTATCCCTTTTCCCCATCTCTAAATGACTCATGAAAACATGGTTACCAGTAAGGAATAATAATAGATGATTATTACTAGTTTTAACTCCTGGCAATTGCCTGGAAAAATCCCTGCAATTTTCTTGGAAAGATTTTGAAAACGTACTTATAGACAGCAGTCAGGATACCTTGCTATAAACATAGGAACCCAGTTGCCTGTGGCCTGCATTACATCTTGGCTCTGAAAATGTCAGTGAAATAGCAGAAAATCTGTTGTCTAGATCACGGTCACTAAACCATGAAGCTCAACACTGGAAGTAGTTTGCCATTGCCTCCTTTCTAGGGCTGAGAGAGAGTGACTGGCCCAAAGTAAGCCATCTGACTATGTGCTTGATGGAACTAGAACTCATAGTCTTCTGATTTTTAGTCTCATGGCTTAATCACTATGCCAAACTAGCTTTCTTAACAGTAGGTTAGAACTGGCAAATAAAGATGTCATCCATAATGGCCAACAATTTGCTTCATGTCTCCCTACCACGCATGCCTCTATAAAGACCATAAGTAGAAAGCAAACAGAAAATGTTCCAATCGCTCAACTATTTTTGAAAGCATAAGAATCATGAATAAAATCATTTTAATGAATAAAAGAAGGATATCTTTTACATTCATAGAATTATATAAATAGGCCAAACTTATGGAATTGTTTTGGTTCCTGATTCTTGTTTTCATCTTCTCCCGTGGAAACATCTGAATAGGATTTTGCAAACTTTCCATTTAAGCTTTAGCAATTAGCAACATTTGTTTGTTTAGAGATTATTGAGGGTCCCTGAAGAACAACGTTGACCAATATTGAATTTGTTAATGTGGATAAAACAACTTACAAGATGCTAGCTTCTGATAATACTAAGATGTTGCTTTAAAGATTAATTAAACTAAAACATATTGAGCTGGCAAAGTAGAATCATGAATAATTCTCCATGACACACTAGGAGGATCGGGGTTTATTTGCTTCCAAGGTTAGCTGAAACTTGATGCGTAGCACAAAGAGCAAAATTCTGCTGACTGAACCCCTGCACTTTTGCTACAGCTCTTGAGTAATTGTTGTAGTCCAATATACTTTGATTCAATAAGTTTAATTACAAAGTTGAAAAACTGTTTTATATTTTTTGGACATTAGATGGATGTTAAGTACATTGGAATGTACTTAACATCCATCTGAACGAGCCCTTGGCCAGGCCAATGAACATCTGGGAAAATGTAAATACACACATATATCCACAGATGTATAGTTCAAGGTATGCAATATTATGCGAAGTGAAAAAAAGGAGAAAAAAGGTAGAAACAAAAGAAATTACAAGAAGGAGATAAGAAGAAAATGAGAAGAGTGTATATGAACATCATTCACTCTACATCTCTGTCCCCTTCTATCTTTCCAAATTATCCTTGTTTGTGTCAATACACCAGTTTACACATTTTCTTTTGTTCTTTAAACTTCTCACTCTCTCTTGTTGAAGATCTCATTAACGCCATCATTCACTCTGCGCTCAGTCTTTCCATCTAGTTCTTCCCCTCAATTCATTTGCTGTTCCTTTCTATAGTTCCTCACTCCTTGGCTTCTTGGGACCAGACCACTTCAGTGTACTTCTTTTGTGCAATCACCTCCCATGCACTTGGCCCAGTCTTCTCTTCCCCATCTATTTTTGCCCCTTGAATCACATCACTTTAAGTTTTGAAGATTTAGATCAGTTAGATGAACAGTATTAGTTTGGGATTATAAAACAGTGACACTAGATTTGCATAATGATGACATTTCAGGCATTTCTATTGTAAATAATCTGTATTGTGAAATCCATCCAACATCTCCTTGGAAAAAATGTAAAACCAACCTCCATTTCCTAAGGCTGCCAAACCACAATAAAATCTGATGCAGAATAATATGCGCAGTGTAGAATATCTGCACAACTGAGGCAACAGTTTCCTAGCAACCATAGATCCTCCAAGAATCTTTCCTTCATAGCCATTAAAATACATGTTAAGTAGAATTGGGCATTAAAAAGAGAATAAAATATAACAATGAGATTCATGCCTAAGAAGATTATGAATAAGATCTTCAGTGTCTGAAATTTGAGCTACAAAATATTTCCATGATTATATAGACAAGGGTGATTTTTATCTAAATAGCATTGCTTATTATATATTGTTTTAATATGCAGCACCCCGTAAAGCATCTTAAAATCTAAGGGTGTCTGTACTCCTCCAGTCTCTGGGCATGATGGTTTACTGGAATAGCAATACTGGAACAGATGGCAGAATTGCATGCAACTTACTAGAGAAGTTAGCAAAGTTCTTGAACTTTGGATGAATAGGGTAGGAGTAGATACTTTTTCTAAGTTCTTTGGATTCTATTTTTTTTTTAGTTTGATTTATATGCCGCCCTTCTCTGGAGACTCAGGGCGGCTTACACTGTGTTAAGCAATAGCCTTCATACTTTTGTCTATTTATACAAAGTCAGCTTATTGCCCCCACAAACTGGGTCCTCAATTTACCTACCTTAGAAAGGATGGAAGGCTGAGTCAACCTTGAGCCTGGTGAGATTCGAACTTACAGTAATTGTAGACAGCTGATGTTAATCACAATGCTATCAGTCTGCTGAGCCACCAGGCCCTGTGAGGAAATTTAGAGGAAAAAATATTAATCAGTTAGCCTGAATCAAATTTTGAGCCCTGCCTTTACACATAACCAGGAGGCACTCTTAATAGGCACTCAGTTATCTGGGAAACTGGGTTCCTTCACCAAGAGTTTTTGAACTGAGAGGACTTCTAGCGACATAAGCCTATAGAGGTCCCTGTTGCATCAGAACACATACATACTGTTGACCCCAACCAACTGGTAAGGAAGCTTTGGAGATACCCTTGGCTTAGTTCCTGTTTAAGAAGAATTAACCTCACCCCATGAATTTAACTAGCCAGGAGAGAGAGCTTACTAAGGGCTTTTATCTAGGAATCTTTCCAGGAAGAGGACTAGCTAATGAGAAAGAAACCAGAACATACTTGACAAATTTAGAAATTTTTCAAGACTCCAAAATCGCATGCAGTCTTCCAAAAGCAATAAGTAAGCAGCATGTGCAATTTTCTTCTGTGTTAGATGTGCTCAAAACCCTGTCTGATTCATTACATAGCTATTTTTTCCCTGAGGCTCACTCTTTATTCTGAAAGGAGTCAGTCTACCTATAGTTCCTTTGTTTAAACTTATTCTTTGAATCCAGCTCTTGTTCTATTAATCCCAAATGCTTCACATTGCTTCTCATAAAGTAAATACTACAAAAACAGACGTGTGCTTGTGTGTCTGATAATATGTCTTAGTGGCCTAGCTAGGACTCTGCAGTTTGACTAATGGCTGTTGATCTTAAATTGCCCTTAAGTGTTTTCCCCCCCTTTCATTAGCAGGAAACGAAAGGTATTTTCCTTTTTTTAAACCTTTCTCTTATATTCCTAAGTAAAGGAAAGGTGGGGGTGGGGAGAGAAGATACTGGCAGGAATACTGGGGGAAACCATCACTGCTGCATTCACCCTAAGCAGCCTAGTGAAGTGGAGGAAGTCCCCAGGTGGAGTGGGTGATACCCTTTATATTCTCTTTTTCTCTTTCACCTGAATATCTAACCCAAAGAATTTTAGCATGAGAATCAGATGGGAGTTTCAGGTGTTATGAATAAACCATTAAAGCTGCTTTCACATTGCTTTTTGTTTCAGTGATATCTAAACCACTGCCAATATGTTATATTCCAGGGCTGAAAGATGTTATTTTTCCAGATGCCATATGGCAGTAGACGATAATATGAAATTCAAGTAGCATAGTTCAATTAAATCTCTGGATGCCGATATATTAGAATTTTTCACTTTATGAGATCATGGACTAGAATATGCTTTTAAGTGGTTTCAGAAATACCTAATTAGATTACTTTTATTCTTTTTTTTTAAGGACTGGGGGGGAGAGATTGGAGATTAAAGTTTAGGCTAGAATTCTGGTTCTAAGGATGGGCTTTCTTTTATGTTGTCCAAATAATAATGGTTGATCTCCTGGTGTTACTTGCTATGTAAACATACAATTTATATTGATATTGTTTCCTAGTACCATGTTTTCCCGAAAATAAGACCCTGTTTTATATTTTTTTTTTGAACCCTGAAATAAGCACTTGGTCTTATTACCATGTGCTCAAAAGCCCAATTGGGCTTATTATCAGGGGATGTCTTATTTTGGGGAAAACAAACAGTGGATGACTTGATTGCTTATTTGTACCCTATGACTATCATTAAGTGTTATACCTTATGATTCTTGACAAATGACAAAAGACAAATCTTGTCTTTTTACATACACTGAGAGCATATGCACCCAAAACAAATTCCTTGTGTGTCCAATCACACTTGGCCAATAAAGAATTCTATTCTATCTATTCTATCTAATGGAGTAAATAACAGTGTCTTAGGAGATAGGGAAAACCATCAGGAAAGTTTCCCTTTCCAGCAGAGAGGGAAAAGAAACGAAATGTTATTTCCCCAAACTACAATCCAGATCAGAATTGTTTGTTGCTTCCATCACTGTTTTTTAGCACCAGGTAAGATGATGAGGTATCTCATTACTGATCTCCATCAACTCATCTTGCTTGGTCTTGAAATAGAGTTCATGCTGTGCATGAAACAAAGATAAAAATCTGACTTCCATCTTCCTGTACCTCCTGCTATCAGAACTCTAAAATACCATTCTCTGGTGGAATTACATAGGATTTCCAAAAGTAACCTTGTAGCAATTTCTGCCCTTATCTCTAAATTACCTTGTCTCTTGATTGTATAACAAGGAGCATTTCTCTGTTATTTTTGATAAAATGCTGATAAAAGACACATACCTATAAAGTAAGAATATGATACTGCAGTAGACTATCCCATTGCCAATGACATGAAAAGTGAGTGTGGCATTGAGTTGGTGGAAAAGAGGTTTGAAGGGCCAAGATATTTAGAAAATTACCCAAAACACCAGAAAAGACTAGGCAGTTTAAAATGAAGTATTCTGGAAGTCTCAGAATATGTTCTCTGTTGCAGCACCTCCCCCCCTTGCAAAACTATTTTCCCCAAGATATATCTGGCTTCCATCCTGGCTTTAATCAAAAGAGCTCTAAAAAGCTACATCTTTACCCAGGACTCGGAGTGGAATGGATGGCAGATTGTCTTTTAATGGTTGCTTTTCTTGTGCCGTTTGGGTGGAATTTTTAAATACTTTTAATTGTATTGCATGATTATTTATGCTATACATTGCCAGAGTAATTTTAAAGTTGGGTAGATTTATGCATTTTAAAAATAACCAATAAAAGGAGGAAATTGTTGCCCTTAATTTCAGCTTTTGAATTAAACAATGGCATTAGTTTTAACTGGAGCTTCTTGGATTCCAGCTAACATTTAGGTATTATACAGTAATTTGGTAACAGTTTTCAGAGAATGGATCTTACAAGATGAATCCATGCTGTTTAATTCCGGAGCATTGTCAAAAATTATGATGATGGATTATCACGGGTCAGAAGAAAAAATAAATCCCATCACCATTCCCTTTCTTCAGATGTTATTTTAAAATAACAATCCAAAATATCAGAATGTATCTTTTAATTTACAATTGATTTATGCTAGCATTTATTTCCTATGATACTCTATAACATGATGGAATAGATAGCACAACGTTCCCCAAGGTCAAAAAGTGAAAAATAGTAAGCTACATTATCTTCTCAAATGCTTATGCTCTCTGACAAGCGAGAAAGGTTAGCATAGAGAATACATATGCTGTTATCTATTTCTTATTGTGCTTTTTAATCAACCAAGAATACATTGCAATTGCATTAGATCTGGAGTGCTATATCTTATGGCAAGTATTCAGACAACCACTAGAGGAAATCAAAGAGATATATGTGACTCTTACCTGCTTTCATCCAGTTTTATGCAGTCGGCATATAAGTATCCATAAATTAACTATATGCAGTGATTTTGTGCTATGAAGTCAGTGTCAATGTTTAGTGACCATATAGAGAGATCTCAGATGAAAGTACTCTAGAAAGTACAGTATTGTTATAATTCTGATTATGAAGAGTATTTGCTGGGTTTAGAAGTTAATTATAGAAAATTCTCAATTCCTTGTAGAATTAAGAGTTTTTTTCAAGTGAGACTGGTCCATCAGGGAAACCTGGTCTACCCAAACATGGGATGGAGCATATTAATTCCGCTTTTGCCTTTCAGCCTCAATCCAGGAGCCTTTTCAGGCAGTCGCTTCTGCGACAAACTATTTTGTATTAAATTTAAATTTACTGACAAAGAAATAAAGGGAGACTAGTATAGTTATTCCTTGTAGAATTGTTTCTGGGCGCCACTGGGACCTATGTTTTATTAAGTCATGTGTGCATTGCATCTTCAATGTAATTGACTATTGAGATAAAATGCCAAGTATTTGTAATCATGAAATATTCTAGCTGGGCTTCTATCCAGCTAGTCTCCTCCAGAATAGTTAGATTGTAGCTCCAAGCATCCCTTGAACATGGCCAAAAGCCATGCTAGATGAGCTTGAAAAAGAGTTCTCTGGAGGATACTATGTTAGTGAAAGATAATTTAAGCCCAAGTTTTCATAAATATTCAGGATACATGATGTAGTTGCCACTAGAATAAATATATAAAGAAATGGACATTTCAGCTGAGGTTTTCTAAAACAGATCATAGTCCTTCTAGTTTGGCAGCCAGGTGTAGTTGTTCTCCTGTGAGATGCTACCTTTTAATATAAAGCAATAAAATAGATATGTACTTTCCTCTATTGCACAAATAATTATTTAGGGAACTGTGAAGGGCTTTCAGAAACTAGCAGTTCTCTTCTTGTGCCTCTAAATTGTTACCTTCTGCTCTACTGCTTTCCATCTGCTTCCTCCTTTTCTCACACAACTAACTCTACCAGCATATCATTCATCCAGTTTACCTGCTGGTTGTTAGCTCAACCCTTGACAATGGGATGCTTCTGAATTAGTTGCATTTTCTCTATTATTAGGAAGATGAAACAGATAGGAAATTATGTATGCTACCTTAAACATCAGTTGGGGGAAAAAGATAACTCAATCTTCTGACAGTCTCTAGATGTGTTGAACTAAATTCTACTCATTAGTCACAGGGCATACAGTAACCATTGAGCGTTTTGAAAGAGTTGCATTTCAACACATTCAGAAAGCTTCTGTTTGGGGTTGTGTATTAATTCTATAAAGGCAAACAAAATCAGAGTCATTGTTGACCTGATTTCAAGTGAATATAAAGAACAAATACTTCTTTGAAAATTAAAACCCAATAATGCTGAATTAATTCTAAATAGTAACTTGGAATTTTCAGGAATAGGGATCCTCTGAAGATGTTATAACCAGAATAAAAGAAGCTGGATTAAATAAGTTATTCATTGAGACACTGGAATAGTTGAGAACTCTACAGATACAGAACAAATTAGGTAAGCATATTCTATTAATAAAGGTAATATTTTCCTAAAGACTTGTATGGGGAATTGCTATTGTAACATCTATGTAATATTAAAACCTTTTATATTTTTATATCATAAAAAGATTCAGCAACCATCCTCTTTTCTTGCAATAACCTTCAAAGGGGAAAAAAAGCCTATGACAGCCTAACTCAATCTCCTCCTATTAGTGGCAAATTGTTTATGGAGGATGAAATGGAAAAGTTATCTGAGGACGATGGGAGTTGTAGTTCATACATTTGGAGGCAACTGAATTAGGCAAAACCACAATTTACGTCTTCGTATCAGACATCAAAGTACAAGTCTGTAGGGGTGGGTTTGCGTTATATGACCAAACAGATAATCTCGCAAATTATCCCACAGTTACTTACGAAACTCTCTTCATCGAGAAAAAAAAAAGTCTGATGTTGATTAGTTTGTACATGAATGTTCATCTTTTAATAATGTCTGTTACTCAACACCTAATTTCCTAATTGATCAAGTGTTTAAAGGTTCAGATAGTCAAGAGGCAAACCTGTGTCCTCCATTACACAGAGGCATGGAGCATCAGGGAGCATGAGATTTCCTGTATATTATTAATTTTGCGATAATTTAAAAGATTTTCAGTCCTTCAGATCTGGTCCTTCAATATATATCATTAATAAATGCCATCTATGTGCCTTGATTCTCCTCATCATAAGGTAAAGGTAAAGGTTCCCCTTGCACATGCGTGCTAGTTGTTCCCAACTCTAGAGGGCGGTGCTCATCTCTGTTTCAAAGCCGAAGAGCCAGCACTGTCCAAAGATGTCTCCGTGATCATGTGGCCAGCATGACTAAATACCAAAGGCCCACAGAACGCTGTTACTTTCCCACCAAAGGTGGTCCCTATTTTTCTACTTGCATTTTTTATGTGCTTTCGAACTGCTAGTTTGGCAGAAGCTGGGATTAATAACGGGCGCTCACTCCGTTATGTGGCACTAGGGATCGAACCGCTGAACTGCCGACCTTTCAATCAACAAGCTCAGCATCTTAGCCACTGAGTCCCTCATCTCATCATAAGACCTAGTAATTAGGAAAAATCAAGGAATGTGATGTCAACATGTTCCATGTTTCATGCACACTCCACTGTAATAGTTTATGATAGATTCCCTCATGAGAAAACGAGAAAGTGTTAAGACGATTCTCTCTAAATATAGCCCAGCAAAGATCTATTGAAAAAGCATTTCAAACCCCCCACCAACAATCTGCAGCATTTTGAGGCACGACAAAAAGCAGTGTTGAGGAAGGGGGTTGAAAAGGAATCTAAGTGTCAAAAAAGCTTCATTCCATTTTCCTGAAATATAATTATCTTGCCTACTGCTCTTGCATTGAAAAGGTGAAACAGAAGGCCAAGGAGAATTGGCTTCCCACTTCAGCTTGCTAAGCAAGGAGAAGTGGGCAGGGTTGCTTCAGGTGATATATAATCCCTTCTTTGAGGAACATGGTTGGAATAGCAAGATTTCTATCTAGAGCTCCAATGGGTCTTTAAGATTTCTTTCAGAAGATGTTAACAGAAGGAGAAGGGGTAATGAAATACAGAGACTACTGTTAGTGTGGGGAGCCATGGAGATGACCTTGGAGAAGCCATCCAAAAGCTGTAAAGACAAGAATAGGTGCAGAAGCATGCATGAGACTAGGGAGGAGGGAAACTATTAGAAAAAGACTCAAGATTGGCTGAATCTCTGGGGTATAACCAGAAAGGAAGAGAAAATGCAGTCAGACTTGCAGGATACTGTTACTGTTATATTCTTTCTGTGTACAAGTAGTCCTCAATCAGAATAGAGCTGGAGGTCTTGTAGTCCTTGAGGTCTTCTAGTCCAACCCTCTAATCAAGTATTACCTTCTTGTTTTTTCTTTTGTTTGAATTTCTTCTTTTTTTGCCAAGTGAAAAGTCTTCAAAAGAAAAAATCAAGAAGGTCCAGTTGTCTCCTAAAAAAGCACTTATGGGATCCCCAACAATGACAATTGCATTTTATCCCACCTTAATATATGTTTTTAAACTTCATTCCATGTCTTAACATAATTATTTTGAAATCACATACTGTTCATTTTTGTCAAATGCCAATTATTTTACTTTCTTCTCAATCTTAAAACCCATTTTATTCATCCATTCTATTTGATCTTGCAGCTTCAATTTTTTGTTGGCATTTTTGTATTCGGTTTGTTAATCTTGAAACCAGCTAATGCACCAAATTCTTTTAGTTTTTCCATTAATAATTCAAATCCATTTAAGGGGTCTTCCAAGATCATCATGAAATTATCTGCAAAAGTTTTCAGCTTGTCTCTTTTTAATTTTTTATTCCCACTATCCTCTCATCTTGTCTGATATCTCTACTCAAAATGTCAAATCATGGGCCTGGTGGCTCAGCAGACTAAAAGCATTGTGATTAACACCAGCTATCTGCAATTACTGTAAGTTTGAATCTCACCAGGCTCAAGGTTGACTCAGCCTTCCATCCTTTCTAAGGTAGGTAAAATGAGGACCCAGTTTGTGGGGGCAATAAGCTGACTTTGTATAAATATACAAAAGTATGAAGGCTATTGCTTAACGCATTGTAAGCCGCCCTGAGTCTCCGGAGAAGGGCGGCATATAAATCAATTTTTTTAAAAAAAGAAGAACCAAAATAAACAAATGGAGAAAGACAAGAAGACTTTTACATTTTACATGATTTTGTTAGATTTCCATTAACAATTTGTGATTTCTATTAAATATACATCCACTTCACTCATTTTATGAAATTCTCTCCAAAGTTCATATCTTCTAAAACTTTAAATAGAAAGGTCCAATACAGATTTATCAAATACCTTTCTCTGCAGCTAAAAAAATTAAGGCACCTTATTTTTAATTGTGGTGTTCCAAATATTCTAGAATGTCCAACGTAGTTCTCTCTTTCAGGTAAAAATCCATACTGTTAATCATGAATGAATTCTTGTAAGATTATTTTCAGTTTATCAGCTAGATCATTGTGAACAATTTATAATCATTATTCAATAATGATACAGGTCTGTAATTTTTTGTTAAACCCAACTCTTGTCCCTCTTTAGATATTAGTGCCATATTAGCTTCTTTCCAAGTTTCTGGCATATTTCCATCCTGTACAATAGAATCCATTGTATTTTTCAAAGTTTGTAAAAGTTTATCCTCAAAATATTTGTAATAAGAATTCAATAATCTGCCTGGTCTAACACTTTTTTTGATTCAATCCAGGGGTGAAATCCAGCAGGTTCTGACAGGTTCTGGAGAACCGGTAACAGAAATTTTGAGCAGTTCGGAGAACTGGCAGCGGAAATTTTGAGTAGTTTGGAGAACTGGCAAATACCACTTCTGGCTGGCCCAGGAGTGGGGAGGGAATGGGGATTTTGCAGTATCCTTCCCCTGCCATGCCCACAAAGCCACATCACACCCACCAGGCCATGCCCACAGAACCAGTAGTAAAAAAAACATGGATTTCACCACTGGTTCGATCTTTTGTATAGCTTTAGAAACTTCCCATATATTTATAAAGTACCTCATAATCTGTCTTTGTTTCTCTGTAAACCTTTATAATTTTTTTAAAAAATTCATCTATTTCCTCCAAAGAAATATCATGCTCTTTATACTACTGATGAAATGTTTTTGATAGCATTGTTAATATAATGTGTCCTCCTTTAAGTTTCAATATCATTTTATTTTCTGCTTCTTTTCTATTTCCCTACTTTGTAAATTCAGTTTTTTTGCTTTACATAGTTCATTTTTTTAGTTCTTTTACTGAACATACAAAAGTTTAATTTTATGAGAAATACTAATGAATAGTATTATCTCTGCTAGAATACTTTTGCATTATACAATTTTTGTATAGTCTCCTCTGCAGGTTCTATTTGGATTCCTTCCAATTCTCATTTAATTTTTTCCAAAAATTCTCTTACTTTTTGAACAGAATTCAATCAGAATCTCTCCTGTTTAAAAGTCAAGCCTAATTTGTCCCAGTAAAAGAAATCCTTTTTTGATTTAGTCTTTCAGTCAAAATGTAGCATTCTTTTCTTTTAGTAGAATTCTGACAAGGATTTTTTTTGGGGTGTGTGTGGATAATTATAGCTGCATTCTCCATCTTCAATCCTGTATTGAAATGCTGTTGCAGAACGTAATCCTCACAAAATGCACAAAAACATCCCCTGAAATATTTCTTGTTCTCCCAAATCTTGAATTTTATTCTGTAAATTTTATCTGTCTTTGCCTTTGTGTTTTCCCAACCAAAAAATGTCAACTAAGGAGAAATTTCAAACAGCTTGCCTGCAAAAGTTGTGGATGTTCCATCACTGGAAAGTTTTAAGAAGAGATTGGACAGCGATTTGTCTGGAATCGTATAAGATAGGTTCTCCCGCTTAAGCAGAGGCTGGACTAGGAGACTCAAAGATTCTTTCTATATTCTTGTATAATTCTTCCTCTAGTATTTTCATGAAAACTCTGTAGGATAGTTCCAAATCTCAAACAGAATTCTTTCTCTCTCAATTCCAATAGAACTATGTTAGCTATCTCCAATTTTCCATCTATAACTCTTTTATTCTCCAAAATTTCCACGTTATCATTAAGTTGTTTTGTACCTCCAGACATGTGTTTTATAGAATTTTCTATTGTATCAAGACTTTCATCTATTTTTTTTTTCAAAAGCTGTAAATTCAATCTCAAGTGAGTCAGGCAATTTGTGATCAAGATGATCCAATTTTTTTTTCTCTGCAGGCTGCTCTAAGGATCCTCTTCTATCCTCTAATTGTGCAGCCTTATGTGATGTCATTGTGTTACAATCCAAAAAATGGAAGTATTAAACAAGGTTAAAGAGAAAAACAAATTTCCCCCTTCTTCTTTTCTCTTCTTGTGTTTTTGATGTTGTAATTGCAGGTACATGTCACATCTCGATCTCTGTCATTACTGGAGTACTCAGATTACTCAAATTGCTTTTATCTTTTGCTTTATAAATTCCACCAATTGTCTATGGCTTTTAGTAAAAAGCAAATAACATTCACACATCTCCTTAGGAAGACCTGAGTCAGTTGCCTAATTTAGTTAGTTATTCCCAATACAGTTTTATAGAAAACTTAATCTTTCTAAAAACAACATTCCCCTTTATCCATTTTAAGCTTTCTTATATCATTGCTTTTTAAGCTTTCTGACAAATATTCTTTATACTTTAAGTCTTTAAATCTTCTTTTAATTTTGTAATCCAGAAAAAAAAATGAGACTCACCAAGAAGAACACTTATTTGTTGTAAAAGGAAATCTCTCTCAATCTGTAAAATGTCTGCCTGGTCTTATTGTGCACATAGGCTACATCAGAGCTGTGAATATAGATGGAGTTCCACATTGTTCTGTCCCCGTCTCACACACGCACACAAACAGACAGCCGGGGGTTAAATAAACTGACAGACAACCAATTCTTCCGATAAGAAGCTTGGCAGCAACCCAGTAGCTGCTTGCCAAGAATTTTACTCAATAAACAAAATACACACAGTCAAGAATTATGCAGTTCATAAAATAAATCCAAGGTCGATAATGTTGTTTCCAAAGATGCAATGTGACTCGATAGTAGTTAGTTTTGTCCGTCACAGAGTCTGAATGGCCACCTCACCCCCTTTTATACCCTGTGGGGTGTGGTCCAGTGACTCAGCTTAATCTCTGGCGTGCCTTTTCTTCTGTTGAGCGCGCTTATCTCTGCGACGCTGCCGAGGATCCAGCCAAGACTCATTTCCCTCATCATTGTCCACCTGTGGCTGCATGGACGTGCTTGGCCCCGGCCCTATCTCTTGCCCTTCGGCGGACACCGAAGGCATTGCCAGAGAGGAGGGTCCTGGGGAGGGAGGCCTTGCCAATTCCTCTCCTTCACTCTCGGAGTCCTCTCCTGCCGATGACACAGGCTCAGATAACGGAGCCACAACACACATTCCCCAGCTGCTCAACTTGTGAGCGAACCACAAACATTTCCATTTCTTTAGTTTATTTACAGGGATCAGCTGCTTGGAAAACATTTCTTAAACATGACTTATTTCATGATGTCTTCTTTGTCCAGAGAGGTTTTGGCATCTAGTGTTGGGCCTTTGGGTGCCAATCTCTGCTGTCTCTGCTTCTTCAAATATGACTACAGCACCATTAATTTTTTACTGGAAGTTTAGCCATTTCTAAAAAAACCTACAGTATAATTAGGCAAACATAGTAGTACAATTAAAGCATTATTTTTATTTATTTATTTATTTTATTTAAATTTGTATACCACCCTTCTCCTGGTGGACTCAGGGCGGTGCACAGCCAAGTAAAAAACATCCAATATGAAATTTAAAAATTTAAAAGAATTATACCCTTTGGCCGAAAATTAAGAACCTTACCACTAAAACCCATTGAACAATTAAAAAATCTAATATCTCAAAAACAGGGCGGGGGGGGGGGGTTCACGCCAGCCCTGCTTGATGGAAGAAAAAGTTTTTAGGGCGTGGCGAAAAGCCCGGAGATCTGATATCCTCCGTATCTCCGGGGGCAAATCGTTCCAGAGGGCAGGTGCTGCCACAGAGAAGGCCCTCCCCCTGGGGGTCGCCAGCCGACACTGCCTAGCTGACGGCACCCTGAGGAGTCCCTCTCTGTGGGAGCGTACTGGCCGGTGGGAGGCTATTGGTGCTAGATACCACTATCAGCAATAGTGCTTAGACTTATATACCGCTTTTACTTCATAGTGCTTTTACACCCTTTTCTAAGTGGTTTACAGAGTCAGAATATTGCCCCAAACAATCTGGGTCCTCATTTTACCCACCTCAGAAGGATGGAAGGCTGAGTCAACCTTGAGTTGTTAAGATTTGAACTGCCGAAGTGCAGCTAGCAGTCAGCTGAAGTAGCCTGCAGTACTGCACTCTAACCACTGAGCCACCTTGGCTCTATACTAAGGTGCAAGACATACTAAGGTTAAGAAAATCAGAATTACATTGCATGGTATTATGGAAGGTGTAACTAAAATATTTTGTTATTAGTAGCAAGCTAGCAGAGGACACTCCCAAATTTGTTCCATGTCCAACACTTACTGTTGAATTGTCTCTCAAGCCTATTGATGAAACACCACTTGGGAGAAGGCCAGGCTGTATAGTAGATACTCAAACCAGGTTTTCAAGACTTTATAGTAGCTTTTATCCCTTAGGCAAAGTGCTCACTTTGGCTAATACAATTGTAGGATCAACCCTGTATCTTTATATTTCTCTTTACATGACTTGAAGCAAGGAAGGAGATTATAATTTTAAACAGAAGGTCATGAAGCCCTTGACCAAAAAAGAAAGAGTTGCATGTTAACTGAATGCATGTTATTCCCCAGGCAAAGTAAAATTCTATTTATAAATGTTTTCTCCCCTTTCATCCTTCACTTTGATTAGTGTTTATGGCCATTCTCTCATGCTGTGCAAGCCTGACTGCCAATCATGGTACTTTTGCTTCATTGCATACTTTATAGGTTTTCTCCAATTTCATTGCATTCTGTGACAGTGATTCAAAATGCTAATTTGCTGGAACAGAATTTGTCTTTTGCGTTCTTCTCCTCTGCAGTGAGAATTGCAATAGTCATGTGAATAAGAAAACACTTTGATAACGTGCATTTTATCAATTTTTGCTGGACAGGTTTCCAGACCTCTTAGATTATTTGGGGAGATAATACTAGAAAGTAATAGACTGGATTTGCTTAACTCAATCATGAATTGACCAACCATAACCATATCTAGGTTGCAAGAATCTGAATAACCACTAGATGGCAGCAAGGAGGTACAGAAAAATCTAACTCTTGACTACCATGGTCATCTGGATGTTTGCAGCCCAGATAAAATATTTTCAACTGGACTGAGTTTAGCCACTTCTGAGTTGATTAGATATTTAAACTTAAACAACTTTTCAGAGCAGCAGATGCAAATTTGACTCACAGTTAGTCAATGTTGTAGCAGAATAGTAGGCAATCCTAGTCCCAAATCATTCTCACAAAAGGCAGATCATTCTCACATAACTCAGAAATTATAAAGCAAGACCTGATATACTCATAGGAAAACAAGTTTTGTGTAGTCCTAGACTGCCAAGCCTGAACACATGAATTAGACTGGTAAAGTGACAAACCTCAACAGTATGAAATGGAGGTAGAAATGTAGGCTTCTGTTCCAACCAGTAGAACTGCAGAGAACAAGACTATAGTTAATGAAATTATGGGGGGAAATACTTTATACATTGTAAAAACCCACTTATCATGTTAGGGGTGAGTAAAACATAAACACACACACACACACACAAATAAATACTCCAGAATGAGAGAACTATTTTACTGTAGATCACGGGTGTCAAACTCGTGGCATCACATTGCCATCATGTGACATTTCGTGATTTCTTTTCCCCTTCACGGAGTTGAGGTGGGCATGACCTGCACGTGACGCACCTGGCCCGCGGGCCGCCGGTTTTTGACATCCCTGCTGTAGATCATGAGGTCTGATCTCTTATTTTCCAACTGTGGAAATGTGAAACTGAATAGCAGGATAACAATGTCCATCTGAAGACAGCCTCCCTGAACTTTTGGAAGCCAGGGATGATGGGCAAAATCAAGGTACTTATTCATCCCAAACATTTCTGCTGCCTTCCACATTCCCATAAGACTCCTAAAAACAATCAACAATACCTAAGAAGATCCTACTTTACAGAAATACAAAATAACAGAGTTGGAAGAGACCTTAGAAATTTTCTAGTCCAACCTCCTGCTGAAGCAGGAGACTGTATACCATTCCAGATAAATAGCTATCCAGTTGCTCCAGTGACTGGAGCACTCACAACTTCTAGAAGCAAGCTGTTCTATGATTAGCCTCTTTAGCTTTTCTTGTCTACTTCAGAAAGAAAAGAGAAAGATAATTCCCCACAAAGACATACAGATGACTTGGGGAGTTATATTGGTAACACATAGGCCTAGCTCTATTTTACAGTAAAAGTAACTTTCCCTGGTTTAGTCTGTAGTCTTGATCAGGGTGTTTAAGCAACATGTTCTTCCCTGTGACCTAGCTAAGAAGTAACATTCGTGTTCCTTTAATTTAATGCCAGGAAAATGAATTGTGATGCAAATTCCAGCACAGATCAAATTTATAAGGATTCTATTGACTACCTCAGATCAATATGTTATAGGAAAACGTAGACAGCTTGAGTAAGAGAGGCATTTTATATAGCCAGATAAAATATTACAAAAGCACTTTATCACTGTGAAGGAGGTTTTCAGCAAAGCAAGGATATTACCCTTGCTACATCAGATCGTACACTATACGATAAATCAATTTCATAAAATAAAAGAGTTACACAATTTAGTAATATGTGGGTGCTCTATCCTCTAGTTTCTCATAATGTATTAAGTATGATAAACTCTCACCAAAGACAAAATCCATCACTGGCTCTTAGCAATATAAAATTTGTGCCTGATTTATTTTGCATATATTTCAGGAATATGGAAAGCTTGATGTTCAAACATGTTTAAAATGTGCCCTGTGTCAAATCCTATAATTTGTTATGGCTCAACAGTGCCCCCTGGAGCATCTGGTAAATTGGCACCATCCTGGAAAGTGGGAATGGTGCAGACCTTTTATTTCCTTTACCAACATTTATCTTCAAAGTATCAGGTCCTTCAAATGTTGTGTGTCGTGATCCTAACGATCAGTTAGGACACAAGCATCTACTTACAAGAGCTGAAAGAAGCAGTTACTGACAGAGAATCTGGGCACAATGAGGTCCACCAGATCATAAATAATCGAAAGTGACTGAACTTACAACAGCCTCTTTCAGAGGAAGGAGTTGCTGCAGAGACAGGCAGCCAGCAGAAATCAGAGTAGCATTGTATGTGTGTGTGTAAATTGAGCCTTGGATATAAATGTTTACATGGAGGCAAATAAGGATACACAATGATATAATGGCCAAAAGCTGCAACTTACAACCTCGTGTAAGAGATGTTAGGATGGAAGTACATAATTTATGTGCATTTGTGTGATGATGTGGCAATAGCAATGGCACTTAGATTTATATACCATTTTACAGGACTTATATACCACTTTACAGCCCTCTCTAAGCGGTTTAGAGAGTCAGCATATTGTCCCCAGCAATCTGGTTCCTCATTTTACCGACCTCGGAAGGATGGAAAGCTGAGTCAACCTTGAGCTTGGTGATGCAACCTGGTATGTATCATCACACCACCACACATATTCCATTGTTTTAGAATTATCACAATTTATTTTGAAGGCCACTCCCTCCCCACATCCTTTGGTGCCTGATTGATGGCAAAAGAAGGGATGATGTCTTGAAGCTTTGCCAGCATCCCCGTGATGTGAGGGCTTGTGAGATAGAAGCCTCTTCTAAACCGAGTGAGTGACAATGTTGTATACCTAAAATGGTGATGGGATGGTGGTAATGCTGGTGATGGTAATGACTGAAATTTACCATGGCTGCCCTGTCCAGAAGACCCCATTGCCCTAGTTAGTGCAATGGTAATTTGTGGAACCAATGGTAAAGATTTGATTGCATCAGTAACTGAGTCAAATATGTTAAGAGAACAAAGCCCTTCCATTCTTAAGATTTTCACAAAATGTCTTAAGATTGTATTGGGCAAGAAAATCCAAAATTTCTCTTTATTCTCCTCACCCCCCAAAAATATTGTGGAAGTGTTTGCAATTCCTCAAGTAGGCAAATTAAAATACTTTAGGAGGTTTAAGAAGCTGTTTTTATTCCTTCTCCTCTGAGAAACATGGTTAAAAAATTACTCATTATTTGGGCAGCATCACCCCTTCTCCCAGGTCCATAATACTAACTCAGCTACTAAACATTTAAAATTCTTCTCATTTTAAGCTAATTGAAAAATGCCCCTTAATACCATGAGCTGGTTCACATATTTTAGTGACATCAACTGCTGTAAAATTGAATATATCTGAAAATTAATTTGTATGACTATGTGTGACAGTTGCTTTATTATTCATGTCAACATGCTTCTTTGAGACTCAGAAATTAAAAGCTGGATCTGTTGTGGAATGGTGATGAATCTGAAAGAAGTTTAGATAGTCTCTTACCTCTTTTGAAGTAAGAAATTCTTGGACAATTTCTAATAGAAGTAAAATCAATAAAACTTGGAATCAAAGTTTGGTTCAAATTTTAAGAATTTTAATTTCATATCCCAATTAGTAACTAACATTAAACTATGGCCTCCTCTTTAGATATAATGGTTTTGTTTACAACACATAAAACACAGTCTGATTTCAATCTGGCACAGCTTGAGTTATAAACCTAGCCACTATGTTTCATAAACCATGGTTTATGGCTTACTGTTTTTATGAACCAATTAAGTATTAGCCTTAACTGTTGAAACTGAGCTATTGGATGGTACATGAATTATATATGTCATGTACTGAAGCTGTTTATTTTAATTTTACTAAATAGAAGGATTTTTCAATTAGGTAAAATGTGAACCTTTTACAGACTTTCTCTTATTAGATACATTAAAAAAAACCACCTGACATTTCTGAAACAATTGAATTGCTTTTGGTTGCTCTTGGTTTTAATATATGACATACTCTTTTTATTCATTTTAACTTTTAAATAATGATTATTTTTTGAAGCAGCAATGTGCATATTTATAATGAAAAGCATAGTATTAATTTAAAAATATTTTAGTTATTCCCATGGTAGTTAAAGAAAAGAGAAAATTATGTACATAACTATCAAAATATTTGGTGGTGCTAGTTTCTCACTTCTTAACATTTTCAAAGGAATTGTGTGCTTCAGGCAGAAAATAAAGCAGAAAAGTAATGAAGAAAAATGATCTGTATGTTTGAATATATGATATGAATGAATAAAAAGTTGAGGGATGGGAATCCCAAAGCAGCCCCATATTAATATAGTCATAAAGTGGATGAAAATACAATTCTTGAGAAAAGAATCAACTCATCTTAGTTGAGTAGTCTAATCATAAGAATTGAAGATACTATATTCCTACTAGCTACAATACCTCTAGCAGATTGAAAGAGAAATGATCAGAGAGAGAATGTAGGCCTGATTGGGCCACAACAGCATCTTAGAGTGTACTGATCTGTCAGTGATTTACAAGCTAGTAGGGCATAGCATTAGCTTTGTTCAGAAGTGAGCAGGAGTCAGAGTTGATTACGTGGGAAGTAGTTGCCTGTTGACTACATTGTTGGATTGCTGCACATTCTGTACTAGTCAGAAAAACAAATATTTAATGGCAGCCTTTTGTATTGTGATCATTATCATTATTTTCTTTATGCAGTATTTTTCATCTGTAACTCAAGGTTATAATTTGGAATAGAGCATATCACTCCTGAATTTTTAGTGACTTCAACCAAGAGTTTTGTTCTGAGGTCCCTTCTGGCCTAGAGCAAAAAGTTAGAGACATTTTATAAAATAGATAAATACTTATAACATTGCCTAGATTTAGTGGATGAATGGATGAACTAGATATTGAAACAAGAAGTATTTTCTACCCATTTATATTTACCAGTATGAAGGCTTTTCTCTAGATGTTTTCTCTTAATCATAACAGTTTATTAATGTAAATGCTCAGCTTAAAATCAAGTTTGTGAATGATCTGGATTTATATACTCTCAAGGCCTCCTTGCTTGTACTTCCTGTGAGATAAGATCCTTAAAGGAGATAGGGAAGATGTTGTCAATCTCATGCTTATTTTTCAAGTAAATAAAAAATAGATTATAGGCTTAAAAACAAGGATTGGGGAAAACCTCTGAACATGATATCTTCATTGGCATCCTTCAGTCTCAAAAGACTATGGTATCGTGCTCTGGAAAGAGATCCTAAAACAGCATCTAGTGTGACTAAAAAGGCCAATTCGAGAATGGCAATCCCTTCCACACTGAGGGCAGATACATTCTGTCCCCTACCCAACCCCCAGATTTTGATGG
This sequence comes from Pituophis catenifer annectens, assembly GCF_029215685.1. Lineage (NCBI taxonomy): Eukaryota > Metazoa > Chordata > Lepidosauria > Squamata > Colubridae > Pituophis > Pituophis catenifer. Next base: position 312,616,418 of record NW_027256881.1, read on the forward strand.
TTCCGGGACTGCCTCTTTGCCTCAGCCTGCCGAACAAAAATGTCTCTTCAAATTGGAGAAGGCCATGCTGCGTCTTTAGCCTCCAAGCTGAATGATCGGAGGTCAAGGTTTCCCAGTTGTTAATGTCCATTCCCAGGGCCTTTAGGTCCCTCTTGCAGATATCCTGATATCGCAGCTGTGATCTCCCTCTGAGGCCCTTTCCCTGCACTAATTCTCCATACAGGAGATCTTTCGGGATCTGACCATTAGCCATTCTCACAACATGCCCAAGCCAGTGTAGATGTTGCTGTTTCAATAGTGTATACATGCTAGAAATTCCAGCACATTCCAAGACTGCTCTATTTGGAACTTTGTCCTGCCAGATGATGCCAAGAATACGTCGGAGACAACGTATATGAAAGATGTTCAACTTTCTCTCCTGCCATGCGTAAAGAGCCCAAGACTCACTGCAATACAAGAGTGTGCTCATGATGCAGATCTATAGACCTGGATCTTCATTCCCTTGCCTCTGAACATGATAATTGATATCCAATATCTATAGATCACAATATAGCAGAAACCACTTGTACTTCTTTTATGTACACTGAGAGCATATGCACCAAGACAAATTCCTTGTGTGTCCAATCACACTTGGCCAATAATAAAATTCTATTCTAGCAAGTTTGGCCTACATGAAATTTCCTGTGAACATGTGAAGACATACTGAGCAATCTTTAAATCACCTTTTGATTCCATCAAAGGACATAAAGGATCATGCCTTTATGTCCTTTTAACTTACAGTGTTCAGAACAAACTCTATAGCTCTATAGCTTTGCTGGCTGAGGAATTCTGGGACTTGAAATCCACAAGTCTTAAAGTTGCCAAGATTGGAGACCCCTGCTCTATATTGTGCATGTGAGTTTTCTTCTTACTTGCTATATTACATCCCAGGGTATAGGCCTCTGCTGGCTGCATGGATAAAGTTAGGCACTTGAACTCATGTTTTGACAAGCTCATTTATACTGGGCTGAAATTGTTCCAAAAAAATAAATAAATTCTGATTATGTTTGATAACTTTCTGTTTATCTCACTGCCTCCTTCCCCAAGAGACATTAATTTTGAAGCATATTTTCTGATACTTTGTGATAACTAATTAATATTAGTTATTTAAACTTGTTTATTTCTTTTGAGTAGCTAATGTGTACTTAATGTTTTTACGTACACTGAGGGCATTGTGGAGGATCAAAAAGTGACCTGGTTGATAAAAATCATTGGGAAATAAATTGGAGATTTTTCTCATCACCTTCAAGCACATTTCCCCTAATTTTGCAGCCTATAAATAGAATGAGGAGGCTATATTTTATTCAACAGTATCCCAAATCAAATTAGCATGCATATTATGAAATGCTTTTAAACTGGCTTACCACCAGTACTTTGAAGCAAAGAGGCAGGTTTCCTAGTAGGCATTTCACAGCTGTACTAAATAAGGCTTTCCCAAGGGAGAGTTGCTCTTACTTGACATGGCATTTCATTTCTATGTTGCCCATAATGTCCAAAGGCAGATCTTGTACCCACAGGGAAAATATTTTTTCCCTCAGGATATACATACTTCAGGGACAAAATCATCACTTGCCAAGCATTCCTGGTCCATCTTTCCATTTGACGTTGGGATTTTGTGCCATTCAATCTTCTACCTTCTGACTCAAGGGTACTTTTGGGCTTGACGGTGTGAAAAGCACTCAGGCTCATGGGGTCAAACATTTGGAATGTAATTTCATTAAGAAGCCAAACTCAAATTCTCACTATGAGAACTTGAGTTTGGCTTCAATCTTTTCTTCTACCTCACATCTTGAGGATCCTTGGCTTCTTTTGTTATGTGACTTCTTTTGTCTTGAGGGCTTTTGGCTGGGGTTCTCTGTTTTGATCAAGCAAAGATTGGTTGCATTGGTCAGCCAAAAATGCTTCAGATGATGGATCTTTTCACTCCATTTCTGGTTATGATTTAAGTTTTGAGCTTGATAATCTACACCTTTGTCTTTATTTATTTATTTATTTATTTATTTATTTATTTATTTATTTATTTTTATTTCTATACCGCCCTTCTCCCGCAGGACCCAGGGCGGTGCACAGCCAAAATAAAACATTGTATACAAAATTTAAAAAACAATTTAAAAACAATTAAATAATTTTGGCCCAAATAATTTAAAACAACCCAAATTAAAACCGAATCAATTAAAACTGAGAGGACGGGATCAAGCCAGCCCAGCTAGATGGAATAAGTGTGGTTTTAGGGCCTGACGAAAAGTCCGGAGGTCTGATATCGTGCGTATCTCAGGGGGTAGGTCATTCCAGAGGGCTGGTGCCGCCACAGAGAAGGCTCTCCCCCTGGGGGTCGCCAGCCGGCACTGTCTGGCCGACGGCATCCTGAGGAGGCAAAGCTTTAGCAAAGCTTACAATTGTTGATCTTGCACAGCTCAAACATCATTATTCTAGAATTACAGGGTTTTGAATAGTGGTCTATGCAGTATACCCAAAAGCTTGCTTTCTGCTTCAGAAGCATGTAGATGGGCAGCAGCACTGCAGAATCATTCTTCAACTAACCTTGTAGACCAGGGGTGGGTTCTACTTACCTTTACTACCAGTTTGCAACGGGGCTGTGCATGCATGTGAGCGACGTTCGCACACACATGCTTCTGCGCAAACACAGAAGCTTCCTGATGATGTCTGGGTCGGTGGGCGGAGCCTCCCGCTGGTTTTACTACCGGTTCTTGCGAACTGGTCCGAACCAGGGGCAACCCACCACTGTTGTAGACCCTTCTTTTTTGGGGACTTTGCCATGTGCCACATTTTCTGCCTTAATATGACAACAACATAATGTATTTTGTATGTATTAGAATATGACCTATCATTAGTAAAGCAACATCCCCATTCTTCTTTTATCCATGCTAAATGGCAGAATGGTTATTGATTCTTCTCCTTTTTATACTCTTAGTCTAACTGTTCCATCCCACCCATAGTTTGCAGTATCTAGCAGTTTAGATCAATTGTGAACCTGCATCATATTAATTAGATATATAATTAAATGGTTTCATTGTATACATGCATCCAGGGTGTAGAGAAATCTGGGGTTGCATTGATCCAGACATATGATATATTCCCACCTCTTGAACTGTGAGCTTATCTAAAGTGATGTGAATCAATTCACACTAATTTCTGGGGCAGTTACCCTGCTGTGTCATTTAAAAAAAAAATCAGATAACAAAGAACATCACCTGATGGTTTGACATTTCTTTCCAATGCTGTCCATTCTATCAGAAAAACCATACAAATCTAACAGGATCCATCAAATCAAACAAAATTAGTTTTAACACATAATCCAGTTCCATCACTGCAGCAGAGAATTCTTTATTGGTGTGCTTTCACGGGTACCATGGAAAGAACACACATAGTGAAATATTCGGGAGAATAGAAGATGTATGAGTGCCTGCCGTTATCTGCCCAATATTCAAGTGCCTCAGGGCAAATTTACTTTGCATTGTGTGGTGAAGGGAGGGCAGACATAGATTTCCTGTTGCCTCCCAATATCTAGTTGTGTTGGGTTTTTATCAGATTCTATCAGTCCTCTGAAACATCTCTACGTGATCAATATTACACCCACAGTGAGATTTGCCTGGGCCATTAATTCCTATATATTGTTAAATGTCAGTGCATCGTTAGCATTTTTATTAACAACAAAGTAGGAAAACCATGCAGAGCACAGCTTCTAAGATTCTTCCCAAAGCTAAATAATAGTTCTACTCTGGGCCATGAATTTGCTTATTTTATGGACTACATTGGATAATTTTTGGAGAACATTTTTCTCTGCAGCCCAAAGCTGGATCTAGCTCATTTTTCACTTGATCTTTCTTTTGTTAGTTTTACCCTCCCCACACATCAAATGTGGCCCCATTCTGTTCAGTTTTTCAGAAAATTATCCTCCTATGGGCAGGCAGCTATATAGAGTCTTAAGCTTTCCATAATTGCTTTCTAACATTATATTGAGTTTGAAAGAATAAAAAGGGTGCCTGTACTGGAGAAATATAAGATTTTTTTAAAAAAAGAAGAAAAACATCATATCCATTTCTTATGCTATATTGAATAATATTGCTGCTACATTGTTCTATTTACTAAGCTTTGTACATTGTACAGAATACTACATTTGTCCCCTTTGGGGTCTGAAATGTGCATTGCTGGATGTGTGAAAAAAGGAAGCTGCATACTTTGAAATCTGCATCTCTCTTGTGTCTGTTCTAGTAGTTCATATCCTGTTCAACATCCATTTAGTTCAAAAGAGCAGAGATTTTCAAGATTCCACGGAGTCAATTCCATACTGTTCTTTTTTATTGCTATGATTCCACAGTATTTTAAAGAGAATATCTCCTACATTGTCTAACTCAAAATTATTGAAAAGAAAAAAAAATTGTTTCTTTTCAACTGTGAAGGATCTTAATATGGCATTCACACAGGTGTCAGGGTTTGGCATCTTCTACTGAATAGAAAATACTTTGATGAATAGATACAGAAAATGTTTATCTGGTAACATTTCTTGCATCCTTTAGGTTTCTGACCAGGTTGTATGGGTGAAATAAACAGATGCAGGATAATATTAGAGAAGATGCATTGTGTGAGACTGGGAAAGAGTTTGAGGGTTAGGTTTTGATTGCTTGAAATTCTGTCTCACAATTGTGTGGTGTCTGACAATTATCAAAAGTGGTCTGCAATTATCGAACTGGTTTCCCATTACTATCTTTTGGCATGTTTTTCAATTTCCCAATCTACTTAGACCAGAATCCTAGCATTTCTTGATAACTTTCCATCAACTAGACGCAAACTTACTTAATTTGGAAATATGTTTTTTTAATGCCAGAATCACATCTATAGAGTTACTGCATACAGGCAGTCCTTGATTTATGACTGGTTGCTTAGCAACCATTCAAAGTTATAATGGACCCCCCAAAAGATACTTATGACCCAGACTTTTAGTGGACCAGAGAAATGCTGTCAATATAATTTACTTGGACTTCAGTAAGGCATTAGACAAAGTAGACCATAACCTACTATTTGATAAAATAGAAAAATGTGGATTAAACAGCATCACCACCAGATGGATTCATAACTAGCTGACCAACCACACTCAACGTGTAATCCTCAATGGAACTGCATCTACATGGAGGGAAGTATACAGTGGGGTACCCCAGGGCTCTGTTTTAGGCACAGAACATCTTCATCAATGACTTGGACAAGGGGATAAATGGGGAACTGATCAAATTTGCAGACAATACCAAGCTGGCAGAAATAGCCAACACTCTGGAAGATAGGCTTAAGATACAGAAGGATCTTGACAGACTTGAACATTGGGCGCCATCTAACAAAATGAAATTCAACAGTGAAAAAAGCAAGGTTCTGCATTTAGGCAAGAAAAACAAAATGCACAGGTACAGTATATGTGGTACCTTGCTTAATAGTGGTGACTGTGAGAGGGATCTTGGAGTCCTAGTGGACAATCACTTAAATATGAGCCAGCAGTATGCAGCAGCTGCCAAAAAAGCCAACACAGTTCTAGACTGCATAAACAGAGGGATAGAATCACGATCACGTGAGATGTTTTTAAACACCTAGCAATCTTAATAAAGACAAGAGAATGCATACTATCTCCCATTCATTGACTGAATGAGATGACTCTCAAGGCCATCTTGTAGACTGAAGGCTTGAAATGAATTTGTATGGTTTTTCAGTATACCATGAAATGAAAAGAATCCTCTTTGTGTTTGTCACTGTATGCATGAGGTCAAGTTTCTCTTTTTTGCCTTGAACTGGGCTTATGTTTAAATTTTCAAAAGGGCTTTGTTTTCCTGGGAAGTGTCATAAGTAAATGAAATCTCCTGTAGCAATAGGAGAGGAGCTGCAACTGAGGTTGTTATGACAACTGGAAGTTTCCAATAGAATTACTCAGAAGGATGTTTTTGTTTTGTGCTGTTAAATGTTCTCTGTAGTTATATTGTATAACACATTTATCTTCATCATACTGTTAAGCATGCAGTGATACTGGGTGGGTCAATAATTGAAAGTGAACAACTTGGTATGTGGTCCTAGAGACAGTGAACCACATCTAACACCAAAGATGGCATAGTCCTAGAACTAGTAGGCCTTACAACCCAGAACCGGTCAATCTTGCCAGGGTTCATCTGAAGCTGTTGTTCCTCATTCAGATGTTATCAAAATTCCCATTCATTCCTCTCTCCCTCTCCCCCGCTTTCTCTATATATTCTTTATAGTATATGTATGTGTATATATATATTTGTTTTCTGAGGTTTTCGCGGGTGTTTGTATGTAGGTCTTTGGTTATTCGGGTTTTCTCCCACGTAAAATTGGAGGTGTCTTGGCAATGTTTCGACGAAGTCTCATTTGTCATCTTTAGGCTGGTGTTTTCGGCTTCGTGCTTCTAGGAGCAATGTGTGTGATCGCAGCTGTTTCTTCCTTTTAACTGCCACTGGGGGTGTGAACTGATTGGGTGGGAGCTTGGCTGTGTTCTGATTGGGTAGAGGTGTGTTCTGATTGGTTGGGGGTTTGGCTGTGCTCTGATTGGCTGGGTGTATGTTCTGTTTAGGTGGGGGCTTGGTTGTGCTCGGGTTAGTCTGAATAGCAGGGGGATTTAAGCTGGTGATCTGTGTTGCTGTTGTTTGGCTTCGTGTTCATGGCCGTGCCACCTCTTCATGGTGAGTGTCAGTCTGCTTCATGTATGGATTGGAGGGGTTTAAAGTGGCTAATGATGCAGCTGTGGTCTGGCTTCTGGTCCGTGGTCGTGCCTTATCATCAGTGTGGGTTTGAGTCTGCTTTCTGCGTGGATGTGTGGTGGTTACATCCCGTGTGGCTCTCGTGAGTGTGGGTCTGGTGTCATTCGTTGTGTTAGGGACTCGTTTGTCAATAAGGGCAGGTTTCCAAATGGCTGGTAGGCGGGAGGTATCATCTCGTTTATTCATGCTGTGTGGATGTTTTTCTATCTCAATGGCTTCTCTGATTATTCTGTTGTTAAAGTATTCAGTTTTGGCGATAGTTCTGGTCTTTTTAAAGTCAATATCATGTCCTGTGGCTTTGAGGTGTTGGACCAGGGAAGAAGTTGGTTCCTCTTTTCTGACTGAGTTCTTGTGTTCTTCAATGCGTGCACTTATTCTTCCGTTGGTTTGTCTGATGTATGTGGTGGGGCAGGCGGTGCATGGGATTTCATATACTCCTTGATTTTCTAACTCAATTTTGTCTTACAATTTTGTCATACACCCAGCCAATCAGAGCACAGACAGCCCCCCATCCAATAAGAGCACAGCCAAACCCCCAACCAATCAGAACACACCTCCACCCAATCAGAACACAGCCAAGCTCCCACCCAATCAGTTCACACCCCCACTGGCAGTTAAAAGGAAGAAACAGCTGCGATCACACACATTGCTCCTAGAAGCGGGGACAACCATAGAAGGCAGACAGGAAGTTGACCATGCTGCGAAGGTTGCTGACATAGGAAAAAAGACAGTCAGAAAGTTCTTCCCATCCAAAACAAAGGCTCATGTGGTAAGTCACCTGGTTTGTTTGGCACTTGTAGTTTTTAATACTTGTGCCTCCCAGAACCAATTAACGTCAAGTACCAAGGTACCAACTGTGTATGTATTTTAATTATTTAGGCATTTTGACATTATTTCGTATTCTAAATGTAAACATAAAAAATTCTCACCCTGAAAAATAAGGATGCTACTAACTACTAGATCATACCTACTGAAGTATCATCTTTGGAGACTGAATTTGAGAAGGACTAGGGTGACATGATAGCAGTGTTTTGATATCTCAGGGGTTGCCACAAAGAAGAGGGAGTCATATTATTCTTGGTCTGAGGGTAGACCAAGAAGCAATGGGTGGAAACTGATCAAGGAGAAAAGCAACTTAGAACTAAGGAGAAATTTTCTGACAGTTAGAACAATTAATTAGTGGAACTTGCTGCAAAAGTTGTGAATGCTCCAATACTGGAAGTTTTTAAGAAGATAACCATTTGTCTGAGGTGGTGTAGGGTTTCCTGCCTAAACAAGGGGTTGGACTAGAAGACCTCCAAGGTCCCTTCCAATTCTGTTATTCTATTCTAATTAAGTGCATGGGTTAAGTGAATACATATTTGGAGCTGTGAAATTGTACTTTTAAATGTTTATGAGGCTCTTCTAGAGAAATAACATCTTACAGTCAATTGGGAAAAAAAGATTCCTCCTTGCAAAGACCAATTTTAGAAGGTTCCTTGGGCTTTCAAAAGTGACATGGGAGCCTCTAACTGGAAACAATATACTGTAACTTCTCATGTCAATGGGAATTCCATATTGACTGAACAAAACTTTCAAATTAAGCTAGAGTTTCCCCACCCTTCAGAATCTGTCTTGGTTCTCACTTTCGAATCATCTGGTGCAAGCTGACTTTTGATTGTTTGCCTGAATGGGCTACATTTCAGATTTCATGATGTGAGCAAAAATAGTAACTGTGTTGGGGGGCGGAAATGGGCAAAAATCATTTCCAATGACTGTTTTTCTAACATGAAAAGAGGAAAATAACTGAAAGGGGAAAAAACATTCAGTGGCTTTCTAGGTTTAGGTTTAGGTTTAGGTTTATTTGATTTGTATACCGCCCTACTCCCGAAGGACTCAGGGCGGTGAACAGCCAACAATAAAATACATAAATACAAAAAATTTAAAAACCAGATAAAATCAAATTAAATCATTTTGGCCCAGACAGATTAAAACACCCCAATAATTTAAAAACAGATTAAAATTTACATATTTAAAAAGGGAAGAAATTAGGCCAAGCCCGCCTGATGGAATAAAAAGGTCTTCACAGCACGGCGGAAGGAGCGCAGATCCGGGATCCTCCGTATCTCCGGGGGGAGCTCATTCCAGATGGTAGGTGCCCCCACAGAGAAGGCTCTCCCCCTAGGGGCCGCCAGTCGACACTGTTTGGCTGACGGCACCCGGAGGAGTCCCTCTCTATGAGAGCGTACTGGCCAGTGGGAGGCTATTGGTGGTAGTAGGCGGTCCCGTAAATAACCAGGTCCTAAGCCATGGCGCGCTTTAAAGGTGGTAACCAAAACCTTGAAGTGCACTCGGAAGACCACCGGGAGCCAGTGCAGCTCGCGCAGGAGAGGTGTTACATGGGAGCGCCATGTCGCTCCCATTACCACCCGCGCGGCCGCACTCTGTGCCAGTTGGAGCCTCCGGGTGCTCCTCAAGGGGAGCCCCATGTAGACAGCATTACAATAGTTTGTAATGCTTTGTTTAATTCTAAACAAAGAAGATACGGTATTTATTTCAAGTCTCCCTATAGGACTGTAGACAGTAGTGAGAAATGCTGAAGAGTCACAGCATAAGCAATTGGACTTTGATATACCTGATTCTCATCTTTGGCACCTGAGTAATTTCAGGTGCTGTGCTATGCTATTATTGATGCTCACACGGCACCTATTAACAATGAACTAAAAATAGCAGAGGCGTATATCCACTTGCTACAGGTATTACCTCCTACATTTTGACAGCAGAAGCAATTTCCTCCAAATGCCCCACTTCCACAGTGAAAATGAGCTCTGAAAGAGAATTTTAAGCATGTCTTCATTTGCCTTTTACACTAAGCTTTATGGGGAATTAAAATTAAAATAATTTTTATTTTAGACTAGGCAAGAAGGTAAAATAATTCTCTGCCAATACATATTGCCTTTTTTTCTTTGCTCTGCAATGAAGTTTTACAACTTAACTACAATAGCAGATTTTTTTTTTGTACTGGAATGATGAACCTTTGTACTTATCTGTCAATTTTATCCATTTTTTAAAATAATATGGTTGCAAATGCATTTTCAACAGAAAAGTAGCACATACTTCCTGAACAACCATAAATCAGTTAAATAATATTAAATTCTATTTAAAAGGTTGAACTCAACATTTTGAGACTGAGCCTCCAGGCTTTGCAGTCTCTTCACACCCCATGTAGCTTACATACTTTGTTGCTGTTGTTGTTAGTTGTGAAGTCATGTCCGACCGATCGCAACCTCATGGACAACGTTCCTCCAGGCCCTCCTGTCCTCTACCATCCTCTGGAGTCCATTTAAGCTCACGCCTACTGCTTCAGTGACTCCATCCAGCCACCTCATTCTCTGACGTCCCTTTCTTCTTTTGCCCTCAATCTTTCCCAGCATTAGACCCTTCTCCAATCAGTCCTTCCTTCTCATTAAGTGGCCAAAGTATTTCAGTTTCATCTTCAGGATCTGGCCTTCTAAAGAGCAGTCAGGGTTGATCTCTTCTAGGACTGACTTGTTTGTTCACCTTGCAGTCCAAGGGGCTTGCAGGAGTCTTCTCCAGCACCATAGTTCAAAGGCCTCAATTCTTTGGCGCTCAGCCTTTCTTATGGTCCATCTTTCACAGCCATACATTGCAACTGGGAAAATCATAGCCTTGACTATACGCACTTTTGTTAGCAGGGTGATGTCTCTGCTTTTTAGTACGCTGTCTAGATTTGCTTACATACTAAAAGAGTATAATTTTATAACTAAAACTTCACTTGTGCTTTAAACTGTTGTATGTATTTTTGTACAATACAAAAAAAATTTTTTTGACAGTTTTAAATAGTTTTGTACTAAGTCTTTCTCATAAAAGAGTCTCAGGGAAAATACTTTCTGTATGCTCTGTTAGTTGCTAACTTGCAAATAAATCTTTCTTCTGAATTTAAATAGAAGAGCAGTGGATATTCACGGAGCTAGAAGCAGCAGCATTAATCTTCTAACAAAATGAATCTGTCAAGCTGCTGGATCCTGCCTTCCAAGATCCATCCTGAAGGCAGCTATTATTGTGCTGCATCAGGACAATATTGCTTGAGAGGCTTTCAGTATAGCATCTCCATTCTTTCTTTATTAAGCTCTTTTCATTCCTCTGCTCTTACATCCTGCCCAAGACTGTTTGCATTGTTGTTTCAAAGGTGCTTTTTCAAGAGGCACCTGAACTTTCTTTGTTTTTTGTTGAAGATGTTTTGCTTCTCATACAAGAAGCTTCTTCAATTCTGACTGAATGGTCGGAAATGGAAGAATTTATATTCCTTGCAGTCATTTGGTCATTAGCCAAATTTCTGAGAGCCATTGAGTCCACTTGTAGGTTTATCTGTGCCCTCAGGGTCACCTGAATAGTGTAAATGGGCATGGAACCCTTTTGGAACTGCTGAAAGGACTATGTTGTAAACAGGAGTTAGGTAGTGTTGTATCCTTCCCTCTTTGTTGAGAGAGAGCTGTTCAATCTTTGACCCCACTTCAAACCAATAGTCCTGCTTGTCCAGAATGTGGACTTTGCTGTCTTCAAAAGAGTGGCCTTTGTCTTTCAAATGCAGATGGACTGCTGAATCTTGTCCTGATGGGTTTGTTCTCTTATATGGTGTCATGTGAAGTGATTGTTTTGTTTCTTCAATGTACAGATCTGCACATGTCTCATTGCATTATAAAGCATATATCCCACTGCTCAAAAACACCCAGAGCCAAATGTCTTCAAGGAAAAACAAAGACAGTCCAGTTGCCTCTTGAAAAAGCACGATTGGGGCAACCATGATCTGGATTACTGAGAATCTCCATAGGCACTGTTTGCATTGTTGTTGACAAAACATCTAGGGGAAGACATTAGAAAAGGCATTTTTTGTTGCAGGAGTAACTTGTGCCACTTCCACAGATAAGGACTGTCTCACTAAATTCACCATTTTAAAAACTATAATATATATCATTAAGCCAATCTTGAATAACATAGAAAGAAAACTAAAATTAGATCTCTGCTATGAAATATATAGCCTATAGATTATAGCATATAGAAAATATAGCTCTTAGCAGAAACATTTAAAAATCCTTAAATCCCATTATCTCCAGTAATATCATGTGAACTAAGATATACCAATGCCAAAGTAGGATTTGAATAAGGGTTGTTGTGAAGGAGGGGAGAGAGAGAATAAAGACTAGACAAGCCACATCTGGCTACTAAAATGAAAAGGGTGATCATTAGATTTGTCCTGAAACTTTCAGTGGTATCATGTTCAACAAGTTCTTAAATTATGTTGGAAAAACATTTCTAGAAATGTCCATCAACATTTATTTAAAGAGTTTCTAGGCTGTTCTTTAGCAATAAAACTTATTAAGATGACATAGTACAAAATGATAAAATTGCAAGTTATAATGATAATATAAAATGAGAGTTGGTGCAGAATTACAGTGATTGTTGCAAATAATTTAATTCTTATTGAAATGAACTGTTTCAATCCATCATTTTTTAATAAAAGAGAAAAAAATAAGACCAAAGACATTTTGAAGGATGTGTCTTGATTTTGGAAATGGGATTGGAAAGGGAGAATTGGGATTGAACAGCATAAAACAAAAGTCCCAATGAGTTCAAAAGATTTCATTCTGAAGGGTCAAAGGAATTAATCAATGACTCAAATTTTGGGTGGAACAGCTATTTCACAAGCTATTTCTCTTTAAAAATGAAGTGCTGTTTTTCTTCCAGATGTAATTAAAACACAGGTACCTTAAAATTGCAACAGCAGAGAAGTGAAGAAAACCAATAAAAACCACTTTTGAAACTACTCATAGCAAACGGCTGGAGTATGAGATCAAATAAAAGAATCTTTCAGGGAAATTTGTGGGAGGTGGAATAAAAAAGTCAAGATGTTGGTGGCAAGCATCATTTTTTGACACATACCCTCATGTGGTTATTGATTGTGTCTTTGCAGTGATTCACGGTTGGTGCTAAACCTCCTTGTGGAGGGCATTACATAAACCATGTTTGAAAAAAGAACAGACCTCTCCTTTAATTAATTTCTTAATTAAATTTTAAAAGTATAATGGGTGCAAACACACACACACACACACACACACACACACACACAGAGAGAGAGAGAGAGAGAGAGAGTAATAAACATTTAGCTGGGTATCATGAAATAGAGTTTCAAGTCTTCTTCAATTATTTAGCTATGGAAATAGATTGGGAACCTATTCAGTTGTTTGAAAATTCTTAGGAATAACTTATCAACTTATTGACTTTTTTTCCTTCTGGCACAGACCTTTTATGCTCCAAGCCCTTGAGAGATAATTTTAAACACCTAACTATTTTGTGCTGTTTTTCATATCTCATGACCTTTTAGTTTATTATGTTTTGCTTTTTGTACTTATGTTTTAATTTTAATGCTTCTTGTAAACTGCCTTGGGGATTTGATTGAAGGATGGTATAAAAATACTTGTAATGATGTGAGTACTTACAATTGCTGTTACATCTTACTAAATTCAAGTCAGAAACAGAAAAGCTCCTCTGAACCATAGGACAAACAGGCAGAAGATTGGCAGAACACTTCCATGAACACCAGATAGCAGTCAGAAGATGTGATGAAAACTCTTTAATTTCACAACATATGACAGATTTAACCATAGTTTCAGCTGGGAAGCTGTGACCATCCTAGACCAAGCCAAGTCCAAAAACCCTAGGGAATTTCTGGAAGCCTGGCATTCTGACAAATTAGCCATCAATAGATACATAGACATAAACAATATCTACATACTATGCAAATGAAATGATCCACAAGGCAAAAAGAGAACCAAAAGGCCAAAACACCTCCCTACCAACAATCGGCACTCAGATGACCATAGATTAATTCCAGGATTAATATCAGACCAACAATCAAGTAAATAATACCCCAATCAAAGAACTACCAAACAAGCCGATAGTAAACAGCCCAACTAAAGAAACTTTAAGACCACTTCCATCAAAATTGATCAGACACATCACTAGAATATAAACTGAGAGCAAACCCCACTCCTTATTAGCACTGATAAAGTTGCCTAGTTTGGTAATGAAATGTCTGCAAGAAAACAACCCAGCTCAGAGAACACCAAGGATACCTCATTTCAACCCTGAGCTACAAATATTCTCCTTTATTGGTTTTAAACACTGGAAGTTCGAGATTCCAAATAAAAGGGTCAACTCTACAAAGAGAGGGAAGTTTTTGCTGCATACAATTGTCCTCTGAATGAGGACCAACAAGTACAGGGAAGGAACTGGGCGGAAAGAATGTGTGTTTCTTGCTTCTCCTCTTTGTCATATGTAGAGCTTCTTCCGTATACCGTAGATGTCTGAAGAAACATCAGAACTGCTATAAAGGCCAACAGTGTGGGTGCAATTCATATCAGATAAAAGGAAATGCTTCTTTACACAAATAGTGATAGCTGCTAACTTGGGTGATTTTAGGAAAGGATTAGATACATCCATGCTAGTTAAGACTATGACTTTCTACTAGTCACTAAGGCTATATAGTAATGTCTGTACAAGGGTGATAAAAACATACATTAGAGGCAGTTAATGCCTTCACATTTTAGGGGTGGACAAAATGGTGTCCTAGTTAAGCTTTAGGTATAAGTCCTGAATGTCTTTTTCTTTTATATACAGTATATAGATCTTAGAGAACATGTTTGTAGAACATTGTTCAAATCATAAAATGTAAATGTCTACAAGAAAACAATCAAACTCAGAGAGCATCAAGGACTTTCAATCCTGAGCTACAAATATTCTTTTCTATTGATAATTTAAAACATTTTATTTATTTATTTATTTATTTATTTATTTATTTATTTATTTATTTATTTATTTATTTATTTATTTATTTTGATTTATATGCCGCCCTTCTCCGGAGACTCAGGGCGGCTTACAAGGTGTTAAGCAATAGCCTTCATACTTTTGTATATTTTATACAAAGTCAGCTTATTGCCCCCACAAACCGGGTTCTCATTTTACCTACCTTAGAAAGGATGGAAGGCTGAGTCAACCTTGCCATTCTGCAAATACTCAGGTAAACAAGCATGCCTTAAATTATAATTCAATATTAGGTAGTGTGAAGTCCAGTAGTCATTCTCTATTCATTCCCTGGTTCCATAATGAATGCATCAGAAGTCCCCTATTTCTAGTCACTAATCTATGAGCTAGATCTAGTTGCAAGAAGCATGAAAAGGCTAAATAAATTTCATTGTGTTTGATGGGAAATCAAGCAAAGTGAATAAAGGCTTGAAACCCAAACCTTTAAAAATATTTTTGTAATGTTGCATTACAAAATGTTTCTGCTGTTCCCTGGTGCTGATTTTTAAAAATGTTTTTTTTTTTAAGATTTATAATTGTATTATATTATTGTAAAGCAACTGGACACTTGTTTACAAAAGTAATACAATAATGACAATTACTTTTGTAGCCGCGGTGGCTCAGTGGTTAGAATGCAGTACTGCAGGATACTTCTGCTGTCTGTCGACTGCCTGTAATTTGCCAGATTGAATCTCACCAGGCTCAAGGTTGACTCAGCATCCCATCCTTCCAAGGTGGGTAAAATGAGGGCCCAGATTGTTGGGGGCAATATGCTGACTCTGTAAACTGTTTAGGGAGGGCTATAAAAGCACTGTGAAGCAGTATATAAGTGGTATATATAAGTGCTATTGCTATTATGTTGTTGTCTGGGGCTGAAAAATAGATATGGGTGATGATCTTGTATGTGTATACATCATTCTTAAACTATGTTTGACTGTGTATATCAAATGGTGTTACACTTAAAAAAAAAACAGCATGGTGATCAATGCCGAAAATGTAAATTTCCAACCTTGAAATGCATTAATCATGTTCAATTTCACTGAAGATTACTACAATGAATTAGATAAATAAAGCCAAAGGACACCATCCAACAGGATAAGAGTTGGAAAGGACCTTGGTGGTCCTCTAGTCCAAGGGTGTCAAACTCATGTCATCATGGCGGTGTCACATGATGTATCAGGACTTTTTCCCCCTTCACTAAACTGGGCATGGGCATGGCCAGAGCATGATGCATCTGGCCTGCGGGCTGCAAGTTTGACAGTCCTGCTCAAGTCAAACTCCCTTGTCAAGCAGGAAACCCTATAGCAAACAAACGGTTGTCAATATCTTCTTCTTCACAACTTTTGTTGGGGATGTAATAAGAATAATGTTTATTATTTCTTTAAAATGCATATTTTTACAATATTCCAAAACCAGGTTTTGGGAAAAAAAATAGTGGACTATATAAATGTGATTATGTGACAAAAGCTAAAATTCTGGGAGGATACTATTCTTTTGAACTACATATCTAGTCCATGGAATTTGACAATTAGGCAATATAAATGGATTCTCCATGTCCTTACATGGCCAAAAACTGATATTACAGCAATGGAAACATAAATGTATGGCTCTTTCACTCAATGGATTGAAGAACTGATTGCACTTGCCACGTATGAGTGGATTGCCTGTAAACCTAGACTTTGTATAGACAAGTATAATGAAATATGAGACCTATTTGTACAAACCATCCTAGGTTAAAAATAGTTGTATAGATATATCAGAAATATGTACATCTTAAATAATACTAGAATAAGATAAGCATACATAGAGCTTTACCTGTTTATTGCTATAAAATACAGACATGTTTTTATATTTTTTAACTTTTTGTACTGCTTTTAATGCATTTTTCTCTTTAATATTTATTATTATTATTATTATTATTATTATTATTATTATTGTTATTTTGTTATTAATTTAAAAAAAGTAATAAGAATGGTTTTTTTAAAAAAAGTTTTTTTTTCTCCATGCTGAGGGAGAAAATAGTTCAGTATGACTTGGAATAGGTGCTTTTTGAATGTGTTCATATAGTTTAATGCATCTACTCCTTTCCTATAAAAACTCCCTATAAGGGTTATGCCCCTTTATTTCCCAACAGCTTTCTTCACTGTAGCTTAAGAAAAGCTGGCATTATATTATCTTGTATCAGGTGTGAAATCCTCAAAACAGTTTGACTGTTTTCCTTGAACTCAGTGTTTAGGGATGTATAATTAGGGTTGGGAGTGGGGAATGACCCTGCACAGGGGTGGCATTCACTTACCTTCTCTACTGGTTCGCTTCGTTCACAAGCACCAGTGCCGCACATGCGCAGGACCTTCTGCATATGCACAGAGTGTCAAAAATGGGACATGATGATGTCAGGGCAGGTGGGCGGAGCCTCCCACCTCCACCACTACTGGTTTGCCCAAACCGGATAGAACTGGCTGAATACCATCACTGATTCTACAACAGGGCTGTCAAACTCCCGGCCCACGGGTCAGATGCGTCACATGCTGGCCATGCCCACGCCAGGTTTAGTGAAGGGGAAAATAGTCCTGATACGTCACGCGATGCAACCGTGATGACATACCCCTGCCCTACAAATAAAGCTATTTTAATATGTAATAATAGTTTTTTTTTTATGGAAGTATTTGGCATGGAAACGCAGCATAGTGCGATAGTTATCTGACAATATTTATTTATTTATTTATTTTATAAAATTTGTATGCCGCCCTATCTCCGAGGACTCAGGGCGGCTCACAACGACAATCGACCAAGCGACTGTTAAAACCAACAAATATACATAAAAAATCAAAAAAGTATTTTAAAAATTAAAAAATACTACCCCATCAGTCCAAGCCGGGGGACATAAATAGTTAGGTTTTTAATTCACGGCGGAAGGTACGAAGGTCAGGGGCCAACCGGAGCTCCAAGGGAAGTTGATTCCAAAGGGTGGGGGTGCTCACAGAGAAGGCTCTGCCCCTGGGTGTCGCCAGCCGACATTGTCTAGCCGACGGCACCCTGAGTAGGCCCTCTCTGTGAGAGTGTACCGGGCGATGGGAAGTTGATGCTGGTACTGTATATCAAATACAAACTATTTGATATACAGTAGTTTCTCAGGGAGCAAATATGGAAGATGATTTCAACTGGTAGAACTGAACTCTAGGAGACTGTCAAATTTGGGGGAGAGAAGTGTTTTTTTCTTCTCTCTGAAGTGATAATCGAAAGGAGAATGTAGGTTTTTTTTTTTTTTTATGTGTATAGAATATAAACAGCCCTCAACATTTTATTTTAAGAACACAGGCTTGTAAGTGGTTTCAAGAACTCATTTTCCATACTATTTTGGTATAAAAAATGTCAATGTATTGTTTGATAAACACTGTTTACCCACATCTTATTACAACATAGTGTGACCAATTCATCATCTGTCCCAATGTTATGGAGTGAACGAATCTGTGCAGATTTTACTGTAAATCTGTGCCTGAAGTTAAATTCACTTCACTCTGTCATCACAACCATAACCTGAAAGATAAGGTACTCTTTGACTACACCTTCACAAAATAATGAAAATAAATTAACTATTAACTGCAGACTGGTTGAAAGTTGATGCCTTCAGAAAAGCCACCAAGCTGATTTGTCACATTCCAAATTCTTATTTTTATTCTATCCACAGTCTCAACACTAGTTAGTTTTGTGACTATGGTTTTTTTCTGTGGCTAGCAGAAGTTTCATTTCAGACAACAAGATCATCTTCCACAATAATTCCCTACAAACATATATATTCAGTTCAAGATTTGGATTTAGGGCTGCATAGAATCATAGTGGTAGAAGAGGTCATTTAGGCCCCTGATTCCAATTCCCAGTTCAGAGTAGAAATCCAAACTAAAGCCTTCTTAGAAGATAACTGTCTAGCTTCTGCTTGAACATCACCACTGAAGGGGAGACCTCTCTCAGTAATTGGTTCCCACTGTCAAACTCCTCTTATTGTTGAGACCTTTTCTTAGCACTTAGCTGAAATTTGCCTCCCTTAACTTTAAATCATTATTCTCTATCCTGCATTCCAGGATAATAGAAAATAGATCTTGAGTCTCTGTGTGACATTTCTTTCAGTTTCCCCTTCAGTCTTCTCAAGGCTAAATGTTCCCGTTAACCAATATGGTTACTTTATAATGGATTAAATGTTGTTTCTGGTAGAGAAATCTGAAAATCAGCTGCTTGCCAAGTAACAATCCAAAATCTAATGTGTTTCATGAACAAAATGGGAGTTAGCCATAAAATGGGGGGGGAGGGGAAAGAGAGGAAGAAAGTTAAATTTGAAGAAGCAATTTACATGAGAGATTGTGACACTTCATTTTGTTGTTCAGTTAAATCTTGTCTGACTCTTCATGACCATGGATCATAGCACGCCTGGTTCCCCTGCCCTCCACTGTCCCTGGATTTTGCCCAAACTCATGTTTGTTGAGTCAATGACACTCTCTAACCTTCTCATCCTCTGCCATCCCCTTCTTCTTTTGCCTTTAATTTTTCCCATCATCAGGATCTTTTCCAATGAGATTATGACACATGGATATTACCAAACTGTAACCCACAGATTTATCAATAGTTTGAGTGCCACATGTTGCCTATCTCTGTTTAAGTGATTCATGAGATAACAAAAACATATCTGTTATTTTCTAAATCAGTTGATTCCTTTTTAAAAAAATGGATTCGTTCAATCAAATCAGCTTGAATTGAAGTTATCAGCCAGTACTTATTCACTAGCTAAAATTCTATTCTAATTATTAGTTGTGCCTAACAACCACAATTGTCTTTATATAAACAAGGATGTTGACTCCATCCCAAACCATGTCTATTCCAGGGACTTTCTACATCCATTATTTCTTTGTGTATTTTCAAGAATCTACAACTGTCCTTCCAATAAATTGTTCAAAGCAATAAATATATGAAATGTACAGTCCAAGAAAATATTGATTACATAGATGTGAAATGTACATACCATTACTGAATAAAATTGATGGCACACTGATAAATTGAAGATGCCTGTAGTTGAAAAACAATAATTGCTTGGTGTTTTAGCCCCAAATTAGTATATATTTTAGCATCTGCAGAATGTACATCCTGGAAGAAGCAATAAATTTGATTAGGAAGTTACAGAAAATAGTCAAACCGGTGGAGGAAGCCTCTGTTATCTACACGTAAAGGCAATTCTGAGGGAGTTTTTTTTTAAATCATTTTTTTCTTTTTCTGAGACACATCAACTGGAAAAAATACTGTAAAAAGATACTGTGCTATAAAAATAGTGTTTTTAAAGGGGATCTGTACTCTGAGCCATCATTGTGCCCCGAAACAGCTGCGGGAGTATCCTCTGGTACAAAAATGTTGGCAACTTGCCAATGCAAATAAAATCATGCTTAACATTTTTTCACACAACAATTATTTCATCTCTGCATCGCAGCAAATATTGGTGGCTTTGAGCAGCAAGGGACAAATGCCTGACATGATTGAGCAAACAATTCGCTATTATATAATATTCCAGAAATATTTAATCTAAACAGCTAAAGTATGTTTCTATCATTTGAATCCCAGCTTTCTAATTAATAAATGGGGTGGGGGGGGAGATGTTGAATTGCAACTCCTTCCTTGCACCTTGTGCTCATCAAAAATGACAGGGCTGATTTTGTACTTGACAGCCAATCACATGTATGTGATGCACATTCCATTTACAATGAGATGGAATTGATTTTCTCCATGACATGCATTATGCAAATGAAAGAACCAGAACTCCACCCTCCCTTCCTTCCCAAACCTTTCTTTGATGCTCTTAACACTTTATTATAAAGCATTACACAAAATAGTTTTCTCTTGCTGTGGCTATAGGAAACCATGTCTTCCTAATTTGCTATCACTGTACTATGGTGCGTTAAAATAATACCTTGTTAAAAAGCAGCAGCATCTCCTGAAAAGTAGAATCAGGCATGTTAAATCATATTAAAATAAACAATTCGGATGTCGTATTGCAGTAGTATGATTCCCATACCAAGGCCTATTTTCCCCCTATGGTACAGTTCTAAATCCAAATGCATGCTCTGCAATGAAGAAGGGAAAAAAACCCACAATACTCACTTTAAAAGGATTGCTTATTTATACTCTCTTTTTCTAGTGCCTGCAATGTTAGAGTCAGAAATACCAGTAGTTTATTAGGTACATTCAGCTTCAGCAGTTCCTGGTATATATTTTCACATTGGGTAGTTTGATGTTGAAATGGCATCTCTATTTTTGGCCAGTTGCGGAACAAACCATTATTAAAGGTTGCTCACTTTTTAAAATGAAAAGAAAAGGTGATCAATGCTTTCTCATGATGTTGCAAATTTTAATAATATCAAAGAGAGGGCTCTTTAATTATGATTTTACTTTTTGGTTCTTGCAACTGACGCTCATGACAATGCTATGGGTGGCAGGACAAAGTAAATTAAGGTACCGTGTTACTTTGTGGCATGCCCAAATCCATCATTCCTTCTGTACAAAGACCTACTAATGGCCACAAGGAGATGATTGGTTATGGAAAGGGTCAAGTTATGGTTGTCATTAATTTGGACTAGTATGTTATTCCAGGCGTGAGCCCCAATTACAATAATAGAATGACACCTTGTTCTGAAGCACTATAAAGAAAATCACTCTAAGAAGTTGGAATCTTTTTGTATGTGGCACCCAGTCATGCCCACAGCAATTTTTTGTGCACATAAATTCCCTGGACAGTGTTTGGCACCAACAAATGTCAAACTTTATGAAAATGTAAGCACACATGTCCTCACTGGGAAGAGCCATACTTCAGTGGCAGAGCATATACTTTGTATGCCAAAGGTCCAGAGTTCATTCCCCGCTATTACCACCTTAGAAATTCACATGGTAGGTAATGGGGAAAGGGCTTTGCTTGAGATCCCGGAACGCTACAATCCTTCACCAGGACAAATAATACTGACCTAAATAAACAAATAACTGCCATGAGGCAAAACAATTTCACAAGCTTGACTTAATTCTATCAACATAGAATTGCATATAATAGGCATTCCCCATAATCTGCCGAATAAAAAAATATCTTGTTCATTATGATGAGCAGATCAAAGGACATATTTGTTTATGGCATCTTCTCCTTAAAAACATAGCACCATGTATGAACATTAGGTTAGAAATAGGATGATTCTATCCTCCTTCTTGAAGCTTGGGACTCCTAGTCCCCTCCAGATAACTTGCCATTTACCATCTCATACAGAGAAAGAAGAATTAGCTATGTTTTCCTCTGCCTCATAATGCTCCTAAATACTTACATGTTATGATGGTTGGGACAAAGATCCCTGTCACTCTTATGGGGAAGATATTGCTTAGAGCAGCCCAATCTGAGCTGCTTGGTGGCTATCATTTATAGTTCCACATTTGGCATGTTCTTTGTCTTGTCAGATAAAATTTGTTCCTCATCTGTCATTCCCTCATTAACATCTTTTTGATACAGAAGCAGACAACTTTACTGACAGTGTTGACATTATAGTTATTAATTTCTGGTTCTATACTTCAAAGATCTCCTTTAATATTTCTGACATTATAATGCTTTGTTTCATTTTGTAAATCCTGGTTTGTATTTTATTTGACGGTGATAACCAGCACCTTGAAGCGCACCCGGAAGACCACGGGGAGCCAGTGCAGCTCGCGCAGGAGCGGTGTTACATGGGAGCGCCATGCTGCTCCCGTCACTACCCACGCTGCTGCGTTCTGGACCAGCTGGAGCCTCCGGGTGCTCCTCAAGGGGAGCCCCATGTAGAGAGCGTTGCAGTAGTCAAGGCGAGAGGTGACGAGGACGTGAGTGACTGTGCACAGGGAATCCCGATCAAGAAAGGGCCGCAACTGGCGAATCAGGCGAACCTGACAAAAGGTCCCCCTGGTTACAGCCGTCAGATGTTCCTCCAAGGACAGCTGCATATCCAGGAGGACTCCCAGATTGCGAGCCCTCTCTGTGGGGGCCAACGACTCACCCCCAATAGTCAGTGATGGAGTCAACTGACTATATCGGGATGCCGGGAGCCACAGCCACTCAGTCTTGGAAGGGTTGAGCTTCAGCCTGTTCCTCCCCATCCAGACCCGCACAGCGCTCCATGGCATAGGGTCTAGCTATCTTCGAGACCGCCTGCTGCTACTGACGACCTCCCATCGACCCGTGCGCTCCCACAGAGAGGGCCTCCTCGGGGTGCCATCAGCCAAACAGTGTAGGCTGGTGACCCCCAGGGGGAGGGCCTTCTCTGTGGGGGCACCTACCCTCTGGAATCAGCTCCCCCCAGAGATAAGGAGAATCCAGGACCTCAGTGCCTTCCGTCGTGCCCTTAAAACCCATTTTTTCAAGCAAGCCAGGCTGGCTTAAGAAGAAATTTTTAAATGTTTTTAAATGTTTTAAATGTTTTAATTGGTAGTGAGTTTTAATTGGGCCAAATTTATATATCTTTTAATTGTTTTTTAATATTTGTCCTGCATGTTTTTTAATTCTGGCTGTACACCGCCCTGAGTCCCCAGGGAGAAGGGCGGTATAGAAATTCAATAATAAATAAATAAATAAATAAATAAATTTCCTGTTGCTTAAAATCTTTAGTCCCCTCTAGTTTCCAGTTTCTAAATTCATCACTTATCTTTTGTCATGACATGACAGGATAGTCAAACTTAGTCTGTTTTCCCATGTAAAGGCTTTTATTTTTATAGTTAATTCCAAAATCCTATAGTAAAAATCAGTATTACAAATTTATCAGGACCCTTAATATTTTTATGACTTTCTTAGATCAAAATCTTATTTAACATTTTTAAAAAGTTCTTAAGTTTATAACTAATTTTTATTTTCTTTTTCTTCAGAATTGAGGATTTTTCAGATTTATCAATCTGAAAGTCTCTAACAGCTTTAGGACACTAATAAGTAAGGTTTGCAAACTTAATGTCCTTTAAAACAGGGGTCCCCAGCCTCTGGGCTATGGACCAGTATCAGGCTGTGGCCTGTTTGGAACTGGGCATGGAAGCAGTGGGTGAGCATATCTCTGTGCACAGATCCACTTGTGCAAGTGGTGGGTTTGGATGCCTGCCTCTTGTGCAAATGGAGCTGTGCACGCATGCATATTTGCCTGCCACTTGTGCAGATTCATCCCCTTTCCTCACCGGTCTGCAAAGTCGGAAAGGTTGGGAATTGCTGCTTTAAAAGTCTTCCCTGTAGTTGTGAGCAAAATGGGTAATCCCATAATCTCCCTGCACCCAATCCCATGGAAAATGGTTGTTCTGCAGTCTCACATCTGGAGTACATGTGAGCAATTTCCTATTGTCTTCTTATCCAGACAGTTCCAAGGAATCAGTTTATTCACTGATTCCTTGGTCCTTGCCACAGTTGTTGACATCGCTTTTGAAAAGCCATCTTTAGTTCACCATACCTCTCCATACCTCACTTGGTGGCTTTCTTTGATAATTCTATGAATTTCTTTTATATCACAGGAATGAATTTTACTGCAACTTTATGGGTTCTCTGTAAAGATGGGTGTGTTTTGCTTTGCATAAAATGATCTTTTAACTGAAGATACGGTTTATGTAAACATCTGTTTAGTCTACTTTAAAAGAATGGATCATAAGTAAGGATAGTTGGCAATCTAAAATTGATGAACAACAATAAGTAGACTGAGTAACTACCTAATGTTCCTCGTAAGAGTTTTCCCAACTATGTTAAATAGTTTATATTTTTATTTAGAGTAATTATTTTTATGTATTTCATAAATCTCAGATTGCCTTTTTAATGTGTGGATGGTCATCTTATCTGTAAAAAGGAAAAGGTTATTACACTTTTTCCTGCATAACCTCTACTTGGTTACTCTGGAAAATAGATTGCTGAACCAAAAAACCCCCCTTTGCTCTTTTGTTTAAAAAGGCAAAAGAAAAGGGGGAACCAATGAAGGATCTGTACATAGAAAATTAAAAAAAAAAACTCTTGAAAGATGATGCAAACAGAGCCTGGAGTGCAGATATTAAAACTACATCATGATAAATGGTGCCATTAAGTTTCTGTGACAAAGGTATTCATAATAAAACATCTGGACAAATTATCTCCAAAAGGAGAGAGGCATATTATTATAACATCTTTGCAAGCTCCTTTTCAAATATAATACATTCCTTCTCTTCATTTATCTTGCTTTGAACATAGCTGCTTATCGTCACATCAGTCACACACAACTCCCAGCTGCCTGGCTACTGCACACCTACACACATTTTCTGACAGTTTTCATTCATTTCACCTTATAGTGTAATCAGAATTGCTCTTTGAAAAGCATGAATTGTTTAAGAAGCTGATGGCATTATATTACTGTGATTTTTCCATTGCCCCATTTTTTATAATCTCCATGTGCTAAACCTAGGATAATATTTGCAATTTAAAATATTTATGTGTCTTATTTTGGAATTTGGAATTGCAATTCTAAGCATATTTACCAATGAATTAAGTGGAACTGAATTCTGAATGAACAGTAAACTTGGCTTTAAGGATTGTGAAAACATGCATTAAGCATTCTATGGAAGTAATTCTAAAGGTCTTTAGATAGTCTGTGATATTATTTTTAATATTTTAATATTTATATATATATATATATATATATATATATATATATATATATATATATATATATATATATATATATATGTTTTCTCAGGTTTTCGCGGGTGTTTGTATGTAGGTCTTTGGTTATTCGGGTCTTCTCCCACGTAAAATTGGAAGTGTCTTGGCGACGTTTCGACGAAGTCTCATTCGTCATCTTCAGGCTGGTGTTCTCGGCTTCGTGCTTCCAGGAGCAATGTGAGATCGCAGCTGTCTCTTCCTTTTAACTGCTAGTGGGGGTGTGAGCTGATTGGGTGGGAACTTGGCTGTGTTCTGATTGGATGGGGGGTTGGTTGTGCTCTGATTGGCTGGGTGTGTGTTCTGTTTGGGTGGGGGCTTGGTTGTGCTCAGCTTAGTCTGAGTTGTAGGGGGATTTGAGCTGGTGAGCTGCATTGTTGTTGTTTGGCTTCGTGTTTGTGGCCGTGCGAGCTCTTCATGGTGGGTGTCAGTCTGCTTCATGTATGGATTGGAGGGGTTTAAAGTGGCTAATGATGCAGCTGCGGTCTGGCTTCTGGTCCTTGGTCGTGGCTCATTATCAGTGTGGGTTTGAGTCTGCTTTCTGCGTGGATGTGTGGTGGTGACATCCTGTGTGGCTCTCGTGAGTGTGGGTCTGGTATCATTCGTCGTGTTAGGGACTCGTTTGTCAATAAGGGCAGGTTTCCAAATGGCTGGTAGGCGGGAGGTATCGTTTCGTTTGTTCATGCTGTGTGGGCGTTTTTCTATCTCGATGGCTTCTCTAACAACAGAATAATCAGAGCACAACCAACCCCCCATCCAATCAGAACACAGCCAAGTTCCCACCCAATCAGCTCACACCCCCACTAGCAGTTAAAAGGAAGAGACAGCTGCGATCTCACATTGCTCCTGGAAGCACGAAGCCGAGAACACCAGCCTGAAGATGACGAATGAGACTTCGTCGAAACGTCGCCAAGACACTTCCAATTTTACGTGGGAGAAGACCCGAATAACCAAAGACCTACATATATATATATATATATATATATATATATATATATATATATATATATATATATGTTTTTCTTCTAGCCAGGTTTTCCCTACGTAGCCAAGTTTTTTTTTTTTTTACGTAGGGAAAACCTGGCTAGAAGAAAAACACACATAGACCCTACGAAGAAGTAAGAAAATTGATATATATATATATATATATATATATATATATATATATATATTCCACATTTCTTTTCTATTGAGGTTCAACCGATGTGTTAAATGACAGCCAGAACATGTTGATTAAAGATAGGAACAAATCTGCCAAATTGATAGAAAATGTCATACAAACAGACAGTGGAGTGAAAGACAAAAGTGTAATTTTACACTTTTAGAAAAAAAGAAATATCTTCTTTGCAATTTGAATGAAAATTAGTCTTGTGCTTCCAAATCAAACCCTACACTTGTTATGTGTTCCTTTATTGGGAAAAAAAAACATGTTTGTATACAAATGACAGTGGGGGGGGGGGGACAGATTTGAATCCCAATCAAGATCGCGTGACTTGTTTTATTCCTATAATATGGTTGCATCATTCTGTACAATTTGAAAATGAAAAAAGCCAATCTAGATTAGCTCCTATACAAATGCTATTTACCCAAGCAGGTGTCACTCGCTGGGAAGAGTTCTGAGGCCACATAGCAATCAGACATTCTGGGTGCCAGTGAAATTTCTGATGGGGATAAACTTCTGGTTTTCTCTTCTGTGAAAAGGTATCAAAGAAAAGGCCCTTCCAGAAAGTGGAGTTTCTCATTTTTTTTTCCAGATGGGCCCATCTCCTTGGATTTGCAGAAATATGCCTAGTGTCTGATGGCAGTCTCTTAAGAGCCTAGTCGAGCCTTCCAGAAATTATGGAACCAGCTACATTACAAATGACTGCTAAGTTTCAACTGGCTCTTGGTAAAGTAATTTCTTATTGTTTTATTAATAGAGAGCTTTATGATTAGCACTGATAATGTTATCTAGTTTGGGTGATGAAACATCTGCAAGAAAACAACCAACCTCAGATACCCCTCATTTCAACCCTCCACTACAAATATTTTCCTTTATTAGTAGAGAGCTTTAGCTGGTCTCCTTCCACCTTGAACCAGCCATTATTCTGATACAATCTAATATTTGCATAATGCCTTTTCCTACCTTCCTTTGCTAAATATGCTACCTTTCCTTGTTAGAGTTAACTATTCCATTTGTACTGAATTTATTCTGCCTAGATTTGGTTAGATCAGGCACCCATTGGCTTTCCTTGTGAATTTCAGGGAGCCTCCCTTGCTTGAATGTGTTATGAATGGGGTGGCAGAAATTGAACAATTCCCAACTGTTATTCCTGGCATTTATTTGAAAATGAATAAAGACAATAGAATTGTGGTCATTATTTTCTGTTTCTTTTCTCTTTGCTTGTATGTTTTTAAATAAGGCATACTTCCATAAGGCTGAAGTTCTGCAAATTTAGGGCAAGTGAACAGGATGCCTGTCAATTACACAATAAAATCTAGGATTTAACAGCAGGATATTTTTTTCAATCCCTTTTTTTTTATCTAATTTAGAACACAGACTGACATCTCTTGAGTTGAGAATGTGGAATGGATTGTTGTTAGATGGTTTCTCTTGCTATTTACAACTCTTGATCTCTTACAATTTATATAAAATGCTACCTTGTTTTCCCCTCTTGGTTATTAGAGCAAAGTTTTGCCATATCCGTGTCTTGCAACATTTGCCTTTTTGGTGAAATCATATAATTAACTTTATGCGGTATGATTAGAAACCACTCTGACTTTGTAAGATTGTAATTAGATCCCAAGGGAACATTGGATACAGCAAGAAAATTTATTCCAGTGAGATAATTGGTGGTAAAGGACCGTGTTTCATTTAATATTTTTTTTAAAGGGGGTTTAATGAATGGGCAAGAATTTTTAAGATATGGATATTCTCTTCTGCAGCCTCTTCTCTTTAAGCATCTTTGAATGATGGGAAAAAACTGAGTATTTTAAGCATTATCTTCCATTTGAAAGAAAAATGTGCCAAAAGTATCTTTTCTAACAGTTTGTTTTTATCCTTATAACCAAAATATATTATCCTGAGGAATATAGAAGAAATCATGCAATGGAGAGTGCTATGTAAACTCACCATCAGGCCAAGGTTTGTGTGTAGTGGTCTGTTTTCTTCCAGCATTTTGGAAAACAATAGACCGGCAATAAAGAGTCAGAGCTCTTTTTTGTTGGGTATCCACAGAAAATTGGGCAGAAAATTATTCATTGTCAAAAAATATGCTTTTGCATTTAATACGACATAAACTCTATCAAATCCAGCTAGAGATGGTTGATAATGTCATTGCCTCCAGCTGAAATTGGCATAAGTGGAAACAAAATGAACTTCATGATGATTGTGCCAGCAATTTGACATTTTTTGCCTCCTATCTTTCATGAGGTGCTTACAGAGCTGGAGAAAACTAGTGGCATCAAGGCTATGTTTTTATCTAATTGGAGCCTTAGTTCTAAGAGCTCTTGAGAACTGTTTTGATTTAATCATGACATGAAGCTAGCATTCCAGACTAAGGGGAATCCTGTTGCTGGAAAAGTAAATGGGGAAGAGGCAAGTTAATATTTGTATGAAGAAATAAGAAAGGATGTAAACCTGAAAACTGTGCCTTTTCTTATCAGCTGCTGTTGAGAATGTGCTATTAAGGGGGACATTTTTCCTTTAAAATAATGATTAGTGAAATGAATGTCTTGTATCCATTCTTATTCAATTAATTACCCTTTAGGGTTTTTAAAAAATAGAATGAGACCCCTTTATTATTTATTCTTAATAACTATTTCTACATAAGAGTTAAAATGGAGGAAAAGGAGTCAGTATTATAGAAACTTTGACTAAGTGTAGTGTCTTAAATAGGATCTCTATTTTGATGTGGGACATCTCATTCTGAATAAAATATGGTTGCATCTTTTAAGATTTTTAGAAGATGGTCAATTTAAAACTCAGCTCAAAAATGTCTCAAGCACAAAACAATGAGTTTGGTTCAAAAAAATGTCAACAGACATGGAGAATTTTAGCATTATCCATATCTGATAGGAAGGGAAGCTAAATTCTTTCCATCCCCCTTCCAAAATCATCCTATGACTCTGTTGTAAGAATTTGAACAAAAAAATTGTCCAATACAAGCTGTATGGACTTCCTTTGAGGAATGTTTCGGTGGGAGAATTTGGGAGCTGAAGTTGGAGTTGAAGACCACACGTCTGAAACTTGCTGAGGTTGAAAAACACTAGATAATGGGGTGGGCTCTACCTCTTCCCCAATTTTGTAGTATTTCTTTGGGAAACCTTGGGTGTCTCTATGTGAAGGTACCTCCACTTCTAAAGCAGAAACTCAGAACCTCATTTCACAATGTTGGCTGGTTTGAAAAGCTATATCAACTCATTTGTGTGCTTCATACCATTTTCATTGAAAGTGGGGGTGGGGGACACACACAAATTTTTCCCTTTGTGGTGCTGTCATTCTGCAGAGCTTGTCTATTTTTTTTTCCAGTTGGTGGCAACTTTGTTTTGTAGATCTCATGTCATTATCCAGATTTTCAACTGACATTTCAAAGGAAGTTTTAAAGATGGTATCCATTGTAAGTCTTAAAAAATATTCATTTGATGAAGTGTTTTTTGTTATAAAACTTCATGCCACAATAAATATGCACAGTGTCATAGGAATTTCATGGTTCTTTTTTTTTTAAATCATTATTCAACAGAATATAGTCTACATAAAAGTGTTCACTTTTGCTTTGAACTATGATCCATAATAACAGATTGAGGGCTTAGAATTTCTCACTTTCATCTCCATTTCCTGAATTACAGTTATACTGCCTTACAAAGAATGAATGGGACAAGGCACAAATATTCAGTAACTGATACACTCATTACTTTCATGCATTCTTGTTTACACATAATACATTAAGAATGAGCAGTAATGGTCAGAAGGTGATTGAAAATAATCCCATAGGTTCAGAAACAGGTGCTAATGTACAGGAATATCAGCTGGCATAATGATTTTACTTTATGTACTGAATGATATAATTAGCATTGCTAAGGAAGAAAAACATAATTAAGCACTTTGACAGGTTGTGTTTAAGGAAAAGATGATCTGGAGTCAGGCTGAGGAATATTACCAAAAATAATCTAATGCCAAAAATAGTTATTACTGTATTAATCTTCCATACAGCCTGCTTAGTGTGCAACATCCTTTATTTTGCAAATTATTTTTTACAGTGCTGAGAGGTAGGACAGAATACATGATCAATCTAATTTCATAAATGACGTTATTATTAGCACATCATTTAACCAGTAATTATGCCCCTCAACTGGAATTTTAGCAGCAAAGTCAATCCATTTATTTATTGGTTTTCCAAAGCACAAGAAAGCAAAGTCATAAAAAAGCAGGAAGAAAAGTTTCCAAGCTGCTTTGGCTATGAAAGGTAATCAGCAGTTCTCTAGGCCTTATTCTGTGGCTCACAAAATTCTTTCTCAAATGAAGTAAAATAGGTGATGGCGTGCCTATTTTACTAAACAAGCAAATAAAAAAATCAATAAAGTGTGCCTTGCCACTGTACAACATCACTGCCGTACCCTAAAACATTGTTGAACAAAAAGAAACTGCTTCCCATTGTGACAATCCTGTAGTGGATTGGGAGAGCCATCATTCTTAAGATTTAATTTTAACAAAAGATCATTAAAGTTTGGGTTAGAATTAGAGTGAGAATTATTGGGAAACAAACATTGCCAATCTGGGTCAATTCAGTAAATAAATTTTCCTTCAGAGGGTGGAGGAATGCACAAGAGGTTATGCTACCTGTGATTTGATGCCAGCCAATAGAATTTAGTAGACAAAGAATGGGAACTTGGAGAGAAAGTGACCACATGATGCTGGAAATCCTGATATTACATGAAATTAAAGCTGTGTATAATCAAGTGGGAGTGATATTGGGAGATGGGGGAAGTGACAGCAAGGGGAATGGTTGGATAAGAGGCAGCTTAGCCCACAGTAGAATGTGGGCATATCAAATGTCTCAGAAGGAACCCTCCCTAGTTTCTGCAGGTGAGGCAGCAGTCATGGGGAGCAGGGGGAAGAGATGTACTTTCAAACTTGCAATATTCTGTTAACACAACCTCACGATAAAGTAGAATTACCTCATATGACCTGCCTTGCAAGACTGACATTAGCTAATTGGGGGGGGGAATCCCAAAATGGGTAGGAGTGCCTCAAAAAAAAGTGTTAAGTCCATGCTACAAATAATGCCAATATGAATAGGAAACCATGGAAGAAAACAGAAAAATCAACGTAGCTGCAGAAAACTCTTTAGGAAAATGCGCGTTTTCTCATACCTCATACTATCACAAGACCCATCACAAAACCCTCACTTGACACACCCACACCTGAAGCCCTTATAAATAGGGGAACACTGACACTGACATCCCCTAAACTCGACTGAAGATATGTTACCTAGCCTGGTAATGAAATGTTTGGAAACCAACCCACAAGCTGGGAGAACGAACCTTCATCCTCAAAATTTGAATTATAGCTGGGAGATTGTTGTGCTGTGGATAATTGAAGCCAGCAAATCCTGCTCCAGCAAAAATAATAAAAAAGTGAGCATAGACCTTGTTCATTGCTGAAGTTATTTGTGTCCCTAATCACAGCTTTAAACACAGGAGAGGTTCCAAATTAAGTCACTATTTCTTCCTAGGGAAGGCAACCACAACCTAATAGCAAAAACAACAAAAAACCATACCTGATCAAGTGCTGTTTGAATATATGGAGAAGCTATGGAGTCCACAGGTAGTCCACAATTGAACCCAAAATACCCATTGCTAAGTGAGACCGTTGTTAAGTGAATTTTGCCCCATTTTACTATCTTTCTTGCCACCGTTGTTAAGCAAATCATTGCAGTTGTCAAATTTACAGGACTGCTGCATGAATCTGGCTTCCCCATTGACTCTGCTTGTCAGAAGGTCTCAAAAGATGATCGCATGACCCCAGGACACTGCAACCGTCATAAATATGAGTCGGTTGCCAAGTGTTCCAAATGTTGATCATTTGCTCATGGGGATGCTGCAACGGTGTGAAATATAGTTATTAGTCACTTTTTTCAATGCCGTCATAACTTCAAATGGTCGCTAAATGAACCGTTGTAAGTCAAGGACTACCTGTAGTACCTCTATCTAACTAAGTAGTAGCATATTTTGACAATTTTGTCTTCTTCCTAATTCTTTACTAGTTTCACCCCAGAAAAGTTACAGCAGATTGATGTGACCGCGTAAATGCATGGATAATAAAGTAGAACTCATTGCTTACCGATTTTGGCAATAGATTTTCTTTAATTAAAACAAACCTATGAACTAGAGCAGCCATTCAAATCTGAGATGCTAACAATATTTCTCAAACCTGGCATCTTTAGGGCATCTTTAAGACTCCCAGAATCTGGAATTGAAGTCCATATGTCTTAAAATTTCCAGGTTTGAGAAACACTGTGCTAAAATAACTAAGGATGAGAAGTAACCAGAAGTCCCTTCAGTACATGATTGTCAGCCTTGCAAGTTAAATCAGACAGGAAAATATGGCCAGAAAAGGTTATTCTAGTTTATTTGAAGGTTATATGAAGAGAATCTTGCAAACCTGAAAATATATTTTCCTCCCCTTCATTTTTATAGCCCAAGAAACTAGAGAGGGTCCCTTTTGAGCCTTCCAGCCCATCCACTTTCCTGCTGCAAGCTAATTTACTTTTTATCTGACCATTCCCTTGGTTGTGTTCCTTCACCCTGTTTCCCAGAGTCGTTCCCACATACCATTACAATGGTCAATCTCCCCCCAGGAGTGTAAGTCTAAAAACAACTGTTTAAGATACTTATGTATTCAAGTGTTGAGGTCAGTGGTGGGATTCAAACAATTTAACAACCAGTTTTCTGCCCGAATGACCGGCTGGGTAGGCATGGCTGGGTGGTCATGTGACTGAGTAGGCATGGCCAACTTGATGTCACTCACGTCGAGGGGCACTTAGCCTCACCCAGCCACTCATGACCATGGGGATGCTGCAACGGCCATAAGTGTGAAAAACAGTCATAAGTCACTTTTTTTTTTGAAATTTTTAAAAAGTGTTATTTCTTATACTCGTAATGTAAATGTACATTCTCTTATACATAATTGATCATACATATACATATTTTTCTTAAAGAAAGCATAAAGGCATAAAAATAAAGCATTTTAATTACAAAAGGGGAAAGGAGAGGAAGAAAGGACAGGGGACAGGAGTAGGAGAGAAGGTGAGCAAGGGGGAAAAGAGGGGAGGAGTGGGGAAAGGAAGGGGAAGTAGGACAGAGGAAGAAGAGGAGGAGGGAGAAAGTAGGAGAGGAGAGGAGAGGAGAGGAAGGAGGGAAGGGAAAGGAAGAAGAAGGAGAAGAAGGTTTGTTGTGAAAGGAGGGAAAAGAAAGAGTAGAAGAGCAACCCCAAATGTAAATAAGTCACTTTTTTCAGTGCCATTGTAACTTTGAGTGGTCACTAAATGAACTGTTGTAAATCAAGGATTACCTGTACAAAAATTCAAAAATCTTCTTTGCTTGCAAAATACCAATCATTAGATTAGAAATGGGGGAATATGCACTGAAGATCAATGAGTCACAGCTGTCATGGAAACCTAAACCATTCTGTCTGAATACCTTCCTTTTCCTCAGCAATACCTGCAACCCAGAGTTACAAATCAGGCAGGGTGCCAGAGCACATTGAGGAATTAAAATAGTTAAAATACAGCCAACTCTTGCTCATAAAGTGAAACCCTTTAGCAGAGAGGTCATTTAAGCTCTCCAGAAAGTAGGTGGGCATATTTGGGCTATAAAATGCTGAGTTAAAGACAAATAAACAAATTAACATCTTGAGTGAGGGCTAATCCTATTCTGTCTTTGTTCAGACCTTGCTGCAGGAAATTTTTGCCTATGAATATAGCTATCTATCTTGTTATCTCTTAAGTGCTGACATCTGCTGTGGGCTATTAAGAAAGATAGGAGCTGCTTTCTCCCTCTAAGAAAACATGTTTCTCCATTTCTCATCCAGGGATATATTAAAAAGGAAGAATATATTTCTCAAAATATTTCATTCTTCTAGGAAAGGGGTGAGTGCTACCTTTCTACAATTGGTGCCATGTTATTATGCCATATTATCATGAGAGCAAACTATAACAAATTGGAAGGAGGGTCCACTTATTATCAATGAGCAATCGTGTAGCTTGGCCACTCTCAAGCAATGCAAGGGACTCCTGTCCCAAAGGTGCTTTTTCAAGAGGCAAGTGGACTTTCTGGAAACCAAGAAACCTTTAGGACAACCATGACTTGGATGACTGAAGAATCCCCATAGACAAGAGACTCCTGGGCTCAGTGAACTGACAAAGCAGTTTCCCACCCAGGAGAAGCTATCATTAGATCCATTTGCACCACTTAAAGATACCAGCTGGTTTCACTCATCTCACAAGATATCCTAAGGTAATCATCCAGATTTAAGGAAAAATCACATGCCCTCAGAAAGGCAGTAAAAAAATCAGACAGAATGCCAAGCTTGCATCCTGCCTCTCAGCCATTTCTTCTATGGTTATGCCAACCCTTCTGTAAATAGCTGTTCAAGCTCCAAAACTAAAAGTACCACAAAAAACTCTGGGAGGGGGATGACTCCAGAGAAGCTCAGCTATAGACAGAAAGTCTGGGCGTATTGCCAAGAACCATTAAGGCTGTTAGAGGCAGTTTTTGAAAACATTTAAAGCAGTAGGGGCAGCAATGAAGATAAAGATTAGGCTAGAAATACAGGCACATTAGAATCTTTCCTTCCTGCGTTCCTTGCAGGATTAGCCCTGTAAAGTGAGAAAAGATTTCTTCCAACAACTGCTCAGAAAATTAATATATGGTTCGGGAGAACTGGTGCGAACCAACAAGAGCCCACCATTAGTTGGGCCCAAAAGATAAAGTTCAAGAAATGGGATGGCAAGACAATATTGTGCTGGCACCTTTTAAACTATAGACTCCTCTTACATATTATTTCATGGGAGCTGATCACAATAAAAGGAATGTTTAAAAAGTCCAGAAACAACCTAAAAGGGCATAATACTGTAAAAAAATATATATCATGTAGTAGGAACTCTGAAAACTTGTCTTCCAAAGTGGTTGAAGATAAGTATTCTAATAAGATCTTCATGCAATTCCTAGTTGTTTACATATAATAGCAACAAAATTATTTCTTTCATGTCTGAAATATATTGTTGAAATGAGGAAAATCTAGACTAGTAACAGGAGTAAATTCTGATGCAGAATGACTCTGAGCTCCATTCATTGCTGGTATTCAAAATTAAGTTTTAAACTTTAATGCTCAATTGGTATATTCTACTACAAACTCCAGATGATGGATTTTGAGACTTTAGTAAAAGAAGGATTAAAAAGT